>NC_137325.1:145581034-146993382 GCF_965287045.1 Carcharhinus amblyrhynchos | reverse complement strand
ATTTTATATTGTAGAGCAGACAGGGGGATGTGGGATAGGTTAGAATGTTACTGTGAGGGAGGGAGGGAGGGAGTCTGGATTGTGGAGGGGAGACTGGGATTTGGGGTGGGAGGGCGGAGGGGAGCCTGGGATTGGTTGCGGGGTGGGGAGTCTGGAATTGGCGAGGTGGGGAAGCGAGTCAGGAAGGGGGGATCGGCAGGGGGGAGGGAATCTGGAATTGGGGAGGGGCGTCTGGTATTGGGCAGCAGAGGGAGTATTGCAGGGGGGCGAGTCTGGGATTGAGGAGTGGGAAGGTGGGAGGGGGTCTGGGATTAAGGAGGGGGATGATAGCGATGTCTGGGATGGGGAGGGAGTCTGGGATTGGGGAGGGGAGAGTGAGGGAGTCTGGGATGGGAGGGAGGAGGAGGTGGGGGCATCTGCAATGGGGGTGGAGGGAAGGGAGTCTGGTGAGGTGGGGGGAGTCTGGGATGGGTGAGGGGGTGGGGGAGGGGGGTCTGGGGTGGGGGAGGGGGTGGGGGGAGGGGAGTCTGGGATGGGTGAGGGGGTGAGGGAGGGGAGTCGGGGGTGGGTGAGGGGGGTGGGGGAGGGGAGTCGGGGGTGGGTGAGGGGGGTGGGGGGGGGAGTCGGGGGTGGGGGGGAGTCGGGGAGGGGAGTCGGGGGTGGGGGAGGGGGGTGGAGGAGGGGAGTCGGGGGAGGGGAGGGGGGTGGGGGGGGGGAGTCGGGGGTGGGGGTGGGGGTGGGGGGGGGGTGGGGGGGGGAGTCGGGGGTGGGGGAGGGGGGTGGGGGGGGGGAGTCGGGGGTGGGGGAGGGGGTGGGGGGGGGAGTCGGGGGTGGGGGAGGGGGGTGGGGGGGGAGTCGGGGGTGGGGGAGGGGGGTGGGGGGGGGAGTCGGGGTGGGGGAGGGGGGTGGGGGGGGGAGTCGGGGGTGGGGGAGGGGGGTCTGGGGTGGGGGAGGGGGAGGGGGGTGGGGGAGGGGGGTCTGGGGTGGGGGAGGGGGGTCTGGGGTGGGGGAGGGGGGTGGGGGAGGGGGGTGGGGGAGGGGGGTGGGGGAGGGGGGTCTGGGGTGGGGGAGGGGGTGGGGGAGGGGGGTCTGGGGTGGGGGAGGGGGGTGGGGGGTCTGGGGTGGGGAGGGGGGTGGGGGAGAGGGGTCGGGGGTGGGGTGGGGGGTGGGGTGGGGGAGGGGAGTCGGGGGTGGGGTGGGGGGTGGGGTGGGGGAGGGGAGTCGGGGGTGGGGTGGGGGAGGGGAGTCGGGGGTGGGGTGGGGGAGGGGGGTCTGGGGTGGGGGAGGGGGGTGGGGCAGGGGAGTCGGGGGTGGGGGAGGGGGGTGGGTGAGGGGGTGGGGGAGGGGGGTCTGGGGTGGGTGAGGGGGGTGGGTGAGGGGGGTGGGGGAGGGGTCTGGGGTGGGGGAGGGGGGTCTGGGGTGGGGGAGGGGAGTCGGGGTGGGGTGGGGTCTGGGGTGGGGAGGGGGGGTGGGGGAGGGGGTCTGGGGTGGGTGAGGGGGTGGGGGATGGGGGTCTGGGGTGGGTGAGGGGGTGGGTGAGGGGGGTGGGTGAGGGGGTCTGGGGTGGGTGAGGGGGTCTGGGGTGGGGGGGGGGTGGGGGAGGGGGGTGGGGGAGGGGGTCTGGGGTGGGGGAGGGGGTGGGGGAGGGGGGCTGGGGTCTGGGGGGGGGGAGGGGGGTGGGGGAGGGGGTCTGGGGTGGGGGAGGGGGGTGGGGGAGGGGGTCTGGGGTGGGGGAGGGGGGTGGGGGAGGGGGTCTGGGGTGGGGGAGGGGGGTGGGGGAGGGGGTCTGGGGTGGGGGAGGGGGGTGGGGGAGGGGGTCTGGGGTGGGGGAGGGGGGTGGGGGAGGGGAGTCGGGAGTGGGGGAGGGGGGTGGGGGGAGGGGGGTCTGGGATGGGTGAGGGGGGTGGGGTGGGGGAGGGGAGTCTGGGATGGGTGAGGGGGGTGGGGGAGGGGAGTCGGGAGTGGGGGAGGGGAGCCTGGGGTGGGTGAGGGGGGTGGGGGAGGGGGGTCTGGGATGGGTGAGGGGGGTGGGGTGGGGGAGGGGAGTCTGGGGTGGGTGAGGGGGGTGGGGGAGGGGGGTCTGGGATGGGTGAGGGGGGTGGGGGAGGGGGGTCTGGGGTGGGTGAGGGGGGTGGGGGAGGGGAGTCGGGAGTGGGGGAGGGGGGTGGGGGAGGGGAGTCTGGGATGGGTGAGGGGGGTGGGGGAGGGGAGTCTGGGGTGGGTGAGGGGGTGGGGGAGGGGAGTCGGGAGTGGGGGAGGGGGGTGGGGGAGGGGAGTCTGGGATGGGTGAGGGGGGTGGGGGAGGGGAGTCTGGGATGGGTGAGGGGGGTGGGGGAGGGGAGTCGGGAGTGGGGGAGGGGGGTGGGGGAGGGGAGTCTGGGATGGGTGAGGGGGGTGGGGGAGGGGAGTCTGGGATGGGTGAGGGGGGTGGGGGAGGGGAGTCTGGGATGGGTGAGGGGGGTGGGGGAGGGGAGTCTGGGATGGGTGAGGGGGGGTGGGGGAGGGGAGTCGGGAGTGGGGGAGGGGGGTGGGGGAGGGGAGTCTGGGGTGGGTGAGGGGGGTGGGGGAGGGGAGTCGGGGAGTGGGGGAGGGGGGTGGGGGAGGGGGGTCTGGGGTGGGCTTCACCTCGGTTTTAAATGTGACTGATCCGTGCTGCCCTCTCTCCCGATGTTCCGACAGATCCCGGTGGACAGTCTGGAGGAGACGGTTATACTGAAGTGGCTGCAGATTCCTCCTCACCTCTGGCCACAGGGCGTAAATGGAATGGGGCAGGAGACCAAATCCAGCAGATATTTCACATACAGTCCGTCCGAAAGACCCCCGACAGCTGGCAAGTTTGCAGTTCCAGTCGGCTGTGCTGCTTCTGGTTAACCAAATAACACCAAACCTGTGGGAGAAATGCAGTTCCCTAAAGGAATATTGCATCAAAGTCAACAGAATGCTAATAGAGCATGGTGCCCACGTGTGCTGGTGCGCATGTGCCCGTGTGTGCTGGTGCGTGTGTGCCCGTGTGTGCTGGTGTGCATGTGCCTGTGTGCTGGTGCGCATGTGCCCGTGTGTGCTGGTGCGTGTGTGCCCGTGTGTGCTGGTGCGCATGTGCCCGTGTGTGCTGGTGCGCGTGTGCCCGTGTGTGCTGGTGCGTGTGTGCCCGTGTGTGCTGGTGTGCATGTGCCTGTGTGTGCTGGTGCGTGTGTGCCCGTGTGTGCTGGTGCGCATGTGCCCGTGTGTGCTGGTGCGCATGTGCCCGTGTGTGCTGGTGCGTGTGTGCCCGTGTGTGCTGGTGCGCGTGTGCCCGTGTGTGCTGGTGCGCATGTGCCCGTGTGTGCTGGTGCGCGTGTGCCCGTGTGTGCTAGTGCGCATGTGCCCGTGTGTGCTGGTGCGCATGTGCCCGTGTGTGCTGGTGCGTGTGTGCCCGTGTGTGTGTGCGTCATTGTCCCCCTGATGGACCTCATGGGGTCTAGTTTCACATGGGAATGAATTGATGTGCTTACACTGACTGTAAGAAATCCCTTCACCAAAATCCCTTTCTTTCCAAGTCTGACAGCAGCATTCAGAGTGCTTTCATAAGAACATAAGAAATGGGAGCAGGAGTCGGCCATCTAGCCCTTCGAGCCTGCCCCGCCATTCAATAAGATCATGGCTGATCTGTCGTGGCTCAGTTCCACTTTCCCGCCCTCTCCCCATAACCCTTAATCCCCTCTCTCATCAAAAACCCATCAACCTGCTTCTTAAAAATATTTAGCGAGGCAGCCTCCACCACTTCAACGGCAGAGAATTCCAGAGATTCACCACCCTTTGAGTGAAGAAGTTCCTCCTCAACTCCGTTCTAAACCGCCCCCCCTTTATCTTGAGGCTGTGCCCTCTAGTCCTACTGTCCTTTCTGAGCGGGAAGAGTCTCTCCACCTCTATCCTATCCATCCCATTCATCATCTTATACGTCTCAATGAGATCTCCCCTCATTCTTCTAAACTCTAACGAGTACAAGCCCAGTTTATTCAGCCTCTCCTCATAGTTCAACCCCCTCAACTCCGGTATCAGCCTAGTAAACCTCCTCTGCACTCCCTCCAAGGCCAAAATATCCTTGCGTAAGTACGGCGCCCAAAACTGCACACAGTACTCCAGCTGTGGCCTCACCAATGCCCTATACAGCTGCAGCAAGACCTCCCTACTTTTATATTCTATCCCCCTCGCTATGAAGGCCAGCATCCCATTCGCCTTCCTGACCACCTGCTGCACCTGCAAGCTGGGTTTTTGCGACTCATGCACAAGGACCCCGAGGTCCCTCTGCACCGTCGCCTGCTGCAGTTTTTCGCCACGTAAGTAATAATCCTTCCTACCATTATTCCTACCAAAGTGGACCACCTCACACTTGCCAACATTAAATTTCAGTGAGCTGTCTACACGAGGAGTCCCAGAGGAACTGGCACGCCTGGTTAAAATACAGAGCAAGAGGCTCCTTGATTGGCCCATCAATTTGGCCCATAATCAGGGAGTTGATATTCTAACCGCAAAGTCCTTTCACTGACAGACTATTACATGGTCACTCAGTGACTGTGGCAACTTTCACTTTTATTGCGTGTTGTCCTCTCTGGAGCTATGGACCGTGATGGTCACGGCTCCAATATCTTCCTGCCTTTGGCCTGTGCTGGAAGGGTTGGCAGGCCGATTACTCCTGTGTTGTAAACAGACCTTCTTGGCCAACAAGTCTGGGATGGGATTTTGAACCGGGGATTTCTGGCTCAGAGGCAGGAATTCTACCCGCTGCGCCACCCTAGCCCCTAAACAGTGAAATGTGTTTGAGGTGTACAATGCTGAGGGAACGAGAGCAGCCGGTTTCACTAGATTGCCGAGCTTTGTGGGAGTGATTATTGAATCTGCTTCCACCAGCATTTCAACCAGATCTGAATAAATGCAGCAAGTTACTCGAGTAATGAGGGCAGGTTGGATAGGCTGGCGTTTATTTACCAAGTAACATAAAGGGAAAGTTTAATTGAGGTGCATAAAATTGGGGAGGGGGATTTGATAAAACAAAGTGGAAAGGGGAAAATAAGTTGAAATGTTCTGGGACGGCACAGTTCTTAGCACCACAGTCTTACCACTGCCTGCCGAGCTCCAGGGACCTGGATTCGATTCCGGCCTCAGGTAACTGTGTGCATTCTCCCCGTGTCTGCACGGGTTTCCTCTGGGTGCTCCGGTTTCCTTCCACAACCCAAAGATGTGGATTGGCCATTTTAAATTTGATTTATTATTGTCAAGTGTATTAGCATACAGTGAAAAGTATTGTTTATTGCGTGCTATATGGACAAAGCATACCATTCATAGAGAACAAAAGGAGAGAGTGCAGAATGTAGTGTTACAGAAAGATCAACTTATTACGAGTTAGGTCCATTCAAAAGTCTGATGGCAGCAGGGAAGAAGCTGTTCTTGAGTCAGTTGGTACGTGATCCAAGATTTTTGTATCTTTTTCCCCACGGAAGGTGGAAGAGAGAATGTCCGGGGTGTGGGGGGGTCCTTAATTATACCGGCTGCTTTTCCAAGGCAGCAGGAAGTGTAGACAGAGTCAATGGATGGGAGGCTGGTTTGTGTGATGGATTGGGCTACATTCACGATCTTTTGTAGCTCCTTGTGGTTTTGGGCAGAGCAGGAGCCCATACCAAGCTGTGATACAACCAGAAAGAACGCTTTCCGTGGGGCATAGGTAAAAGCTGCAGATTGTGACTGAATTTCTTTAACCTTCTGGGAAAGTAGAGGTGTTGGTGGACTTTCTTAACTATAGTTGTTGGCATGGGGGAACCAGGACAGGTTGTAGGTGATCTGGACACCTAAAAACTTGAAGTGTGGAGTTATGAGGAAAGGGGAGTGGGCCTAGGTAAGATGCTCTATCAGAGAGTTGATACAGACTCAATGGGCTGAATGGCCTCCTTTTGCACTGTGTAGGGATTCTACGATCATTGGTGGAAGGAAAGTTGCTGTGTGAATCATTTCATGCACCAACTGGTCCGGGTGGATTTCGAGTTGAAACTTTCCCTGGATTATTAGTTTTTTTTATACAACCACATGTTTAACTAATCCCCTACTGTGTCTCTTTTACTCAGATGGCTGTTCAGAGTTTAAATGCCGATACAAAGCCTGCGAGGAGGAGGAGGAAGAGTTTGAGTTTGATCCAGATGGCAGTGATCCCTGTGATCCTCTGTGCAGCATTGAGCAGTGGGCAGGGGAGAAGTTTGCGTTCGTCATGGACCCTGATGTGAGGTATCGATGATTAAATTTTTATTAGACTAAACCACTGTATACCAGAGTATCGATAGGCAGAGGGATCTGGATACACAAGTCACTGAAAGTGGCAATGCAGGTGAAGAAGGTAGTCAAGAAGGCATACGGCATGCTTGCCTTCATCAGCTGGGGCATTGAGTTTAAAAATTGGCAAGTCATGTTGCAGCTTTATAGAACCTTTAGTGAGGCCACACTTGGAATATAGTGTTCAATTCTGGTCACCACACTACCAGAAGGATGTGGAGGCTTTGGAGAGGGTACAGAAAAGCTTTACCAGGATGTTGCCTGGTATGGAGGGCATTAGCTATGAGGAGAGGTTGGAGAAACTTGATTTGTTCTGACTGGAGCGACGGAGGTTGAGGAGCCTGATAGAAGTCTGCGAGGGGCATGGACAGAGTGGATAGTCAGAAGCTTTTTCCCAGGGTGGAAGAGTCAATTTCCAGGGGGCTCAGGTTTAAGATGCAAGAGGCAAGTTTAAAGGAGATGTACGAGGCAGATTTTTTACATAGATAAGAACATAAGAACATAAGAAATGTAAGAACATAAGAACATAAGAAATAGGAGCAGGAGTAGGCCATCTAGCCCTTCGAGCCTGCCCCGCCATTCAATAAGATCATGGCTGATCTGTCGTGGCTCAGTTCCACATTCCCGCCCTCTCCCCATAACCCTTAATCCCCTCTCTTATCAAAAACCCATCAACCCGCGTCTTAAAAATATTTAGCGAGGCAGCCTCCACCACTTCAACGGGCAGAGAATTCCAGAGATTCACCACCCTTTGAGTGAAGAAGTTCCTCCTCAACTCCGTTCTAAACCGCTCCCCCTTTATCTTGAGGCTATGCCCCCTAGTCCTACTGTCTTTTTTGAGCGGGAAGAGCCTCTCCACCTCTATCCTATCCATCCCATTCATCATCTTATACGTCTCAATGAGATCTCCCCTCATTCTTCTAAACTCTAATGAGTACAAGCCTAGTTTATTCAGCCTCTCCTCATAGCTCAACCCCCTCAACTCCGGCATCAGCCTAGTAAACCTCCTCTGCACTCCCTCCAAGGCCAAAATATCTTTGCGCAGGTGCGGCGCCCAAAACTGCACACAGTACTCCAGCTGCGGCCTCACCAATGCCCTCTACAGCTGCAGCAAGACCTCCCTACTTTTATATTCAATCCCCCTCGCTATGAAGGCCAGCATCCCATTCGCCTTCCTGACCACCTGCTGCACCTGCAAGCTGGGTTTTTGCAACTCATGCACAAGGACCCCGAGGTCCCTCTGCACCGTCGCCTGCTGCAGTTTTTCTCCACGTAAGTAATAGTCCTTCCTACCATTATTCCTACCAAAGTGGACCACCTCACACTTGCCAACATTAAATTCCATTTGCCATTTCCTGGCCCATTCGCCCAGCCTATCTAGATCCTTCTGTAGACTCTCCACACCCTCCGCACAATTTGCCGTTCCCCCAATCTTGGTGTCATCAGCAAATTTCGACACCATACACTCGGTTCCCTCCTCCAGATCATCTATATAAATGGTAAAAAGCTGAGGCCCCAGCACCGACCCCTGGGGCACTCCACTAGTCACCAACCGCCAATCCGAATAGAACCCATTGACCCCCACTCTCTGCCTCCTATTTGACAACCAAATAGATGGTGGTGGGTGCCTGGAACTCGCTGACAGGGGGAGGTTGTGGAAACACATATGGTAGTGACTTCTAAGGGACGTCTGGACAAATCCATGAATAGGATGGGAATAGAGGGATACGGTCCCCGGAAGGGTAGGGGGTTTTAGTTCAGTTGGGCAGCATGGTCAGTACAGGCTTGGAGGGCCGAAGGGCCTGTTCCTGTGCTGTAATTTTCTTTGTTCTTTGTTCACTGTGTTCAACAGGATCGATTCCCAAACAGACAGACTGGGGAGACTGTGGTGAAATGGTAATGTCGCTGGACTGGTAGTCCAGAACTCTAAGTTAATTCTGTGGGGACAGGGGTTCGAATCCTGGCACAGCAGCTGATGGAAGTGAAATTCAATGAATTTCATTCAGTCACAATCTGTAGCTTCTTTAATTCTGACCATGAAACCATTGTCGACTGTAAAAAACCCATCTGGTTCACTAATATCCTTTAGGGAAGGAAATCTAACATCCTTACGCGGTCTGGCCTACATGTGACTCCAGAGCCACAGCAATGTGGGTGAGTCTAACTGCCCTCTGAAATGGCTCAGTTCAAGGGTAAGTAGGTCTGGACAAAAAATGTTGCCTTTCCAATGATATCCACATCTCGCGAAATTAAAATCAAAAACTCCACGAGGTGCTGTGGACCATCAGCAGCAGTAGAATTGTATTGAGCCGCAGTGTCTATCGTCACGGCTTGTCATATCCCACATTTCACCATCGAGCAAGGGGATCGACACTGATTCAACGAGCAGTCCAAACTAACCAGCCAGGCTCCAATATCATTCCAGTTAACAGCTCTTCCCTGAGGCCTTTCTCTGCCCTATTAATGCCCTTTCTGGTAAAAAAAAATGACTTATTCTCACCGAGGAGGCTTCAGTCCAGCCCACATCCAGCAATCTGCTCTGAAAACTCTGCTCAGACAACCCACGACATTCTTTGATTAACCCCCGTGCCATCCTGGTAAAGCTGCAACACAGGGGTGCCCGAGATTCGGAAGGTGCATGAGGGTCAGTCAAGGCCCAGGAACAGTTAAACAGCTCCTCCCTTTCTTTTTATTGTTGTCGTAGTGATACGGACACACTGGGAATTCGGGAATATTTGGCAGATCAGAACGTCATGGGGAAGGAGGAGGTCCGGAGTTTTCAAGACGTTTGGGAGCTGGATCTTGTCGATCGCTGGCGTTTGTACAGGTAACCCCACCAAAAACACTGCTGCTGGAACCAGGAAATAAACTGACAATAAAAGACAAAGAAACGATCTTCATTTATGCATTAATGTGAGGTTATCCAATCTGGCAGCAATAATAGGAAGAGTGGGGCAGCACGGTAGCACAGTTAACACTGCTACTTCACAGCTCCAGTGTTCTGGGTTCGATTCCTGGCTCGGGTCAGTGTCTGTGTGGAGTTTGCACAGTCTCCTCGTGTCTGTGTGGGTTTCCTCCGGGTGCTCCGGTTTCCTCCCACAGTCCAAAGATGTGTGGGTTAGGGTGATTGGCCATGCTAAGACATTGCCCCTTAGTGTCCAGGGATGTGTAGGTTAGAGAGATTAGTGGGTATAATATGTAAGGATATGGGGGTAGGACCTGGGTGGGATTGTGTTCGGCGCAGACTCGATGGGCTGAAGGGCCTCTTTCTGCACTGTAGGGTTCTATGACAGATTATTATTTCAATGGGTGTAAATTGAGAGAGGGAGATACTCAGTGAGAACTTGGACTCCTTGTGCATGTCACTGAAAGTAAGTGTGCAGGTACAGCAGGCAGTAAAGAAGGCAAATGGTATGTTGGCCTTTATAGCGAGAGGATTTGAGTACAGGGATAGGGATGTTTTGCTGCAATTGTATAGGACGTTATTGAGGCCACACCGGGAGTATTATGTGCAGTTTTGGTGTCCTTGGAAAATGCTTTGTTAAGATGGCGGCGTGGGCTCGTTGGGCCAAAGGGCCTGTTTCCCGTGCTGGGTTGTTCTTTGTTCTTTATCTGAGGAAGGATGTCCTTGCTATAGAGGGAGCACAGTGAAGGTTTACCAGGCTGATTCCTGGAATCGCAGGTCTGTCATATGAGGAGGGACTGAGTCAGTTAGGATTATATTCACTGGAGTTTAGAAGAGTGAGAGGGGATCTCATAAAAACTTATAAAATTCACACAGGGTTAGACAGGGTAGATTCAGAAAGAATGTTTCCAGTGATGGGGGAGCCCAGAACTAGGGGTCACAGTTTGAGGATAAGGGATAAACCTTTTAGAACTGAGGTGAGGAGAAATTTCTTCATCCAGAGGATGGTGAATGTGTGGAATTCACTCCCACAGAATGTAGTTGAGGCCAAAACGTTGTGTGATTACAAGAAGAAATTAGATATCGCTCTTGGGGCTGAAGGATCAAGGGTTATGTTGGGAGGGCAGTGGAATTGGGACATTGAATTCCATGATCAAGGTGAATGGTTGGGCAGTCTCGAGGGGCTGAATGGCCTACTCCTGTTCCTATTTCTTCTGCTTCAATGAAATACTTTATTGTATTGTAATCACTATTGTAACAGGGGGAGATGTAGCAGCCAATTGGAGCACAGCAATATTAGCATGAGTAGATCATCCTCTGTGCTGTTGGTTGAGGGTTAAATATTAGACAGGTTGCCAGGCTGAATCTCTGTCAAATAGCGGCCATGGGAACTAATACATCCCACTGGGGGGCAGGCAGACTGGGCAGGCCAACTCTGGCTGGGCTTATTCCTGGAGGTATCATCACATGAGCTTTGGTCACGTGTGCCCTACATTCATGCTTTTGGTTGCCCATTATGTAGCAGGATGTGGTTGTGAAGATGATGCTGAGACTAGGCTGGATGGGCTGAAGGACCTACTCCAGTTCCTATTTCTTAAGGCCTTCTTACTCGAGTGCTTTGATGGAGACGCTTTATTACAGAGCTGCCCTCTCCACTCACCTCTCCTCCCCCCGATGCTGACTGACTCTTTATATCATTGCCTAATCAATACTCAGCACCTTTCTACCTTGTTACCTTAACTAGAGGTTATTTATCATCCATCAACAGAACCTATCCGATATAACCACAGCATGTTCCCTTCCCAAGGCATTTAATTTCCTGACTTTTAAATGACAGTCAAGGATTGCCCAATTATTTCCAAGGCCCTGGGTTCGATTCTGTGTGGAGTTTGCACGTTCTCCCAGTGTCTGTGTGGGTTTCCTCCAGGTGCTCCAGTTTCCTCCCATAGTCCAAAAGATGTGCTGGTTATGTGCTAAATTCTCTCTCAGTGTACCCGAACAGGTGCAGGAGTGTGGAGACTAGAGGAATTTCACAGTAACTTCTTTGCAGTGTTAATGTAAGCCTACTTGCAACTAATAAATAATAAACTTTCATAAAATTTATTTATTATTGTCATGAGTAAGGCTTACATTAACATTGCAATGAAGTTACTGTGAAATTCCCCTAGTTGCCATACTCAGGCACCTGTCCGGATCAATGCACCTAAACCAGCACATCGTTCGGACTATGGGAGGAAACTGGAGAACCCGGAGGAAACCCACGCAGATACGGGGAGAACGTGAAGAGTCCACACAGACATGACCCAAGCCGGGAATCGAACCCAGGTCCCCGGCGCTGTGAGGCAGCAGTGCTAACCACTCTGCCAGTGAAGCAAAAATGTTCAAAGAATAGTTTTTGGAGAACCTACCATTTTTTAATGACTGTTTCTCTGACTTATTTCTCCTGGGTCTGAGCCTGGACCTGTCCTGACTTTGAGACTCCGGGACCACTTGTTGCGACAATAAGAAGTCCCTCAACACCAGGTTAAAGTCCAACAGGTTTATTTGGTAACACAAGCCACTAGCTTTCGGAGCGCTGCTCCTTCATCAGGTGAATGGGAGTTCTGTTCACAAACAGGGCTATAAAGACACAAACTCAATTTACAAAATAATGGTTGGAATGCGAGTTTTTACAGCTAATCAAGTCTTAAAGATACAGACAATGTGAGTGGACAGAGGGTTAAGCACGGGTTAAAGAGATGTGTATTGTCTCCAGACAGGACAGTTAGTGAGATGTTGCAAGTCCAGGCAAGTCATGGGGGTTACAGATAGTGTGACATGAACCCAAGGTCCTGGTTGAGGCCATCCTCATGTGTGCGGAACTTGGCTATCAGTCTCTGCTCAGTGACTCTGCATTGCTATGTGTCATGAAGGACGTCTTGGAGAACGCTTACCTGAAGATCAGAGGCTGAATGCTTGTGACCGCTGCAGTGTTCCCCAACAGGAAGAGAACACTTTTGCCTGATGATTGTCGAGCGATGTTCATTCATCCATTGTCGTAGTGTCTGCATGGTCTCCCCAGTGTACCTTGCCTCAGGGCATTCTTTCCTGCAGCGCATCAGGTAGACAACATTGGCCGAGTTGCAAGAGTATGTACCGTGTACCTGGTGGATGGTGTTCTCACGTGAGATGATGGCATCCGTGTTGATGATGTGGAAAGTCTGCAGAAGGATCTAGATAGGCTGGGCAAATGGGCCAGGAACTGGCAAATGGAATTTAATGTTGGCAAGTGTGAGGTTGTCCACTTTGGTAGGAATAATGGTAGGAAGGACTATTACTTACGTGGCGAAAAACTGCAGCAGGCGACGGTGCAGAGGGACCTCGGGGTCCTTGTGCATGAGTCGCAAAAACCCAGCCTGCAGGTGCAGCAGGTGGTCAGGAAGGTGAATGGGATGCTGGCCTTCATAGCGAGGGGGATTGAATATAAAAGTAGGGAGGTCTTGCTGCAGCTGTAGAGGGCATTGGTGAGGCCGCAGCTGGAGTACTGTGTGCAGTTTTGGTCGCCGCACTTACGCAAGGATATTTTGGCCTTGGAGGGAGTGCAGAGGAGGTTTACTAGGCTGATACCGGAGTTGAGGGGGTTGAGCTATGAGGAGAGGCTGAATAAACTAGGCTTGTACTCGTTAGAGTTTAGAAGAATGAGGGGAGATCTCATTGAGACGTATAAGATGATGAATGGGATGGATAGGATAGAGGTGGAGAGGCTCTTCCCGCTCAGAAAGGACAGTAGGACTAGGGGTCACAGCCTCAAGATAAAGGGGGGTGCGGTTTAGAACGGAGTTGAGGAGGAACTTCTTCACTCAAAGGGTGGTGAATCTCTGGAATTCTCTGCCCGTTGAAGTGGTGGAAGCTGCCTCGCTAAATATATTTAAGACGCGGGTAGATAGGTTTTTGATAGGCAAGGGGATTAAGGGTTATGGGGAGAAAGCGGGAATGTGGAACTGAGCCACGACAGATCAGCCATGATCTTATTGAATGGCGGGGCAGGCTCGAAGGGCTAGATGGCCTACTCCTGCTCCTATTTCTTATGTTCTTATGTTATGATCCGGCATGTCTTGCAGAGGTTGCTGTGGCAGGGTTGTGTGGTGTCATTGTCACTGTTCTCCTGAAGGCTGGGTAGTTTGCTGCAGACAATGGTCTGTTTGAGATTGCACGGTCATTTGAAAGCAAGAAGTGGGGGTGTGGGGATGGCCTTGGCGAGATGTTCGTCTTCATCAATGACATGTTGAAGACTCTGGAGAAGATGTCACAGCTTCTCCGCTTTGGGGAAGTACTGGACAACGAAGGGTACTCTGTCCACTGTGTCCCGTGTTCTTGGGTTCATGTCACACTATCTGTAATCCCCACAACTTGCCTGGACTTGCAAAATCTCACTAACTGTCCTGACTGGAGACAATACACATCTCTTTAACCTGTGCTTAACCCTCTCTCCACTCACATTGACTGCACCTTTAAGACTTGATTACCTGTAAAGACTCACATTCCAATCATTATTTTGTAAATTGAGTAAGTGTCTTTATATGTCCTGTTTGTGAACAGAACTCCCACTCATCTGATGAAGGGGCAAGGCTCTGAAAGCTAGTAGCTTGTGCTACCAAATAACCTGGTGTTGTGAGACTTCTTACTGTGTTTGCCCCAGTCCAACACCGGCATCTCCACTTGTTGACAGCAGTCAGCCCCTACAGAGAGGGGTTCAGTTTAATGTCTCTTCTGAATAATGGTACTTCTGACAATGCTGCACTCCCCCACTCCCTTGCTGATCTGCAAGTATAGTCTAAGTGCTTAACTCTTTAGTGTGAGGATATACTCTGTATCTAACCCTGTTCTGTACCTGTCCTGGGAGTGTTTGATGGGGACAGTGTAGAGGGAGCTTTACTCTGTATCTCACCCTGCGCTGTATCTGTCCTGGGAGTGTTTGATGGGGGACAGTGTAGAGGGAGCTTTACCCTGTATCTAACCCTGTGCTGTACCTGTCCTGGGAGTGTTTGATGGGGGACAGTGTAGAGGGAGCTTTACTCTGTATCTAACCCTGTGCTGTACCTGTCCTGGGAGTGTTTGATGGGGGGACAGTGTAGAGGGAGCTTTACTCTGTATCTCACCCTGTGCTGTACCTGTCCTGGGAGTATTTGATGGGGACAGTGTAGAAGGAACTTTACTCTGTATCTAACCCCGTGCTGTACCTGTCCTGGGAGTGTTTGATGGGGGACAGTGTAGAGGGAGCTTTACTCTGTATCTAACCCCGTGCTGTACCTGTCCTGGGAGTGTTTGATGGGGGACAGTGTAGAGGGAGCTTTACTCTGTATCTAACCCCGTGCTGTACCTGTCCTGGGAGTGTTTGATGGGGGGACAGTGTAGAGGGAGCTTTACTCTGTACCTAACCCCGCGCTGTACCTGTCCTGGGAGTGTTTGATGGGGACAGTGTAGAGGGAGCTTTAATCTGTATCTAACCCCGTGCTGTACCTGTCCTGGGAATGTTTGATGGGGACAGTGTAGAGGGAGCTTTAATCTGTATCTAACCCCGTGCTGTACCTGTCCTGGGGGTTTTTGATGGGGGACTGTGTAGAGGGAGCTTTACTCTGTATCTAACCCTGTGCTGTACCTGTCCTGGGGGTGTTTGATGGGGACAGTGTAGAGGGAGCTTTAATCTGTATCTAACCCCGTGCTGTACCTGTCCTGGGGGTTTTTGATGGGGGACTGTGTAGAGGGAGCTTTAATCTGTATCTAATCCTGTCCTGTCCCTGCCCTGGGAGTGTTTGATGGGGGGACAGTGTAGAGGGAGCTTTACTCTGTATCTAACCCCGTGCTGTACCTGTCCTGGGAGTGTTTGATGGGGGACAGTGTAGAGGGAACTTTACTCTGTATCTAACCCCGTGCTGTACCTGTCCTGGGAGTGTTTGATGGGGGGACAGTGTAGAGGGAGCTTTACTCTGTATCTAACCCCGTGCTGTACCTGTCCTGGGAGTGTTTGATGGGGGGACAGTGTAGAGGGAGCTTTACTCTGTATCTAACCCCGTGCTGTACCTGTCCTGGGAGTGTTTGAATCACTCAGTTTGCAATGCATAAACGCTGAAAGAGATTAATTAAGTAATGGTGAAAATGATAATCTTGTCCATGAAACGGTGACAATATTTGAACTAAAATTAGATAACAAGTCTAATTTTTTTAAGGAAATGGAAAGCGACGTATGAAGAGAAACTCCAAGCCTCTATAAATGGAAATGTGTGCTTATATGAGAAGGCGGCCCAGGATCTGTACGAGTTGACTCTGGAGGAAGATTTAATGATCCTTAAAACAGCTGATATTCTGGCCATGACTACCACAGGTAACAGATTTGCAGGCATAGAGTCAAATGGAATAAGATTAAGCTTGCGTGGGTTTCCTCCGGGTGCTCCGGTTTCCTCCCACAGTCCAAAGGTGTGCGGGTTAGGTTGATTGGCTGTGCTAAAAATTGCCCTGAGATGTGTAGGCTGGAGGGATTAGTGGGTAAATATGTCGGGATTGTGGTCAGTACAGGCTCGATGGGCTGAATGGCCTCCTTCTGCACTGTAGGGATTCTATGATTCCGAGAGATGCTCAGAACAGTCTGGGAGCTGTCACTGTAAAAGAGGATGGCGTTTCTATCACGTTTTCAGGATATTGCTTTCTAACTAAATATTGGGCTATCGCAGTGTGATAAACTTTCTTACGCAGCGATCAATCTACACACAGCTGGGTGAACAAGAACTCCTTCTAAGTTGCTACAGGTTAGGAGTTAAATATTGTTAACCCGGAATACTTTCACACCATGGGGAGCGATCTTACCAAAAAACAGGCATCAAAATGGGAAAATTTCCTCGCCTGTTTTTTTGTGGCAAGTTCAAATCCAGAATTTTATGCACACGGAAAAAAATGGGTGAAACCATTCCTGGCCTGTAAGGAAAGGGGGCAGGGCTTAAATCGCTAGCAAGTCTGCTGTAGCAGCAGAGGGTGCTGTTGCGCGTGTGCAGACCTCTGTGGCCACACGTGCGCAATGGCAACCAGCAGCGGCTCGACAGGTCTGAGAGAGAGATCTGTCAGCCCTCTGCTGCTGTAGTTTGTCTCAACCCCACACCACCCCGAAATATTGCCCTCCCCTCTCCCACAACCAGTCGCAATGCAGAGTTGCAGTGGGCCCCACTGCTGGTGCTCAGTGGGTGGTGCCAGGCTGGCACTGTCCGAGGGGCACCCCTAGCCTCCCCCGATCTTCTGGGAGGGCCTTTGGCTAGGTGATCTCAACTGATCCCAGTTTGTGGGGGCCATGCGTAATCTTCAGCAGAAAGAACCTCTGCTGGTGAGGCCACAAAGACAAAATGAGGCCGGACAATTGCATCCCGGGCTCGTCCATTACACTTAAATGAGGATTTGAATATTTCGTCAGAAATGGGCGAAAGGCTGAATGTGCTGGACACTCTGTGCTGGTAAAACCACAAGAGGTGAGAAATTGGGAGTGAATCTGATTTCTCAGCTCTCACACAATATTATCGGCGTGTCTTGCCTGTCGATGGGCAGGGTGCACTGGTAAAATTACTCCCTCCTCCACCACATGTCTGAAAAATGACATTGGGAACACATGCTGACCCTCTGACAGTGCGGCACTCCCTCGGCGCCGACTCTCCAACAGTGCAGTGCTCCCTCGGTGCCCCCTTGGCGCCGACCCTCTGACAATGGTATGATACCTCACTAATTACAGCCAGCCGACTTGTGATCCATTTATTCCTATTCTGTTTTCCATGCAGTAACAATTCCTCAATCCATACCAGTTTATTGCCCCCAAACACTAAGCTGTAATCTTATTCATTAAATGTCTGTGTTGGACCTTTTTGAAAGTCTTCTGAAAATCCAAAATCGCCACATCCACTGGTTCTCCTTAATCTATGCTACAGGTAATAATATCCTGAAAAAACTCTAACAAGGTTTACCTAATGTGATTAGCCTTTCCTTGATCCACGCTGACTCCGCGAATCTGATGATTATTTTCTCAGTCCAGTTGGCGCATCCTTTGTATTAAATGCTGATATTTTCCCTACTACTAACATCAGGCTATTGAGTCTGTAGTTCCCTGGTTTTTCTCTCTCTCTCTCTCAGTCCTTTCTTAAACCATGGGGTTACATTTCCGACCTTCCCAATCTCAGTTCCGACCTTCCCAATCTCAGTTCCGACCTTCCCAGCTAGAGGATGCGATGGCCCAGAGATATTATAACTGGACTCTTAATCTAGAAACTCAACTAACATTCTGGGAACCTGGGTTCGAATCCCACCACAGCAGATGGTGGAATTTGAATTCATTAAAAAAAAATCTGGAATTAAGAATCTACTGATGACTATGAAACCATTGTCGAAAAAGCCCATTAGATTCACTCATGTCCTTTAGGGAAGGAAATCTGCCGTCCTTACCCAGTCTGGTCTATGTGTGACGCCAGAGCCACAGCAATGGGGTTGACTCTGAACTGCCCTCCAAGGGTAACGAGGGATGGGCAATAAATACTGGCCAGTCAGTGACACCCATGTCCCACGATTGAATAAAATCTGCAGAGTCCATTCCAGACCAAGTAGAATTTGAAAGATGATCACAAACGGATCCACTATCCAGCTTTATCACCCTCTGCTATTGATCTAATGTAATCTTTCACTTCCTTAGTTAGTCACGGTTGACTCACTTTTACTTATGCATCTCAAAGGGAATGTTATAAACCATGTATTAATTCTTTATGAACTTTATGAACAAGCCTGTTTACCATCACACTTCTGAGGTGTTTTCCTGATTGGCCACATGAAACTTCGCATCTTCATATTTTCCTTTGTTTAGATGTAAGACGGTAATTTTAGATTGTCTTCAAACTTAATGGGAAATCCTAACATATTTCGGTCACTCTACCCCAAGGATGAAGTCATCCATTTTGGTAGGAATAACAGGAAAACGGACTATTATTTAAATGGTAAAAAATTGCAGCATGCTGCTGTGCAGAGGGACCTGGGTGTCCTTGTGCAGGAATCTCAAGGAGTTAGTTTGCAGGAGCAGCAGGTAATTAAGAAGGCAAATGGAATTTTGTCCTTCATTGCCAGAGGGATGGAGTTTAAAAACAGCGAGATTACGTTGCAGCTGTATAAGGTGCTGGTGAGGCCACACCTGGAGTACTGTGTACAGTTTTGGTCTCCTTACTTGAGAAAGGATATACTGGCACTGGAGGGGGTGCAGAGGAGATTCACTAGGTTGATTCTGGAGTTGAGAGGGTTGGCTTATGAGGAGAGACTGAGTAGACTGGGGCTGTACTCATTGGAATTCAGGAGATCTTATAGAAACATAGAACACTACAGCACAAACAGGCCCTTCAGCCCACGAGTTGCGCCGATCACATCAACACCTGTCTATAACCCCCAATCCCATAAAACCCCATATACTCATCCAGAAGTCTTTTAAAAGACCCCAGCGAGTTCGCCTCCACCACCACTGACGGCAGCCGATTCCATTCACTCACCAACCTCTGAGTGAAAAACTTACCCCTAACATCACTTCTGTACTTTCCTCCCTGCACCTTAAATCTGTGTCCTCTCGTAGCGACCATTTCAACCCGGGGAAATAGCCTCTGAGAATCCACCCTATCTATTCCTCTCAACATTTTATAAACTTCTATCAGGTCGCCTCTCAACCTTCGTCTCTCCAGGGAAAAGAGTCCCAGCTCCCTCAACCTAACTTCATAAGGCATGCCTCCCAGTCCAGGCAACATCCTTGTAAATCTCCTCTGTACCCTTTCAATAGCTTCTACATCTTTCCTATAGTGAGGCGACCAGAACTGCGCACAGTACTCCAAATGAGGCCTGACAAGGGTCTTATAAAGTTGCAGCATTACCTCCCGACTCCTAAACTCAATCCCTCGATTAATGAAGGCCAGTACACCATACGCCTTCTTGACCACATCCTCCACCTGCGAGGCCAATTTAAGAGTCCTGTGGACCCGGACCCCAAGATCCTTCTGCTCCTCAACACTACCAAGACTCCTGCCCTTGATAGTGTACTCATTCATCCCATTGGTTCTGCCAAAATGGACGACTACGCATTTATCCGCGTTGAAGTCCATCTGCCACTTCTCCGCCCAGTCCTGCATCCTATTTATGTCCTGCTGCAACTTTTGCCATCCTTCCAGACCATCCACAACACCACCGACCTTCGTGTCATCAGCGAACTTACTTACCCATCCTTCCACTTCCTCATCCAGGTCATTTATGAAAATGACAAACAGCAAGGGTCCTAGAACAGATCCCTGGGGCACTCCACTGGTGACTGACCTCCATTCAGAAAAAGACCCATCCACAACCACTCTCTGCCTTCTGCAGGCAAGCCAGTTCTGGATCCACAAGGCCAAAGGCCCTCGGATCCCATGCCCTCTCACCTTCTCAAGAAGTCTTGCATGGGGGACCTTATCAAACGCCTTGCTGAAGTCCATGTACACCACGTCCACGGCACTTCCTTCGTCAATGTGTTCAGTCACATTATCGAAGAACTCAACTAGGCTCGTAAGGCACGACCTGCCCTTGACAAATCCATGCTGACTATTCCTGATCATGTCAAACCTCTCCAAATGGTCGTAAATCTTGTCCCTCAGAAGCCTTTCCATCAGCTTACCAACCACTGAGGTCAGACTCACCGGTCGGTAATTTCCCGGGCTATCTCTGTTCCCTTTCTTGAAAATAGGAACCACATCCGCAATCCTCCAATCTTCCGGAACCTCTCCCGTCTCCATTGACGACGCAAAGATCATCGCCAGAGGCTCTGCAATCACTTCCCTCGCCTCCCACAGTATCCTGGGGTATATCCCATCTGGTCCCGGCGACTTATCAATCTTGATAGAATTCAAAAGTTCTAATACATCCCCCACCTTAATATCCACAAACTCAATCTTTTCCATCTGCTGCAAATCCGTAGCAAAACCTCCCAGATCAGCTTCCACCGTGAATACTGAGGCAAAGTACTCATTAAGCACCTCTGCCATTTCTTCTGGTTCCACACAGACCTTTCCCCCTTCACCTTTTATAGGTCCTATCCCTTCTCTTCTCATCCTTTTACCTTTCACATATTTATAAAAGGCCTTGGGATTCTCCTTAATCTTACCCGCCAAGGTCTTCTCATGACCCCTTCTGGCTCTCCTAATTTCCCTTTTAAGCTCCTTTCTACAGTCCTTATACTCCTCAAGATCCTTAACCTCTCCGAGTTCCCTGAACCTTTTGTACACCTTCCCTTTCCTCCTGACTAGGTTCAACACAGCCTTCGTGCACCACGGTTCCCGCGACCTACCAAAACCCCCTTGTCTCATCGGAACGTTGTCACGCATAGCTCCAGACAAACATTCCTTGAATATCCGCCACCTTCCTTCGGTACTTTTCCCTAAGAACGCCTCCTTCCAGTTTATTTGTCCAAGTAATTTCCTGACTTCTTCGTATCTCCCCTTACTCCAGACAAACACCTTCCTAGCCTGCCTGATCCTATCTCGTTCCAATGCAATTGTGAAGGAGATAGAATTATGGTCACCATTCCCAAGATGCTCTCCTACCGAGAGATCCATCACCTGTCCTGGTTCATTCATAAGAAATAAGAACATAAGAAATAGGAGCAGGAGTAGGCCATCTACCATGATACCGGAGTTGAGGGGATTGAGCTATGAGGAGAGGCTGAATAAACTAGGCTTGTACTCGTTAGAGTTTAGAAGAATGAGGGGAGATCTCATTGAGACGTATAAGATGATGAATGGGATGGATAGGATAGAGGTGGAGAGACTCTTCCCGCTCAAAAAAGACAGTAGGACTAGGGGGCACAGCCTCAAGATAAAGGGGGGGCGGTTTAGAACGGAGTTGAGGAGGAACTTCTTCACTCAAAGGGTGGTGAATCTCTGGAATTCTCTGCCCGTTGAAGTGGTGGAGGCTGCCTCGCTAAATATTTTTAAGAAGCGGGTTGATGGGTTTTTGATAAGAGAAGGGATTGAGGGTTATGGGGAGAGGGCGGGAAAGTGGAACTGAGCCACGACAGATCAGCCATGATCTTATTGAATGGCGGGGCAGGCTCGAAGGGCTAGATGGCCTACTCCTGCTCCTATTTCTTATGTTCTTATGTTCTTATGTTCTTATCTAGCCCTTATCCACATACTGTGTCAGGAAACCTTCCTGAACACACCTAACAAACTCCTCCCCATCCAAACCCCTTACCCTAGGGATATTCCAGTCGATGTTTGGGAAATTGAAGTCTCCCATCACGACAACTCTGTTATTAATACATTTCTCCAGAATCTGTTTCCCTATCTGCACTTCAACTTCCCTGTCACTATTGGGTGGCCTATAAGATTAGATATAAGATTATGAAGGGAATAGGTAAGATAGAAGCAGGGAAGTTGTTTCCACTGGTGGGTGAAACTAGAACCAGGGGCATAGCCTCAAAATAAGGGGAAGCAGATTTGGGACTGAGTTGAGGAGGAACTTCTTCACACAAAGGGTTGTGAATCTGTGGAATTCCCTGCCCAGTGAAGCAGTTGAGGCTCCCTCATTGAATGTTTTTAAGGCAAGGATAGATAAATTTTTGAACAGTAAAGGAATTAAGGGTTATGGTGAGCGGGCGGGTAAGTGGAGCTGAGTCCACAAAAAGATCAGCCATGGTCTTATTGAATGGCGGAGCAGGCTCGAGGGGCCAGATGGCCTACTCCTGCTCCTAGTTCTTATTTTTTTTTACACCAAGATTATTAATTACCTCCCATTCATTGCACGATAATAAATCTAAAAAGAGTCTGGTGGCTCAATATATTGTTCTAGAAAGCTATTGTGTGTATGGTTCAGGAGTGTCCACCGTCTTTGTGGAATACAATCTCCCATGATTACAGTTTTACCGTTGTTAATTTCCTGATTTATACTGTGTCCTACGTTACCAGTACAATTTGGCCGATAAACAATTTCTACCAATGTTTTGTTGCTCCTTCCTGTTTCTTAGCTCTACCCTAACTGATTCTTTTGTTCTTCAAATCTATGATCTCCTCTCGCTAATGCAGTTATCCCAGCCCATTATTATCAGCGCTGTCTCACCTCTTTTTCCTTTCTGACTCTCTTTTCTAGATGTACAGTGCCCTCGAGTATTTTGTTCCCAGCCTCGGTTACCCTGCAGCCATGTCTGTGTAATGGTTATTAACCCAAACCCATTCACTTCTATTGTGCTGTCAGTTCACCTGCCTTGGTACAAATCCTGAGTGTATTCTGATGGGGTCTGAAAGCGATTATTTTAGATTTCTTTTAGTTTAGACAAAATATAGACACAGGCCTGAGCTAACAATAGATAGAGGAATGATGACTTACCCACATGTTAATACAATAAGATAATTAGAACAAGTAATTAAGGCATATAAGTTGATATTTTAAACGCATTTCGAAGTATTTTACTGTGATTTAAGTTCCAGCCAATTCAACGTAATGAAAGGCACAGTGGGAAAGTTGAACAGTTTAAGAGCCATAGGCCTGGGAACCTTGGTTAGTATTCTTCCATCTGGGAGATCATTACATTTTGCATCTTGTATTAATGGTTGGTTCGCAGCCCAGACACAGATTAGCCATAACCCTGGACGCAGGGACAGACGTCTAGTCAAACTTGGCTCTGAGCCGGTGGGAACTTCCACGTTGACCATTACAGTTCCATGTTGACCGTTATGGCTGCCTTATCCAGACAACAGGGAAGTAGTCACGGTTAGAGTGGGTGTTATGTCCAGTAAGTAACGGACAAATAAACCGTAATGCTGGAAAGTAATAAGTAATTGTCTGAATTGTCTGACAAAGCTTTATATTGATGTATTAAGAAAATGTATAACTGTTTTTGATTTTTGCTGATAAGCTCTGAGCTGATTTGGAGGGGTCCGGGTATTCTGTATCTGTGACCATCGATATCATTTCTCCCACTGACCACTGGTTTTTGGTAAAGTTTTACATTTATACCGTCACATTGGTTTCTGGAGAATAATTGCCACCTCGTCAGAAAATCCAGCTAATAGAGCGCCTTTGATTTTGTCTCCTTATTGCAGGAGCTGCCAAGTACCGAGCTCTGCTACACAAGATTAAACCACCCATTGTGATCATGGAGGAAGCGGCTGAAGTACTCGAGGCCCATGTACTGACCACCCTGACTCCATCCTGTCAACATCTGATCATGATTGGGGATTACAACCAGGTAAAAGTCGGGTCCACTGGCGTTTCCCCTCACTCCCTCGGGAAGCTACTGCCATTTCCCCTCATTATTTTATAGACCTCTATAAGATCACCCCATACCCTTCTACGCTCCAGAGAAAGAAGTCCAGGTCTATTCAGCCTCTTCTTATAACTTAAACCATCAAGTCCCAGTAGCATCCTAGTAAATCTTTTCAGCACTCTTTCTGGTTTAATAACAGGGTGACCAGAACTGTACACATGTGAATCGAGAGCCACACTGCCATTGGAACAGTTGTTCAGGGCAGTTAGGAGTGGGCAATGCCAGTGACACACATCCCCTGCCAGACATATAAAAAAATACATGGATCCAGTTAGTTTCCATTCTTCAAAGGATGTTCATGACAATCCAACGGAATTGTAATGGTTGATGCAGGAATATTGGGATGTGTTGAATAGAATTAGACATGGAGAGAAGCCCCGAGGAGGTTAGATCAGAGAATGTTATGGATTGTTCTCCATCCGCCACAATCTTTCCTTCCTGTTCTTGCTTTCTGCAGTTGAAGCCAAAGTTAACGGATTACACACTGGCCTCGAAATATCACCTCGATGTGTCACTGTTCCAGCGGATGGTGAAAAATCACATTCCACACGAGCAGCTGAGTCACCAGGTACCTGATCCCAGAGTGTCTGTCCCACACAGCAGATAGGAACAACTGTCAGTGCGCTCATCACATCACCCACCCGGCTGTTAGCATCCCGGGTCAGTGTTAACTCCAGAGTGGGCGTTCTTCCCTCTTCATGGTAAAGGTACTTCATTCTGACTTACTGTAGGTGACACGCACACAAACACACACGCACACACACACACACGCACACAAACACACACACGCACACACAAACACACCCACGCGCACACACACACGCACACAAACACACACGCACACAAACACACACGCACACAAACACACACACGCACACACACACGCACACACAAACACACACGCACACAAACACACACGCACACAAACACACACACGCACACACACACGTACACACAAACACACACGCACACAAACACACACGCACACAAACACACACGCACACACACACGCACACAAACACACACGCACACACACACGCACACACAAACACACACGCACACAAACACACACGCACACAAACACACACACGCACACACACACGTACACACAAACACACACGCACACAAACACACACGCACACAAACACACACACGCACACACAAAAACACACACGCACACACACAAAAATACACACACAAACACAAACACACGCGTGCGCACACGCACACACACACACACACAGAAAAACACACACACACAGAAAACACACACACAGAAAAACACACACACACACACACACACACAGACGTGATCAAATGTCTGCCTTGACATGTTAGTGTCTCTCCTCTTGTTGAGGAAGGGAGGTTTCTGAGCGTCCACAGAAACTTCCAATAAGACAGAGTTTCTCGGAGTCATAAAATCATTACCAGCTCAGAGGGAGACCATTCGTCCCATCAGGTTCATGATTGCCCATTGCACCCCATTAAAATTGCAAAATCTAAATGCAAATATCCAGGCTGTCGCACCTCGTGCTTTACTGAGGGAGCGCCGCACAGTGCATGGGTCAGCACCAGGGACAGGGAGTGCCACACTGTGGGAGGGGTAGCACCAGGGAGGAGGAGCGCCACATTGTGGGAGGGTCAGGGGAGGGGGAGCACCGCACTGTGTGGGAGGGTTGGGGGAGCACTGCATTGGGCAGGGGTTGGAGGGGAAGCGTCACACTGTGGGTGGGTCAGTGGGGGGGGGTGAGCGGGGAGTGCCACACTGTGGGTGGGTCCAGGCAGAGGGGGAGCGCCGCATTGTGGAAGGGTTAGCACCAGGTAACACCGGACTGGAGATGTTGCCATCTTTCAGACAAGACACAAATGATCTGATCGATGCCCCACTGTCTTGAAGAGAGTGGGAGGTCTCTGGCAGTAATTCTTCAACCAACTCCTCTTAATCCCATTAATGGGATCATGCTGTGCTCCAATTGCTGGCTGTATTTTCCTGAATGCAGCAGTGAGTGTGCGATGCAGAGGCTGAATGGGACAATGCCGAGGGATGTGTGGAGTTATTTATTCTGTCCCTGGTCGAGGTGAAATGCTGATTTAACTGTTACAAACTCACTCCAATCTCTGTCACTTACTTCCAGCACCGAATGAGACCAGAAATCTCCCAGCTGCTGAGCTCCACCTTCTACCCCAACCTGAAAGATCACAAATCAGTCTCACTCTATGAAGATATCAAGGTCAGAATCTCTGGCGCGTGGGTAACACGGCACAAAACACTATCTTTGTTCAACGTATAACAGCAATACAGCACAGACAGAGGGCCCTTGCTGCAGTGGGGCTCAGTACATTCTTTCAGAGTTATCCCATTAATCCCACCTACCCTGCTCCTTCTGCTGCTCTTGTACTTCTAGATGGAAGTGCCCGAGGGTTTGGAAGGTGCTGCCTAAGGAGCCTTGATGTGTTCCTGCAGTGCATCTTGTAGATAGTACACACTGCTGCTACTGTGTGTCGGAGTGAACGTTTGTGGATGGGGTAGAAATCAAGTGGGACTGCTTTATCCTGGATGGTGTCGAGCTTCTCGAGTGTTGTTGGAGCTGCACCCATCCAGGTAAATTGGTTGGTGGGGGTGGGGTGGGGTGGTGGTATTCCATCACACTGCTGGCTTGTAGCTTTTGGGAATTAGGAGATGTAATATTGACTACACACTAAGAAGAAATTGAATCAGGGTGTTGGCAGAAATGAAAGAATCATGAATCTCTCAGCACCTGGGGCTACGATAGAGGGGGATTTGGCCAGTAGATCACAGCTTGACCAATGGGAAGGACAGGGCCAACTTTGTGCAATCATCAGCGAACAACCCCAATGTTCAGCATCATTTACAACTCCTCAGATACTGAAACAGTCCATGTACAAACGCAACAAAATCTGGCCAATATCCAGGCTTGGGCTGACAAATGGGAAGTAACATTCATGCCATCACCAATAAGAGACACTCTAACCCTTGACATTCAATGGTGTTACCATCACTGAATCCCCAAGTGTCAACATCCTTGGGGTTACCGTTGACCAGAAACTCAACTGGACCCACCACATAAACACAGTGGCTACAAGAGCAGGTCAGAGACTGGGAATACTGCAGCGAATAACTCGCCTCCTGACTCCCCAGAGCCTGTCCCCTATCTATAAGGCACAAGTCAGGAATGTGATGGAATACCCCCCACTTACCTGGATGAGTGCAGCTCCAACAACACTCAAGAAGCTTGAGGCCATCCAGGATAAAGTAGCCCCACTTGATCAACACAACATTCAATCTCTCCACCACTGACACACAGTGGCAGCTGTGTATCCTATCTCCAAGACTTCACCAAGTCTCCTTAGGTAGCACCTTCCAAACCCACAAGCAGTTCCATCTAGAAGGACAGGAGCAGCAGGTACCTGGGAACACCCCCCACCTGGAGATTCCCCTCTGAGTCACTCACCACTTCATTGCAGTGTTAATATAGTTACTTGTGACTAATAAATAATATTTCTGACTTGGAAATATATCACCGTTCCTTCATAATCGCAGGATCAAAATAGAAACTGATAAGATTCCAACAGGGTTAGACAGGGTAGATTCAGAAAGAATGTTCCCGATGGTGGGGGAGTCCAGAACTAGGGGTCAGAGTTTGAGGAGAAGGAGTAAACCTTTTAGAACTGAGTTGGGGAGAAATTTCTTCACCCAGAGGGTGGGGAATGTGTGGGATTCACTCCCAAGAAAGTAGTTGAGGCCAAAACATTGTGTGATTTCAAGAAGAAATTAGATATCGCTCCAGGGGCGAAAGGGATATGTGAGGAAGGGGGGATGAGGATATTGAATTTGATGATCAGCCATGATCAAAATGGATGGTGGAGCAGGCTCGGAGGGCCGAATGGCCCCCTCCTGCTTCTAGTTTTTATGTTTCTAAAATCCTGGAATTCCCTCCCTTGTGGGTCAACCTTAAAACACGGACTGCAGCGATTCAGGAAGGCAGCTCACCCCCCACCTTCTCAAGGGCAACTAGGGATGGGCAATAAATGCTGGCCTAACCAGCGAGGCCCAGGTCCCACAAATGAATAAAAAGCCCCTGCAGTTGAATAGTGTGGTGCTGGCTGTTCCTCACATCACTGGGGAGGCAGGAGGGGGGTATTAGTGTGAGTGGGCAGAGCTGGGATGGGGGGCAGGGGAGCTTGGGGTGGTGGGTGGGGTTTAGTGTGGGGAGGCAGAGTGGGGGTGGGTGGTGGGCGGGAGGGGGTTAGGGGTGGGTGGGTGGGGAGGCAGAGTGGGGGTGGGTGGTGGGCGGGAAGGGGTTAGGGGTGGGTGGGTGGGGAGGCAGAGTGGGGGTGGGTGGTGGGCGGGAGGGGGTTAGGGGTGGGTGGGTGGGGAGGCAGAGTGGGGGTGGGTGGTGGGCGGGAGGGGGTTAGGGGTGGGTGGGTGGGGAGGCAGAGTTGGGGTAGGGGGGGGTGGGTGGTGGGCGGGAGGGGGTTAGGGGTGGGTGGGTGGTGGGCGGGAGGGGGTTAGGGTGGGTGGGTGGTGGGTGGGAGGGGGTTAGGGTGGGCAGCAAGCTGGAGCAGTAACTCAGTAAGTTGGTATTTTGATGGCAGCCCATTTGACTCTTTCCTTCTCGACTCTCACCCTAGGGTCTATCAAAAAATGTCTTCTTTGTTGAGCACCAAGTGGACGAGGACCGGAACACGGAAGCCGATGGCCACAGCAATGGGCACGAGGCCCGCTTCCTGGTGGGACTCTGCCAACACCTCCTGAGGCAGGGGTACAGCACGGACCAGATCACCATCCTGACTCCCTACGTGGCTCAGATGCGGCAGATCCGGTTCATGGTCCGGGATCTGGGGATGGCCGCCATTTCCGTCAAGGCGATTGATGATTTCCAGGGGGAGGCTAGCGACGTAGTTCTGCTGTCGATGGTCCGCAGTGACTGGGAGGAGAGGGCTGAACTCTCCAGGGCTAAGAACCATTTGTGTGTGGCCTTCTCCAGAGCCAGGATGGGGCTGTTCTGCCTGGGAAACTTCCAGAAGCTGCAGCAGAGCCCCGAAAGGAAGACGTGGAGGTTAGTCCTCCGGGTGCTGGAGGAAAGGGGTCTGCTGGGGAGAGGTCTCCCTGTGCCCTGTCCCAACCACCCAGAAAGCCAAATCCACATTGAGAGGCCAGAGCATTTCCAGCGCTTTCCCGACTGGGCCTGTGACCGTCCGTGTGACTCCCGTCTGGAGTGTGGCCACCTGTGCAAACATCGCTGCCACGTACACACTCCAGGGCAGGGGGCGTACCAATGCCAGGAGCTCTGCGCCCGCGTTCTCTGCAGTGGTGGGCACAGGTGCCCCAAGCGCTGTTGGAAAAAGTGCAGCCCGTGTAAGGAGATGGTGGAGAAGGTTGTGCCGGAATGTGGGCACGTCCAGAGGGTGCCATGCAGCCTCCCTTCCCAGGTCTTGCCCTGTGACCACCCGTGTGAAAGACTGCTGGACTGCGGGCACCCCTGCCGGCAAAGATGCAGTGAGAATTGCGCCAGTTTCCCCTGTGTGGTCAAGTGCGCAGAGGTGCTGCGGTGCGGGCACCCCTGCATGGGCACCTGTGCAGACTGTCTGGAGGGCAG
This sequence comes from Carcharhinus amblyrhynchos, assembly GCF_965287045.1. Taxonomy (NCBI): domain Eukaryota; kingdom Metazoa; phylum Chordata; class Chondrichthyes; order Carcharhiniformes; family Carcharhinidae; genus Carcharhinus; species Carcharhinus amblyrhynchos. The sequence goes on along the minus strand of NC_137325.1, from coordinate 146,964,236 downwards.
GCTGCACCGCGGTTGCAATCGGAAATGCGGGCGGCTGCTTCTCTGTGGCCACCAGTGCAAGGATCCCTGTGCCGACAGCTGCCAGCCTTGCCGACTGCCGTGTGACTGCAAGTGCGGGCATGGCCAGTGCCAGAAGAGGTGCGGGGAGATCTGCAGCCCCTGCCTGAAGCCGTGCCCGTGGAGATGCCAGCACCACCAGTGCAGCCGAGCCTGCTTTGAGGAATGCGACCGCCCTCGCTGCGACCAGCCCTGCGGCCAAACGCTACCCTGTGGGCACCCCTGCGTCGGCCTGTGCGGGGAGACGTGCCCACCCCTGTGCCGCACGTGCCACGCACCCGAGCTCACCTCTGCTTTCTTTGGCTCGGAGGTTGACCCCGCTGCCCGTTTTGTGGTGCTGGAGGGCTGTGGCCACGTCCTGGAGGTGGGCAGGATGGACCAGCTGATGGACAAGGGTCCACGACCCCTCCAGCTCGAGTCTTGCCCGCGCTGCGACACTCTCATCCAGTGGCACAGCCGGTACAGCAACGTCATCAAGGCAAGGTGGCAAGGCATTAACCAGGTGAAGAGCATTATCCTGGGCAGCGCACAGGAGATTGAGGAGAAGAAGCGGCAACTGACTGAGAACATCATCGCGGCTTCTGTCAACCTGCACTATGGCGAGCAGAGATACAACATCCGCAAGAGAGTGGAAGCCTCTCGCTCCCTCCCAGAACTGGCAGCGCTGGAGAGAGCTCTGGGCATCTTCCGCTTCCTGGACATGGTGAGGAAACAAGCCAAGGCTTGCACGGCAGAGCGACGGGTGAGCTTGGAATTGAAGCTCACCAAGCTGGACTGGTGGCTGGGCACCAAGCGGGCAACCTTCACCCACCAGCAGCTGGCTGAGTGCAGGAACGAGATTGTCAGGATATCCTACCAGGCGGATTTGATGCGTTTGCTGAGTCACTGGGAGGCCAGGAACACGGCACTGCCGGGCGAGGTGGCCAACGTTGTGGACTCTGTCCTGAGAAACCTGGAGGAAAAACTGACCGACGACTCGGAGCTGAAGATCAAAGAGGAGCTGGCGAAGATCGGGGAGCTCGCGTCCTGTAGAGAGCTGTGGATCTCAGAAGATGAGCGACTGTCGGTGGCCAAGGATATTGAGATGGCAAAGAGCGACTGGTACCAGTGCCCTGCCGGTCACCTGTACGCGGTAGAGGAATGTGGCGAGTCCGACCAGGCCGAGTGTCTGGAGTGCTCGCTGCTGATTGGGGGAGAGAGCCAACACCCCGAAGAGGGCATTTCTCCAGTTGCTGAAATGGATGGCAGTTCACCCTGTGCCAGCGGTGTTTCAGTCGGCAACCTTCTTACCCCTCAGTCACAAAACTGCGAGCAGGTAGCCCAAAAACTGAGCCCATAGTTCAGACTGGCATCCCCCCAGTACAGGACTGAGGGAGTGCTGCAATGTCAGAGGTGCAATCTCTTAGATGAGAAATTAATCGGGAGTTGTCCTCTCGGCTGAATGCCACAGGCACCAGCCGGATTGAGGTTGGCAGAGTTCTTAACTGCATCTTCACAACAATTCATCTCTCAACCAACGCATGAGACACAGATTACCTGGGTGTGATCCGATCAAAGATTCCTATTCACTCAGTGGCAATTTCAGCATTATCGCCAATCTCTTGTTACCCTCGAGAAGGTGGTGGTGAGCTGCCTTCTTAACGCTGCAGTCCCTGAGGTATCGCTACACCCACCGTGCTGCTTGCTATTCTGATTGGCTTATTCCCCTACGCCACTGTCCAATAGCAATGGAAAGAAGGTGGATTCTTCACGCTAGGAGGATTGGAGATCCATTCCAGTTCTGCCGAGACACAGGTTCTAGATTCCCGTGATGTATAATAAACAGAATCTCCGAAGGATTTCCTGTGGCTGCCTCATTTTCTGGTCTCCAGTTAATGCCTGGTGGGGGTTGGGGAATCGGCTCCTCCATTCGATCTTTCAATAGCAGGATGGCCATCTGATTCATTCATGTCCTTTTTTGGGGAAGGAAATATCATCATAGAATATCATAGAAACCCTACAGTGCAGAAAGAGGCCCTTCGGCCCATCGAGTCTGCACCGAACACAATCCCACCCAGGCCCTACCCCCATATCCCTACATATTATACCCACTAATCGCTCTAACCTACACATCCCTAGACACTAAGGGGCAATTTCTTATCATGGCCAATCAACCTAACCCACACATCTTTGGACTGTGGGAGGAAACTGGAGCACCCGGAGGAAACCCACGCAGACACGAGGAGAATGTGCAAACTCCACACAGACAGTGACCCGAGCCGGGAATTGAACCCAGGACCCTGGAGCTGTGAAGCAGCAGTGCTAACCCACTGTGCTACTGTGCCATCCTTACCTGGTCTGGCCTGCATGTGACTCCAGAGCCATAGCAATGTGGTTGACTCTTCAATGCTCCCTGAAAGTGGCATGATGGCACAGTGGTTAGCACTGCTGCCTCACAGCTCCAGGGATCCGGGTTCAATTCCAGCCTTCGGGTCACTGTCTGTGTAGAGTTTGCACATTCTCCCTGTGTTTGTGTGGGTTTCCTCCTACAGTCCAAAGATGTGGGGGTTAGGTTGACTGGCCATGCTAAATTCTCCCCAGCATCAGGGGGATATGGCAGGGTAAATATGAGGGGTCCTGGAATAGGGGCCTGGGTGGGATTGTGGTCGATGCAGACCTGATGGGCTGAATGGCCTCTTTCGCTGTAGGATTCTACAAAATGGCCAAGCAAACCATTCCACTCAAGGGGCAATTTGGAATGGGTAAGAAATGCTGATCTAGCCAGTGCCAGCCACATACCATGCTATGAGTGAATTTTGAAAAATGTTTAGTAACAGCCCATTGATCCACTTGAGTTACATTTCACTCATTCTGTCCTGGGTCATTCTTAGAATTCGACTTTACACTGACTTTATCCCCTCTCCCTGTAACCCTACACTTACCATGGCTAATCCACCTAACCTACCCATCCTGGGACACTAAGGGGCAATTTAGCGTGGCCATTCCACCTAACCTACATGTATTTTGGACCGTGGGAGGAAACCCATGCAGACACGGGGAGAATGTGCAAACCACACAGGCAGTGACCCGAGGCCAGGAATGGAACTGGGGTCCCTGGCGCTGTGAGGCAGCAGTGCTATTACCTCATTATGTGATAAATTACTTACGTGGCGAAAAACTGCAGCAGGCGACGGTGCAGAGGGACCTCGGGGTCCTTGTGCATGAATCGCAAAAACCCAGCTTGCAGGTGCAGCAGGTGGTCAGGAAGGCGAATGGGATGCTGGCCTTCATAGCGAGGGGGATTGAATATAAAAGTAGGGAGGTCTTGCTGCAGCTGTATAGGGCATTGGTGAGGCCGCAGCTGGAGTACTGTGTGCAGTTTTGGGCGCCGCACCTGCGCAAGGATATTTTGGCCCTGGAGGGAGTGCAGAGGAGGTTTACTAGGCTGATACCGGAGTTGAGGGGATTGAGCTATGAGGAGAGGCTGAATAAACTAGGCTTGTACTCGTTAGAGTTTAGAAGAATGAGGGGAGATCTCATTGAGACGTATAAGATGATGAATGGGATGGATAGGATAGAGGTGGAGAGACTCTTCCCGCTCAAAAAAGACAGTAGGACTAGGGGGCACAGCCTCAAGATAAAGGGGAGGCGGTTTAGAACGGAGTTGAGGAGGAACTTCTTCACTCAAAGGGTGGTGAATCTCTGGAATTCTCTGCCCGTTGAAGTGGTGGAGGCTGCCTCGCTAAATATTTTTAAGAAGCGGGTTGATGGGTTTTTGATAAGAGAAGGGATTAAGGGTTATGGGGAGAGGGCGGGAAAGTGGAACTGAGCCACGACAGATCAGCCATGATCTTATTGAATGGCGGGGCAGGCTCGAAGGGCTAGATGGCCTACTCCTGCTCCTATTTCTTATGTTCTTATGTTCTTAAATTAATTCAAGGAATGTGGGCATCACTAGTTTTTTCCCATTGTTAGTTGGTCCTGAGAAGGAGGTGGTGTATCTTCTTGAGCTGGTTGAGTGCAGTTTAGGGGAGACAGGACCCAGGGCATTTGGCCCATCAAGTCTGCTCCATAAGATCATGACTGATATTTTTAAAATAATGAATGGGATGTGGATGTCGCTGGCTGGGCCAGAATTTATTGCCCAAGCCTGAGGGCAAGAATTAATCACATTGCTGTGGGTCTGTAAGCCAAACTGGGTAAAGGTGGCAAATTTCCTTCCCTAAAGTGAACCAGATGAGTTTTTAATAATGTGCTAACGGTCACCATCAGACTCTTAATTCCAGATTTTTATTGAATTCAAATTTCACCATCTGCTGTGAGTTTGAACCCGGGTCCCCAGAGCATTCCCCTGGGTCTCTGGATTACTAGTCCAGTGATTACCAGTCCATCGCCACCTTCTCATCTGATATAATAATCCTCAACTCCACTTTCCCACTTTATACCTTCGATTCCCTTACCAATTACAAATCTGTCCTTCTCAGCCTTGGACTTAATGACCCTGCCTCTGCAGTAAAGAATTCCACAGATCCACTGACCTCTGAGAGAATAAATTCCTCCTCGTTTCTGTCTTAAATGGGCAACCCTTTACTGTGGGATTATGTCCTCTGGTCCTAGACTCTTCCACAAGGGAAAACGGTCTCTCAGCATTGACACTGTCAAGACCCCTGAGAATCCTATATGCCTCAATGAGGCTACCTCTCATTCTTCTAAACTCCAATGAGTACAGGCCGAACCTACTCAACCTCCCCTCATAAGAAAATCCCTCCAAACCCGGGATCAGCCTAGTGAACCTTCCCTGGACTGCCTCCAATACCTGTATATCTTCCCTTTGATAAGGGGACCAAAACTGTTTCCAGGATTCCAGGTGCGGTCTAACTAGTGCCTTGTATAGTTTTAGAAAGAATTCCCTGTTTTTAAACTCCATTCTCTTTGAAATGAAGCTCAACTTTCCATTTATCTTCCCTATTACCTGCTGAACTTGTGTGTTAGCTCTCAGTGAGTTATGCACGAGGACCCCAAAATCCCTCTTTACAACAACTTTCTGCAGTCTTTCTCCATTTAAATAATATTCAGCTCCTTTATTCTTCTGACCAAAGTGCATAATTTATGTTTTCCTACATTTAGATTGACTTTGACAAGTTTTTGCAAATGTGGAGAAGCCAAGTCTTCCGATGTGGCCACCCAGAGCGAGGGGCCAGAATCTTAAAGTGAAAACCTTGCTGCTAAAGTGAAATGTGGACCAATGTACTCACAAATGTGGCACTAGAGATCTGGGACTCTCTTCCATACAGTGTGGGTGTCGGATCAGTTAGAGGGTTTAGAATGGAGAGTGATAGGTCTTTGATAAGGACGTCTATCAGGGAATACGGGAGAAATGTGGGCAAATGAGAGTTGATCCATGAATGTCAAAATCGGCTCCAAGGAGCTGTGAGGCCTCCATAGAAATCCTTCAGTATAGAAAGAGGCCATTCGACCCATTGAGTCTGCACTGACCACAGTCCCTACCCCTATATCCCTACATATTCATCCGCTAATCTCTCTAACCTATGCATCTCAGGATATTAAGGGCAATTTTTAGCATAGCCAATCAACTTAACCCACACATCTTTGGAATGTGGGAGGAAACCCACGCAGACATGAAGAGAATGTGCAAACTCCACTCAGACAGTGACCCGAGCCGGGAATCGAACCCGGGTCCCTGGAGTTGTGAAGCAGCAGTGCTAGCCACTGTGCTACCGTGCCACCCATGTTCATGTGAAAGAAGTCTAGAACATCTTCAGCACTTTCTATTGGTTTTCCAGAATCTGTTTTTCTGTTTACTTATTCAAGCTTTGTACAATTTAGAAATCAAATTGAGAAGAAGGGAAGTTCTGGTCATCGTAAAAAACAAGAAACAGAGAAAATTACAGCACAGGAACAGGCCCTTCGGCCCTCCAAGCCTGCACCAACCGTGTTGCCTGACTTAACTAAAGCCCCCTACCCTTCTGGGGACCATATCCCTCTATTCCCATCCCATTCATGTACTTGTGAAGCTGCCCCTTAAAAGTCACTATTGTATCCGCTTCTGCTACCTCCCCCAGCAACGAGTTCCAGGCACCCACCACCCTCTGTTTTAAAAAGCCTGCCTCATAAAGTTCCTTTAAAGCTTGCCCCTCGCACCTTAAACCTATGCCCCCTAGTAATTGACTCTTCCACCTTGGGAAAAGGCTTCTGACTATCCACTCTGTCCGTGCCCCTCATAATCTTGTAGACTTCTATCAGGTCACCCTCCAACCTCTGTCACTCCAGTGAGAACAAACCAAGTTTCTCCAACCTCTCCTCATAGCTAATGCCCTCCATACCAGGCAACATCCTGGTACATCTTTTCTGTACCCTCTCCGAAGCCTCCACATCCTTCTGGTAGTGTGGCGACCAGAATTGAACACTATATTCCAAGTGCAGCGTAACTAAGGTTCTATAAAGCTGCAACATGACTTGTTAATTTTTAAACTCAATGTCCTGGCTGATGAAGGCAAGCATGCCGTATGCCTTCTTGACTACCTTCTCCACCTGCATTACCACTTTCAGTGATCTGTGTACCTGTACACCCAGATCCCTCTGCCTATCAATACTGTTCAGGGCTCTGCCATTTACTGTATATTTCCTATCCGTATTAGACCTTCCAAAATCCATTACCTCACATTTGTCCAGATTAAACTCCACCTGCCATCTCTCCGCCCAAGTCTCCAACCGATCTATATCTGACTGAGGGATGATTGAATAGAGGTCTTTAAAATTATAGAAAGTTTTGATCAAGTGGATACAGAGAAAATGTTTCCTCTTGTGGGGAAGAGCATAAGTAGGGAACTTTGATATAAAGTGGACCTCAAGAAATCTGATGGGGAATTCAGAAGAAAATTCTTTACCCAGAGAATGGGGAGAATGTGGTGAGGCTGCTAGTGGGGAGGCACAGGGGTAGACATGGCTGGTGATGAGGGGCAAGACGTACGAATATAAAGAGTGGAGCTAGAAGATAGTGAACTGAACTCCACCATTTAATATGATCATGGTTGTTCCTCTATTCTCCACATACCCCCTCTCTCCCCATACAGCTTGATGAATTTGGAGCCTAAATGTATTCAGTGATTTGGCCTCCACAGCTTTCTATAGTTGAAAGTTCCACAGGTTCACCATCCTCTGAGTGAAGTAGTTTCTCCTCATCTCAGTCTGAAATGGCCTTTTTAAAAATTCCACATAGACAGTGACCCAAGCTGGGAATCGAACCCGGGTCTCTGGCAATGCGAGGCAGCAGTGCCACCCTGCCGACAGTGTCAAGCTTCTTGAGTATTGTTGGAGCTGCATGTGTCCAGACAAGCGGAGGGGGGAGCTTGCAGGTGGTGGCGTTCTCATGTATCTGTTGCCCTTGTCCTTCTAGATGAAAGTGGTTGTGAGTTTGGAAAGTGCTGTCTAAGGATCTTTGGTGAATCTTGTAGGTAGTACACACTGCTGCTACTGAGAGTGGTCGATCAAACCGGCTGCTTTGTCCTGGATGGTGTCAAGCTTCTTGAGTGTTGTTGGAGCCGCCCTCATCCAGGAAAGTGGAGAGTATTCCATTACATCCCTGATTTGTGCCTTGTAGATTCTGGGCAGGCTTTGGGGAGTCAGGAGGTAAGCTACTCATCGCAGTATTCCTAGCCTCTGACCTGCTCTGGTAGCCACTGTGTTTATGTCAAGAGCAGTTGATTGGTGCCCTCTTGTTAGAGATGGTCGTTGCCTGACACTTGTGTAAAGGCAGTATTTATTTTATAGCTTAGTTAGGGTATCATGATCGGCACCAGCTTGGAGGGCCAAAGGGCCTGTTTCTGTGCTGTACTTTTCCTTGTTCTTTTAATTTATTAGTCACAAGTATGGCTTACACTGACGCTGCAATGAAGTTGCTGTGAAATTCCCCAAGTAGCTGCTACACTCTGACGCCTGTTTGGGGCAATGCAGCTAACCAACACGTCTTTCAGAATGTGGGAGGAAACCGAAGTACCAGGAGGAAACCCACACAGACATGAGGAGAATGTGCAAACTCCACACAGTGACCCAAGCCGGAAATTGAACCTGGGTCCCTGGTGCTGTGAAGCAGCAGTGCTAACCCAGTGTGCTACTGTGCTGCCCAAGCCTGAATATTGTCTAAGTCTTTCTGACGATTGCAATATGTTGAGCACCATTTGTGACTGCTCAGATACTGAGTCTATGCCCATATACAGCGATACCTGGAACAAGAATCATACGGACCTCAGAGAATCCCTACAGTGCAGATGGAGGCCATTCGGCCCATTGAGTCTGCACTGACACTCGGATGGAGTATCTTACCCAAGCCCATCACCCCTGCCCCATCCCCATCCCAGTTTTACCACATTAATTCCCCTAACTTGCACCTTAAACTTTAACCCTGTTTCTCTTTTAGCTGAAGCTGCCAGATCTGCTGAAACTTTCTAGCATTTCTTTTTTAAATCTCTTGAGTATTGGCCTGGGTTACTGGTCCATTAACAATACACCATCTACCCAATGCCTGTGCGGTGTTTGCTGTGACTATGGGAGCTGAGGGGCATTGCCCTAGTGGTTATGGGGTTAATGTGTGATTTGCCCTGGTTGTTATGGGGTTAACTGGCACTCAAAGCAGGCTCCATGCCAATTCAACACAACCCTCTCCGTTACCACAAACACAAAACACGTGGCAGGCTTGGCGGGCTTTATGCAGATCAGCAGGGGGATGTGGGCGTGGTCTACGGATGGACCGCCCAATCACCACCGCGGCACCCACGTGGGTCAACCCCACTGTCACCGGACCGCCATGCAAATGAGCTGCCCGCGTCTCGTCCACTAGCGGCTCTATGCAGATTACGGGGCGGGGAGGCGGGACTTGTTCTGATCAATGGGAGGGCGGGAAGTACCAAGGCAACCCAGGCCGCAAGCACGGGGGGGGGGGGCGGAGAGGGACATAGTTCTTAGCAACCGGAGCCATGGCAACGGTCCTTAGCAACCGGAGCCATGGCAACGGCCCTTAGTGACCGGCCTGGAGCAGGCGCGGCGGCTGCTGCTTCTGCAAACAGAAGCTCGAGGCCGCCTCCTGCCTCATAGGCCGCGGAACCCCGGAGCTGAGACCCCGGACAGCCGCCTGACCCCGGCACCCAGACCCGGGACAGCCGCCTGACCCCCGGACACCGACACCCAGGCCCGGGGACACCCCCCCGCCCCCCACAGGCCCCGGACCCAGAGGCCGGGATCCCCCCCTCCCCCTCCCCGGGCCGGGAGCGGGGCGGCGCGGCCGGAAGCTGCCTCTCTCTCTCTCTCTCTGTCTGTCCGGAAGCGGAGCGGCGGCGGCTCCCCGGGCTCGGAGATGTTCAAGAACACTTTCCAGAGCGGCTTCCTCTCCATCCTCTACAGCATCGGCAGCAAACCCCTGCAGATCTGGGACAAGAAGGTGAGCGGCCCCGGGGAGGGAGAGGCCGAGGCGCCGCCGCCAGGCCCGGGGGGGCTGGTGTGGGAGGGTAGGCCTCAGGCCTCCCCCCCCAGGCTGTCCTGGGCGCCGGGCGGGATGTGTCTCTTCTCTCCCCGGGAGAGGAGGGAAGACAGCTCGATTCCCCCTCCCCAGTCAAACCATACAACCACCAGCTCCATTTGTGTAGCGCCTGTGAGTCAGTGAGTGGCCATCAGGGAGATGTTGGGTCAGATCAGCAAAGGTTTGGTCAACGATTTGATTTATTATTGTCACATATATTAACATACAGTGAAAAGTATTGTTTCTTGCCTGCTATACAGACAAGACATACCGTTCATAGAGAAGGAATGGGGTGGGTGCAGAATCTAGTGTTACAGGCATAGCTAGGGTGCAGAGAAAGATCAATTTAATGTGAGGTAGGTCCATTAAGTCTAACAACAGCAGGGAAGAAGCTGTTCTTGAGTCAGTTGGTACGTGACCTCAGACTTTTGTATCTTTTTCCTGACGGAAGATGATGGAAGAGAGAATGTCCGGGGTGCGTGAGGTCCTTGATTATGCCGGCTGCTTTGCTGAAGCAGCTGGAAGCGTAGACAGAATCAATGGACAGGAGGCAGGTTTGTGTGATGGATTGGGCTACATTCCAACATCTTTTGTCGTTTCAAAGAGGGAGGTTTTAAGGAGGATCTCAGTGAGCGAAACACAGATTAAACCGGTGTGGAGAGGGGGAGATATCGGTCAGTGAGTGGCTGGAAGGAGCTGAGATGTTCAGGTCGGCGCTGGGCGTTTGCTTGAACGGATTCAATGTGCTGGTGTACAGGGGAGCAGTGCTGAGATGTGACGCTTGCTTGGATAGCTGGTACACCACTTGATGGCCCGAATGGCCTCCTGTGTAGTAGTAATTCAGAGTTATGGGCGTTTCAGAAGCTAATGGGGTGAAAGATGGACGTAGGAGAGTGGGGCGAATAGGATCTTCACCAGGAGGCAATGGCCTAGTGGTAGTATCACATAAGAACATAAGAAATAGGAGCAGGAGTAGGCCATCTGGCCCTTCGAGCCTGCCCCGCCATTCAATAAGATCATGGCTGATCTGTCGTGGCTCAGTTCCACATTCCCGCCCTCTCCCCATAACCCTTAATCCCCTCTCTTATCAAAAACCCATTAAAAACATTTAGCGAGGTAGCCTCCACCACTTCAACGGGCAGAGAATTCCAGAGATTCACCACCCTTTGAGTGAAGAAGTTCCTCCTCAACTCCGTTCTAAACCGCCCCCCCTTTATCTTGAGGCTGTGCCCCCTAGTCCTACTGTCCTTTCTGAGCGGGAAGAGTCTCTCCACCTCTATCCTATCCATCCCATTCATCATCTTATACGTCTCAATGAGATCTCCCCTCATTCTTCTAAACTCTAACGAGTACAAGCCTAGTTTATTCAGCCTCTCCTCATAGCTCAACCCCCTCAACTCCGGCATCAGCCTAGTAAACCTCCTCTGCACTCCCTTCAAGGCCAAAATATCCTTGCGTAACTACGGCGCCCAAAAGTGCACACAGTACTCCAGCTGCGGCCTCACCAATGCCCTATATAGCCGCAGCAAGACCTCCCTACTTTTATATTCAATCCCCCTCGCTATGAAGGCCAGCATCCCATTAGCCTTCCTGACCACCTGCTGCACCTGCAAGCTGGGTTTTTGCGACTCATGCACAAGGACCCTGAGGTCCCTCTGCACCGTCGCCTGCTGCAGTTTTTCTCCACGTAAGTAATAATCCTTCCTACCATTATTCCTACCAAAGTGTACCACCTCGCACTTGCCAACATTAAATTCCATTTGCCAGTTCCTGGCCCATTCGCCCAGCCTATCTAGATCCTTCTGCAGACTCTCCACACCCTCCGCACAATTTGCCTTTCCACCAATCTTGGTGTCATCAGCAAATTTCGACACCATACACTCGGTTCCCTCCTCCAGATCATCTATATAAATGGTAAATAGCTGAGGCCCCAGCACCGACCCCTGAGGCACTCCACTAGTCACCAACCGCCAATCCGAATAGCACCCATTGACCCCCACTCTCTGCCTCCTATTTGACAACCAGTCCTCTATGCACGCTAACACCCTACCCCCAACTCCATGTCCCCTGACCTTCTGCAGTAACCTCTTGTGAGGTACCTTGCCAAACGCCTTCTGAAAATCCAGAAAGACCACATCCACCGGCTCTCCTCTATCCACCGCCCTAGACACATCCTCATAGAACGCAAGTAAATTTGTCAGACACGACTTCCCCTTAACCAAACCGTGCTGCGTCTGCTCTATCAAGCAATTCCCCTCAAGATGCCTCGCTATTTCCTCCTTGATGACGGATTCTAACATTTTACCTACAATGGACATTAAACTAACCAGCCTATAATTCCCCGCCTTTTGCCTGGCACCCTTCTTAAACAACGGCGTAGCATTAGCCGCTTTCCAATCTTCTGGCACTTCCCAGGAATCCAGCGACGTCTGGAAAATAACCACCAAGGCATCCACTATAACCTCCGCCATTTCTTTCAGAACCCTCGGATGCATTCCATCCGGTCCTGGGGACTTGTCCACAATCAGCCCCCTCCAGTCTGTTGAGCACCACCTCTCTCGTAACAGTAATGTCATCAAGACCCTCCAGTCCTATCACCTTTCCATCTCTAACACCCGGCAAATTATTCATGTCCTCCTCCGTGAAGACCGAAACAAAAAAGTTATTCAAGACCTCAGCCATTTCCCCATCCCCTACCACTAAGTCCCCCTTCTCATCCTCTTAAGGGTCCAACGTTCACCCTAGCCAGCCTCCTCCTTTTTATATACTTATAAAAACTCTTGCTATCAATCTTTGTTGACATTTAAACCTCTCCCAATCCTCTTCTCGCCCACTACTCTTAGCTACTCTAAACGCCTCCGCTTTTAATTTAACACTTTCCTTCACCTCCTTTGTTATCCACGGCTGATTACCTCTCCTCCTACAGTCCTTTTTGACCATTGGAATAAATTTCTGCTGAGCACCAAGAAAGATCTCCTTAAAAATCCTCCACTGCTCCTCAGCAGACCTACCTTCCAACGCGTTCCCCCAGTCCACATTCGCCAATTCCTCTCTCATCCTACTGTACTCCCCTCTGTTCAAACAAAGGACGCGTGTCCGGGAACCCACTTTGTCGTCCTCCATCTGCACCAGAAACTCCACCATACAATGATCACTCTCCCCAAGAGGATCCTTCACCGCGAGGTCCCTGATTCTACCCGCCTCATTACATAACACCAGATCCAAGACAGCTCGCTCCCTCGTCGGCTCCAACACACACTGTTCGGGGAAACTATCCTGGCAGCATTCCAAGAACTCCTCCTCGAGCCCACTGTGTCCAACATGGGTCGACCAATCTATATGCAGATTGAAATCCCCCATAACTACGGCCGTCCCATTCCTGCACGCTGCACTTATTTGCGCGTTAACAGCCCGCCCCATCTCCAGATCATTATTCGGGGGCCTATAGACGACACCCACCAGCGTCTTCCTCCCTTTGCTGTTCCTAATCTCCACCCACAACGATTCCACTTTCTGCTCTTTGGCTCCAATATCATCCCTTGCTACCACCCTGATGCTATCCTTAATCAGCAGAGCTACGCCCCCCACTTTTCCCTGCCTGTCCTTCCTAAACACTTGATACCCCTGGACATTCAGCTCCCAGTCCCCGTCACCTTGCAGCCACGTCTCATATCCATTTGTGTCGATCTGCACCACCAGCTTATCTACTTTATTCCGAATGATTCGTGCATTCAGATAAAGTGCTTTCATCCCAGCCTTCCCCTGGACCCTATGCATACTCACGCCCCCTACTCCCTTTATTATTGGGACATCCTCGGCCTCCACCCTTACCTGTACCCTCTCCTTAACTTTAGGCCTCGTAATGTCACCAACTCTCTCTCTCTCTCTCTCTCTCTCCCCCGCCCCCCCCACATTAGTTTAAAGCCCAGTCTACAGTCCTCTGTACACGATTTGCCAGGACTCTGGTCCCAGCACGGTTCAGACCCGCCCCATCCCGCCCAAACAGGTCCCACCTACCCCAATACTGATGCCAATGCCCCATAAATTCAAACCCATTCCTCCCACACCAATCCCTGAGCCACCCATTCACTTCCTTAATCCTGTCAACCCTACGCCCGTCTGCACTCGGTTCAGGCAGTAGCCCAGAGATAACCACCTTGTCGGTTCTACTTTTTAATTCCATTCCCAGCTTCTCATACTCCCTCCCCAGATCCTCAGTTCGCATTTTGCCTACGTCGCTGGCACCCACATGTACCACAATGACCGGATTCTCACCCTCCCACTCCAGGTTCCTCTGCAGCCCAGCTGTGACATCCCGGACCCGAGCACCAGGCAGACAACACACCCTTCTGTGCACTTTGTCATTGTGACAAAGGACAGTGTCAATACCCTTCACCCCACTATCCCCAATAACTACTACGTTCCTTTTCACCTTCTCCTTGCCTATGTCCTGCTGCATCACTGTACCGTGTGCAGTTTGCTCACCGACCTCACCTCCCTCATCCTCGTCCACACTGGAAGCAAGAACCTCAAACCTCTTATGCAGATTGAGATGCTGAGGCCTCCGCTCCCCACCACCCTTCCTCCTCTCTTCTCCCCACTTCTTCACTTGCACCCCATTGACAATGGCACCCTCTCTCCCCTGATGAGCCTCAGTGTTTGTAGCTCAGAGGCCAGCTCATCTACCTTGAGCTGGAGCTCCTCCAGCAACCTGCACTTACTGCAGACGTGGTCACTGGGGAGGACCCTGGGGTCCACCAGTTCCCACATCATACAGAAACCACACATCACATGCCCCTCCATTAATCACTGCAGTAGTATTGAAAATTTCCACACGAACTTACCTGGCCCTTTTTTCCCCCAGCCCTTTTGATTTTAAGCCCTAATAGCACACTCTGCTTCCCTTTCACTCCGCTGCCCGCTCCGACGCTGCCCGCTGTCTACATTAGGCCTCCTTTTAAACCTGGCGCTGATTTAAAGCTTGCTCCCCCTCAACTCCCTTCTAACCACTCACTCAGAATTCTTAAAGTAGACTATTAATCCTGAAACTCAGCTGACATTGATGCGACATGCCATGTCAGGTTGTAGAATTTGAATTCAATAAAAAATGTCTGGAATTAAGAATCTGTGATGACTGTGAAACAATTTTCGCTTCTCGACCTTTTGGCTAAGATCAAGTACTGGCAAACCTGCACTTGGTTGAAGTCATGAGGTTACACTGAGGCTTCATTTGAAACAATTTTTTAAAGCCCATCTAAGCCTTTTGGCTATGATGCAAATGAGATCAAGTTTTGGAGAACGTGTAATGCCTGCTGCAGTAGGCATTGGATCAAATAGATCAAGCCCAAGTGTAATGCCTGTCTTGTCAGCTTGGATCTGGAATGTCTCACTTGTCGAGACTTTGAATTGGATTTTGGATTTAAGTTATAATTTGGGTGGCACAGTGGTTAGCACTGCTGCCCCACAGCACCAGGGATTCAGATTCGATTCCCGGCTTGGGTCACTGTCTCTGTGGAGTTTGCACATTCTCCCAGTGTCTGTGTGGGTTTCCTCCGGGTGCTCCGGTTTCCTCCTACAGTCCAAAGATGTGCAGGTTAGGTTGATTGGCCATGCTATGTTGGCCCTCAGCGTCAGGGGTATTAGGTAGGGTAAATGCATGGGGTTATGGAGATAGGGCCGGGAGGGGATTGTGGTTGATGCAGGCTCCATGGGCCGAATGGCCTCCTCCTGCACTGTAGGATTCTATGATTCATTCTTAATTGTCAGTAAAACCCATCTGGTTCACTAATGGCCTTGAGGGAGGGAAATCTGCTGTCCTTATCCAGTCTGGCCTGCGTGTGACTCCAAAGCCAGCAGCAATGTGGTTGACTCTCCAAGGGCAATTAGGGATGGGCAATAAATGCTGGCCAGCCAATGACACTCGTGTCCCATGAATCATTAAAAAAGGATCCAAGTTGTAGGGTTTAGAACCTGCATCTGTAAAGATAAATAGAGGTGGAAGTGTGGTCAACCGTGTTAAACATTGCAGACGGATGGGGCGAGAGAGTTTTCCTCTTTTCACAGGCACGTAGCCCCTTCTGTGACTTCTGAATTATAGACCTTTTGGTAGGATTTGAGGGGAAATTAGGATTTTCTTTTCACCCAGTGGGTTGTGGGGGTCTGGAACTCTCAGGGTAGTAGAGAAACCCTTAGCTAAAGGTATCTGGAGTTGGCACCTCCAGTGCTGTAACCTGCAAGGCTATGGACCAAATAAATGCTGGAAAGTGGGATTAGGCCAAGTGGCATGTTTTTTTTTGGTGGGCAGAGTGGCATCTTTCTGTGATTCTGTGGAACCCTGGAAAGGGTGGCTACAGATCTGGGAGGTGATAACACATTCAAAGACTTGAGAGATGGAATGGGGCCTCAGGTTTGTTTTGTTTTGAGGAGGGGGATGTTGTTGGCAGATTCAAAGAGAGGGACACTTCCTTCAGGGAGAAACTGTTAATATTGCTCAACATGCAAACCAGGAGGAGGAAGGTTTGCTCAGTAGTGTCATGGGAATTATTTTGAGGGAACAGGAGGTGGGCCAAAGTAAGTGTGTAGGTACAGCAGGCAGTAAAGAGGGCAAATGGTATGTTGGCCTTCATAGCAGGAGGATTTGAGTATAGGGATAGCGATGTTTTGCTCCAGTTGTATAGCACATTGTTGAGGCCACACTGGGAGTATTATGTGCAGTTTTGGTGTTCTTATCTGAGGAAGGATGTCCTTGCTATAGAGGGAGTGCAGTGAAGGTTTACCAGGTTGATTCTTGGGGTGGCAGGTCTGTCACATGTGGAGAGACCACGTCGGTTAGGATTATATTGACTGGAATTTAGAAGAGTGAGAAGGGTATCATTAAAAACTGATAAAATTCTAACAATGTTTTCTAACATTGGGAAAGAATGTTCAGGGAGCCCAGAACTAGGGATCATAGTTTGAGGATAAGGGATAAACCTTATGGAAGTGAGGTGGGGAGAAATTTCTTCACCCAGAGGATGGTGAATGTGTGGAATTCACTCCCACAGAATGTAGTTGAGGACAGAACATCAGATTTCAAGAAGAAATTAGATATAGCTCTTGGGGCTAAAGGGATATGGTGGGGAAGGGGGATTAGGATATTTAATTCAATGATCAGCCATGATGAAAATGAATAGTAGAGCAGGCTCAAAGGGCCGAATGGCCTTCTCCTACTTCTAGTTTCTATGGAAGGGAGGGAAGCAGCAGGGACAGCTGCTTCCATTGTCTCAATCTTAGTGAGAAAGCTCCATTATCTCCTCACAATTATTATAGAGCTACAGGTGGGGAAGAGGGATTTAAGATGATCCTGGAATAGTGAGAAGCTTTAGAGATGATCCTAACTGCCCTCAGTGGCCTAGCAAGGCATTCAGATCAGTGGCAATTAAAGATGGGCAATAAAAGCTGGTTTTGTCAGTGCTGCTCCCATCACATGAAAGAAATGAAGAGAATTGGCCTTGCCTGTGATTTGTACAGTGGCTATAGTGAGACCATGTGAGATAGAGGACTGTGGAGTGGCTGTGAATATGGACTTGGGAGGATAAGAGGAGAGGTAACTTGTTGGAGGCTGGTGTCATCAAGGATGAGGAGTTGTTTGGAGCACATAATGAGGGAGGAAAGCACTGATGTAGGATATTCTGATGAGTAAATCCCCCCCCGCCCTGACCTCACGTTTACCTCCTGCTCTGACAGTGGTGCAGATCCTTGGTTAGGGCAGTAATCCCTTGGATGGAGCTGGTCTGATGTGTTGAGGATTTTACTGGGTTGAAGATTAGACACTAAGCTACCGGGGTCACCATAATCTGGGTTAGTGAAATAAAACTGAGAAGGCACAGAACGCACACAGGCTGGAGCGGGAGGGATCTGGTCTAGCCTGATTGCTGCTCTGCTCTGTTCCAAAGCTGGACAAGAACTCAGTCCCCAGATTGACAAGTGCTTTCTATAAGCTTTACGTTATGATATCATGGCCAGGTTAGCAATGTATCTGGGGGAAGGTTATATCATCCCAAGCTGGGTTGTGCCTGGAGGCCCATTTTCCAATGTTAATACCTCATGTGCAGGTTGGTTAAAGCTCTGTCTCTGTTGGGTCAGTTTAAGCTGCGATCCTCCTTTCCCCAGTGCTGAACAAGCTGGGGTAATTAGGGGTATTGTTAATGATCACCATTGTATCAGTAAGCCAGGGCAGGCAGGGGCTGCCACTGAAGGCTGGCAGTGACTGAAGAAAAGCAGGGTAGCACAGTGGTTAGCACGGCTGCTTCACAGCGCCAGGGACCTGGGTTCAATTCCCGGCTTGGGTCACTGTCTGTGCGGAGTCTGCACGTTCTCCATGTCTGCATGGGTTTCGTCTGGGTGCTCCAGCTTCCTCCTACAGTCTGAAAGACATACTAGTCAGGTAAATTGTCTGGAGTTGCAGCGTTTGAGGGTCTGGGTTAGGCAAATGGAGCTGAGGCTGGAGGATTTATTTTTAGTCAGGGAGAATGAGGCGATAATGAATAGGAATCATGGTCACGTGGACATCCCAGAGCCTAGGGGTGGGGGGATGGGTGGGTTACTGTTAGGAAGGGGAAAAAGAAGAGGAATCATGGTCCAAAGACTACCCCAGAGGTAGTCTCCCAAGATATCAGGGGCATTGTAGATAAAATGTTAGAATCCGTCATCAAGGAGGAAATAGCGAGGCATCTTGAGGGGAATTGCTTGATAGAGCAGACGCAGCACGGTTTTGTTAAGGGGAAGTCGTGTCTGACGAATTTATTGGAGTTCTATGAGGATGTGTCTAGGGCAGTGGATAGAGGAGAGCCGGTGGATGTGGTCTTTCTTGATTTTCAGGTGTTTGACAAGGTACCTCACAAGAAGTTATTGCAGAAGGTCAGGGGGCATGGAGTTGGGGGTAGGGTGTTAGCGTGGATAGAGGATTGGTTGTCAAATAGGAGGCAGAGAGTGGGGGTCAATGGGTGCTATTCGGATTGGCAGTTGGTGACTAGTGGAGTGCCCCAGGGATTGGTGCTGGGGCCTCAGCTATTTACCATTTATATAGATGATCTGGAGGAGGGAACCGAGTGTATGGTGTTGAAATTTGCTGATGACACCAAGATTGGTGGAACGGCAAATTGCGCGGAGGGTGTGGAGAGTCTGCAGAAGGATCTAGATAGGCTGGGCGAATGGGCCAGGAACTGGCAAATGGAATTTAATGTTGGCAAGTGCGAGGTGGTCCACTTTGGTAGGAATAATGGTAGGAAGGACTATTACTTGCGTGGCAAAAAACTGCAGCAGGCGACAGTGCAGAGGGACCTCGGGGTCCTTGTGCATGAGTCGCAAAAACCCAGCCTGCAGGTGGTCAGGAAGGCTAATGGGATGCTGGCCTTCATAGCGAGGGGGATTGAATATAAAAGTAGGGAGGTCTTGCTGCATCTGTACAGGGCACTGGTGAGGCCGCAGCTGGAGTACTGTGTGCACTTTTGGTCGCCGTACTTATGCAAGGATATTTTGGCCTTGGAGGGAGTGCAGAGGAGGTTTACTAGGCTGATGCCGGAGTTGAGGGGGTTGAACTATGAGGAGAGGCTGAATAAACTGGGCTTGTACT
The DNA here is from genome assembly GCF_965287045.1 of Carcharhinus amblyrhynchos. NCBI lineage: Eukaryota > Metazoa > Chordata > Chondrichthyes > Carcharhiniformes > Carcharhinidae > Carcharhinus > Carcharhinus amblyrhynchos. The sequence continues at coordinate 146,945,055 of NC_137325.1, read as the reverse complement.
CGTTAGAGTTTAGAAGAATGAGGGGAAATCTCATTGAGACGTATAAGATGATGAATGGGATGGATAGGATAGAGGTGGAGAGACTCTTCCCGCTCAGAAAGGACAGTAGGACTAGGGGGCACAACTTCAAGATAAAGGGGGGGGTGGTTTAGAACGGAGTTGAGGAGAAACTTCTTCACTCAAAGGGTGGTGAATCTCTGGAATTCTCTGCCCGTTGAAGTGGTGGAGGCTGCCTCGCTAAATATATTTAAGACGTGGGTTGATGGGTTTTTGATAGGCAAGGGGATTAAGGGTTATGGAGAGAGGGTGGGAATGTGGAACTGAGCCATGACAGATCAGCCATGATCTTATTGAATGGCGGGGCAGGCTCAAGGGGCTAGATGGCCTACTCCTGCTCCTATTTCTTATGTTCTAACTGAGGTGGAAAGGGCACGAGGGGAAGAGCAGAATGCCTCAGAGGGAAGGAAGGGGGCTGGATGTGAGATAGTGGTGGGGGATGGGAGGGTTAGAGGAATGGAGAGGCAGTTCTGTGGGCAAAAGCGGGACTCCAGGATGGTGGTCTGCCTCCCTGGAGCAGGGGTGCAGGATGTGTCGGAGAGGGTAGAGGGAACCTTGAAGGGCCAAGGGACCCAGGCGGATGTAATTATACATGTAGGTGAGAAGGACATAGGAAGGAAGAGTAGGGGGGATATATGTACGCAGTTCAGGGAGTTGGGAGCCAGGCTGAAGTGTAGGGCCTCCAGGGTGGTGATCTCTGGGCTGCTGCCAGTGCCCAGCAATAGCAGGGATAAAAATAATGAGATCCTACAGCTGAATGCATGGCTGAGGGATTGGTGCAGGATAGAGGGTTTTAGTTTTGTAGACCATTGGGGAGTCTTTGTGAGGGAAGGGCACCTATACAAGTGGGATGGGGAACATTTAAATAGGAAGGGTACACATATTTTAGCTGGGAGGTTAGCTGGAGTGTTTCAGCAGGGTTTAAACTAATATGGAGGGGAGGTGGGGAGGAGACAGCTCAGTAGGCACTGGGATTGGGAGCGAGTTGGGTGACAGGGTAAGTCTAGATGAGAGGAAAATCTCCCAGGAGAAGGAGGATACGAGTGGGCTTGAGGGTCTTCAGTGCATCTGTTTTAATGCGAGGAGTGTGACGGGTAAGAAGGATGAACTTAAGGCCTTAATGTTCACGAGAAATTTAGATGTGGTGGCAGTGACGGGAACATGGTTAAAGGAAGGGCAGGACTGGCAACTAAATGCTCCTGGGTGTAGGTGTTTTAGGCATTACAGGGGAGGGTCGAAACTGATTAAAACTGATAAATCTCCGGGGCCTGATGGCATTTATCCTAGGCTGCTTAGGGAGGCGAGAGATGAGATTGCTGGGCCTCTGACGCAAATCTTTGTCTCTTCTGTGGACACAGGTGAGGTCCCAGAGGATTGGAGGGTAGCGAACGTGGTACTGTTGTTTAAAAAGGGTAGGAGGGATAACCCAGTTAACTATAGGCTGGTGAGTTTGACGTCAGTGGTAAGCAAGTTGATGGAGAGGATTCTTAGGGATAGGATGTATGCGCACTTGGAGCGTTGCGATCTGATGAAGGATACACAGCATGGCTTTTTAAAGGGGAAGTCTTACCTTACGAATCTGGTAGAATTTTTTGAGGAGGCGACAAAAACGGTCGACGAAGGACGAGCCGTTGATGTCGTCTATATGGATTTCAGTAAGGCGTTTGACAAAGTCCCTCATGGTAGGTTGGTAGAAAAGATTAAGGCTCATGGGATACGAGGCCAGGTATCTAGATGGGTTGAGAACTGGCTTGCTAAGAGGAGACAGAGAGTAGTAGTGGAGGGGTCCTTTTCTAGCTGGAGGTCTGTCACTAGTGGTGTGCCGCAGGGCTCAGTACTGGGACCTCTTCTCTTTATAGTGTATATAAATGACTTGGAAGAGGGAGTAAGTGGTGTGATCAGCAAGTTTGCAGATGACACTAAGATGGCTGGATTGGCAGGCAGTGAGGCGTCTGGCAATACAGCGGGATATTGATAGGCTGGTATATTGGGCAGATATATGGCAAATGAAGTTTAATCCGGATAATGTGAGATGATGCATTTTGGCCGGAATAATGTAGGGGGGAGTTATATGGTAAAGGGTAAGCCCATAAGGAGTATAGAATCGCAGCGAGACCTGGGGGTGCAAGTGCACAAGTCTTTGAAGGTGGCAGTACAAGTGGAGAAGGTTGTGAAGAAAGCCTATGGTATGTTAGCCTTTATAGGAAGGGGTATAGAATATAAGAGCTGGAGTCTAATGTTGCAGTTATATAGAACGTTGGTTAGGCCGCATTTAGAGTACTGCGTCCAGTTCTGGTCGCCTTACTACCGGAAGGACATGGAGACTCTGGAGAGAGTGCAGAGGAGGTTTACCAGGATGTTGCCTGGTATGGAAGGACTGGGTTATGAGGAAAGATTGAACAAATTGGGGCTGTTTTCCTTGAAAGACGGCAACTGAGGGGGGATCTAATAGAGGTATATAAGATTATGAAGGGTATAGATAGAGTAAACAGAGGTAAGCTATTTCCTATATTAGAGACACACAGTATGTGGGGCCATGGGCTTAAGGTGAGGGGGGAGAGGTATAACACAGATATTAGAGGGAGGTTTTTCACACAGAGGGTAGTGGGGGTATGGAATGCTCTGCCAAGTAAGGTGGTGGAGGCAAGCGTGCTGGAGTTGTTGAAGAGTAACTTAGACAGGCACATGAGTGGGTTGGAGATGGGAGGATATAGGAGATTGTTTTAAATAAGGTTCATTAGCATTGGGACGTCCCTGGTAATGTAAAAGGATGTCCGCCTTGTTGTCCAACGAGGGGCATACACGCGATGGGTCGTACTTGGGCTGCTCTTGAATGTTCGAGATTGGCCTGGTGCTTCATGTCGTTAGTGTGTGCTTAAACTGGACCAGATGCTGGGCAACACGACAGCTCAGTGACTATCACTGTTTGCTGTGCAGACACATGGATTTGGGCCGGTGTCTGTGGGAGTTTGCGCATTCTCCCTGTGCTTGCGTGGGTTTTCTCCGGGTGCTCCGGTTTCCTCCCACACCCCAAAGATGTGCTCTTAGGCTGATTAGAAGTAATAAATTGTCCCTAAATTAGTTTCCCTCAATGTGGAATGCCATAAACAATAGATAAGGGTCATGGGTGGAGGGGGGGACTGGTAATGTTAAAATGGTGGCGCGGACTTGTTGGGCTGAAGGGCCTGTTTCCCGGGCTGATTTTGTTCTTTGTTCTTTGAATTGACTGTGCAAATTTCTCCCTCAGTGTACCCGAACAGGCATCAGAGTGTGGTGACTAGGGGATTTTCACAGTAAATTCATTGCAGTGTTAATGTGAGCCTACTTGTGACACTGTCTGCTGGTGTAATTCTGGTGGCAAGCTCTGAAACTGGCTCCTCAGAGCCACCTAGTCATTGGAACCTGTAACTATGTTGAGCTGGTTGACATGGCAAAGTTAGATGAGGAATATTGCTGGAGCAACTTCCAATGGTAAACATTAACAGAATAATGCTCTGTGCTTTGGTGAAAATAAATTCTCTTTGTCTGTAACTAATAAAAACAGAAAGTGCTGGTTGAACTCAGCAAGTCTGACAGCTCTGTGGAGAGAGATTCAGAGTTAATGTTTCAAGTCCCTGGTTATTTCTCACCTAGGTTTATTGCAGTGACCACATCTGGCTGGAAGGAGGATTGTGTGCTCCCTGATCAGTTCTGGCTGACTGGGTTTCTGTATCTCACAGTGCCAGTTATCATGAAGCAGTAACACTGCCTTTTAGCTCCACTGAACCTGGGTTATTGTGCAGTTTTCTCCCTCCCCCTTTGCTGTCAGTGCTGGGAGAGGTATCAGCTGCGTTGGGGAATTCCATTAGGACATGTCAGTCCTGTTGGTACCACCACAGTGGGCTGGATCTCAAACAATGATGAGATGGGGTACAGGAAAGAGATTGAGAATCTGGTGGGATGACAATAATCCCTCCCTCAATGTCAGTAAAATGAAGGAGATAGTCATTGACTACAGGAAATGTAGTGGAGAACATTCCCCTTTCCACTTCAACAGGGATGAAGTGGATATGGCCGAAAGCTTCAAGTTTCTGGGTGTCCAGATCACCAACAACCTGTCCTAGTCCCTCCACGCCACGCTATGGTTAAGAAAGCTCACCAATGTCTTTACTTAGGGCGCTAAGGAAATTTAGCATGTCAGAAACATTCTATCTGGATGTATGGCTCCTGCTCTGTCCAAGACTGCAAGAAACTACAAAGGGTTGTGAACGAAGTCCAGTACCTCTCACACACCAGCCTCCCATCCACGGACTCTGTCTGCACTTCCTGCTGCCTCAGCAAAGCAGCCGGCATAATCAAGGACCCCACGCACCCCGGACATTCTCTCTTCCATCATCTTCCGTCGGGAAAAGGATACAAAAGTCTGAAGTCACGTACCACCCAACACAAAAACAGGTTCTTCCCTGCTGCTGTCAGATGTTTGAATGGACTCTCCATATATTAGTTCGATCTTTCTCTACACCCTAGTTATGACTAACACTACATTCTGTACCCTCCCCCCATGTACTCTCTGAACAGTATACTTTGTATAGTGTGCAACAAACAATACTTTTCACTTTTTCCCAATACATATGACAATAATAAATCAAATCAGTCACCATCTTCATGCTTCAGTGAACAGGAAATATATTTACCTTTCCTCAGCTCCTGCTTAGTGCTTACTCTCCCTCTGATGTGACTCTGGATGTCTTGTTGCTTAATAGCCAATGAGGACGAGATCTATTTTTGTTCAATTGGACTGATTAATATAATGCAAAGTGTCTACAGCATGTTCACTTTTGACGCTAGTTGCTGCCAGGTCAGAAACTCTGGACCCAGGAGGAGAGGCAATGACGTAGTGGTGTTAGTAATCCAGAGACTCAGCAAGATATGGGGACCTGGGTTCAAATCCACCAAGGCAGCTGTTGAAATTTGAATTCAGTAAAATTCTTGAATGACGACTGTGAAGCCATTAACTAAACTGGTTCACTATTGTCCTTTAGAGAAGGAAATCTGCTATCCTTCCCTGGTTTGGCCCACATGTGACTCCAGATCCACAGCAATGTGGTTGACTCTCAAATCCCCTCTGGGATGGAGGGCAGTTAGGGATGGCCAACAAATACTGGCCCAGCCAGTGATGCCTATAGCCATAAAATTTATTTGAAAGAAGAAAGCCATTTTAAGGCTTGATTGATTTATTATTGTCACATGTATTAGTGTACAATGAAAAGTATTGTTTCTTGCGCACTACACAGAGCATACCATTCATTGAGAAGAAAAGAGTGCAGAATGTAGCGTTACCCTCATAGCTAGGGTGTAGAGAAAGATCAACATAATGTGAAGTAGGTCTATTCAAAAGTCTGACAGCAGCAGGGAAGAAGCTGTTCTTGAGTCGGTTGGTGCGTGACCTCAGAATTTTGTATCTTTTTCCCAACGGAAGAAGGTGGAAGAGAGAATGTCTGGGGTGCGTGTGGTCTTTAATTATTCTGGCTGCTTTGCTGAGGCAGCGGGTGCTCCGGTTTGGATTGGGCTACACTGGGTTCTTTGTAGTTTCTGGCAGGCTTGGACAGAGCCTGGTTTTATTTGAATGTCTTTGCACTGTAACAATGCTGCAGTTCTGTTTCCTTCTAGGTGAGGAATGGCCACATAAAACGAATTACAGACAATGATATCCAGTCTCTGGTTTTGGAGGTTGAAGGAACAAATGTGAGGTGAGTTGTGTAGATGCTGTTCTGTTTAATTTGGCAGTCAGCCCCCGTGTAACCTGAATCAGGAGCTCTGTCACACAGAGAGCCTCCTTCACTTTCATGTGGGTGGGCATGGAGGCGGTGCGGTGCTTGGGGCAATCATGAATGTTGGGAATAGAATAATCCCTGGAAATATTCTGAAGGTTTGGTTAGGATATGAAGATTACAGCCCAGGTGAGTTTGAATATTAATAATTTGTCCCTCCCCGGAGACTAATCCGGATAGTCTCACAGATAAACTGTCTATTTGGAAACTATTTGCAGATTTGTGGGATAATTGGGAGCTGGCTTTGAGTTTCAGTACAAGTCTGAGCTGATACTAACTGTGTCCCTCAATCCCTTCCAGTACCACGTACATCACGTGCCCGGCAGATCCGAAGAAGACTCTGGGTATCAAGCTGCCCTTCCTGGTGATGATCATCAAGAACTTGAAGAAATATTTCACCTTTGAAGTCCAGGTGAGAGTGAAGGATGGGCCCTCAATCCTGACACCTGGACAGCGGACCACGTGGGGAAGGCAGGGGGAGTGGGGGAGACACAGTCAGCGTGACACAGTGAGTGCTCAGACTGTTGTGAAACTGTGTCAGACTGACTGACTGACACAACAACCCTGACAGCCTGCCAACTCTCTCCCCCCACCCCACCCAGCTCAGTCCTGACTGCCTGATATACCCCCCCCCCCCCCACAAAGCTCAGTCCTGACTGCCTGATATCCCCCCCACCCCCAACTCGGTCCTGAGTGCCTGTGCTGTATTTTCCCAGGTTCTGGACGATAAGAATGTCCGTCGGCGTTTCCGAGCCAGTAATTACCAGAGCACAACTCGAGTGAAGCCCTTCATCTGCACCATGCCCATGAGGCTGGACGATGGCTGGAATCAGATTCAGTTTAACCTGTCCGACTTCACCCGCCGAGCCTATGGTACCAATTACATCGAGACACTGCGAGTGCAGGTGAGACGGGGAGGGAGGACGGTGCTGGGCGGGGGTAGAATTGGGAGGAATGGCAGGAGTTTAGATCAGAGTTGAGGAGGAACTTCTTCACTCAAAGGGTGGTGAATCTCTGGAATTCTCTGCCCGTTGAAGTGGTGGAGGCTACCTCGTTGAATATGTTTAAGTCACGGATAGATAGGTTTCTTATAGAAGGGAATTAAGGGTTATGGGGAGAAAGCGGGAAAGTGGAACTGATCCACTTCAGATCAGCCATGATCTTATTGAATGGCGGGGCAGGCTTGAGGGGCTAGATGGCCTACTCCTGCTCCTAGTTCTTATGTTCTTACGTTCTAATTGCTGTCATTTCCAGGCTGTGGGATGCCAGGATTAAGCAGTGGGGTGGGGTTGGTGCTGGGGCCTTTTAACTGCTTAAATACGCACAGAGGAGCTGGAAGCAGGAGTAGGCCATTTGGCTCCTCAAGACCAAAACTGACCCCAGTATTTCAGATGTGCTCCCACCAACACCCTGTACAGCTGCAGTAAAACGTCCTGTTTTTATATTCCATTCCCCTTATAATAAACACCAACGCTCTATTTGCCTTTCTAATCACTCACTGCTCCTGCACACTAACTTCTTGTGATTGCTATAACAACACACCTTCAGTATGACAGAGTTCTGCATTCTCTTTCCATTTAAATAGGGTATGGCTTTTTTGTTCTTGCTACCAATATAGTAGTGTCTTTTTAAAAGTAGAGCATGTTGTGTCCAATTCTGAGGAGCAAGCTTTGGGAATTAAGAGGGTGCATAGGAGATTTACTCGAATGGTTGCAGGGATGAGGGAGTACAGTGTGATATAATCTGGTTAGAAACCAGTCATGGTTCAATGTAGCCATAGCTTAAAATTCTAGCTCCTTATAAAATAAAGTTACCAAGCCTCAAAATTCCATGGTTTTAATCAAAATACATAAAGTCAGGAAAATCAAACAGTTATTATATTCATTTTTTTTTCCTGTTTATCTTGTGCTGTAATATTCAGTCAAAAGCGTCTCTAATCTGGAATGCCTCAATGACTACTCCCTCCTGATGGTTCAATCTCTGTTCCTGAGACCTGGTTCTATGGCAACCATATAGCTATGCACTCTCTTCTGATTACCAGCACATTTCCAACTCTTACACAGTCTGCTGGTTTTGCTAAGCTCGCAGTGTTCCTGGGTTTCTGCAACTTGTAGTTTCCCTGCTTCACTGAGCTAAAAGTTGCTCCCTGAGCATCTCTGAGCCCTAACCCCCTCCACAGAATCAGCTTTCTAATGCTATCTTATCAACTGTCCAGGGGCTTCACATGAGCTCTATCTCAGGCAGTGGTGTAGTGGTATTGTTGTGGACTTGTAATCCAGAGACTCTCAGTAATACTCTGGGTTCACATCCCACCATAGCAGATGGTGAAATTTGAATTCAATAAGAAATCTGACATTGAAAGTCTACAGACGACTATGGCAGCATTGTCGATGGTCAAAAAAAAAACTATCTGGTGCGTTACTGTCCTTTAGGGAAGGAAATCTGCCGTTCTTATCTGATCTGGTCTACATGTGACTCTAGATCCACAGCAATGTGGTTGACTCTTAACTGCCCTCTAAAGTGGCCTAGCATGCAACTCAGTTCAAGGGGCAATTAGGGATGGGCAACAAATACTGGCCCAATCAACAATGCCCACATCCCATGAAATATTAAAAAAAAGACACCGAATAGCTTCTGGTCTGCTGTGTGAGCTGCAAACCACATGAGGTCCAAACTGCAATTAGAGGGCATTTGAAACTTAGTGTCAGAGCCCCTGCAATCTCCTCCCTTGCCTCTCACAGCAGCCTAGGATACATCTGTTCTGGGCTGGAAATTTATATACTTTTAATCCTGCTAAAGCTGCTAACATCCCTTTCTACTCAATCTTACGCTTGAACAGATTATCACGGTTCCCCTCCCTGTGTTTTATAACCGTGATTTCCTTCTCCATAATGAACATGTGCAAAATACTCATTTAATACCTCACCTATGTAGAATCCTACAATGCAGAAGGAGGCTATTTGGCCAATCCAGTCTGCACCGACCACAATCCCACCTCGGCCAATCTACCCAACCTGCACATCTTTGGATGGTGGGAGGAAACCGAACCACCTGGAGGAAACCCACACAGACATGGGAGAACATAGACTCCTCACAGTGACCCAAGCCGGGAGTCATTTCAATTCCACACATGGCCATTTTGGATCCTACTGTTTCCTGAGTTAACCATTTTCCTATAATATGCTTATAAAACACCTTGGGATTTTCCTTTATTTTGCTCGCCAGTGTTTTTTCATGTCCCCCACTTCATTTCCCTAATTTCTTTCCTACCCACTCCCTACTGTTCTAAGGCATCCACTGTTTTGAGCCCCCATAACTGCCATAAGCCTCCCTTATTTTCCTTATTCAATCCTGTATTTCTCGTGATACACTAAGAAGTCCAACAAGTTTATTTGATAGTAAACCCACAAGCTTTCAGGGTTTGCCCCTGCGTCAGGTGCAAACCCCAAAAGCTTGTGGGTTTTACTATCAAATAAACCTGTTGGACTTTAACCTGGTGTTGTGAGACTTCTTACTGTGTTTACCCCAGTCCAATGCTGGCATCTTCACATCATTTCTCTTGATATCCAGGGATCTCTGGATCTTTTTGGTTCTGTGTTTCTTCCTGCTCCACTATGGCCAGATCCTGTTGTCTTCTATTAAAGATGTGGATATGCTGGCATTGGACTGGGGTAAACACAGTAAAAAGTCTGACAACACCAGGTTTAAGTCCAACCGATTTATTTGATAGTAAACTCGCAAGCTTGAGGTTTCCCTCTTCTTCAGGTGAAGAGGGAAACCTCGAAAGCTTGTGAGTTTACTATCAAATAAATCGGTTGGACTTAAACCTGGTGTTGTCAGACTTTTTACTGTCTTCTATTAAAATCAGCCTTCTCCCAATTTTAAATCTTTAATTGTGACCCATTGTGTCTCTGATCCAGATCGTTCCTTAAGATGCAGTGTCACTGTGTTTTGATTCATTTCTCATTGAAGCTGGTTAAAGCTTTTCCCATTTACTCCCCAGATTCATGCAAACTGTCGGATCCGCCGTGTTTACTTCTCTGACAGGCTGTACTCTGAGGATGAGCTCCCAGCAGAATTCAAACTTTACCTACCTGTACAGAATAAAGCTAAGGTGAGTCTGCTGTTAAACTTGGACTCCTGCCATTAACCAGAGCTGTGATGGTACTAGCACAACTTTAATAACTACGGTGGGCAGATTGACAGGAGGTAGGCTATACATACTGGCAGAGAGAGAGATGCTTGTGATGTAAGATAATAAATTGTGGTCAGTTTGTTTGGTGGGGAAAGTATTGTTAAAAACCATCATGCCAGTGCTGCAGAGAGTGGACTTCCTGCTTGTTCTGGATGCACTTAACTCCCACCATTCATGTAAAAGTGGTCAGCACCTATCTCTTGGTCAGGAATTCCTCCAGTACTGCTCCCCTCATCCCAGAAGTGAAGATCGATGTTCTGAATTGTGGGGGGAGGGTTAACCAGTGTTTGCCAGTCTGTTACACTATGCAACCTTGGGCAGCACTCTTCCCCCCACCCACCCAGCCAAAACAAAGCCCCCATTGTGGGTGATATTCCAAAACCCAGTTATTTTAATATTTAATCAGTTTCTTTAAACATTTCTCTACCCACAACATTCTTGTTTACTTTTTCCTTTCTCTCAATGTTTATGTATGGGAGGGGACAGGAAGATACCTAGCTGCTGCCCTGGGCAGGGGGTGGATGTGATGTGGAGATGCCAGCATTGGACTGGAGTAAACACTAAGTCGTCTCACAACACCAGGTTGAAGGCCAACAGGTTTATTTGGTAGCACAAGCCACTAGCTTTTGGCGTGCTGTTCCTTCATCAGGTGAGTTGGATTTCAGTTCACAAAACTGAATTTACGAAATAATGGTTGGAATGCGAGTCTTTACAGGTAATCAAGTCTTAAAAGGTACAGACAATGTGAGTGGAGAGAGGGTTAAGCATAGGTTAAAGAGATGTGTATTGTCTCCAGCCAGGACAGTTAGTGAGATTTTGCAAGCCCAGGCAAGTTGTGGGGGTTTTAGATAGATAGTGTGACATGAACCCAAGATCCCGGCCGAGGCTGCATTCACGTGTGGAACATGGCTATCAGTCCCTGCTCAGCGACTCTGCGCTGTCGTGTCGTGAGGGCTGCCTTGGAGAATGCTTACCCAAAGATCAGAGCCGAATGCCCGTGACCGCTGAAGTGTTCCCAACAGGAAGAGAACAGTCCTGCCTGGTGATTGTCGAGCGATGTTCATTTATCTGTTGTCGTAGCATCTGCATGGTCTCCCCAATGTACCATGCCTCAGGACGTCCTTAACTGCAGCTCACATGAGAACACCATTCACCAGGTACACGCTATGTACATTTGCAACTTGGTCAACATTGTCTACCTGATACGCTGCAGGAAAGAATGTCCCGAGGCATGGTACATTGGGGAGACCATGCAGACGCTACGACAACAGATGAATGAACACCGCTCGACAATCACCAGGCAAGACTGTTCCCTTCCTGTTGGCGAACACTTCAGTGGTCACGGGCATTCAGCCTCTGACCTTTGGATAAGCGTTCTCCGAGGCAGCCTTCACGACACACGACAGCAGAGTCACTGAGCAGAAACCGATAGCCAAGTTCCGCACAAATGAGGACTGCCTCAGCTGGGATCTTGGGTTCATGTCACACTATCTGTAACCCCCGCAACTTTCTTGGGCTTGCAAAATCTCAAACTGTCCTGCCTGGAGACAATACTCATCTCTTTAACCTGTGCTTAACCCTCTCTCCACTCACATTGTCTGTATCTTTAAGACTTGATTAGCTGTAAAGAATCGCATTCCAACCATTATTTTGTATGCCCAGTTTGTGAATAGAACTCCCACTCACCTGATGAAGGAGCAGCACTCCAAAAGCCTAATGGCTTCTGTTACCAAATAAACTTGTTGGACTTTAACCTGTTGTTGTGAGACTTCTTTCTAGGGAGTCAGACAGGAATGACTGAGGCTTGCTGAGCAAAGAGCACTGTGTTGGTGAATTTTACACACACCAATCCCTTGCTTTGGGGAGGTGAGGACTGCTGAGATCTAACACAATCTGTCCGAAACATTTCTGTCCACAGTGAGAAACAGGAGCAGGATGAAGTTTCCGTGTATTGGCAGAAGTCCAGCACCCTTCCCTCTCTTCAGTACCATCACTTTCCCCAACACGGAGAAACACAAAGTAAATGTTTTGTATATTTTCATTTAATATAAATCTGGTGATTTAAACTTTGTTGATTTTGGCTTTCAATATTGTACCTTTTATTTGAAATAAACTTTCTTATACCTGAGCTGGTCCTAATGTTTTGCTGAAGTTACAAGGAGGTCTGAAGTGTAAGGCACATGTTCTCAAGGAGCTGTGCTAGTTCTCAGGATGGGCAGTGAGTTTAAATGGTGCTGATATTCCATATTCCTTTATAGATGTGAGCATTCATCGTGGGCCGAAGGGCCTGTTCTGTGCTGTAATGTTCTATTACAGCTAAATGTATATTTACTGCCAAGCTGCTACCTTAAATCCCTGCAATCCAAATAGTGTAGGTACAAACTACCCATTGTTCCACTGACCCAGTGAGTAAAAGGCAGTATAATTTCAAGTCATGGTTGAGTCTGACTTGGGAAACAGTGTGGGTCTGGCAGGTGCTGTTGAAGCAGCCTTGCTGAGATGTATTGGGAAGTAGCTGAGGCTGTGTTGCTTGATAGCAATATAGATGATGGCTTCTGTTACTCTGCTGATTGAGAGTAGACAGATTGGGAATCCTGAAAATTTCCCAGGTCTGTCTGTACACAAGATTCCCAAATTACAAGGCAGTTCAACAAGCAGCAGCTGGAGTTAAGTGGAGTGGGAGCCTCCAGCTACAATCAACATCCACAATAGCCTGATGTCCCAGCTAGGGAAGGAGCCATTGGTGAGAAGCTGAATAGTGTTTCTTCGCTGGAAAGCAAAGGCATGGCATCTCAGCCCCATGGAACACAGATCCTGTACAGGAAACACTGGACACTTCATGTGACCATCTAGTATCACCAGCAAGATGAACCTGAGTTCAGGATTTGGAGTCACAATAGGGTAGCCACAAGGTTGAGCTTTGTCAATAGCACATTCTTGCAAGTGGTTATCTTGTAGCTTGTGTAGGCAGAGAAGAATAGGTGATTGCCAGAAAGACAAGAACCAGGGAAGTAGGGCAGTTCTCTCAGGAGTGTAGCAAGGGGGATGGAGCAGAGAGTGAGCAGGAAAAAGCATGCTAGGGGATTGCAAAGATTGGGAAAAGCTCTATTATTTAGTAGAAGGCTTATAGTAACACTGCAAAGAAGTTAGTGAAAATCTGCTAGTCACCACACTCGGCACCTATTCTGGTACACGGAGGGAGTCCACCTAACCAGCATGTCTTTTGGACTGTGGGAAGAAACCAGAACACCCAGAGGAAAGCCATGCAGACACACAGAATCCACAAAGACAGTGATCCAAGCTGGAAATCAAACTTGGGTCCCTCGCGCTGTGGGGTAGCAGTGCTAACCACTGTGCCACCCTTTCTCTACCCAAGTGGAACTAGAGTCATCTGAACATATGACTTCACAGTAAGCTGACAGCACTAACAATAACTCATCAAGGGCAAAAGTCACCAATGAATTTATATAGCACATTTGAAGTAATAAAATATCCCAAATTGCTTCACAAGGGCATTGTTAAATGACTAGAAGCTCAGTTTTAAAATGGAAAGTGAGGGAGAATGGTAGGAGGGAATGCCAGAGGTTAGATCTGGCAATTAATAGCACAGCCAGCAATGGCTGCGTGATTCATACTACAAACCAGAATTAGATAAGTGCAGATAGCAGAGAGATTTGTGGGACTGGAAAAAAATTACTGAGACAGAAGAGGGATTTGAATAGAGAGGAAAATTTTTAAAAAGGATTGAACCAGGAGTCTCTCAAAGTTTACATTACAAAGTTAAACTTTCAGTCCACCAAAGCACCTCCTATTACAACCAATCAATCAAAAGCACCTTCATGAACTTGTTTAAAACGAGTCTTTATTAAAAACCATACCTATTGCAAGTACTACCTGAAGGATACCCATTTTCAGGCCTGGCCAGACCTTGTGTCGGCCAATTTCCCTTTTTAAATCCATGATCTCCATTAATTTGTTTAATTTCCATGATTACAATTTTTTAAAAAAAATCCCAAAAGACAGAATGAAATCATTACAGTATCAGGCATCAAATCTACAGATACAAAACTGTATAACAAACATGTTTAGTGGGACATCACAGACTCCCTTTGTTGCAATTGTACTCAAAATCCAGGAAGAACTTCAAGTGGAAAAGGCTGGATAAAATTCTGATCCCTGATTACAGCTGAGTATAAAAGATGGGAACAAGGGGAGCGGGGGGGGGACAGACACATACCAGTCAAAGCTCTGCTATTTTTCAGAGGGAGAGACTGGGACTAGTTCAGGCACATGGAGATAGATTGTTTTCTTGAATAAAAATGGTAATACCTTTGAAAGTTCCTTTCCCTTAGGAGGGCTGTGATTGTAAAATTCTACCTAATATACTGTCCAGTAAACAATGTTTGGAGTTGTGTTCTTTAAGAGCAAAAGGCACTCATCTTGATTGAGGGGGTTTAACAGACCCAGTGAAGTGAGGCAGTTAGAGTTCATGATTAGTATTCAACAGTAATTAATTTCCAACCAACAGGACTCATTCAATGAGTCATCTGTTGTATTAAATCAGGTTGCATAATATACAATGTATTAAGCAGGGCATTTCTAACTACAGGGTCAAGCAGGTTATAATGGCTCAGGGGTTTCACAATGTAATGATTTCTTTCACAGGGCAGGAGGGAACAGTGGGAGATGGGGAAAACAAAATAATGAGTAGAGCTCTAGCCTAATAAAATGCACCAGAGGCAAATACTCAGTCCTGTTGCCAAGAGTGACATCACCCACTTTTTGCTCAGCTCAGTTAGACTGAGGCAGTGCCTTTACTAGAAAAAAAATCTCTAAAGTGATTTAAAAACACAGCTATATATTCAAAATTAGCACAGAAACCCCTGAAAATAGTCTGGCTTCCCTCCCCCACAACCCCACCCGCACATACCTGCTGCTTCTAAACAGTGCATCCCAGCACACCTTTATTCCAATGATCTGCTTGTCTTGTTTCCAAGGGCAGAATGCCAGCCACAAATAGGGGTAAGAAAAAGGAGAAAACTGTATAAAATGGGAATAGGGCTGGCCAATTCTGGAAAGAGTGGGGTGGGTGTTGTAGAGGAAGGATACCAGCCTTACTGTTAGGAAGATGGATGGGCAACAATAGACTTGACAGTTCTTACTCCTTTCCCCCAACACCTCTGAAAAAAATACCTCTGACCCATTTACCAGGAATTGTATCCCTGGTACTGCCACCTACTAACCACGCACCAGGTCTGGTCGGGTGTAAGCCAGGACCGGTATTCAGCATTGGTAACCGTACAGATCCAAACCTAATACAGATCCGGTTAGTAAAGGCATCCCGCCCCCCCACACACACACACAACTCTCCTTCTTTGATAAATGAGCCCCTCTCCACATGCACTCCATATTTAACATTTGGACAAATGATTACTGACCCACTCAGGGAAGTACATTAGAAACTGAGTTGGACTGATCTGAACAGATAACAGTCCAGAGATTGCATTGCTGATGCAGTTTTCTTACCTTGCAATAAAAGACAGGAAACAGATTTCCAGTTAGGCACTTAATGAAAAATAAGAAACTGGGAGGATTGTCTCTGATCCAGTCTGATTTTAGCCCCCTTTAGACACAAAAGCAGTTTTAAAAGATTCACTTTTCTAATGACTAGGAGCAATATTGTTTGTAGAGTGAATCTTCTCCAATATCTGATTAATACTGTAACATGAAACTTGCATGCACTGCAGGCACACACATAGTGGGTATCAGGAAATGGATAATTGGAATTCAGCTCTTATAGGACATTCTACAGAGCAGTGGTAGAGTATTTTACTGTAAAGTACTCACCCATCCAATTTTTATTTTTTAAACGTGTTAACAAGACTAGACGAGGAGCTGCCAAGCCAGGACTCCTTCCTGCGAGGCCATTCTGTAAATGCTCATTCAGTAACCTCGCTGGTTGTATTGGAGACTTCAGCTTTGTCATAGGTGGGCAGACCCCAGAGCTGGAGATATTCACAGCGTCTGGGAGCCTCGTCCACTGGTTACTTTACTGCAGTCTCCTGGGCAACAACCCCTTGATGTAAATGGGCTGCTGTCCAACTGGCCTTGGGTGAAATTTGTTCATTCAGCTCTCACGTATTGAAACACTTCTGAAATCGACACAGAATCAATGCATTGATTCACCTGCAGGCTTTTGACACTAGCCCTCTCTCAGACAGCACTTTCGTTGAATTAAATTCCTTCATGTTACCAAAAGACCATTTTGTTTGGCACGAGGGGAAATGAAAACCTCTATATTAGTGTAAAAAAAACTTTGTAAATCTAACCACTGAATTTCAAAAGGGCTGGTATGGAGAGGCCTGTACCCAAACAGCCTGGAGACTGCTTATCAATGGGAAGCGGACAAAGACATCAGGTTTATATATTCCTTACAAAATACACTGATGTGCAGATTCTGTCACAGGGGCTAAAACAAGATTGGCTTCAGGGAAAAATACTAATAAAAATATAAATGAGTCTTCTCACCACCCAATAAACAAAGACATCATCAACACATCCCTGCGTAAAATGTCTGTGGAACACATTCAGCTTTGCTCAATGGGATTAAATCTGGCTCAGTTTCCCAATCAGGTTATGATCTTATCGATCACCCTGTTAAACAGTTAAGCTGAACAGATAGAGATCCTGATGGTATAAGCAGCTAGACAGTCATGTTGACTGGCCACTGTTCTGTCCCTCTCCTGCCTGTATCAGGGATTGTGATGGCACCAGGACAGACATCACTGCATCTACCTGCGTTGGTCCTTGCTTTGGGGTGGGGTGGGGATGAGCACAGCCATTGTAACATCCCCCGCCATTCCCCCACTCAATGGATAGTTA
This sequence comes from Carcharhinus amblyrhynchos, assembly GCF_965287045.1. Taxonomy (NCBI): domain Eukaryota; kingdom Metazoa; phylum Chordata; class Chondrichthyes; order Carcharhiniformes; family Carcharhinidae; genus Carcharhinus; species Carcharhinus amblyrhynchos. Next base: position 146,928,111 of record NC_137325.1, on the reverse strand, counting down.
ATTCCTTCAGGGCAGTGGGAGATGAAAGTTGGGGAGGCAAGGGAGGTGTGGAAGAAACCTCTCCAGCATCAATTCTATCGTCATTTTGGACAAATGTTCCATATCTCAGAAACCAAGAAATTCAAACCATTTATGAAGATGGCTACAAATGTTTTTCTCAAAGGGATTCTACTCTCTTTCACTGGCTCAGTACCATCACTAGTCAAAGTTAATACCTTCAGACACCTCATCAAACACAACACCAAGTAGCAGCTGTGAGATTCGAGAGAGATTTTAACAGAAAAATTGTTGTAATCTCCGATTCCAAACATGGGAGAGTGGGGGAGGGAGAGGAGGTGAATGGAATATTATATCACTCAACAAGAAATCACTTTCCTTGTTAATTGCTGCAAGTCAAACACACACCGACTGGCTGGCCTGCTGAGTTGAAATTCAACTTTTAACCTGATTCTCCTTTATCACACCCCATTCCTTCTGCCCTCACCAATTCTCCTTGTTCTTCAGTTTCAGCCCTCTGGGCTCCAATTGCAATATTCAGTGACTGAGCTCCCATATTTACCACTGCTGTATGAGCTGAATTCATGCTCACACTCAGTGTACCAGCTCTAAATGTTGCTGCCCCGTGTTCCACAAACATTTCCTCCGCTCAATTCAAAACATGATTCCTCTCTGAGAAATTTCCAGCAATTATAAAATAAATGAGGAAGGCATCGCCGCAGCCCTTGCTCATCCTAGTAGGTCCTGTAGTTGTGGGATTCCCATAATCACTGGGATCCCTCATAGTTCAGGATGTAATAATCGTGCACGTACATCAACACTGCGACCGGCTGGCCAATGATCAAGGACAACCACACGGCTGCATTGCCATAATTCCCGCTCAGAAACTTCCCAACCAACCACGCCAGTGGAACCTGGAAGTGAGAAAAGATGAAAGTGACTCCATTTCTTTTTACTCTCCCTGTAATTCACCCTCTCCACTTCCCAATAATCATAACCGGGGGCATTTACAACAAAGAGCCAGCCTGGCAAATGTACGCAAGCCTGATGAGTTTGAATAAGGGAAAAGAAGCACTTTGCTGCTGAGAGTTTCATTTCTAGAATTCCAGGAGGAGGCTTAAAAATTCCCAGCTCCGACTATTGTTGCAAAGTTGAGTTTGTGAAGTTGGAATTTGATGTTGGTAAAGGTGTAAAAAAAATCGTAAAAATGCTAGAGAAAAAAAAACATTGTGTAGTCCCTTTAAATGCTGCTTTTATTTCAGTGCTCAGAGGTTGAAAATGCAAAGTACATCCAGGGTACCAGACTGAAACATTTATATCAAAAGGTCAAGCAGTTGTCTTGACAAGACCAAAAGAGAAAATGCTGGAAAATCCAGTAGAGTGTTATTTCATTCAGTCTGTTAAGTTCCCAGTTAGTTAAATAAATAAATTGTTAAGTGTTCATTTTAAAGTGAGTGTCGGGTATTTGTTAGTTAACCACTAAACATTGTTGAAGAACAGTCCACACCTTCCCACACACTTAACATATTACGAGGCAAGATATTCCCCATTGTGGGATTCAGTGTTACATCTCAAAACAGGGACAACTTCTGCATCGTAACACTATCTACTGATATTTCTATTTTCTGAGTTGGAATAAAATTGACGATGGAAAACAAGATGGAAATGTGGGCATGGGTTACTTCATTGCCCTGGAAGAAGCAGTCATGAAGCATTTCCAACAACAAGCTTTTGTGAATTTAAAAAGGAAAGATCATTCACTATCACAAAAAAAAAACTGGGGTTCAGACCTCACATCCCCTTTAACCAGATAGCAAAATTCACCTCTCCACTTCAGCGAATCATGAATGAAGCCAACAGTCACATCTGTTAAGGTTAAAACCATGTATTTACACTGGAACTGTAAAGAAGGGCTGGGAAATAACTTAAAAAAAACTCTGATTAGTTTTGTTGCAAGTGCTGTGTAAATTTACTCTTTTTAAAACCAGTTATGATTGTGGTAGCTTAAGTTCTGTGAGCAGGGGATGGCAGTCTGTTTGCAGCCCCCTCTCCTATTCTTGTGTGGTAATTGTGAAGTTCAGAGTTGCAGGGTTTGTTACAATTTGGGGAAACCTCCTGCCAAGTCCAGAGGACACATCCCTTTATTTTTCTGGCAACATTACAAAGTCTTGTTGCCGTGCTCCTAAACAACCAAGAGCCAGTGCCCCCAGTCCAACCTGCTCAGCAGCACAAGGAGCAGTGGCTGTGCAACAGGACAGAAAGGTGAGTTTCTCCACATCCACCTCCCATTTCATTCAGTTACATTACTGTTAGTTACTCACCTGAGCCATCATCCCCATAAACGCCCACAGGCGGAACATCTTCAGCGGGACACTGACCAAGTACTGGAGAAATAAGGCAGGCAGTTAGGACTGAAGTTAGAGACACAGTTGAAACATTAGCTGGAAATAATAACACCAATGGCAGGGGCTCTCTATTTCTCAGGAGACAAAAGCTCGTTATGTACCAGTCCAGGCTCCTCACCCAAGACAGAAGATTAGGAGTTTGAGCCCTATTCCAGAATGAGTAGATAATCAAGGCTGACCTCCCAAAGCCTTACTGTGGGAGAGATGCAGGTGCATTTCTGTGGACGGGACTTGAACTTGAGGCAATATCTGCCCTCTGAAAATGCTCCCGTGACACTATTTTGAAGAGTAGGGGACTTCTCCTGGTGCCCTGGATAAGATTTATCCCACAACCAACATCACAAACAGATTGATAAAAACAGATAATCCAGCCACGGTTGGGAATCTGAAACAGGAGGAAGGTCTGGGAACTTTTGGCATGTCTGTTAACTTGGTTTCTTTCTCCAAAGATTGCTGCCTGAGCATTTTCTCCCATTTCTGTTCTTATCACCTCCTGACTAATCTGGTGTTTGTGGGAGTTTGCTGCAGTCAGATTGCCTGCCATGTTTTCCAACAGTGTCACTGACGATATTATAGAACATACACAGTGTGTGTAAAATACTTTGCTATGTCCCAATGATGCTTCTGTGGAAGCACTACCTCAGAAACATTAAACTCCTGTTTCAGCTGCTAATTCACATGGTGCTGTTTCCAGCGATTTACTTCAATTCTTCTGTTTATCGTGATAATCTCCAAAACATTAGCCTGAGCAGCAAGGAAAATTTCAAAACTCAATATGCTGACCTCATGAAAGAAAGCTGATGCGAAGAAGACCGCCATCTGTGCTATCCTCTTGCTCACTCCTCTCTTCAACATGGGCTTGTAGAAATGTCTGCACACAAAACAAAGATATTTAACAGATTTACTTCATCTACATTCTCTCTGGACCATCATAAAGAAAAGCTTTATGGCCACCGCACCTAATCCCTCCTCCTTTGTCAAGGTGTTGCTTCTCCTTATGCCTCAGCCAATCATCTCAGGACTCTCTTTCTCCAATATTAAGGAGACCATCAAAATTCTCAGATCACAAAGTGGGGTGGTGGCACAGTGGTTTGCACTGCTGTCTCACAGGGTTAAGGTCCTGGGTTCGATTCCTGGCTTGGGTCACTGTCTGTATGGAGTCTGCACGTTCTCCCTGTGTCTGCATGGGTTTCCTCCCACAGTCCAAAGATATGCAGTTTAGATGGATTGGCCATGCTAAATTCTCCTTCAGTGTACCTGAACAGGCACCAAAGTGTGGCAACTAGGGGATTTTCACAGTAACTTCATTGCAGTGTTAATGCAAGTCTAGGGCGACACGGCAGCACTGTGGTTAGCACTGCTGCTTCACAGCTCCAGAGACCTGTGTTTGATTCCTAGCTTGGGTCACTGTGTGTGGAGTTTGCACATTCTCCTTGTGTCTGTGTGGGTTTCCTCCAGGAGGTGCGGTTTCCTCTCAGTCCAAAGATGTGCGGGTTAGGTTGATTGGCCTTGCCAAAAATTGCCCCTTATGAGTCCTGAGATGCATAGGTTAGAGGGATTAGTGGGTAAATATGTCGGGATATGAGGGTAGGGCCTGGGTGGGATTGTGGTCAATGCAGGCTCAATGGGCCGAATGGCCTCTTTCTGCACTGTAGGGTTTCTATGATTCTATTTGTGACAATACTAAAATTTTTTTTTCAAAAAAGTGTGGGGACAGAAAAGTGTTCCACACACTTGCCTCATGTCACTGAGGTGGGAGGGATTTTGGGAGTAGGAAGAAGCTATTTGATGTGCTGACTGTCCTCACCTGCTGCACCACTTGTGGACGGGAATGTTCCAATTCTTCCAAAAATAAGTCACAGACTCAGAATTCCTGGGACAAGAACAGATTATTACACATTTAGTTCACCATCGACAACCCTGACAGGTATACAATGCCACCCATTCCTCCTCCTCCTGCACACTGGCTGAGGCAAAGTTGGCCAAAGTGGCTATCAAAATAAGAACATGGGTTATGTCTGCTACTCAACAGGTAGCTGAGCTGGAGAGAGATGCGAAATTCTATCCCTATACACAACAAACTATAAAGGAACAACCGCAGCAATGCAACTCCATAAATATGCTGCAGTATCCCTGCCTCCCCTCACACTAGATGGCTGGTGGGTGGGGTGGGGGAGTTTAACAGTCCACAGCCACCACAAGCATGTCTGTGACACTGGATTTGATCTGGAGCAGGTTGGGCAGGGTGGTCTGGCTCTGCTGACAACAGAGAGGGCATTTAGCCAAAGTTACATCAGACTGCCACACTGTGGCTCCATCACTTGGGACATTGTCACGAGTCACCAAGAAATAACATCCCAATATTTCATGGCAACTGATTTACCCTCTGGAATGTGCCGACTATTCTTGATCAAGACAGTGGTGTCAACTTTTCTCGGTGTAATGATGGAAAGAAGACGACTCAAAGGGAAGGAGAGAAAGGAAAGATGACTGGAATTTGGAATGTCTTAGTTCCAAGAGGGAGTGACACTGGAGCGAATGGATTGAGTTACAGAGATCAGCAATTGATCATTCTTACAGAAAACTCATGGGGACTAACTATCGTACACCATTGATATTGAAACCAAATATTGCCAGTTGGAATGCTAAGGGGAAAGATCCTCCAGGGTGGATATAAAGTGGAATATTCCAGAACTCCAGTTCTTACCACCAGTCCCTGTAGAATTCCCGATCTCCAAACTTCATCAGTTCCGCTACAACGTTCATGGAAGAGTGAAAGAACCAGTAGAAGAAGATGAGCCAGATCATGTGGTTGGGCACCTGAAAAAGGCAAAGAATGGAGAATTCAGCTCTGGGTTTTTTGTTGCATTTCTAATCTCTTCTCATGGTCATGGAGACTACTGAGACATACAGTGAAACCACAAGTCAGTTATCAACTCCAACACAGGAGCAGCTATCTGTGACTGTGCTGCATCAGATGTGTTTAATATGCTTGAAGAACACACAATAAGAGATTTGTTACTCAGGGGTAAGAAAAATATTGGCCACAATTTTCCAGCCGTTCATGCCAGTGGTATTCTTTGGTCCTGCTGCAGTGAGCAAGAGATTTGACTGAGCTCCAAATTCTCCATCCTTGCTTGCAGCAGCAATGGGGTGTGAATGGCCAGAGAATTCCAGCTTATCTGGGGAAGGATGTCCTTACTGTAGAGGGAATGCAGCGAGGATTTACCAGGCTGACTCCTGGGATGGTGGGACTAATGTACAAGAAGAGATTGAGCCAGTTAGGATTGTAGTCGTTAAGAGTTTAGAAGAACATGGGGGAGTCAGATAGAGACTTGTAAAATTCTAACAGGGCGAGACAGGGTAGATGCAGGGAGAATGTTCCCGATGGTGGGGGAGCCCAGAACCAGGGGTCACAGTCTGAGAATGTTTAGGACAGAAATGGGGAGAAATTGTTTCACCCAGAGAATGGTCAGCCTGTGGAATTCACTACCAACTTCCTTACCTTTGTAATCAATGCACCATAAATAATAACATTCCATTTAACACCCAGATCACACTGCATCTCAGAGCTCTACAATCTCTCACCATTTAGATAACGTGCTTCTCTTCTACTCTTCTGTCAAACTCGACTATTTTACAATCTTTGCCCACTCACTTAACCAATCTTTAAATTTTAACTGATCCAGATCTTTTTGTAGCCTCCTTATATTCTCTGAACAACTTACAAAGAAAGAAAAGTACAGCACAGGAACAGGCTCTTCAGCCCTCCAAGCCCGTGCTGATCATGATGTCCTAACTAAACTAAAAAAATGCTTCTATCCTTATTCGGACAATATCCTGCTATTCCCCCCTTTTTGTGTGTCCATCCGGATGCTTCTTAAGCATTGCCAATGTGCCTGCTTCAACCACCTTCTCTGGCAGCGTGTTCCAGGCACCCACCACTCTCTGAGTGAAAAACTTCCGCTGCACATATCCCTTAAACTTTCCCCCTCTCTCTATCCACCCTCTCTGCCCCTCAATTTGTAGACGTCTATCAGGTCTCCCCTCAGCCTCTATCTTTCCAGTGAAAACTGTTTATTCAATCTCTCCTCATAGCCAATACCCTTGAGACCAGGTAACATCCTTGTGAGCCTTCTTTGCACTCTCTCCAGAGCTTCCATGTCTTTCTGGTAGTGTGATAACCAGAATCACACAATACTCCAAATGTGGCCTAACCAAGGTTTTATATAACTGTAGCATGATTTCCCGACTCTTGCCTTGGCCAATAAAGGGAAGCATGCCACATGCCTTCTTAACCACCTTGGCCACCTGTGTTGTCACTTTTAGGGAACTGTGGACCTGCACACACTGATCTGTCTGTAATGTTAATGTTCCCAAGGATTTTGCCATTTACAGCATAATTAACACCCAAATTTGATCCTCCAAAATGCATCACTTTGCATTTGTCCGGATTAAACTCCATCTGCCATGAGGGGAATTCCACAGTAACTTCATTGCAGTGTAAATGTAAGCCTACTTGTGACTAATAAATAAACTTTAACCTGTGCCCAAGTCTCCAATCTATCAGCTACTCCACTAATCTTTGTGTCATCCACAAACTTACTGATCAGACCCTCCCACATTTCCCTCCAGATCATTTATATATTACTACAAACAACAGAGGTCCCAGCACAGATCCCTAAGGAACAATGCAAGCTACAGACCTCCATTCTGGCACCCTTCCATGACTACTGTCTTCTATCACCAAGCCAGTTCTGTATCCACCTAGCCAGCCCACCCCCGAATCCCATGTGATTTTAGTTTTTGTGCCAGTCTGCCATGTGGGACTTTGTCAGATGCCTTACTAAAGTCCATATAAACTACATCCACAGGCCCTTTCTCATCAATTAACTTTGTCACCTCTTCAAAAAACTCAATCAAGTTGGTGAGACAAGATCTTCCCCGTATAAAACAATGCTACCTGTCACTAACTAATTCATTTTCTTCCAAACATGCATATTTCCTGTCTCTTAGTATCTTCTCCAAAAGCTTCCTCGCCTCTGATATCAGGCTCAGTGGCCTAAAATTTCCTGGATTATCCCTGCTTCCTTTCTTAAACAAGGGAATAACATTGGATATTCTCCAGTCCTCTGGAACCTCACCTGTAGTCAAAGAGGACGTGAAGATATCTGTTAAGGCCTCAGCTATTTCTCCTTTTACTTCCTGCAGTAACCTCAGATAGATCCCATCTAACCCCAGAGATGTCTCCTTTGTTCCCACAAGAAAGTTTGTGGCATTTGTTGGCAAATAAACCTGTTGGATTTTAACCTGGTGTTGAGAGACTTCTCACCCTGTTAGCTAGCCATCTTCTATGGATGCTAATGTTACCCCTCCACCATGAACTTTTATTTTCCACAATAATGCTTGATGTAGCACTTTATCAAATGCCTTCTGGAGATCTAGGTACAGTACATCCACCTGTTCTCCTCTACAGCTCAGCCTTCAACATTATTATCCCCACAAAACTCATCTCCAAACTCCATGGCCTGGGCCTTGGCACCTCCCTGGATTCTGAACTTCCTAACTCACAGACCACAATCAGTAAGGATAGGCAACAGTACCTTCTCCACAATCATCCTCAACACCGGTGAACCACTAGGCTGTGTTCTCAGCTCTCTATTATACTCCTTATACACTTATGACTGTGTGGCCAAATTCCTCTCCAACTCGACTTAAGTTTGCTGACAACACCACCATAGTGGGTCGGATCTCAAACAATGGTGAGACAGAGTACAGGAATGAGACAGAGTCTGATGAACTGTGCAGGAACAATAATCTCTCCCTCAATGTCAACAAAACAAAGGAGATTGTCATCGACTTCAGGAAGCATAAAGGAGAACATGCCCCTGTCTACATCAACGGGGATGAAGTAGAAATGGTCAAGAGCTTAACGTTTTTAAGCGTACAGATCAGCAATCTGTCCTGGTTCCCCCATGCCAACACTATAGTTAAGAAAGCCCACCAATGCCTCAACTTTCTCAGAAAACTAAGGAAATTTGGCATGTCAGCTATGACTCTCACCAACTTTTATAGATGCACCATAAAAAGCATTTTTTCTGGTTGTATCATAGCTTGGTATGGGCTCCTGCTCTGCTCAAGTCTGCAAGGAACTACAAAAGGTCCTGAATGTGGCTCAATCCATCATGCAAACCAGCCTCTCATCCACTGACTCTGTCTACACTTCCCGCTGCCTCAGCAAAGCTGCCAGCATATGTAAAGATCACACGCACCCCAGACATTCTTCCTTCGGGAAAAAGATACAGAAGTCTGAGGTCACGTACCAACTGACTCAAGAACAGCTTCTTCCCTGCTGCTGTCAGGCTTTTGAATGGACTGACCTTGCATTAAGTTGTTCTTTCTCTACACCCTAGCTATGACTAACACTACATTCTGCACCCTCTCATCTCCTTCTCATTGAATGGTATGTTTTGTCTGTATAGCGTGCAAGAAACAATACTTTTCGCTATATGTCAATAATAAATCAAATCAAACCACACGTTATTTCCTCAGAACTCCAATAAGTTGACTGAACATGATTTCCCTTCTACAAACCATGTTAACTCTGCCTGATTAAAGCAAAATACTGCAGATGCTCTGACGAAGGGTCCTCTAGATTTGAAACATTAGCACTATTCTCTTAATAAGAACATAAGAACTAGGAGCAGGAGTAGGCCATCTGGCCCCTCAAGCCTGCCCCGCCATTCAATAAGATCATGGCTGATGTTTTTGTGGACTCAGCTCCACTTACCCGCCCGCTCACCATAACCCTTAATTCCTTTACTGTTCAAAAATTTATCTATCCTTGCCTTAAAAACATTCAATGAGGGAACCTCAACTACTTCACTGGGCAGGGAATTCCACAGATTCACAGCACTTTGTGTGAAGAAGTTCCTCCTCAACTTAGTCCTAAATCTATTCCCCTTATTTTGAGGCTATGCCCTCTAGTTCTAGTTTCATCCGCCATTGAAACAACTTCCCTGCTTTTATCTTATCTATTCCCTTCATAATCTTATATGTTCCTATAAGATTTCCCCTCATTCTTCTGAATTCCTAAGAGTATAGCAACAGTCTGCTCAGTCTCCTCATAAGCCAATCCTCTCAACTCTGGAATCAACCTAGTGAATCTCCTCTGCACCCCCTCCAGTGCCAGTATATCCTTTCTCAAGGAAGGAGACCAAAACTGTATACAGTACTCCAGGTGTGGCCTCACCAGCACCTTATACAGCTGTAACATAACCTCGCTGCTTTTAAACTCCATCCCTCTAGCAATGAAGGACAAAATTCCATTTGCCTTCTTAATTACCTGCTACACCTGCAAACCAACTCCTTGAGATTCCTGCACAAGGACACCCAGGTCCCTCTGCACAGCAGCATGCTGCAATTTTTTAACCATTTAAATAATAGTCCATTTTGCTGTTATTCCTACCAAAATGGATGAACTCACATTTACCAACATTGTACTCCATCTGCCAGACCCTTGCCCACTCACTTACATTAGCTATATTCCTGTGCAGACTTTCAGTGTCCTCTGCACACAGTGTGCACTTCCACATCTTAGTGGCATCTGCGAATTTTGACACTCTACACTTGGACCCCAACTCCAAATCATCTATGTAAATCGTAAACAATTGCGGTCTCAACACTGATCTGAGGCACACGACTAGTCACTGATCGCCAACCAGAAAAACACCCATTTACCCTGACTCTTCGCTTTCTGTTGGTTAACCAATCCTCTATCCATGCTAATACATTACTTGTAATACTGTGCACCTTTATTTTATGTAGCAGTCTTTGCTGCACCTTGTCAAATGCCTTCTAGAAATCCAGATACACCACATCCACAGGTTCCTCATTGCCCACTGCACACGTAATGTTCTCAAATTCCATCAAATTAGTAAAACATGACCTGCCCTTCATGAACCCATGCTGTGTCTTACCAATGGGACAATTTATATCCAGATGTCTTGCTATTTCTTCCTTTATGATAGATTCAAGCATTTTCCCTACAGTTACTTGCCTTTTGTCTACCTCCTTTTTTAAACAGTGGTGTCACATTTGCTGTTTTCCAATCTGTGGGAACCACCCCAGAGTCCAGTGAATTTTGGTAAATTACCACTAGTGCATTTGCTATTTCTCCCGCCACCTCTTTTAGTTCCCTGGGACGCATTCCATCAGAACCAGGAGACTTGTCTACCTTTAGCCCCACAGATGCTGTCAGACCTGCTGAGGTTTTCCAGCATTTTCTGTTTCTGACTCTGCCTGATTACCTTCAGTGATCTGTTATAACCTCTTCGATAATAGTTTCTAACAATTTCCTTACGACAGATGTTAGGCTAACTGACCTGTAGTTTCCTGCTTTCTGACTAGTTGTTTTGAATAATGGAGTTATTATTTGCTATCTTCCAATCTAATTCTGTGAATCCACTGTCAGCAGTAGTGTGGCTGAGGAGCTGGGACCTGGGACCGTGCATGTGGTTAAATGCTGGAGTTAAATACCAGGCTGAAATAGGGGGATGCAATCTCAGTAAGGGGTCAACTCAACTGCAAAAGAGACCAAAGCTGCTGGAACTGAGAGCAGATTGAGAGAGATTTGGAATAGTGAACCTTAGTGAGTGAGGGTTGTACCCTTAGAACTCAGGTGGAGTTGAGGGATCAGCTTAGCTCTTCGGAAGACAGGAACTGAAATTCCTTATGAGGCAGACAGAATTTTAAAGAGTCTTTGTAACTCAGTGATGACTGGCGTCTGGATGAGTGCTGAGAAATTCAGGGTACTGTCTTGGTTACATCTGCCATTTAACGTACAGTGTGTGGTGCGTTTGATCACAGCCTGTTAATTCACATTTCGTATGTTAGAGTATAAGATTTACAGTAATTGTTTGCTTTGTTAACTCATGCATCATAACATGTCTTCTGTTTGTTTCAAACTGGAATCTTGTGGCTTCTATTGGTCCTCAAGCAGATGGTAACAAAGTTGGAGGTTTTGTCTCGAGAGCCATAGAACTCTACAGTGCAGAAAGAGGCCCTTCGGCCCATCGAGTCTACACCGAACACAATCCCATCCAGGCCCCACCCCCATATCATACCCATTAATCCCTCTAACCTCCACTACCCTGGAGACTGTAACAAGATTTGGGAGGCTGATCAGGGATCGCAACAAGATCTATCTGAGCTGCTTATCTGCTTACCTTCTGTATAATGTCATGAATCATTGGAGCAAGTGATAAATCGCAAAGATTTTCATCATAATACCCTGAGCGTTGCTGCTGATGATAAATGTGTACCACAAGTAATGTCATATAAAGAAGAAAAAGACTTGGATTGACACTGTGCCTTCCACAATACCAGGATGTCCCCAAAGCACTTTATACCCAATGCAATACCATGTGATTTCTGTTGTAATACAGGAAACTCAGCAGCCAGAAGGGTCAAACGGACTTGAAACCTTAGCTCTGTTTCTTCTTCCACAGATACTACCAGATCTGTTGGGTTTTTCCAGCATTTTGTTTTTATTTAAGGGAAAGTTTTTTCTGACAAACTGGATTGTATTTTTTGAGGAATAACAGTGGTTTGAACAGTGTTGGCTGATGGATAAATATTAGCCAGGAGAACCTCCCATTATTTTCCCCCAAATTTTTACACTAACAAAATAAACATAAAACTTAAAATCACCAAAACTGTAAAATAGCAGAGGCTCAAAAGAGATTGCAGGCCAGATCTAGCCCATTGTCCACATTTTGGACAATGTAGGATGCAGGAATCAGGGGAAGGTGCAGGAAAGGTCTTATGGAGACAACAGAACACCATTGGGATTAGGAACTTGTCCACATGCATGATGAGAATAAATAATTTGCAACATTACTGATGTAGAATGCATTGAACAGAGATAACTCAGAACTTATCTTCCAAATGAAAATAACTTACTGCTAGCTTGAGTAGGCGCTCTATCATCCTGGAATAGTCCATATCCTGGAATTAAAAATTACCAACGATTATTATCAACACATACAAACATTAAACATCAAGTCTTCAACAGTGATCACTGTGCAAGCATACCAAACATGCTAAACAGATGTCTGCATGGAGAAACTGCTGTAAAAACTGAGGGGGAGAAAGATCATCAAGCTTAACTAAAATTTAATCTAATTTTGAGAAGAGCTAAATCCGAGGCTTCAGACTCAAGATCAAGAGGCCCTCACAATGTGCAACGTTTGAATCCTCAAGTGTGTGAGGAATAAAAAGCACAAATACTTGAGGCAACGTAGAGGAAGCTTTGCTCTGTACCTAACCCCGTGCTGTACCTGTCCTGGGAGTGTTTGATGGGGGACAGTGTAGAGGGAGCTTTACTCTGTATCTAACCTCGTGCTGTACCTATCCTGGGAGGAGATTGATGTGTGTGTGTGTGTGTGTGTGTGTGTGTGTGTGTGTGGGGCGAGGTGGGGGGCCGTGGAGGGGGACAGTGTTGCAGGAGCTTTACTCTTAAATGAAAGGCATCCGAAAGGAAGATGGAGGAGGAGAATCAGAATTGAGAACCCAAGACAAGTGTGAATATCAATAATGCTGCAAAAATAGATTCATTTGATTTAATTCCTCAATGCTGACATTTGTTTAATTTCTTCCATGTGCACACCCAACAAACAGTTTAGAAGATTTATGGATCGATCAATGGTGATGGTTAAATACAGAAATAAAATGTGTTTAATGATATAACCAATTACTTACTTTGAATGGCTTCATGGAATTCTGTATAGCTGGCACCATCCACTAATGAAAGAAAAGAGAAACTGAGTCTCTCAACTTACAAATATATCTGTACAAGACATTTAATACAAAGTTACAGAACTCAGCACCCAGCACATTGGAACTGGATAAGGCCATTCAGCCCCTTGAACTTGCTTCACCCATTGAACTAGATCATGACTGATCTTCCATCTCAATGCCATTGTTCCATGCTATCTCTTAATGTCATTATTACCCAGATTTCTAGTGAACAAGTCTATCCCCATCTTGGACATACTCAATGACTGAGTTTCTGCAGCTCTCTGGGGTTAGAAATCCAAAGGTTTACTACCCTCCAAATGAAGAGATTGCTTATCTCAGTGTAGGACATTATACATCAGTGGATTGTATTCCTATCCTTTTCCACTGATCTGGTATATGTTATTCATTCATCAGGACTGCAAAGTAATGATGGATGAGCTAATATGTCCAGGACCACAGAGGCACAGGTTGGGCGTCAGGCAGGCTCTTTGGGGAGAAAAGGCAAAGAATCAATCAACATGAATAGTTGGGGTTGGGGAGAGAGAATACATCTACCCTCATTGTTACTGCGCACATGGATCTGACCTGTATCACAACACAAGCACACAATCTAGGCAAATTATCCAGTGCAGGACTGAGGGGTTCTGCACCATTGAAGGTGTCATCTTTTTGATACAATACTAAATCAAGTCCTCTCGCCTAGATATAGCCACGCTATTCAAGACAGGGCAGGAAATTCCCTCTGGTACCCTGGGTAACATTTAGGTCTCATCCAAAATCTCAAAACAAATGAGGTGGAATGTGGGAGCTTGCTGTGTGCAAACTGGATGCCACATACCCTACATTGTGACAGTGACTGCACCTTTAAAGTAATTAATTGACAGTGAAACACTTTGGGATCCACGGAGGTGCTATAAAAGTTGAAGGCTTCCATGTCCATGGTATAACCTAGAATGTTACATCAGGAGCTGGGCTCTAAGCCTTTGGAGACTTCTCAAGACTGCAAATAAAAGAGCTTAAAAACAAATCGAAAAGGAAGAAAAGTGCTGGGAGGTCCCAGTCATTTAAAGAATCACTTGTCGCAGACAGGAGTTGCTGTGCACTAAAAATTCCATCATGCAGTGGTTGAAGCAAGATAGCACTGATATGTATAAAGGAGAGCATTGAGACGGAAAAGCAGGAAGAGGTTTTGAGGAAAGGACAGGATATTTCTTTCTTAAAGTAGTTAACCTAAAAGTCAGTTACAGAACTCAGTGAAATGATCAGTTTAGCAGAGATGCTACTGGAAGACTAAGTGTTTACCCTTGGTTGTCTTGGAGAGAAAAGAGTTGGGTGAAAAACATTGAGTGAATGCTCAAGTCAATGAAAGAATACCTTTCGCAACAGTATCAGTGAAAGCGAGTGGCCTCTATCAAGGTTGTGGTAAAGATGTTTTTGGGGAAAGGGGTAGACCGAATTTGAAGCAAGTTCTTACTTATATTGAGATCCTTCTAATGGCTTGTCTGGTATAATATAGTTAATTTTTCCTCTTATTCTGTGTCTTAACTGTTCTTCAGCAGACTCCTGTAAATTTGCCCTGTAACTTTCCTCCATGGTTTTTAACAAAGTTTGAATCTCTCACCCAGGTTTCACTCTGGGGTCTACATTGTCCAATGTTGGCCTCAGCTGAGGCTGTGATAATCACAGTGTATCACCCCAAACTCAGAATTTACTCACCTGCTGAATTAACCCCACTTGCAATTGGATGAGGAAAAGCTAGAAAGCAAAAAAAGGATAAACATCAAACCAATATGTGAGAGGAGTGGCAAGTTCCTATTATATCAAAATAGGAGTAAAGCATTCAGCCCTCGAGCCTGTTCCACCATTCTGTTATATCATGGCTTCTTACCCTGAGATCAACACGAGTCTCTAACATTTCAATGACCCAATCATCCAGAGCATTTTGCTGTTCCAGATCTCTATGATTCTGTGGGGAGAGGTGCTTCCTGATATCACTTCAAAATCATCTCCCTCTAGTTCTAAATCTGTGCTCATTTATACTGGAATCCCCAACAAATTAAGGTTTTTCCCTCTCTAACCATCTCTTGAATCCTTTGATCAATTTAAATGCCTTGAACAGATCACCCCTCATCCATCTAAACCCAGTGGTTATGGCTCAGTTGCTAGCATTTTTCATCAAGTCCCACTCCAGGGCTTGAGTACAAAAATCCAGGGAGCTGACACCATAGCGCAGTGATGAGGGAGTGCTGCACTGTCGGCGATGCCATCTTTTGGATGGGATTTTAAACCAAAGGTTCAGTGGGTATAAAAGATCCCATGGCACTATTTGAAAGAAGAGTGGGACATTATCCCTCGTATCCTGGCCAATATTTATCCCTCAATCAATATCATAAACAGATTACCTGCTCATTATCACATTGTTTATGGGATCTTGCTGTGTGCAAACTAGCTGCTGTGTTTCCTACATCACAATGGTAATCACACTCCAAAAGTACTTCACTGGCTGTTAAGCACTTTGAGATGTTCAATAGTTAATGAAAGTGCTATAGAAACATGTCATTCCTTATCTTAATAAATGACAATGTTATTTAATTCTTCAAGCTCTGTTAACGGGTGAATCTACATGATACTCTCCATTCCTGGTCAACAGATCCTTCGAGCTGCAGTCCCCAAAACAGATATCAATACTTTAAATATGAAATGGTCTGCTGTACAAGTGCTTAGTTTTTGTGGTGACAGCAGATCTGAACAGGACACTTGTTAGTGGAGAATGAACATATCATCCCACCATCAGGAATTTATAAAGGCATATCCATCTGCTGCAAAAACACTGCATAATGGGGAAAAGGTGCAACTGTGCTGCAATGCAGGAAGGTCACCTGTTTCGAATAAGCTGTTCCAGCCCCGAGTACGAGTATTAGGCATGTAACAATGCAAGCTTGGAGACATTCCAATCTTCTGGCACCACTCGTTCCAAAATAGGCTCAGAATGGTGAATAAAGTCAGAGTTGATAATTGGCTGGAGAAATATGCACACACAGACATTAAGTGAGGTCCATCTATAGTTTCCTCCACCTCAACCCTCAAGTTAACAGGGCAGCAGAGTGGTTAGCACTGCTGCCTCTCAGCTCCAGGGACCTGGGTTCGATTCCCAGCTTGGGTCACTGTCCGTGTGGAGTTTGCACATTCTCCCCTCGTCTGCGTGGGTTTCCTCCGGGTGCTCTGTTTTCCTCCCACAATCCAAAGATGTGCGGATTAGGTTGATTGGCCGTGCTAAATTGCCCCTTAGTGTCCTGGGGTGCATCGATTTGAGGAATTAGCAGGGTAAATATATGGGGTTACTGGGATTGTCCCTGGGTGGGATTGTCAGTGCAGACTCGATAGGGGGGTCTGGTAATGTTAAAATGGCAGCGCAGGCTCGTTGGGCCGAAGGGCCTGTTTCCCGGGCTGTTTTTGTTCTTTTCTTTTTGTTTTTTAGGCCAAATGGCTTCCTTCTGTACTGCAGGGATTCTATGAATTGGTACCATTTTGATTCACACATGAAGAATGCCCTACTGCAGGGTTATTGATGCACCATAGTGGGAACTGCTATCTATTGGAGGAATGGGGAGAACATGGGGCATGGAGTTGGGGGTAGGGTGTTAGCGTGGATAGAGGATTGGTTGTCAAATAGGAGGCAGAGAGTGGGGGTTAATGGGTGCTATTCAGATTGGCGGTTGGTGACTAGTGGAGTGCCCCAGGGGTCGGTGCTGGGGCCTCAGCTATTTACCATTTATATAGATGATCTGGAGGAGGGAACCGAGTGTATGGTGTCGAAATTTGCTGATGACACCAAGATTGGAGGAACAGCAAATTGTGCAGAGGGTGTGGAGAGTCTGCAGAAGGATCTAGATAGGCTGGGCGAATGGGCCAGGAACTGGCAAATGGAATTTAATGTTGGCAAGTGCGAGGTGGTCCACTTTGGTAGGAATAATGGTAGGAAGGACTATTACTTATGTGGCCAAAACCTGCAGCAGGCGACGGTGCAGAGGGACCTCGGGGTCCTTGTGCATGAGTCGCAAAAACCCAGCCTGCAGGTGCAGCAGGTGGTCAGGAAGGCTAATGGGGTGCTGGCCTTCATAGCGAGGGGGATTGAATATAAAGTAGGGAGGTCTTGCTGCAGCTGTATAGGGCATTGGTGAGGCCGCAGCTGGAGTACTGTGTGCAGTTTTGGTCGCCGTACTTACGCAAGGATATTTTGGCCTTGGAGGGAGTGCAGAGGAGGTTTACTAGGCTGATACCGGAGTTGAGGGGGTTGAGCTATGAGGAGAGGCTGAATAAACTAGGCTTGTACTCGTTAGAGTTTAGAAGAATGAGGGGAGATCTCATTCAGACATATAAGATGATGAATGGGATGGATAGGATAGAGGTGGAGAGACTCTTCCCGCTCAGAAAGGACAGTAGGACTAGGAGGCACAGCCTCAAGATAAAGGGGGGGTGGTTTAGAACGGAGTTGAGGAGGAACTTCTTCACTCAAAGGGTGGTGAATCTCTGGAATTCTCTGCCCGTTGAAGTGGTAGAGGCTGCCTCGCTGAATATATTTAAGACGCGAGTTGATAGGTTTTTGATAGGCAAGGGGATTAAGGGTTATGGGGAGAGGGCGGGAATGTGGAACTGAGCCACAACAGATCAGCCATGATCTTATTGAATGGCGGGGCAGGCTCGAGGGGCTAGATGGCCTACTCCTGCTCCTATTTCTTATGTTCTTATGTTGATTCACTGCTATTTACAATGTATATTGATCTCCTTGTCCATTTAATCCCACTTCAGCCACACAAAGAGTTTCCATTTTACTTTGAGGGAGATGCTTGCAAAAAAAAAAATACATCCTTGTCCCTCCCCAACTTTGGAAAAATTCTGGAGGTCAGGAAGATCTGCTTTTGAGAGATTCTGGGATGGAATTGTGTCTAAAATTGCTCACCATTTCAAACATTCTCCTCAGCAGGAACCGCTTGCGGATTCGGGACGACCGGGGGAAATTTAGCTCATAGCAGAGGGTGGGAGCAAATAGGAAGTAATACATGTCTAGAAAACAAATGGAAACAAAATACATAAAATAAGGGGAAGGCAACGGAAGTAAAAGAAACAAAGAATGGTAGGAAAGGAAACTTGCTGACCTCGATCGCTAGTTTGGACCTGTAAGTGATTCCAGTCCCACACCAACATGATTGACTCCTAATGTTCTTCAAAGTAGTGTAATCCATCATAATAAACCACTAGTGGGAGTACCTTCACTATACAGTCAAATGGAAGCCTTACCAACATCTTCTCAAGGGTAATCCGGATTGGGCAATAAATCATATAATCTGACAGCATAGAAGGCCATTTGACCCATCATGCTGATGCTAGCTCTTTGAACAGGCTATCCAGTTCATCTCACACCCATGCTCTTTTCTCATAGCCCTGCAATTTGATGTATATTTCCTTTTAAGATTTATTACTGATCTGCTTCCATCGTTTTCAACCTCTGCATTCCAGATTATAACTCACTGTATAGAAGTTTCTCTTTAATATATATCAATGATATGGATGTGGGGACCAAATGCAACATTTCCAAGTTTGCTGATTACACATGACTTGATGGAAATGTGAGCTCAGAGGAGGGTGCAAAGAAGCTTCAAGGAGATTTAGAGAGGCTCAGTAAGTAGGCAAGAACATGGCAGGTGGAATATAATGTGGAAAAATGTGAAATTATCAACTTAATAGAAAACACAGAAATGTGGAGTATTTAAATGGGGAGAGATTGGAAAATATTCATGACCAAAGGGACCTGGCTGTCCTTATTCATAAGTCAGTGAAAGCCAACATGCTGGTACCGTAAGCAATTTGGAAGGCAAATAGAACATAGAACATAACAGCGCAGAACAGGCCCTTCGGCCCACGATGTTGCGCCGACCAGTTTTTTTTTTAAAAAAAAACACTGACCCACTAATCTAAACCAATCCCTTTTCGTCCATAAACCTATCCACAGATCTCTTAAACGCCCCCAAACTAGGCGCATTTACAACCGCAGCAGGCAGGGCATTCCAATCCCTCACCACCCTCTGGGTAAAGAACCTACCCCTGACATCCGTCCTATAACTACCCCCCCTTAATTTAAAGCCATGCCCCCTCGTGCTAGCTTTCTCCATCCGAGGAAAAAGGCTATCACTATCCACCCTATTTAAACCTCTAATCATCTTATATGTTTCAATAAGATCCCCTCTTAGCCTCCTTCTTTCTAGCGAAAACAACCCCAAATCCCTCAGTCTCTCCTCATAGGACCTCCCCTCCATACCAGGCAACATCCTGGTAAACCTCCTCTGCACCCTCTCCAAAGCCTCCACGTCCTTCCTGTAGTGTGGGGACCAGAACTGCACACAGTACTCCAAGTGCGGCCGCACCAGAGTTGTGTACAGTTGCAACATGACGCTGCTTGGCTTTTTTCATGCTGCTTGGCATGAATGTTGGCATTTAATTGTAAGGAGATTTGATTACATTGGTAAATAAGTTTTTGCTGCAATTGTAGAGAGCCTTGGTGAGACCTCACCAGGATTGCATGGAGTTTTGATCTCTTTACCTAAAGAAGGATATACCAGCTATACAGAGAATGTAACAAAGATCCATCAGACTAATTCCTGGCTTGGGGGGTTGTCCTATGAGGAAAGATTGAGGTGATTGGCCCTGTATGCAAAGTTTAGTAGAATGAGGGGCGATGTCGTTGAAGTGTATAAACTTCTTACGGGCTCAATAGGATAGATGCAGAAAGGAGTTCCCCCGATTGGGGGGGGGGGTGTAGTGTAGAACTGGGGAGTACGGTGTTAGAATAAGGTGCATGTGATTCAGGAATGGGATGAGGAGAAATTTCTCCAGTTAGAGGGTGGTGAATCTTTGGGATTTACTACCGAGAGGGCTGTGGGGGTTCAGCATCTGAGAATGTTCAAAGCAGAGATCGATAGCTTGTAGTGTGACAAGAAGGCACTGAGGCTTCATAATCTAGCTGAATGGCAGGGCATGCTTGAGGGGCCAAATGGCCAACTCCTATATTCACATCCTCTATCCAAACTGGAGATTTCCTGAAATCCTGAAAGGTCTATATCAAAATGCATGTCATTTTTTCCTTTTTTACCTTGGCTTCCAAGAACAAGCAGGGGGGTGATTAAACTTAATGCAATTTTCATTATGACCTCAGCAAAAGATCTATCCCAATCTTCCCTGTTAAAGGATGTTTTAATAATCTACACTTCAATTAAGACACAAATATCTGCAGGTTATAGTCAGCAGGGGGCAGAATAGGCTTAGTTCCAGCATCCTACACGAACTCAGAAACCCTAACTCAGCAGTTACGTGACCAGATATATCTTGCTCCATTCTGTTCAAGTACTCATCAGCCAGGGGAAGGATGTGTCATAAGGAAAATGTTAGGCAATACCCTGAGCCAGTAATCTGAGGGAACGTCACCAGAACTGGTCTGGCTTCTGCCTGTTGAGGAAACTAAGAGGTGACCTTACTGAAATTTCCGCAAACTGATTACCAAACTTACTCAAAGCTTTTTTTTAAAAAAATCCTTTCACAATGGTAAAGGATTTAAATAAAGGGAACATAACTTATTAGTTCAGCATAATTTAATATCTAATTTAACAGGAAAATTATTAAAGCTTAAAACATAATTTTTAAAATTCATTTACGGAATGTGGGTGACACTGGCTAGACCAACATTTGTTGTGCATCTCTAACTGCCCTTCAGAAAGTGCTGGTGAGCTGCCTTCTTAAACTGTTGCAGTCCCTGAGGTGTAGGTATACCCAGAGTGCTGTTAGGGAAGGAGTTCCAGGATTCTGACCCAGCGACCGTGAAGAAATAGTGACATATTTCCAAGTCAGGACAGTGAGTGACTTGAAGGGGAATCTCCAGGTTGGGGGTGTTCCTAGATATCTGCTACCCTTGTCCTTCTTGATGGCAATTTAAGGTGCAGTCGAAGGAACCTTGGTGAGTTGCTGCAGTATATCTTGCAGATAGTACACAGGGCTGCTACTGTTCATCGGTGGCGATGTTGGGAGTGGATGTTTAAGATGGTGGATGGGGTGCCAGTCAAATGGGCTGCTTTGTCTAGGGTGGCATTGAGCTTCATGAGCATTGTTGGAGCTTCCACTTTGCAAACCACAATCATTTTGAAGGAATCACTGGCTATCAATCAGGCTTAGACTCTGTCATTGTTGTGATCAGGATCAATGGGGTACTTGAGATCCATTCAAGTGAAGGGAAGTAACCACAGATGGCTGGAGGATGACAGAAAACCACTAAGCTGATAATTGGAACTTTTTTCAAGGCACTGCAGGTTGAATTTGTTAGTGATCAAACGTTTCCACTGGAATGGAGTAAGTTTCAAAGAATTCAACTTGTTAGGAAGCCTCAGAGACTTCAAATCAAAGCAGTATGCTTATATTGGAGCGGAGAGTACATCTGTGCAGGCTGGAACACTGCCCCAACCCTGGTGAAATGGATGTCTCCTCTCAGAGGGGACTTCTAAAGAGTCTGCTCACATCAAACTCTGTCACTCCAGTGAGAACAAACCAAGTTTCTCCAACTCCTCCTTATAGCTAATACCCTCCATACCAGGCAACATCCTGGTAAATCTTTTCTGCACCCTCTTCAAAGCCTCCACATCTTTCTGGTAGTGTGGCGACCAGAATTGAACACTTTATTCCAAGTGCGGCCTAACTAAGATTCTAAAAAGCTGCAACATGACTTGCCAATTTTTAAACTCAATGCCCTGGCTGATGCAGGCAAGCATGCCGTATGCCTTCTTGACTACCTTCTCCACCTGCATTACCACTTTCAGTGACCTGTGTACCTGTACACCCAGGTCCCTCTGCCTGTCAATACTCTTAAGAGTTCTGCCATTTACTGCATATTTCCTATCTGTATTAGACCTTCCACATTTGTCCGGATTAAACTTCATTTGCCATCTCTCTGCCCAAGTTTCCAACTGATCCATATTTGTGGGGGAGAGGGGTGGGTGGACCACTGAGCAGCAGGTCTGGCCAGCAGGTTGCTCAAAATGAGCTCATCTGCACCTTTCAGGTGGGTGAATTCCACCTGACAGATGCTGCCAACACCAGTGGGAAACAATCCTGTGTTCCTGTCGGTGTAGGCACTTAGTCTTAGAACGGGAGAATCGGGCCGTGTCTCTAAATAAAACTTTACAAATGTGTAAAGTTTAGGCTTTAGTTTGGTCCTACACCACCGAGTGATCTGGATTAAAACACCAACTCTTTGCTTGAATAATCTGAAACTAATCCCACTGCCCTGTAATCTACCCAAATTCCTCAAAACGTTGATCTATTTTCCCAGGTCCCTGCTTCAACTATCTCCTGAGACACAACACTCCGTGTTCCTACACTGCTCTGCCTTCGGGAATTTTGCCTCGCCTTCTTTTCTTCAAGACTGGAAGCTGAGATTGATGGTTTGATTCACAGAACCTATGATCATGGAATTGAAAATGAAAATAAATGGAGTTAATCGGAAGATCAGCCAAGAGCTTACTCAATAGCAGAATAGACTTGAGGGACTGAATGGACTATGCCTGTTCCAATGTTCCTCATTCTGAAGAGTTTCTCAACATCAACAGCTATCACATAAGGTAATATAAACCAGTTATCAGTGAGGAATTACTGTGTTGAAGGATCAAACTGTTTTTCAGAGCCATGTCACTTTGCAAATCCATACTCAATGGAGATGAGCATGGTCTGTGACTGAAGTTACCTTACCCCTGAGCTCTCCTGAAGATGCCCTTGTCATCTGATGAACCCAAAATGTCCAAACTTTATATGGGACAGCACAAGGAGCTCAAACCCACCCACACCAGATTAGTCACTGGCAGGAAGTTAAATGAGTAGCGAGGAGGAATTTATTAGCCTTGTGATTAATCAATTCCTTTCTGAATGTACACTTAAGCTAGTGGAATTTAGTTACTGGAGTCAAATTCATTTTGGAAAGAGGAAAGTGGATAATCTTCAGATTTGTGCATGCTTTTCTCTCTGCCTCCCTCAGATTCAGTGAAAGGAGCAGCAGGAACCAATGTTTAAGCAAATGCTCAAAGACAGTCTAAAGATTATGAATATGAGGATACAGCAGAAATCGTGCTCCAGATGATTTGGGATGGAAGGGTGCTATTCATGATGAAATATTACTTGTATGCAATGATAAAAACAGGCACAGTAAACTTACGGTAACAGAGTTCAACACTGCAATTTGTGTTGAAGCGCTTGAATTATACAGGGGCATTTCATCCTGAGTGACCTATAGAATCATACAACACAGGAGCAGGACATTTGGCCCATTCTGCCCGTGATAGTTCTCCGAAAAGAACTATCCAATTAATTCCGTTTGTTCTCTCACTCAGTCTTGCTTCATGGCCTTGCAGACTTAGTGGCTGAAATTTTCTGGCCGTTCATGCCCCGCTGCCGCTAAGAGGGTGGAGAATTTGGCACTCGGCCAAATCTGCATTCATTGCAGTGAGACCAGAGAATCCCACTGACGTGAACAGCTGGAAAATTCCACCTGGTATCTTTAGCTTTCCTCCTAAATGAACATTTGTCTCAAAAGATCAACAGCAGGCTGCGGTAAACTTGGGTGGCTAACAGGAGGTTCATTATAAAAAACACAGACTATCTGCATTCCCTTCACCTGCCCAACAAACTCTACATACAACAAGTACTGCCTTGCCCCATGTCCCTGCAACTTAAAGACAAATGACTGACTGAGCTCAATGGGGCTGCAGAAATTCCCAACTGCAGCCACAGTACGGGAGGTCTCACCTACAGCCCATGATGAGGGCCATCTCTGAGCTGTCAAAATGCCAACAAACAGGACTTTTAACTTAAGAATTTGGAAACCTCCTCACCTTTGTATGTCAGGTTTCCTGGATATATGACGACTGTTTGCACCGCTTCTCCATTCTCTTTCAAGCCAGGAGCTACAAAAGGAATTGTGAAGTTATTCCAGCTACAGTTCAAATCCAAATAACGTCCACACTCAAAGCAAAGTCTGAGAGCACGTCAGACTTTTGAATGGACCTACCATATATTAAGCTGATCTTTCTCTTCACCCTATCTGTGACTGCAACACTATATTCTGCACCCTCTCCTTTCCTTCACAAGACACAGTACTTTTCACTGTATCACGATACATGTGATAAAATTAAACCAAATCAAACATCCACAGCAGTAAACTGATTCTGTTACTGAAGAATTTCCCTCAAAACACATACATCCCACAGCATAACAGGAGTTCTTCCAAGTTTGAGGGTGAGGTACCTGGTCATAAAATCGAGAGTCCAAGCCCAGCCCAAGGTCTAAGCTGATCTTTCAGTGTAGTTCAAGCAGTCTAGCATTGCAAATATCTACCATTTCAGGTAGATGTACAAGATCCCATGGGACTAGTCAGATGAGAACAGAGGAATTCTACCCATGTCTACACACAGATCAGTACACTGAGCATGAATGGTCAACGTGGTAGGAAAGTCTCGCCACTCTATTGTAACGCAGTGATTGCTGGTTTGCCTGACAGAGTGGGGATTTGGAGAACAGTTGTCAGCATTCCTACTGCTGGACCAACATTTCCCATCAATAATTCATAAAGAATTAGTTCTGATGACTGATCATCGATCTGAAACATTAACTCTGTTTCTCTTGCTATAGATGGGCCTGATTTACTGAACATTTCTAGCAGTTTCTGTTTTTATGGTTGTAAAGTGGATGTTTTGGAGTTGTGAAAAGTGCTACTCACCTGACAGAGACCGAGACAGCGTTTTGACTTTGGCTCTGCGCAATTCTCTGCTCCATTTGTTTACATCCTTGTACGAGTAGAGCTTGAGAAACTGAATGGTGTAGCACATCAGCGCCATCACGGCACCAACTGTGGAACAAGAGACAGATTTCTGAGAACAATACATTTTGGAACCAACCAGGAAACATTTCAGATGTGAGAATGTGCAATGAGACAGGAATGATGATCTCATAGTACAGGGACCCCAAGGAAAGAATGTTTTTTGTTAATTCACTCTTGACAAAGCCAGCATGCATTGCCCATTCTTATTTGCCCATGAACTGAGTGGCTGGCTAGGCCATTTCAGAGGGCAGTTCAGAGTCAACCACATTGCAGTAAGTTTGGAGGCATGCGTAGGCTAGACCAGGTAAGGATAACAAATTTCCTTTCCGGAAGGACGAGTGAACCAAATGGGTTTTTAATGACATTCTGGTAGGTTCATGGTTATCATTAACGGAACAAGAATTTTATTCCATGGTTATTAATAATTTGAATTTAAATCCTCCCAGCTGTTGCTGCTGTAGTGGGACTTCAAAGTCATGTTTCCAAAACATTATTCTGGGCTTCTGGATTAATGTTACAGTAACATTACCACCAGGCCCCTGTCCCCAGTAACATGAAAGAGTGGGTAAATTTGAACTATCAGGAATGAAATAGTACTAGGAAAACCAAAAGCTGAAAAGTCTCCTGGATCCAATGGCTTGCACATGTGGGTCTTTAAAGAAGCAGCTGCAGAGATACTGTATACATTGATTGTAATCTTTAGAAATATCCCTAGATTTTGGAAAGGTCCCAATGAATTGCAAACCACTCATTTTGAAGAAAGGAGGAAGACAGCTAATGGGAAACCTTAGACCAGTTAGCTGAACAGCTGTCATTAGGACAGTGGGAGCAGGACAGATAATTAGAAAACTAATAAGGGTTAATGCTGCTTGATCTGGTACAGGTACATGCATAGTGCTGTTATGGAGGGAGATCCAGGATTTTGACCCACTGACAGTGAGGTCACAGTGATATGGTATAACTGCTCAAAAACACAGGGGAGAAAAAGGATGATTAACGAACCTTGCAAAAAGTTGTCCAAGTATAAAAACTAAAGTCACATAGAATTCGGGGTGGGCTGGCTAGATGGATACAGAACTGGCTTGGTTATTGAAGACAGAGAGTAGCATTGCAAGGGTGTTTTTTAGAATGGAGATCTGTAGCTAGCAGTGTTCTGCAGGGATCAGTGCTGGGACCTCTGCTGTTTGTAGTATGTATCAATGATCTGGAGAAAAATGTGGACGGTAAGTTTGTGGACGATGCAATATTGGTGGAGTTGCTGAAAGTGCCGGGGATTGTCAGAGGATACGACAGGATATAGATAGATTGGAGACTTGCGCGCAGAAATAGCAGATGGAGTTTAATTCTGACAAATGCGAGGTGGTGCATGCATTTTGGAGGATCAAATTTAGCTGCAAATTATACTGTAAATGGCAAAACCCTTAGGAACATTAACATACAGAAGACTCTGGGCATGCAGGTCCACAACTCCCTAAAAGTGGCAACACAGGTTGCCAAGGTGATTGAAGGCAAGCATGCCCTATGCCTTCTCATGGGTCACAGCATTGAGTACAAGAGTTGGGAAATCATGTTGCAACTATACAAACTTTAGTTAGGCTGCAGAGAGTCAGAGGTTTACAGCATGGAAACAGGCCCTTTGGCCCAACTTATCCATGCTGCCCTTTTTTTAAATACCTAAGCCAGTCCCAATTGCCAGCATTTGGCCCATATCCCTCCATACCCAACTTACTATGTAACTGCCTTTTAAAAGGCAAAATTGCACCCGCCTTTACTATCTCTGGCAGCTTGTTCCAGACAGTCACCACTGTGTGAAAAAATTGCCCCTCTGGACCCTTTTGTATCTCTCCCCTCTCACTTTAAACCTATGCCCTCTAGTTTTAGAGTCCCCTACCTTTGGGAAAAGATATTGATTATCTACTTTAGCTATGCCCCTCATTATTTTATAGACCTCTATAAGGTCACTCCTCAGCCTCCCATGCTCCAGGGAAAAAAGTCCCAGTCCATTCAGCCTCTCCTCGTAACTCAAACCATCAAGTCCGGGTAGCATCCTAGTAAATCTTTTCTGCATTCTTTCTAGTTTAATAATATCCTTTCTATAATAAGGTGACCAGAATTGCACACAGTACTCCAAGTATAGCCTTACCCATGTCCTGCACAACTTCAACAAGACATCCCAACTCCTGTATTCAATGTTCTGACCAATGAAACCAAGCACGCCAAATGCCTTCTTCACCACTCTGTCCACCTGTGACTCCACTTTCAGCGAGCTACAAACCTATACCCCTAGATCTCTTTGTTCTGTAACTCTCCCCAACGTCCTACCATTAACTAAGTAAGTCCTGCCCTGGTTCCATCTACCAAGATACATCACCTCCATTTATCTAAGGTAAACTCCATCTGCCATTCATCAGTCCACTGGCCCAATTCATCAAGATCCCATTGCAATCCGAGATAACCTTCTTCACTGTCTACTATGCCACCAACCTTGATGTCATCTGCAAGCTTACTAATCATGCTTACTAAATTCTCATCCAAATCATTAATATAAATGACAAATAACAGTGGACCCAGCACTGATCCCTGAGGCACACCGCTGGTCACAGGCCTCCAGTTTGCAAAACAACCCTCTTCAACGACCCTCTGTCATCAAGCCAATTTTGTATCCATTTGGCTAAGTCACCCTGAATCCTGTGAGATTTAACTTTATGCAACAACCTACCATGTGGTATCTTGTCAAAGGCCTTGCTAAAGTCCATGTAGGCATCAACTGCACTGCCTTCTTGGTTACTCCTTCAAAAAACTCAATGAAATTTGTGAAACGTTTTCCACTCTCAAAGCCATGCTGACTGTCCCTAATCAGTCCTTGCGTCTCTAAAATTCTGTCTCTCAAAATATTTACCAACATACCCACTACAGATGTGAGGCTCACCTGCCTGTAGTTGCCAGGCTTTTCCTTGCAGCCCTTCTTAAGCAAAATGGAGTATTGCATGCAGTTCTGGCCACCACACAATCAGAAGGATGTGGAAGCTTTGGAGAGCGTGTAAAGAAAGTTCACCTGGTCTTGAGGATGTTGGCTCTGACAGGAGGTTAAATAAACTAGGATTGTTTTCACTGGAAAGATAGAGGCTGAGGGGAGACCTGATAGAGGTCAACAAAATAATGAGAGGCATAGACAGGGTGGATAGTCAGAGGCTTTTTCCAAGGATGAAAGTGTAAATTATATGGGGGAACAGGTTCAAAGTGAGTGGGGGAAAGTTTAGGGGAGAGGTGCTGAAGAGTTTTCACACAGAATGGTGGGATCCTTGAATGTGCTGCCAGATGTGGTGATGGAAGCAGGCATATTAGCAACATTTAAGAGGCATCTGGATGGGTACATGAATAAGAAGGGAATAGAGGGATATGGACTGTGTAAGGGCAGAAGGTTTTATAAAAGTTTGGTTAGGGCATCATGATTGGCACAGGCTTGGAGGGCCAAAAGGCCCGTTCCTTTCCTTTTTTTTATTAAAAAAACTTTGTCCTAAAACTATATCGACACTCAATATGCACACAAATATAAAAGAACAGTTACTATGAATGGTAGGTTATTAGCCTTGGAATGAGCTTAATGTATATTGGGACATTTTCCACTCTGCACCAGAGGACCCCTGAAAAAACCTTGGTTGGTTTGTAACCAATTAACTTTCCAAGTAACAGGGCTGATCTTGAGAGTCCAATACCAAATGAAATGAGATTAAACTAGACCGCCTTTCACCTCCCTGCCAACCAACTCCACCAGTCTTCACCGTACTTACCTGGAGTTATTGAGTTGACTGTTAATACCACTGCTACAGGGAAGGAGAGAATGGTGATCAGGTTAACTGTGTGTAAGACCTGCCCAAGACTCTCAGATAGAACAGCCTGCGGAGAAAAAAGAAAATTTAAAGAACTGAGAAGCAACAGGCTTCCCTCAAGACGAGTATTAATTCAAGCAGAGCACATTTCAGTGCTAGTGTAAAATTAATCAGGTTTGTGTTAAATCGATTCCTGGGTATCCAAGAAACTATTGATGTTATGACATCAAATGTTAGGTTCTCAAGCAGGAAATACTTTATAAGAGAAAAGCGGCAACATTTATAAATATAATTGTACTTTCAGAAGAAGCGCTGTGAAGACTGCATTGCCAGTCTTTAGATGTTGGCCTCATCTCTGTGGTGGCAATCGCGTCCGAGTCAGAAGCAGGCAGACTCGAACCCTACTCCTGAGATTGCAGTGCAGGATTGCGGCAGTGTTGTACTATCAGAGAGGCTGCCTTTCAGATGAGATGATCCACCAAAGCCCTACCTGCCCCCTTAGGTGGCACTGTTTGAAGAGCTGTCGTGGAGTTCTTCCAGTAACCTAGCCAACAGTCAGCCCTCAGCCAAAATCAGAGAGATTATCTGGTCACTATAATACTGATGTGATGCAGTCTGTGACTAGGGGGGGGTACCATAAGGATCTGCAACTCAAACTATGCAAAGTTTAGGTCAAAGTATCATCTGAATGTACAGACAACAGTACATTTCACAGTGTATTCTTTGCTGAGGGAAGGTGGTTGTGGGAAGCGTTGCTACTTGCCACAAGTAGCTTCTCCAGAGTGTACAGCACAGTCCAATCTTCAACCACATTGTCTGGTTGCCATTGTCAGCATTCCTGATTATTAATTTCTGGGAAAGTTAGAACGAGAAGAACAAGAATGATCACAGTTTAAGCTCTGATCCCACCCCATTCCAGTTTTGGATTGTCCAAATGTGGTAACTCTGTTCCAGGGTAATAGGATTCCCAAATGGGATACTCTGCATTCCACAGGACCTCTGAATGGCCAGCCCAGCTGGTTGTTCATTTGACAAACTCTGGGATGTTATTTGAAATGCACCCTACTGGAAAAGCAGGTGCTCAAACTTGGCAGTGACAAGCCAAATGCTTAAAATAACCAAGGGTAAAGGATGCACAACATACAAATCAATCAATCAATCTCAACAACTTACACATGAAGTCAAACTAAATATAAATGAGCATCTTAAATGTAAAAGCACTGAACCATAGATTGAAAGGCTCCAGACGTAACACCTCGATGGGGCTGCAAAAATCTGAACTAATTGTTTTTATTTTGGTCAGTAAGACAAAATAATTTATTGTCCATCCCTAGGAGCGCCATGGTGCCACAGTGGTTAGAACTGCTGCCTCAGAGCTCCAAGGTACGTGGGCTCGATTCCCTGCTTGGATCACTGTCTCTGTGGAGTCTGCACATTTTCCCCATGTCTGCGTGGGTTTCCTCCCACAGTCGAAAAGATGTGGTTAGGGGAACTGGCCATGCTAAATTCTCCCTTAATGTACCTGAAAAGTGCTCAAGTGTGGTGACTATGGGATTTTCACAGTAACTTCATTGTAGTGTTAATGTAAACCTACTTGTGACACTAATAAATAAACTTTTAAACTTAAAACTAGGTGCCTGAAGATAGTAATGATGGGCCTCCTTGTAACAAGTCAGTGACAGCTAGAATAATTCAGCAGGTACAAAGAGTCAGCGATATATTGTACAGACTAGAACTCCTCATGTGTGGACCAATGGGAGCTCCTCATGCATGGACCAAATATTTCCCATCCCTGAAGATTCATTAAACCAGCAGCTTTCTTGGTCATCCTATTTCAAGTTGAAGCTCACATGTTTCTGGATTTACTGAGTTTAGTTCCAGCTGGTATAATGGCATTTGACCTCAGGACCTCTGAGTTGCTTGCCCAGTATTGTGATCATTTAGCTTCCCATTGCCTGACAAAGAGCAAAGGAATGGGTAACATAATTCACATCAAGAACTCTGAACACTGTTAGAGGGAGGATTTGGTTGGAGGTAGTAAAAGATGATGGGCAGGGCTCTCTCTCTCTCCTCCTCTACTCCCCCCCACCCTCCCTGCCGATTCCTTTCGGGCAATCCTTCCTTAAAGGGCCGATGTCTACATGGATGATAAGCAAGGACTGAATCAAACTGCGATGTCTCCACAATCAAATTCTGTGCCAATATTCAGTTAAAAGAAATTATTAGTCACAAGTCAGCTTACATTAACACTGCAATGAAGTTACTGTGAAAATTCCCTAGTCACCACACTCCGACGCCTGTTTGGCTACAGAAGGATCTAGATAGGCTGGGCGAATGGGCCAGGAAATGGCAAATGGAATTTAATGTTGGCAAGTGTGAGGTGGTCCACTTTGGTAGGAAGAATGGTAGGAAGGACTATTACTTACGTGGCGAAAAACTGCAGCAGGCGACGGTGCAGAGGGACCTCGGGGTCCTTGTGCATGAGTCGCAAAAACCCAGCTTGCAGGTGCAGCAGGTGGTCAGGAAGGCGAATGGGATGCTGGCCTTCATAGCGAGGGGGATTGAATATAAAAGTAGGGAGGTCTTGCTGCAGCTGTATAGGGCATTGGTGAGGCCGCAGCTGGAGTACTGTGTGCAGTTTTGGGCGCCGCACCTGCGCAAGGATATTTTGGCCCTGGAGGGAGTGCAGAGGAGGTTTACTAGGCTGATACCGGAGTTGAGGGGATTGAGCTATGAGGAGAGGCTGAATAAACTAGGCTTGTACTCGTTAGAGTTTAGAAGAATGAGGGGAGATCTCATTGAGACGTATAAGATGATGAATGGGATGGATAGGATAGAGGTGGAGAGACTCTTCCCGCTCAAAAAAGACAGTAGGACTAGGGGGCACAGCCTCAAGATAAAGGGGAGGCGGTTTAGAACGGAGTTGAGGAGGAACTTCTTCACTCAAAGGGTGGTGAATCTCTGGAATTCTCTGCCCGTTGAAGTGGTGGAGGCTGCCTCGCTAAATATTTTTAAGAAGCGGGTTGATGGGTTTTTGATAAGAGAAGGGATTAAGGGTTATGGGGAGAGGGCGGGAAAGTGGAACTGAGCCACGACAGATCAGCCATGATCTTATTGAATGGCGGGGCAGGCTCGAAGGGCTAGATGGCCTACTCCTGCTCCTATTTCTTATGTTCTTATGTTCAATCCACCTAACCAGCATGTATTTGGACTAGGAGGAATGCGGAGGAAATCCATGCAGACACAGGGAGAGAGTGTGCAAACTCCACACAGACAGTCACCAAAGCCAGGAATTGCTGCTGAGAGGCAGCAGTGCTAACCACTGTGCTACCGTGCCACACTGTCACAAGATGTGCATGATGAATAACGGTCAACTGGGGTAGTAGTGAATGGTTCCCACTGTCTGTGGAACTGTACTTGTACAGCTATAGAGAAAGCTGGGTTAAAGGAAGACTTTCTCAGCTATCCAACTATAAAGACATAAGAACATAAGAAATAGGAGCAGGAGTAGGCCATCTGGCCCTTCGAGCCTGCCCCGCCATTCAATAAGATCATGGCTGATCTGTCGTGGCTCAGTTCCACATTCCCGCCCTCTCCCCATAACCCTTAATCCCCTCGCTTATCAAAAACCCATCAACCCGCGTCTTAAAAATATTTAGCGAGGTAGCCTCCACCACTTCAACGGGCAGAGAATTCCAGAGATTCACCACCCTTTGAGTGAAGAAATTCTTCCTCAACTCCGTTCTAAACCGCCCCCCCTTTATCTTGAGGCTGTGCCCCCTTGTCCTACTGTCCTTTCTGAGCGGGAAGAGTCTCTCCACCTCTATCCTATCCATCCCATTCATCATCTTATACGTCTCAATGAGATCTCCCCTCATTCTTCTAAACTCTAACGAGTACAAGCCTAGTTTATTCAGCCTCTCCTCATAGCTCAACCCCCTCAACTCCGGCATCAGCCTAGTAAACCTCCTCTGCACTCCCTCCAAGGCCAAAATATCCTTGCGTAAGTACGGCGCCCAAAACTGCACACAGTACTCCAGCTGTGGCCTCACCAATGCCCTATACAGCCACAGCAAGACCTCCCTACTTTTATATTCAATCCCCCTCGCTATGAAGGCCAGCATCCCATTTGCCTTCCTGACCACCTGCTGCACCTGCAGGCTGGGTTTTTGCGACTCATGCACAAGGACCCCGAGGTCCCTCATGACTTGCCTGGACACAGATGAAGCTTATGCTGGGGGTGTGGCGGTGGTTGTTAACATCCCCCAGAGAACAGGCAACCCACCTATCCAGCTCTACAAGTCAGCTTCTCCAAAGTCTGACCAGCACTAATAACCGATAAGAATTTAAAACACAGCCGCTCCCTATCCCTCAAGGGAAAGAAAACTGCAAACTCACCATAGCCATTTTCCTTTCAATCTGTAGTGCCACAATTACAAAAGTATTCGAGACTGGGGAACATAAAGAGATCTGTTAAATCACAAACAGCAAGTGGAGAGAGAATGATGTAATTATACACAAGTGAGATTTGGGTAAAACATCACACTGTGACAGTAACGCCATCTCTTGCTGTCACACATTTCCCTGTACAGTTTCACTGCCTAGTCAGTCACTAAACACAAGACTTGTCAATCATGGTGACAGCAGCAGCCAGACTGCTAACCCCAAGGCAAGGCAGGAGGTGAAACCTCCAAATAAGCAACAATTCACTACACATGGGATGAGGAATGGGCAAGGTGACATTGTTGTACAACAGGAATGGAGAGCACAGTATGAACGTAGAAGAATTCTAATTACTAGTAACTTTAGTCTTCTGATATTGGAAATTAAAATCAGTAGAAAATGCCAGAACAAGTTCAAAATTAGCAAATTGCAGGCAAGGAGGAATGTTAAATCTCACTGGGCAAGCTCAAAGTTAGGAGTTCTGAAGAAAGAAAGTCATTTTCACCTGCAAAATAAATAAAGTTTAGAGTAAGTTACCAAGAAGGTATCACGTGGATACTTGGAAGAAGTTTGAGACAACTAAGCACTCTAACTTCTAAAGATTCTCAAGTTAGATATGCTGTAATGAGAATTAAACCAGCAAGGAGCTGTTAGCATAGCAAACCAATGGCAAATACCTTTACTTTAACCCAGTTCTGGCGTGCTGGAAATCATGAGAAAGACTGGAAAAGGGTCGGAGAAATAAATCACTTCCCCAATGTGGGATACTCACCAATTATAAGGCACAAGGCAGGCCAACTGTAGGGATCCTTGAGGAACAGTGAGATGACTTGAATTGGATCCACTAATATACCATATCTGCAAATGAAGTAGTATCAATGCCAGTTTTCTTTTTAAAACTTTTAACCCATATCGATTTAAAAACGATTTTCTACATTAAATGAAAATAAATAAATAAATAAATCTTCAGACTACTGCTCTGTCAACTCAGATATCAAGATGAGAACACCAAAGAAATGCCTTCTCCAATAACCAAAATAAATATAAAACCAGGGGAGAGACACCAACAAATGTTACTCACTTCTGACTGGGAAGCCTGCTTCATCACTCAGAATCCTTTGACCAGCCTATTTTACTACACATAGCAAGACCATCTTCAGAGAAACACCCTCAGTTTTAATTACAGTCGTGTGTGGGTTATATTCTTGGCCCAGTAATTTAAAGAACTGGAATTCAGATTCCACCATGGGAGACTGGAAATAAAATACATCTGTACCAGTAAAGTTGTGATGTGGGTATGCCGGCGTTGGACTGGCGTAAACACAGTAAAAAGTCTGACAACACCAGGTTTTAATCCAACCGATTTATTTGATAGTAAACACACAAGCTTTCGGGGTTAGTCCCTTTGTCAGGTGAATGGAGAGTTCTGGCCTCAGACAGAGCATATAAAGCACAGACTGTCTGTGCTTTATATTCACCTGACGAAGGGACTAACCCCAAAAGCTTGTGCGTTTACTATCAAATAAATCGGTTGGATTAAAACCTGGTGTTGCCAGTAAAGTTGACCAGGTTGATGTAAAAGCTCAATTATTTCAGTGATATATTTTAAAGGAGGACAGCAACTGTCCTTCCCCAGTTTGGCTGCTTTGTGACTCTAGAACCACACGGTGACTCTATGCCATTTCTTGTACCAGAACTGTGTCCACCACCACTTTTAGGGCAACAAAAGGGATGGGTAGTTTGTGCTGGCCTTGCCAGCAATGCAATTTTTGAAAACAAAAAGTGCATCCTACCATGTTACTAATTAAATTATTTTATGATGCACAAGAAGTGAAAGGTGGAAGATATTAAATAGAATAGATATACATATTAAAGGTATCTTTAAAAACCTCATTTCCCCATACCTCCCAATGAAGGGTCACTGCTGTTCACATTGCACTCAAGAACAGTTAAGTGGAAGCAACATTAGCCATGTAAATTGGGAAAAGCCGATGAGACGCTGACTAACATTAAGCAAGTGTTTACTGCATTAATCCCAATGTTGACAAGCCTTCCATAACACTTTTGTATTGCAGCTTGATGGGAAAATGCTTAAACTCAGGCTTCTGCCATGAATATGAAGGAAACATTTTACAGCAAAATCAGTGTGTGCAAGCCACTCACACCAACCTTCAGTAAGCGCTATCACCGATCCCAATTTACAAAACTGACCAGAACTTACAAGAACAATGTGAAGCAATCAAACATGCAGATGATAGGAGGGCAGTGGAATTGTAAAAGTAGAATTGTTAGTACTGAGCACTTAAATAGTCCCTTGAACATAAAAATCCCAATCCATTTCGCAGTAGTGTAGTTAGACAAGACACAGGGTGGGAGTTCTGGGATCCACCTAACAGCACTGTGGTACACCTATAACTCAAGGGCTACAGAAGTTCAAGAAGACAGCTCACACCATCTTTGAAGGGCAACTAGGGATGGGCAATAAATGCTGGTAAATAAAGCCAATGATGCTCACATCCTGTAAATGAAAACATGAACAGAAATGAGCAAAGGGTTGGTCTTTAAGGACCTTATTAAGAAGGAGAGGAGGGCACAAAATATGATGGTTGACAGAACATGGGTAGCTGGAGTTTCATGTGTAAAATGCTGCATGCAGATAGGCAATTACACATACTCCAGGAATGGAGCTGAAGGATCTTGGGACTCTTAACAGATTCAACATCAAACTAGCACAGACCCGCAATGAAGAAGCTAACATAATCCTGAACTTCACAGCCAGAATAGATGAACAGAAGTTAGGGAGTTCATAATAAAATGATGTTGTGAAGTTATCTTGAATAGGTATTGAAGATTAGGTGCACAAAAAAAAATCTGGAACATTATTATAAATTGTATTGTGCAAGGGGAGCAAGAGGCACAAGTTCAACCTGTTCATGGGTAATTTTAGAACCAGCATCAGGAAAAGCCTCCACATACAAAGAACGATGTATAGGAACTTTTGGATTAGGAGGAGTAGACCATTCAGCCAATAACATTCAGCTCCTTTATTCTGCTTACCAAAATGCATGACTTCACATTTCCTTATATTTATACAAGCTGCACTTTCTATCCCTTCCTACCATGGGATGTTTATCATTTCCCACATTAATATCTTTCAGTGTGTATGGTTTAAACAGAATAATGGAGATAAAGTTCTGGAATCATGATGCATGAAAGGAAATTACGAGCTGATACAAGTAGAGAACCCAAGATGGGCTGACTGGTCTTCCTCATCTTGTGTTCATAGCAATGTAGTTGCACCGTATCCCCACGATGCTGCCTTTAGTGCAATGGAACAGGAGTTCAGTGATTGTTCAGTGGGCAGTGGTTGGGGAGGGGGAGAAAATGGATGGATGGATAGATGGTGGGGGGTGGGGGCGGCGCGGTGGTGGTGTGAGAGACTGAGTGATGCAAGCATGCAAGTATGGGTCAAATGAGATGGCGCTTGGGGATTATAAAGTTAGGGGATACACACAGTTCCTTTCAGCCAAGAGCGGGAGCCCAGATGGCTGTGTTGCTACTTGTAGGGACTGTAACATTGGTAGAAATGGGAAATAGGTTCTGCTAGAGGCAGATGAGCAGCTAGAGGCTAAATTAAAAAGCTAAACATCAAAGGTCATAATCTCTGGATTACTGGAGCCATGAGCAAACTTGCACAGGGTAAACAAAATTCGGAAGTTTAACGTGTGGCTCAAAAATCAACGTGGGAGAAATGCGGCATCTGTACTGGAGAAAATGGGAGTTGTACCATTGGGATGGCCTACACGTGCACCATGCCAGGGCAAGTGTGCAGGTGAGTTGTATAACTAGGGAGGTAGAGAAAGCTTTAAACTAAATGGTGGGAGCAAGAGATCATGTTTGGGAAGATGTAATAAATTAAGCAGAGAAGATAGGATGAAAAAGGGAGGAATAAGGGCAACAATGATCAGAGCATGGTAGGAAGGGACAGAGTGTAGGAACAGCAGATAAGGCTAGACATTTTGACATCAGTTTGCATACGCAGTGTGCACAAAGTATTGTACGCAGACTAAACTATGGACTAACACTGACGATCAGATTAAAGCAATAATGAAGTTACATGAATCCCAAGTGCTTAGGCATAAGTGACTACTTTTCAAAAGTATGTCAATGATTGTGAACTTGCTGAAAATTCAACTGTTTACACCCTCCTCTATTGCTCAGTTATTTACACTCTGGATTAACGTGGTAATTTAGTGAGGGCTGGGGGTGGGGCGGTATTGTTGAAAAGATTCCTAGCCTCTTCCACTGTGGTGTACGCTGGATGGCGTGATTCCACTATTCTCACCATGTGCCTCACTGGACAACTGAAACTGGAATTGTCCATGACAGCCAAACTAAAACCTTTTATTGATATCCTCCCCTTCATATATCGAACAGTTGTTCACCATTCACTAAGAGATACTCTTTCTAAATGACAGATCGATACTTACTTAATAAGGTTCTCCAGGAAAAGGCGAGCATTGCTCAAGATCTGCAAGAAAAAATAAAAATTGGTTATGCAATATTCTGCTAATTTGATTATCGATCTGCATTGGTGGTGTCAATAATACCAAAATCTATAGCTGTAAATTTGTACAAAGCTCCTAGTCTAAGTGCATGCCTTCCACAATCAAACCAGATTTCAATGATCAGTGCAAAAACCAATCCTCAATAGGTCTCATTGAGCAACATAGCAAGAGGGAGGGGCCAATCAGCCCCCTAAACCTGTTCTGCCATTTTAGTAGATCAGCCTGGTATCTTAAGTCCATTCATCCATCTTGGTTGGTAACCATTAATACTTGTGCCTAACAAAAATAAACAATGCCAGCAAAACAATTTAGAAGTTTCTTTTGGTTTAGCTACCACTCCTTTCTTAGAGTGCAGAGGATGTTCACCAGGATGTTGCCTAGGATGGACCATTTGAGCTATGAGGAGAGACTGGATAAGTTTGGATTGTTTTCTCTAGAGCAGAGAAGGCTGAGGGGGACATGATTGAGGTGTAGAAAATTATGAGGGGTATGAACAGGGGGAGGAGGGAACAGCTTCCCCTTTGGTTGAGAGGTCAATCATGTGGGGGGAATGTTTTAAGGTAAGGAGATTCAGAGGGAAATTGAAAAAAATATTTTTTAGTCAGAGGGTGGTGGGAATCTGCAATGCACTGCCTGGGAAGATAGTGGAGGCTGGAAACCTTAAAAAAAAATTTGGATCAGCACTTGAAGTGGGATTAGCCTGACTTTTGTGGTAGTTGTCAGTCCAGACTCGATGGGCAGAAGGGCCTTTTCGGAGCTGCTCTATGAATTTCCGAACCTAGAACCTCCATCATGATGCCATCTTCTATTATTAGAGCCACCACTTCCCCTTTTCCAGTCTTCCTGTCTTTTCAAAATATTGTGCACTTGAAATATTCCCAACTTGCTCACCTTGTAACCTGGTCACCTTGTTATGACAGAGAGGTTGAAAAGACCAAGTTTAGTTATTCAGGCAACACTGCTCAATTCCTCAATTCCCCCCTTTCCCTGGTGGTGGGGGTGTGTGTGTGTGTGTGTGTGTGTGTGTGTGTGTGTGTGTGTGTGTGTGTGTGTGTGTGTGTGTGTGTGGGGCGGGGGGGGGGGGGGGGGGGGGATGCGGCATGTACTTTGCTTCCCTGGTTTAAAGAACACATAGCCAGCCTTGTAGCTAGTTTAAGAGCTGCACTGTCAGACGCCTGGCAGCAAGTTTCTCTGTCTTGTTGATAAAGTTACAGTTCATTTTATTAGTCACAAGTAAGGCTTACATTAACATAGCAATGAAGTTCCCGTGAAATTTCCCTAGTCATCACACTCCGGCACCTGTTCAGGTACACTGGGGGAGAATTTAGCATGGCCAATGCACCTAACCAGTATGTCTTTCAAACAGTGGGAGGAAGCCGGAGCACCTGGAGGAAACCCACGCTGACACGGGGAGAACGTGCAAACTCCATACAGACAGTGACCCAAGCTGGGAACTAAACGCGGGTCCCTGGCACTGAGGCAGCAGTGCTAACCACTACGCTGTGATCGTGGATAGGTGAAGGGCACATGGAGTTTAAGCTCACCAAAATTCACTACCCTTGTCCTTTTCTGCTCCCTTTCATAGTAGATCAGCTGCAGTCAGAAATTCACCATATGGGAAACAAAGTTGCAGTGAGCCTGTTTCATCTGTTTTGAATGGAAGTGTTCCAGCTTTTGAAAGTAACTAAAAAAAAAATCTGCTTAGCTTTTAAGCCCTCATTTCTAATTGTGCTGCATTTAGCTCAGAGGTTGCAATGTCAGAATGGGAATGTCCTCAATCTAAATTTGGAAAGAACTCGCATTGTGTTGTTAGCAGAAACATGTACCAAGTGACTACTGTTATTGCACCCATGCCGATCTCACCCCCTCATTAGGATCATAGCCAGAAGACCATTTAGTCTAACACATCTATGCCAGTTTTCTCTAAGATAGCCCTACTTCCCCACTCCTTCCCCATATCCCATCTTTCCATCATATTTATCAATTTCTTTTGCCGTCTGAAATTGGATCTATTAGATACTCCACTGAAACCCTCATGGCTTAAAGCACCTTTATCAAATCTCCTTTTAGCATTCCTTACTCAAGAGAAACAATCCAATTCTTCAGTCTATTTCCCTAATTCCTCATCCCTGGAACTCTTCTAGTAAATCTCTTCTATAATCTCTCCAAAGTCTTCACGTTTCCAGAGCGTGGTGCTTAGAACAGGACACACACTTTCTAACTTATGTCCCTGCTTCAATTTCTGGTAGTCTATCACTGGTATTTTAATCCATAAATTAGAAACAAGTTTGGTAAAACTCTCCAGTGCAGGACTAAATTTGGAAAGGGCTCCAAATTTCCAGGGGAGAACACAAATAGAAACGCAAGGAGAAGCCTGGGCAGGATTGGGAGAAGCTAATTTTGTACCAATTTCAAGAAAGTGCAGGAAAGTAATAAACCAGTCAGGGCCCACGGTATTGTCTTTTTAACGTCTGGATGTGTCGCTGTTTGTACCCGAAGTTCACACATTTGTGCTTTGCAGAAGCGGCACTGTGTAGGTATCAGAACCAGACATTTGCAAAAGTTTTATTTCTCAGTCCAGCATTGTTAAAAAAAGGGAGGAGAGTTCCCAGTGATGGCAAATAGCAGAAACTGGACACAAATTAGAGCCAGAGAGTGACAGAGGTTTACAGCATGGAAACAGGCCTTCCGGCCCAACTTGTCCATACCACTCCTTTTTTTAAACCTCTAAGCTAGTTCCAATTGCTGCGTTTGGCCCATATCCCTCTACACCCATCTTACCCATGTAACATTTTAAAAGACAAAAAACTGTACCAGCCTCTACCACCACTTCTGGCAGCTTGTTCCCAGACACTTACCACCCTGAGTGAAAAAGTTTATTTTTATTATTTATTTTGTTAATTAGTCACAAGTAAGGCTTACATTAACATTGCAATGAAGTTACTGTGAACTTCCACTCTGCACCCTTTAGTATCTCTCCCGTCTCACCTTAAACCTATGGCCTCTAGTTTTAGACACCACTACCTTTGGGAAAAGATATTGACTGTCTACTTTAGCTATGTCCTTCATTATTTTATAGATCTCTATAAGATCACCCCTAAGCCTCTCACATACCAGAGAAAAAAGTTCCAGTCTATCCAGCCTCTTCTTATAACTCAAACTATCAAGACCCAGTAGCATTCTAGTAAATCTTTTCTACACTCTTTCTAGTTTAATAACACCCTTTCTATATTAGGGTGACCAGGACCATACACAGTATTCCAAGTGTGGTCTTGTACAACTTCAACAAGATGTCCCAACTTCTGTATTCAACGTCCTGATCAATGAAACCAAGTATGCCTAATGCCTTCTTCACCACTCTGTCCACCTGTGACTCCACTTTCAAGGAGCTATGAACATATACCCTGAGATCACTCTCCCCAACACCCTACCATTAACTGAGGAAGTCCTGCCCTGGTTCAATCCACCAAAATGCATCACCTCGCACTTTCCTAAATTCAACTCAACCAGCCATTCGTCAGCCCACTGACCCAAATGATCAAGATCCTGCTGCAATCCGAGATAACCTTCTCTGCTGTCCACTATACCACCAAGTTTGGTGTCACTTGCAAACTTACTAACCATGTCGACTAAATTCTCATCCAAATCATTAATATAAATAACGGTGGATCCAGCACCTGATCCCTGAGGCATACCACTGGTCACAGGCTTCCAGTTTGACAAACAACCCTCTACAACCACCCTCTGTCTTCTGTCAAGCCAATGTTGTATCCATTTGGTTACTTCACCCTGGATCCGGTGAGATTTAACCTTATGCAACAACCTACATTGAGGCACCTTGAAAGGCCTTGCTAAAGTCCATGTAGACATCAACTGCATTGCCCTCATCTACTTTATTGCTTACCCCTTCAAAAAACTCAATCAAATTTGAGAGACATGATTTTCCACTCACAAAGCCATGCTGACTGTCCCTAATCTGTCCTTGTGTCTCTAAATGCTTATAGGTCTTGTCTCTCAAAATATCTTACAACAACTTAATCATCACAGATGAGGGGCTCACCGGCCTGTAGCTCCCAGGCTTTCCCGTGCAGCCCTCAACTCTGTTAACTTTTGTTTAAAACTCTGCAACAATCAGAAGATATGCCCTCTCCTGACCTTAATTTGAAGGGAAGGTCACTGATGAAGTAGATGATGTTTGGGCATACAACTGCTGTACACTGTACAGTGGTAGCATGGAACTGAAACAACAGCTTCAAAATTACAACAGATCTGGAGTCGTACAAAGTGATTTCTAAACAAATGGACAGCAAATATCCTCACTCATGTGGCCGCTCATCTCTTTGGTGCCCAATACAATAGTGCAATGGAGTTAAACTCACCCAGCCAAAAGAGAGTTGTTAGTGATTTGCA
Source organism: Carcharhinus amblyrhynchos (assembly GCF_965287045.1). Taxonomy (NCBI): domain Eukaryota; kingdom Metazoa; phylum Chordata; class Chondrichthyes; order Carcharhiniformes; family Carcharhinidae; genus Carcharhinus; species Carcharhinus amblyrhynchos. The sequence goes on along the minus strand of NC_137325.1, from coordinate 146,885,750 downwards.
GAATTACTGACAGTAAAACTGTCCCTGTGATTTTGGTACTACATTATCATGGCACATGTTGAGAGTTCAATTCCTGGGTATCTGGGTATGTCACAAAGTTGGTAATTTGGTAATTTGTCATGGGGGGGGGGGGGGGGGTGTGGTGGTGGTGGAGGAAATGAGGGGCAGTGCGATTGACAATAAATACAGCTTCACTGGTGCTGCCGAGATCCAAATAGTAAATAGAGCTGGAAATAGGAGTAGTGGTTATTTGTATTGCATATGTTTTAAAAGAACGAAGTAACAGGCAAGAAAACTTATCTTTCCTGACAGGCCGTGAGGAATGGAGCTGTGTCCAAAGGTAACATTTCACCACTTTTGACGGACTCACAGGTCAAATGAGGACATGGTGGAACTGTTAAATACAGCACAGAGAAGGCCAACTTCCCAAAACACAGTGCGTAAGAAAGCTCCAGCAAAGACAGTGGGAGTGACCTTGTTACACAAATATTCTGCAATCCAGTCATTCTGGGACATTCATATCCTTGGAGCAAAACAGGCCGAGGGGATTAATTCAATACCCAAGGACCAAACCACAAACCAAGTCAGAATCGCTCCCACACATATTTTAAACTATTAAAAATTCATTGCAGCAAATTAAAGGCTCAGAATGTACCAACTGTAATTAAACAGTCAAGCATTTAAGCTGCAAATTTTCACGGCAATTTATATTCTCAAAGCTGCCTCACTAGTTTGACCCAATTCAACAAACTATCAGCAAATCACAGTTATCCTAACAAATCCCCACCAGCGGAAAGCTGCTAAACTGCATTCAGCAAATTTTTATTGCATAAATCCCACAGATCCTCAACCCTGATCCTGGTACTCTTGACTTTACATTTCCTTGTCAGGATGTGGAGCAATGTGATGCTCCTCAATTAGGGCATTGCTTGTGCCATCCAAATCCAACTAATTATTTAGTTGGATTTCAAATCATTCACATTCACCCAATAAAAGTGCCAATGTGCTTCACAGAGTGTTTAAACAGTCGCTGAGACACAAATGGTGACAGTACAATAGGTGAACAAATGATTGGTCAAAGAGATGGATTTTGAGCAGCATGCTAAGACCTAAGAAATAGGGAGAGAAGTAGGCCATTCAGCCCCTTGAGCCTGCGCCACCGTTCAATAGGATCATGGCTGATCCAACATTCCTCACGTCCACTTTCCAGCCCTTTCCCCATAAAATTGCCTTATTGATCAAATATCTTATCTCAGCCTTAAATATACACCAGGACTCTACCCCCACTGGTCTCTGTGGCAAGGAGTTTCAAAGACTCAAAACAAACTCCTCATCTCAATCTTAAATTGAGATCTCTATTTTGAGACTGCCCTCTGATCCTAGATCCTCCCATGAGGGGAAACATTCTCTCACCATTTACCCTGTCAAGCCCCTTAAGAATCCTGTATGTTTCATTGAGATCACCTCATCCTTCTAAACTCCAGTGAGTAGAGCTCCAATCTGTTTAACCTTTCTTCAGAAGATAATCCCTCCATACTAGGGTCATCCAAGTGAACCTTCTCTGAGCTGCCTCTAATGAAGAAAGTGTAAGGATATAAAAAAAAAGGAACTGAAGATAGCCATTAGGCTCCTTGAACCAACATTTAGTTAAAGTTCATTCATTAGTCACAAGTAATGCTTGCATTAACACTGCAATGAAGTTACTGTGAAATTCCCCTAGTTACCACACACCAGTGCCTGTTTGAGTCAATGCACCTAAGTAGCATGTTTTCAGAATGTGGGAGGAAACCAGAGCACCTGGAGGAAACCCATGCAGATACGGGGAGAACGTGCAAACTCCACACAGAGTGACTCGAGCTGGGATTGAACCCAGGTCCCTTGCGCTGTGAAGCAACAGTGCTAACCACTGTGCTACTGTGCCACTCTTAAGATCATAACAGATCTAGCTCAGTCACACCATTCTTCCCTCATATCTCTCAATTGCTTAGTACCCAAAAATCTGTTGATCTTGGATTTGAATATACTTAACATGTGAGCATGCTTAGCTCTCCACAGAGGTAATTAATGAGAGAGAGAAATTAATAGGTTCAGGGAGAGAACTTTACAGCATTGGGCAGCTTAATGTGGTGAAGCAATGGGAGTTGTGCAAGAGGCCAGAGCACTCACCTGATGAAGGAGCAGCACTCCAAAAGCCCGTGCTACTGAATAAACCTGTTGGAATTTAACTTGGTGTTGGGAGACTACTTATAGAGCCTAAAGAGATTACAGAAATAGGGAAGGCAAGGGCATGGAGACCTTTAAAAACCAAGAATGAGAATTTTGTAGCAGATGTTGTTGACCAGGAGCCAATGCTGACCAACACCATAGGGGTGATGGGCAAGTAGGACTTGATGCTGTGGGAACAAGTTCACACTACCAGAGTACTGCAATGGTTTGGACTGCAAATGGAATCAGCACACAGTGGGTTAAAACACTTCCCTGCTGAGTACGAGATGCATTGTGTAAACAGGCTTGAGGAAGGATATTTTCATAGACAAGAGCCTGATGTAACGCACAAGAATCACCCAGGGATCCTGGCGTTTTCACCTTGGTCATTTGCATTTCTGGAAATTAAATGGTTGGAAGACCGAGAGGGCAATATAATCAAGGCAATAGTTACTTAGAAGTGACTAAAAGAACCACGTGCATTTTGTTGGTTCTTTACAAAGAAAAATAGAAAAGTACAACATAGGAACAGGCTTTTAGGCCCTCCAAGTATTTACTATTATTGTGCTGTTATTTATCTATCTATCTGTATGGAGTGGAGTGACCAATGGCCAAAATAGTGTAAGTAGTACACTTGGAATTCTGTGCGTAGTTCTGGTCATCCCTATTACAGAAAGGATATTATTAAACTAGAAGAGAGTGCAGAAAAGATTTACTAGGATGCCACTGGGAATTGATGGTTTGAATTATAAGGAGAGGCTGGATAAGCTGGGACATTTTTTTCTGAAGCATAGAAGGTGATCTTAGAGAAGCCAATAAGATAATGAGGAGCATATATCAGCTAGATAGTCAATATCTTTTCCCAAAGGTAGGGGAGTCTAAAACTGGAGGGTATAGGTTTAAGGTGAGAGGGGAGAGATACAAAAGGGTCCAGAGGGGCAATTCTTTCACACAGAGGGTGGTGAGTGTCTGCCAGAGGTAGTCGTACAGGGGGTACAATTTTGTCTTTTAAAAAACATTTACACAGTTACATGGGTAAGATGGATATAAAGGGATATGGGCCAGATGCAGGCAACTGGGACTAGCTTAGGGGTTTAAAGAGGGCAACATGGGTAAGTTGGGCCAAAAGGCCTGTTTTCATGCTGTAAACCTTTGACTATGACTCTAGTGCTGTATGCAGTATTTACTGGCACACATTCATGTCATGTACCTGATCACAATTTCAAGATGTGTTTAGTGTGATGGTTCAATAAAAGTCTCACCCTGCATCGTAACAATCACATCTGAACACTCTGGGGTTTAAAGAAATGAGACAAATTCAAGCAAGAAAGCATGGGATGTGGGCATCCCAAGCAAGGCCAACATTTGTTGCCCATCTCGAACTGCCCTCGAGTCAAATGTAGTCCAGACCAGGTAAGGATGGCAGATTTTCTTCCCTAAAAGGACATTCACAAACTAGAGGATTTTTTTTTTACGACAATTGATGGTTTAATTAGACTTTTAATTCCAGATTGTTATTAAATTCAAATTTCACCATCTACTGTAGTGGGATTCAAACCCAGAGCAGTACCTTGGGAATCTGGATTACTAATCCAGTGACAATACCACTACACCAGATGTATACGTTAGTCTAAAAGCAAATTATTGCGGATGCTAGAATAGTTAGGATGTGGTTAGAGAGAGAGGTTTCTGGACAGTACACAATAGGAGGTCACCACAGACAGTTGAATCTGAAGATAACAAAAGTTTCTGCAGAGGAACTAAGGCAGCAGCAGCAGCAGAGAGAGAGAGAGAGAGGTGTGATTTTAAAGAGATCTTCGTGATGGTGAGGTTATGGCGCTGGAAGCTCAATAGGACATTATGATGAACAGTCTGGTTCAGTCTTTTCACAAGTGGTTCAAGAAGCCAGGAAGAACTATAGATTCAGAAATTATCAGGCAGACTTCAAAACTACCTGAGTCTTGTGGATACAATCCAAGCTGACACTGTCATTATACTGAAGGAGTGTTGCACTGCTGGAGCTATTGCCAATGAGACTTAAAACCAAGATCCCATTTAAGGAGGTAGATACAAAAAATCCCATGGCCCTTTTTCGAAGAGCAGGAAAGTTTTCCAGCTAATATTTATCCCTTAATTGACATCATATATGATCTAGTTACGTATCTCACTGCTGGGTGCGCAAACAACAACATAGCTGAGAATCTCTCCAGGAAGTGATATCAAAACTCAACTCTTAAAATAGTTTTGCCAATCTAAAACCATCTGAGAATCAAAACATTTACAACATTTATTTATAGAAACTACAATCTAGCTAGAAACACAAAAGGGATGCAAGGAAGGCCTGAACTATATCTGAGGGTGGCTATTCTGGGACTTTCCAATGCATTTTGCAACAATAGAGTCTGCAGTGCAGAAAAGGCCTGTCGAGTTTGCACCAATGATATCTACCACTAAAGTCATGCTAATCCTATTTTCTAGCACTTGTACCTATTTTTGAAAGTTACAGTACTTCAAGTGCTCATACAAATATTTTTTAAAGGTTGTAAGATTTCCAGTTTCCACTACCTTCCTAGGCAGTGTGTTCCAGATTCCCACCAGTTCACTGAGTGAAGAAGTTTTTTTTTCCCCTCAAATCCTCCTGAATCTCCTGCCCCTCACCCTAAAACTATGCCCTCATATTTGAGCCCACAGCCAAGTGGAATACAAACCACCCTGTCCACACCCCTCATCATCTTATACACCTCAATCATGTCCCTCCATTAGCCTTCTCTGTTCTAAAGTATCCAAGCCTATTTAGTCTTTCCTTATAGCTCAAATGCTCCATCCCAGGCAGCATCCTGGTGAACCTCCTCTGTACCCCCTATCACATCCTTCCTATGGAGAGGTGACCAGAACTGCACACAGTACTCCGCTGTGGCCTAACCAACACTCTGTACAATTCCATCATTCTCAAGTGCTTCGAAGGGTTAGTCATGGCATGAATCAATTCTGGCCTCCCAGATTGCCTTGATCCACTACAGTATGCCTACCTCCACAATAGGTCCATAGCAGATGCCACCTCCCTGGCCCTGCACTCAGTAGGACTAGGGGGCACAGCCTCAAGATAAAGGGGGGGGGGGGGGGGCGGTTTAGAATGGAGTTGAGGAGGAACTTCTTCACTCAAAGGGTGGAGAATCTCTGGAATTCTCTGCCCGTTGAAGTGGTGGAGGCTACCTCGCTAAATATTTTTAAGACGCGGGTTGATGGGTTTTTGATAAGAGAGGGGATTAAGGGTTATGGGGAGAGGGCGGGAATGTGGAACTGAGCCACAACAGATCAGCCATGATCTTATTGAATGGCGGGGCAGGCTCGAAGGGCTAGATGGCCTACTCCTGCTCCTATTTCTTATGTTCTTATGTTACACCAAGACAAGAAAGATACCTATGTCAGTCAGACTCTTATTTATTGACTACAACTCAGCCTTCAACACCATTATTCCTACAAAACTCATCTCCAAACTCTGTGGCCTGGGGCTTGGCTCCTCCCTCTGTGACTAGATCCTAGACTTCCCAAACCATATACCGCAATCAGTAAAGATAAGCAACAACATCTCCTCCACAATCATCCTCAACACGGGTGCCCCACAAGACTGTGTCCTCAGCTCCTGTGACTGTGTGGCCAAATTCCACTCCAACTTGATTTTCAAGTTTGCTGATGACACCATGTTGGTGGGTCAGATCTCAAACAATGATGAGATGGAGTACAGGAAAGAGACAGAAAATCTGGCGAGCTGGTGTGACAACAATAATCTCTCCCTCAACATGTCTGAATACGACTTCACCACAGAGACTATTCTCCCAAAAGAACTCCGAGTGCTCAACGGGCAGGAATTTGTCAGTGGGGATATTGGTACATGCGCACTGCCCTCCTCATCTGCCAGCCTCCCAACTGTATTCTGAAACCCCTCACCCCTGATCGCCATCCTCCATGACTCCCCTCCCCATCCTCGAGCACCAGCTTCTGTGTCACTCCCACTCCAACCTCCAGCCTGTGACCTCCCCCCCCACCCCAATAGTCAGCCCCTGTGACCACCCCCCCAATTGCTAGCCTCCGTGATCCCCGGGTTTCCAGTCTCCATGATCCCTCATCCATGTCCATCCCAAGTCCCCTTCCCACCCATTGGCCAGCTTGACCCTCCCTTCCTATATCCCAATTGACCCCACCCTATGTCCAGCTCCGATTGCCCCCTCCATTCCAATCCCACTAATCCTTAATGCAAAGTGTGCAGCAGGCTCCCTCCACCACCACCGATCGGGCCCAGACACTTCTTTCAAATTCTAAAAGCTGAAGTGCAAATCATAGAATCCCTACACTGCAGATGGAGGCCATTTGGCCCACTGAGTCTGCACCAACCACAATCTTACCCAGGCCCTATCCTCATAACCCTACATATTTAGTCTGCTAGTCCCCTTGACACTAAGGGACAATTTTAGCATGGCCAGTCCACCTCACCCACACATCTTTGGACAGTGGGAGGATACCAGAGCACCCAGAGGAAACCCATGCAGGCACAGGAAGGATGTGCAAACTCCACACAGACATTGACCCGATGCTGGAGTTGAAACAGGGTCCCTGTCACTGTGAGGCAGCAGTGCTAACCACTACCCGGTGAGTAATGAGATGAAGTTGATCAATTCTGAAGAAACTGGGTGAGACAATGGAGTCATTGAAGGGAAAGAACATATTTAAGGAGATACTGAAACATACGGGAGAAGCTATTTAAGATTTCACAGACAGCAGGAATAGTTGGTTAAACTCGCAGCAAGCGCTGTGAACAAATTCAGAAATTCTGAAAATCCAACTAAGATAAAGGCAAAATACTGTGGATGTTGGAATCTCAAACAGGAAATGCTGGAAAATTTCGGTGGGTCCAACAGCATCCGTGGAGAGAGAATGGAGTCAATTTTTCAAGTCAGGATGACCCTTTGTCAGAGCTGAAATTTTCTAGCATTTTCTGTTTATGTTGCTGAAAATTCAACTGGCAATCTTAGAGGGCACCTAGAGAGAGAGGATTAAAGGCACTATGTAGTAAAAGTTAATCAGGGACATTATTTCTGGATTTTCAACACCTTCCCTCGTACAACACAACTTGCAAGTACAAATGCGAGGGCAATTGTTTCAATTCCTTTCTGGAATTTGAACAATCAACATTTATCATCAGCTCTGCCCTTAACAGGATAAAGGGTGGAGAGGGGGTTAAGTACCGGTTAAAAAGGTGTAAACTGTCTCCAGCCAGGACAGTTAGTGAGATTTTGCAAGCCGAGGCAAGTCGTGGAGGTTACAGAAAGCATGACATGAACCCAAGATCCCAGTTGAGGCCATTCTCACATGTGCAGAACTTGGCTACAGTCTCTGCTCAGCGATTCTGCGTTGTTGTGTGTCGTGAACGCTGCCTTGGAGAACACTTATCCGAAGATCAGAGGCAGAATGCCCTTGACTGCTGAAGTGTTCCCCAACAGGAAGGGAACACTCCTGTCTGGTGATTGTCGAGCTGTGTCCATTCATCCATTGTAGCAGCGTCTGCTTGGTCTCACTAATGTACCATGCCTCAGGACATCCTTTCCTGCAGAATATCCATTAGACAGTGTTGGTCGAGTCACAAGGATATGTACTGTGTACCTGGTGCATGGTGTTCTCATGTGAGATGATGGCATCGGTGTCGATGACCCTGTTGCTTCTCCACTCCACGTCCATGTCCACGTCCGACCTTTGCTCTAAAATGCTTTGATAGTTTGCAGTACTCAACCATTCCACGAAGAAATGTTTACCCACTAAGGAAGGTAACTTTGTGGCCAATTGTCTGTTGGTAACTGGCCATTATAGGTAATATAATGAATTTGCCCTCTTCTTTTGAATAGCCTGTTGAAACTTCTCATAGTGCAGCAAATCTTGTTTTGTATTACCTGACCTCTGATCTGCAACCCTGAACGAAACCAGGTCTGTTTTAACCTGATCTCACCTCCACCACTACTCTGTTGTTCACCACGTTTTGCAGAGGTTGCTATGGCAGGGTTGTATGGCATTGTGGTCACTGTCCTCTTGAAGGCTGGGTAGTTTGCTGCGCACAATGGTCTGTTTGAGGTTGTGTGGTTGTTTGAAGGCAAGTAGTGGGGATGACCTCGGCAAGATGTTTGTCTTCATCGATGACATGTTGAAGGCTCTGGAGAAGATGTCCTGTAAAGACTTGATTACCTGATGAGACTCGCAATTCAACCATTATCTTGTAATTGAGTTTGTGTCTATCTGTGCCCTGTTTGTGAAACAAATCCTACACTCACCTAATGAAGGGGCAGTGCTCTGAAAGCTCATGCTGCCAAATAAACCTGTTGGACTTAACCTGGTGTTGTGAGACTACTTACTGTACCCTGGATAAAAGAGCAGAGCTCAAAGCTTCATAAGACTCATAGATTCGCCTCATTACAGTCCAAACTATATAACTATTCAGGTGCTGTTCAGAGCTCTTACCAAGATTACCAGTTACAATGGAGTGGTGTAACTCGTGGTGATGAGATCAGGTTAAGAGATAGCCACAAAGTTACCCCCTTTAGTGGGTAAACATTGTTTTGTGGGATAGTTGAGTACTGCAAACTATCAGAAAGCATTTTAGAGTAAAGGTCAGACATGGAAGTGGAGTGGAGAAGCAACAGGAAAACACATTCCACTTAGTATTCTGTAGAAGGGGAGAGAGAGTTATCACTGAGCTATCTTTTAGTGACAAGCTCACACTGCAGGTAAAGGTCTAAAAACTGATCCGACAGTCACTGCCAAGTAGTACAAGAATCAATTAAGGAAGTGAGAAATGATTAGAGGAAGTAGAGACTGCTGAAAATTGAGCTGCCCTTTGTAACTTGCGTGATCATTCTCATGAGCTAGATTTTTATTTGGCTTCCCCCCAAAGAAATGTTTGATCAGATACTGCTTTTGTGCTTTCCTAACAAATAATCCAGTTAAAACTGTTCATAACTCGCTCAGCAACAGCAGTTAGGCATACCAACACACTACCCCAGACAGTGGTCTGCTGAGAGTTTCCAAACAATTCCTTAATGTCTGTCCATCCATTTGGAAAGTGGAGGTTTGAGGATTCACATTTGCTGAGTCCAAGAGCAGGCAGGGATGTCAAACCTATTGCGTCACCCAGTCCCAAAAGCTGCTCATTTATCATCACTGGGTAAAGATTCACAATGTGGACATACTGGCGTTGGACCTATGATACAGACTACGCTGAGAGACTTGACCGTCGCACCTCTCTCACACTCTTCAACCACCTCGTACACCAGCTCTACAGCAAACGCCGCATCCTGGAGGCCAAGGTGGAGTCCATATTCTCAACTTGCGGTCAGGACGCAGAACAGCTGTGAAACTCGGCCAAGCGGATGACGCAAAGGAACTACACTATCTACATGCATACCAAGAACAGGAAACTTCAGAAACTCAGCATCACCTCCAGCAACAACCAAGCCTCTCCCAGTACGACAGTAGAAAACAGTAGCACTGCAGGGAAGCCCATTGTCAACTTGTCGGACTACACACTTCAGCCAGATGAAATCAAAGTTCTCAGCTGAGGGCTCAATTTCTGCCCCACCACCAAAATAGACTCCATCAGTCGCGCAGCAGACATAGAACATAGAACATTACAGCGCAGAACAGGCCCTTCGGCCCACGATGTTGCGCCGACCAGTTAAAAAACAATGACCCTCTAACCTAAACCAATCCCTTTTCGTCCAGACAGGGGAATTCATCAGGCGAATGGGGCTGAGGAAGTTCTCCCACAAACCCCAAGAGGCCAACAGCGAACACAATGAGACAGCCAACCGAGGAGGAAAGAATTGAATTGGACTCCTCTGGAAGGCTGCTGCCCTCGACTTGACATGTATGCCCAAGCTGTCAGGAGATGCGTCAATACCAGATTTATCAGCTGCACTCAAGACAACCCCAAACATTACTCAAGCACAACGCAATGCCATCCGCACTCTCAAGACCAACCGCAACATTGTCATCAAACCAGCAAAGAAGGGGCCATTATCATACTGAACAGAACAGATTACTGCAAGAAAGTGTACTGACAACTGAACAACGGGGAACACTGCAGAAGTTACCTGCAGATCCGACCAAAGAACTCACCCGTCAACTCAACAGACTGATCAAGACCTTTGATCTGGACCTTCAGAGCACCCTCCGAGCTCTCATTCCACATACTTCCCACGTTGGAGATTTCTACTGCTTCCCGAAGATACACAAGGCAAACACACCCGGCTGTCCTATTGTATCAGGTAATGGGACTCGATGCGAGAACCTCTCCGGTTACATCGAGGGCATCCTGAAACCCATTGTACAAAGAACTCCCAGCTTTTATCACAACACTACGAACTTCCTACAGAAACTCAGCACACGTGGAGCAGTTGAACCAGGAGCACTCCTTGTCACAATGGATGCCTCGGCGCTCTAAACCAGCATTCCCCATGACAATGGCATTGCTGCAACTGCTTCAGTACTCAACGCTGATGACTGCCAATTTCCACATGCAATTTTACAACTCATCTGCTTCATCCTGGATCACAATGCCTTCACGTTCAACAACCAGTTCTTCATCCAGACAAACAGAACAGCCATGGGGACCAAATTTGCGCCTCAACACGCCAACATCTTCATGCACTGGTTCAAACAAGACCTGTTCACCGCATAGGACTTTCAACCAATGCTATACACTAGATACGAGTTGGGCCGAAAAGAGGCAGATGAAGTTTAACCCTGATAAGCGCGAGATGATTCATTTTGGTAGGACAAACTTGATTGCAGATTACAGGGTCAACAGCAGAGTTCTGAGGAATCCACTCAAGTGGATACAGAGATCTTGGAGTTCATATCCACAGATCTCTGAAGGTTGCCACTCAAGTGGATACAGCCATGAAGGCAGCTTATTGAGTGTTAGTGTTTATTAACAGGAGGCTTGAGTTTAAGAGCCATGGGGTTATGCTGCAACTATACTGGATGTTGGTGTGACCACATTTGGAATATTGTATTCAGTTCTGGTCACCTCAGTATAAGCATCCTAGGATGCTTCATGGAGTGTTACAAAACAAAATTTGACATGGAGCTATACAATATGCCAATGTCCACCTCACATTATTGTATTGCCACCAGTTACCAACACCAGTGATTGTGTCACGTCCAGACAGAAGTTTGTACAGATGACATTATCACCATGCTGCTCTTTTTCCAGGATCATGTAGCCGTATTGCTGGGTAGCAGCTGGCTGTGTATTAACAAAGGAGCAAAAATCCGCTTTGCTGAGTTTAAGGACCGACACAAATCCAACACAGCCAGGGGCAACAGATCTTCCCTCAACAGCACCTGTCGACAGCATGATGGCACAGTGGTTAACACTTCTGCCTCAAAGCTCCAGGGGCTTGGGTTACTGTCTGTGCAGAGTCTGCACGTTCTCCCTGCGTCTGCATGGGTTTCCTCCATGTGCTCCAGTTTTCTCCCACAGTCCAAAGATGTGTGGGTTAGATTGATTGGCCATACTAAATTGACCCTAGTGTCAGGGGATTAGCACAGTAAATATGTGGGGTTATTATTATGGGAATAGGGCCTGGGTGGGATTCTGATTGGTGAAAGCTTGATGGGCCGAATGGCCTCCTTCTGCACTGTAGGGATTCTACGATTATTGGGCTTCAGACCCTCATTAGGCACCAACTGCTTATTTTACTTTAAATTAGGACTGCTTGGGTGCCTCTGTAACAGTGGGTTTGCAAAGGGAAGCCCATCAACTCAGTTATCCAAGGGTTCAAATTTAACTTATGATATTTGCAAGTCCGAAATTAGCACAATGTTTCTGCTGGCGACTATAACAGTTTTATCCTGCAGTCACAGCATCGATCACCTAATGTCTTTGGGCAGTTTTAAGATAATGTGTCCATATGAATGTCCCAATATCTGTTAAGGGTTTGGACATACAATGAAAACAACTAAAGTGAATTTCCTGTGAGGATTGTGGTGGGTTTTCAAGGTTCAGCAGCAAGCACAGTGTCAGGGGAGTGATACTGAGACCAATGCTATCCTAATTCACCATCAACAGATCCGCTGGTCAACAGCTACATCAGCAAATAGCCTCATTAAAGCAGTCACTGTTAGCTCTGGCATTCCTCAATCCAATTCTTAAGCAGAGATCAACATTTATTATTACGAGAAAAGAAGCATCATGGTGCAGAGGGTGATCTTAGTAATAGTTCATTTTAAAAAGCACCTTCAAATAGTTTATCTGCCGTGTGGTATTTTGGACTTGCATCATTTGGGACTTGTACAATCAGCTAATAAACCAAAGGTTAAATGTTCCCAATTTTAAGGTTAGGAGCAGAGAAAATTGCAACACAATAATGGATCAAATTGATCTGGGAGTAGCACAGCCCAAGGGCGTGACTCACAGATACAATTCAGCAATACTCCGTGTCCGCATGGATTTCCTCCGGGTGCTCCAGTTTCCTCCCGCAGTCCAAAGATGTGCGGGTTGGGTTGATTGGCTATGCTAAATTGCCCCTTAGTGTCATGGGGACTAGCAAAGTAAATGTGTGGAGCTATGGGGATAGGGGCTGGGTGGGATTGTTGACGGTGCAGACTTGACAGGCCGAATGATATTTGCAAGTCTCCTTGTGGCCTCCTTGTGCACTTAGGGCTTCTATGATGAGCAGTAATAATCGGAGGCGATGTGACATCCTGGGTCAGCCTGACCTACATGTGACTCCAGTCCCACACCATATGATTGATTCTTATCACTTTGGAAGTATTAACAGATAGGTAATAAATAAAATTGAAGATTAGAATTAGCATTGAGACTAATGTGGTGGGCAAGGCAAAGTGACAAATGGTGTAAAAATGGTGTCAAAATGGTGGTATAAAAGAAGATATTCCACTGTAATGATCAGCTGCAGGAATACATTAACTGCTATGTCTTACTCCAGCCAGGATTGACCAACTTGGTGCCAGTCGGATCCGGACGTACAGGTAATAGACACCCTTCAGAACTTTGCAAGGGGGTTGGCGAGGGGAAGTGCATGAGAGAACATATGCTAGAGAGAGCACGCAAGCTCAAGAGAGAAAACTAGGAGGAAGGAGAGAAAAATCAATGAGGAATCATAGAAGCCCTGCAGTGCAGAAAGAGGCCATTTGGCCCATTGAGTCTGCACCAACCACAATCCTACCCAGGCTCTACCCCCCTATATCCCTATGTAGTTACCCACTAACCCCTCTAACCTTCACATCTCAAGACGCTAAGAAGCAATTTTAGCATGGCCAATCAGCCTAACCTGCACATCTTTGGACTGTGAGGGGAAACCGGGACACCTGGAGGAAACCCACGCAGACACAATGAGAATGTGCAAACTCCACACAGACAGTGACCGAAGCCAGGAATTGAACTCAGGTCCCTGGCGTTGTGAAGCAGCAGTGCTAACCACTGTGCTACCGGTTTGCCCAAGAAATGAAGGGAGAAGCAGTACATTAATTGAAGAAAGTAATTTGGCAGGAATATAGAGTTTCTTCTCCCATTTTCATGGAGGTAACAAACTGCTGCAGGCTATATTAATACAGAGACACATCTTGACACTATGTAAATGGCAAAAAGCCCAAGCTCAGATGATGAGGCAAGTGTCCACATGAATTTCCAGAGATCATAATATGTTATTTAGTGTCTTGCCAGTTATCTTCTTCTGATTACCCCTCTACATCAATTAGGAATGTTGTTCTATGTCAATCTTTTTCACAGTGAGTGGCTTGGGTCTGGAATGCATTGCCTGGAAGCATGAAGGAGGCACTGAAGAGGACATTAGATGATTATTTGAATAGAAACAATGTGCAGAGGTATGGGGAAAAGGTAGGAAAATGGCACATTTGGAGAGATGGTACAGACACAAAGGGACAAATAGTCTCCATCCGCACTGTAACAATTCTCTGATAAAGGTTGTATATCAGGGGAACTTATTGCTGGATACCATGCAGTAGGTCCATTTGACATTTGGTGCTGTGGCACGCTGATTAGTTTGCTTTGTGTAGAGGAGAGGGAAGCAAAAGGAATGAAATGAAAAGCCAGAAGCAATATGAATAATGGAACAAAATGGACAGATTGAAATCCCTTCAATAGCTCAGGTTTAGTGGACAGGAAAAAGAAAGACATATATGGAAATCACCCTGAAATTTGTCAAGCAGCCACTCTGACAACTATCCGTTTAGAACATAGAACAGTACAGCACAGTACAGGCCCTTCGGCCCTCGATGTTGTGCCAAGTTTTTCTGAAACCAAGATCAAGCTATCCCACCACCTATCATTCTGGTGTGCTTCATGTGCCTATCCAATAGCCGCATGAAAGTTCCTGAAGGGTTCGACTCCACTATCACAGCAGGCAGTGCATTCCACACCCCTACCACTCTGAGTAAAGAACCTACCTTGGACATCCCTCCTATATCTCCCACCATGAACCTTATAGTTATGCCCCCTAGTAGCAACTACATCCACCTGAGGAAACAGTCTCTGAACATCCACTCTATCTATCCCCCTCATCATCTTATGAACTTCTATTAGGTTGCCTCTCATCCTCCTCCGCTCTAAAGAGAAAAGGCCTAGCTCCCTCAACCTTTCCTCATAAGACCTACCCTCCAAACTAGGCAACATCCTGGTAAATCTTCTCTGCACTCTCTTCAATGCTTCCACATACTTCTTATAGTGAGGTGACCAGAACTGAACACAATATTCCAAATGTGGTCTCACCAAGGTCCTGTACAGTTGCAGCATAACCCCACGGCTCTTAAACTCTAATCTCCCGTTAATAAACGCTAACACACTATAGGCCTTCTTCATGGCTCTATCCACTTGAGTGGCAACCTTCAGAGATCTGTGGATATGAACCCCAAGATCTTTCTGTTCCTCCACATTCCTCAGAAGCCTGCCGTTGACCCTGTAATCTGCATTCAAATTTGTCCTACCAAAATGAATCACCTTGCACTTAGTGTTAAACTCCATCTGCCATTTTTCAGCCCAGCTCTGCATCCTATCAATGTTTCTTTGCAGCCTACATCAGCCCTCCACCTCATCCACCACTCCACCAATCTTAGTATCATCAGCAAGTTTACTGACCCACCCTTTAGCCCCCTCCTCCAAATTGAGTGTGTCTCTTTACATCCCCCGTTTGTGATCAGAACTCTCCACTCACCTGACAAAGGGTTAGAGGCCCAAAAGCTAGTGGCTTTTGCTACCAAATAAACCTGTTGGACTTTAACCTGGTGTTGAGAGACTTCTTACTGTGTTTTATGAGATAGCCAGTTACTTATCCAATTGGCCAAATTTCCTTCTATCCCACACCTCCTTACCTTCTTCATGAGCTGACCACGGGGAACCTTATCAAACGCCTTACTAAAATCCATATGTATGCCATCAACTGCTCTACCTTCACTCAATTACCTCCTCAAAGAATTCAATCAAATTTGTGAAGCAACACTTACCCTTCATGAATCCATGTTGACTATCCCGGATTAAGCTGAATCTTTCCAAATGATCATAAATCCTATTCCTCAGGACCTTTTCCATTAACTTACCAACCACCGAAGTAAGACTGACCTATAATTACCAGGGTCATTCCTATTTCCTTTCTTGAACAGAGTTTGTAGAGTGTAACAAGTTCAGACAGCTATGACTTTGCTGAGACACCACAACATTAATCTGCCCTCAATTTAGGACTGAAAAGATCAGTGATCTGAGCAATTGAGAACATATCTACAGCAGAGAAACAGAAGCTACATCAGAGGTCTGTCAGAATGACAGCAACATTGGCAAAGCCTTTTCTTCTAGTGACAGGTACCAACAAGTGTTACAGAACATGACAGTCATCTGAGGAGAGCTTTAAAAGCAAATCTCTGACTTGTGTGGAACAATAGGATGGGTTATTTGATTCAGACATTCTTAATCACTCTGTATTAAAAACTTATCTAACACAATCATTAATTTGCATTTATATAAAGGTCTTCCACAACCCCAGGATAAATGCCTCTAAAGGGTAGTCACCTCTGCCATGTATAGAAATGTAACAAACAACTTACACACAGCAAACTCCCACAAACAGTATAGAATCATAGAATCCATGCAGTGCAGGAGGAGCTCATTTGGTGCATTGAGCCTGCACTGACCTTAATTCCACACAGGCCACATTCCCATATTTACTCTGCTACTCTCCCTGACACCAAGGGCCAATTTAACATGGCCAGTCCACCTAACCAACACATCTTTGGACTGTGGAAAGAAACCAGAGTATCCAGAGGAAACTCATACAACATGGGGAGAACGTGCAAACTCCACACAGGAACCCAAGGCCGGAACTGAATCCAGATCCCTGGCGTTGTGAAGCAGCAGTGCCAACCACTGTGCCACCTTGCCACAGACGGTGTCTGCGTGGGTTTATAGCACAGTGCAGTTTGGCCCTTGCCAATTAAAAAAAGAACTATCCATTGTAATCCCAGCTCTTGTTCCATAGCCCTGTAGGTTATGGTATCTCAAGTGCATATCCTTGTGTTATTTTCAAACATGATTCAGGGTTCTGCTGCAACTATTCTTTCAGACAGAGAGTTGCAAACTCTCACCATCCCTGGGTGAAAACAGCCCTTAATTCCCCTCTAATCCTTCCACCAATTACTTTGAATTGGTGTCCTTTGGATTTTGACTTTGCAAAATAGGTTTCTTCAATGCACACTCTGATCCCTCAATTTTATATACCTCGCTCTATCTCCACATCAGCACACATTAAAAACTACCTTTATTTACTTGGCTATGCTACAGAATAGCTTCTACCCAGCTCTCCTTGAATCAGAGGCAGAGTTCACACCATTCCTTTTTCCCATCTCCAGTACTAACATAACCAAGTGGGAAAAACGTACACAGCAAACCATAATCAGAGGCAGAAACTTTGATGAAGGACAACTAGGGTTATTCTTAAAAGTCAAGATCTCTACACCTGACTTGTACTCGGCCAATGCAGATATATACTAAACTAGTGCCAAATAAACACAATTTGGCTGAATCAGCTCTGCTCTTTGAACCTGATGCTTGGTACAGAGGCACCTCGCACTTTGGACTCTATCTATTCTGTGCCAGACCACAGTCCAACTCAACCCTCCCCCTACATCTCTCTGGTCCTTACAGATGGTTGTTAATCTTGCAGCTTGTCCTTAAATCTCTGGGATTTGAAGAGTTATTTCTTGGGCGGCACAGTGGCACAATGGTTAGCATTGCTATCTCACAGCACCAGGGACCCAGGTTAGACTCCCAGCTCGGGTCACTGCATGTGTGGACTTTGCACATTCTCCCAGTGTCTGCGTGGGTTTCCTCTGGGTGCTCCGGTTTCCTTCCAGTCTGAAAAACGTGCTAGTTAGGTGCATTTACCTCCACAGGTGCCATAGTTTGGCGAGTAGGGGAATTGCATTGTAACTTCATTGCAGTGTTAATGTCAGCCTTACTCGTGATTAATAAATAAACTTTACTTTATATGCAACAGGTGGCATGGTAGCATAGTGGTCAGCACTACTGCCTCAGTGCCAGGGCCTGGAGTTCAATTCCAGCCTTGGGTGACTGTTTGTGTGGAGTTTGAACACTCTCCGCGTCTATGTGGGTTTCCTCCGGGTGCTCCAGCATCCATCTGGAGTTTGGAAATATGCAGGTTGGGTTGATTGGCCATGCTAAATTGCCCCACAGTGTCGGGGGATTAGTAGGGTAGCATGGGATCACAGCGATAGGGCCTGGGTAGGATTGTTGCTGATGCAGGCTTGATAGTGCAGAAGGCGGCCATTCGGCCTGTCGTGATTCTGTGAACTCAGGAGGAAACGCATTATTACAAAAGTGCGTTTAGTTCCCCACTTTATTAGTTGTATTAATATTGGAAATGGAACAAAGGGATGTTAACTGGGCAGTGCTGGTAGAGGCAGGTGGTGGGAGTCATAGGGATATTTCCAATCAGATTTGGCCTAATCAGGTAAGACCTAGTGAAAAAGCTTGATGGCTTTTTCAGATCACAATTCTCTAGTCACATGCAGCTGACAGTGAATTCACTTAGTCACACGAGCTGCTATTTAAAACTTTGTTTATTGCTCTTGGGGCTGTGCTCAAATTTAAATTTCTCAAATTTCTCGTGGATAGGTTTATGGACGAAAAGGGATTGGTTTAGATTAGTGGGTCATTGTTTTTTTAACTGGTCGGCGCAACATCGTGGGCCGAAGGGCCTGTTCTGCGCTGTAATGTTCTATGTTCTAAATATATTCCAAAGCCCAGAACTTCTTTTTAAAAGAAAAAAAATCCCTTTAGATCAGTAATGCAGCAAGCCAAACAGTTGCCAAGACAACTCATATCCAACTCCAAGTCAGAGTGCTTGCTGCAACAAAGAACTTGTAAAATTCTGACAGTGTAACAGGGATGCTTTGGCACTTAGAATGGGGGTTGTGTTTCTAATTCCCAAGCAACTGAGGCAATCTTAGCCATGTAACTATGGGGACACCATCAACAGAGCAGTAGAAGGTTTCCCACGCGGAGACTGGATAGGGGGAAAATAGAAAGTCAGCCCAGTTCACTGGGCCGGTCACAGAGTACATCGGCAGTCTACCCATCTTGGCCGGGCAAGAGAGTTGGTGTGGTGGGGAGAGGGGGAAGGAATTGTAAACGTATAAAGGAATAGTTGTGTGGGATTTAAGGAACCTTTTCAGTTATCTCTGGTTAACCCTGTCCCAGGAGCGATGGAGTGGAGTGGGAAAAGGGGAAAAGTTAGTTTCTTATAACTAGCTTTGATTAGTGGTTTTCCATATTCATCCATAACTTGGATAAAACGTACAGCTTTGTTAAAATTATAGCCTCCAATCAGATACTTGGGATATTGCATGTCAGCCCTATATCTGACTACAGGACAGAAAGACAGAGAATGGAATGACAAAGACAGACATAGCAGGTCCATCGATAAAATCTTTTTCTCTAAATTTTCTTTTCTGTGTAGAAGAATGATTCCCACTTTCTCCAGTCTCTCCACATAATGGAAGTCAGTCATCCTGGCATCATCCTACTATGTTACCTCTGCGATCTCAAGATCTATGAATCCTTCCTTTTCTGCGCTCCCTACAAGGTGGCCCTTGGACAGTCAGCCTACTCATTCAGCGCCTCTATCCTTGGCCAACAGCTGCCATACTTGAGTCTTTCTCTGCAAATCTTCTCTGTTCCATTGCTTTTGTTCCCCAACTCTTAACAGCGAGTGCATTTTAGTTCTAATTCCAGATTAACTGCCACTTTCAGCTGCCACTGTCCAGCATCAACCAGACCAGCTCAATGTTTTTCTTGGTGAGCACACAGTCTTTCTCCAATTTTGGCTTCAATTCCTGGAGCCTCTGACATCAAGATTACAACTTTGCACTGGACTACACCGGATTACACTGCAAGACCCGGGTGCTGTGCCAGGATTTACTGCCCTGCTGATTATGTTTTAAAACACTGGATCAGCTTCAGCCCTTTGCACGCTGCTGCTGTGGGACTCAAGCTTACAACAGACTGATTGGTTTCAGCTACAAACTGGTTCCTGACCAGTTCCTGACATGTCTCTTTCAGTTCTTTCCTTTCTTGTACTCTAAATTCCACCCCAACTCTTTAACCTTTATAATCTGTTGCTATCTCAATCTTGTTCCTGGTTAGCTTAGGCCTATAGCTTCACTCTGTTTTCCTGGCACTCTCCAAAGGATCTATCACACATTGCTGCATTTCCACAAGCAGCAGCTGTCTGCTCCTACTCCCTCACTGACCAATCTGCGATGCAACTGAAGGTAAACCACCAATATTGGAGCAATCAAAATTGGTGATGCACAAAATCTGACAACACCTTCCAAACTCACAACCCCTACCATCTGGAAGGATATGGGCAGCAGATGCATGAGTTCACCACCTGCAAGTTCCCCCCACCCTGACATTATTTTAATCGCAGTTCCATCAATGTCACCATGTTAAGATCCAGGAATTCTTTCACAAACACCACCGTGGGTGGACCTACATCAGTTGATCTGCAGTGGTTCAAGATGGCCACCACCTTCTCTTGGACAACTCGATTACTGTGTGCAGCCGTGGTCACCTCATCACAGAAAGGATGTAGAGGGGGTACACAGGAGATTTATGAGGATGTTGCCATGACTGGAAAATAGCAGCTATGAAGAAAGATCGGAATGGCCAGGGTTGTTTCCCTTGCAGAGGAGCCTAAGGGGAGATTAGATAGAGATTTACTGTCTCTAATGAGGGGCCTGAAAAGAGTGGATGGGAAGGGTCTATTTACTTCAGCAGAGAAGTCAGTGACTCAGGGCACAGATCAAAGTGATTGGTAGAAAGGTAAGAGGAGGAGGGTTGTGGGGATCTGGAACTTGCTCTCTGAAAGGGTAGTGGAGGCTGAAACCCTCAACTCATTTAAAAGGTGTCTGGATTTGCAGCTCAAGAATCATTCAACCTGCAGGGGTACAGACCAAATGCTGCCAAGTATAATTAGTCTGGGTGGCTTGATTTTGGCCAGCACAGACACGAACTTTCTATGATTCCAGTGATGAGTAAGAAATGTTGGCCTTGCAAATTACTCATATCCGATGAATATTCCATGATTTTATTTTAGAGTCAGAAATTTCCAAGGGTTGTGTGGTTGGGGATTACAGATACAGAGAGAGGCAAGACCATTGAAAACAATAATAAGAACATAAGAACATAAGAAATAGGAGCAGGAGTAGGCCATCTGGCCCTTCGAGCCTGCCCCGCCATTCAATAAGATCATGGCTGATCTGTCGTGGCTCAGTTCCACTTTCCCGCCCTCTCCCCATAACCCTTAATCCCCTCTCTTATCAAAAACCCATCAACCCGCTTCTTAAAAATATTTAGCGAGGCAGCCTCCACCACTTCAACGGGCAGAGAATTCCAGAGATTCACCACCCTTTGAGTGAAGAAGTTCCTCCTCAACTCCGTTCTGAACTGCCCCCCCTTTATCTTGAGGCTGTGCCCCCTAGTCCTACTGTCTTTTTTGAGCGGGAAGAGTCTTTCCACCTCTATCCTATCCATCCCATTCATCATCTTATACGTCTCAATGAGATCTCCCCTCATTCTTCTAAACTCTAACGAGTACAAGCCTAGTTTATTCAGCCTCTCCTCATAGCTCAACCCCCTCAACTCCGGTATCAGCCTAGTAAACCTCCTCTGCACTCCCTCCAAGGCCAAAATATCCTTGCGCAGGTGCGGCGCCCAAAACTGCACACAGTACTCCAGCTGCGGCCTCACCAATGCCCTATACAGCTGCAGCAAGACCTCCCTACTTTTATATTCAATCCCCCTCGCTATGAAGGCCAGCATCCCATTCGCCTTCCTGACCACCTGCTGCACCTGCAGGCTGGGTTTTTGCGACTCATGCACAAGGACCCCGAGGTCCCTCTGCACCGTCGCCTGCTGCAGTTTTTCGCCACGTAAGTAATAGTCCTTCCTACCATTCTGTCTACCAAAGTGGACCACCTCACACTTGCCAACATTAAATTCCATTTGCCATTTCCTGGCCCATTCGCCCAGCCTATCTAGATCCTTCTGCAGACTCTCCACACCCTCCGCACAATTTGCCTTTCCCCCAATCTTGGTGTCATCAGCAAATTTCGACACCCTACACTCGGTTCCCTCCTCCAGATCATCTATATAAATGGTAAATAGCTGAGGCCCCAGCACCGACCCCTGGGGCACTCCACTAGTCACCAACCGCCAATCCGAATAGCACCCATTGACCCCCACTCTCTGCCTCCTATTTGACAACCAATCCTCTATCCACGCTAACACCCTACCCCCAACTCCATGTCCTCTGACCTTCTGCAGTAACCTCTTGTGAGGTACCTTATCAAACGCCTTCTGAAAATCCAGAAAGACCACATCCACCGGCTCTCCTCTATCCACCGCCCTAGACACATCCTCATAGAACTCCAGTAAATTTGTCAGACACGACTTCCCTTTAATGAAACCGTGTTGCGTCTGCTCTATCAAGCAATTCCCTTCAAGATGCCTCGCAATTTCCTCCTTAATGACGGATTCTAACATTTTACCTACCACAGACGTTAAACTAACCGGCCTGTAATTCCCCGCCTTTTGCCTGGCACCCTTCTTAAACAACGGCGTAACATTAGCCGTTTTCCAATCCTCCGGCACTTCCCCGGAATCCAGCGACGTCTGGAAAATAACCACCAAGGCATCCACTATCACCTCCGCCATTTCTTTCAGAACCCTCGGATGCATTCCATCCGGTCCTGGGGACTTGTCCACAATCAGCCCCTCCAGTCTGTCGCGCACCACCTCTCTAGTAACAGTAATGTCATTAAGACCCTCCAGTCCTACCACCTTTCCATCGCTAACACCCGGCAAATTATTCACGTCCTCCTCCGTGAAGACAGAAACAAAAAAGTTATTCAAGACCTTAGCCATATCCCCATCCCCTACCACTAGGTCCCCTTTCTCATCCGCTAAGGGACCAACGTTCACCCTAGCCAGCCTCTTCCTTTTTATATATTTATAAAAACTCTTGCTATCCTTTTTTATATTAAGTGCTAGCCCAGCTTCATAGCTTCTTCTACCCTCCTTTATCAACTTTTTTGTCAATCTTTGTTGACATTTAAACCTTTCCCAATCCTCTTCTCGCCCACTGCTCTTAGCTACTCTAAATTCCTCCGCTTTTAATTTAACACTTTCCTTCACCTCCTTCGTTATCCACGGCTTATTACCTCTCTTCCTACTGTCCTTTTTGACCATCGGAATAAATTTCTGCTGAGCACCAAGAAAGATCTCCTTAAAGATCCTCCACTGCTCCTCAGCAGACCTACCTTCCAACGCACTCCCCCAGTCCACATTCGCCAATTCTTCTCTCATCCTACCATACTCCCCTCTATTCAAACAAAGATCGCTTTAAAGTTGACACATTGCTCAACTGGGAGCTGATGTAGGCCAGTGAGCATAGGAGTGACGGGGAACCAGACTTGGCTCAAATTAAGGCACAGGCAGCAGTTTTGGGTGACCTCAGGCTTATGAGGGTAGAATTTCAGAGCCTAGCCATGAATGCATTGGAATAGTCGACCTGAAGGTATCAAAGGCAAAAATGGGAGTTTCAGCAGCAGATAAACTTAGACAGGGCTGAAATCAGGCAATATTACCAAGGCGGAACTAGGCAGTCCTGGGGATGACATGAATGTGATGTCAGAGCTTCTCGTGTTCAAATGTGACACCAGGATTGCAAAGAGCTTGGTGATCTCAGGCTGTTGTCATGAAAAAGATTGGAGTCGGTAGGTGGGAAGGAAGGGAGTTTGGAGTGGGGACAGAAAACAATGAACCATAGAATCCCTGAAGTGCAGAAGGCGGCCATTTGGTCCATCAAGTCTGCACTGACTCTCCGAAAGAGCATCCTACACAGGCCCATCCCTCCACCATATCGCTATAAACCCATGCATTTCCCACGGCCAAGTCACCTGACCTGCACATTTTTAGATCCCAATATTTAATGGAAGGAAATTTCTGCCTCTCGAGTACTAGATGTCAGATAAGCTGTCTGACAATTTAACAACAGCAGAGTCATCGAAACAGGTGGTGGCAAAGTGGAGCTGAGCGTTGTCAGAGTTTTGCCTACACTGCATCTGATGGATTAAGTGGAAATTGAGACAAGTTTGTGTGTGTGGGGGGTTGGGGGGAGAGGGAGAATAGTAGCCATTTGGTGCACAGCAGATTCTGACAAATCCAAAGGAAAGAATGCAGCGGTTAATTTATTCCTTCAGGTGTTGCTTGAGGTAAGTTTGATTTAGACAGCATGAAGAACACTGCTAGTCCATCAAATAGTCCCATAGCATTTTTTAACAACCATCTGAACAGACATTTGGGCTTCAGTTTAATGCTGCATCTGGAGTACCGAGACACCAACTGATAACAGTGAAGAACAGCACTCAGCATCACACTGGAGAGAGGGAGAGAGTCCAAATTAAATACTCATGTCCTGGAACGAGGTTTGAACCCACAACATTCAGATTCAAACAGAAGGCTGCCCACTGAATTTTTTTTGCGGAACCTTTATCCTGTTGGGCTTTAGAAGCATTCACACGGTTAAATCCGAGTGGTGTGGATTACATAAACCAATAATCCCCAAACAGAATTAACTCCATTGTGGGGTTGGTTTATGTGCTCCATTTCACTCAATTAGTTAATGAAACAGTTATTATAGAAATCAGTAATGCCTGACTTGACTTTGCTCAGTATCACATTTCAACCCACACGTCCAGCTTTATATTACAGCCCTGCCTCCCATGATAATTTAGCGTTATGAGAAGAGAATAAAAACCCTGAATTAACCAGGATTTTAGTAACTCCACTGCTTCCTTCAACTGTCCTTACTGCTTCTGGCAGGGCAATCGGGATTGTTAATTAAGTCATGCTCTGTTACCAATGCTTGATTTGCAGTAAGTTTCTAGATGGTGTTTTAAAACCCACTTTAGGTAGTCAGTGTGCCTGGCGTCAGTTGGTGTTAGCAAATTCATGAAGGTTTCCTTCAAAGCTCCTGGAATTGATAGTTGTCTGGACACTGCTGAAACCATGAAAAAATATTGGGCCAGTGAATACAATTGCATGCTCTCTTCTCCCTATTTTCTTTGGTCACTTTTATTTATTTCAAAGCATTGTAAATAAGGTTCTGCATGACTGCTGAAGTTAACATCAAAACTCTGTTTAAAAATGGGGGTGCCCCTTGGCATCCAGACCTACATTTACATGCCAAACAAAACCATCAAAATAAGATTAGCCGCTGTTTGTGGGACCTTGCTGCTTGCAAACTGGCTGCTGCATTGTTCTTACGCACAAATAATTTCATTTCAATGCCTATGAAGCACTTTGAGCTATCCTGAGGGCATGGAAATCATTGTATAAAAGCAAATTTTTTCCCTTTCACAGACAGACAGCACACTGCCAATCACGGATGGTATTCCTGTGTGGTGCTGAGATGGTATTTCACTGCCAGCAGCGCTGTCTTTGATATGAAACACTGAACCGAGGCTCCCTCTACACAAGAATCATATTGAACTCAAAAAGTTAGCTCGGTTTCTCTCTCCACAGACTGGCTGAATTTTTCTGGTTTTATTTCAGATGTCCAGCAGTATCATTTTCTTTTGGTTTTGTTATATTGATTCAGGGATAAGAATTAGCCAGGATGCCAGGTATAACTTCCCCACTTGTCTTCAAAAGAGCACCAAGTGATCTTTTACGTCCACCTGAGAGTGCAGACGGGTGAACATCTCAGCTTAGAAATAACACTTCTGACAGTGCAGCATTCCCTCAGTAACGCACTGGAATGTCAGCTGGATTTTTATGCAGGATCAAGATCTCTTCCAGAATCTGGGACTGTATTCAATATTTGTAGTGCAGTGCTGTACTGGAGGAGTACTTCATTTTCATTGATTAAGGAAAAACATCTTGTGATTTGTTTTCACATGAGTTTGTTGTTAATTGTTTTTCTTTGTCCCAGGGATATAGATTAACCACCGAGATTTTTCTGATCTGTCAGTAACAGGCAATCACATGAAGGTTGATATTCCAAGCCCCCTGGAAATTCTGTTTAGCACCTCTCTGGCCCCTGCCTGAATGAAGAGGACTGTGATGGATGAATTTCTACTTATCCATCCAGAGGCAGCATTCCCGAGTGTAGAGATCAGTATTGGCCTGTCTGCGTATTACTGGCAGTGACCATCTGGCAAGCCCAGGGTTGAGGGATTAGAGCGAGTTATTGATTGGAGTATCTAAACAGTCCTGCAGTTTAACACAGTTTACAGGAGGAATGTATCCAACACAAATCTACAGTTCATGTTCATTTACAATCTACTAAACCTGACTGTTTATCATTTCATATTCTTTCTA
Source organism: Carcharhinus amblyrhynchos (assembly GCF_965287045.1). Classification (NCBI taxonomy): domain Eukaryota; kingdom Metazoa; phylum Chordata; class Chondrichthyes; order Carcharhiniformes; family Carcharhinidae; genus Carcharhinus; species Carcharhinus amblyrhynchos. The sequence continues at coordinate 146,859,562 of NC_137325.1, read as the reverse complement.
GAGGAATATTTATTGTAATTCCATCCATTAATGATATGAGGGCACACAATTAGCTAGTTACCAAAATACAACAAAGAGGGTTTTTGCTTTGATTTGTGAGCTGGCTATCTAAATACTGGGCAGATAAGGAAGGTGGACCCGTGTTCATTGGAAATGAGACCTTGCCTACAGAAGTCACCCGAGATGTTAAGGCAAGAAAACCATCTGGAATAAATATGGAGAAACTTAACAGTGCAGTCTATTCAATGAGACCAGACCAGCATTTTTCCCATCTCTAATTGCCCTTCAGAAGGTGCTGGTGATCTGTCATCCGAGTGGCTTGTCAGGCTATGTCAGAGGGCATTTAAGAGTCAATCACATTGCTGTGGATCTGGAGTCACACACAAGACCAGGCGAGGACAGCAGCTTTCCTTCCCTAAAGGACATTAGTGAACCAGATGCTTTTTTTTTTACAATAATTGACAATGGTTTAATGGTCACTAGATTTTTAATTTCAGATGTTTTAAGTTTAAATTCTAACATCTGCCGTGATGGGATTCTATAGCATTACTCTGAGCCTACTAACAGTGAAGGCACTTGAAAAATACTCAGTTCTCAAACAATCTATATAATAAATTCTTTTCACATACAAGATCCTTCTCATCTCCACTACTCTTAGCAGCATGCTGTACCTTGGGCCTCGAACTTCCATTTTAGCCTTTCAATAAAATCAATTGCTACTTGCTTATTAAAAGCAAAGTAGTCGAGGCCAGATAAAGCCTGCAATCATTAAACTCATGTCCAATTGGTAGAACTGAATAGGAAATCAAACAGGAATTTCAGAAAAAACATCCTTACCCAAAGAATGGAGAGAATGTGGACTTCATTACTACAGGGAATGGGATTGAAGTGGATAGTATAGACACATTCATTGGGAGGCTAGAAAAGTATTTGGGAGGTTGAAGGGAACAATGGGTTAAGATAGATTTAGATGAGGAAAGATGAGAGAAGACTTGAAAGGAATATTGGCTGGTATTGGCTGGTTGGGCTGAATGGTCTATTTGCTGTATTTACACAGAAATCACTATTTTGATTTGATTTATTATTGTCACTTATATTAGTAAACAGTGAAAAGTATTGTTTCTTGCTATACAAAGCATACTGTTCATAGAGAAGAAAAGGAGAGTGCAGAATGTAGTGTTACAGTCATAGCTAGGGTCTGAGAAAGATCAACTTAATATGAGTTAGGTCCATTCAAAAGTCTGATGGCAGCGATGAAGAAGCTGTTCTTAAGTTGGTTTAACACAGTCTCAGACTTTTATATCTTTTTCCCGACAAAAGAAGGTGGAAGAGTGTATGTCCAGGGTGCGTGGGATCCTTGATTATGCTGGTGCTTTTCCAAGACAGTGGGAAGTGCAGACGGAATCAATGGATGGGAGGCTGGTTTGCGTGATGGGCTTCGCTCATGACTCAAAGAACAAAAACAGCCCGGGAAACAGGCCCTTCGGCCCAACGAGCCCGCTCCACCATTTTAACATTACCAGTCCCCCCCTCCACCCATGACCCTTATCTATGCTTATGGCATTCCACATTGAGGGAAAACTAATACGTAGGGACAACTTATTACCTCCAATCAGCCTAATAGCACATCTTTGGGGTGTGGGAGGAAACCAGAGCACCCAGAGAAAACCCACACAAGCACGGGGAGAATGCGCAAACTCCCACACACACTGGCCCAAATCCACGTGTCTGCACAGCAAACAGTGATAGTCACTGAGCTGTTGTGTTGCCCAGCATCTGGTCCGGTTTAAGCGTACATGAAGTACTAGGCTATTCTCGAACATCCAAGAGCAGCCCTTGTACAACCCATCGCGGTTTGTAGTTTCTAGCGGTCTTGGACAGAGCAGGAACCATACCAAGCTGTGATACAACTGGAAAGAATGCTTTCTATGTATCTCATCTGTAAAAGTTGGAGAAAGTTGTAGCTGACATGCCAAGTTTCTCTTCCCCAGAAAGTAAAGGCATTGGTGGGCTTTCCTAACTACAGCATCACTGTGGGGACCAGGACAGGTTATTGGTGATCTGAAGCTCTTGACCATTTCTACTTCATCCCCATTGATATAGACAGGGACATGCCCTCAACTACAGTTCCTGAAGTTGATGACTATTTCCTTCATTTTGTTGACATTGAGGGAGAGATTATTGTCGTCACAGCAGTTTACCAATTCTCTCTTTCCTGTATTCTGTCACGTCATTGTTTGACATCTGGCCCACAACGGTGGCATCATCAGCAAACTTGAAACTCAAGTTGGAGGGGAATTTGGCCACACAGTCGTAGGTGTATAAGGAATATAGTAAGGGGCTGAGGACACAACTTTGTGGGGCACTGGTGCAGAGAAAATTATTTACCTCACAGATGAAGACAACTCATTGATATTTACAGCACAGCAGGAGGTCATTCAGCCAATCGTGTCCATGATCTGGCTGCACTAATTTCATTTTTCCGCACTTCACCCATAGCCCTGGAGGTTAGGGCAGTTCAAGTGAATACCCAAATACCTAAATCTTACGAGATACACAATTTACATAAAATCAATTGCAAAGAAGTTGGGACATTGATGCCTCAGTTGAGAATCTCTCAGTGTAACTAGGGTGCCTTCACATTTTAAATCTCAGTGACGAGGTCAGAATTGTTGCTGCATTATTGGCGCAGTGCCTGCACTTCACAACTTGTTACACCAGGAAAATAGGACAACAACAACGCTGATGGCAAATGCTTTAGAAACTTCAAAAGAAGGGTCATGTTCCTTTCACACGGGACACTATTCTAAAAGTTGAAGATCTGACTCACAAACCCAACTTCAAAGTGGCCTTGTGTCAATGCTAGTTTTTCCTCCTCTGTAACTGGACATATTAAAATACAGATTTGTGAGCAGGCCCATTTGGACTCACCAACATGACCACACACCAGTTGAGAATTCCTCTGTAGTTACTGTATCCACTCGCTGAGCTCAACAAGGACTCCTGATGCTTGTGACAACTAGAACAAACAAAAGGATAATCAGAAATCAGGTCCCACAATTGCACAATTGACACTCAGTTTAAATCCTTGAAAAAATCATTTTCAGGTTGCAGTCATCCCTGGTAAACTCGGCATTTATTGCCCCTCCTTAGTTGCGCACAGAAGGTTGCGAGGAACTACCTTCTAAGCAGCGGAGGAATCTGGTCATTCTTTGTAATGGATTGATACATCAGCACAGCTTGCTTGGCTATGTCAAAGGACAGTTACAGGTTGGTCTGGACCTGAACAAGTTCCTTCCCTGAAGGATATTAGTGAACACATTGGATTGTTACAACAATCCATTAGCTTTATTTTCATTTTTACTGATATCTGCTATTAAGCCAAAACCAAATTTCCTAAGTGTCAGAGGGATTTAAACTCTCTTTCTCTGGATCATTAGAATTTGAATTTGATCCTGGAACAACCTATATACTGCTGTACCTTTGTAAATCAAACTGAGAGCTGGGCAGAAGATGAGCTTACTCTGACCAAAGAATTCTCATGTCTTTATTCTCTAGTTTTATATCTACATTTTGTGTTATAGTTGAGGTGGTGGCTGCCAAGCCTCACCAGACATCATAATGATCAATGAAATCTGCAAAGTTTAAGATGAAGTTGCCATGTTCCCTGATGACCCCTTTCAGGGCCAGAGCTGACTGGTGGTGATTTAACCAGCGGATCACCATACTTCAGCTGAGGAGGAAGGCCGAGTCAGGTCTTCATGAATAACCACAATGTAATTGACAAGTGAAGTTCAGAACATCAGCTGGAAGGTCATTCACATTGACACCATTTTTAAAAATTTGTTTTCGGGATGTGGGCATCGCTGGCTAGGCCAGCATTTATTGCCCATCTCCTTGAGAAGGGGGTGGTGAGCTTCCTTCTTAAACCCCTGCAGTTCATGTGGTGTAGGTACATCCAAAGTGCTGTTAGGAGAGTGTTCCAGGGATCAGACTGTAGGGATTCTATGAATTTGCCTCCATGACAGCGAAGGAACGGCAATTTCTTTTCCAAGTCAGGATGGTGAGTGGCTTGGAGGGGAACTTGCAGGTAGTTGTGTCCTTCTAAAGGTGAAGTTTGTGGGTTTGGAAGGTACAGAAGATTCATATCACCAGTTAGAAACAATGACAGCTGGTGTGGAAGCTGGATCAAAAACATTTACAGCAGTCCTGTCAGCAGGACTTATAGTAAATCATAACAAGGCTGTGAGAAAGGCCTAGCTTTAAGCCTCTCCCAATCCATTTTCTCAAATCTTTTAACCACCCAATTTAACTTCAATTTGAACATTCCTTCAACTCCTGTACTCGATAAATGTAAACCTAGTACATGCCATCTATCCTCAGGATTAAACACTTTTAAACTTGGCATCATTCTGTATCTTCCAGGCCAATGTATTTTTCCTGAAGCTGCTCAGAACTGAGTGCAGTTAATCCAGAATACCCAGCTTGGTACAGCTTCAGCAGAACCTCCAACCCTTTATATTCCAGCAATTGGGGCCCGTAATCCCATATATTTACCCCACTAATCCCCCTAACCTACACATCTTTGGACACTGGTCGTGCTAGATTGCCACTTAATCAACCTAACCCGCACATCTTTGGACTGTGGGAGGAAATTAGAACACCCGAGGAAACCTCTGCAGGAGACTTGCAAACTCCACAGGCACCAAAGATTGGAATTGAACCCAGGGTCTCTGTCACTGTTAGACAGCAGTGATAACCACTGTACCAATGCTGACTCTTAACTGTCCAACTTAAATGGCCCAGCAAGTCACTCAGCTTAAGGGCGCTCAGGGAGAGACAACATATTGCCAGCGATACCCACATACCACAAAATAATAAATTTAGATCCAAAATTAAGTCTGCTGATTTCTATCCCACACCTGGGGGCAAATGTTGAGAACTCAAAGCCTGTCACGGCAAATTGTGAAACAGATTTGTGGTAACTTGACCAGCACCAAATCAAAAATCTGCCGCATTTTCAAATTCCACCTGGTTTAGGTACCACACCATCCTTGCCTGATCCAGCCAAGACCACACTTGACTCCGATTTCACATGATTAACCTTTAATGTATTAAATGTTGTCTATCCAGTATCACACACATCCCAAGGTAAGATTAGGTCAAAAATTTCAATTTCCTGACTGCTCACAAGCAGCTGAAAAGCATTAACAGCTGGTGTAGGGCTTTCTAACTTAAATCTTTCAGCAGCACCTTTTTTTTAAATCATGAGGATAAGGTTACAGCTTACCAGTCACATTCTCTCCAGTAAACCAGCATTAAAAGCTATGAGAATAGCACCACATGAGAAATGTCACTTATACCGAGGTAACAGCAGTCCGAGATCATGGGCAAAATCGATGGTCCAAAGGCCAGGCAAATAGCTTCCACTGATTTAAATACAGATTGGTCATTTTGAAAACAAAATGAAGAAAAAGAGATGTTAGAGTTAGCGTGTTTAAGAAAATGAGAAGTAAGAGTAGCAGGAAACGGCATCGAACACACTTCAATCTCAACTCCACTTTCCTGCCTGCTGCCCATAACCCTTTGATATCATAAGAGAGAAAAGAAATGAAAATCCACCCATCTCTGCCTTGAATATAACCAATGTGGACATGCTGGCATTGGACTGGGGTGGGCACAGTAAGAAGTCTCATAACACCAGGTTAAAGTCCAACAGGTTTAGCTGGAATCATGAGCTTTCGGACCGATGCTCCTTCATCCAATGAATGGAATGATGAAGGGGCAGCACTTCGAAAGCTCATGATTCCAAATAAACCTGCTGGACTTTAACCTGGTGTTGAGAGACTTCTCATTGAACATAACTGCAGAGAAAGTAGTTATGCTCAGCAGTCTGGAATTTATATAGCACTTACATGGAGTCAACCATCTTTGCTCTTTGCAGGAGTATTATTAAAATCAATAACACCGAGACACATAAGGACATCAGGTGGCCTAAAGTTTGGTCAGACGTAGGTTTTAAGTTGTGTCTTAAAGAGAGAGAGAAGTAGAGGGATATTGGAAACTGGGTGTGGTGCTGAAGGGGCCAGACTTGGGAGCAGTGGAGAGATTATTTTTGAAGTATAGGTTACAGAAACACGTTAAAATTGATAATTCAGCTCTCTCTCAGTACCAAGGGAATTGATTGTATTGTTTCACAAAGACAATCTGACAAATCTTTCAGTTTGAATGTAGATTCTGGACTCTCATCATGATGAGATTTTTTTTCCAAGTCTGGAAAGGTAGGTGGAGCTAAAGGTAAACTGAAGTCAGATAGAAATAGTAAACTGACAGCACCCTCAAACAACACAGCACTGAGCACCAACAAGTAAATATTATCTTTAACCCACAAAGCACCTAGCCTCCCCCCAATTTTTATTTCGCTTATTCCCTCTACTGGAGTTCTGCAACAAAATGCTTTCCTATCACAAATAAATCCCGAGCAGAACATCAAAGAGATTCATCTGCAGTATTACAAACATGGAAAATTGGAGCAGGAGCCTAGCTGCCTGCCTAAACAAGAAACACAAATATATCTTAGATTTCTGCAGGGACCATCAAGTCTTGCTCTCAATTTGAAAGGATTGGGGCAGGGGAAGTGAATGGAGATAAAACTGAATACAATTTGCTTTTAAAAGGCAGTTTAATAATCCCAGCTTTGCACTACTTGCAGGATCACCTCCATGAAAATGATTTACACAAAAGCATTCACACCCTTTGTTCCACCCAGTTATTACAGCATTCCTACATAATTTCCATCTGGTTCAAAGGTCATTCCACAGTCTTGTGCTCAGCATCTGGATGCAATTAAGTAACTTTAGATAAATTACACTGTGAAGGCCTCCCTACACAAACAGCTGCACTTATTGTTAAACATTTCTGTCCAAATTGATGTTGAAGCATGCTGTACTACATTGGGAAAGTTTCAGCATAAGCAGTCCATTGTACTAAACAAGACTTTAAAACAAACATTTCAAACAGGAAACCCAGATTATAATAAAATCCATTTAGGGAGTCAATTTATAGTGACGAACAGCATCTCCTTGGCTCAATGGCAGTACTCTTGGCTGAGTCAGAAGGCTGAGAGTTCGGTTCCCACCCACGCTGATATCGCAGGGCAGGAATGAGGAAGCATTGCGTAGTTGGAGGTGCTGTCGATGTGGGATCTGTCTGTCTTATCAGGTGGATGGAAGAGCAGCAGTCCATTCTCTTCTCAACATTTAGCCTAGTCAGTCATCCATCATAGAACTACAGAATTCCTACAGTGCAGAAGGAGGCCATTCAGCCCATCAAGTCCCCTGAGGAGTATCTTACCCAGGTCCAACAAGACCCCAATCCCCAAAACCCCACACATCTAGCATGGGGTAATTTAGCATGGCCTATCCATCTAACCTGCACATCTTTGAACCGTGGAGGAAACTGGAATACCTAGAGGAAACCCATGCAGACACGGGAAGAAAGTGCAAAGTCCAAACAGATAGTCAACAAAGGCCGGAATCAAACCCAGGTTCCTGGTGCTCTGAGGCAGCAGTGGTTAGCACCGTGGTGCAATTTAGGGCAGTACATTTCTGCTCTAAGGTTCCTTAAAGATCAACAAACGTCCTAACAGTAATAGTCTGAACTCCAGACAAATCTACACTGAATCCAAAATAAGATGCCAGGAGATGATAAACTGGAGCTCTTTGATCGAGCCGAGAGGATTATATGCTGATTTATTTTGAGATGTTCAAAATTAAGCAGGAATGGGACAAAGTACACAGAAACAGTTTCTCCTGATTCAGGGACCCAAAATGAAGGAATATAGATGAAGGGTTCAATGCACAGGATTCAGGACAGAGCTGCAGCAGGGGAGGCATGGCGTAGTGGTATGATTGCTAGACTATTCATTCAGAAACTCAGCTAATGTTCTGGGGACTTGAGTTCGAATCCCGCCACAATAGATGGCGGAACTTGAATTCAATAAAAATATCTGGAATTAACACTATGAAACCATTGCCGACTGTCGGAAAAACCCATCTAGTTCACTAAAGTCCTTTAGGGAAGGAAATCTGCCATCCTTGTCCAGTCTGGCCTACGTGTCTCCAGAGCCACAGCAACACGGTTAACTCTCAACTGTCCACTGAAATGGCCGAGCAAGCCACTCAGCATCAGTTGTATCAATCATTCAAGAAGGCAGCCTACTACTGCCTTCTCAAGGGCAACTAGGGATGGGCAATAAATGCTGGCCAGACAGTAACGCCCGTGTCCTATAAATGAATAAAATTCAGTTAACTTTTCAACTACTACCTTTTTATTAGAATTAATTTCTTTTAGTTCCTTGGTCTCTTAGTATTTCTGGGAGAATTCTTGTACCTCCTTCCATGAAGAGAAATGCAAAGTTATCTATTTAGTTTCCTGGCTTTCCACTATAAATTCTCTCATCTTCAACTGTAATGGGCCCACGTTTGTTCTGGCTAATCTTTTCCTGTTCACATACCTAAAGAAGCTTTAACAGTCTGCCTTTATGTTTCACACTAGTTTGCAACCATTTTCTCTTTTCCTTTCTTAATCAGTTCCTTGGTCCTCCTTTGCTGGATTCTGAACTGCTCCCAATCCTCAGGTTTATCACTTTTTCTGGCAATATAAACCACTTCCTTTGATCTAATGCAATAGTTAACTTCTGTTGTGAAGCACGGGTGGATTTACCTTTCTCGTTGAGTGTTTATGTTTTGAGGAATGTCTGTCTGCTGCAGAACGTGCTGAATTTCAAGTGCTAGCCACTGCCTGCCTATCGTCACATCTTTGTGCAGTTTCCCAGTTCCAGCAGAGCCGACTTGCAGCTTTCATTGTGCATCATTATTGGGCGGTAAACACTGAGTCAATAACGTAGTGTGGGGCTGAAGTCTTTTGACCTGACTGGCAAAGAGTTTATCAGTTGTGTTTTTATGACAATCCACCATCTCTCATGGTCATGTTTATCTACTCCCAGTTCACAAATGATCAAGTTTACTGAACTTCCTTTCCCAAATTGTCAGTTTCATTTTTGACAGCCTGTGTTAAGGAATTTAGTACATGAAGTACTAAAGTGAAGGTGCACATTAATAAAATTTACATGATGAAAATGGACCAACTAGCCTGTTTCTTCCTTTCACACGAACAGCAGTCTGGATGCCACGTACCCATCTTGTTCCCATATATTTCTAATCGCCTTTCCTTCAACCCTCTATATGACCAAATGTTGATCCAAGGCCTCACAACCCTGTGTTTTATTCTGTTTAAAAAAAGAGATTTGGAGAGACTGACTCTGTATTTCCTAAAGTTTTGAAGAATGACCTCATTACACCTTATAAAATTCTTCCAAAGCGCGACAGAGTAGGTGTAGGTAAGATGCTCCCCCTGGCTGGTGAGTCTAAAAAGTCTCAACACCAGCTTAAAGTCCAACAGGTTTATTTGGCAGCACAAGCCACAAGCTTTCGGAGCAGTGCCCTTTCATCAGGTGAGTGGGAGTTCTGTTCACAAACAGGGCATATATAGACACTAACTCAATTTACAAGATAATAGTTGGAATGTGAGTCTTTACAGATAATCAGGTCTTGAAGGCACAGAAAATGTGAGTGGAGAAAGGGTTAAGCACACTTTAAAGAGATGTGTATTGTCTCCAGCCAGGATAGTTAGTGAGATTTTGCAAGTCCAGGCAAGACATTAAAGAAGCCATCCCCTACAGACAAGCCCTCCATATAAGTAGGATCTGCTCAGATGAGGAGGATCGTAACAGACACCTCCAGACACTGAAGGATGCCCTCATAAGACCAGGATGTGGTGCTCGACTCGCCACAACGAAAAACTGCACCGACCTCCTCAGAAGACAAACACGGGACACAGTAGACAGAGTACCCTTCGTCGTCCAGTACTTCCTTGGAGCGGAGAAGCTATGACATCTTCTCTGGAGCCTTCAACATGTCATCAATGAAGATGAACATCTCACCAAGGCCATCCCCACACCCCACTTCTTGCCATCGAACAACCGCACAACAAACAGACCATTGTCTGCAGCAAACCAGCAGGCCTTCAGGAGAACAGTGACCACGACACCACACAACCCTGCCACAGCAACCTCTGCAAGACATGCCTGATCGTCGACACGGATGCCATCATCTCACGTGAGAACACCATCCACTAAGTACATGGTACATACTTTGTACCTATGTGCAACTCAGCCAACATTGTCTACCTGTTAAGCTGCAGGAAAGGATGTCCTGAGGCATGGTACGTTGGGGAGACCATGTAGACGCTACGACAACGGATGAATGAACACCGCTCGACAATCACAAGGAAAGAGTGGTTCTCTTCTTGTTGGTGAACACTTCAGCGGTCACAGGCATTCGGCTCTGATCTTCGAGTAAGCATTCTCCAAGGCGGCTTTCACGACACACAATAACGCAGAATTGCTGAGCAAAAACCGATAGCCAAGTTCTACACACAAGGAAGGCCTCAACCAGGATGTTGGGTTCATGTCACACTACCTGTAACTCCCAGGGCTTGCAAAATCTCACTAATTGTCCAGGCTGGAGACAATACACATCTCTAATCTGTGCTTACCCTCTCCCACTCACATTGTCTGTATCTTTAAGACTTGATTACCTCTAAAGACTCGCATTCGAACCATTATTTTGTAAATTGAGTTTGTGTCTATATATGCCCCGTCAATGACTAGAACTCCCACTCACCTGATGATGGGGCAGTGCTCCAAAAGCTTGTAGCTTGTGCTACCAAATAAACTGGTTGGACTTTAACCTGGTGTTGAGACACTTCTTACTGTTGTTACCCCAGTCCAACGCTGACATCTCCATAACACGGTGAGTCTAAAACCAGGGACCAATCTCAGAATACGAGGGAGAACATTTTAGACTGAGATGGTGAATTTTTGGAATTCTCTACTCCAGAAGGCTGTGGAAGCTCAGTCATTAAGTATGTACAAGATAGAAATCAATAGATTTCTGGATACCAATAATATTGTGGAACATGGAGCTAGTGTTGTGAAAGTGGCATCGAGGTAGATGATCAACCTGGAACAAACTGAATGGCGGAGCAGGCTTGATGGGCTGAATGGTCTACTCCTGTTCCTGCGTTCCTACCATGCCTGTCCTGCCCAAATCTTGAGAGTAAAAATAAAGGGAATTATGAATAAACAGTAGGCTGAAACCCAAGGGAGCAATGACTGGCAGATGTGCATTCCACTGCATAACATCCATACACTGGAATTTCCTTCCTAAACCTCTCTCCCTCCATAAAACCCAACTCTGACCTGGCTCATCACCTTTTGTAATATTTTTAAGAGCTTTGATGTCAAACTTTTACAGATAACGTGAATGCCTTGTGAGAAAGCACCTTGGGACTCTATTACAATTATAGAAATGGAAGTTGTCACTGAACTTCATCCTGCAAAGCAATTTTATATCTGACAACCTCTGCTCAAGAGATAAGTTTGGCCAAATTTTCTTGATTAGATTATTGAATGGATGTTTATGGTACAAAGATCTGTTCAATCTTTTGATCTATTTACAATTCACAAAAAGGATCTAAGTACAGAATTACTTGGCAAGCGAAAGAGTTCACCTATAAACAGCTAAAAAAAAGGTGAGATTAGTGGTATTGCATCTTCATCTTAGTTTGCTTAGAGCAATATGCTTCCTGTGTTTACAAACCCACTCTATTATACAGTGTTTCCCCACATCCTGAGGCAAGTATTAGTATAAAACAACAGGTCATTTTACTTGCAGAATAAAAAGGAGATGTCACAGCTGTACAGAACTCAGATGAGAATCTGTTTGGAATAACTGCATTTAGTTCAGGGTATTCTCCCTAAAGAAGGATATACTTGGAGGGAGTGTGACACACATTCATCAGTATGATATAGCAATTAAGAGGATCAAGTTATGAGGATACATTGCACTGACTGGGCTTGATTTCCCTGGAATTTCAAAGTTGATGGGGTGCTCTATTGTAATGTTTAAAGAATCCCATAGGCTAGATAAAGAGAAACTATTTCCTCCAGGGAGGACTTCAGAACAAGTGGTAAACCCTTAAGGTTAGAGCTAACTGTTCAGGGATAATGATGTGGATGTGCCGGTGTTGGACTGGGGTAAACACAGTAAAAAGTCTGACAACACCAGGTTTTAGTCCAAACGATTTATTTGATAGTAAACGCACAAGCTTTCGAGGTTTCCCTCTTCGTCAGGTGAATGGAGAGTTCTGGCCTCGGACAGAGCATATAAAGCACAGACAGTTTAGAGATTACTGATTAGAATGCGAATCTTTACACCTAACCTGCTGTTCAAGTCTTAAAGTGGCTGACAATGTGAGTGGAAGGAGCACTGATCACAGGTTAAAGAGATGTGTATTGTCTCCAGACAGCACAGTGAGTGAGGTTTTGCAAACCCAGGCAAGTCACGGGGGTTGACTTGCCTGGGTTTGCAAAACCTCACTCACTGTGCTGTCTGGAGACAATACACATCTCTTTAACCTGTGATCAGTGCTCCTTCCACTCACATTGTCAGCCACTTTAAGACTTGAACAGCAGGTTAGGTGTAAAGATTCGCATTCTAATCAGTAATCTCTAAACTGTCTGTGCTTTATATGCTCTGTCCGAGGCCAGAACTCTCCATTCACCTGACGAAGAGGGAAACCTCGAAAGCTTGTGCGTTTACTATCAAATAAATCGGTTGGACTAAAACCTGGTGTTGTCAGACTTTTTACTGTGTTCAGGGATAATGTCAGGAAGCAATTCACACACAAGTGGACACCTAGAACTTATTACACCTTACCAAAGGAAGCTGTTATAGTAGCTGTCATCTAACTGAAAGATAGGGCAAACTCTTACCTTTATGCGTATATCAACACAGCCAGAGACAACCATTTTAAATTCAGCACTTGACATTAATTAAGATATTCAATAGAACAATGGGTACACAATGAAACCTGAACAACTATTTCTAATCTTCAGTAAATAAGTACAACTCAGGTGACAGGTCATTCTTGCAGAGTTAAACCATTTGGCAAATTGAACCTGCTGAGATACAAAGAACAAAGAATACAGCACAGGAAACAGGCCCTTCGGCCCTCCAAGCCTGCGCCGCTCATTGGTCTAACTAGATCACTCTTCTCTATTCCTCCATTCCCAGTCTGCTCATGTGACTATCCAGATGAGTCTTAAATGATCCCAGCACGTCCGCCTCCACCACCCTGCTTGGCAGTGCATTCCAGGCCCCCACCGCCCTCGTGTAAAATACGTCCCTCTGATATCTGAGTTAAACCTCGCTGCCCTCCCCCCCCCTCACCTTGAACCTGCGACCCCTCGTGTTTGTCACCTCCGACCTGGGAAAAAGCTTCCCACTGTTCATCCTATCTATACCCTTTATAATTTTATACACCTCTATTAGGTCTCCCCTCATTCTCCATCTTTCCAGGAAGAACAACCCCAGTTTACCCAATCTCTCCTCATAGCTAAGACCCACCATGCCAGGCAAAATCCTGTAAACCTTCTCTGCACTCTCTCCAAAGCCTCCACATCCTTCTGGTAGTGTGGCGACCAGAACTGGACGCAGTACTCCAAATGTGGCCTAACCAACGTTCTATGCAGCTGTAATGTCAGACGCCAATTTTTATACTCTATACCCCGTCCTATAAAGGCAAGATATCGCCAGCCTAGCAATTATACTAAAGTTTAAGTATTTATTAGTCACAAGTAGGCTTACATTAACAACGCAATTAAGTTACTATGAAAATGCCTTAGTTGCCACACTCCAGCATCTGTTCGGGCACACGGAGGGAGAATTTAGCATGTCCCATGCACCTAACCAGCATGTCTTTCAGACTGTGGAAGGAAATCCACACAGACATGGGGAGAACATGCAAACCCCACACAGACAATGACCTGAGCTGGGAATCGAATCCAGACCCCTGGCGCTATGAGGCAGCAGTGCTAACCACTGTGCCACCCCCATATAGAACATATAGAATCACAAATTAATACAGTACAGAATGAAGCCATTCGGGCCACTGTACCTGTGCCAGCAATGGCTGACATGAAACTAGGAAGAAGAGTCGTGGAAGAAATAGGCAGCGAGCGACAGGGAAGTTACACAATGTAGTAGCAGAAAATTTTTTAGACAAAATGGAAGTTTGAACATGTTGGGAGGAACATGCCTCATGAGTATATTCTCATGCTGTGGGGACAATTAAAAGCCAAATGAAAACGAATCTAGGAGTCACTGTAGATTGACTCCAAACACATTGAATCCTATTAGGGCACTAATACAGAGAGTGAGTGGATACTAAGTTAAGAAATACAGAAAATGCTGGATAAACTCAGGCGTGGAGTCAGAGGTTTACAGCATGAAAACAGGTCCTTCGGCCCAACTTGTCAATGTCACCTTTTTTTTAAACCCTTGAAGCTAATCCCAATTGCATTTGGCCCATATCCCTCTCCCCATCTTACCCATGTAACTATCTAAATGCATGTCACAAATTGCACTCTGAGGAGAGAGACAGAGTTTGTATTTTGGAGCTAATTGACCTTTCTACAGAATGAAATTATTTTGCTGGATAAGTGCAATCTCACTTGGAATGCCTTGATGAAACACTACAGTGCCCTACTCACAACGTGCCCCAATACGATGCCAGCTTTGGACACTGGGACAAAAGGGAATCGAGACATGTCCTGTAGGTGAAACACAAGATTTTCAAAGTTCTTATATTTTATGCTCAATTCCCCCTCTCTGACTCATACATGCTCACCTTCACATATAGGACCACACTCGGACACCCTCACGCCTGAACCTCTCCACTCCATTCCCAACACCTGAACCTCACCATGTCCTTTCCTATAGCTCAGCCTTGCCACTGGCAAATCTGCTCAGCAACAGCAAGATGGAATAAAGCAAACGGACCAATCGGAGCAAGCATGTGGGAGTGCTGGATAGTAATGGGCTGACTTCTCCAAGAGGCCTTGCTGTGATTGGCCCATTTGACTTCTTGAATTCTTCTATATGTTGCATACTTGAATTGGAGTTTACTGGTCACACACTGACTGTCAGCTTTGGAGATTCCCTGGAGACCCCTCACAGAACCCCGGTGGGTCTGTGGATCCCAGCTGTACGAGCTGTATATTTATGAACAGCATGAATAATAAGTAACCATTCTCTTTCTCAACACATGTTGGTACATTTGACCATGTTGATAAGTTTCAGGGTCAAATAGAGATGGCTATCTCAGCTGTTCTGCATTTTGACTAAAATAAATCTTAGGCTTATAGATACAATTCCTTCTGTATCACTGCAACTTTGAGCTGTGGGCTATTTTCAAATTTATTCTTTCATGGAAGTGGGTGTCACCAGCAAGGCCAGTGTTTGTTGCCCCATCTCTAAATACCTTTAGACTGAGTGGCATGCACGTGGATCTGTAGTCTCAGACAAACAAGGAGCAGGAGTAAGCCATTCGGCCCCTCAAACCTGCTCCCCCATTTAATAAGATTATGGCTGATTGGATAGTAACCTCATAACTGCATCCTGTTGTGAAGTTGGACAGAGTAATTGGAGATTGGGAGGTAGGAAGTTAGAATTTGAAGTTTGTAAGAATGAGGAAATTGTAAAATGCTCAGGGGGAAAGCATTGCATGATTCCATTAAAAGCTGGTACTTTTTCTGTGCTTAGAGATTTAAAAAATGCAAGTACACAAAGACAAAAGTGAAACATTTATATGGAAAGGCCAAGCAGCAGTTTTACAAGATAACAGGCTTTTGAATTTAGCCAATCAATTTGAATCAGACACTTAGGTACCAAAAACCTATTAAATTTAAATCTAATGGTTTTGACAATCCAGAACCAGGAGAAATAGCAAATGCACTAGGGTAATTTACCAAAATTCGTTGGACTCAGGGGTGGTTCCCACAGATTGGAAAACAACAAATGTGACGCCACTGTTTAAAAGAGGAGGTAGACAAAAGACAGGTAGTCTGGTTAGCTTAACTTCTGTAGTAGGGAAAATGCTTGAACCTATCATCAAGGAAGAAATAGCAAGACATCGGGATATAAATTGTCCCATTGGTAAGACGCAGTATGGGTTCATGAACGGCAGGTCATATTTGACTAATTTGATGGGATTCTTTGAGAACATTACATGTGCAGCGGACAATGGGGAACCTGTGGATGTGGTGCATCTGGATTTCCAGAAGGCATTTGACAAGGTGACGCACCAAAGATGCTACATAAGATAAAGGTGCACAGTGTTATGGATAACGTATT
Organism: Carcharhinus amblyrhynchos; assembly: GCF_965287045.1. Lineage (NCBI taxonomy): Eukaryota > Metazoa > Chordata > Chondrichthyes > Carcharhiniformes > Carcharhinidae > Carcharhinus > Carcharhinus amblyrhynchos. Next base: position 146,843,243 of record NC_137325.1, on the reverse strand, counting down.
AGCATGGATGAAGGATTGGTTAACTAACAGAAAACAAAGAAGGGGGGTAAATGGGTTTTTTTCTGGTTGGCGATCAGTGACTAATGGTGTGCCTCAGGGATCAGTGTTGGGGTCGCAAATTGTTTACCATTTACATAGATGATTTGGAGTTGGGAACCAAGTGTAGTGTGCCAAAATTCACTGATGACACTAAGATGGATGCAAGAGCAAAGTGTTCAGAGGACGCTGAAAGTCTGCAAAGGAATACAGATAATCTATGTGACTGGGCGAGGGTCTGGCAGATGGACTACAATGTTGGTAAATGTGAGGTCATCCATTTTGGTAGGAATAACAGCAAAGTGGACTATTATTTAAATAGTAAAAAAATGCAGCATGCTGCTGTGCAGAGAGACCTGGGTGTCCTTGTGCAGGAATCTCAAGGAGTTGGTTTGCAGACGCAGCAGGTAATTAAGAAGGAGGGATGGAGTTTAAAAGCAGCGAGGTTATGTTGCAGCTGTATAAGGTGCTGGTGAGGCCACACCTGGAGTACTGTGTAGAGTTTTGGTCTCCTTACTTGAGAAAGGATATACTGGCACTGGAGGGGGTGCAGAGGAGATTCACTAGGTTGGGAGGGTTGGCTTATGAGGAGAGACTGAGAAGACTAGGGCTGTACTCATTGGAATTCAGAAGAATGATGGGAGATCTTATAGAAACATATAAGATTATGAAGGGAATAGATAAGATAGAAGCAGGGAAGCTGTTTCCCCTGGTAAGTGAAACTAGAACAAGGGGGCATAGCCTCAAAATAAGGGGAAGCAGATTTAAGACTGAGTTGAGGAGGAACTTCTTCACACAAAGGGTTGTGAATCTGTGGAATTCCCTGCCCAGTGAAGCAGTTGAGGCTGCCTCATTGAATGTTTTTAAGGCAAGGATAGATAAATTTTTGAACAGTAAAGGAATTAGGAGTTACGGTGAGTGGGCGGATAAGTGCAGCTGAGTCCACGAAAAGATCAGCCATGATCTTACTGAATGGCGGAGCAGGCTCGAGGGGCCAGATGGCCTACTCCTGCTCCTAGTTCTTATGAACCAATCCTATTATGGGAAACATTGAGATGTCATCACAGGCATAAAAGGGGGAAATGGGACAAAGAAGAAGAACAACTGCCACCTGCCAGAGCTAACAGCTCTCAATTTGAGAGAATTACTAGCTCTCATAGCTTCATCTATGTCTTAGAGGAAGCACCATCTAGATAGCAAAAGTACCAAAGAAGAAAGAAGTCCCAGATAGAAGAATCAACAGAGAAGGCCGAGAATATTCCAGAAGATACGAAACCTGGTTGTAACAGAGTGTGGCTAAATTCTATTTTGAGAATGAATGTGAGTTTATAATTATTTGAACGGCATACCATTAGAATCTTGTTTTATTTGGGAATAGTTAGAAGGGATTTATTCTGTTTGTCAATAATTCAGTTAATTTGCTCACTGTTAGTTAAATAAATTGTGTGTTGATTTTAGAGTGAGTGTCAGGGATTTTTTAACCATTAGAAATTTCTGAAGAGCAGGTCACACTACTTCTTTCACACTTTTTACAGATTATACTCCTCTTTGGCTGCTTTGGTGTCAGTTCTCAGATGTGGGGAGGGGAAATCAACCTCCACTTTATAACAATCCTGCCTACCCCCAAAAACCTATCACCCCAAATGGGGGAAGGACACCAGATTTCCCAAAATGGGTCTGTAAAACAATCGATATTCGTTACACGATCATCATTTCTGAGGCTAGGGGCTTAATTTTTATGTGCCCTTGCCAGGTGTTTTCAGCAGGGCGATGGGTGCACATAAAATAGGGCAGGGATCCACCTCATCACCCTCTTGCCAAACTCCAATCTCAGCCCCATAACATGGTAAGTAGGCAGGTGTTATGATTGGCAACCAGCCTGTTATGTCAAAATAAATAATCGTGGCACAACTGAGGTCGTCACCAAGCCAACTGGTCCCAATAATACATTGTGTATGCCATAATAGGCTTGGCATGGGCAGTCAGCTGGGAATGGGCAGGCCATGCTTGTTAACAAGTTTTTTGAAGTGCAGGGAGAAAGAGGGGTTACTATGTTCAGGGGTGCCCTTTGTGCAGCCTTGGGGAAGTGTATACATGCAAGGAGGGAGACAATCCCCCCAAGATCTAGCTCCCCACTGGCTCTGTAAAACCCACCCACTCCCTCCCTAAGTTGGCCAAACCCTCCATGCCCAATACCCTAGACTTACTCACTCTGGAATCCATTGGATCATCTTGGGCTGGCAGTGACCAACAATGAGATCTTGGCACTGCCAGGAACGCTGGAGCTGCCAGCCAGAGGCAGTGAGGGGCAGAAGTCCCACTAAGGGTAGGTCGTGCCTTACTAAGTTTTTTGAAAAAGTGACCAAAGAGGTGGATGGGGGTAAGGCAGTTGACGTGGTATATATGGACTTTAGTAAGGCATTTGATAAGGTTCACCATGGAAGGCTTCTGCAGAAAATGCAGATGTATGGGATTGAGGGTGATTTAGTTAATTGGATCAGGAATTGGCTAGCTGATAGGAGACAGAGGGTGGTGGTTGATGGGAAGTATTCGTCATGGAGTTCAGTTACAAGTGGTGTGCCTCAGGGATCTGTTTTAGGGCCACTGCTGTTTGTAATTTTTATAAATGATCTGGATGAGGGTATAGAAGGATGGATTAGTAAATTTGCTGATGACACCAAAGTCGGAGGAGTGGTAGATAGTGAAGAGGGGTATCATACTTTACAGAGAGACTTGGACAAGTTGCAGAGCTGGGCTGAGAGGTGGCGGATGGAGTTTAATGCGGAAAAGTGTGAGGCAATTCACTTTGGCAGGAATAACAGATGTGTAGAGTATAGGGCTAACGGTAGGACTCTGAATAGTGTTGACGAACAGCGGGATCTAGGTGTATATGTGCATAGATCCCTGAAAGTTGGGAATCAAGTAGATAAGGTTGTTAGGAAGGCATACGGTGTCTTGGCGTTTATTGGTAGGGGGATTGAATTTAGGAGCCACAACGTCATGTTGCAACTGTACAAAACTCTGGTGCGGCCGCACTTGAGTATTGTGTACAGTTCTGGTCCCCACATTATAGGAAGGATGTGGAGGAATTGGAGAGGGTGCAGAGGAGGTTTACCAGGATGTTGCCTGGTATGGAGGGAAGGTCCTATGAGGAGAGACTGAGGGATTTGGGGTTGTTTTCGTTGGAAAGAAGGCGGCTAAGAGGATACCTTATTGAAACATACAAGATGATTAGAGGTATAGATAGGGTGGACAGTGATAGCCTTTTTCCTCGGATGGAGAAAGCTAGCACGAGGGGGCATAGCTTTAAATTAAGGGGTGGTAGTTATAGGACGGATGTCAGAGGTAGGTTCTTTACCCAGAGGGTGGTGGGGGAATGGAATGCCCTGCCTGCTGCAGTTGTAGATGTGCCTAGTTTGGGGGCATTTAAGAGGTCCTTGGATAGGTTTATGGATGGAAAGGGATTGGTTTAGGTTAGAGGGTCATTGCTTTTCTCTTAATTGGTTGGCGCAACATCGTGGGCCGAAGGGCCTGTTCTGTGCTGTAATGTTCTATGTTACCCCACCATCACCTCCCCACATTCAGGTACAATGGCTTCAAGACCTGTTTCAACTCCAGAGGATGACTGCAGGTTCTGGGCTAAATGTTCTGATTATGTCACTTTGGACAAAGTTATAAAACTTCAAATTTTTTCATTGATAAAAATTCTCCTTTCCTCAGACTAAAAGATAATGTTGCTGTTTTGATTTTCTTTGGCAATTTAGCTACATGATCCAGCTACTTTGTATTGAATTTTCAGCATTTACGTCTTGCTGCAGTGATAATGTGGAGATGCCGACGTTGGACTGGGGTAAACACAATAAGAATCTCTCAACACCAGGTTAAAGTCCAACAGGTTTATTTGGTAGCAAACACCACTAGCTTTTGGAGCGTTGCTCCTTCGTCAGATGAATGGGGAGTTCTCCCCACTCGCCTGACAAAGGGGCAAAGCTCTGAAATCTAGTGACATTTGCTACCAAATAAACCTGTTGGACTTTAATCTGGTGTTGAGAGACTTTTTACTGTGTTGCTGCAGTGAGGCAGGCTTTTTCACATTTCAACAAAAACTCCTTCTAGCTTGAAATGTACTCCAAAACTGAGCTGACAGGAAACTTGATGCGCAGCTCAAGAGCATTTTCCCATTTTGAAGCTAGGTGGAAGGAAAAGCTGATTGACCACATTGGAGGGACAGTGAAGAAATCTTATAGCAGAGGGAGTTCCTGCACAATACATGGGAAGGAAGGAAAGAAACTTTCCCATTCAGGTATGCTCTGCACAATGATCATGGGTAACATTCACACCCATTGGTACTAAGCACATGCTGAGTCTATTACCACAAGCGAAACATTGCTGAGTTGCAACTTAAGGGTGCTCCCGTTCTAAAGCTTCAAGCTGACTCCTGCGACCATGGGATCTCCCAGCACAAACCGGTCGACCGATTTACTCTGCTCAGCCTGCCTCCTCTGCTCCCTTACACACGGCTGCAATGAAGACCCACGTAGAAACACACTTATCCGAAGATCATCCACCCTCACTGGGAGGCTTCTCACAAATCTATCACTCCTGGGCTTCTTTTGCACTCTTTTCTCTGATCCTTGACTAACTGGGAGCTCCCACACTCTGTCTGTCCAGATCAGACAATCATTTAGCTGGGGCCAGAGTCACCACTGTTCTGGCTCAACCTAGGTGTGTCACTCCCAAGTTGCTGATAAGATTCACCCTGGGTTCAGCACCTTCCTGTCAGAGTGGGAGCAGTTTCCCTCTGAGCTCGCCAGTGGTAATATACTCTGTTTTTTCTCTCGAATTTATAACACAATACCTGCTCTACAGTGTATAAACATATTTATTTAGATTTATGCTGTGGTAAATAAGCACATACAAGCTCATACAAACATGTGCTCCTATAAAAATTCACATTATGTCGGGTTACAGATAAACTCAATCATGCAGTTGTTTTCCAAATCATGGTTGAAATTACACATGGACCAAGTTTAAAGTTACCGACAGGGACACAGACTCGGTGTTTACGGTGATTTACCGACAGGGACACGGATAGACCCTCACGGAGCCGGTGCTTTCCGCCGTTTACCTCAGCCAGTTGCTCTCACTCGGTTCCTCTTGCGGCTCCTGTAGTTTTTTCAGGTCTCGGTAACTCATGGCCCGGGACGCTTTCCCGCCACCCGTCGATCCGGATCCGATGCCGGTGCCATGCCCGCGCCGCCGCACCGGAGTGGCCGCCGCTCCGCTCATGGCCCCGGGTTCAGCTCCCGGTGTCGGTGCTGAGGAAACGGCTCCGGCCGCTCAGGAGGGCAATCAGCTCGCGCCCGGGAAGTGGGCGGGGTAAGGAGTGGGGGGGGGCGGGGCCTTAACCTGGTTGGGGGGGGCGGGGAATGCAGGCGGAGCCTTAGCCTGGGGTCGTGGCCGTTCATACTGGGGCGGGGAAGTTGGGCGGGGGCGGTAGGCTGTGGGCGGGGCCGTTAGTATTGGGACGGGGGAATGTGGGGCGGGGCCTTACCCTTGGGGCGGGGCCGTTAGTATTGGGTTGGGGCATGTGGGCCTTAGTCTGGGGCGGGGCTGTTAGGATTGGGGCGGGGAATGTGGGGCGGGGCCTTAGCCTGGGGCGGAGCCGTTAGTATTGGGGCGAGGCATGTGGGACGGGGCCTTGAGTATTGGGGCGGGCCCTATGAGTGGGGCGGGGCTGTGGGCGTGCTTTATGCGTGGGGGCGGGGCTGTGGGCGGAATCTTCAATGTTCCGAGCGGGGCCTTCACTCGGGTTAGTGGCCGTACCCAGCGTGGGTGGGCGAGGCTCAACGATTGGGAGGGCGTCTCCACGGTGACGGTTTTGCTGGGGGTCGCTCCTGTTGTCTTGGTGACGGGAGGCGAGTCAGCGCTGTGTTCCTCCCCACGTGAGCACAGCTTTCCCACCTTGCGCTCGCGCGCCTGGGCCAGAAGCCAATCAGTGAGTGAGCCTCAACTCTCTTCTGATCCGAGTCAAAAGCGCATGCGTCTCCCAGCCGAGCCGCCTTCTGGGAAATGTAGTTCAGTTCCTGAAGGGACAGGTGGGAGGTGACTGTTTTGGCTCCAGCCTTGGTGAGAGTTGGAGCTAATCAATTTCTGACTGTAAATGATGTTCCCCCTTTACAATTATCGTGTCATGACGTTTGAATTGGTTTTCTATTTGTGTTTTATTATAATCATATTTCTACTCTCCCTCCTGATACCTGGGCTGGGGAATTTGAGCTCTGAAGAGAGGCTGGGATTGGAGCAGAGGAGACTGAGGGGAACTGACTGACTCGAATAAGATTATAGAATCATAGAACCCTATAGTGCATAAAGAGGCCCTTTGGCCCATCAAGGTAGATAGGAACATTTTTCTCCTTAGTAGAGAGGTCAATAACCAGGGACAGAAGATTTAGAGAGACTTTGAGGAAAACCTTTCCACCCAGAGGGTGGTGGGAATCTGGAACTCACCACCTGAAAGGATGGTAGGGACAGGAACCCTCAATATTGAAGAAGCATTTAGATGAGAACTTGAAATGGCTTGGCACTGAAGACTACAGACCAAGTGGTGGAGAATGGGATTAGAATAGATAGGTGCCTGGTAGCCAGCGCAGGCAGGATGCGCTGAAGAGCCTCTTGCTTTGCTGTAAGACGCTATGACTCTGTGCCTTTGGTTCATGCAAGGTATTTGTTTTCCTATAATAAAGGCAGAAGATGCTGAAAGTGCTTAGCAAGGTATAACTCCCCTATGCTCAGAAAAGACTTGCATTCCATTAACAAAAACAGAAAATGCTGGGAAAACTCAGCAGGTCTGGAAGTATCTGTGGAGAGAGAAACTGAGTTACTGTGTCGAGTCTATTTCATTCTTCTACAGAGCTATAGAGAGGGAGAAATGTGCTGGATTAAGTTTTTTGATTGATTTATTATTGTCACGAGTATTAGCATACAGTGAAAAGTATTGTTTCTTGTGCACTATACAGACAGAGCATATTGTTCATAAAGAAGGCAACGAGCGAGTGCAGAATGAAGTGTACAGTCATAGCTAGGGTGCAGAGAAAGATCAACTCAATGAAGGTAAGTCCATTCAAAAGTCTGACAGCAGCAGGGAAGAAGCTGTTCTTGAGTCGGTGGGTATGTGACCTCAGACTTCTGTATCTTTTTCCCGATGGAAGAAGGAAGAGAGAATGTCTTGGGTGTGTGGAGTCCTTGATTGTGCTGGCTGAGGCAGCTGCAAGTGTGGACAGAGTCAATGGATGTGAGGCTGGTTTGCGTAATGGATTGAGCTACATTCATGATCTTTTACGGTTTCTTGGTGTCTTGGGTAGAGCAGGAACCGTACCAAGTTGTGATACAACTGGAAAGAATGCTATGGTGCATCTGTAAAAGAGTCACAGTGGACATGCCAAATTTCCTTAGTCTTCTGAGAAAGTAGAGGTGTTGGTGGGCTTTCTTATGGGTACCAGAACAGGTTTTTGGTGATCTGGACACCTAAAAACTTGAAGCTGTTGACCCTTTCCACTTCATCCCCTTTGATGTAGAAAGGAGCATGTTCTCCTTTACGCTTCCTGAAGCCGATGACAATCTCCTTCGTTTTGTTGACATTGAGGGAGAGGTTATTGTTGCAGCACCAGTTCACCAGATTCTCTATCTCATTCCTGTCTCATCGTTGTTTGAGATCCAACGCACTATGGTGGTGTTGTCAGCAAACTTTAAAATTGAAAACTTGGAACAGAGGGATACATACGGATGGTCTAGTAGGAACATGTGATTGGTGCAGGCTTGGAGGACTGAAGGGCCTGTCCCTGTGCTGTATTGCTCTTTGTACTTTGTTTGAGTTGGAAGGAAATTTGGCCGCACGGTCATTGGCGTGTAAGGAGTATAGTAGTGAGCCGAGAACACAGCTTTATGGGGCACCGGTGTTGAGGATGATCGTGGAGGTGGCGTTGTTGCCTATCCTTCCTGATTGTGGTCTGTGTGTTAGGAAGCTCAGGATCCAGTTGCAGAGGGAGGAGCCAAGGCCCAGGTCACGGAGTTTTGTAGGAATAATGGTGTTGAAGGCCGAACGATAGTTGATAAGTAGGAGTCTGACATAGGCGTCATTGTTTATATAGGTGACCAGGGTTGAGTGTCGGACCAGGGAGATGGTGTCTGCTGTGGACCTGTTGCAGCCGTGGGCAAATTGTAGTGGATCCAGGCAGTCCAGGAGGCTGGAATTGATTCGTGCCATGACTAATATTTCGAAGCACTTCATAATGATGGGTGTCAGAGCCACCGGCCGATAGTCATTAAGGCACGCTGCTTGGCTTTTTTTAGGTACCAGGGTGATTGTCATCTTCTTGAGGCAAATAGGGACCTCTGATTGCTGTAAAGAGAAGTTGAAAATATCTGCAAGTACCCTGCCAATTGATGCACGCAGGATCTGAGTGCTCGTCTAGGTATCCCATCCAGACCAGTCGCCTTCTGTCAGTTGACCTTTGAGACGGCTGCTCTGATGTCTACAATGCTGACCCCAGATACAGGTTCATCCAAGGCTTCCAAATTTATTTATTAATCACAAGTAGGCTTACATTAACACTGCAATAAACTTAGTGTGAAAATCCCCCAGAAACCACACTGGCACCTGCTCAGGTACACTGAGGAAGAATTTAGTGTGGCCAGTGCACCGAACCAGCACATCTTTTGGACTGTGGGAGGAAACTGAAGCACCCACAGGAAACCCACACGGACATGGGGAGAACATGCAAACTCCACACAGACTGTGACCCAAACCAGGAATCAAAGCTGTGTCCCTGGTACTGAGGCAGCAGTGCTAACCACTGTGCCATTGTATAAGAGAGGGTGGAGCAGTTGGGGCAGAGATCAGTGGCGGGAGCTAGGAGAGATTGCCACAAACAGAGGATTCATTAATGGTGGAAGGTGTTGAATAAGGTATCAGAATGTGTTAATAAAGATCAATATTAAGTGAAAGCAAAACTAAAGAACAGGGAGGAAAGTTGACACAAAATATTTGGGATATAAAAAAGGTCACAGTTTGAAGTTGTTTGAACTCCATGTTGAGTCTGGAAGGCTGTAATGTGCCGAGTTGGAAGATGAGATGTTGTATTTCCAGTTTGCATTGGGCTTCACTGGAGCATTGCAGCAGGTCAAGGATGGACATGGGGGCATGAGAGCAAGGTGCTGAGTTGAGCAGATTTTCACAGTAACTTCATTGCAGTGTTAATGTAAGCCTAGTTGTGACACTAGTAAATAAACTTTGTTTGTTTTGAATAGCCAGCAAGCAAGGCTGGGATCCAGCTTGGGGGCTGGGAGAGGACGCTTCGCAGAGCACTCACCCAGTCTGCGTTTAGTCTCCACAATGTAGACCAGACTGCATTTAAATATAGCAGACTAAATTGACAGAGGCGTGAGTGAAATTTAACATATTTGCCCCACACAAGGGCCAGGCAATGTCCATCTCCAAGATTCTAACCAGCGCCACTTGACATTCAATGGCATTACCTTTACTGAATCGTCCACTGTCAACATCCTGAGGGTTAGCATTGACCAGAAACTGAATCGGACTAGGTATATAAATACCCCCTGACTACCAGAGGAGGTCAAAGGCAAGGAATCCTATGGTAAGTCACCTCTTCACTCCCATCGTGCTATCCACCATCAACAGGACACAAATCAGCGTGGCCTCCCCCAGCACCGCTCCCCCGGGCAGGGCGGCATTCTCCTGGAAGGTGCCGGCCCCCTCCTGGGCAGGGCCTGTGCCTTTCCCCCTCCCGGCTGGACCCCTGCCTGGCACTGACCCCCCTCCTGGGTGGGGTGGCACTCGCCTGGAGCTGTCCCCCTCCCAGACGGGGCGGTGCTTGGCCGGTGTGACTCCTGGGTACCGCCCCCCCGCGCCCCCCTGGCGCCAGTTGCCTGACAGTGTAACTTTCAGTCCCTCATAGTCAGTCTGGGATTGCAAGCTTCTGTCTTCTGGGGATGTTGTGAACCCGGGGCAGCATGGTAGCACAGTGATTAGCACTGCTGCTTCACAGCTCCAGGGTCCTGGGTTCGATTCGCGGCTCGGGTCACTGTCTGTGTGGAGTTTTGATGTTTGCACATTCTCCCCGTGTCTGTGGGTTTCCTCCGGTTTCCTCCCACAGTCCAAAGATGTGTGGGTTAGGTTGATTGGCCATGCTAAGAAATTTCCCCTTAGTGTCCAGGGATGTGTAGGTTAGAGGGATTAGTGGGTAAATGTATAGAAACATGGGGGGGTAGGGCCTAGGTGGGATTGTGGGCGGTGCAGACTCAGTGGGCCGAAGGGCCTCTTTCTGCACTGTAGGGTTCTATGATTCAAACCCAGTTGTGCTCTCAGTGATCCGAAGCTGACATTGTCAGGCAGGCATGTTCAGGGTGTTACCTAAATGGAAATGATGTTGTTGTTGTTGTTGTTGTATTGGATACTTTACACTGGAGAGTAGGCACTGACTGATTTGATTACACTGCCACCTAATGGTCTGCAGGAGAAGTGATCCAATCAAAATTAGACTTTTTTTGGGAGAGGTGCCGTGATGTGGAGATGCCAGCGTTGGACTTGGGTAAACACAGTAAGAAGTCTCATACACCAGGCTAAAGTCCAGAGATGCCTCCAATGAAGTGATCAGAAATGTTGATTGTCGTTCACCCGATGATGATTTTGAGCTACGGGAATGCAATGATAGCTCTTGCAATGGTTTAGTTACATGACAGGGGTGTGTGGACTCCTGTCATGTAACTAGGGGTCCATATACTACTGTCATGTAACTACAGGGGTGTTACATGTAGAGCAGGGAGCAGCTATTCCCCTTTGTTGAGGGGTCATAGTTTTAGAGTGAGGGGCAGGAGATTTAGAGAGGATTTGAGTTTACATATTTTCATTCAGAGGGTGGTGGGAATCAGGAATGCACTGCCTGGGAACGTAGTGGAGACCAGAAACCTTACAACCTTTTAAAAAAAAATTTGGACGACCACTTGAAACATCAAAACATTCAAGGATTTGGGACACGTGCTGGAAAATGGGATTAGCATGACTTTAGTAGTAGATATCTTTGGTGCAGACTCATGGGCCAAAGGGCATTTTCTATGCTGTGCAATTCTATGACACAGAACTGAAGGTCCCAAAGTTCAATTGCTATTCCGAGCTGACTTTACAATTTTGAGTGTGGTTTTGAAAATTTGCCTGATCGTATGGCCCCTAGCTGGGGACAGCTCTCTCTTGTTGAGAGAGAGGCGAAACAGCAACTTGCACTGAATGTGGAGAAACTTTGCTGGAAGGAAACATAACCAAAGGGAAAATGGATCCCACTTCCGTTTATAATGCTGCTTTTATATATATTAAACATCCTGAGAGGCTTCATTGAACATTAACAAACAGTTTGACACTCAACCCCATAAAGAGATATCAGGATAGAAGTTGAGTCAAAAGACATAGGAGTGTTTAAAGGAGAATTGGAGATCTTGTTGTTTGCACTAAGCTGTGTGTCTGTGCAGCTCTCTAAAGAGGCTGTCATGGTGCAGTAAAACAGTGCACAACCATGAAATACTGGAGCGAACGTAGGCTGAGAGCCAGAGAGAGAAATTCTTAAGGAGGTACACAGAGAAAGGGACCTTGGTGTTTATGTACATAAGTCATTGAAAAGTGGCACGGCATGTTGAGAGAGCAGTGAATAAAGCACAAAGCATTTGATTTGATTTATTATTGTCACGTGTATTAACATACAGTGAAAAGTACTGTTTCTTGTGTGCTATACAGGCAAAACATACCATTCATAGAGAAGGAAATGAGTGCAGAATGTAGTGTTACGGTCATAGCTAGGATGTAGAGAAAGATCAACTTAATACAAGTAGGTCCATTCAAAAGTCTGACAGCAGCAGGGAAGAAGCTGTGCTTGAGTCGATTGGCATATGACCTCAGGCTTTTGTTATCTTTTTGCTGACGGAAGAAGGTGAAATGTCCAGGGTGCCTGGGGTCCTTAATTATGCTGGTTGCTTTGTTCAGGCAGCAGGAAGGGTAGACAGTCGATGGATGGGAGGTTGGTTTGCGTGGTGGATTGGGCTACATTCACGACCCTGAATACAGGACGCTGAGTACAAGAGTAAGGAGGTCCTGTTGAACATAAGAACATAAGAAATAGGAGCAGGAGTGGGCCACCTAGCCCTTCGAGCCTGCCCCGCCATTCAACAAGATCATGGCTGATCTGAAGTGGATCAGTTCCACTTTCCAGCTTTCTCCCCATAACCCTTAATTCCCTTGTCTATCAGAAACCTATCCACCCATGACTTAAATATATTCAGCGAGGTAGCCTCCACCACTTCAATGGGCAGAGAATTCCAGAGATTCACCACCCCTTGAGTGAAGAAGTTCCTCCTCAACTCCGATCTAAACTACTCCCCCCCCCTTACTTTGAGGCTGTGCCCTCTAGTCCTGCTGTCCTTTCTAAGCGGGAAGAATCTCTCTACCTCTACCCTATCTATCCCCTTCATTATCTTATATGTCTCTATAAGATCCCCCCTCAGCCTTCTAAACTCCAACAAGTACTAGACCATAAGCAGAATTGGTGATTATTATTCACCCGGTGATGATTTTGAGCTATGGGAATGCAATGACAGCTCTTGCAATGGTCTAGTTACATGACAGGGTGAGTGGGGAGCACTGTTCCCCTTGGTTGAGGGGTCAGTCATGAGGGGGCATAGCTTTAGTGTAAGGGGCGGTCTGCTCCGCCACTCAAACATGGCTGATAAGTTTCTCAGCTCCATTCTCCTGCCTTTTCCCCATAACCATTGATTCCCTCATCAGTTAAGAACCTATCTATCTCTGTCTTAAATACACTCAATGGTCTCTACAGTCTTCTGTGGCAATGAATTCCACAGATTCATCACCCTCTGCCTTAACAAATTCCTCCTCATCTCAGTTCTAAAGGTTTACTCTGAGGCTGTACACTTGGATCCTAGTCTCCCTTACAAATGGAACCATCTTTCCCAGGTCCAGTCTATCCAGGCCTTTCAGTATTCTATAAGTTTCAATGAGATCCCCTCCCTCATCCTTCTAAACTCCATTGAGTACAGACTCCGTCCTCAAATGCTCCTCGTACATCAAGCTTTTCATTCCCAGGATCATTATCATGGACGTCCTCTGGACTGCCTCCAAGCTCAGCACATCCATCCTTAGATAGGGGGCACAAAATTGCTCACAATATTCCAAATGTAGTCTGACCAGACGATATAAAGCCACAGCAGTACATCCCTACTTTTGTATATGACACTAGTAAAGCCTGATCTTGCACTTTGTCCAGTTCTGGGAACTGTGCCTGAGGAAGGATGTGAAGGTACCGGAGAGAGTACAGTGGAGATTCACAAGGACAATTCCAGGGATCAAGAACTGCAGCTATGAAGATAGATTGGAGAGGTTAGGCTGAGAGGAAACTTAATAGAGATATTTAAGATCACAGAGTATTGAGAGAGTAAATAATGAGAAACTGTTCCCTCTCAAGTGGCCATCAAGAACTGGGTGGCACAGTGGTTAGCAGTGCTGTCTGAAAGCGCTAGAGATCCGGGTTTGATTCCCGGCCTGGGTCACTGTCTGTGTAGAGTTTGCACGTTCTTTTTGCATCTGCGTGGGTTTTCTTTGGGTGCCCCAGTTTCCTCCTACAGTCCAAAGATGTGCAGGTTAGGTGGATTGGCAATGCTAAATTGTCCCTTAGTGTCAGGGGGACGAGCTAGGGTAAATACATGGTGTTATGGGCTTATGGCCTGGATGGAATTGTGGTTGGTGTAGACTTGATGGGCTGAATGGCCTCCTTCAGATTATAGGGATTCTATGATTCCAGCTAGACGGCATAGGTTCAAAATAATGGAATGGATAAAAGGAGTAGAAACGAAAATATTTTCCTCAGAGGGCGGTGGAGTCCAGAACATACTTCCTGAGAGGATGGAGGAGGCGGGTTCAGTTGAGGTATTGGGAAGATAATGGGATTGTTATATGAAAAGACAGAATGTGCAGGATTATGGGGATGAGGCAGAAAGTAAAATACTCTTTCAGAGAACCGGTGCAGACTCAATGGGCAGAACGGCCTTGTTCTGCACTGTGAAGATTCTGTGAGGTTGAGGAGGGGTAATTCCAGAGGAGTTGGACAGCTGAAGCTAACCATGATGGTGGTTCCAGGGGAATCAGGGACATGTTTAAAGGGCAGGATGGAAGCAGAGGCCTCACTGGGTTGTGAGGCTGATGGAGATTACAGAGATGGCAAGGTACTGAGGCCACGGGATTTGAAAACATGGATGAGAATTTGAAAATCGGAGATATGGGGGGAATGAATGAAAGTTTAATCAAAGAGGTGGCTTTTGCTGATTTGGAGCTGGAAAGAATTTCCAAGTGTATAACACAGAGTGGAAGAGAAAGCTGTCAATGACAGAGCAAATGGGGAAAAGGGGAAGGTAGTGCACAAGAGGTTATTCAGGGATGAATGAGGTAATAGCTGTGCTCGACTTCCTGCTCTCTCCCAGATCCTCATAGCTGAAAGCTCAAGCTAATGCTCAAGTGTAGGCTCATAGTAAATGATTTAACCCTAACCCCAATGTGACAAATTGTCAACCATTTAGGGAGATAAGGAGAGAAATGTGACTGAGCGGTAAGATTATGCTTTCTGTCCACTAAGTACTAACGCTGCTTGGTCCCAGACTACTTTATGCTTTCTGAAAAAAGAACAGACATGTTCCTTAAACTACAGGAGTAAGACATTGATAATGAACCATATAGAGAGATATTAAGACAGGCGACTGGAAGCTTGGTCAAAGACTGTCATACAGGAGGAGAGAGATAGAGGGAAGAGATATAGAAATTCCAGAACTTAGAGTGCAGACTGCTGTAGAGCATGAAGAATTCTACTCTCTGAGCGTGCTGGGGGGATAACAGAGACAAAGTGGGAGAGATTCTTGTAGAGAGATGAGACATTTAAAACTGATGCACAGCTGGAAAGCCAGTGTAATGCAGGGATGATTAATGAACAGGATTTCCACCAAAGTAGGATCCAAACCTCAAAGATGATGATCTCAGGATTACTACCAGAGCCACGTACTAGTCTGAGTGGAAACAGTAGGATATACAGAATGAATACAAGGCTGAAAGGCTGGTGTGAGGGGAAGGGTTTCAGATTCCTGGGACATTGGGATTGGTTCTTGGGGAGGTGGGACATGTACAAACTGGACGGTGAACTCCAGAAGTTGTTTATTCCTCCTTGGCACAAGAGTGGAAAGGTAATTGTGGCCAAACCATGGCTTCCCGCTGCTCCCCGGTCTGCTTCACGCTGATCCTGACCTTTGTTACATGCCTCTCGCTCCACTCCACAGCCTTCTTTATTATAAGGAAGACATACATAAGAACATAAGAAATAGGAGCAGGAGTAGGCCAACTAGCCCTTCAAGGCTGCCCCGCCATTCAATAAGATCATGGCTGATCTGTCGTGCTCAGTTCCACATTCCTGCCCTCTCCCCATAACCCTTAATCCCCTCTCTTATCAAAAACCCATCAACCTGCGTCTTAAAAATATTTAGCGAGGTAGCCTCCACCACTTCAACGGGCAGAGAATTCCAGAGATTCACCACCCTTTGAGTGAAGAAGTTCCTCCTCAACTCTGTTCTAAACCGCCCCCCCTTTATCTTGAGGCTGTGCCCCCTAGTCCTGCTATCCTTTCTGAGCGGGAAGAGTCTCTCCACCTCTATCCTATCCATCCCATTCTTCATCTTATACGTCTCAATGAGATCTCCCCTCGTTCTTCTAAACTCTAACGTGTACAAGCCTAATTTATTCAGCCTCTCCTCATAGCTCAACCCCCTCAACTCCGGCATCAGCCTAGTAAACCTCCTCTGCACTCCCTCCAAGGCCAAAATATCCTTGCGTAAGTATGGTGCCCAAAACTGCACACAGTACTCCAGCTGCGGCCTCACCAATGCCCTATACAGCCGCAGCAAGACCTCCCTACTTTTATATTCAATCCCCCTCGTGATGAAGGCCAGCATCCCATTCGCCTTCCTGACCACCTGCTGCACCTGCAAGCTGGGTTTTTGCGACTTATGCACAAGGACCCCGAGGTTCCTCTGCACCGTCGCCTGCTGCAGTTTTTCTCCACGTAAGTAATAATCCTTCCTACCATTATTCCTACCAAAGTGGACCACCTTGCACTTGCCAACATTAAATTCCATTTGCCATTTCCTGGCCCATTCGCCCAGCCTATCTAGATCCTTCTGTAGACTCTCCCCACCCTCCGCACAATTTGCCTTTCCACCAATTTTGGTGTCATCAGCAAATTTCGACACCCGACACTCGGTTCCCTCCTCCAGATCATCTATATAAATGGTAAATAGCTGAGGCCCCAGCACCGACCCCTGGGGCACTCCACGAACATATGAAATCAAACCAGAAGTAGGTCATTCGGCCCCACTGTGCCATTCAACAAGATCTGTCGAGTTCAACATTCCCATCTATCCCTGATAAGCTTTGATTCCCTTATCTGATAAGAATCTATTTACCTCTGCCTCAGAAATATCCAGTGACCCCGCTTCCATTGTATTCTGAGGCAGTCCCAATCTTTCCACATAACCATAGCTCTTTATGCCCCCCGGAACCATTCTTGTGAACCTCCTCTATTCTCTCCAATGTCTTCACATCCTTTCTCAAGAATGACACCAAAACTTTAATGCAGTACTTCAGATAAGGCCTAACTATAGTGTCTTGTACAAGTTCAGCATCATCTCCTTACTCCTGTACTCAGTTAGCCTCCTAATAAAATTGTGCTTTCTCAATTTCATTTTTCCACTTCTCCATTCCAGCTCCTTTCTTTGCCCGCCTGCCCTTCCCCTTCAGGGCATCTGCCATAATCCACAGGCAGTCTCTTAACCATCTGTATCTCCGTTCTGCCATTTACACATTCTGATCACTTAATGAACACTTTTAGCACCTTTCTCAGCTTTTTTCATTCTCATTGATATTCCCTTTGCCCAATTACACCACCCCATCCCACCCTCAGCTGATTTTCTTCCATCTTAGCTCTGACGAAGGGTCATCTAGATTCAACGTTGGCTCTATTTTCTCTTCAAGGATGGCAGATGTCCTTTCCTAAAGGAAATCAATGACAGTTGTCATTACCTTTCCATTCAGTTTTATTAACTAAATTCAAATTCTACCAGTTGCCATGGTGAGGTTTGAACCTATGTGTGTAAAGCCTCAGGATTCCCAACAAACTCAGTGACATTCTCCTCCATGTTGGTTTGGTGGGTTGACCATGCTAAATTCTCCCTTAGTGTATCTGAACAGGTGCCAGAGTATGGCGACAAGGAAATTTTCATTGCAATGTCAAAGTAAGCCTACTTGTGAAACTAATAGATAAACTTTAAACTCCATCCACCATGGGACTACGTGCGCTGACGCCGCTGTCCCAGTTGACTATGTGCGCTGACGCCGCTGTCCCAGTTGACCATGTACGCTGACGCCGCTGTCCCAGTTGACCATGTGCGCTGACGCCGCTGTCCCAGTTGACCATGTGCGCTGACGCCGCTGTCCCAGTTGACCATGTGCGCTGACGCCGCTGTCCCAGTTGACCATGTGCGCTGACGCCGCTGTCCCAGTTGACTATGTGCGCTGACGCCGCTGTCCCAGTTGACTATGTGCGCTGACGCCGCTGTCCCAGTTGACTATATATTCAGTGTAGTCAACACTATACACACTGACACAGGGAACTACCACTCCCAGCAGGCGTTGGGACGGCGCAGGGAGACGTCTCCGGGACTGATTGACAGCAGCATAGACCAATCACTAGGCGGAAATATGGAAGCTGGGCACTGATTGACCAGAGTCCGCCAATCAGGCGGCGGCGCGGCGCGGGGCGGGAGCAGCGGCGGGCGGAGGTGGTGGAGGCGGAGGAGACCGGAGCGCGAGCGGCGGCGGCGGAGGTCGATGGCGGTGCTGGCAGCTGTTTGATGAGGAAAGCGGGCGATGGCGGCCTCGCCGAACGCTGCTCTCCAGATTCTGTCATTGTTATTTTTAAAACATAAGCGCGACAAGAAAAGACGATTCGCCAAATGAGGAAGGGCCGGAGGCCGAGTGTGAAAGGTCCGGCGACCGTTAGCGGCGCGAGAGCGGCAGGTAGGAGCACGTGACAGCAGCCAGCTGTTCACCTGAGCAGCACGAGCCACCTGCTCCCTGAGTGTCAGTCTTAGTGTCCATGCATGTAGTCACCTGGGACAGCGGTGTTAGTGCATGTAGTCAACTGGGACAGCGGTGTTAGTGCATGTAGTCACCTGGGACAGCGGTGTTAGTGCATGTAGTCAACTGGGACAGCGGTGTTAGTGCATCTAGTCAACTGGGACAGTGGTGTCAGTGCATGTAGTCACCTGGGACGGTGGTGTTAGTGCATGTAGTCAACTGGGATGGCGGTGTAGTGCATATAGTCAACTGGGACAGTGGTGTCAGTGCATGTAGTCAACTGGGACAGTGGTGTCAGTGCATGTAGTCAATTGGGACAGTGGTGTCAGTGCATGTAGTCAACTGGGACGGCGGTGTAGCGCATGTAGTCAACCGGGACAGTGGTGTCAGTGCACGTAGTCAACTGGGACAGTGGTGTCAGTGCACGTAGTCAACTGGGACAGTGGTGTCAGTGCACGTAGTCAACTGGGACAGTGGTGTCAGTGCACGTAGTCAACTGGGACAGTGGTGTCAGTGCACGTAGTCAACTGGGACAGTGGTGTCAGTGCACGTAGTCAACTGGGACAGTGGTGTCAGTGCACGTAGTCAACTGGGACAGTGGTGTCAGTGCACGTAGTCAACTGGGACAGTGGTGTCAGTGCACGTAGTCAACTGGGACAGTGGTGTCAGTGCACGTAGTCAACTGGGACAGTGGTGTCAGTGCACGTAGTCAACTGGGACAGTGGTGTCAGTGCACGTAGTCAACTGGGACAGTGGTGTCAGTGCACGTAGTCAACTGGGACAGTGGTGTCAGTGCACGTAGTCAACTGGGACAGTGGTGTCAGTGCACGTAGTCAACTGGGACAGTGGTGTCAGTGCACGTAGTCAACTGGGACAGTGGTGTCAGTGCATGTAGTCAACTGGGACAGTGGTGTCAGTGCATGTAGTCAACTGGGACAGTGGTGTCAGTGCATGTAGTCAACTGGGACGGCGGTGTAGTGCATATAGTCACCTGGGACAGCGGTGTTAGTGCATGTAGCCACCTGGGACAGCGGTGTCAGTGCATATAGTCAACCGGGACAGTGGTGTTAGTGCATGTAGTCAGCTGGGACGGCGGTGTAGTGCGTATAGTCAGCTGGGACGGCGGTGTAGTGCGTATAGTCAGCTGGGACGGCGGTGTAGTGCGTATAGTCAGCTGGGACGGCGGTGTAGTGCGTATAGTCAGCTGGGACGGCGGCGTAGTGCGTATAGTCAGCTGGGACGGCGGCGCCAGCGCGTGCAGTCAGCTGGGACGGCGGCGCCAGCGCGTGCAGTCAGCTGGGACGGCGACGGCGGCGCCAGCGCGTGCGGTCAGCTGGGACGGCGGCGCCAGCGCGTATAGTCAGCTGGGACGGCGGCGCCAGCGCTTGCGGTCAGCTGGGACGGCGGCGCCAGCGCGTGCGGTCAGCTGGGACGGCGGCGCCAGCGCGTGCGGTCAGCTGGGACGGCAGCAGTGCCAGAAACCCAGATAATGTTGTGGGGACCTGGATTCAAATCCTGCCATGGCAGATGTTGGAATTTGAATTCAGTAAAAAAAAATCTGCAATAACGATTTACTAATGACCATGAAACATTTGATTGTTGGGGAAAAACCCATCTGGTTCACTAATGTCCTTTAGGGAAGGAAACCTGCTGTCCTGGTCTGGCCTACACGTGACTCCAGAGTCACAGCAATATGGTTGACTCCAAACTGCCCTCTAAAATGGCCTTGCAAGCCACTCCGTTGCATCAATCGCTTCAAAATCTCACAAAGAAATGAAACCAGATGGACTGCCTGGCATCGACCTAGGCACCAGAAAAGACAATGGCAAAATGAATAGCTGTGTCGATCCTGCAAAGTTCAGCTTACTAATATCTGGGGACTAGTGCCAAAATGGGGACAACTGTCTCTCAGACTAGTCAAGCAGCAGCCTGAAATAGTCATTCTCATGGGGAATCATACCTTACAGATAACACAGACACCAGTATTACCATCCCTGGATATGTCCTGTCTCACCAACAAGACAGACCCAGCAGAGGTGGTGGCACAGTGGTATACAGTAGGGAGGGAGTTGCCCTGGGAGTCCTTAACATTGACTCTGGACCTCATGAAGTCTCATGGCTTCAGGTTAAAGATGGACAAGGAAAGCTCTTATTTGTTACCATGTACTGTTCCCCTTTAGCTGATGAATCAGTCCTCCTCCATGTTGAGCAACACTTGGAGGTGGCACTGAGGGTGGCAAGGACACAAATTTACCTTGGGTGGGGGATTTCAATGCCCATCACCAAGAATGGGCCGGCAGCACATTACTGTTCGAACTGTTTGGGTCTGAAAGGATATAACTGCTACACTGGGTCTGCAGCAGGTGGTGAAGGAACCAACAAAAGGAAAAAACATACTTGACTGCATCCTTAGCAATCTGCTGGCTGCAGATGCACCTGTTAGTGACAGTATCGGTAAGAGTGACCACCACACAGTCCTTCTGGAGACAAAGTTCTGCCTTCACATTGAGAATAACCTCCATTGTGTTGTGTGGCACTATCACCATGCTAAATGGGACAGACTTTGAATCGATTGCACAGCTTAAGACTGGGCATCCATGAGGCACTGTGGGGCCATCAACGGCAGGGAATTGTACTTCAGCACAATCGGTAACCTCACGGTCGGACATATCCCCCATTCAACCGTTATCATCAAGCCAAGGGATCAACTCTGGTTCAATGGAGAGTGCAGTAGGCCATGCCAGGAGCAGCACCAGGCATACCTAAAAATGAGGTATCAACCTGGTGAAGCCACCAGACAGGACTACTTCCCAAATGGCTAAAACAGCAAGTGACTGAGCTAAGCAGTCTCACAACCAACAGATCAGATCTAAGCTCTTCAGTGCTTCCATATCCACTCGTGAATGATGGTGACCAATTAAACAACTCACTGGAGGAGGAGGCTTCACAAATATCCCTATTCTGAATGATGGAGGAGCCCGGCACATCAGTGCAAAAGATAAGACTGAAGCATTCGCAACCATCTTCAGCCAGGAGTGCTGAGTAAATGATCCATTTCGGCCTCCTTCTGTGGTCCCCAGCATCAGAGATGCCAGTCTCCTGCCCAGCCAATTTGATTCACTCCACATAATATCAAGAAATGGTTGGAGGTACTGGATACTGCAAGGGCAATGGGCTCTGATAACATTCCAGCAGATTACTGAAGACTTGTGTTCCAGAACTTGCCGCTCCCATAGCCAAGCTCTTCCAGTAAAGTTAAAACACTGGCATCTATCCAACAATGTGGAAAATTGCCCAGGTATGTCCTGTACACAAGAAGCAGGACAAATCCAACCCAGCCAATTACCACCCAATCAATCTACTCGATCATCAGTATAGCGATGGAAGGGGTCATCAACAGTGCTATCAAGCAGCCTCTACTCAGCAATAACCTGCTCACTGAAACCCAATTGTGATTTTGCCAGGGTCAGTCAATTCCAAACCTCTTTACAGCCTTGGTTCACATATTGATGAAAGAGCTGAATTCAGCGGTGCGGTGAGGTGAGAGTGACATTTGACATCAAGG
Source organism: Carcharhinus amblyrhynchos (assembly GCF_965287045.1). Lineage (NCBI taxonomy): Eukaryota > Metazoa > Chordata > Chondrichthyes > Carcharhiniformes > Carcharhinidae > Carcharhinus > Carcharhinus amblyrhynchos. The sequence goes on along the minus strand of NC_137325.1, from coordinate 146,821,395 downwards.
CCCGCGTTTGACTGAGTGTGGAATCAAGGAGCCCAAGTGAAACTGGAATCAATGGCATGATGTGGAGACACCGTGCGACAGTCACCAGACAGGAGTGTGCCCCTCTTGTCGGGGAACACTTCAGCAGTCTGGCATTCAGCCTCCAATCTTCGGGTAAACCTTCAAGACCCACGACAATGTAGAATCGCTGAGCAGAAACTGAGGTGGACACAAGAAGTTCCACAACGTGACCATCCCGTCATGACCAATAGTACCCTTCGTTGTCTGGTATTTCCTTGGAGAGGAGAAATTATGATATCTTGTTTGGAGCCTTCAACATATCATCGATAAAGACGAACACCTTGCCAAGGTCATCCTCACACCCCCTCTACTTGCCTTCAAACAACGCAACCTTAAACAGACCATTGTTTGCAGCAAACCACTTAACCTTCAGGAGAACAGCAATCACGACACCACATGACCCTGCCACAGCAACCTCTGCAAGACATGCCAGATCATCGACATGAATACCATCTTCACATGTGAGAACACTACCCACCAGGTACGTGGTACATACTCTTGTGACTAGGGCAAGGTTGTCTACCTCATATGCTGTAGGAAGGGATGTCCTGAGGCGTGGTACATCGGCACGACCATGCAGACGCTAGGACAAAAGAACAGAAACCAAGCGATAGTCACCTGGCAGGAGTGTTCCCTTCCTCTGGGGGAACACTTCAGCAGTCAAGGGCATTCGGCCTCCAATCTGCAGGTGAGCGTTCTCCAAGGTAGCTTCAAGACACATGACAATTAGCCAAGTTCCACACACATGAGGTTGGTCTCAACTGGGATCTTGGGTTCATGTCGCACTATTTGTAACCCCCCATCATTTGACCTGGGCTTGCAAAATCCTACTAACTGACATAGCTGGAGACAATTCACACCTCTTTTAACCTGTGATCTCTCTCTCCGCTCGCATTGTCTATACCTGTAAAGACTTGCATTCCAACCATTATCTTGCAGTTAAGTCTGTGTCTAAATATGCTGTGTTTGTGAACCCATCTCCACTCATCTGATGAAGGAACAGTGTTCCGAAAGCTCGTGATACCAAATAAATCTGCTGGACTTTAACCTGGTGTTGTGAGACTTCTTCCTAGAATCAGTGGGTATCAGAGGGCAGACATTCTGCTTGTTGAAATCATACCTGGCACATAGGAATATGGTTGTGGAAGGTCAGGCATCTCTGCAGGAGTCCCTCAGGGTATTGTCCTAGGCTTAACAATCTTCAGCTGTTTCATTAATGACCTTCCTGCCATCATAAGGTCAGAAATGGGGATGTTCGCCATTGTGCAATCACTGTTCAGTGCCATTCACAACTCCTCAGATATTGAAGCACTCCATGTACAAATGCAACAAGATCTGGACAATATCCAGGCTTGGGCTGACAAGTGGCAAGAAACATTCATGCCACAAAAATGCCAGGCAATGACCATCACCAATAAGAGACACTCTAACCACCACCCCTTGACATTCGGTTACACCATCACTGAATCCCCCAACGACAATGTCCTTGGGGTTACCGTTGACTAGAAACTCAACTGGACTCATCATGTAAACACAGTGGCTATAAGAGCAAAGCAGTGCCATGTAACACACCTCCTCACTACCCAAAAGCTATCCACTATGTACATAGCACAAGTCAGGAGCATAATGGAAAACTCCCTATCTGCCTGGGTGGATGCAGCTCCAATACTCAAGAAGCTTGACATCATTTGAGACAAAGCAGCCTGTTGATTGGCACCACATCTACAAACACACCACACCAACACTCAGTAGCAACAGTGTGTACTATCTACAAGATGCACTGCAGCAATTCACCAAAGATCATTGCACTGCACCTTCCAAATCCATGACCTCTTCATCTACAAGGACAAGGGCAGTAGGTACCTGGGAGCACCCCCACCTATAAGCTCCCGTCCAAGCCACTCACCGTCCTATCTTGGAAATATATCGCTGTTCCTTTCCAGTTGCTAGGTCAGAATCCTGGAATTCCTTCCCTAATGGCACTGTGGGTCAACACACAGCATGTGGACTACAGCGATTTCAAGAAGGCAACTCACCACCACCTTCTAAAAGGCAACTAGGGATGGGCAATAAATGCTGGCCAGCCAGTGATACCCATGTCCCATGAATGAATTAGAAAAGTGATTGTATACTTTCAACTGGGACAGCAATATTTGATTTTGTTTTATTGTCACATGTATTGGTATACAGCGAAATGTATTATTTCTTGCGCATAATACAGTTAAAGTTAAATACCATTTAACTACCATTCAACTTTTAAGTACAGTTAAATACCATTTACATAGATGATCTGGAGGAGGGGGCTGAGTGTAGGGTAACAAAATTTGCTGATGACACAAAGATGAGTGAAAAAGCGAATTGCGTGGAGGGCACGGAAAGTCTGCAGAGAGATCTGGATAGGCTGAGTGAATGGGCAAGGACCTGGCAGATGGAGTATAACGCTATCAAATGGGAGGTTATCCACTTTGGTAGAAATAATAGTAGAGGGATTATTATTTAAAGGGCAAAAAGCTGCAGCATGCTACTGTGCAGAGCGACCTGGGGGTCCTTGTGCATGAATCGCAAAAACCCAGTCTGCAGGTGCAGCAGGTGATAGAACATAGAACATTACAGCACAAACAGGCCCTTCGGCCCACGAGTTGCGCCGAACACATCAACACCTATCAATCTATAGACCTATCTATAACCCCCAATCCCATTAAACCCCATATACTTATCCAGAAGTCTTTTAAAAGACCCCAGCGAGTTCGCCTCCACCACCACTGACGGCAGCCGATTCCATTCACTCACCACCCTCTGAGTGAAAAACTTACCCCTAACATCACTTCTGTACTTTCCTCCCCGCACCTTAAATCTATGTCCTCTCGTAGCGACCATTTCAACCCGGGGAAATAGGGTGGATTCTCAGAGGCTATCTATTCCTCTCAACGTTTTATAAACTTCTATCAGGTCGCCTCTCAACCTTCGTCTCTCCAGGGAAAAGAGTCCCAGCTCCCTCAACCTAACTTCATAAGGCATGCCTCCCAGTCCAGGCAACATCCTCTGTACCCTTTCAATAGCTTCTACGTCTTTCCTATAGTGAGGTGACCAGAACTGCGCACAGTACTCCAAATGAGGCCTGACAAGGGTCTTATCAAGGGTGATCAAGAAGGCGAATGGAACATTGGCCTTTGTAGCGAGGGGGATAGATTATAAAAGCAGGGAGGTCTTGCTGCAACTGTGCAGGGCACTGGTGAGGCCGCAACTGGAGTACTGTGTGCAGTTTTGGTCCTCGCATTTGCGAAAGGATATATTTGCCTTGGAGGGAGTACAGAGAAGGTTCACCAGGCTGATACTGGAGATGAGGGGATTAGCTTATCAAGAGAGATTGAATAGACTGGGTCTGTACTCGTTGGAGTTTAGAAGGCTGAGGGGGGATCTTATAGAGACTTACAAGAGAATGAAGGGGCTAGATAGGGTAGAGGTAGAGAGATTCTTCCCACTTAAAAAGGATAGCAGAACTAGAGGGCACAGCATCAAAATAAGAGGGGGGGGTGCAGTTTAGAACAGAGTTGAGGTGGAACTTCACTCAAAGGATGGTGAGTCTCTGCCCATTGAAGTGGTGGAGGCTACCTTGCTGAATATACTTAAGTCACGGGTAGATAGGTTTCTGATAGACGAGGGAATTAAGGGTTATGGGGAGAAACCGGGAAAGTGGAACTGATCTGCTTCAGATCAGCCATGATCTTATTGAATGGTGGGGCAGGCTCGAAGGGCTAGATGGCCTACTCCTGCTCCTATTTCTTATGTTCTTATGTAAAGCATACCATTCATAGAGTACACGGGGAGAAGGAAAAGAATGTGTGCAAAATACAGTGTTTCAGTCACAGCTAGTGTGAAGAGAAAAATCAGCTTGATGTAAGGTAGGTCCATTCAAAAGACAGATGTAAATGGGTAAAGAAATGTTAAAAGTTCTCACCTTAAGGTTTTGTACCTGAATACTCAGAGCATTCAAAAACAAAACGGATCAATTCATTTCACAGATGTAAAAGAGTACGATATGGTCGATAATACAGAGACGTGCTCCAAGGTGAGTAAGGATGGGAACTAAACAATGAGGGCTAGTCAGTGTTAAGGAAGGACAGACAGAAAGGAAAAGATGGTGGAGTTGCATTGTTGATCAAAGATGATATTGAGGGAAGATATTAGCATAGATGATGTGGAATCTGTATAAGTCGAGTTAAGAAACAACAAGGGGCAAAAAACATTGGTTAGGATAATATACAGACCACCAGGCTAGAGATAATGTAGGGAAAAAGCATTAGGAAGGAAATTGAAGATACATATATTAAAGGAGCATCTGTGATAATGGGTGATTTTAATCTGCATATAGATTGGGATAGTCAAATTAGTCACAATACAATAGAGCACGTACGGGGATGGTCTTCTGGAGCAATATGTTGAGGAACCAACAGGGGAACAAGCCACCTTGGACTGGGAGTCTGAGGCAGTGGGAAGTATGGGCAGAGTCAATGGATGGGAGTCTGGTTTGCATTATGGACTGGGCTACATTCACAATCCTTTGTAGTTTCTTGTAGTCTTGAACAGAGCAGGAACCATACAGACTGTAATACATCCAGAAAGAATGTAATTTGTGGTGCATATGTAAAAATCAGCGAGAGTTGCAGTGGACATGCTGAATTTCCCACGCCTCATGAGAAAGTGGAGATGTCAGTTGGCTTTCTTAACTATCAGTGTGGAGAACGGGGCTGGTTGTTGGTGATCTGAACACCTAGAAACTTGATGTTCTTGACCATTTCCACTTCCCTGCCGTTGATGTAGACAGCTGCATGTCCTCCACTATGCTTTTTGAAGTCGATGACTATCTCCTTCATTTTGTTGACGTTAACTGGTGCGATTGTCATCGCACCAGTTCACCAGATTCTCTGTCTCATTCCTGTACTCCGTCTCATCATTGTTTGAGATTCTACGGTGGTGTCATCAGCAAACTTGAAAATCAAGTTGGAGCAGAATTTGGCCACACAGTCCATAAAGAGTATAGTAAGCGGCTGAGGATACAGCCTTGCAGAGCACCAGTGTTGAGGATAATTGTAGAGGAGGTGACATTGCCTATCCTTGCTTATAGGAGGCAACGTCAGTGTATGCTCATAATTGGGACAGCAATGTCAATATGCATTGAGGAGAGCAGATGGCCTTGTGGTGCTATTGCTAGACTATTAATCCAGAAACTCAGCCAGTGTTCTGGGGACCTGGGTTTGAAACCCTCCCTGTCAAATGGTGGAATTTGAATTCAATAAAATGTATCTGGAATTAAGAGTCTATTAATGACGATGAAATCATTGTCAATTGTCGAAAAAACCCATCTGGTTCACTTTAGGGAAGGAAATCTGCTTTCTTGACCTAGTCTTGCCTATGTGTGACTCCAGAGCTGCAGCAATATCTGTTGACTCTCAACTGCTGTCCAAGGGCAACTAGGGATGGTCAAAGAATGCTGGCCAGTCAATGATACCCATGAATATTTAAAAAAAAACTCGCAACAGGGGCCATCAGGCCCTCACAACTGGGACAGCATGGATAGAAAACTGGCTGTCACATAGAAAACAGAGAGTTGGAATAAATGGCTTTTTAGCGAGGAAAGATGTAACTAGTTGAGTACTGCAGGCATCAGTTCTTGGCCTGCACTTATGCATTATTTGCATGAATCACCTAGAGGAAGGAACAGAATGTAATGTTTCCATATTTGTCAATGATGCAAAGATAGATGGAAGGACAGGTTGTGATGAGGATATTATGATTCTACAATGGGTTATAGCTAGATTGAGTAACTGGACAAAACTTGACAAATGGAGCTTAACATGGGGAAGTGTGAGGTCATGCATTTGAGTAGGAGGAATCAAAAGGTAGGATATTACCGAAATGGAGAGAGACTACGGTGAGTCAAGTTTAGAGGAATCTAGGTGTTCTCGTGAATGAATCACAACATACTAGCAGGCAGGTCCAACAAGTAGTTAAGAAGGCACATGGCATTTTGGCCTTATTGCAATGCGATTGGAGTTTAAAAATAGGGAGGTTTTGGTGAGGCCTCAGTTGGGATACTGCATACAGTTTTGATCCCCTTACTCTAAAAAAGGATAAAGTAACATTGGCAGTAGTTCAAATTCACCAGTCTAATTCCTGGGATGAGAACATAAGAACATAAGAAATAGGAGCAGGAGTAGGCCATCTAGCCCTTCGAGCCTGCCCCGCCATTCAATAAGATCATGGCTGATCTGTCGTGGCTCAGTTCCACTTTCCCGCCCTCTCCCCATAACCCTTAATCCCCTCTCTTATCAAGAACCCATCAACCTGCTTCTTAAAAATATTTAGCGAGGCAGCCTCCACCACTTCAACGGGCAGAGAATTCCAGAGATTCACCACCCTTTGAGTGAAGAAGTTCCTCCTCAACTCCGTTCTAAACCGCCTCCCCTTTATCTTGAGGCTGTGCCCCCTAGTCCTACTGTCTTTTTTGAGCGGGAAGAGTCTCTCCACCTCTATCCTATCCATCCCATTCATCATCTTATACGTCTCAATGAGATCTCCCCTCATTCTTCTAAACTCTAACGAGTACAAGCCTAGTTTATTCAGCCTCTCCTCATAGCTCAATCCCCTCAACTCCGGTATCAGCCTAGTAAACCTCCTCTGCACTCCCTCCAAGGCCAAAATATCCTTGCGCAGGTGCGGTGCCCAAAACTGCACACAGTACTCCAGCTGCGGCCTCACCAATGCCCTATACAGCTGCAGCAAGACCTCCCTACTTTTATATTCAATCCCCCTCGCTATGAAGGCCAGCATCCCATTCGCCTTCCTGACCACCTGCTGCACCTGCAAGCTGGGTTTTTGCGACTCATGCACAAGGACCCCGAGGTCCCTCTGCACCGTCGCCTGCTGCAGTTTTTCGCCACGTAAGTAATAGTCCTTCCTACCATTCTTCCTACCAAAGTGGACCACCTCACACTTGCCAACATTAAATTCCATTTGCCATTTCCTGGCCCATTCGCCCAGCCTATCTAGATCCTTCTGCAGACTCTCCACACCCTCCGCACAATTTGCCTTTCCCCCAATCTTGGTGTCATCAGCAAATTTCGACACCCTGCACTCGGTTCCCTCCTCCAGATCATCTATATAAATGGTAAATAGCTGAGGCCCCAGCACCGACCCCTGGGGCACCCCACTAGTCACCAACCGCCAATCCGAATAGCACCCATTGACCCCCACTCTCTGCCTCCTATTTGACAACCAATCCTCTATCCACGCTAACACCCTACCCCCAACTCCATGTCCCCTGACCTTCTGCAATAACCTCTTGTGAGGTACCTTGTCAAACGCCTTCTGAAAATCCAGAAAGACCACATCCACCGGCTCTCCTCTATCCACTGCCCTAGACACATCCTCATAGAACTCCAGTAAATTTGTCAGACACGACTTCCCTTTAATGAAACCGTGTTGCGTCTGCCCTATCAAGCAATTCCCTTCAAGATGCCTCGCAATTTCCTCCTTAATGACGGATTCCAACATTTTACCTACCACAGACGTTAAACTAACCGGCCTATAATTCCCTGCCTTTTGCCTGGCACCCTTCTTAAACAACGGCGTAACATTAGCCGTTTTCCAATCTTCCGGCACTTCCCCGGAATCCAGCGACGTCTGGAAAATAACCACCAAGGCATCCACTATAACCTCCGCCATTTCTTTCAGAACCCTCGGATGCATTCCATCCAGTCCTGGGGACTTGTCCACAATCAGCCCCTCCAGTCTGTCGAGCACCACCTCTCTAGTAACAGTAATGTCATTAAGACCCTCCAGTCCTACCACCTTTCCATCGCTAACACCTGGCAAATTATTCACGTCCTCCTCCGTGAAGACAGAGGATCGTTCCATCACGAGAGACCAAATAGTTTGGTCTGTATTCTTTGGCATTTGAGTGAGAGGGACCTTATTAAAACATGTAAGATCCTGAGGAGGCTTGACAGGGTAGATGGTGAAATGTTTTCACGAGTGGGAGAGTCTCAAATAAGGGGACACAGCTGCAAGATAAAAGGTGGTTGTTTAAAATTGAGGTGCGCAACTGAATTCATATTTTGCTTCTGTCTTCACAAAATAAGAATTAAATAATGTACCAGAAGTTCTGAGAGAATCGGATTTTCGTGAGGAGCTGAAGGAAACTAGCACTAGTGGAGAAATGGGAAAATTAATGGGACTAGTGGATACATGTTCAGCTCCTGATAATCTTCATCCCATGGTACTTAAGGTAATGAACCTGGAAATAGTAGATCCATTGGTGGTCATTTTCCAAAATTCTTTGGACTCTGGACTGGTTCCTACTTATTGAATGGTAGCTAATGTAAGCCTGCTCCTCAGAAAGGAAGGTAGAGAGAAAACAGCAAAATATAGACCAGTGAGCCTAATGTCAGCATTGGAGAAGTGGCTAGAGTCCATTATCAAGGGTTTCATAACTCAACATTTAGAAAGCAGTGCTATAATCAGACAGTCAGCATGAATTTACAAATGCTTGATGAATCTATTGGAATTCTTTTGTGGGTGAAATTAGTAGAGTTGACCAAGGAGAACCAGTGGATTATTTAGACTTCAGAAAGTCTCATGTAGCAGACTACAGTGTAAAGTTAAAGTGCATTGGATTGCAAGTCATGTCTTGAGATGGATAGAAAGCTGGTTAGCAGACAAGAAGCAAAGAGTTGGTCTCTTTCTGATTGGCAGTCAGTGACTAATGGGGTACCACAGGGATCTGTGCTAGTGCTCTTAACTGTTCACATTATATATTAATGATTTGGAAGAGGGAACTGAATGTATCATCTCCAAATTTGCAGATAATACAAAGTTGGGTGGGAAGATGAACTATGAGGAGGATGCAGAGATGCTTCAGATTGATTTCAACTGGCTGTGTGTGTGGGCACATGCATGGCAGGTGCAATATAATGTGGATAAATGTGAGATTATCCACTTTGGTAGCAATAATAGGAAGACAAATTATTACTTGAATGGGTGTAAATTGAGAGAGGTGGATACTTAGTAAGACCTTGATGTCCTTGTGTGTCAGTCGCTGAAAGTAAGGGCGCAGGTACAACAGACAGTAAAAAAGGCAAATGGTATGTTGGCCATCATAGCAAGAGGATTTTAGTACAAGAATAGGGATTTTTTAACTACAGTAGTGTATGGCATTGGTGAGGCCACATTTGGAGTATTGTCTGCAGTTTTAGTTTCTTATCTGAGGAAGTATGTCCTTCCTATAGAGGGAGTACTGTAAAGATTTACCAGGCTGATTCTTGAACTGGCAGGTCTGTCACATGAAGAAAGACTCGGTTAGGATTGTATTAATTGGAGTTTAGAAGAGTGAGAGGGGACCTCATAACAACTGAAAATTCTAAGAGGGTGAGACAGGGTAGATTCAGAAAGAATGTTCCCGCTACTGGGGGAATCCAGAATTACTGTTCGTAGAACTGAAATGAGGAGAAATTTCTTCACCCAGAGAGTGGTGAATGTGTGGCGTTCACTACCACGGAAAGTAGTTGGGGCCAAAACGTTGTGCGATATCACAAAGAAGAAACTACATACAGCTCTGGAGGCTAAAGGGATCAAGGGAATATGGGGGGAAGGGGGTTTTAGGATATTGAATTTGATGAGCAGCCATGATCAAAATGAATGGCAGAACAGCCTCGAAGAACCGAATGGCCTACCCCTGCTTCTAGTTTCTATGTTTTGAACTAACTTTTTAGTTGTTGTTCGTCCATCGTCATCGATGAGGACTACGACACCATTAGTCATTTTGAGGCTGGATACAATGTCTCTGAAGATGACTGATCAGGCCAATTCGGGCACAGAGTGTCCTGGCACATATTGGACAGACTTGTAGGCACTGTAGTTGTTGTGCTGGTGGCTCTGGACTTGCACAGCTTGCACTTAAGTTGTGCTTCAGCAATGCACCTTGCTCCATAAGCTTGACAGCCCTTGTAGATGAGGCAGCGCCAGGTAGGGCAGTGCAGAGAGTGGGGGTCAACGGGTGTTATTCGGATTGGCGGATGGTGACTAGTGGAGTGCCCCAGGGGTCGGTGCTGGGGCCTCAGCTTTTTACCATTTATATAGATGATCTGGAGGAGGGAACCGAGTGTAGGGTGTCAAAATTTGCGGATGACACCAAGATTGGGGGAATGGCAAATTGTGCGGAGAGTCTGCAGAAGGATCTCGATAGGCTGGGCGAATGGGCCAGGAAATGGCAAATGGAATTTAATGTTGGCAAGTGTGAGGTGGTCCACTTTGGTAGGAAGAATGGTAGGAAGGACTATTACTTACGGGGCGAAAAACTGCAGCAGGCGACGGTGCAGAGGGACCTCGGGGTCCTTGTGCATGAGTCACAAAAACCCAGCTTGCAGGTGCAGCAGGTGGTCAGGAAGGCGAATGGGATGCTGGCCTTCATAGCGAAGGGGATTGAATATAAAAGTAGGGAGGTCTTGCTGCAGCTGTATAGGGCATTGGTGAGGCCGCAGCTGGAGTACTGTGTGCAGTTTTGGGCGCCGCACCTGCGCAAAGATATTTTGGCCTTGGAGGGAGTGCAGAGGAGGTTTACTAGGCTGATACCGGAGTTGAGGGGGTTGAGCTATGAGGAGAGGCTGAATAAACTAGGCTTGTACTCGTTGGAGTTTAGAAGAATGTGGGGAGATCTCATTGAGACGTATAAGATGATGAATGGGATGGATAGGATAGAGGTGGAGAGACTCTTCCCGCTCAAAAAAGACAGTAGGACTAGGGGGCACAGCCTCAAGATAAAGGGGGGGGGCGTTTTAGAACGGAGTTGAGGAGGAACTTCTTCACTCAAAGGGTGGTGAATCTCTGGAATTCTCTACCCGTTGAAGTGGTGGAAGCTGCCTCGCTAAATATTTTCAAGAAGCGGGTTGATGGGTTTTTGATAAGAGAGGGGATTAAGGGTTATGGGGAGAGGGCCGGAAAGTGGAACTGAGCCACGACAGATCAGCCATGATCTTATTGAATGGCGGGGCAGGCTCGAAGGGCCAGATGGCCTACTCCTGCTCCTATTTCTTATGTTCTTATGTTTCCCCGGTGGTCATGTCTGTGTCAAGCGACTTCAGGGAGGCCTTGAGTATGTTTTTGTAACGTTTCTTCTGCCCTCCGTGCGAGTGTCTTCCAGCAGAGAGTTCCCCCAAAAAGGAGCTGCTTGGGTATGCGCTCATCTGGCATACAGATAACATGACCTGCCCACCGGGCCTGTGCTCTCATCAGCAGTGTGTGGACTGATGGTAAACTCGCTCTGGAGAGAACTCCAGTGTCTGGTACTTTGTCTTGCCATCTGATGCATAATATTCTGCGAAGACAAGTCATGTGGAAATGATTGAGTTGTCTTGCATGCCTTTGATACATGGTCCACGTTTCACAGGCACACAGGAGTGTAATGAGTACCACAGCGCTGTAGACCTTCAGTTTTGTTGCTGGGCTGATTCTTCGACGTTCCTATACAGTGGAGTGCAGTCTACTGAAAGCAGAACTTGCCTTTGCTATTCTGTAGTTAACTTCTGTGTCAATAGTCACTGCTTGGGAGAGGATGCTGTTAAGATAAGGTGAACTAGTCCACTGCCTGTAGTTTCTGCCCTTTGATTGTGATTATGGGTTCTGTGTACAGTGCATGAGGAACAGGCTGGTGAGGACTTCGGTCTTTTTAATGTTGATGGTGAGTCCAAAGTTGTCACAAGCTGTGGAAAATTTGTCTATACTGACTTGCATCTCTGGCTGTGAGCCAGTATACAGGGCACAGTTATCGGCAAAGAGGAAATCTCTCCTTCATTTTGGTAATAGCTTGAAGTCTCCTCAGGTTGAAGAGCTTCCCATCCACTCTGTACTTGAGTCTGATTCCAGCAACACTGTCCTGGAAGGCATCATTCAGCATGGCAGTAAACATCATGCTGAACAGTGTAGGTGCGAGCACACAGCCCTGTTTGACGCCATTGGTGACTAGGAATGCCTCAGAGGATTCTCCGCCATCCAGTACTCTGGCCATCATGGAACTGGCATACCATCTGAACTTTGATATGATCCTCCACAGGCCTCGTCGGTTTACAGTGTCGAAGGCTTTCGCGAGGTCAGCAACGGTTGTGTAGAGCTTGCGATTTTGCTCCTGACACTTCTCCTGAAGTTGGCACGCAGCAGAAATCATGTCAGTAGTCCCGTGACCTTTGCGGAAGCCACACTGTGTGACTCTGGAAGCAGGCCCAGCCCCAGATGAGTGACCAGACGATTTAGCAGGACTCTTGCAAGGGTTTTTCTTGCGATGATGAGCAGCGAGATTCCTCAGTGGTTGTTGCATACTTGCCGATTGCCCTTCCTCTTGTAGAGATGTACGATGGAAGCATCTTTAAGTTCCTGAAGAATAGATCCTTGCTTCCAAAAGGACTGGAACAACTCAGTGAGCTTCTTGATGTAATTTTACTCACCAAAGGCTGTGCTTTACTGGAATTCTGGTGACAAATTCTGCACTGAATATTGACCACATTTTTTGCCTTACAGAGCCAGAATCGAAGAAGAAGAAGAAATTGGTGGCAATCCATCAGGCCTTGAACGTTGACCCGGTGGATGTCGAGACTCTACGACAGTCTGCCATCAGTGAGGGTGGGCTCCTGACTGACGAGATCCGCAGGAAGGTCTGGCCAAAGCTGCTGAATGTAAATGTTTACACCCTACCTCCAAAACCAGGTAAGAGACAGTATGGAAAATTCTTTACAGCTTTATTCTTTTGCAGACTTGCAAGCTTCTCTGTAGCGATTTAATCCTGCTTCTATCCATTTACTTATGCTGAGTGTTCAAGTATATCATTTCATTTTTTGATCAATATTTTTTGTCCAAGATGAGTGATGCCCATGATAGAAAGAGGAGGCTATTTAGCCCGATTCCACCATTCAGTTTAATCATGTCCAATCTCTATTTTAACTCCATTTCTCTGTATTGGTTCCATAACCTTTACCCAAGTAAGATCGGTCACACTCGGTTTTGAAATTTTAGCAGCTTTTCAAGAGAGAGGGTTCCGAGTTTGCACTGCCCTTTGTGTGGCAAAAGTGCTTCCTGACATCATGCCAGAACGACCTCTTTCTCATTTTAGAGTTCTGCCGCCTTATTCTCCCTCCCCCAGCCGTAATAGCTTGTTTTGTGCTCTCTCTCTTACCAACACCTTTAATCACAAATAATTAAATTATCTCTTAATCTTCTATACTTGAGGGAATATAAGGCTTTCATAGAATCCTCAAATGCCTGCAGTGCAGAAGGAGGCCATTTGGCCCATCGAGCCCAACAATCCCAGCCAGGCCCTAACCTCATGTATTTACCCTGCTAATCTGCCTGACTCTAAGAAACAATTTAGCATGGCCAATCAACCTAAGCCATACATCTTTGGTATGTGGGAGGAAACAGGAGCACGCTGACGTGGAGAGAAGGTGCAAACTTCTCCTGGGCATTGCTAATCTTCTCACTCAACCAAGTCACGCTTAAATACCAACTGAGTGAGGACACACAGGTCAGCATTATTGTCTGTCCTACCTGCTGGACATGGGCTTAGAGGGCACTGCATACAAGCACATTCAGACCGCATGAGCTATGGAATGAGTTGTGAAATGTCTCTGTGTTGCCATGTGTGAGCAGGGCAGTTCCTTGCACCACGAGTTCAGGTTCTGGATCATGCCGTCAGGCTGAGACAACTGTCTTTCTCTGACACTGACTTTCAAGTTGATGTTTCTCTATCCTCTAGCTATTACTGTAACACTACATTCTGCACTCTCTCCTTTTCTTCTCTATGAACGGTATCCCTTGTCATTATAGTGTGCAAGAAACAATACTTTTCACTTTGTTAATACATGTGACAATAATGAATCAAATCAGTCTTCCTTCCCAGGGAAAACGGAGAGCTCAGGCCCAGTTCTTGCACATACCCTTGTGGCTGTAAGGTGGCACTGTTTGCAGGGTTGGAGTCAGGTTGAGGAGGCTTGCATGCCTCAGGAAGAAAATCCAAATGGTGTGTTAAAAATTGATGTATATTTGTCTTTTAAGGCAAGGATATAAGGGAAGGCCACAAAGACTACAACCAGGTGCTCATGGATGTACAGCGGTCGCTGCGCAGGTTTCCTCATGGTAAGCACATGAAGATTCAGTTCTGAGTCTTTAAAGAACTCCACTTTAAAAATAATCTCCTCTCACCTGCAAATAAGTCTAGCCTGTGTTGTCTGCTGAGTTCTTTGTGTGGATGGCTGTAACTCGTGAATGATTCATTCTTGGTAATCTTAAAATGGTTCGTAAGGGTCTTTGATAATAGAATACAAAACCAGGTGTCCTAAATTAGGGGGAGGCAGTGTCATAGCGATTAGTGGATTTGTAGAGAACCATATTAATTCTCTGTGGATCTGGGTTCAAATCCCCTCACGGCAGATTGTGGAACTTGAATTCAATAAAAATCTGGAAATAAGAGGGCAAAAACCCATCTGGTCACTAATGGCCTTTTATGGAAGAAAATCTGCCGTCCTCACCTGGCCTGGCCTGCATGTGATACTAGACCCACAGCAGTGTGATTGACTCTTAAATGGCCCAGCTACAAACTCAGTAAAAAGGAATGAAGCTGGACCACCCAGCGTCAATTTAGGCACCAGAAACGACAATGGCAAACCCAGTCCTGTCAACCCTGCAAAGTCCTCCTTATTAACATCTGCAGCACTACAGACTGAGCTGGCCAGACTTAAAGGATATAGCTGCTAGAATGCAGCAGGTGGCAAGAGAACCAACTAAAGGGAAGAACTTAATCTCATTCTTGCCACTCTGCCTGCCATAGGTGCATCTGTTCATGATAGTATCAGTAGCCGTAACCACAGTCCTTGTGAAGACAAGTTCCCATCTTCACATAGAGGATATTCATCATTATGTTATGTGGCAGTACCACCATGCTCAATGGGATCGACTTCAAACAGATCTAGCAACTCAAGACTGGGCATCAATGAGGTGATATAGACCATCAGCCAGAGAATTGCACTCAACCTTATGGTGTGGCATATCCCCTACTATACCATTACCGCCAAGTGAAAGGATTAAATGCCCTGGTTAAATGAGGAGTGCAGACACCAGGCCTAAAAATGAGCTGTCACCCTGGTAAAATTACAACACAGCGTAACTTGTTACTTATATAGTTTGGCACACAAGTAATAGAGCTAAGCAATTCCACGACCAATGGATCAGATCAAAGCTCTGCAATCCTGCTACATCCAGCTGTGAATGATGATGGACAATTAAACAACTCACTGGAGGAGGAGCTTCCAAAAATGTCTCCATCTTCAATGAGGAGCCCAGCACATCAGTGCAAAAGATAAGGCTCAGGCATTTGCTACAATCTTAAGCCAGAAGTGCCAAGTGGATGATCTATCTCTGCTTCCTCTGGAGGTCCCCAGCATCACAGATGTCAGTCTTCAGCCAATTTGATTCACTCCACCTGTTATCAGGAAACAGCTGAAGGTGCTGGATACTGAGGAGGCTCTGGGCCCTGACAATGTCCCGGTAATGGTAAAAGCTGACATCTACCTGGTAATGTGAAAAATAGGCCAGGGTGTCCTGTACAGAAAAAAAAGGACACATTCAACCTGGCCAATTACTGTCCCATCATTCTGCTCTTGATCATCAGTAGAGTCATCAACAGTGCATCAAGTGACACTTGCTCAGCAATAGCCTCATTGATGCACAGTTGAGTTCCGCCAGTGTCACTCAGTTCCTGACCTCATTACAGCATTGGTTTAAACATGGACAAAGGAGCTGAATTCCAAAGGTGAGGTAAGAGTGATTGTCCTTGACATCAAGGCAACATTTGATAGAGTGTGGCATCAAGATGCCTTAGCAAAACTGGGGTCAGTGAGAATTGGGTAAATCTCTCCGCTGATTGGAGTTATACCTGCACAAAGAAAGACATTGTGGTCATTGGACGTTAATCCCCTCAGTTCTAAGATGTCACTCCACGAGTTCCTCAGAGTAGTGTTCTAGGCCCAACTGTGTAGCTGCTTCATCAATGACCTTCCTTCCACCATGAGGTCGGAAGTGTGGATGTTTGCAGATGATTGTACAACGTTCAACACCAATCATAACTCCTTGGACTGTCTGAATGCAGCAAGACCTGGACAATATCCAGGCTTGGGCTGACAAGTGGCAAATAACATTTGTGCCACACAAGTGCTACGCAATGACCATCACCAACAAAAGAAAATCTGTCCATTGCCGCTTGTTATTCAATGACATTATCATCACTGAATCTCCATTATAATCATTCTGGGGGTTACTATTGATCAGAAACTGAACCGGATTAGCCATGCAAATACAATGGCTTCAGGAGCATGTCAGAGTCTAGGAAAATGTGTAGCTCATCTCGAGTGCCCAAAACCTGTCCACCATCTATAAGGCATAAGTCAGGAGCATGATGGAATTCTCCCCACTTGCCTGAATGAGTGCAGCTCTAACACTCATGAAGCTTGACACCATCCAGGACAAATCAGCCCACTTTATAGGCATCCCTTTCACAGACATCCACTCCCTCTACCACCGACAAACATTGGTAGCAGTGTGTACCATTTACAAGATGCACTGCAGGAATTCTGCATGGCTTCTTAGACAGCACCTTCCAAACACATGACTACTAGCATCTTGAAGGACAAGGGCAACATAAACATGGGAACATCATCATTTGGAAATCTCCCTCCAAATTGCACACCATCCTGACTAGGAAATATATTGCTGTTCCTTCACCATCACTGGGTCAAAATACTGGAACTAACCCGACCCACCTGCCCACACATACACACAGCATTACCTTGGAGGGAGTACAGAGAAGGTTCACCAGGCTGATACTGGAGATGATGGGGTTAGCTTATGAAGAGAGATTGAATAGGCTGTGTGTGAAAAAAATTGCCCCCCGGACCCTTTTGTATGTCTCCCCTCTCACCTGAAACCTATGCCTTCTAGTTTTTGACTCCCTTACCTTTGGAAAAAGATGTAGACTATCTAGCTGACCTATGCCCCTCATTATTTTATAGACCTCTAAGATCACCCCTAAGCCTCCTACACTCCAGAGGAAAAAGTCCCAGCCTATCTAGCCTCTCTGTATAACTCAAGCCATCAAGTCCCGGTAGCATCCTAGTAAAGCTCTTCTGCACTCTCTCTAGTTTAATGATATCCTTTCTATAATAGGTTGACCAGAACTGTACACAGTATTCCAAGTGTGGCCTTAACAATGTCTTGTACAACTTCAACAAGACATCCCAACTCTTGTATTCAATGTTCTGGCCTATGAAACCAAGCATGCTGAATGCCTCCTTCACCATTCTGTCCACTGTGACTCCACTTTCGAGGAGCTATGAATATGTACCCCTAGATCTCTTTGTTCTGCAACTCGCCCCAACGGCCTACCATTAACTGAGTAAGTCCTGCCCTGGTTCAGTCTACCAAAATGCATCAGTTTGCATTTATCTAAATTAAACTATCTGCCATTTGTCAGCTCACTGGCCCAATTGATCAAGATATTGTTGCAATCTGAGATAACCTTCTTTACTGTCCACTATGCCATCAATCTTCGTGTCATCTCCATACCATGCGTAAATTCTCATCCAAATCAGTTATATAAATATAAATAACAGTGGACCTAGCACTGATCCCTGAGGCATGCCACTATTCACAGGGCATCAGTTTGAAAAACCACCCCCTGGGGCCAATTTTGTATCCATTTAGCTACCTCCCCCTGGATCCTGTGAGACTTAACCTTATGCAACAACCTACCATGTGGTATCTTGTCAAAGGCTTTGCTAAAGTCCGTGTAGACAACATCAAGTGCACTGCCCTCATCCACCTTCTTGGTTACCCCTTCAAAAATCTCAATCAAATTTGTAAGACATGATTTTCCACTCACAAAGCCATGCTGACAGTCTCTGCACTCTCCGCTCTCTCATACTCTGCACTCTCTCCTCCTTCCATGAACGGTATGTTTTGTCTATGTAGCATGCAAAAAAAAATACTTTTCACTGTATCTGAATACAAAAATAAATCAAATATATGTCACTAAAAAGACATTGGTGAAGCAGTTTTGTTTTTAACAATCTGACCTCTTCATAATCACTTTTACTGACTTGCTTAGTTTCAATTTTTTAAATCGACATTCATATCAACGCTGACCCTTGGTGAATTTGAATTCAATTTGCATGGGAGCATTTGTCATGGTGGGATTTGACCTCCTATTCTCTAGATCATCAGTCCAGCCATCTGGTAACAAAATCACTACTGTATCAAAACAAAAATGGCTGAAGCATAGCCTGGGAGAAGAACCCAAGAGTGTAGAAACAAATACTTGTACTCCCTGGAATTGAGATAGTCATGAGTGACAGTAAGGAGGTTTAATCTGAAATGGGGAAATTTAGCTTGTTGCAGCTTGGTAAAATGAGAAAGAAGCAGTGGGATAGACAGGGAAGGCGTTTAGTCTGGAATTCAGTACAATGGGAAAGATGGGGAGGCAGTTTAGTTTATAAGAACATAAGAAATAGGAGCAGGAGTAGGCCATCTGGCCCTTCGAGCCTGCCCTGCCATTCAATAAGATCATGGCTGATCTGTCGTGGCTCAGTTCCACATTCCCGCCCTCTCCCCATAACCCTTAATCCCCTCTCTTATCAAAAACCCATCAACCCGCGTCTTAAAAATATTTAGCGAGGCAGCCTCCACCACCTCAACGGGCAGAGAATTCCAGAGATTCACCACCCTTTGAGTGAAGAAGTTCCTCCTCAACTCTGTTCTAAACCGCCCCCCCTTTATCTTGAGGCTGTGCCCCCTAGTCCTACTGTCTTTTCTGAGCGGGAAGAGCCTCTCCACCTCTATCCTATCCATCCCATTCATCATCTTATACGTCTCAATGAGATCTCCCCTCATTCTTCTAAACTCTAACGAGTACAAGCCTAGTTTATTCAGCCTCTCCTCATAGCTCAACCCCCTCAACTCCGGTATCAGCCTAGTAAACCTCCTCTGCACTCCCTCCAAGGCCAAAATATCCTTGCGTAAGTACGGCGACCAAAACTGCACACAGTACTCCAGCTGCGGTCTCACCAATGCCCTATACAGCCGCAGCAAGACCTCCCTACTTTTATATTCAATCCCCCTCGCTATGAAGGCCAGCATCCCATTTGCCTTCCTGACCACCTGCTGTACCTGCAAGCTGGGTTTTTGCAACTCATGCACAAGGACCCCGAGGTCCCTCTGCACTGTCGCCTGCTGCAGTTTTTCTCCACGTAAGTAATAATCCTTCCTACCATTATTCCTACCAAAGTGGACCACCTCGCACTTGCCAACATTAAATTCCATTTGCCAGTTCC
Source organism: Carcharhinus amblyrhynchos (assembly GCF_965287045.1). NCBI lineage: Eukaryota > Metazoa > Chordata > Chondrichthyes > Carcharhiniformes > Carcharhinidae > Carcharhinus > Carcharhinus amblyrhynchos. Next base: position 146,801,914 of record NC_137325.1, on the reverse strand, counting down.
TGGCCCATTTGCCCAGCCTATCTAGATCCTTCTGCAGACTCTCCACACCCTCCGCGCAATTTGCCGTTCCACCAATCTTGGTGTCATCAGCAAATTTCGACACCATACACTCGGTTCCCTCCTCCAGATCATCTATATAAATGGTAAATAGCTGAGGTCCCAGCACCGACCCCTGGGGCACTCCACTAGTCATCAACCGCCAATCCGAATAGCACCCATTGACCCCCACTCTCTGCCTCCTATTTGACAACCAGTTTGGAATTCAGTGGGAAGGATGGGGAGAGTATTTAGTTTGTTGGAATTCAGTACAATGGGAAAATAGGAATAATGTTAATTCTGTGATAGCTATGAAATGTGTAGAATGTATGTCAGTGCCAATATTGATTTCTGGTCCTAATTTGATTGTAATGTTTGTGATGTAGACAGGAAACTGTACCATTGAGATCTGGATTGAAAGAAAGTATCTATGTTGGTTTCTCAGTTTTAGCATGTTTTCCAATGTTTCTTATTAACAGGCATGAGACCAGAGGAACGTGGAGTCCTCCAAGAGCAACTGATCAATGTCATTCTCTACGTCTTACAAAGAAACCTGCAGCTTCACTATTATCAGGGATATCACGATATTGTTGTGACCTTCCTCCTGGTTGTTGGTGAAAGGATGGCCATCGCACTCATGGAGATATTGTCTTGCCATCATCTCAGGTGAAGAACCACTAAATGGGACTAGTATTCCACATGGTTGCATCGATACCAGTCAAGTACCAGTAACCCCACATGACATTGATCTTAGTGACATGCTGAGAATGTTTCTGGGAGAGATGCAGACTAAGAGGAATATGAAATAAGCCAGGTCACATGAGGCCCACTGTACCTGACTCCTGTCTTTTGTGTATACATACAAAAAAGAATTCATCTCAGAATATCTGGGCTTTCCTGTTTGATCTGAGTGGGCAGACCAAGACCTAGGGAAATACTGATGGTAATGCAATGATGTGAAGGATACCTACTCCTTTGTTCCAACCTTTAAAATTGGACCTTGATTGCCAGCCCTAGTTTTTAAATTCAGTGGTTAGCACTGCTATCTCATAGCACCAGGGACCTAGGTTCGATTCCCGGCTTGGGTCACTATGTGTATGGAGTTTGCACATTCTCCCCGTGTCTGCATGGGTTTCCTCCGTTTTCCTCCCCGTTCAAAAAATGTGCTGGTTCAGTGCATTGACCTGCTAAATTCTCCCTCAGTGTGCCCAAACAGTTGTAGGAGTGTGGCGACTAGGGGATTTTCGCAGAACTTTCATTGCTGTGTTAACGTAAGCCTACTGGTGACACTAATAAATAAACTTAAGTTAATGCATTCAGTTCCAGGATGTTGACCCAGTGACAGTGAAGGAATGGTGATATAGTTCAACATCAGGATGGCGTGTGGTTTGGAGTGGAACTTGCAGGTGGCAGTGTTTCCAAGCATCTTGGTGGTAAAGGTGGCAGTTTTGGAAGGTATTGTCAGAGGAGTCTTTGAGTTGCTGCAGTGCATCTTGTAAATGTACACACTGCTGTGTTGGGGTGAGTGGATGTTGAAGCAGGTGGATGGCTTGCCAATCATGCTGACTACTTTGTCCTGTAAGGTGTCAAGTTTGAGTGTTGTTGGAGCTGCACCCATCCAGGCAAATGGAGAGTATTCCATCATTCTGCTGATTTACGCTTTGTAGATAGGCTTTGGAGAGTCTGGAGTCACATAGCCACTAATTATACAAATAATAGGGATAATCACTATTTTAAAAAGAAAAGTTATGGTATGAATCTTTTTGTGCAGATCAGTATTGAGTATTCCAGGTCAATACAGAATAGTCAGTAATGGAATAAGGCTTCTACACTAACCTGACAATATTTCTCAACTATAGCTTCAGCATCATACACCAGAAGGCATTTGACAAGGTGCCACACCAAAGGCTGTTGCATGAGGTAAAGGTACACTGTGTTATGGGAAATGTATTAGCATGGATAGAGGATTGGTTAACTAACAGAAAGCAAAGAATGGGTATAAATGGGTGTATTTCTGGTTGGCGATCAGTGACTAGGGGTGTGCCTTGGGTCAGTATTGGGACCGCAATTGTTTACAATTTACATGGATGATTTGGAATTGGGAACCAATTGTAGTTATCAAAGTTTGCAGCCGATACTACAATCTGGTAGAGCAAAGTGTGCAGAGGGTACCGAAAGTTAGCAGAGGGATATAGATAGTTTAAGTGAGTGGGCAAGGGTCTAGCATATGGAGTATAATGTTGGTATGTATGAGGTCATCCATTTTGGTAGGAATGACAGCAAAATGGACTATTATTTAAATTTAAGGACACCTGGGTGCCCTTGTGCATGAATTGCAAAATGTTGGTTTGCAGGTGCAGCAGGTAATTAAGAAGGCATAGAAATGTTGTCCTTCATTGCTAGAGGAATAGACTTTATAACCAGGGAGGTTATGTTGCAGTTCGTATGGTGCTGGTGAGTACTGTGTACAATTTTGGTCTCCTTACTTGAGAAAGGATATAGTGGTGCTTGAGCAGGTGCAGAGGAGATTCACTAGGTTGAGGATGGTTCAGAAATGTGTGCGAGTCTGGTTTGTTTAGAAAGATGACAGTGTCTTGAATTTTTAAAGAATTTGTTTGAGACAACAAACTCCCGGCTACTTGAGAAAAAGGAGAAAGTACAAAGTAAATTACATATTAGTTTTTAACACTTGTTTGCAAGCCATTATTTTTACTCGATCGAGTGCCAGCGAAGTTTCACTACGATGAACATGTATGTCACATCGTTACTGCTATATGCTTTCTCTGTTGCTGTTTACTCAACCTTTCTGGTAGGTATTCCTGAAACAAAATCCATCTTAGTGTTGCTCTGCAGCTTTCAAAGAGGAAGATCCCACACAAGCTAGGAATAGGACCTCCAGCTGAAATTGTCTTAAATATTGAATTAATTCCCTATTTGTAATCCCCGTGCTCTGCTGTATTTTCGATAGACATTTAACCATGGAGTGTTCTGAAATGCAAAATTGAGTAACATGGTCAAACAATTGAAAAAGATAATTAAGAACAGAAACAGCTGGAATTAGGTCAAGCAGCATTTGTGGTGCGAGATGCAATGTTATTGACGTTACTGGAGATCCTGTTCTGATATTGAACATAGTAATTGTAAATAAAAATAAATGAAGAATTTTGTTTGCATGGGGTGAGGTGTTTGGGACCTCGTGTTCTGGTGGAGGTGAAGCTCTTGCAGTGATTTGGGTTATTTATCCAGTGCTGCCACTACATGAAATTAACAGCACAGACAGAGGTCATTCAGTCCAACCAAGCAATGCTTGTGTTTGTGTCGCACATGAGCTTGCTCCCATCTTACTTTTCTAACTATGTTAATATGTCCCATTATTGTCTTTTTCTCATGCCCTTCTCTTTATTGACTCTTACCCATATTGGTATCAAGCGATAACACATCATCAGTGTGATGGGGTGGCACAGTGCCAGGGAGCCGGGTTCGATTCTCGGCTTGGGTCACTGTGTGGAGTTTGCACGCCCTCCCTGTGTCTGCGTGGGTTTCCTCTGGGCGCTTCAGTTTCCTCCTGCTGTCTGAAAGATGTGCTGATTAGGTGCATTGACCTGAACAGGCGCTGGAGTGTGGCGACTAGGGAAATTTCACAGTAACTTCATTACAATATTATTGTAAGCCTTACTTGTGACTAATAAATAAAGTTTAAGTTTGGCTAGTGGAACAGGCACATTTCAAAAAGTGGATTAAAATGAATTACCAGAGGGAGCCTGGAAAGCTATGTATTCCTGTCAACAGCTTTAGAATGGAGGTGGAGCAAGCTGGCAATGAGCAAAGAAGAAAATGATGGTGGTTTGGAGGGTGCTGTTTGGGAGATGATGGGTACAGATGCCAGTCATGCCATTCTGGTACAGCACATGTTGCAGAATACAGCATGTGCTTTGTGGTATTGTATGAGATAAAGGGTAACCCTTCTCTCTTTTGGTACTCCACAGGGATTTTATGGATCCCACAATGGACAGCACTAAACATATCTTAAACTACCTAATGCCAATTCTGGAAAGGGTGAACCCAGAACTCCACGACTTCATGCAAAGGTGAGTTTCTGATACATTTTCCACCCTTGGCAACATTAACTGTTTGGACCTCCTTCCCCCACCTATATGTCCAATGAACAGTAGACCCTGTAGATCAGGACCGTCGACTGGTTTCTCAGACATTGAGTGCTAAAGTTGGTCAGTAAGAGGGGACTCTTCTTGCTGGTGAGCAACCCTCTTTAAATTTGTGAGCAAATAAGGGGTAAGGGTTGTTTGTGATGCCCCTCCAGCTAAATAGCCTGCAATGGCTCACTGCAGATGTTGAAACTGCCTACTCATTTCTCCTCCCCCACTAAATGATAGCTACCTGTAACTGAAGGCAAGTGGTTCCTTCAGCACACTATCCAGATAAGGGGAGGGAAAGAAAAGCACAGGACCATCCTGAGTAACCTACCTTCCTGATTTAGGAGAGGAACTAACATTCTGCCATCAAAGCATCCCTCCTCACGTCCTTTCAATAAACAGTCACCAGCATTTGTGAAAAGCAGCCTGAGAAATTGCAGTCAAAATAGCAGTGAATTTTGACTGCTATCTTACTCTGTGGTTCTAAAGAGCAAAATATTAGAAGCCAGAAATGGAAACAACTTTCATTTCTTGTGCCTTCATGACATTGGAACATCCCAAAGAGCTTACCAGCCAATGAAATACTTATACAGTGAAGAAACTGTTAATGTAGGGAAACGCATCAGCTAATTTGCACAGCAAGATCCCAGCAAAGGGAGAACTTCTCTGCTTGTTCTTTCCATAATGCAGAGAGATATTTCATGTTCACTTGAGAGACTGGACAGAACCTATGTTTAATAGGGCATTGGAAAGATAGCACCTCTGACAGTGCAGAGCTCCCTCAGTACTGGAACATAGGAGCAGGAGAAGGTCACCTAGCCCCTCAAGACTGTTCTGCCCATTTACTGAGACCCTGCATGATCTGTGAGCTAACTTCACATACCTGTCTTTATTCCATATCCCACTAGTATCTATGGTTAATAAAAATCTTATCAGTTTCAGTATTAAAATTAACAATTGGTATTAATATGACATTTGCATAAGAGTATTTTGATTTCTACCACATTGTGTATAGAAGTGTTTCCTAATTTCACTCCTAGTTCTAATTTTTAGTCTCAGGTCTCAACTGGTGGGAAAAGTTCCTCTTGACACTGAATTGAACATAAGAACATAAGAACATAAGAAACAGGAGCAGGAGTAGGCCATCTAGCCCTTCGAGCCTGCCCCGCCATTCAATAAGACCATGGCTGATCTGTTGTGGCTCAGTTCCACTTTCCCGCCCTCTCCCCATAACCCTTAATCCCCTCTCTTATCAAGAACCCATCAACCCGCTTCTTAAAAATATTTAGCGAGGCAGCCTCCACCACTTCAACGGGCAGAGAATTCCAGAGATTCACCACCCTTTGAGTGAAGAAGTTCCTCCTCAACTCCGTTCTAAACCGCCTCCCCTTTATCTTGAGGCTGTGCCCCCTAGTCCTACTGTCTTTTTTGAGCGGGAAGAGTCTCTCCACCTCTATCCTATCCATCCCATTCATCATCTTATACGTCTCAATGAGATCTCCCCTCATTCTTCTAAACTCTAACGAGTACAAGCCTAGTTTATTCAGCCTCTCCTCATAGCTCAATCCCCTCAACTCCGGTATCAGCCTAGTAAACCTCCTCTGCACTCCCTCCTCGTGCCTCGTTAATGTGGTGGTTCTCTGACTTGTTAAATTCTGCAGCAATAGGAATGCTGCATTTGGTCAGGGGGAGAAAATGTACATCAGGGTTCACGAAATAGGAGCAGGAGTAGACCACTTGGCCTATTGAGCCTGCCCTGCCATTCAATATTACCACTGCTGACCTTGGGCTTCAATTCCATTTACTGTCAGCTCCCCATATCCCTTAATTCCATGAGCTTCATCACCACCTTACCCCCACCCACCCTCATCTTCAATTCCCCCATATAGAAACCATAGAAAATTACAGCTCAGAAACAGGCCTTTTGGCCCTTCTTGTCTGTGCTGAACCATTTTTTGTCTAGTCCCACTGACCTGCACTTGAACCATATCCCTCCACACCCCCCTCATCCATCAACCCGTCCAAGTTTTTCTTAAATGTTAAAAGTGACCCCGCATTTACCACTTTATCTGGCAGCTCGTTCCACACTCCCACCACTCTCTGCGTGAAGAAGCCCCCCCTAATATTCCCTTTAAACTTTTCTCCTTTCACCCTTAACTCATGCCCTCTGGTTTTTTTTTTCTCCTCTAGCCTCAGTGGAAAAAGCTTGCTAGCATTCACTCTATCTACACCCATCAAAATCTTGTACACCTCTATCAGATCTCCCCTCATTCTTCTACGCTTGAGGGAATAAAGTCGTAACCTATTCAATCTCTCTCTGTAACTCAGCTTCTCAGGTCAACATCCTTGTGAACCTTCTCTGCACTCTTTCAACCTTATTTACATCCTTCCTGTAACTAGGTAACCAAAACTGTACATAATACTCTAAATTCGGCCTTACCAATGCCTTATATAACCTTACCATAACACTCCAATTTTATACTCAATACTCCGATTTATAAAGGCCAATGTACCAAAAGCACTCTTTACGACCCTATCCACCTGTGACGTCACTTTTAGGGAATTCTGTACCTGTATTCCCAGATCCTCTGTTCAACTGCAGTCTTCAGAGTCCTACCATTTACCCTGTATGTTTGACTTTGGTTTGTCCTTCCAAAGTGCAATACCTCACATTTGTCTGCGTTAAATTCCATTTGCCATTTTTCAGCCCATTTTTCTAGTTCTCTAAATCCCTCTGCAAGCTTTGAAAACCTTCCTCGCTGTCCACTATACCTCCAATCTTTGTATCATCAGCAAATTTGCTGATCCAATTTACCACATTATCATGTAGGGGAGTTGTTCTTACCCTCAGCTGTTCATCTTATACTTGTGTCTGGAACCTTTGTAATTCAGTCCCATCAGAAACTGTGTATGCTGTTCACTATTTCACCCTTTGTAAGACCCCACGGGAACGGAGCCCCCATCGATAGTGGGAGTTGACTTTAATCAAACTAATTGAATTGCTGCCTTACCCATTAAATGCTTGTAGATGGAAATCTGAGAGTTATGTGTCTCACTGTCGACCTCCAGTGTGAAAACTCAGTACTGCAGCAAAATAACCCCATTTGTTGCACCTTTCACATAGAAAATCTTTCCAAAGAGCTCCAGAGAGACACAATGAGGGAATTCAGAAAATGCCAGAGAGATATTGACTGAGGTCACCAAAGGCTTGACCAAAAAAATGGCCTTTAGCCTGTCAGCTGTGGTTCAATTGGTAGCATCATCACTGCTAATCAAAACATGTGGATTCAAAGTCCCACTCTTGAGCACGAACATCAAGACTGACGCTGAGGGAGCACTGCATCGATGATGGTGCCATCTTTCACCTGAAATATTAAACTGAGGTCCCCACTACCCTCTCAAATGGATACAAATACATTCCAAAAGACCAGGAGAGTTGACCCCAATGTTCTGGCCAATATTTATCCCTCAATCAGCTTGACAAAAACAGACAATCTGGTTATTATCTGGCCCGGGAGGCTGAAGGTGCAACTGCCAAGGGTGGAGCAAAAGGAGATATTGCACAGAGGGCAGTGTCACAGGCGTAGTGAATTTATAGAGTTGGCTGTGGTTCCAGAGCTGGGGAGAGTAAGAGGCCATGAGGGACTTGAGGATGAGAGTTTTAAATTTGATGTGCTGGGAATCAGCATGTCAGTGAGCTTAGGACAATGAGTGAGAAATGTTTGTTGTATGGGGGAGATATGGCTAGGTTTTTGGGTAGTGTTTGGAGCTGGCTACAGGGAGGATAAGATGATGGCTCAAATCTTGTGTGTAAGAAAAGAACTTGTATTTCTATGGCAACTTTCACAACCTCAGGATATTCCAAAGTGCTTTGCAGGCAATTAATTACTTTGGAACATTTGTTGTATTTATTTGATTTATGGTTGTGGGACCTTGCAGTGTGGCAATTGGCTGCCACATTTGTCTACACTGTGATGACTGCATTTCAAAAATAATTCATTGCATTTGAAACACCTTGGAGTCCTGAGGGTGTGAATAGATGTGATATAAATTCATGACATTTCTTGCTTTGAATGAAAGTAATCACCATGTCTGAAGCTGTTTTGTGTGTCTGATTTAGGGCTGAGGTTGGTACCATCTTTGCCCTGAGCTGGCTGATCACCTGGTATGGTCATGTCCTCTCCAAGTTTCGCCATACCGTCAGGTTATATGACTTCTTCCTGGCAAGTCACCCACTGATGCCAGTCTACATTGCAGCGGCGGTACGTAGCATCACATGCCTGCCTCTCTGAACATCTGGTACTTCACTGCCCCTCGTTCTCAATGATTATTCTGAATGACATAGACTCACAGCAAAAAAAAATCTTGCGTAATTAGTCTATGCCAGAGTTTATGCCCTACAAAAGCCTCCCCCTTCCACTTGATTCTGCCAGGGTTGTGGTTGTTGGAGGTCAGTCATCTCAGACTCAGGACACTGCTGCTGTAGCTCCTCAAAATAGTTTCCTAGGCCCAAATACCTGAATCAGCTTCATCAATGATCTTTCTTCCTTCACAAAGGAGGAATGTTCACTGATGATTGCCAACACAATGTTCAGCTCCTCAGATACTGAAGCAATTCATGCCCAAATGTCACAAGATCTGGACAATATTCAGGCTTGGACTGATAAGTGGTAAGTACCATTCTTGCCCCACCAGTGCCAAGCAAGGATCATCTCCTATGAGAGAATCTAACCATTTGCCCTTGATATTCAAAAGCCATCTTGACACCTTTAGGCATGGTCAGAGAGTGGGAGTGTGGTGTTGAGATAGAGGATCAACCATGATCACATTGAATAATGAACTGAATGATCTACTATTTTCTATGTTTCTCCCCACTTGCTTGGATGAATGCAGCTCCAACAACACTTAAACTCAACACTATCCAGGATAAAGCAATCCACTTGATCGACATCCCATCCATCACCTGCAACGTTCAGTCTCTCCACCACTGAGGCAGCAGCGTGTATCATCTACAAGATGCACTGCAGCAACTCACCAAGGCTCCTTTGACAGCACTTTCCAAACATTTGACTTCTACCACATAAAAGATAAAGATAGTGGATGCATGGAAAGACCTGCACCTGCAAGTTCCCCTCACTTGTGAATAGATTACTGTTTCCTCACTGTTGCTGGATCAGTATCTTGGATCTCCCTACCTAACAGCACTGTGGGTGCAAAAAAACCTTGATTTTGTAGGTTTCTCATTTTTCTGAACTCCAGGGAATGCATCCGTAGTCTCTCTAAGACAACTCCTTCAACCTAAGGATCAACGTAGTTTGCTGTATCACCTCTAATGCAAGTATAACCTTTCTTCAACATGAGACGAAAATATATTGCTCACCCCAACCACACTGTTTAGTAACAAGTTTCACATTCTAATCAATTTCATCGTAAAGAAATTTCTCCTGAATTCCTAATGGACTTATTAATGAATGTCTTATATTTGTGCCCCCTCGTTCTGGGCTCCCTCAAAAGTGGAAACGTCTGCTCTACACCTACCTACTAAAGATATGTGTGTGTCAATAGTGGAAGGAGTGAATGTTGAAGGTGATGGAGAGGATGCTGGTTAAGCAGGCTGCTTTGTCTTGGATGGTTTGCAAGTTACTCAAGTGTTGTGAATTCTTCCCAGTGAAGCTGGGAATAAGATGATTAGAGGGGTGGGATAATCTAGAAAAATCCTGAGATCATAGCACCAGCTGGATGTTGCAGTGGATTGACCTGAGAGTCTTTCTAAATAAATAAACAAAGATGTAGTGGTACTCATCCATAATAATTTACGAACTGCAGCCCAAGCTGAGGGTAGTTAACATGATGAATGGAACACCAGACTTCCTGGTTATTCTGCCTAATTGACCTAATGGGGATTCAGACATATTGTATCTGGAATTCTCTGCCCGTTGAAGTGGTGGAGGCTTCCTCGTTGAATATGTTTAAGTCATGGGTTAGATAGATTCCTGATCGATAAGGGAGTAAAGGGTTATGGGGAGAAAGCGGGAAAGTGGAACTTCAGATCAGCCATGATCTTATCGAATGGCGGGGCAGGTTCGAGGGGCTAGATGGCCAACTCCTGCTCCTGTTTCTTATGTTCTTATGTATACAACAGATTGTGTCAATTATGAAGACAGCAATGAAAATGACTGCCTGCCTTGTTTCAGATTGTGTTGCATAGAGAGAAAGAAGTACTGAGTTGTGACTGTGACATGGCCAGTGTCCATCAGTTACTGTCCAACATACCACAGGATCTTCCTTACGAGGTGCTGATCATCCGAGCAGAGGAGCTCTTTTCCCACTACCCACCACAAGAGCTTGCAAAGCAAGCAGCACTTCAACTGCACAAAAGGCAAGACTTCTCTTTTATAAATGCATGTGTGAATGTTTGTAAACCTCCTATCAAGTTCCCATCCCTGTCAAAATACCAAAATGGCTCTTATCAATGTCGCAAATGATACCTCTTGTGACTGTGACAAATGTAAACTTTCCTCCTTTATTTTACTTGACCTGTCTGCAGCCTTTGACATGGTTGACCACACCATCCTCCTCCAGTACCTCTCCACTGTCGTCCAGCTGGGTGGGACTGCTCTCCCTGGTATCACCAGCAACAGATTCTCTTCCTGCTCTTGCGCTATTACTTATGGCGTCCCATAAAAATCTGTCTTTGATCCTCTCCTATTTCTTTGGTACCATGGCCAATATTTATCCCTCAATCAACATTACAAAAACAGATGAGCTGGTTGTTTCTGGGAGCTTACTACTTTACTTTAGGGAAAACGACAAACAAATCTATTGGTATAAAACGTTGTTTGACTCCTCACTTTCTACAGGATGCAATATCCAAACCTTGCTCTCACCTAGATCAGGCATGGACATGTGTTCAGAGGTTCATTTTGCAGTGTGGCACCATCTTGCAGTCAATGGTTTGATTTGATTTCATTTGATTTATTATTGTCACATGTATTGGTATACAGTTAAAAGTCTTGTTTCTTGCGCGTTATATAGACAAAGCATACCATACATAGAGAAGGAAACAAGAAAGTGCAGAATGTAGTGGTACAGTCATAGTTAGGGTGTAGAGAAAGAGCAACTTAAGCATTGTTAGAGAGTTTAAAAGAGTTAGAATGAAGTTTTAGAAGCATAGAACGAGAGTAAAAGATAGAATTAGAAGGTATGCTGGGCGCAGCTTGCAAGAAGTCGCCTCACTGGTGTCATCTTGGATCTTTAAATTGCAAATTTCAGCAAATTGGCACTGGACTTCCTGCATAACAAATACTTCACTTTAAAACACTTAGGGATGTCCAGTGACTGTGAAAGCCACAATATAAATTTCTTTAGAATTTCCATATGCTGCTGTGATGTCAATAGAAAACACAGCTTTAGTTTTTGCAAGAATGCTGATGACATCCAGCCTTGCTTTACCATCTTAACTTCTCCACTGCTGCTAAATTAGTAGACTATTTAGCTGATATCCGCAATTGGATGAGTACAAATTTCTACCAATTAAATATTAGGAAAAGGAATTCATTGTCTTTGGTCCTTGCTCCAAAGTCCATTTCCGAGCCATCTCTCCATCCTGAAGTTGAATCAGATAGTTTGCAACCTTGGTACCACATTTGACTGCAAAATTAACTTCTGAACACATGGCCATGCCTATCTCTGAAACTTTCTGGGAGAGAACAAGGCTTAAACACCGAGGTGAATTTTCCAGTTCCGTCCGTCATGGCGAGGGGCAGACCGTGCAAAGGTCCATTGACCTTGGGATGGGATAGGCTTTCAAGATGTTGACCAAGCAACCAGGCTAGCACGTGATTGTTGACAATCTGGTTAATTCTCAGAAGACAACATCTTGAGTTGCAGAAAGAAGAAATGCTGGATAACAATGCTTGCTTTTCTCCTCTCCATGCAGAGACTAACTATAGCTACTGCTGCCTCAGATCATCCTATGTAGAATGACTGGGGAAGTTAATTGTATATATTTTTGGTTGGGCTGCATCGGTCTGCAATCATGGGCAGAGTATTGTAATAAGAAATGAGTTGGATAGGAGCCAGACCCCAATGATAGTTGACTTGGCTGATTCAGCCTCTCCACTTATTCAGCTTCATTCACTGCAATTGTTCATTGTGTCTTCTTCCATTCTTTATTTCACTTGTATCTAATCTCCCAGCACACTATCCTGCTGCAGCTTCACCTTTGCAGTGTGCTAATAACTAGGACATCGCTGAGCATCCAGCCAATCATCACTGAGTCAGCAGAATAAACCTGGAAAATATTTGTCTCAACCACAGCGAAATCTAATATGCAAATCAAGTGTTTGAATTCTGTGCATTGACCATATTTACTGTTTGGTGGAAAACAAGAAAGTGGAGAAAGATAAATCAGGCAAAAAAGAAATTATGTTTTCCCAATGGGCCTTGCTAAATTGGAGAATTTAGTGAATGTCGCCAGGGTGTGATTGCTCTGTGCATCAGTGGTAGAGGGAGTGAATGTTGGACATAGTAGATGGAGTGCTGTACAGTGCTATCATTCCATTTCTAATTGGTTGCTTCCAGTAGATATCTAAAAGTTTAAAGTTTATTTATTTGTGTCACAAGTAAGTTACATTAACAATGCAATAAAGTTATTATGAATATCCCCTAGTTGCCACACTCCGGCGCCTGTTCAAGTGCACTGAGTGAGAATTTAGCATGGCCAGTGTACCTAACCAGCACGTCTTTCAGACTGTGGGAGGAAACTGGAGCATGGGATTCAGAGTGAGGTGTCTAAATGGATACAAAATTGCCGCCTTGACAGAAACCAGAGGGTAGTTGTAGAGGGTTGTTTTTCAAACTGGAGGTCTGTGAGCAGTGGTGTACCTCTGGGATCAGTGCTAGGTCCACTCTTTTTGTCATTTTATATTAATCATTTGGTTGAGAGTATAGGAGGCATGGTTAATTAGTTTGCAGAGGACACCAAGATTGGTGGCATAGTGGACAATGAAGAAGGTTATCTCCGATTGCAATGGGATCTTGATCAATTGGGCCAGTGGGCTGACGAATGGCAGATGGAGTTTAATTTAGACAAATGCGAGGTGATGCTTTTTGGTAGATTGAACCAGGGCAGGACTTATTCAGTTAATGGTAGGGCATTGGGGAGAGTTACAGAACAAAGAGATCTAGGAGTACAGGTTCATAGCTGCTTGGAGTCACAGGTAGACAGAGTGGTGAAGAAGGCATTTGGCATGCTTGGTTTCATAGGCCAGAACATTGAATACAGGAGTTGGGACATCTTGATGAAGTTGTACAAGACATTGATAAGGGCACTTGGAATACTATGTGCAGTTTTGGTCACCCTATTATAGAAAGGATATTATTTAACTACGAAGAGTGCAGAAAAGATTTACTAGGATGCTACCCGGACTTGATGGTTTGAGTTACAAGGAGAGGTTGGATAGACTAGGACTTTTTTCTCTGGAGTGTAGGAGGCTGAGGGCTGATCTTATAGAGGTGTATTAAAAAAAAGAGGGGCACAGATCAGCTAGATAGTCAATATCTTTTCCCAAAGGTGGAGGAGTCTAAAACTAGAGGCTACAGGTGAGAGGGGAGAGATATAGAAATGTCCAGAGAGGCAATTTCTTGACAGAGTTTGGTGAATATCTGGAACAAGCTGCTAGAGGTTGTAGTAGAGGTGGGTACACATTTGTCTTTTAAAAAGCATTTTGATCGTTACATGGGTAAGATGAGTATAGAGGGATATGGGCCAAATGTGAGCAATTGGAATTAGGTTGGGGTTTAAAAAAAAGTGGCATAGATATGTTGGGCTGAAGGGCCTGTTTCCATGCTGTAAACCTCTGACACCCAGGGGAAACCCATGCGGAGAAGGGGAGGACGTGCCGGGAATTAAACCTGGGTACCTAGCACTGTGAGGCAGTAATGCCACCCTTATTGCTATCACCAAGGATAGTGATTGGGAGCAGGAACCCCAACAATTTTTATCATCTGTTCCCTCAGTTGCTGCCCTTATTTTTCATCCTCCATCAGTCTGAGGTGCTGAAATGACTCAACCAACTGGTACCTTCACCTGGAAAATTAGTGAGCTGTTAGCATGATATCTGAGATTATTCTCTAGAGTTTAGAAGAATGAGAGGTGATCTCATTGAAGATTTAAAAATTCTTGCTAGCATGACACGGGAGATTCAAGAAGATGCTTCCCTTAGTTGAGGGTTTTCGAACCAGCAAAGGTTGTCTCTAAATTAGCACTGTTTAGGACTGGATTACTGAGTACATGAGCAGGAATGTGTTGATGCAATTATACAGGGCTTTGGTAAGGCCACACCTGGAATAGTGTGTGCAGTTTTGATAATCTAATCAGAAGAAGGATGCTCTTGCTGTAGAGGGAGTGCAGAGAAGGTTTATCAGACTGATTCTGAAGATGACAGGACAAAATTGAGGAGAGTTTGAGTCAGTTAGGATTGTATTCGCTGGAGTTCAAAAGAATGAGGGAGTATCTCATACAAACTTAAAAAATTCCAGCAGGACTAAATGGGGTAGATGCAGGAAGGATGTGAGGGTTTCCGGAATGAGTCTGAGGAGTTAGGGTAGATGGTTTAGGACAGAGATGAGGAGAAAATTCTTCACCCAGAGAGTGGTCAGCCTGTGGAATTCACAACCACAGAAAATAGTTGAGGCCAAAACATTGAATGTTTTCAAGAAGCAATTAGATATGGCATTGGGGCGAAAGGGATCAAACAACAGGGGGAAAGCAGGATCAGGCTGTTGAGTTGGATAATCAGCCATGGTCATAATGAATGGCACTGCAGGCTCAAAGGGTCAAAAGGCCACTTCTTGCTCAGATGTGAGATGAGCAGGGATTTATTCGCACAGACGGTTGTGAATTTTTTGAATCCTTTAAGGTTGAGAAAGTTCAGTAACTGAGTATGTTTGAGACACAGATTGATGGATTTTAAGAAGTTGATAACAAGAGATATGTGGACAGTATGGAAATTGGAGTGACAAGGAGGATCAGCCATGCTGTAGGTAGAGTGGTGGCGATAATTATGGGGGATTTCAATCTACATATTGATTGGTTGACACATGTTGGGCATGGTGGGCTTGAGGAAGAGTTCTTGGAATGCTGCTGGGATAGTTTCCTTGAACAGTGTGTGTTGGAGCCGACGAGGGAGCGAGCTAGCTTGGATCTGGTGTTATGTAATGAGACGGGAAGAATTAGGGACCTTGTGATGAAGGATCCTCTTGGGAAGAGTGATCATTGTATGGTGGAGTTTCTGATGCAGATGGAGGAGGAGAAAGTGGGTTCCCGGACATGTCCTTCGTTTGAACAGAGGGGAGTATGGTAGGATGAGAGAGGAATTGGCGAATGTTGATTAGGGGAGCGCGTTGGAAGGTAGGTCTGCTGAGGAACAGTGGAGGATCTTTAAGGAGATCTTTCTTGGTGCTCAGCAGAAATTTATTCCGATGGTTAAAAAGGATCGTAGGAGGAGAGATAATCAGCTGTGGATAACGAAGGAGGTAAAGGAAAGTGTTAAATTAAAAGCGGATGCGTTTAGAGTAGCTAAGAGTAGTGGGCGAGAAGAGGATTGGGAGAGGTTTAAATGTCAACAAAGAAGTTGATAAAGAAGGGTAGGATAAACTATGAAGCTGGGCTAGCACTTAATATAAAAAAGGATAGTAAGAGTTTTTATAAAAAGGAAGAGGCTGACTAGGGTGAACGTTGGACCCTTAGAGGATGAGAGAGGGGACTTAGTGGTAGGGGATGGGGAAATGGCTGAGGCCTTGAATAACTTTTTTGTTTCGGTCTTCACGGAGGAAGACGTGAATAATTTGCCGGGTGTTAGCGATGGAAAGATGGTAGGAGTGGAGGGCCTGAATGACATTATTGTTACTAGAGAGGCAGTGCTCGACAGACTGGAGGGACTGATTGTGGACAAGTTCCCAGGACTGGATGGAATGCATCCAAGGGTTCTGAAAGAAATGGCGGAGGTGATAGTGGATGCCTTGGTGATTATTTTCCAAACGTCGCTGCATTCTGGGGAAGTGCCGGAAGATTGGAAAACGGCTAATGTTACGCCGTTGTTTAAGAAGGTGGCAGGCAAAAGGCAGGGAATTATAGGCCGGTTAGTTTAACGTCTGTTGTAGGTAAAATGTTAGAATCCGTCATCAAGGAGAAAATAGCAAGGCATCTTGAGGAGAATTGTTTGATAGAGCAGACGCAGCACGGTTTCGTTAAGGGGAAGTCGTGTCTGATGAATTTATTGGAGTCCTATGAGGATGTGTCTAGGGCGGTGGATAGAGGAGAGCCGGTGGATGTGGTGTTTCTTGATTTTCAGAAGGTGTTTGATAAGGTGCCTCACAAGAGGTTATTACAGAAGGTCAGGGGGCATGGAGTTGGGGGTAGGGTGTTAGCGTGGATAGGGGATTGGCTGTCAAATAGGAGGCAGAGAATGGGGGTCAATGGGTGCTATTCGGATTGGCGGTTGGTGACTAGTGGAGTGCCCCAGGGGTCGGTGCTGGGGCCTCAGCTATTTACCATTTATATAGATGATCTGGAGGAGGGAACTGAGTGTATGGTGTCGAAATTTGCTGATGACACCAAGATTGGTGGAACGGCAAATTGTGCAGAGGGTGTGGAGAGTCTGCAGGAGGATCTAGATAGGCTGGGCGAATGGGCCAGGAACTGGCAAATGGAATTTAATGTTGGCAAGTGCGAGGTGGTCCACTTTGGTAGGAATAATGGTAGGAAGGATGATTACTTACATGGCGAAAAACTGCAGCATGCGACGGTGCAGAGGGACCTCGGGGTCCTTGTGCATGAGTCGCAAAAACCCAGCCTGCAGGTGCAGCAGGTGGTCAGGAAGGCTAATGGGATGCTGGCCTTCATAGCGAGGAGGATTGAATATAAAAGTAGGGAGGTCTTGCTGCAACTGTACAGGGCACTGGTGAGGCCGCAGCTGGAGTACTGTGTGCAGTTTTGGTCGCCGTACTTACGCAAGGATATCTTGGCCTTGGAGGGAGTGCAGAGGCGGTTTACTAGGCTGATACCGGAGTTGAGGGGGTTGAACTATGAGGAGAGGCTGAATAAACTAGGCTTGTACTCGTTAGAGTATAGAAGAATGAGGGGAGATCTCATTCAGACGTATAAGATGATGAATGGGATGGATAGGATAGAGGTGGAGAGACTCTTCCTGCTCAGAAAGGACAGTAGGACTAGAGGACACAGCCTCAAGATAAAGGGGGGGTGGTTTAGAACAGAGTTGAGGAGGAACTTCTTCACTCAAAGGGTGGTGAATCTCTGGAATTCTCTGCCCGTTGAAGTGCTGGAGGCTGCCTCGCTGAATATATTTAAGACGCGAGTTGATAGGTTTTTGATAGGCAAGGGGATTAAGGGTTATGGGGAGAGGGCGGGAATGTGGAACTGAGACACGACAGATCAGCCATGATCTTAGTGAATGGCGGGGCAGGCTCGAGGGGCTAGATGGCCTACTCCTACTCCTATTTCTTATGTTCTTATATGATATTTCTATGAACAATGGGCTGAGGAGCCCTCCACTGCACCTGATTCCCATGTTCCTATGATTGGGACCAGGAATATTGTTCTGAGTTGGGGATTGATCTATTGATGGTGATCATTGCAGTGAATCATTGCATTGATCTATTGATGGTGATCAATGCAGTGAATCATTGTATTGATCTATTGGTGATCAGTGCAGTGAATCATTGTATTGATCTATTGATGGTGATCAATGCAGTGAATCATTGTATTGATCTATTGATGGTGATCAGTGCAGTGAATCATTGTATTGATCTATTGATCGTGATTAGTGCAGTGAATCATTGTATTGATCTATTGATGGTGATCAATGCAGTGAATCATTGTATTGATCTATTGGTGATCAGTGCAGTGAATCATTGTATTGATCTATTGATCGTGATTAGTGCAGTGAATCATTGTATTGATCTATTGATGGTGATCAGTGCAGTGAATCATTGTATTGATCTATTGATGGTGATCAGTGCAGTGAATCATTGTATTGATCTATTGATGGTGAGCAGCGCAGTGAGTCATTGTATTGATCTATTGATGGTGAGCAGTGCAGTGAATCATTGTATTGATCTATTGAAGATCAGTGCAGGGAATTGTTGTAACGACCTGTTGGAATTTGATTCTGTGACATGTTTTATGTTCTTGTGTTGTAATATATGTCCCATCAGGATTCCTTCAGATCTGAGCTGATTGTGAGGTAATTTTGCGGTTGTTAACCATCTTTTGTTCCCATGTCATTGAAGTGTCATTGTTTGTAAGGTGATGCTGCAGTTACCTCCTCTTTGGTGTATTTTGCTTAACACCAGAAATGGGAAGCATTCATTTTGCCAGTAGGTGTAATTTGACCTGCCTTTTTATCGATCTAACCTTAATGTCAGTGATGTTATTCCCCATTACACAGGAAGCTGAAACCTAACCTACCATCTGCTATTAAAGCCAACTCTCTATCCTGATGAATTCCCAGGATCTGTTTCAAGCTTGTGATTGAATTGCTGAATTACTACAATATAAGGCAGATCTTCTAGATACTGCTCCTTATCAGGACATTGAGAGAGTTGGCGTTAGTACCTATTTGGACATGGTGTGCTCTCCACAATGTGAACCTCCTTTCAGCTCTGGATGGGCAATAAATGAGAGTTTGATCAGTAAATGGCAGTGAGCCAGCAATACCCACATCCCATGAAGAATTAAAAAAAATCTCATCACTCAGTTATAAATCATGTATATTAGTTGATGTAGCAATACTATCCCTTCATTTTCTAAATTCTGTAAGAGTGTGCTTAGTGACAGCAAAATCTTTCCTTCTGCACAAAAGGAATGAATTGAATTGAAGTCTTGCTATTTGCCTTTGGATCGATATAGAGTCATGGAGGCTGTGTAAATTCCAGAGCTCCAATGAGATGCAAACAGATTTAGGGCACAGACTGGGAAGTCCACTTGGTTTGCAGTCTGTAGTTTGCCATACCTCAAGTCCATATCCAAGTTTTTTTTATGTGATGAGAACTTCTGCCTCATCTATTCTTACAGAGAGCTTCAGATCCTCACCAGCCTTTAAGTGAAAAAATAATCCTCAACTTTCCTTTAATCCTTCTCTGACTTGGTTTAAATTGAAGCTCCCTGGTTATTGACCTGTCTGCCAATCTGTGACCAGATCACACACAAACCCACTGTCCCATTACATTATTACTTGATTATTTTGGATTGGCTCCATTAAGCCCTGTCACATTTCTGATTATTCTGGTCACGGACTGCTGTACCCATTACTAGTTATTGATCCCCTAATTTAAACCATAAAAAGTTCCTTGTGCTGCCTTGATATACCCTCCTAGCAGTTTTTGTGAATTTAAGGATCAGTACCTTTAAAAGAAAATTACAACTTAAAGACTAATACAGCACATTGTTGTGGAACTGAAACAGACCCTTGAGACTGAACTTATCTGTTCACAGGTTGGGCACCTAATTGACCCTGAGCTTCCATTCCTTTATCTCCTCCATCACCAAGATCTCCTTAACATCGTCTAACCTGCCTCTTCCTTAGCTCATCTGCTGAAATCATCATCCATCTCTCTAACCTCCTCCAATCCTAAACAGTTGAGTTCTCAGTGCTCCTGCAATTCTGACACCTCATGCATCCACTCACTTTCTGAGCTTCACCATTGGAAACTGCCAAAGGCCTAAACTCTGGGATTCCCTCTGTGAATCGCTCTCCATTTTTCTGCCTTCCCTCGTTTAAGAAATTTCTTAAAATGTTTGACATATCTTTTGTTAACCTCTTCATATCTCCTTATGTGGCTGAGTGATAAATTTTATTTGGTAATGCTGCCTTGAAGCACCATGGGACCATAGGAAAGTTACAGCACAAGAGACAATTCGGACCATCTAGTCCGTGCCAGTCCAAGGACATCCAGGTGTCCTTTCTAACCTCACCTTCCTGCAACTAGCCCATAGGCCTGTAGCTAATAGTACGAAAGGTGCAGACCCAGGTACTTTAGAATTTAGGGTCTCTGCCCCCACTACCGACTCAAAGAATAAAGAAAATTACAGCACAAGAACAGGCCCTTCAGCCCCCCAAGCCTGCAGCGACCATGCTGCCTGACTTAACTGAAAACACCTACCCTTTTGGGGACCATATCCTTCTATTCTGATAGACTAATGGGACTGATGGTGGACAAGTCCCCAGGACCGGATGGAATGCATCCCAGGTTTCTGAAGGAAATGGCAGAGGTGATAGTGGATGCCTTAGTGATTATTTACCAAAATTCACTGGATTCCGGAGACGTGCTGGAAGATTGGAAAACGACTAATGTAACGCCGCTGTTTAAAAAAGGTAGCAGACAAAAGGCAGGAAATTATAGGCCGCTTAGTTTAATGTCTGTAGTTGGAAAAATGCTTGAATCCGTCATCAAAGAAGAAATAGCGAGGCACCTAGAAAAGAATGGTTTGGTAGAGCAGGCACAGCACAGATTCGTTAAGGGGAAGTCGTGTTTAACAAATTTATTGGATTTCTATGAGGATGTGACTAGTGCGGTAGGCAGAGGGGAACTGGTGGATGTGGTGTTTCTAGATTTTCAAAAGGCGTTTGATAAGGTGCCTCACAAAAAGTTGCTACAGAAGGTTAGGGTGCACGGAGTTGGGGGTAAGGTGTTAGCATGGATACAGGATTGGTTGTCTAATAGGAAGCAGAGAGTTGGTATCAATGGGTGCTATTCTGATTGGTAGTTGGTGACTAGTGGAGTGCCGCAGGGATCGGTGCTGGGGCCTCAGCTATTTACCATTTATATAGATGATCTAGAGGAGGGGGCTGAGTGTAGGGTGACGAAATTTACTGATGACACGAAGATGAGTGGAAAAGCAAATTGTGCGGAGGGTGTGGAAAGTCTGCAGAGGGAGCTGGATAGGCTGAGCGAGTGAACGTAAGAACGTAAGAAATAGGAGCAGGAGTAGGCCATCTAGCCCCTCGAGCCTGTCCCGCCATTCAATAAGATCATGGCTGATCTGTCGTGTCTCAGTTCCACATTCCCACCCTCTCCCCATAACCCTTAATCCCCTTGCCTGTCAAAAACCTATCAACCCACGTCTTAAATATATTTAGCGAGGCAGCCTCCACCACTTCAACGGGCAGAGAATTCCAGAGATTCACCACCCTTTGAGTGAAGAAGTTCCTCCTCAACTCCGTTCTAAACCGCCCCCCCTTTACCTTGAGGCTGTGCCCTCTAGTCCTTCTGTCCTTTCTGAGCGGGAAGAGCCTCTCCACCTCTACCCTGTCCATCCCATTCATCATCTTATATGTCTCAATGAGATCTCCCCTCATTCTTCTAAACTCTAACGAGTGCAAGCCTAGTTTATTCAGCCTCTCCTCATAGTTCAACCCCCTCAACTCCGGTATCAGCCTAGTAAACCTCCTCTGCACTCCCTCCAAGGCCAAAATATCCTTGCGTAAGTGCGGCGACCAAAACTGCACACAGTACTCCAGCTGCAGCCTCACCAGTGCCCTATACAGCTGCAGCAAGACCTCCCTACTTTTATATTCAATCCCCCTCACTATGAAGGCCAGCATCCCATTAGCCTTCCTGACCACCTGCTGCACCTGCAGGCTGGGTTTTTGCAACTCATGCACAAGGACCCCAAGGTCCCTCCGCACCGTCGCATGCTGCAGTTTTTTGCCATGTAAGTAATAGTCCTTCCTACCATTATTCCTACCAAAGTGGACAACTTCACACTTGCCAACATTAAATTCCATTTGCCAGTTCCTGGCCCATTCGCCCAGCCTATCTAGATCCTTCTGCAGACTCTCCACACCCTCCGCACAATTTGCTGTTCCACCAATCTTGGTGTCATCAGCAAATTTCGACACCATACACTCAGTTCCCTCCTCCAGATCATCTATATAAATGGTAAATAGCTGAGGCCCCAGCACCGACCCCTGGGGCACTCCACTAGTCACCAACCGCCAATCCGAATAGCACCCATTGACCCCCACTCTCTGCCTCCTATTTGACAGCCAATCCCCTATCCACGCTAACACCCTACCCCCAACTCCATGCCCCCTGACCTTCTGTAATAACCTCTTGTGAGGCACCTTATCAAACGCCTTCTGAAAATCAAGAAACACCATATCCACCGCCCTAGACACATCCTCATAGAACTCCAATAAATTTGTCAGACACGACTTCCCCTTAACGAAACCGTGTTGCGTCTGCTCTATCAAACAATTCTCCTCAAGATGCCTTGCTATTTTCTCCTTGATGACAGATTCTAACATTTTACCTACAACAGATGTTAAACTAACTGGCCTATAATTCCCTGCCTTTTGCCTGGCACCCTTCTTAAACAACGGCGTAACATTAGCCGCTTTCCAATCTTCCAGCACTTCCCCGGAATCCAGCGACGTTTGGAAAATAATCACCAAGGCATCCACTATCACCTCCGCCATTTCTTTCAGAACCCTTGGATGCATTCCATCCGGTCCTGGGGACTTGTCCACAATCAGTCCCTCCAGTCTGTCGAGCACTGCCTCTCTAGTAACAATAATGTCATTCAGGCCCTCCACTCCTACCATCTTTCCATCGCTAACACCCGGCAAATTATTCACGTCCTCCTCCGTGAAGACCGAAACAAAAAAGTTATTCAAGGCCTCTGCCATTTCCCCATCCCCTACCACTAAGTCCCCCCTCTCATCCTCTGAGGGCCCAACGTTCACTCTAGTCAGCCTCTTCCTTTTTATAAAAACTCTTGCTTTCCTTTTTTATATTAAGCGGTAGCCCAGCTTCATAGTTTATCCTACCCTTCTTTATCAGCTTCTTTGTCATTCTTTGTTGACATTTAAACCACATAGGTTTACCAGGAATGGTACCAGAAAGGCAACATACCACCCTGGAATCTCTTTCACTTCCACAGAAATGCCTATCTGCACCCCTAGCTATAGAATCCCCTATAACTATTGCTCTAGTCCTCCTTGTCCCTCCCTGCTTAACAACAGAGCCAGCTGTGGTATCACTGCTTTGGCTGCTGCTACCAGTATCCCCTGATAACCCATCTCCCCCAACAGTATCCAAAACGATATACTTGTTAGAAAGGGGGATGACCGCAGAGAATTCCTGCACTGACTGCCTGCCTCTTCTGATGGTCACCCATCCGTATGCCTGCACCTTGGGTGTGACCATGTCTCTAAATCTCCTATCTATGATGCTTTCTGCCTCCTTCATGTTCCTAAGTGCATCCAACTGCTGCTCTAACCTATCCATGTGGTCTGTAATTGTGTGCAGTTCCTGCAGACATAGCCATCCGAGACGCTGAAGTGTCACGGATCTCCCACATCTCACAAATGAAACACCTAACCCTATTGACCGACATTTTGAGCACCAATTAAATTATTTGAGAAAATTTATAAAACTCTTACTTTCACTTTTACCATCTCACAGTGGCCTTTTTTTTTTGGTTAAGAGAGGAGGGAGGGAGAGAAACACTAATGTAGTGTTTCGGTCTTACTGCTCCTTGACACCAGATCTTCCGCTTCCCACTTCTTGGTAAATGTTGCTGGTCTGACTTCTCCCAGAATGCACCAGTGAAGTCCCTCAGCCGCTTCTACTGGAGTAGAAACTTGGGCAGTGATTTCCAGACATCCACTACCCTTGGTGTAAAAAAAAAAGTTCTTCATGTCCCCTCTACACCTTCTGTCACTTGAATCTTTGTCCTCTTGTTCTAGAATTCTTCACCTAGGGAAATAATTTCCTGTCCAATCTATCTCTTTGCCTCTTAATTTTGTGCGCCTCAATAAGTCAGCCATCAGCCTTCTTTAGAAAATAACCCCAACCTATACAATCTCTCCTCATAGCTCCAATTTTCTAGGCCTGGCAACATTCTTGTAAACCACCTCTGCACACTCTCCTAAGAGTAATTACCTAGAAACATAGAGGATAGGAGCAGGAGGAGGCCATTTGGCCCTTTAGAGCCTGCTCCTCCGTTCATTACGATCATGGCTGATCATCCAATTCAATAGGCTGATCGTCTAACTCAAAGCCTAATCCTGCTTTTTCCCCATAACCTTTGATCCCATTCACCCCAAGTGCTATATCTAGCCGTCTCTTGAATACATTCAATGTTTTGGCCTCAACTACTTCCTGTGGTAATGAATTCCACAGGCTCACCACTCTTTGTGTGAAGAAGTGTTTCCTCACCTCCACCCTAAATGATCTACCCTGAATTCTCAGACTGTGACTCCTCGTTCTGGATTCCTCCACCACTGGGAATATCCCCCTTGCATCCACCCTGTCTAGTCCTCTTCGAATTTTGTAAATCTCTGAGATCCCCCCTCATTCATCTGAGCTCCAGTGAAAACAATCCCAGCCTAGTCAATCCCTCCTCATATATCAGTCCTGCCATTCCCGGAATCAGCCTGGCTGCACTCCCTTAAGAGCAAGAATATCTTTCCTCAGAAAAGGAGACCAAAACTGCACACAATACTCTAGGTGTGGCTTCAATTGCAATAACTCATCCCTGCTCCTGATGTGGAGAGGCGGAGTTGGACTGGGTATCCCTGCTCCTGTACTCAAAACCTCTGGAAATGAAGGCCAGTATACCACTTGCCTTCTTTACCGTCTGCAGCACCTGCATGCTTATCTTCGGTGATCGGTTCACAAAGATACCCAGGTCCCACTGCATCCTTCCTGTAATGTGATGACCAGAACTAGAAACAATACTCCAGTTGTGGCCTCATCAGTGTTTATACAATTCCAACATGATATCCTTTTACATTCTATACTTCGCAATGAAGGAGACCATTCTATATGCCTTGTTTACAACCTTGTCTCCTTGAACTGCTGCCTTTATGGACTTGTGTACTTGTACACCAAGATCTCTCACTTCATCTTTCATTCTTAGTGTATTCCCATTTATTTTGTATTCCCTATAACTGTTTGACCTCCCTAAATGCATTACATTACACTTCCCTATGTTAAAATCCATATGCCACTTTACTGCCCTCTCCAACAACCCATTTTGGAAATCATAGCTACCCTCTAACTATCCACTGCTTGGCCAATGTCATCTGCAGATTTTCCAGTCGTGCCTCCTGCATTCACGTCCAAATCGTTAGTATATAACACAATTCAGGGTCCCAACACACAGCTGCATTTGGACACATCACCTGCACACATCGCAGTGTCCCTCGTTTCCCACATTGTGCAGGAGGGGTATATCACGGGTCTGTGGTTTCCTGCCATGATGTCTCTCTCGATTAAGTTTGTTAATCCCTTTTGAAAAAAAGGTTACATTAACAATGGGCCTTATTTATGTTAGCTAGGAACCATATTTCTTATCAAACACTTCTATTATAATTGTACAGTATTATTCAATATCTTTTTCAGTCCCTACCTCAGTATTAAGCAGTGAACTATTTTAATAGATTGAAAATACTCACCAGGACTTACTAATCAGCTATCTTTGTTGGTCCCATATCGTTCTCTGAACTCCGCTCCTGGAGTGTCCCTTGGAGGTCCTGTTCTGTCTGTTCCCCGAAGATTAGCTCTTGGGATTTTTTACACTGCTAAAGATGCACTGTATGTTGTTATTTTGCCTCATGCGGGCAATGTGGATTAATTTTCTTCTGCCTCTCCCAAGAGTTTTTAACCTACTATTCAAGACTGATCACAAGTTTAGGAAATTCTAGAAAAGCTTACTTTTGATAATGTGGCAAGTGGGACCCAATAAAACTGCATAAATATAATAAACATTATGGTGAGAAGCTGAAAGCAGAATGTTACTTCAACATACACCAAGGAGGTAGATCCATAGGGCATATATTTAAAATTAGTGAAAAGTAATTTGAAACAGGGATCTGAAATTTGAATTTTTTTAATATCACGATAAAAGTGGAAAATGTTAAGGTTATTTAGATTGCAACAAGTTGCAGTGATGTGCAGAGAAAATAGATTCAGTGGACCAAGTAACCTTTTTTCATCCCAGCGTAGTAAAGATAAGTGCAGTATTGATGTTCTGTCAGAGGGAATGCAGTAGTAAGCACGCTATCACATTTACAAACCAAAGACATCTAGTTGTGCATTTCACTGCATCACACTTTCCTTGAACTACACAAATCAAGAACTCAGCTCTTGAGAACACGGCCCAAGAATCTGAATCATAGAATTGTAGAACACAGAAAGGAGGCCATTCAGCCCATTATGGCTGTGCGGTGTTTTAAGAGTGATCCAATTAATTTTACACTCCACATCTTCAAACCCCTGCAACATTTTCCTTTTACAGGTGTTTATCCAATTTAAGTCATTATGGTCTCTGCCTGCTCTCACATCCTTTCAGGCAGTGTATTCCAAATCATTGGAATTTATTGACTATTTAAAAAAAAAGTCCTCATCTCTCATGAAAATTATTTTAAATTTGCATCCTCTGGTTAACAACCCTTCAGCTGCTTTAAATGGCTTACCCTGTCAAAACACCGCATCATTTTACCCTCTGTTAAATCTTCCCTTCACCTTCTCTGTTCAAAAAGGAACAATCCAGCTTCTCAAGTTTTTCTGCTGATCAACTTGTGTTAATTGTTTCCCTTTTTCCTCTGCAGCATCGCCATCAGCACCTTCCAGGACTTCCAAATGGCAACCTCCCAGCAACACCCTGATGCCGTACTTCGCAAACAGTTCAAAGGAAAATCTTGCCTACCACTTGCCAGCACTGAGGCAGCACCAGTGCGGGCCAGCCAACTGGTAAAGATGGCAGTGTGGGGACTGACAGCAACCCTGGGTGCAGCAGCTTTTGCTGTGGTAAACTCAGCAGTGGAATGGGCCCCGGAGTTTATTTTTCAGCTGTTTCCATAACCAGGGACTGAGGCAGAGCCTACCTATGGCCTGCTGAATTGGGAGAGACATCCCTGCTGGAACACAACCATCGAAACAAGGTGCAGTGTGCCAAAAGTCTATGTTAAGGAGCAGTAAATGTAGGCCTTACATTAACCGTTTACAATCTCTGCCAAAATGGGAGGTGCACTTGTGGACCAGTCAAAAACCCTGCCAAGCCCTTTCCCTCCACTTCCTACCCTGCCAATTATGCAGCCAAGGACCACTTAAAGAAATTGAAAACCAGTAAGCATTTATTTTCTTCCATTTGATTGCTTTTATCGATGTAAGACCAATGTCATTGTGAATTCAAAATAAGAGCAAAAAATGCTGGAAAACTCAGCAGGTCTGGCAGCATCTGTGGAGAGAGAAAGCGAGGTAATTTTTGGGTTTGTGTGACTTGTCAGAGTGGAATTGTGAATTCATTCCAGATTAGAGGGAACCTAGTGTCCTTCAGACCTGTGGGGCACTTGGCTGTTACTGTAGAGAGTAAATTGAGAAGTTTTGTATGAGCACATCTACAGAGTCTCTCATGACCAGATACGTGTAAAACTGGACTTTTATCTCAGTAGAAATTAGAAGATGGAGTAAGCTATTTGGGTCTGCGAGCCTGCTTTGCCATTCATTTTGATCATGGTTGATCATCAAATTCAACATCCTGATCCACCCTTCCTCCCATATCTCTTGATCCCTTTAACCCCAAAAGCTGTAGAAACATAGAAGAGCTATAGAGACACAGAGGGGTATGTCCTTGAAGGAGAGGACAGAAGGTTTACATTTTCCAAGCTTGTGACTGTCTTCCCACCCTTTGTTTGAGAGGTTAAACTGAGGACTCATTTGCCCTCTCAGACAGGCATGAAAGATTCCCTGGAGTAGCTGAGTTCCCCTTTACACCCTGGCCAATATTTATCCTTCAATCAATATCGTTAAACTAAATTAACTCAAGGATGTTTATGATGGAGGATTTCACAGGTCAGTGTGGAAGGGAGGTGATAAGGCCCT
The DNA here is from genome assembly GCF_965287045.1 of Carcharhinus amblyrhynchos. Classification (NCBI taxonomy): domain Eukaryota; kingdom Metazoa; phylum Chordata; class Chondrichthyes; order Carcharhiniformes; family Carcharhinidae; genus Carcharhinus; species Carcharhinus amblyrhynchos. Next base: position 146,773,811 of record NC_137325.1, on the reverse strand, counting down.
TGCTTGTTTGAGATGATTATTGTCGAGAAACATTTGCATCACTATCAGCCCAAGCCAGAATTTTGTCCAATTCTTGCTGCATGGACTTCTTTATTATCTGAGGAAATGCAAAGGGGTTTTGAAAAACTTGGGTTTTTTAATGTGCAAAATTATCACAGATTTTCACTGGAAGAAATACAAAACAATAGCTAAGGATTTGCACAGCTAAAAAATTTGGTGGCTCATGGACCGTTTGCCACTTTTCATGGATGGTCAAGACCAGAGTTGATGGAATGTGCATTGGGTCATGGCTTGTGTCTTGGTACCTGGTCTAGTTGTAAATACTTTAAAGAGGGAGGGGGCTGTACAGAGGACATAGTGTTGTAAATAAGCACATTATAGCATAGGGTCGTAGGAGTAGATAGAGGGCAATTTGTTCCCGAAGTCTGCTCTGCCATTGTATTAGATCAGGACTGGTGGGCTCGTCTTTACTCCCGATCCCTTGATATCAGAGTTAAACATTTCAATTGTTACAATATCGCTAGCCTTTTGGATGAGGAAGATCCAGATTTCCATCCCCCTTTTGTGTCGGGGAGAAATGCTTCCGATTTCCCTCCTCTAATTTTAAGATTATGTTCCCTTGGGCAAGGTTTTCCCACCAGAGGAGAAATCTACCTTGTTTCATCCAGTCCCAAAATTTCTCATTTGAAACTTTTTATTTTGTGTTTTGGATAGTTAAAAAAAAAACTTCAATGTTGGTGGCTCAGATAGAACTAAATTTGCTGCCTTTTTTTGTCATTGGCATTGAGGCAATGAATCTTGCTCAGCTTGGGTTAGTGGTGACAATGTATTTAGAAACTGATCTGCTTTTGTTAGTGAAATTGAATGACTGAAAGGCCTTCTGCGCTGTCCATGATGTTTAACATCAAGAACATCTTGGTAATCACACTGGACTGGGCTGCTGGCTGTGGAGGGCACACTATATGAACAGTGTAATCAGTGTCTGTGGCTTTGTTAATTGGAGATACTTCCCTGAGCCAGGAAGAGTTCCTTTATCAGGAGTCTAGAGAAGATGGGATCACATTGAATGTGGCAAGAGAAACAACATTAACTAACATAATCCTTTGTGAGTCACTGAATTCTGTTGAAGTTTAATTGTCCGTCACTAATATCTAATAGGAGTTCTTATTGCTAGAATGTTGCTAACAGCTGATGCTCAATATGTTACCGACCCCAATGATGGACATAGTGATGCTCCCTGATAGGCTCCAGCTGCTTTACAGCTTTGTGCTGCATTTTGTATGTTAGAACAGGAAAAGACTGTTGGTGTCTTCCACCTTTCAGAAAACCACACTTAGGGACGTGATGTGAGTAATCTGAGACATCACGTGATGAAAGTTGTGTGGGAGGTGCAGGTGACTTTGGATCTAGGGTTTCCACCACTAAGGGTTTTCCTCACCTTGTGTCTGCATCTGTTGTAGACTCATGGATAGAGACTGATTGCTACTGATTAATAATTCCATGATTGTTACATCATGTGACTATCAGGATAGCAAGGGGCCATATCATGATCTTGGTCCAGTAATTCCTATGTTCCTGGATTCTTTCTTATCTTTCAATCACTTCTTTCTCCAGAACGATGCCAAATTGTCCCTTTTAACTCATAACATTGCCCCCACTGATGCTATCCAGTGGTGTGCCTGTTGGACCTCCCTCTCTAGGCCCAGTCACTCTAATAATTAACTGGGGCCACTGCTTTTTGACACTGTTGCCAAATTGACATGGATTAACTTGTGTTAACTGTTTGCTTTCTTTGAAGTGTCAGTTAGATCCTTTTGGTGGTCTCTTCTAAGAAACAACTTTAATCTTTCCTGTAATAACTTCCATGAGCCTCCGTCCTCTTGAGAATGGGTTGAATACCAAATAGAATCATAAAATCCGAACAGTGCAGAAGGAGTCTGCACCAATTCTCTGACAGAGCATCCCATCCAGGCCCTGTGCCCATAACCCTATATATTTACCCCGCTAATTCCCCTAACCTATACACCTTGGGACACGACGGTGCAATTTATCATGGCCTAACCTGCACATCTTTGGACTGTGGGAGGAAACTGGAGGAAACCCATGCAGACATGGAGAGAACATGCAAATTCCATATAGCTAACATGGAGGCTGGAATTAAACCGGATCCCTGGTGCTGTGAGGCAACAGTGCTAACCACCGTGTCATCTCTTTAATTAAGTTCCATCTATTCCAAACAAGGCTCCTATTTCCATTTTAGACAAGTACACCTCACCACACTGCCTCAGTGAGGTTCTGTTCCTCACACCGGTAATTCCATGCTTTCTGCGATACTGCTGAGTGCTGAATTATTTGCAGGTCAGCAGTATGGCTCATACCACTAGAAATTTATTGCAATGGAGAAAACAGCTCGCTTAGATTCCAGCCTGTCACTCGCACCTTGATACCTGCTACCACTCAAACCCTTGATTAAATTGCAGACCATGACTGCTCATGGCTATGTAGTATCCTATGTGAAAACTGGAGCCCACAGCAAAGTGTTCCATAACATGAATTCTGGAAATCAGTGTGAATGTAGCTATAATGGAAAGAACCTGAGATTTAAACCACTATCTATGTTGTAAGCTGTACTGGTTAACCAAGGCTGATCTGTTCCTGCAGCTGCTGTGTGCTGCAGGGTTCAGTGAAAGCATAGAGCATATGCCTATTTATATTTTGGGAGTGAGGACGACCTAATACATTGTACAGGCAATCATAATCTCTGCAAAGTAACTATCATTGGGTGCCTTGCACTTTCCCATTCCCATGTCTGGGCATACACTGGGTGTAACTGCCTGATCAACACTGACTGGGTCCTTATTCGTGTTTTAGACTTTAAACACTCTTTCTATCACAGGGAGCCTGTTCTTTGACATCAGTTACTTTACATTGTAAAGTGTGAGGGTCTGTGCTTCTTTGAGACACATCCTTAGGCATTATATAAACATTGTGCCATGCGTTGCAGGCTCTGAAGTCATTAGTTCTTCAGAGTATGGAATCAATCTGATGTATATCGATATACAACAAAGGCAAGCCACTTTAGAATTTCTCTCCTGCACATTTGTGGAAACGTAGACACATACATGTGGAGAGACACATGAAGTGATGTATGCGTAGATGTGGAGGCACGCACATCCATGGAGGCCTTCGTATATGCACAGACACACACTTAGTTTGTGGTTGACAGTAAAGCCAGCAAAATATGAGCAGAATTTAATATACACCACATGGATTCAATCCACCGGTGGAGAAAAGATGGGAAACCTATGTCTTCTCCCTGAGGGTCACCCAGTTCTATTTCAGTACAATTAACTACCTAAGTGGATAGTGTCAGCATTCTCACAGAATTAAGTCCTCAGCAGCGGAGAAATTCTTCCTCCAAAAGATGGTGATAAATTGGAGGCTGGCACCTGATCATAATTCAGTGTGTCCTCATAAGGGATCACCTTGGGTTCCTGGAGACAGCTGAGTGGAGGTAGTGGATGGTTGGGACTTAGCAGGTGAAGGTCAGATGCAAGGGAAGATGTTAGCTTTCAATGGGCATCCTACTTCCTGAGGCCGGGTGCCTTGATTAGGAATGAAAGGCCTGTGAAAGAGGAATCCCTCTGGGGAGACCCCTGGTAAACTTGGCAGCATGAGAGATCGGTGTGAATGTGGGAGAGTTCCTGAGCCAGCAATAAATCCTGGGGGCCTTGGGGATAATACTCTCTAGGTGGCTCAATAATGAGCCTAATGGCCAATGGTCAGATTTCCCCCAAATCAACCATTCCCATTGCTGATTAAGCTTTCCCACTGGTGGGATTGGGCTGTGTAGCCTCCTGTGCAATTATGCTGGCCCACCCCCAATCTAGTCCATTTCTGAGACTCCATTAAATCCCAGCCCATCAAACTCATTCATCAGTAACTGAATTACAACTAAAATCCCATCATCCAATCACAGCCCTGTAACATAAGAATCTAGAAGCAGCAGTAGGCCATTCAGCCCTTCGAGCCTGCTACACCATTCATTTTGATCATGGCTGATCATCAAATTCAATATCCTGGTTCCCTCTTTTCCTCCATATCACTTGATCCCTTTAGCCCCTAGGGCTACATCTAATTTCTTGAAATCTCGCAACGTTTTGGCCTTTGAGACTTTCCAGCATTTGTTTTGGTCCATTTGATCACCTTTATCAGGCAGCTATATCTGAACCAAAAAACACCTCTCTCTACCAAGAAAATAACATTGCTAGCCCCGAGAGGTGCCCGCCAGTAAACAATGACCCTTTTTATGTGTTTCCTAAATTTGAATCAATGTTTAATCTTATGTGGTATATGCAATACTTTGCTGTCTATTTATGTGTGCCTCTAATATTCAAGCCCAGTTTACTGTCAGAGTCCTGTTAATCCTTTACTAGCTCAAGTACCCAGACATCTAGCATACCTATCGTGCATGTATCAGTGCCGTTCACTGCCACATAACTGAAAGCAGCAGTCTTCATGGTAATTCTGAGGTTATCTGGTGAGTGGAGAGCGACACTTACAAAGCTAAGGTCGAGAGATTTTTGTTGAGCAGGGATATCGAGACATAGGGATTAAAGATGTGTAATTGCAGTTGAAGTACAGATCAGGAGTGATCTGATTGAATTGTGGTGCAAGAATATGGGGCTGAATGCCTCTGCGAGTCATAGAATAATACAGTGCAGAAAAGGCCCTTTGGTCCATCGAGGGTAGCAGTTGAAGGGTCTTTTTCTGGCTGGAGGTCTGTGACCAATGATGTTCTGCAGGGCTTTGTACTGGGACCTCTGTTATTTGTGACATATTTTAATGATTTAGAAGAGGGTGTAACTTGTGTTATCAGCAAGTTTGCGGATGACACGAAGCTGGCTGGACTTGCGGATAGCTATGAACATTGTCAAACAATACAGCAGGATATAGATAGGCTGGAAAATTGGGCGGAGAAATGGCAGATGGAATTTAATCCAGATAAATGCGAGGTGATGCATTTTGGAAGAACTAATGTAGGGGGGAGCTATACAATAAATGGCAGGGCCATCAAGAGTATAGACACACAGAGGGACCTAGGTGTGCAAGTCCACAAATCCTTGAAGGTGGCAGCACAGGTGGAGAAGGTGGTGAAGAAGGCATATGGTATGCTTGCCTTTATAGGACGGGGTATAGAGTATAAAAGCTGGAGTCTGATGTTGCAGCTGTATAGAACACTGGTTAGGCCACATTTGGAGTACTACGTCTAGTTCTGGTCGCTGCACTACCAGAACGATGTGGAGGCTTTAGAGAGAGTGCAGAGGAGGTTTACCAGGATGTTGCCTCGTATGGAGGGTCTTAGCTATGAGAAGAGGTTGGGTAGACTGGGGTTGTTCTCCCTGGAAAGAAGGAGAATGAGGGGAGACCTAATAGAGGTGTACAAAATTATGAAGGGTATAGATAGAGTGAATAGTGGGAAGCTTTGTCCCAGGTCGGAGGTGACGATCACGAGGGGTCACAGGCTCACGGTGAGAGGGGCGAGGTATAACTTCGATATCAGAGGGACTTTTTTTACACAGAGGGTGGTGGGGGCCTGGAATGCGCTGCCAAGTAGGGTGGTGGAGGCAGACACACTTGCATCATTTAAGAATTACTTGGATAGTCACATGAGCAGCCTGGGAAAGGAGGGATACAAACGAATGGCCTAGTTGGACCAGTGCACGGCACAGGCTTGGAGGGCCAAAGGGCCTGTTTCCTGTGCTGTACTGTTCTTTGTTCTTTGAGTCTGCACCGACAAATCTATCACTATGGTCATGCTAATCCCATTCTCCAGTACATGACCCATATCCTTGAATGTTATGATATTTCAAGTGCTCATCCAATTTTTTTAAAAAGATTGTAAGGTTTCCAGCCTCCACTATTTTCCCAGGCAGTGCATTCCAGATTCTCACCACCTTCTGAATGAAAACATTTTTTTTCTCAAATTTTCTCTGAATCTTCTGCCCCTCAGTCTAAAACTGTGCCCCTCGTGATTAACCCCTCAACCAAGGGGAACAGCTGCTCCCTGCTGGCCCTGCCCATACCCCTTATGATCTTATACCACTCAATCATGTCTCCCTCAGCCTTCTCTGCTCTACAGAAAGCAATCCAAGCCTATCTAGAATCTCCTTGTAGCTCAAATGCTCCATCCCAGGCAACATTCTAGTCAACCTCTAATGAACCTTTTCCAGTGTCTTTATCTGTGGATCATTTGGTAGCACCAAACACCAAATACCTTCAGTATCGTGATTGTGTGTTGATGTTCACTCTAGAGACTTGAGCACAAACTTGGGCTGACAATCCAGTGTAGGAGGTTCTGTTTCTCAGATGGAATGTTAAATCTGGCTTCTGTCTGCGGTCTCACATGGACATAAAAAATATTGTGACACCATTTTGAAAATGAGCAGGAAATTTATCCCTGGCTTCCTGGCCAAAATTTAACCCCCTCCCACCATCACTAAAACAGACACTGGCCATTATCTGATTTGCTCTTTGTAGGAGTTTTCTGCCTTGTGTCTCACATTACAATATTAAGTATCACTGGTTGTAAAGTACTTTGGGATGTCTGAAGGTCATAAAAGGTGTTGTACGAATGCTAGCTCTTTGTCAGATATTTGCCACCCTAGGCAAACCTTCAGAACTCAACGGCCTCTTTGCCACCATACTTTTCACTGTATCCCAATACATGTGAAATTAATAAATCAAATCAAAAACTCAAGGTAAACCAAGAACTTTGGTTGAAAACACAGAACTAGCATTACCAATTTGTCATGCGTGCTGAGTAGACAAACAAACAATAAGGAAAAGTTCCAAATTAACTTTTGTTCATTCTTATCACACAATGGCTCAAATACCAGAAATTTGGACTTTGGGAGGGACACTGATGTACTAAACAATGATGAGATTTACAGTCTCTACATTGCATGGGGGATGTTCAAGTGTACGATTAACAAGCAGGAAGCAGATCAAGTTAGAACTGATGTGATGAGGAAATGTTCAAGACACTCGAATCGCTCTGGCAACAATTTTTCACTCTTCATCTTCTTTTCCTTCACAATACTAAAGAAATTGTGTTGCTAAATGCCTCAATCCACTAAGAAGTTCCTATCATTGCTGTTGAACAAGCAAGTGGCTATTACTCCTGTGTTATCTGAAACTACCCAAAATGTTCATCTGTGATTTCTTTTATTTCTGCAGTCTCACATAACGAACATTATCTGGCTATTTCAAAATATTTGCAACCCTAAAAATCAATTTCTTTGACTGTGATGAGTTCCGAATTGTAATTCAAAGCTATTGATTCTGTGGTCAGTTCTTTCCCCTCCCAGTAAAGAATCCGCTTTTGCTTATTTTCATATTTGTCTTAATCTCACTAATACAACATTGTGCCAAGATATCCAACCCCTTTGTGATCATGTGGAACAAAATATCCAAATTGGAAATCAACAGTTGTACTAGTGCAAGTTATATGTTTCAAAAAAAAACCCCTGAAATATTTGTCACCTACGAAGTACACTCTAGCCTGACTAGATATTTGTTGATGTTGGAATAACAAAGGATCTAGAATGTCCATTAAGAAAAATGTTATGCTGCATTATTGTTTTTTTTATTCATTTGTGGGACATGGGTGTTGCTGACTGGGCCAGCATTTATTGTCCATCCCTAGTTGTCCTTAAAACTGAGTGCTTGCTAAGCTGTTTCAGAGAGGAGTTGAGAGTCAAGCACATTGACTCTCACGTTGCTGGGGCTCTGAACTCACATGTAGGATGGCAGATTTCATTCCCTAAGGGGAACCAGATGGGTTTTTCCAACAATCAACAATGGTTTCATAGTTGTCAGGCAGGTTATTCATTCTAAATTTTCTTATTGAATTCAAATTCCACCAGCTGCCATGGTGGAATTCGAACTCGGGTCCCCAGAATATTAACTGAGTATCTGGATTAATAGTCTAGCGATAATACCACTAGGCCATTGCCTCCCCTCCTCTCATCTTTCAGCAAATGAAGATGTACCGGCAGCAGTGCACACCACATCTTACATTATTACTCAAAGCGTTAAATCTGTTTCTCTCTCCACAGATCCTGCCAGACCAACTAAGATTTTCCAGCATTTTTGGTTTTTATTTCAGATTTCCAGCATCCAATTTTGCTTTTATTATTACAAATTTTAGATGAGTGGTTAAGCTAGATTATGGCGCAGAGGGCTTATTGCTATTTAATAGGAGATTTCAAAATGTTGTATCAGACTTGCCAAGTTTCATCAGCTCTGCACTAAGATGATAACCACATGCAATTAAAAAGCTACCTTTAATGTTAGAATTTAAAAATGATTGCTGTTCAGTTACTAGACTTTGATTCCTTGTCAAAAACTTAATTTAAAATATTTGCTCTACATTTCTGTATGTGTTACCAAATGTAGTAGCGTCTGCTTCTATTGTGCTAATTTGTCCCAACTCCCTCCCCACCCCCCCACCCCACTCCACACCTGCGAGCACACACCACATTTTGGGACAGAAATAAAACACAAACTGTTGAATGAGTTTTATCAACAGAGACTCTTAAAAAGCCAATGCAGGATCGTTTTAATCTTTATTTATCAGGGTATTGTATGCAGTCTGCATTATGTTAACTGCATATTGAGCATTACTAATTTAAAAAAAGATACCATAGTTTACACCTTGTTAAGGGATATGCATTAGTACATTGTCGCAATGACCACACTAGGTGGCCCAACCAGTGCCACAAGTCATTTTAAAAAGCTATTAAGACAGTGATCAAGATAAAATGTTACCACTGTTTCTAAAAGGAAAACACAGCTGGAGTAATGGATACAATCCATACCTTTCAGTGCAAAAAACCTCATCTGGTGGGAAGTGGAAACTATTTGCTGTGTCTCAATACAAATCCAGCCAGCATTTGGTTGTTTTTTTGTTTAAAAGCCAGACTTTTTTTTTGCTGTCCTTTCATACATACAGTCCTTGGCACCCACCTAGTTCACCTAATGGACACAATGGTCCTGCTCTCTAATTGTCCAGGAGGGGCTCAGGATCTGTGCTGAGATTTTAATGTTCTCTGGGTACTATCTTCACTCGCAAGGCTGGCATTTCGAGCTTATGGTGGACCTTCTCCTTAAACGTTTGCAGTTTTTATGATGAAGGCGCCCTCCTGTGCTGTTAAGTCAGGAGTTCTAGGATATTGACCCACTGCTGGCGAAGGAATGATGATATCTGCCCAAGTCGGGCAACGGGCACAAGAAATAGGAGCAGGAGTAGACCACTTGTCGCATTGAACCTGCTCTGTCATTTAATGCCATCATGGCTGACCTTGGGCTTCCACTCCATTTTCTCACCCAGGGTGGCACGGTAGCACAGTGGTTAGCACTGCTGCTTCACAGCTCCAGGGTCCTGGGTTCAATTCCCGGCCCGGGTCACTGTTGTGTGGAGTTTGCACATTCTCCTCGTGTCTGTGTGGGTTTCCTCCGGGTACTCCGGTTTCCTCCCACAGTCCAAAGATGTGCGGGTTAGGTTGTTTGGCCATGCTAAGAAATTGCCCCTTAGTGTCAAGAGGTGCGTAGGTTAAAGGGATTAGTGGGTATAATATGTAAGGATATGGGGGTAGGGCCTGGGTAGGATTGTGTTCATTGCAGACTCGATGGGCCGAAGGGCCTCTTTCTGCACTGTAGGGTTCTATGGTATTCTATGGTATCTCTTCATTCCCCGAGACCAGAATCTGTACCAGCCTTAAGAATATTCAGCATTCCACAACCCTCTGGGGAAGAGAATTCCAAAGATTCATACCTCTGAGTGATGACATTTCTCCTCATCTCAGTCCTTAATGATCGTCCTCTTATCCTGAGACCATATCCCATGTTTTAGTTCCCTGACCAGTGGAAACAGTGGAATTTTCCAAACGTTCCCGCCAGCAGAATTTTCCAGTGAATGGAGGTTTGGCTTGCAGCCTAATTCTCCAACAGTGGAGTGTGGCGTGAATGGGTGGCAAAATCACACCCAATCCCTTGGTGCTCACCCTATCAAACCCCTCTCAGAATTTTGTAGGTTTTTATGAAATTGCCTCTCATTCTTCCAAACTCCAGAGAAAATAGACCCAATTTACTCAGCCTGTCGCCAAAAGACAACCCCCTCATCTCCGGGAACAATCTAGTGAACATTTGCTCCAACCACCACCAATGCAAATGTATTCTTTCTTAAATATGGAGAGCAGAACTTCACACAATATCCCAGTTGTGGTGTCACCAAAACCCTATACAACCCGAGCAAGACTTCTTTATTCCTGTACTCCAATCCCCTTGCAATAAAGGTCTAACATGCCATTTGCCTTCCTAATTACTTGCTGCATCTGTATACTAATTTCTGTGTTCCTTCAAAAGAGAGTGTCACAAGACGGATTTGAAGGTGATAGTGTTTCATGCATTTGCTGCCCTTGTCTTCCTAGATTTGCGGGTTTAGGAATTGCTGCAGTGCACTTTGTGTATGGTACACATTTCAGTTACTCCACTGGTGGTGTATGTTTAAGCAACGGTTCATTGATCTTGGCTAGGGTGGCAATAGGGATTCTATTAATGACCAGACTGAGAGTTATGGGGAGAAAATTCAGCCAAAATCCAATCACTCCTTTCCTCCACCATTTGGATAGTGTGTACACAGATGTTGGGTGAAATTGAGATGGTTGATACTTACCCTCCAGACTCTCTTGCACATCATAGCTGCCTGGGTGAAACATTAGTGAGTAACAATCGCACACGGGGCCAAAAGATAGTGGCTGTGAGAAGTGGAGTGAATTGACAAGGAGGAGAAAAGCATCCCCACATCTCTGCTGTGTTGCACACATGATGATCTATGTAGAATCACATTGCTGCTGTCTATCTGGAGGCCCTTCTGCAGACTGAGAACATTTGTTTAAATTGAGCTGATGTTTTTAAGATACATTTGACAATTGCCCTTCACCCCTCATGGAATGCCTCTGTTGCCAATCAGATGTAGCTCTAAGAATGTTGATGAAAACCTACCAGTTCGGTTCCAAGGTCACTGGATATGTTCAGGCCACATCTGCATTTGGTAATCAGGCCTGTCTCTCCCTCTGATGCATTAGAGACCCTTCAAGAACTGGCTTTTTATTCCTTGTTGCTGCTGTGAACAGTTCTAACTAACTGCTGGAGTGTTTTTGTGAAATTTCTGTACCAAGGATGTGATATGATGGTAGGTTTAAGTTCACTGGCTGGACAGTGTCCTCCCTGCCATCTCTCATCAGACCATTGGTGATTGGATTTATAGCAAATTGTGGAGATGTAAACACATTGAGAGCCATTGTTAATTTATTTGTACATATGTATGTTAAAACCTGATGAAATTTGCTTCTTAAGCTTGCGGAGTTGGAGGCAATAGGGAGTCTGAAATGTGCAATAAAATTACTCCATTGTGTTCCATCTAGCATTCAAATTCTTCAATAAACAGAACCAGAAGCTACATCTCAAAATGTTTGATTTATTAATAAGAAACCTTTACCTTGTTTCCCTGCAGGATTCTGTGTTAAATGGTGAGTGTAAAGATTTGAACCTTTCAGATAACAGGTAAAACTGAGGATCCCAAACTGTCCTGTCAGGTAGACTTTGTTTCCTCCCTATAACTCCTTACCTTGCTCTCTTGCTCTAAGATACACCTTTAAACTTTAATCTAATATCTCCTTAAGTGCCTTGGTGTCATACTGTGTTTTTTTAATGACCTTGTGATGCACCTTAGCATGTTTATTACCCGAAAGGCACTAAATAGAAGCTAATTGTTGTGTCCTGGAGATTAATTATCCCTCAACCCACCATCACATAGCACAACGTTATTATAATGATCAGATTTTTTTTTCCAAGTTAACCATCCTTCTAAAAAAGTTTGGAGAAAGGTTTGGGTTTTAAGGTTTTACCGAAGGGAAGGAGTGGGTTATGGTGAGGTTTCCACAGGGGAGGATCTTGTGGGACGGCAGTAGTATTACAGGCATGTGGCTTTGGCTTACTGAGGTTGACCTGGAAAAAGGTAAGACTTGGCAAGAACTGGATATTGTACAGAGTCAATTCCAGTTGAAGGAGGCGAAGTGGCCAAGTGGATTGAACCATAGAATGCCTACAGTGCAGAAGAGACCATTCAGTCCATCAAGTCTGCACTGACTCTGACAAACACAGGGCTTACCACTGCCCCACCATGCTGCACACTGAAGCAGTTAAAACATGTTCTAAACTAATATGATGGGGGGGCGGGGAGGTGGTTGGGAATCTTTGCAAGGATTCAGAGCAGGGGGAGTTAAGAACAAGAGGAAAAGACAGAAAAATAAGGAAACAGGTGGGCAGAGAAAGAGTCAGATAAGGACCGAGTTTAAAAAAAAGTAGGAAAGGGAAAAGAAACGTTAAAAGTTCTCACCCTAAGGTTTTGTACCTGAATGCTCAGAGCATGTGCAACAAAATGGATGAATCAGTTGCACAGATAGATGTAAAGGGGGTAATAAATAGTTGATATTTAAGAGACATGACTCCAAAGTGAGTAAAGATGGGAACTATACATTGAGGGCTGTTCAGTGTTTAGAAAGGACAGAGAAAGTAAAAGATGGTGGAGTAGCATTGTTAATCAAATATAATATTGATAGGATATTGAAAAAAGATATTAACATAGATGATATTGAATCTGTACGGGTCAAGTTAAGAATCAACAAGAGGCAAAAAACATTGATGGGGCTGGTATACAAACCACCAAATTAATTGTAATGTTGGGAAAAACATTAGACAGAAAATCAGAGATGGATGTATTAAAGGAACATCTGTGTGATTATGGGTGACTTTAATCTGCAAATAGATTGGGAGAGTCAAATTAGCCACAGTACAATAGAGGAGGAATTTCTGGAGTGCGTACAGGACAGTTTTCTGGAGCACTACTTTGAGGAATCAACAAGGGAACAGGCATTTTGACTGGCTGTTGCGCATTGAGAAAGGATTAGTTGGCATCTAGTTGTGAAAAAACCCTTGGGGGTGAGTGACCACAATATGGTAGAAGTTTGTCAATGTGAATCGTGATGTTGTTGATTCTGAGACCAGGGTCCTGAATCTCAAAGGTAACTATGATGGTATGAGATATGAATTGGCCATGATGGACTGGGAGACAACTGAAACGAAGGACAGTGGTCAGACAATGGCAGGCATTTAAAGAATAAATAGGTGAACTCCAGAAGTTTTATATTCCTGTTTGGTGCAAGAGTGGTAAAGGAATTGTGGCCAAATCATGCCTTTCATGGGAAACTAGAGATAGTATGAGATTCGAGGAAGAAGTAAATAAATTGGCAAGAAGAAACAATCAGCCTGAAGATTGGGAGTAATTTAAAATTCAGCAAAGGAGGACCCAGGATTGATTAAGAAGGTAAAAATCGAGTATGAAAGTAAGCTATTGGGGAACATAAAGACTGACTAAAAGTTTCTATAGGTATGTAAAGAGAAAAAGATTGACAAAAATGAATGTAGGCCTCTTCCAGTCAAAAATGGGAGAATTCATAATGGGGAATAAAGAAATGGTCGATGAATTAAATTTGTACTTTGCTTCAATCTTTACAAAAGAAGACATGAAAAATGTACTAGAATTGCTCAGAGAAACATGTTATAGTGAGGAGCTGAAGGAAATCAGCATTAGTAGAGAAATGGTCTCGAGTAAATTGTTGGGATTGCAGGTGGATAAATCTCCAGGTCTTGATAATCTTCATCCCAGTGTACCGAAGGAAGTGGTCCTGGAAATAGTAGATCCATTGGTAGTCATTTTCCAAAATTCTTATGACTCTGGACTTGTGCCCACAGATTAGAGGGTAGCTAATGTAAGCCCGATATTCAGAAAGGAAAGTTATAGAGTCATAGAGGTTTACAGCATGGAAACAGGCCCTTCAGCCCAACTTGTCCATGCCGCCCTTTCTTTTAAAACCCATATGCTAATCCCAATTGCCCACGTTTGACCCATATCCCCCTCGACCCATCATATCCATGTAAGTATCTAAATGCTTTTTAAAAGATAAAATTATACCTGTCTCTACTACTACCTCTGGCAGCGTGTTCTAGACACTCACCACCCTCTATATGAATAAATCGCCCCTCTGGACACTTTTGTATCTCTTCCCCTCTCACCTTAAACCTATGCCCTCTAGTTTTAGACTCCCCTATCTTTGGGAAAAGATATTGACTATCTACCTTGTCTATGTACCTCATTATTTTATAGACCTCTATAAGATTGCCCCTCAGCCTCTTATGCTGCAGAGAAAAAAATCCCAGTCTGTTCAGCCTCTCCTTATAACTCAATCCATCAAGTCCCAGTAGCATCCTAGTAAATCTTTTCTGCACCGTTTCTATTTTAATAGTATCCTTTCTATAATAGGGTGACCAGAATTGCACACAGTATTCCATGTGTGGCTTACCAGTGTTGTACAACTTCAAGACATCCCAACTGCTATATTCAGTGTTCCGACTGATGAAACCAAGCATGCTGAATGCCTTCTTCACCATTCTGTCGACTTGTGACTCCGCTTCCAAGAAGCTGTGAATATAGCTTCTCTTTGTTCTGTAACTCTTCCCAACGCCCTACCATTAGTTGAATAAATCCGGCCCTCGTTCAGTCTACCAGATTGCATCACTTTGCGTTTGTCTAAATTAAACTCCATCTGCCATTTGTCAGCCCACTGGTCCAATTGATTAAGATCCCGTTGCAATCGGAGATAACTTTCTTCGCTGTCCTCTATGCCACCAATCTTGGTGTCATCTGCAAACTTACTAACCATGCCCCCTATGTTCTCATCCAAATCATTAATATAAATGACAAATAACAGAGGGCCCAGCACTGACCCCTGAGGCACATCACTGGTCACAGACCTCCAATTTGAAAAACAATTCTCTACAACCACCCTCTGGCTTCTGTCAAGCCAATTTTGTATCCATTTAGATACCTCATCCTGGGTCCCATGAGATTTAACTTTATGCAACAATCTACCATGTGGTACCTTGTCAAAGACCATGCTAAAGTCCATGTAGACAACAGCAACTGCACTGCCCTCATCTACCTTCTTGGTTACCCCTTCAGAAAACTCAATAAATTTGTGTGACATGATTTTCCACTCACAAAGCTATGCTGACTGTCCCTAATTAGCTCTTGCATCTCTAAATGCCTATAGATCCTGTCTCTCAAAATACCTTCCAACAATTTACCCACCACAGATGTGAGGGAGAGAGAAAACATGGAACTGAGCTTAACATCGGTACTAGGAAGTTGCTAGAGTCCATTACAAAGGATTTCATAACTCAGCATTTGGAAGGCAGTGATATAATCAGACAAAGTCAGCATGGATTTACAAAAGGGAAATCATGCTTGATGAATCTATTGGAATTTTTTGAGGATATAAAGAGAGTTGACCGAGGAGTACCAGTGGATGTGGTTTATTTAGACTTTCAGAAGGCTTTCAACAATGTCTCACATAACAGACTATAATGTAAAGTTATGGCGCAGAGGATTGCAGATAATGTCTTGAGATGGATAGAAAACTGGTTAGCAAATAGGAAGCAAGGAGTTGGCATAAATGGGGCTTTTTCTGATTGGCAGGCAGTGACTAGTGGGGTTCCGCAGGGATCTGTGATAGAACTCCAACTGTTCACAGTATATATTGATTTGAAAGAGGGAACTGAATGTATTATCTCCAAATTTGCATATGATACGAAGTTGGGTGGGAGGGTGCACTGTGAGGAGGATGCAAAGATGCTTCAGCATGATTTGGACAGGCTGAGTGTGTGTGCATCTGTAAGGCAGATGCAGTATAATGTGGATAAATGTGAGGTTATCCACTTTGGTAGCAATAATAGGAAGACAGATTATTACTTGAATGGATGTAAGTTGAGAGAGATAGATACTCAGTGAGATCTTGGTGTCCTTATGCATCAGTCTCTGAAAGTAAGCTTGCAGGTACAGCAGACAGTAAAGAAGGCAAATGTTATGTTGGCCTTCATAGTGAGAGGATTTAAGTATAGGGATAGAGATGTTTTGCTGCAACTCTACAGGGCTTTGGTGAGGCCTCGCCTGGAGTATTGTGTGCAGTTTTGGTGTTCTTATGAGAAAGAATGTCCTTACTATAGAGGGAATACAGCGAAGGTTTACCAGACTGATTCCTGGAATCGCAGGTCTGTCACATGAGGAGGGACTGAGTCAGTTAGGATTATATTCACTGGAGTTTAGAAGAGTTAGAGGGGATCTCATAGAAACTTATAAAATTCTAACAGGGTTAGACAAAATAGATTCAGAAAGAATGTTCCCAGTGGTGGGGGAGTCCAGAACTAGGGGTCATAGTTTGAGGATAAGGGGTAAACCTTTCAGAACTGAGGCATGGAGAAATTTCTTCATCCAGAGGATGGTGAATGTGTGGAATTCACTACTGCAGTGTGTAGTTGAGGTCAAAATGTTGTGTGATCACAAGCAGGAAGTAGATATAGCTCTTGGGGCTAAAGGGATCAAGGGATATGGAAGGGAAGAGGGATCAGGATATTGAATTTGATGATCAGCTATGATCAAAATGAATGGTGGAACAGGCTCAAAGGGCCGAATGGCCTACTCCTGCTTCCAGTTTCCATGTTTCTATGTTCCTAGGTCTTAAGAGTGGAAAGAGGTGATTTTAATTTGCTTTATTATTGTCACGTGTTAGGATGCAGTGGAAAGTATTGTTTGCGCATTGTACAGACAAAGCATACCGTTCATAGAGAAGGAAACAAGAGAGTGCAGAATGTAGTTTACAGTCATAGCTAGGGTGTAGAAAAAGATCAGCTTAATGCAAGGTAGGTCCATTCAAAAGTCTGAAAACAACAGGGAAGAAGCTACTCTTGAGTCATTTGTTACATGACCTCAGACTTATGTATATTTTTCCCCTACGGCAAAAGGTGGAAGAGAGCATGTCTGGGGTGCGTGGAGTCCCTAATTATGCTGGCGGCTTTGCTGAAGCAGCGGGAGGTATAAACAGCCAAAGAATGGGAGATTGGTTTGCATGATGGATTGGGCCACATTCACGACGTTTTGTAGTTTCTTGAGGTCTTGGGTAGAACAGGAGCCATACCAAGCTGTGATGCAACCAGAAAGAATGGCTCTATGGCATCTGTAAAAGAGCGGGCAGCCTATTAAGGATTGAACTGTAGAGCAGAAGCTTTTGAAGAGAGTATGCAGAAATAATGAGGGGCACAGATCAGCTAGTTAGTCAATATCTTTTCCCAAAGGTAGGGGAGTCTAAAACAAGAGGGCATAGGTTTAAGGTGAGAGGGGAGAGATACAGAAGTTCCAGAGGGGCAATTTTTTAATACAGAAGGTGGAGAATGTCTGGAACAAGCTGCCAGAGGTAATAGTAAGGGTGGGTATAATTTTGTCCTTTAAAAACATTTAGACAGTTACATGGGTAAGATGGGTATAGAGAGATATGGGCCAAATGCGTGCAATTAAGATTAGCTTAGGGGTTTAAAAAAAGGGCAGCGTGGACAAGTTGGGCTGAAGGGCGTGTTTCCATGCTGTAAACCTCTGACTCTATAACTCTAAATGAAAACCTTTAAGAGAATATTGTTCATGATGTTTGAAGAAAGCCTTTTTCGTGCTATCGACTGTGGAGATTTAAGGAGGGAATTATTGGCAGAGGAAGATGAAGTGGACACATTTGAGATCCTGAAGAGACAAGGAAGGTTGGCAATGGGTTGAAGGATAGAATTTTGGGCATCATAATAGTTTTATTAGAGAATCTTTGATAATGTTGGCATGTGTGGAGTTCAAAATGGAAGTTGGGTAGTCAGGATTTGGGATTGAGGGAGCAGGATTTGAGGTGATGCAGAAGAATCAGGAATAGGGAAGTGTATAGTTGCTGTAATGTTGGAATAAGGTGCATAGGTGCAAATTTCCTGTACATAGGCACCATCTTATCCTAATATTCTGTTTCACAACTGTGTAGTTTTGCCTCAGCAGCATCTTCTCTCCTTCCACCCCACACCTGCTCTTCACAGATGGCCACGCTGCGATTCAGAATTTGATGTCAAAGAAGGAAATGCATGTGTAGCTTTCGCATGGAGATGCGGATGAGAGCGGAGCCTAACATTCTGGGATTGCAGGCAAATGTTTACTGACCTGGGAGAAAAAAAATGTGTGAGGCAGCATGCTGTGTATGTTAAAAATGCTGCAAGCAATGATAAAATCAGCAGTTTAACTTCACTCCAAACCATAGAACTGTAGGCAATCATCCCACCACTTGGCTCAGTTAGTAACATACTCACTTCATGGTCAAGGGGTTTGGCCCACTCCAGGGAGTTCAAAGCCAAATCTATGCCCATTCACCAGTGCGGTACGCAGGAGTGCTGCACTGTTGGTGATGCTATCTTTGGGTATAAAGTTAAGCTAAGATCCCATCTGCCCACTCATTAAAAAATATTGGCCACTATTTTGAAGGACAGGAATATTTTGACCAGTACTTTGATTTTGATTTGATTTGATTTATTATTGTCACATGTATTATCATACAGTGAAAAGTATTGTTTCTTGCATGCTATACAGACAAAACATACCATTCATTGAGAAGGAAATGAGAGCGTGCAGAATGTAGTGTTACAGTCATAGCTAGGGTGTTGAGAAAGATCGACTTAATGCCAGGTAAGTCCATTCAAAAGTCTGACAGCAGCAGGGAAGAAGCTGTTCTTTAATCGGTAGGTACGTGACCTCAGACTTTTGTATCTTTTTCCCAATGGAAGAAGGTGGAAGAGAGAATGTCCAGGGTGTGTAGGGTCCTTAATTATGCTAGCTGCTTTGTCAAGGCAGTGGGAAGTATAGACAGAGTCAATGGATGGGAGGCTGGTTGATGTGATGGATTGGGCTACATTCATAACCTTCTGGTCTCAGAGACCTATTGGTCTCTATGTTGAAATTTTCAATTGACTTCCAGCTTCTCGGGGGAAGAGAGTTCCAATTGTCAATGCCCTTTAAGGGAAAGAATACTTTTAGACTTCAAGGCTGAAAGGCCTTGCTCCAGTTTTAAGAATGTTCCCCCCCTCCTCTGGATTACTCCTCACCAGATTAAACACAATAGCTAAATCTGTCCTATTAAACACTTGCATCATTTTAAACTTGGAGCACAAAGTGAGGATTCAATGTCTTTTCCCTAGGGTAGGTGAGTCCAAAACTAGAGAGCATAGGTTTAAGATGAGAGGGGAAAAACTTAAAAGGGAGCTGAGGGACAACTTTTTCACACAGAGGGTGGTGTGTGTATGGAATGATCTGCTAGAGGAGGGGATAGAGGCAGGTTCAATTACAACATTTAAAACATTTGGACAGATACATAATGGTAAAGATCTAGAGGGATAGGGACCAAACGCTGGCAAATGGTACTGGCTCAGTTTAGGAAACCTGATCGGCATGGATGAGTTGGGCCAAAGGGCTTGTTTCTTTGCTGTGTATCGCTACGACTCTATGACCTCGATTAGTACACCTCTCAACTTTCTAAACTCAAGGGAATGAAAACCAGTAGCTTTAGCCCTGTGAGAATCTCTCATATGGAATTTAATAATGTGTGTGTGCGTGCGTGCGTGTATGAGCGTTTGTGCGTGCGTTTGTGTGTATACATCTGCAGCTATGTTTTTCTGCTTGTTAATTAGTGCCCAATACCCATACAGGTTGAACATATGTTGAAGCCTGAGGCCTGTAGTACCATGGGTGTGAAACTAGTCTTGACATTAATGAGAGACTTAATCTCCAAATAATACAGTTGGCAGATGAGGCAGGTGTCAGCAGCTACTGCCTTGAATTGGATGAAGGGCCATCCAGTCAGTTCTTATAACCAATAATATGTATATTATTTTCTCAGGCAGAATAATTGGATGCTTCTGCTCATCATAATTAGGCTCTCTGAATTTCTTTGTGATGTGGCGCCCACAATGAATGAAAAACTAACAGAACCTCTACAGAAAAGTGATCTTTGCAGATTGGATATTTTTATGGGGATGGAGAATGAAATAAAGATGTGCCACATTCTGGTAACGTTGCAAAGATGAAGATTTCATTTCTGGACACGGTGCTGTTATCATTCTGAAGCCCATCTGGCTATCAATTTTTGAGATTAGACAAATAAATTGTGGCCAATGTGCTCCCATAGGACAGACCCTACCAGCCTGTAACTGCAGATTATATTCATCAAGTTTGGTAATCCCATGTCTAATGAGCTTGAAGTCAAAATGTTGAGTCCAGAAAACAATAACGACAACTTGTATTTCATAGAATCATAGAGTGCAGAAGAGAACTTTTGCCCAGTAAGAATCTCGCACATGGAATTTGATACTGTATGTGAGCGTTTGTGTGTGTGTGTATATACATTTGCAGTTATGTTTTTCTGCTTGTTAATTAGTGCCCAATACCCATACAAGTTGTGTGCAGTTTTGGTGTCATCTGAGGAAGGGTGTTCTTGCTATAGAGGGAGTACATCAAAGTTTATCAGGCTGATTCCTGGGACGCAGATTCCTAGGTCTTCAGCCCATCCAGTCTGCACCGATGCATTAGAAACATCTGAACTCCCATCTGCCAGCACTTGGCCCATAGCCCTGAATGTTGTGATGTGCCAAGTTCTCATCCAGGTACTTATTAAAGGATGTGAGGCAACCTGCCTGTACCATCCTCCCAGGCAGTGCATTCCAGACCATCACCACCTTCTCTGTTTAAAAAAAACTTTTCCTCACATTCCCCCTTAAATTCCTGCCCCTCACCTTGAACGTATGTCCCTTCGTGACTGAACTCAGGGGAACGGATGCTCTTTATCCATTCTGTCCATGTCCCTCAAAATCTTCAACACCTCAATCAGGTCGACCCTCAGTCATCTCTACTCCAAAGAAAACTTGGAGTAGAGCACTTGGAGTACTGTGCGCAGTTCTGGTCACCTCACTACAAGAAGGATGTGGAAGCTATTGAGAGGGTGCAGAGGAGATTTACAAGGATGTTGCCTGGATTGGGAGGCATGCCTTATGAGGATAGGTTGAGGGAGCTAGGCCTCTTCTCCCTGGAGAGACGAAGGTTGAGAGGTGACCTGATAGAGGTTTATAAGATGTTGAGAGGAATAGATAGGGTGGATTCTTGGAGGCTATTTCCCCGGGCTGAAATGGTCGCTACGAGAGGACACAGGTTTAAGGTGCTGGGGAGCAGGTACAGAGGAGATGTCGGGTAAGTTTTTCCCTCAGAGGGTGGTGAGTGTGTGGAATCAGCTGCCGTCAGTGGTGGGAGAGGTGAACTCGTTGGGGTCTTTTAAGAGACTCCGGGATGAATATATGGGATTTAATGGGATTGAGAGTTATAGATAGGCTTGGTAGGTATGGATATGATCGGCTCAACTTGTGGGCCAAAGGGCCTGTTTGTGCTGTAGTGTTCTATGTTCTATCTAAAACAACCCAAGCCTACCCAACCTCTCCTCATAACTGAAATGTTCCACCCCAGGCAGCATCCTGTTGAATCTCCTCTGCACCCTCTCCAATGCAGTCACATCCTTGCTGAAATGAGGTGACCAGAACTGCACACAATACTCCAGCTGTGGCCTCACCAAAATTCCTTATAACTTCAACATGACTTCTGTGCTTTTGTAATCTGCACCTCGATTGATTAAATGCAAGTTTTCCATATGTCTTTTTCGCTACCCTACTAACATGCCCTTCTGCTTTGAGATCTGTGGACAAACACGCCAAGATCCCTTTGCTCCACAGAACTTCCTAGCGTCCTACCTTGTCAGATTGCTCCTTCCAAAGTCTATCACCTCACACTTTTCAGGGTTAAATTTTATCTTCTTGTTTGACCATTCCGTCTATATCTTCTTGTTGTCCAAGACACTTCTCACAGTTAACCACCTGGCCAGTCTTTGTCATCCACAAACTTACTAATCCTATCCCCACCCAGCCATCTTTGTCATTTATATAAGTGACAAATAATAAGCAGCCCAACACTGATTCCTGTGGTACACCACTGGACACTGGCTTCCAGTCACTAAAGCAGCCTTCTGTCATCACCCTTTGTTTCCTACAACTGAGTCAATTTTGAATCCACTTCATCAAATTACTTTGTATTCCATGTTCATTTGACTTTACAAGTCTCCCATATGGGACCTTATCGAAGGCTTTGCTGAAGTCCTATAAACTATGTCAACTGCACTACCCTTACCTATACACCTGGTCCTCTCCTCAAAAAATTCAATCACGTTTTTTAGGCATGACCTTCTGAAGAAGCCATGCTGATTATCCCTGATCAAGGTTGCCTCTTCAAGTGGAGATAGATGCTCTCCTTCAGACGTTCCTCCAATAGTTTCCGTACCAGAGTACCTCATGACACTCGTTACATACTGAGAAATATTTCATGACTGTGGATAACAAGTGAACACCAAAGAGTGCGGATGGCCAGGAGGAGGTGGAAGTAATGGCAGAAGAGACATCTTGTGTACTAACGTTTAAAAATCCCATGACACTATTCCGAGAAGAGCAAGTGGAGTTCTGTCCAGTGTTAATCCTTGTGCTAATGCCATCTTGATCAAAAATACTGGTAATATCCCTCTGTGATTGAAACTATTGTCATCATAACCCTCTATGATCACCCTGCAACATGGACCATTCTAATCCCATCACAGCTGGCAGCACAGTGGATAGCAATGCTGCCTCACAGCGCCAGGAACCCGAGTTCGATTCCCAGCTTGGGTGTCTGTCTGTACAGAGTTGCACGTTCTTCCCGTGTCTGTGTGGGTTTCCTCCGGGTGCTCCAGTTTCCTCCCACATTCTGAAAGATGTGCTGGTTAGGTGCATTGGCTATGCCAAATTCTCCCTCAGTGTGCTGGAATGTGGCGACTAGGCGATTTTCACAGTAACTTCATTGCAATGTTAATGTAAGCCAACTTGTGACACTAATAAATAAACTTAAAACAGCTGCTTCCCATCCTCAGTTTACTGGTGCCATTTTCTATTTATTTCGCACTCAACTGTTGCCAGCAGAGTAACTGCAGTTCTCATGCTTTTCCCTCTTGGACATCCAGCATGTCCCCAGAATTCCATCTTTTGCCCTTTAATATACAGTTGCTGATGTATTTTAATAAGTCTGGCATGTGAAAGGAAACTCAACGTTGCTCCTGTGAGCAGCTGAGAAATTCCATTTGGATAGCGTACCTGATCAACATAAAGTTGATAATCCCTCACTGTATGGACTCACCTCAATCACTGATCTGAGGAGACTGAATCTTGAGATGGTGGCAGAGTAGCGATGTCACTGGATGAGTAATCCAGAGACCCAGGTTAATACTCTGCAAACGTGAGTTCAAATCTCTACATGGGCATTGGTGAAAACTCAATTCAATTATTAACTCTGGAACCACCTGGTCTGGAAGACACGGTGGTTAACACTGCTGCCTCACAGTGCCAGATTCGATTCCTGGCTTGAGTCACTGTCTGCGTGGAGCCTACCCATTCTCCCCGTGTCTGCACGGAGTTTCTCTGTGTGCTCTAGTTTCCTCCCACAGTCTGAAAGACATGCCAGTTAGGTGCATTGGCCAAGCCAAATTCTCCCTCAGTGTACCCGAACAGGTGTCAGAGAGTGGTGACTAGGAGATTTTCACAGTAACTTCATTGCAGTGTTACTGTAAGCCTACTTGTGACAATAATAAATAAACTAAAACACACTAGTATTAACCAAGTCTCAGTAAAGTGACCATAAAGCTATGGTCGATTGTCGGAAAATCCCACCGGATTCACTAATGTCCTTTAGGGAGGGAAATCTGCCGTCCTTACTTGGTCTGACCTGCTGGTGACTCAAGGCCCACAACAAGAGGCGGCACAGTGGTTAGCACTCCTGCCTCACAGTACCAGGGATCTGGGCTCAGTTCCCGGCTTGGGTCATTGTCTGTGTGGAGTCTGCACGTTTTGCTTGTGCCTGCGTGGGTTTCCTCCAGTGCTCTGATTTCCTCTCTCAGTCCAAAGATGTGTAGGCCATGCTAAATTGACTTTTAGCGCCAGAGTAAACATGTGGGGTTACAGGAATGGGGCCTGGGTGGAATTGTGGTCAGTGCAGACTCGATAGGCCGAATGGCTCCTTCCGCACTGTAGCGATTCTATGAACAATGCGGTTGACTCTGAACTGTCTCTGTAATAGGTCCCTACAACCCATATCATCAGTCCTCAAGTCAGATCTCTACCCCAGGGTAGACCTCTACCTCCACCTTTGCACAGATGAGTGTGACTAGTAAGATCATGCCTATTCTCAGCATGGTTAATATCGCAGAATGTTAAATCATTCATAGCAATGGTTGTCCTCTCTCTGCTTTCTTCAATTGCATGAAAAATTGATGCTGCAAGGTTTTTTATTTTTTTTAGCAGCAGTGTTACTCAGTGCGGTTTAGTTCCAATTGGAATTTAATCTCTGCCTAGAGTCAGCATTTCCAGAGGAAGTCTCAATGCAGAGAATGAGAACAAAAATCCAAACAGTCATTCCAATGCAGTGCTGAGGGAGCGCCGCGCTGTCAAAGGGTCAGTACTGAAGGAGTGCCGCACTGTCAGAGGGTCAGTGCTGAGGGAGTGCCGCACCGGCAGAGGGTCAGTGCTGAGGGAGTGCCGCACCGTCAGAGGGTCAGTGCTGAGGGAGTGCTGCACTGTGAGAAAGTCAGTACTGAGAGAATGCTGCACTGTCAGAGGGTCAGTACTGAGAACATAAGAACATAAGAAATAGGAGCAGGAGTAGGCCGTCTAGCCCTTCGAGCCTGCCCCGCCATTCAATAAGATCATGGCTGATCTGAAGTGGCTCAGTTCCACTTTCCCGCTTTCTCCCCATAACCCTTAATTCCCTTGCCTACCAAAAACCTATCTACCCGTGTCTTAAATATATTTAGCGAGGTAGCCTCCACCACTTCAACGGACAGAGAATTCCAGAGATTCACCACCCTTTGAGTGAAGAAGTTCCTCATCAACTCTGTTCTAAACTGCACCCCCCTTATCTTGAGGCTGTGCCCTCTAGTCCTGCTGTCTTTTCTGAGCGGGAAGAATCTCTCTACCTCTACCCTATCCATCCCCTTCATTATCTTATACGTCTGTATAAGATCCCCCCTCATCCTTCTAAACTCCAACAAGTACAGGCCCAGTCTATTTAGTGTCTCTTCATAGTCCAACCCCCTCATCTCCGGTATCAGCCTAGTGCACTCCCTCCAAGGCCAAAATATCCTTGCGCAAGTGCTGCGACCAAAACTGCACACAGTACTCTAGCTACGGTCTCACCAGTGCCCTATCCAGTTGCAGCAAGACCTCCCTGCTTTTATATTCTATCCCCCTTGCTATAAAGGCCAGCATCCCATTCGCCTTCTTGATCACCTGCTGCACCTGCAGACTTAGTTTTTGCGACTCATGCACAAGGACCCCCAGGTCCCTCTGCACCGTAGTATGCTGCAGCTTTTCACCCTTTAAATAGTAATCCCTCCTACTATTATTCCTGCCAAAGTGGATAACCTCACACTTGCTAACATTGCACTCCATCTGCCAGGTCCTCGGCCACTCGCTCAGCCTATCTAGATCCCTCTGCAGACTTTCCACACCCTCTGCACAATTTGCTTTTCCACTTATCTTCATGTCATCAGCAAGTTTTGACACCCTACACTCAGCTCCCTCCTCCAGATCATCTATATAAATGGTAAATAGCTGAGGCCCCAGCACTGATCCCTGCGGCACTCCACTAGTCACCAACCGCCAATCAGAATAGCACCCATTGATACCAACTCTCTGCCTCCTATTAGACAACCAATCCTCTATCCACGCTAACACCTTACCCCCAACTCCATGCCCCCTAATCTTCTGAAGCAACCTTTTGTGAAGCACCTTATCAAACGCCTTTTGAAAATCGAGAAACACCACATCCACCGGATGTGGAATTCCAATAAATTTGTCAGACATGACTTCCCCTTAACGAATCCGTGCTGCGTCTGCTCTATCAAGCAATTCTTCTCAAGGTGCATCGCTATTTCTTCTTTGATGACAGATTCAAGCATTTTTCCAACAACAGACATTAAACTAGCCGGCCTATAATTCCCTGCCGTTTGCCTGCTATCTTTTTTAAACAGCGGCGTAACATTAGGCGTTTTCCAATCTTCCGGCACTTCCCTGGAATCCAGCGAAGTTTGGCAAATAATCACTCACGTGTCTACTATCACCTCTGCCATTTCCTTCAGAACCCTGGGATGCATTCCATCCGGTCCTGGGGTCTTGTCCACCATCAGTCCCGCTAGTCGATCAAGCACTACCTCTCTAGTGACAGTAATCGCATTCAGGCCCTCAACTCCTACCATCCTCCTATCTTTAATATCCGGGAGTGCCGCACTGTCAGAGGGTCAGTGCTGAGAGAATGCCGCACTGTCAGAGGGTCAGTGCTGCGAGAGTGCCGCACTGTGAGAAAGTCAGTACTGAGGGAGTGCCGCACTGTCAGAGGGTCAGTACTGAGGGAGTGCCGCACCGTCAGAGGGTCAGTACTGAGGGAGCGCCGCACTGTCAGAGGGCCCATTTTAATCACTGCACCATTGGTGGCTGTGCCTTCACCTGCCTAAGGCCCTGAGCTCAGGAATTATCTCCTTAAGCCTCTCGGATGTTCTCCCTTCCCCTCCTTTTAACGCCATCCTTGAAATTTATTCCTTTCACCAAACTTTCAATAAAGTTCCCTCAACTTTTTGAAAAACCTTCCATGGGATGTGGGCATCGCTGGCAAGGCCATCCCTAGTCACCTTTGTGAAGGTGCTGGTGAGCTGCCTTCTTCACTTGCTGCAGTCCATGTGGTGTAGGTACACCCAGAATGCTGTTAGGGAAGGAGTTCCAGGATTTTGACCTAGTGACAGTGAAGGAACAGTGATATATTTCCAAGTCAGAATAGTGAGTGACTCAGAGGGCAACCTCCAGCTGGTGGTGGTGTCCCCAGGTATCTGCTGCCCTTCCCCTTCAAGGTTGTAAAGATCGCAGAGTTGTCAAAGGAATGTTGGTGAGTTGCTGCAGTGCAAGTTGTAGGTGGTCCAAGTGGCTGGTGGTGGAGGGAATGGGTGTTTGCTGGACTGGGTGGTAATCAAGCAGGCTGCTTTGTCCTGGATCGCGTCGAGCTTCTCAAGTGTTATTGGAGTTGCACCCATCCAGGCAAGTGCGGAGTATTCCAACACACTTGTGCCTTGTAGGGGGTGGACAGGCTTTGGGAGTCAGGAGCTAAGTTTAGGATTGAGATATAGATGGATTTCTTCACTCGGAGGGTGGAATTCCTGACCACAGTGTGAAGTGAGGGCTCAGTCATTGAGACAGAGACTGAGAGATTTTTAAGTATTAATGATATTAAGGAAGATGGGGAAAATTGGCCAAAATCTACCTGAAAGGTGGAGGAAGCTCGAGGGGAAGAATGTCCTAATTCTAAAATCATAGAAAATCTCACACCCTCGTATTTGGTCTGTAGTTCTGCAGGTAACGGTGATTGAGGACACCTTTAGAATGAAATAAAAACAGAAAATGCTGGATAAAGTCAGCAGGTGTGGCAGCATCTGTGGAGAGAGAAACAAGAGTTAACTTTGGATCTAAATGATCCTTCTGCATAACTGAAGCAAGGTAGAAGTGTACTGAATTATATAGAAAAGGGAGCAGAGGAGGTGGAGAAAGACAGAAGATTAGGATAGGACATGGAAAAGGAGGAATGGACACATTTGACCTGGACATAAGACAAAGGGAGGGAGAGTTAATGATGCAATTAAGGATTGAAGAGTGTTAATTGTGGCCAAAGATGAGTTGAGGGTTTCTGCCTCTCTTAATCTTTCAGACAGTGAGTTCCAGACCCCCATAACATTTGGCTGAACAACTTTTCCCTAATCTCCTCTCTAATCTTTCTATCATTCCTTCTGTCTCCTAGTCACTGACCTTGCTGCTAAAGTAAATTGGCCCTCCCTATCCAGGACCCTCACTGTTTTGTACATTGCAATCAAATCTCACCTCAGTTTCCTCTGTTTCAAGGAGAACAATCCCAGTCTTTCCAATCTTTGCTCAAAGCTGCAATTTTTCACTCCTTGTAAATCTCCTCTCCGGTGCAATTCAATTCTCTTTATTATGAGGTGACCAGAACTATTCACAACACTCAGATTGTGCTTTAACTCATAGGACCATAGAATCCCAACAGTGCAGAAAGAATCTGCACTGACTCTGCAAAAGAAGATCCCACCCAGGCCCTCCCCTCTGCCCTATCCCTGTAACCCTGCACATTTCCCATGGCCAATCCACCTAACCCACACATCTTTGGACTGTGGGATGAAACTGTAGCATCCAGAGGAAACCCATGCAGGCACAGCGAGAACATGCAAACTTCACACAGACAGTCATCTGAGGCTGGAATTGAACCCAGGTCCCTGGAGCAGTGAAGAAGCAGTGTTAACCACAGTGCCACCATGTTCCACTTGGCTCCAGCACAGCTTCCTGCTCATGTTTTCAGAGTTCCTCACTTCAGGATTCACAGCTTCTGACCTGCTCTGGTCAGTGTGGCACTCCCTCAGCACTGACTCTCTGACAGTGCGGCACTCCCTCACTACTGGCCCTCTGAGAGTGTGGCACTCCCTCAGCACTGACCCTCTGACAGTGCAGCACTCCCTCAGCACTGACTCTCTGACAGTGTGGCACTCCCTCAGCACTGACCCTCTATCAATACGGCACTCCCTCAGTACTGTCCCTCTGACAGTGCGGCACTCCCTCAGTACTGACCCTCTGTCAATACGGCACTCCCTCAGTACTGTCCCTCTGGCAGTGCGGCACTCCCTCAGCACTGACCCTCTGACAATGCGGCACTCCCTCAGCACTGACCCTCTGACAGTGCGGCGCTCCCTCAGTACTGACCCTCTGACAGTGCGGCACTCCCTCAGCACTGACCCTCTGACAGTGCAGCACTCCCTCACTACTGGCCCTCTGAGAGTGTGGCACTCCCTCAGCACTGACCCTCTGACAGTGCAGCACTCCCTCAGCACTGACTCTCTGACAGTGTGGCACTCCCTCAGCACTGACCCTCTATCAATACGGCACTCCCTCAGTACTGTCCCTCTGACAGTGCGGCACTCCCTCAGTACTGACCCTCTGTCAATACGGCACTCCCTCAGTACTGTCCCTCTGGCAGTGCGGCACTCCCTCAGCACTGACCCTCTGACAATGCGGCACTCCCTCAGCACTGACCCTCTGACAGTGCGGCGCTCCCTCAGTACTGACCCTCTGACAGTGCGGCACTCCCTCAGCACTGACCCTCTGACAGTGCGGCACTCCCTCAGCACTGACCCTCTGGCAGTGCGGCGCTCCCTCAGCACTGACCCTCCGACAGTGCGGCACTCCCTCTGTACTGACCCTCTGACAGTGCGGCACTCCCTCAGTACTGACCCTTTGTCAATACGGCACTCCCTCAGCACTGACCCTCTGACAGTGCGGCACTGTCTATACTTCCTGCTGCCTTGGAAAAGTAGCCAGCATAATCAAAAACCCCCATGCACCTGGACATGCTGTCTTCCACCTTCTTCTGTCAAGAAAAACATACAGAAGTTTGATGTCACGTACCAACCAACTCAAGAACAGGTTCTTCCCTGCTGCTGTCAGATTTCTGAATGGACCAATCTCATTTTAAATTGATTTTTCTCTGCACCCTAGCAATGACTGTAATACTATACTCTGCACTCTCTCCTTTCCTTCTCCCCAGTGTACTCTAGGAACAGTATGCTTTGTCTGCAATATGCATGAAACAATACTTTTCACTGTATAACAATACATGTGACAATAGTAAATCAAATCAAAAGTCAAACATTGGGACAGTCAGCCTGGATTAGAACATAGAACAGTACAGGCCCTTCGGCCCTCAATGTTGTGCCGAGCTATGTCCAACCCAAGATCAAGCTATCCCACTCCCTATCATTCTGGAGTGTTCCATGTGCCTATCCAATAATTGCTTGAAAGTTTCTAAAGTGTCTGACTCCACTATCACAGCAGGCAGTGCATTCCACACCCCAAACACTCTCTGAGCAAAGAATCTACCTCGGACATCGCTCCTATATCTCCCACCATGACCTTATAGTTATGCCCCCTAGTAACAGCTACATCCACCCAAGGAAATAATCTCTGCATGTCCACTCTATTTATTCCCCTCATCATCTTATAAACTTCTATTAAGTCACTTCTCATCCTCCTCCGCTCCAAAGAGAAAAGCCCCAGCTCCCTCAACCTTTCCTCATATGACCTACCCTCCAAACCAGGCAGCATCCAGGTAAATCTCCTCTGCACTCTCTCCAAATCTTCTGCATCCTTCTTACAGTGAGATAACCAGAACTACACACAATATTCCAAATGTGGTCTCACCAAAGTCCTGTATTATTGCAGCATGACCCCACGGCTCTTAAACTCAAACCTCCTGTTAATAAACACTAATGCACCATAAGCCTTCTTCACGGCTCTATCCACTTTAGTGGCAAACTTCACAAATCTGTGGATATGAACCCCAAGATCTGTTCCTCCACATTCCTCAGAACCCTGCCGTTGACCCTGTAATTCGCATTCAGGTTTGTCCTACCAAAATGAATCACCTCACACTTATCAGGGTTAAACTCCATCTGCCACTTTTTGGCCCAGCTCTGTATCCTATCAATGTCTCTTTGCAGCTTACAAGAGCCCTCCACCTCATCCACTACTCCACCAATCTTGGTGTCATCAGCAAATTTACTAACCCATTCTTCAGCCCCCTCTTTTAAGTCATTGATAAAAATCACAAATAACAGAGGACCCAGCACTGATCCCTGTGGTACACAGCTGGTAACTGGCCTCCAGTCTGAAAATTTCCATCCACCACCACCCTCTGTCTTCTATGAGATAGCCAGTTACTTAGTCAATCGGCCAAATTTCCTTGTATCCCACACCTCCTCACTTTCTTCATGAGCCTACCATGGGGAACCTTATCAAACACCTTACTAAAATCCATATATACAACATCAACTGCTCTACCTTCGTCTACACACTTAGTTGCCTCCTCAAAGAATTCAATCAAATTTGTGAGGCAAGACTTACCTCTCACAAAACCGTGCTGACTATCCTGGATTAAGCTGCATCTTTCCAAATGGTCATAAATCCTATCTGTCAGGACCCTTTCCATTAACTTACTGACTACGAAGTAAGACTAACTGGCCTGTAATTACCAGGGTCATTCCTATTTCCTTTCTTGAAGAGAGGAGCAACATTTGCCACTCTCCAGTCCTCTGGCACAATCCCCGTGGACAGTGAGGGCCCAAAGATCAAAGCTAAAGGCTCTGCAATCTCACTCCTTGCCTCCCAAAGTATCATAGGATGTATCCCATCGGGCCCAGGGAACTTATCGACCCTCAGGTTTTTCAAAATTGCTAATACGTCTCCCCTCAGAACTTCTATCTCCTCCATCCTATCAGCCTGTATCACACTCTCATCCTCAAAAACATGGCCCCTCTCCTTAGTGAACACTGAAGAAAAATATTCATTCATTGCCTTTCCTATCTCTTCTGACTCCATGCACAAGCTCCCACTACTGTCCTTGACCAGCCCTAACCTCACCCTGGCCATTGTTTTATTTCTCTCGTAAGAGTAAAAAGCCTTGGAGTTTTCCTTGATCTGATCTTATCATGCCCCTTCCTAGCTGTCCTAAGCACTTTTTTTAATTCATTCCTTGCTACCTTGTAACCCCCAAGTGACCCAACTGAACCTTGTTTTTTCATTCTTACATACGCTTCCTTTTTCCTCTTGACAAGACATTCAACCTCCTTTGTGAGCAATGGTTCCCTTACTCAGCCATTTCCTCCCTGCCTGACAGGGACATACCTATCAAGGACACGCAGTATTTGTTTCTTGAACAAGCTCCACTTCTCATTTGTGCCCATGCCTGACAGTTTCTGTTCCTATTTTATGCTCCCTAATTCTGGCCTAATCTTGTCATAATTACCCCTGCCCCAATTATAAACCTTGCCCTGCCGTGTGACCCTATCCCTCTCCATTGCAATAATGAAGGACACCGAATTGTGGTCACTATCTCCAAAGTGCTCTCCCACAAACAAATCTAACACTTGGCCCCGTTCATTACCCAGTACCAAGTCCAATGTGGCCCCATCTCTTGTTGGGATTATATTCTCAAATCTTTGGAATGAAACTTGAACATATTAACTTGAGTTGAGAGGACTGTCTTCAGAGGGTCAGCACTGTGCCATTCTGATTCCATAAACCATGATTCTTTTTGGATCCAGAGTGTAGAAATTGGGCAGAAATAATTCAGTGTTTCCATAGAAATGAGTGGGTGATGAAACCTGTAGAATTTCAATACTGGGAGAGAATGTGAAGGAGTTGCCCCACTGGGATCTACTCATTGGGTGTAATGTTTTAAAGTTTATTTATTAGTGTCACAAATAGGCTCACATTAACACTGCAATGAAATAACTGCGAAAATCCCTGAGTTGTCACACTCCGGCGCCTGTTTGGGTACGCGAGGGAGAATTTAGCATGGTCAATGCACCTAACCAGTACGTCTTTTGGAACGTGGGAGGAAACCGGAGCATCCAGAGGAAACCCATGCAGACATGGGGAGAATGTGCAAACTCTGCACAGACAGTGACCCAAGCCGGGAATCGAACCCAGGTCCCTGGCGCTGTGAGGCAGCAGTGCCAATCAGTATGCCACCATGCTACCCATGTCCTGAGAACTGGCGAGTTAAATTGTAATCTACACAGTGATATAGATATTGATTGAGGAGAGATTATGACTGGACTTCAATTGGCCCTATCGTAGTTTACACAGTGAATGTGAACAACTGGCGACTCATATCAATAATTGAGAATGAGCACAGCAGCCAGCTGAAAAAGGAGGACAGGTGTTCAACATATGGAAGAATCTCTTCCATTCCAGTCTAATGAATCCTTTCAGTGACAGCTTCCTTTCCTACTTTGTGAGGAAGTCTCTCCCCATTCGGGATTGCTGGGGACAGTTCCACTCTCACATCCAGCCAATCAATCCAATATTATGTGAAACCACCAGGGGTATTGGGGCATTGGAACCAAATCTTTCTCTGTCCTCAAATATTATCTGTAAATGCACGATGAATGTACAGCACAGGCTTCATTGAAATTGCGATCGGGAGCGGAATGCTTACTGATTTCCTCCACTGTAGCCCAGGCTGCCAGTGCTAAGGTTTAAATGTCATACTAAAGTTAAAGGCTCATTTTGGTGGCTTTTTAACATTGAGCCCATAATTCAAATCCCTCTGCAGCAACGCAAGTTGAGAATCCAGACTGACACTCTATAGTGTTATTGAGGGAGTGCTACACTGTCATTGGTGCTGTCTTTCAGGTGGGACAGAGGCTCCGACTCATGGCCAGTCATTTGAAGAAGGGCAGAGGAGTTTTCTCCAGTGTCCTGACCTATATTCATCCCACAACCAACCCCATCAAAACAGGCCAATTGGCCATTTATCCCAATTCTGGGAGCTTGCTGCATCCTTATCCTTTCTCTGCCTGAGAGTGTGCTGGAGGAAGAGACAATCAAAAAGGGAATTGAATTTGTCAGTCTTGGGCAGGGTAAAGGTTAGGGAATGGGACTGGCTGCAGAGCTCTAGTCAGCCACATCACGGATTTCACTGAATTCCAACAGTGTAGAAAGAAGCTATTTGG
Source organism: Carcharhinus amblyrhynchos (assembly GCF_965287045.1). Classification (NCBI taxonomy): domain Eukaryota; kingdom Metazoa; phylum Chordata; class Chondrichthyes; order Carcharhiniformes; family Carcharhinidae; genus Carcharhinus; species Carcharhinus amblyrhynchos. The sequence continues at coordinate 146,740,047 of NC_137325.1, read as the reverse complement.
CCCATCAAGTGTGCACCGACCCTTCGAAAGAGCATCCCACCTAGATCTACACTCCCCCCACCCCCGCCCTATCTCCATAACCCCATGCATTTAAAACGGCTAATCCAACTAACTCACACATCTTGGGACACTATGGGGCAATTTCCCATGGTCAGTGCACCTAACCAGCACATCTTTGGACTGTGGGAGGAAACTGGAGCAACCGGAGGGAACCCACGCAGACACGGGGAGAATGTGCAGCCTCTGCACAAGCAGTGACCCAAGCCAGGAATTAAACCTTGGCACTGTGAGGCAGCAGTGCTAATCACTGTGCCACCATGCTGCCTGCCTGGTCAGGGTAGATTCCCCTACTCGAAGAGGCAATTTCTTTATACCCACCTAATCAAATCTATTCCAATCAAATATTGGTTGAAAGAATTTGGTAAGATCACCCATTCTAAAATTGATGGAGAAACAGGCCAACCATCCATAACTTGCCCTCACACCCTGTAAAAACCAAATACTGCGGATGCTGGAATCTGAAACAAAAACAGAAAATGCTGGAGAATCTCAGCAGGTCTGACAGAGTCCGTGGGGACAGAACAGAGCCAGGTTTTGAGTCCAAATAACCCTTCATCTACGTTTCTTCCTCCAGCTCCATCTCGGGCAAAGAAAGGATAAGGATGCAGCAAGCTCCCAGAATTGGGATAAATGGCCAATTGGCCTGTTTTGATGAGGTTGGTTGTGGGATGAATACTGGCCAGGACACTGGAGAAAACTCCCCTGTCCTTCTTCAAATGACTGGCCATGAGTCAGAGTCTCTGACTCACTTGAAAGACAGCACCAATGACAGTGTAACAGTCCCTCAGTAACACTATTGACTCGAAACACTGGCTCCATTCTCTCCCCACAGATGCTGTCAGACCTGATAAATGCAATGAAAAGCCACGACAGCACGAGTCTTTTATTTAGCGTTGTCGATAGTCTGGGTGAGCCCTGATCAATGCCCCAAATAATCGTGCCAGAATTGGGAAATCTATCCCACAGACTAGTTGAGAAATAGTTTAAATTTAAGTTCTTTTATTGGTATCACAAGTAGGATTACATTGTCACTGCAATGAAGTTATTGAGGAAACCCATGCAGACATGGGAGAATGTGCAGACTCCGCATAGTTTGGCATAAATATACTTGCTGAATCCTATCTTACAAAGTCAGGCGACTGGCGGGGAGATAGTGCCATCATGGTTATGTCACTGATGTAGTAATCCAGACATAGCCCAATTTAGTGTTCTGGAGATAACTGGTTCAAATCCCATCATGGCAGCTGGTAGAATTTAAATTCAGTTAAGCTAGTCTCAGTAATGATGACCATGAAACTATCATCATTTGTTATAAAAACCCATCTAGTTCACTAATATTCTTTAGGAAAGGAAATCTGCCATTCTTACCTGGCCTGGCTCCAGAACCACAGCAATATGGTTGACTTTTAATTGCCTTCTGTAATGATCTAGCAAACCACTCAGTTAAAGGGCACTCTCATGGTGATGTTCCCAGGGATTCCCACATCCCTGTGTAAGAATGTTTTCTCAAAAAATGTGCCAGATATCACCATCACCATCTCAGGGTGTGTCCTGTCTTGCTAACAGGATAGGCCCCACTACTAGAGATGATGACACAATAACTTACGGTCAGCAGGAGTGGAAACTAAAGGACATTGACACTAAATGACATTTCCTAAAGGAAATTTAATGTCCATCACCAAGAGTGACTCAATGCACAATGGCACAGTGATTAGCACTGCTGCCTCACAGCACCAGGGACCTAGGATCAATTCTGGCCTTGGGTGACTGTGTGGAGTCTGCACAACACCTTCCCCCCCCCACCTCCGCCCTGCGTCTCTGTGGGTTTCTTCCGGGTGCTCCGGTTTTCTCCCACACTCCAAAGGTGCACGGGTTAGATGGATTGATCTATGTTAAATTGTCCCTTGGTGTCCCAAGATGTGTAGGTTAGGCAGATTAGGTGGGTAAATACATGGGGTTATGGGGATAGGGCCTGGTTAAGATGCATTTTCAGAGAGTGGGTTCAGACTGGATAGATTGAATGGCCTCCTTCTGCAGGGTAAGGACTCCATGTGCTCACTGGATGAGGAGGGTCCACAAATATTCCCATTCTCAATGATGGAGGAGCCAGCACATCAGTGCAAAAAGAAAGGCATTTGCGACAATCTTCAGCCAGGAGTGCCGAGCGGATGATCCAACCGGCCTCCTCCAGTGCTCCCCAGTATCTCAGATGTCAGCCAACTTATGATACCAAGAAACAGCTGAAGGCACTGGATGCTGGAAAGGCAATGGACCATGACAATATTCCAACAGTAGTATTAAAGACTTGTACTCCAGAACTTGATGCACACCTAGTCAAGCTGTTCCAGTACAATGCTGGCATCTACTCGGCATTGTGGAAAATTGCCCAGGTATGTCCTGTACACAGATAACAAGACAAGTCCAATCTGGCCAATTATCAGCCCATCAGTCCATTCTCAATCATAAGAAGAGAAGGATTAGGCAGTGGGAGTAGGCCATTCAGCCCTTCGAACATGCTCTGCCATTCAGTTAGATTATGGCTGATTTGGTTGTGGTCTTAACTCCACCTTGCCATCTGTCTCCCATAACCTTTGAGCCCTTGCCTATCAGAAATCTGTCTAACTGGGATTTGATCAGATTCCAGCCTCCACTGCTCCCTGAGGAAGAGAATTCCACAGACTATCGCCCCTCTGTGTCTACAGTAACTGCAATAACTATGTTTGTGCTCCCAAACCCCTTTCCCAAATGGAATGCTGATCACAACAACACAAGAAGTTCCTCCCTTACTTTCTGTATCTTTGGCTGCATGTTCTCTGTCGACCGGGTAGTTTTGCTTTCCCAGCAGCTGCAGAATAACCCAGATTTGCAGAATACTTGATCATCACTCTCTGTGATGTGTCCTTAGAAAATGCAGTCAAACTGGACGTTTATCCAGCACTTTTCAAATCACTCTCTAACTTTCAAGAACTTGGTTTCCTATGTGTACAATGTAATGGGCTGTTCCCAATTCATTTAATCACCAACCCCTTCCCGCCAATGAAAATCCTCATTCATCTCTTCTTTTGCCTGATTAATAGAAATGAATTTCCTCTCCTTCTACACTCTGGTTTAATTAACCTGCTTACTGCTACACCATCCACTGCCAGGATCTCAGAGTATTCCCCCAGTCCCTGCCAGCTATTCATTATTAACCACTAACTACAGAGTTTCTGCCCATCAGCTCAACGCTGATAATTAGCTGAAGTAGTTCTTTCCCACCGTGATCCCCAGTGAGAAGCTGAAAAAAATGTATGGATGAACCGAATGCCTATTGCCTTTACTCGCCCATCATAGACGCCAATGCTCCAATGGCACAGAGCAAAAATCCAACTGACCACGGCACCGTGTACTTCTAACAATGAAGAAAACTAGCACTTCAAATTAAAATTACAGAGTACACGGAAACAAAAAAAAAACTTGCATTTCTTTAGCACCTAGGAAATATACAGCAAATGGCAGAGCCCCCAAGAGTATTGATAGACAGAGGGATCTGGGTGTACAGGTATACAGGTCATTGAAAGTGGCAACGCAGGCGGAGGAGGTAGTCAAAAAGACACCCCTTAAAAGTTACTATTGTATCTGCTTCCATTACCACATGCTTTAACCTAATTGGCAAATTGTGCGAATTAATGTTTCACAAGGACAGGCATTGGAATCACTCCTGTTCATCATTTCCATAAATGATTTGCACTGGGAAGTGGGAACACAATATCAAAATTAGTGGATGACTTGGGAAGTGTTGTTAGGTCAGAGGAGGACTCGTACAAACGCTGGATGACGTTAATAAAACTGTGGCATTGTCATGTAATTGGCAAATGAGCATTAATATAGATAGGCATGTTTTGATAGGCAGAATAAGGAGGGCAAATCTGTTAAATTTGTATAGAACCACAGTTTGTGATTGAACTACACTTGGGTTACTGTGAACCGTTCAGATCTCCTTCTTAAAAGGATAGAAAGGCGCCAGAGAAAGTGCAAAAAAAACCTGATTTACTCACATGACACCAAAACTGCAAGGTTGTACATGTATATTGACAGGCATGGCACTGCTGCCTCACAGCACCAGGGAATTGGGTTCGAACCCCAGCTTGGGTCACTGTCTGAGTGAAGTTTGCACATTCTCCCTGTGTCTACATGGGTTTTCTCCAGGTGCTCCAGTTTCCTCCCACAGTCCAAAGACGTGCTGGTTAAATGGATTAGCCATGCTAAATTGCCCCTTAGTGTCAGAGGGACTAGCTAGGGTAAACGCATGCGGTTATGGGAATAGGGTTAGGATTTGAACATAAGAAATCAGAGCAGGAGTAGGCCATCTAGCCCCTCGAGCCCGCCCCGCCATTCGATAAGATCATGGCTGATCTGATAGTGGTTCAGTAACACTTACCTGCTTGCTCCCTATAACCCTTAATTCCCTTATTGGTCAAAAATCTATCTATATGTGACTTAAACACATTTAACGAGGTAGCCTCCACAACTTCAATGGGCAGAAAATTCCAAAGATTCACTACCCTCTGGGAGAAGAAGTTCCTCCTCAACTCTGTCCTAAATTGAGTCTCCCTTATTTTGAGGCTGTGCCCTCTAGTTCTTGTTTCCTTTCTAAGTGGAAATAATCTCTCTGCCTCTACCCTGTCTAGCCCCTTCATTATTTTATATGTCTCTATATGGTCTCCCCTCAGCCTTCTAAACTCCAACGAGTACAGGCCCAGTCTACTCAATCTCTCTTCATAAGCTAACCCACTCATCTCCAGTATCAACCTGGTTAGCCTGGGTGGGATTGTGTTCGGTGCAGATTTGATGGGCCAAATGGCCTCTTTCTGCACTGTAAGATTTTTATGATTTTATGATATCAGATTGAAAAAAATGGAAACCCTTTCTTCTAAAACAAGAAAACTGTGGGTTGACCTGATAGGGATCTTTAAGAGAATTAAAGGTTTATATTGGAGAGACAGAGAGATGTTTGCATTTGCAGGAGAAATCAGAACTAGGAGCCATCAATGTGAGACAGTCACTGATAAATCCTATAGGTTTGATTTGATTTGATTTGATTTATCAGTGTCACATGTATTAGTACATAGTGAAAAGTATTATTTTTTGTGCGCTATACAGACAATTCCCTATAGGGAATTCAGGGAAGGCATCCTTACTCAGTGAAGAGTTGGAACGAGCATTGGTGATTAGTATGGATGGTACTAAAGTGAATCTGGATAATCAGATGAGGGAGAAAGGAGTGAAGGGTTGGATTGGAAGGAGGGTACGTGGGAACTGATGGAGATACTGCAAATAAGTGTGTTGGGTCCAATGGCCTAGTCATGCTCTGGGTTACAGTAACGTAACAGCAATGCTACAAGATATGCAGAGATGAATTCAAACCCCCACCACAACAATTGTGGATCCAGCTAATGATATAAATTAGAATACTCAATCCTGGTGACCACTGAACTACCATAGCAGATTGTTGTAAAACACATTGAGTTCATTAATGCCCTTTGGGGAAGAAAAAATGCTAACATTATTTGCTCTGCTTACGTATGTGGTTCCAGATCCAAATCATTGACTCCTCACTGTCCTGCAAGTTGTTTCGCAAAGCCAATTAGGAATTTACGATGAATGCTGAGCTTGCCAATGAAGTCCACATCTGGCGAATGATTTGAAGGAGAATAAGACAAACATGAGTAAATTTGGAAGGGCTCACTTTTTTTTAATAGAATCCCAACGGTGCAGAAGGAGGCCATTCAGCCCATTGAAGCCTGGACTGAAAACAATCCCACCCAGCCTCTATCCCCATAATATCTGATTTGCAGATGTTATTTCCAAAGTCCAATGATGTCCAAAGTGATACCTGCATTAACCTATTATTCCAATAACCTCTAATCCTGTTCTTGACCAAATAATTATCCCTCTCCCCTTGAAAAGAGTCAGTAAATAAGTCAGTAAATTTTGTCAATAAATATTTCAGGAACAGAAGTAAACAACTCAGTCCTGGAAACTGCTCTGCCGCAGTTAGATCAAAGCTGATATTACCTCACCCATTTTCTCCCCACTCTCAGATGTGACATACGAACACAGGAACATATGAATTAGGAGCACGAATAGGCTGCTTGCACTGCCTTTTGAGGAAAAGACAATTCTCGTCATTTCATCTTAAATATGTGATTTTTAAACAGCGACCCCCCTCATTATAGATCCTCTCACAAGAGAAAACATTCTCTCCACATCCACCTTGTCAGTGCCCCTCAGGAGCTTTAAGTTTTTAATCAAGTTGCCTCTTACTCTTCTAAATTCCAGCAGGTATAAGCTTAGCCTGTTCAACCTTTCCTCATAAGACAACCCACCCATTCCTGATATTTACCTAGTAAACCTTCTCTGAACTGCTACTAACCCTTTTACACCTTTCCTTAAATAAGGATACCAATATTGTACACAAAACTCAAAATGTGGTCTCACCAATGCCCTGTATAACTGAAGCATAACTTTCCTAATTTTGTAATCAATTATCCTCACAATAAACAATATCATTCCATTAGCTTTTCTAATTACTTACTGTACCTATAAACTAGCCTTTTGTGATTCATGCATTAGGACGTCCAGATCCCTCTGCACCTCAGAGTTCTGCAATCTCTTGCCATTTAGATAATGAACTTTTTCTATTTTTCTGCAAAAATGGACAGTTTTGTATTTTCCCACATTATACTCCATTTGCCAGAACTTTGTCCACTCACTTACCCAAATCCCTTTGCAGTCTCCTTATGTCCTCTTCACATTTTACTTTCCTACATATCTTTTTTATAGACTCATAGTCATGAATCATACAGTGCAGAAAAGGCCCTTTGGCCCATCGAGTCTGCACCGACAATAACTACTACTGAAGGTGGGCTAGTCTTACTTTCCTGCTCTTGTCCCATATCTTTGAATGTTATGGTATTTCACGTGCTCATCCAGATACTTTTTAAAGGTTGTAAGGTTTCCGGCCTCTACTACCTTCCCACGCAGTGCATTCTGGATTCTCACCACCCTCTGAGTGAAAGCATTTTTCTCAAATCCCTTCTGAATTTCCTGTTCCTCACCCTAAAACGTGTTTGACCCCTCAACCAAGGTGGACAGCTGCTCCCTACTCCCCCTGTCCATACCCTCATAATCTTATGCATGTCCCCCCTCAGCCTTCTCTGGTGTAAAGAAAACAATCCAAGCCCACCCAGTCTCTCCTTAAAGCTCAAATGCTCCATCCCAAGCAGCATCCTGGTGAACCTCCTCTGTACCCCCTCTAGTGCTATCACATCCTTCTTATAGTGAGGTGACCAGAACTGCACACAGCACTCCGGCTGTGGTCTAATCAACATCCTATACCACTCCTTCTTGCTCTCATCGAGATAGATAGGTTCTTGATTGGTAAGCAGATCAACGGTCATGGGGAAAAGGCGGGAGAATGGGGTTGAGAAACATAACAACCATGATCAAATAGCAGAGCAGACTCAATGGGCTGAATCGCCTAATTCAGCTCCTATATCTTATGGTCTTGTGCTTTTATGCTCTATGCCACAACTGATAAAAGCAAGTGTCCCATCAGCAAATTTAGCAACCAAACTTTCAATCCCTTCATCCAAGTCATTGATATAATTTGCAAATTATATAAATGAGGCCCTAGCACTGATCTCTGTATCACGCAACTTGTCACACCTAGCCAACCAGAAAAAAACCCATTTACGCCAACTCTGTTTCCTGTTAGCTAGCCAATCTTATATCCATGCCAATATGTAACCCTCTACACCATGAGCGTTTACGTTTCACTATAACGTTTGATGTGGCACCTCGTCAGATATTATCTGGAGATAGAACATAGAACATAGAACACTACAGCACAAACAGGCCCTTCGGCCCACAAGTTGCGCCGATCACATCATCACCTACCAACCTACAGACCTATCTATAACCCTCAATCTCATTAAACCCCATATACTCATCCAGAAGTCTTTTAAAAGACCCCAGCGAGTTCGCCTCCACCACCACTGACGGCAGCCGATTCCATTCACTCACCACCCTCTGAGTGAAAAACTTACCCCTAACATCACTTCTGAACCTCCCTCCCCGCACCTTAAATCTGTGTCCTCTTGTAGTGACCATTTCAAACCGGGGAAATAGCCTCTGAGAGTCCACCCTATCTATTCCTCTCAACATTTTGTAAACTTCTATCAGGTCGCCTCTCAACCTTCGTCTCTCCAGGGAAAAGAGTCCCAGCTCCCTCAACCTAACTTCATAAGGCATGCCTCCCAGTCCAGGCAACATCCTTGTAAATCTCCTCTGCACCCTTTCAATAGCTTCTACATCTTTCCTATAGTGAGGCGACCAGAACTGCGCACAATACTCCAAATGAGGCCTGACAAGGGTCTTATAAAGTTCCAGCATTACCTCCCGACTCCTAAACTCAATCCCCCGATTAATGAAGGCCAGTACACCATACGCCTTCTTGACCACCTCCTCCACCTGCGAGGCCGATTTAAGAGTCCTGTGGACCCGGACCCCAAGATCCTTCTGCTCCTCAACACTACTCAGACTTCTGCCCTTGATAGTGTACTCGTTCATCCCGTTGGTTCTGCCAAAATGGACGACTACACATTTATCCGCGTTGAAGTCCATCTGCCACTTCTCCGCCCAGTCCTGCATCCTATCTATGTCCTAAGTATAGTACATCCATCAATTCCCCTTTATCTACAGCATATCTTACTTCTACAAAGAAGTTCAATAAATTGGCTAAACATTGTTTTTCTTTCACCAAACCATGTTGCCTCTGCCTGATTACCCTGAATTTTTCCAATATTCTCACCCAGCTAAAGCACAGTTGGTGCTAAACTATATTGATTGGGGGAATAGGGGGCTATTCATTCCTGGTCTCTATCAAGTTAACGAGTCTCAGCTGTAGTGGTGCTCTGAACTTATGGGAATATTGGATGTGGGAACAAGCGTTGATCATCATACATCACTGTCTCTACATGTATGGATGTTGATGATGGTGGTAGGTGATAGAAAAATAGAAACTAGAAATAGGAGTAGGCCATTCGGCCCTTTGAGCATGCTCCATCATTTATTTTGATCATTGCATTCAATATCCTGATTTCCTCCTTCCCTCCTCATATCCCTCAATCCCTTTAGTCCCAAGAGCTAAATTAGAAATATCTAATTTCTTCTTGAAATCACACAAAGTTTTGGCCTCAACTACTTTCTGTGGAAGTGAATCCCACACATTCACCACTCTCTGGGTGAAGAAATCGCTCCTCAACTCAGTTCTAAAAGGTTTACCCTTTAACCTCAAGCTATGACACCTAGTTCTGGACTCCCCCACCATTGGGAACATTCTTCCTGAATCTACCTCGTCTAACCCTGTTAGAATTTTATAGGTTTCTATGAAATCCCTTCTCACTCTTCTAAACTCCAGTGAATTAAATCCAAACCAATTTAGTGTCTCCTCATATGACAAACCTGCCATCACAGGAATCAGCCTGATAAACCTTCGCTGTACTCCCTCTATACCTAGGACATCCTTCCTCAGATAAGGAGACCAAACTACACACAATACTCCAGATGTAGCCTCACCAATGCCCTATACAATTGCAGCAAACCATCCCTATCCCTATTGTTCAACCCTCTTGCTCTAAAAGTCAACATACTATCATGTAATCCATGCCCAATCCATCATGCAAACCAGTCTCCCATCCATTGACTCTGTCTACACTTCCAGCTGCCTCAGCAAAGCAGCCAGAATAATTAAGGACCCCATGCACCCTGGACATTTTCTCTTCCATTTTCTACCATTGGGAAAAAGATACAAAGGTCTGAGGCCATGTACCAGCTGACTCAAGAATAGCTTCTTCCCTGCTGCCATCAGACTTTTGAATGGACCTACCTTGCATTAAGTTGATCTTTCCCTACATCATAGGAATGACTGTAACACGACATTCTGCACTGTCTCATTCCCTTCTCTATGAATGGTATGCTTTGTCTGTATAGCGCACAAGACACAATAACTTTCACAGTATGTTAATACATGTGACAATAATAAATCAAATCAAATCAAAAAGCATTAGTAGCAGGTCAGAGAAGGTTTACTATGTAAATACCAGGAATGGGTAGGTTATCTTATGAGGAAAGGTTGGACAGGGTAGGCTTGTATCTGCTGGAGTTTAGAAGTGAGAGAGGTGACTTGATTGAAAGCTTTAAGATTGTGAGGGATGTTGACAGGATGGATGTGGAGGGAATGTTTCCAGTGAATTCCAATGAATATCACCCTAACTGACTTATTCTCTGTCATATGAGGAAAGAAGCTGCCTGGAAAATAAAACTTTGCTGTACTCCCTTGATAGGAAGGACATCCTTGCTCCGATAAGGACAATACTCTGGGTGTGGCTTCACCATGCCCTATACAATTGTAGTAAAACATCCCCATCCCTATACTCAGATCCTCTTGCTATGAAGGCCAACATACCACTTGCCTTCTTTACTGCTGCTGTACCTGCGTGCTTACTTTAGAGACTAGTGCACAAGGACTCAAAGGTCTTGTTGAGTATCCACCTCTGTCAATTTATAGCCATTCCAGTAACAATCTGTCTTCCTATTATTGCTACCAAAGTGGATAATCTCACATTTATCCACATTATACTGTATCTGCCTTGCAGATGCCCACACACTCAGCCTGTCCAAATCACGCTGAAGCATCTCTGTATCATCCTCACAGCTCACCCTTCCACCCAACTTTATACCTTCTGCAAATTCAGAGATAATACATTCAGTTCCCTCTTCCAAATCATTAATATGTAATGTGAACAGTTGGGGTCCTAGCACAGATCCCTGCAGAACCCCACTAGTCAGTGCTTGCCAGTCAGAAAGAGACCCATTTATACCAACTCTGCTTCCTATCTGCTAACCAGCTTCTATCCATCTCAAGACATTACCTGTGAACCTCATCAATGGTGGTCAATCAATAGCTAAGTTCATGCAAGAAGTTTGTCCATCCATGTGAAGATTTGCAATGTTCCCATTCCTATAGGAACTTTGGAGTCAGCACCTTGGGGAGAATCGGAGAGAAATCTGGGGAAAGTATGCTGAAGGCAGTGAACGGAAACACTGCAAACTGATTTGGTCTGGATTGCAGCTCAGTAATCTGCAACATCATTGGAAAATATTCTGATCTCTGGAACCTCTTGAGGTTAAGCAACATGATACTCACAGCTTACAGTAAATATGCTGCTTATTCAACACTATCTGTACCTCTGAGCACTTAACACAGGTTTCATTTTGGCTCTCAATCTTCTTTCCTTCAGGTTTTTGAGTTTAATACTTCCTTAGTTGGATTTTAACCTTGACCTTGTTACTCACACCTGAACTTGTCCTAAGAAGTCAATACATTTGTAAGATAAAACAGTCAAAATTCCACATCCGACCTTGTGTATTTAATTAGGTCAGGATAACCTGGTTTGGCTTTTAGTTAACACCCTTTGAGATGCATCTCAGTAATTAACCAGCTTCATTGACGAAACCTGCTTCGGTTGAATCCATTTTTTTCATTGAATCATAGAATTCCTACAATGCAGAAGGAGGCCATTCAGTCCATCAAGTCTGCACCAACAACAATCCCACACAGGCCTTATCACCAAAACCCCACATATATATCCAGCTAATCCCTCTAACCCACACATTCTGGGACACTAAGGGGCAATTTAGCATGGCCAATAATCTAACCTGCATATCTTTGGCCTGTGGGAGGAAACCCATGTAGACACAGGGAGAATGTGCAAACCCCACACAGACAGTGACCCAAGCCAGGAATCGATCCTAGGTCGCTGGAGCTGTGAGCCAGCAGTGCTAACCACTGTAAAGTTAAAGTTTATTAGTCCCAAGTCGACTTGGCAATGAAATTACTGTGAAAGTCCCCTAGTTGCCACATTCCGGCACCTGTTTGGGTACACTGAAGGAGAATTTAGCATGGCCAATGCACCTAATCTGCACATCTTTGGAGTATGGGAGGAAACTGGAGCACCCGGAGGAAATCCATGCAGATACAGAGAGAATGTGCAGACTCCACGCAGACAGTGATCCAAGATGGGAATTGAACCTAGTTCCCTGGTGCTGTGAGGCAGCAGTGCTAACCACTGTGCCATCACGCCACCCCTTTTTCTTTATCCTTTCATGGGATGTGGGCATCCTGACTTGGGTCAGCATTTGTTACCCATTCCTAATTGCCCCTTGAATTGAGTGGATTGTTAGACCATTTCAGAGGGCAGTTGAAAGTCAACCACACTGCTGTGGATCTGGGGTCATGTACAGGCCACTCCAAGTAAGGACGGCAGGTTTCCTTCCTTAAAGGACATTAGTGAACCAGATGGGTTTTTACCACATTTGATGATAGTTCCAAGGTTGACGTTATTGAGACTCAACTTTATATCCCAGACTGATTCACTTAATTCAAATTTCACCAGCTGCTGTGCCAGGATTTGAACCTATGTCTTCAGAACACTAGCCTGGAATGCTAAAATAAAAACAACAAGTGCTGCAAAAATTCAGCAGGTCTGGCAGCATCTGGGGAGAGAGAAAACAGTTAATATTTCGGGTGCAATATGGCACTTTTTCAGAACTGAATTACTAGCCCAGTGACCCCATTCTCCCTGAAACAATAGACATTCCATCTTTCGCCATCTATCCTTCTCCTATAGCTATGTGAAGCATTTTGCTTCAATCTGCATTAGACAACCATGCACTACGTTTGATAACATCCCTTTCAGAGATATGAATCATCTCAATGCTGATCACATGATTACATAGCTGGACCATACCATGAAGTTTGATAATATTATTGACCAACTGGTAACATTAAAGTTTAAAACATAATTAGGGACAATTTAGGAGCTATTATTTATGGTGTGTGTGTCACTAAAACCTTCCTCTGCATACTGCCCAGCAACACACAAATGCCATTCCTAACTTTCATAGACTATTACTGGGGAGTCATTCGGCCCATTGTTGATGTCCCTTTGAAAGGCTAATACAATTTGTCCCACTCAGCTGCTCTTCCCCATCACCCTAACAATGTTTCCTTTATGATGGCTCCCCCCCCCCCTCCCCCACCCACCCTATGCATTCTAAAACTCCACAACTCCCCACACAAAAGCAAATTCTCCCCAAAAGAGAAAATGCTGGAAAATCTGATGATTCTTTAACTTTTTGACAAAGGATCATCTGGACTTGAAACGTCAGCCCTTTTCTCTCCTTACAGATGCTGCCAGACCAGCTGAGATTTTCCAGCATTTTCTCTTTTGGTTTCAGATTCCAGCATCCGCAGTAATTTACTTTTAAATTCTCCTCAATCTCCCCTTTGCCCATTCTCTTCATTCTGTGTCCCTTTGGACCCCCAGCCTTTCTGCCACTGGGAAGTTTTTCCTTATTTACTCCATCAGATGCCTCCATAACTCTGATCAGCACCTCTTCTTAAACTTCCCTGATTCCAGCTCTTCCAGTCTCTCTGCAATCCAGGGATCACCTACACCAGGAACCTACCCAGCCTGCAACTCATTACCAAAGCTCCTGCTTTCCTTCCTCATATCCAGAATCTGAGACTCTCATTAAACTGCAAACTTGTCATTATTCTCATTCTCCATTCCAGTCACATGAAGCTCCTTTGCCAGTCATTTCATGGAATGAGATTCAAATGTTTGATTTTTAAAAATTAGTAAGTATTTTCAATGGAAACTCTCAAACTCAATGGCTGACTCCAACATCTAAACGTGTCCGAGTACAACTCTACTTAATTCCCCAGTGCCCATCTGCTCACCCTCCATCCTCCCTGTGAGCAGGTTCTGACGGCTGCAGGGAGTCACTGGAAGGGCCGCTTCATGCCCAGTGTCTGACACTGTATAGGCCCTGAACCAACAGAGCAGCAGTGCAAACAGCAGTGTATACAATGAATCTGGGGAAGAGCTATTGTGGCAGAGTGAGTGAGCAGCACTCAGAGCTGCTTGTTAAAGTACATTCCTCCTGGATGTTTACAGTTTGTGGCCTTGTCAAGTCTGCCTCCTCTCTCCCTGCACCAAAACCAGGAGAGCAGTGACTTGAGGCAATGATTGATCTGTAGGGATTCTATTCTTCCCATGAATGTATTTACACTCGAGCTGGTGTGATGTGCCTCTTTGCAGCCATCTGCTGATCAGTTTCTCGTCAATTTCACACCAATCCAACCAGGGCAAAGCTTTCGGAACCAGCTTTGAGACTACTGATCATGATGCCTCTTGTATAGTTCCCTCCCTCATTCTCTGTCTCTCTGCTACTCAGTCTCTTACTTTCTCTCTCTCTCTCTTACACACTCTCTCTCTTTCCCTGTCTGTCTCGCTCATTCCTCTTTTTCTCTCAAACTCTCTCTTCCCCCCCGTCACTTTCCTCGATTATTACATTTTCTCATTGCCTCTATTTCTCTCTCTATCTCCCCTTGCTTCTTTATCTTTCCATTTCTCCCTTTATATCTCTCAGTATCTTTCTCTGCCATTTTTTTGGACCGTCTGTCTCTCTGTGTCTCTCTTTGAATGTCTCTCTCCATTCATGCTTCTGTCTGTCTGTTTCTCTCTCTACATCTTTCTCTCAGTTTCTGTCTGTCTGTCTGTCTCTCTGCCCCTCTCTCTATGTCTCTTGCAGTGTGTGCTTGTCTGTGTGTGTCTCTCTCTCTCCCTGTTTCTGTCTGTCTGTCTCTTTGCCTCTCTGTCCCTTCTGGTTTCTGTCTGTCTCTCTCTCTATGTCTCCAAGTGTGTCTGTCTTTCTGTGTGTGTCTCTCTCCCCCTCTCAGTTTCTGTCTGTCTGTCTTTGTGTATGTCACTCCTTCCCTATTTCTGTCTCTGTTTCGCTCTCTCTTTCTTCTTGTGTCTCTCTCTATTGCTCTCTACATCTTTCTCTGTCTCTCCCTACCATTCTCCCTCTCTCTCTACATGTCTCCCTCTCTGTCATTCTCTTTCCCTCTGTGTATTTTACCTCTCACTCCCTCTTGCCATCCATTTCTTCTTTCCTGCGTCTTTCTCCTCCTCTGCATGACTGCCTCTCTTTCTCTCAATCTCTCTCTCTTCTCTCTCTCTCTATCTTTCTTTCCCCTTCTCCTCCCCTCCATCCCCTCACCCCCCCCATCACCCTCTCTGTATAAGACAAGAGAAAGTCAAATTGATTCTGACACTGGGAAAGAATCAAATACTGCTGTAGATCACAACTTCACTGCTCCACACAGGAACCACAGTGCCGGCAGCTGAAGAATCACAACAGCCAGTGAGTACTTGAATCTTACCCCATCATTTTGCTGACCCTTTAACAACAGCTCCTAAAAGAAAGCTAGAAAACAGGATGCTGATTGTAGCATTGGTGCCTTTTCAAAAAGCAACACAAAGACAATAGATGAAAGGACTGAACTGGTTTTTATCATGACTGGGTTCAGAATAACATTTTTCAAGGTCAAATTCTGGATTTGCCAATCCCGTGGCGTATTCACTGGTCATTCGGTGGGGCTGTGGGCATTTTAAATGGGGCATAAAGGTTGCATATTGATTGCTGAATAGATTGTGTGGGGAAGGGGAGGTGCTGGAGGCGGAAGGGTTGGGAGGGGAGATGTGATGTACACAGATGTCTGACTGTGGCTATTGTGCAGGTTCAGAGCCTGGGGGGGTCAGAGAACCAGCAGATAATTGTGAGGCCCCGAAAGGTGTCACGTTCTAGCAATTGTTAACACATTCTGAATACGTGACCAGACTACCTATTCACCAATTGCCATCAAATGGATTTTAAAAAAACATACACTACCTGTTACAATATCAACCTGTTACTATCCAGATTAACAGAAGCTTGGGGCAAGGACTTTAGCCTCCAATCATTGCAATGAATATTTTATATATTTACATATAAAAATTGGAAAAATAACAAGGCATACATCATATATTAAGAATTGCCTTTATTAATTCTTATTATTCATTTAAATTATGAAGTGCGCCATAATGTCTGTATCATTGTGCTTACAACCGTCATATCAGATACTGGCTTAAAAATTCCCGTGAAAATTTCCCCCAGAAACTGGGAGGGTTAAACACTTTTTACAATTTGTAAAAATCCTGCTTTTTTTTGTTGCAAATGTTATTTACAAGACTTCTCACGACATAACAGTGTTCCCCTGTGTTCGCGTGTGTGTTCCTTAAATGGACATTGTCAATAATAGTTACAATTCCTGCTACCTGAATCTAGGGGCTCGGATGTTTAGTGCTACCGGGTGTAAACTCTATAATGGGATGAGACAGAGTCAAGACGGCAATGGGAGTGCGTTGGAAGTGGTTTTACTGCGACTTGTTCATTTATCAAAAGTCATTGGCTGGCAGGGAGCTGTTCCATCAGCACCATAAGGGCCACCCTCTAATACTACATTGAAACAAAGGCAGGCAATGTTAACATGGAAGATTCATTTGTCTTAAATCCTATAAGACTACATTGGAAAGTTCCCTGATATTAATCATTTATTATTATCCTAAATAACTGTCTTACTATTCAGAATACTGGATTAAAATGTACCTGATTTCTCTGCTTATCCAAATACTATTTTTTCTCTTAAAAATATCATGCATCAAATAATTATTGCTCTATAGCATAGTTCAGGCTTCTACGTGAAATATTGCCCTCAAAACTGACTACATTATTTAATTATTATGTTTTTTCTTCATCTTCTTGCAAAAAATTCAAAATATAGTTATCTTACAATTGGCATAGATTGAATACAGTCACATGCATAAAATGCAGAGTTCGACGGAAATAATCGAACCAAAGTTTGTTTTAGTTTCTCCCTCTGAAAGTGGCAAGCGCTTTGGCATGTCAGTAACAGATTGGCAACCTGTTAAATACTGATCCGATTCTGATTCAATAATTAATTCGTTCGACAAATAAATAAATAAATAAATAAAGTGCAACTCAAACATTCAGAACAAAAAAAAACTTCAAATTGTGTTTCGAGCAAGTAAGAGTGCTGGGGGTGAGGATTCTCAATGCAGGAAGATCAAACAAATTGTCACCAAGTAAAGAAATGAAATAACTCATGAATAAATAAACCATTTTGTTACCGGTAATGTTACCTCAAAGACGAGGGGGGAGGGGCCTATTTCTGGTCGTTGGCAAAAGTACATTATTGTCCTCCGATTTCTCTTTTTTTAAAAAAAGGTTTGACCTCTCAATAGTTGCAAACACCTTTACTGCCCTCACTGAATTTCAGCGGGTAATTTGGCAAGGATGGAGTGTTGTCTATAGATTGAGCTAGGAAGTTGCTCTGTGTACAGTTTGTTCGAAGATCGCAAGCAAGGTATTATTTGTCTTCAGTTCTTTCTTATAGAAAATATTTTTTTTAGATGTGCTCTAACGCAATTTCTCCCCTCTGGGGCTTTTTTTTCAGGGTTCCTTTATGTTTGAGGAGTTTGGGGTAGTAGATAGGAGAGGGGTGGAAGGGCCGGGGATGGGCAGGAGGGAACAAGGGAAGGAGGTGAAGATCAGGCTTCGACTGCGTTCAGTACCGGGACAGCGCCTTTAAAACAGGCGGATTCATAATGCTTGTTCAGGTAGGACTTCAGAGCAAAGGTCTTGTTACACCGTTTACATTTGAAGTGTTTGAAAGCTGAGTGAGTTTGCATGTGGGCTCTGAGGTTGGAGCGGTCAGCGAAAGCTTTGCCACAGTGAGCGCACCCGAACGGCTTCTCCCCCGTGTGGGACCGCATGTGACCCTGGAGGAGCCAGGGTCTGCTGAAGGCTTTGCCGCAGATTTCACACTTGTGCTTGAGGTCGTGGGTCAGGAGGTGCATGGCCATGGCTGGCATGGAGACATAGACCTTGGCACAGGTCGGACACTTTTTGGCCATCTTACTGTCCAGGCTGCGGTGGGTCTGCTTGTGCCGGCTCAGGTTGGAGGATGTGGCGTACGTCTTCCCGCACTCGTTGCATGTATGGCGCTGGATGGTGTTCCTGGGGCCGGCGATGGCTTTCCTCCTGGAGCGGCCGTCAGTGATGAAGAAAGCATCCACCGTGTAGCCTTCGCTCACCGCCGCGTCCCCATTGATGTAACCGGTTGTAATCCCCGATTGTGGGCTGTCTGGTGGCTCCGAGTCCGGAACTCCGTACTCACCGTGAACCGTTGCATAGATAGGCTCGGCCGAAGAGAGTTTAATCGCGTTCTGCGGATCTCCATCATAAACGGAAGGCGTGATATAGTCACTGATATATCCTGACGATGAAAAATAGAGAGAGAGAGAGAGAGAGAGAGATGGGGATCTTTGTTCACTTAGAGGTCATGGCAGAAATCACCATGTCCTTAAATACAGCCTCCTTTTTTGTTGCAGTCTTTGCTATTTATATACCGCAACAAGCAAACTGCAGTTTGCGATTTATTTTTAGTAACATTACAACTGGGGACAAAAGCTAGGGCCCATGCGCTATAAATGTAACCCGCCTCGCCAAATGACTTCACAGTAAAGCAGCCAATAACACGCACATTGCATTTAGCTCCGAGTTGCAGTTTCTGTGTATATCAATATATAAAATAACTGCATTTAATTCCTTTTAAGCGCAGGCTCACACACACATACACACACTTGCACACGCACACACACACACACACACACACAATAACAGCCACCACAGCGCCCATGGCGGGAGATTGGCCATTTGATGGGGACAGGGCCGCATTCCAGTGAAGGAAAGTCGATCTCAGAACGATCAACAAGCTGTTAGTCTCTCTGCCTTTGTAACGCCGTCAGATGTAAAATCCAATTTAGACGCAACATTGGGTCAGTGAGATAGACTGCACGGTGCCTGCGATTACAAAGCCCTGCCAATGAAGTCCCATTGTGTCCTTAAGCAAATATTGCAATGCCAAGGGACAGCATGGTCCATGGCTCTACGCGGCCGCGTATGCAGCACTCAATAAAGCTACCTTGACCATCGCAGGAATGAGAAATATATTGTGAAATAAAACCAAAACATACACATTAACACACACGCACACAGAGATCCCTTTGTTAACAGCTAGTGCCGGAGTCAAAGCTTGAGGGACAAGTGTAAGTCAGGATTTAGAATCGATTTTTGTTTGAATTTCATTTGACTGAAGATGCAACAAGCATGATTGTATTGTTATGAATAATATATTACACAAAGATTGGTTCCTGGCAGTCGGAGCAAGGAACGGAGTACCGAGGTGCCGGCAGACCATCGCTTGCGCTCAGATATGTACTGCAGTCTTTTCCAACTTTCTCTCCTCTGCCTCTAGGTGCAGCCAGTTGCTACACGCGAGGTTGTTACCTCTTCGCATTTCTCTCTCGCTTTTAAACTCCCCCGTTTTAAAACAGGAAAGCGGCCGGTGTCCAAAGGTTTGACCAAAGTATACGTTGAAATTAGAGAACGCCTATTTAAAAAAAATAAAAACGAGAGGGGACCGCATCAAGGAACAATGCAATCAATGAAAACATAATTCTTGGATAAATACCTCAAAATATTACACGCAATGCGTAAAATGCTTACAGAGGCTTATTTTTGCACTCATCCCTGATGCAGTTATTCCAGCCGGGAGATTTTTTTTCAGCGTATGTTTGGTGTTAAGCTTTGTAAATGCAGTGTGGAGAACGAAGAGACTGAGAAACACTGGTGCAGGGCACAGCAACAGATCAAAGGACGGGAAGCATTTACCTTTTTCGTGCAATCGGGCAGTGAGGCTTCCAACGTTACTGGCGGCGCGTCTGCCATAAGCGTTATCGTAGTCTGAGGTCGGCGATGGGATGCTGGTTGTAGGAGATGGGAAATCATCAAGCTTGACTTTCTTGACAAGGAAGGAGCGGGGCATGTTTTCCTTCTGCAGATCCGAGTGGGGCAGAGAGCAGGGTGTACTTTCAGCACTGGACAGCGATTCTGTACGCTTGCTTAGTTGGCGGAGTGGGGGGAGGGCGGGGAGGGGGCGGGGGCGGGGGGAGGAGGTAAAGAGTCCCGGGCTGTAGTTTCGGAACTGGAGAGCTCCCAGCAGCAGCGCCTGTGCTGGGATGGAGAGCCTCGGCTTTGATTTCAGCACTGTGGACAGCTCCCAGCGGCTCTTCACACTGGGGCAGTTCCGCTTTGCAGTTTCAGCACTGTGGACAGCTCCCAGAGGCTCCTCGCACTGGGTTAGTCCCGCTTTGCAGTTTCAGCACTGTGGACAGCTCCCAGAGGCTCCTCGCACTGGGTTAGTCCCGCTTTGCAGTTTCAGCACTGTGGACAGCTCTCCGCTGCTCTCTGCTCCACCGCTTCCTGAGGCTGGCTGAAGGATGAGAATGAATTCTACAGGCTGTGAGGTCAGCAGCTGTAGGTTTTATACAGTCGCGATCAGGTGGTAAATGGAAATGCTTAATTCAGTCCATCAAAAATTCTCTGGGGATCCACATTACGCCAGACTAATTCAATTTTTCGTTTGTTGTCGCCGCACTCTCCATTTTTCCTCCTTCCTTTTTTTTCCAAGACTGCCTCGAGTTCACATTCGTGGTTGATCAAAGAGGTTTGATTCCCTGCACGGTGCTGATCGTATCCTGGATAGCGCCTCAAAAGGCCCATAGCATTTCAGTGTCCGTCAGTTCTGTCTTTTCAGTCTGGAGTTTATGAGTTCAAGCCTTCTCTGCATGAATTGAACAAATATCCCAGCCTAACAACTCAGTGCAGAAGTGAAGGAGTGCTGCATTGCCAAAGATCTGCTTGTCAGACCAGATGGTAAACTGAAACTTCCTTTTGCCTGCTTAGTTGAATATTGAAGATCCTATGGCAGCTGGTGAAGAAGAACAGGAATCTCTTTTGGTGTCTTGGTTAATAGTCCCATCTTAACTGAAAGAGAATATCTGTGCACTCGCTATTCTGGCTGCTGAGTTTAACAGTCTTCTTCTTAGGAACTTCCACAGGGGTGTATCTCTGCAGTGGTTAGTATCTGTCAGGGAACACGTTCTTCATGGAACTGTCCATCTGCATTAGGGTGTTATAGTGGCACAGTGGTTAGCACAGTTGCCTCACAACTCCAGGGACCTGGGTTCGATTCTGGCCTTTGTTGACTGTATGGAGTCTGCACCTTCTCCCCATGTCTGTGGGTTTCCTCTGGGTGCTCCAGTTTCCTCCTACACTCTAATGATGTGCAGGTTAGGTGAATTGGCCATGCTAAATGCATGAGGTTATGGGGTTGGGCAGGTTGTGGTGGTCCTGGGTCAGATGCTCTTTCAGAGTCTTGGTGCAGACTTGATGGGTGAATGGCCCTTTTCTGCACTGTAGGGTTTCTATGGTTCTATTGGGCCCAACCTGTGGCTTCAAGTAGCTGTTTGCATGCAACTGCAGCCACATCCCAGAATACCACCTCGCTGGGCAGCCTTAACTATGTGAGGGTAGCTGATAGGCCTCTGCCCTCTTTGAGACAGGACTTGTCTACCTGAGCATGTGAACTGGTGAACTGCTGGAAGCAGTTGGAATGGGCTGGATGGCAGGATCAGCATTATGTTGTGGAACACAAAGAGCAGGACAAAGCACTGAAGATGTCCTGGTCATCCACTGCACCCTGTTCTACTTCCAGCCATCTGGAATCTGTCCAGCCACTGGATGCAGCTGAATGTGGGAGTGGAGAATGAGACTAATGGTGCACAATTCTCCCTCATTTCAATCTAAATGATGTGCAAGTTACCTTCATACGTCTATCATCCAAAATGCCAGTCCTGTGGTGATGGGTGAGCGATGAAGCAGCAGGTGTGGTTCACTGGGAGATGTAGTTACAAACCTGAACACAGGCTGCTCAGGCTGTAGGGTGGTCTTTCACTGAACTAAAGCAGTGGTGAAAACTGGCAGCCATCTCAGTGACTGAGCAGCACTTTTCAGGACTGCACTTCTCACGTACTTAGTCTGAGGAAGTGGCAAGAAAAGGTGTCCCTAACATTGCCTGCTTCACCAAATCCTTGCCAGCTTTACCTAAACCATCACCAAAACCTGACTAGCTTTCCATGGCTGGTGGGCTTCCCACTTCAGTGGTAGCAATATCAAAAAGAAAAATAAAGTAAATGTGACAAATCTCACCTTTGGTGCATGGAATGTTTGCAGTCTCCTGGACAACACCTAAGCTGATAAACCAGAACAGAGAATTGTCCTAGTGGGCAGACAGCTAGCACAATACATAGTTGACATTGCCCCACCCAGCCTTGTAGAGGAAGGTCATCTCAGAGAAAGGGGGATAGGATATACATTCTTCTGGAATGGTCGTGTCAAAGGGGACTGGCATGAGGCATGTGTGGACTTCAAATTCAAAACTAACAAGTTGACCAGCCTTCTGAAGGGTTTAAATGAGTGCCTCATGTCACTCAATATCCCACTGACAGGCAAGAAGCAAGCTACCATCATCAGCACATGTACCCTCACAATGACCAACCCTGAAGACATGAAGGTGAATTTTATTGAGTCCTCCACTCCCTGATTACAGAGATATCAAAGTCAGACATGTGGATCCTACTTGATGACTTTAATGCCGGAGTTGGCACAGATCACCAAACGCAGGGAAGTTTTCTTGGTAAAAACAGAGTTGGGAAAGGCAACAGCAATGGCTTTCTACTCCTGCAATTCTCCGCTGAGCACAAACACAGTTTTTCAGCTCCCAAACTGAAATAAGATGTCCTCGAAGCACTGTCACTCGGGAATTGGCATCTCATCACCTATGCCATTGTCAGGGAGAATGATAGATAGGATGTCAGGGTGACTATGACCATGCATGGTGCTGACTGCTGGACTGACCACAGACTAGTCATCTGCAAAATATGTCTGAACATTCAGCCAAAGTGAAGCTCTGAAGGAAAGAAGATTCCCAAGCTCCTGAACATCTCAAGATTGAAGATCAACTACATCAATGGCAACTCATTGGTGATTTAGAGAAGAGGCAAAATGAATTTCACATCCCCTCAGACAACATTGAGGGAACCTGGGCTACCCTATGGGGAACTGTGTACACCACAGCTTATGAGATACTCAGTCCCACCAAGCACAAGCATCAGAACTGATTTGATAAAAATAACGCTGAAATTGAGCATCTCCTCGAAAAAAATCCAAGTTACACAGAGTGTACCTAAATGACAAGTCCACAGCCAAACAAAGTGCTCATAACAACATTCGCAGTACAATACAATGCAGACTATGTGGGATGCAGGACAAGTCGCTGAGTCAAAAGCCAGATGAAATACAAGTCAATGCTGATAAAAATGACATAAAACTCTTCTACAAATCCATCAAGATGGTCCATGGTCCTCAATCAGCCAGCTTCTCTCAGCCACTCATTGCTAATGGGACTATACTATTCACAGAAATCTCAGATCCTGGAGAGATGGGATGAGCATTTCAATAATGTCCTCAACAGACTATCCCACATCAGTGAGGAAGCTATAAATAGGTTTTCCCAGGCCAACACCAACCCTACTCTCGACACTCCACCCACACAGCTGGAAACAGAGGAAGCTGGAGAACTTTTATCAAATAGCAAAACTCCTGGAGCCGATTGCATTCCAGCAAAGATCTATAAATCCAGTGGATCACAACTGCTCAGAAAGCTCATCTAGCTGGTCCAGTCCGTGTGGGAGCAGTGGGTCCTTCCAGAAGACTATAAAGACTCTTTCATTGCTGACACCTACAAATACAAGGACAACCACTAGTCCTGTGGCAATAACGGAGGAATATCTCTTCTGTCTATTGATGGAAAATTAGTTGCCAGAATCCTCTGATTTGAGTTGATTTGATTTATTATTGTTACATGTATCAGTATACAGTGAAAACGATTGTTTCTTGCGTGCCATATGGACAAAGCATACCATTCACAGAGAAGGAAATGAGAGAGTGTAGAATGTAGTGTTACAGTCATAGCTGGGGTGTCGAGAAAGATCAACTTAATGTGAGGTAGGTCCTTTCAAAAGTCTGAAGCAGCAGGGAAGAAGCTGTTCTTGAGTCAGTTGGTTTGTGAGTTTTGTATCTTTTTCCCGAAGATACAAAAATCTGGGGGTCCTTAATTATGTCGGCTGCTTTGCTGATGCAGCAGGAAGTATAGACAGAGTCAATGGATGGGAGGCTGGTTTGCGTGATGGATTGGGCTACATTCATGACCTTTTGTAGTTCCTTGTGGTCTTGGGCAGAGCAGAAGTCTGTTGAGGACATCCATTAGCTGTGATACAACCAGAAAGAATGTGTTCTATGGTGCATCTGTAAACATTGGTGAGAGTGATCTGCCAAATTTCCATAGTATTCTGAGAAAGTAGAGGTGTTGGTGGGCTTTCTTAACTATAGTGTCAGCATGGTGGGTTGTTGGGGATCTAGACACCTAAAAGCCTGAAGCTCTCGACTCTTTCTACTTCAACCCTGTTGTGCATGTTCTCCTTTATGCTTCCTGAAGTTGATGACAATCTCCTTCATTTTGTTGACATTGAGGGAGAGATTATTGTTGCCGTACCAGTTCACCATGTTCTCTATCTCATTCCTGTTATCTGTCTTGTCTAAACCGGCT
This sequence comes from Carcharhinus amblyrhynchos, assembly GCF_965287045.1. NCBI lineage: Eukaryota > Metazoa > Chordata > Chondrichthyes > Carcharhiniformes > Carcharhinidae > Carcharhinus > Carcharhinus amblyrhynchos. The sequence goes on along the minus strand of NC_137325.1, from coordinate 146,715,401 downwards.
CATAATACATCGTGAGCAGGGTCTACTTCTGGAGAGCCAGTGTGATTTCAGAAAGGGTAAGGGAATCATTGACATGCTGTTTACTGCCTGCCAACTGCAGAAGAAATGCCAAGAATAAAATGCTGACCTATACACCAACTTTATTGACCAGCTGTGAAGGATTCTGGCAGACCATGAGCAAATTTGGGTACCCAGAAGATTTCATTCAGGTAGTTTGAAGGTTCCAGGATGGCATGCAGGCCCATGTTCTTTTTGACAATGAGACTTTGGCCCCCTCTCTGTCACCAATGGATTGAAACAGGGCTGTGTTCTGGCACCAGCCCTCTTCAGCATCATGTTCTCAGTTATATTCACTGAGACCTTCCACAACAAGGGCCCAGGCATCAACATCAACTACCAAATAGATGGCAAGATCCTCGATCTGTGAAGCTCCAGGCCAAGACCAAAGTTCTCATGACTTTCTACTTGCTGATGACTGTGCACTAAATGCTGGAAGTGAGGTCGATATACAGCACATTATGGGCCTGTTCTCCTCATCCTGTGATAAATTTCATTGTACCACCAGCACAAAGAAGACAGAAGTCATGTTTCATCCTGCTCCAGGAAAGCTGACAGTGAGAGTGAATGACCAGAAGCTGTCAACTGTTGATGAGTTCACCTACCTAGGCAGCACTGTCTCACGCTATGTTCACATTGATGTCAAGGTGGATGCTAGAATTGCCAAGGCCAGTGTGTCTTTGGAAGACTCCACTATTCAATCAGGGAACATAGAAGGGTGAGCCTAAAACCAAGCTCCAGGGCAAGCAGTTGTCCTCGACACCCTTCTCTATGTGAGTGAGACCTGGACTGTCCATCAACAACACGCAAAGAAAATCAATCACTACCACCTTTCTGCCCCTGCCAGCTCCTCAATATAAAGTGGGAAGACAAAGTGCCAGACACAGAGGCTATTGGGAGAACCAGCATGGCAGCACCTTCACAATGTTAGAAGAAAATGGGTTGGACATATCACCAGAATGCCTGACAGCCAACTCCCTAAGTGAACCTTCTAATGTGAACACAGCAAGATCCCATGGCAACCAGGTGAAATGCTTCAAGGATTCCCTGAAAACCTGCATCATGGGAGATCCTTGCTCAGGATTGGTCAGCCTGAAGAGGTGACGTTGCCATTGGTGCATCATGCCTGCACTGACTCCCTGAATAAACAATTTACTTTGCGCCTGGGAAATGCATTAACTGTCATGGAGTCAGATCTCTTGGTCAAGTCTTCCTCTTGTCTGTTGTTTCGAGATGTCTGTTGGATCTTGAAATGAGATAAAATGTGACTTGGCTGTGATGTGTCCAATGTTGAATAGCCTCTCACTCTTTCAGGTCACACATGAAGATTGGGAACTTATCTTCAATAGCGGATGGCCAGCTCTACTGAACGACGGCAGTGTGGAAGTGAATTTAGAATTGATCCATGCACAATGAATATTCTCAAGAATGGAACTGGATAATAAAGGGAATCATGAATTGTTGATTCTCAAAATTACTATTTCCCCTTTCCATAACCAGCAAGAACTGTCAGAGATATTGAACATTGCAGTTTAATGTTCTCCAGTCTCACAAGCCCCGCTGCTGCCAGTGAGAATGGAGAATTTGGTGCTCAGCCAAATCTCTGTTCACTGAAGCAGGGCTGGAGAGTCCCAGCCATGGAGGAGGTGAGGGAAACCAGCGCTCGGTTTTAATTTTGTATTACAAACTTACCAATAATCTCTTTCCTTCCTGAAGTTGATTTATTCAGAGCGACGCTTCATTTCGATTGGCTGCATAGATCCATCGTGTGGAGATGCCGGCGTTGGACTGGGGTAAACACAGTAAGAAGTCTCACAACACCAGGTTAAAGTCCAACAGGTTTATTTGGTAGCAAAAGCCACTAGCTTTCAGGGCTCTGCCCCTTCGTCAGGTAAGCAATTGTATCATTGTTTATAAAGATCTGAATTCACGGCTTCTTTTGGTGGGGTTGGTTCATGAAAGAATGTTGGCCAAAATTCGATAGAATGCCTCTGTTCATCTTTACCTGACCAGAGAGAGAGAGAGACTTCTCATCCACTAGAAGCACTAATATCAAACTATTCTCGGAAAAACTGTTCCATTGTTCCTTTCCATTAGTAGCCCTAGATCTGTTTAATCATCACATTTACCTTGGGAATGGAGTGAGGGGTAGTTGGGGGGGCTGGTGAGGGTGACATCACATAACATCTCACTCCAAAATGGGCTGATTAAAGAAAGAATTAAAAACAAAAAAAAGTCTGGCAAATAGTTATGAAACTGGAGAATGATAGATAATAATGTTCCACAAAGGTTAGCAGTCGGGTGATTGTGTTTTAACATTTATAAATCCTGCAATACAAAGTAACATTTCAAAATGCTGTGGTGATACCAAACTTGGAGGTGTGGCAAACCGTGAGGATGATATCAACTGACTGCAACAAGCGATGCGTAGGTTAGTAGAATGGACAGATAGGTGATAGCTGGACTTCAAGCAGAGAAATGTGAGATAGAAGAAGAGATAGGGAGATATATTATAAACTGAAAATGCTGGAAAAACTCAGCAGGTATAGCAGCATATCTGGAGAGGGGAACAGAGTTAATGTTTTGAGTTCATGTGATTCTTCAAGGTTCACCAGGCTGATACTGGAGATGAGGGGGTTAGCCTATGAGGAGAGATTGAATAGACTGGGTCTGTACTCGTTGGAGTTTAGAAGGATGAGGGGGGATCTTATAGAGACGTATAAGATAATGAAGGGGATGGATAGGGTAGAGGTAGAGAGATTCTTCCCGCTTAGAAAGGACAGCAGAACTAGAGGGCACAGCCTCAAGATAAGATGGGGGGCGCAGTTTAGATCGGAGCTGAGGAGGAACTTCTTCACGCAAAGGATGGTGAATCTCTGGAATTCTCTGCCCATTGAAGTGGTGGAGGCAACCTCACTGAATATATTTAAGACACTGGTAGATAGGTTTCTGATAGACAAAGGAATTAAGGGTTATGGGGAGGAAGTGGGAAAGTGGAACTGATCCACTTCAGATCAGCCATGATCTTATTGAATGGCGGGGCAGGCTCGAAGGGCTAGATGGCCTACTCCTGCTCCTATTTCTTATGTTCTTATGTTCTTCAGAGAAATGTTTCTCTCTCCACAGATGCTGCCTGGCCTGCTGAGTTTTTCCAGCACATTCTGTTTTTATTTCAGATTTCCAGAATCCAGTGTTTCGTTGTTATTTTAGGTAGTGTGAGGGGTGACACAATGGCACAGTGGTTAGCACTCCTGCCTCACAGTGCCAGGGACCCGGGTTCAATTCCCGGCTTGGGTCACTGTCAGTGTGTGTAGTTTGCACATTCTCCCCATGTCTGCGTGTGTTCCATCCGAGTCCTCTGGTTTTCTCCCACAGTCCAAAGATGTCCTAAATTGACCCTAGTGTCAGGGGATTAGCAGGGTAAATATGTGGGGTTGCTGGAGTAGGGCATGGGTGGGATTGTGGTCGGTGAAGTTTAATGGGCTGAACGGCCTCCTCCTGCATTGTAGGGATTCTATGGTTCTAAGATTATCTTTGAAGGTGGAAGGACATACTGAAAGAATAGTTAGGAAAGTATATTAGGCTTCGTAAATGAAGGAATTGAGTTATGGGTTAGGAGAAAGATAAAATGGTCTCATTAGCTCAAGGTATAAGGAGTAGGGGACACAGATGTAGGATTTTGGGCAAGAGAGGATGGATATGAAGAGGACTTTGTTTATGCAATGAGCTGAAACTCTTGAGGAAGATACAATCACTGATTTCAAAAGAGCACTGAATATGAATGGTTATGGGAATAGAATGGGGGAATGCAATTGACTGGATTTATTTTACTGAGAACTAGCACACATTTTCATAGAAACATAAACTAGAAGCAGGAGGAGGCCATTCAGCCCATCGAGCCTGCTTTTTCATTCATTTTGATCATGGCTGATCATTGAATTCAATATCCTGATCCCCCTTCCCCCCATATCATAGGACTGTAGGTAGGGCTTTAAACTAATTAGGGGGAAGGAGGGTGCGAGGGTAGGTGACATTACAGGGTCTAAAGTTAAGGAGAGGGTGCAGGTAAGGGAAGAGGCCAAGGATGTCCCAATAATAAAAGGAGTAGGGGGTGTGAGTATGGTTGGTGGCGTTCTGGCAAATAGGGTCCAGGTGAAGGCTGGGATGAAGGCACTTTATCTGAATGCACGAAGCATTCGGAATAAAGTGGATGAGCTGGTGGCGCAGATCAGCACAAATGGATATGATCTGGTGGCCATTACAGAGACGTGGCTGCAAGGTGACAGGGACTGGGAGCTGAATGTCCAGGGGTATCAAGTGTTTAGGAAGGATAGGCGGGAGGAAAAAGGGGGGTGCATAGCTCTGCTGATTAAGGATAGCATCGGGGTGGTAGCAAGGGATGATATTGGAGCCAAAGAGCAGAAAGTGGAATCGTTGTGGGTAGAGATTAGGAACAGCAAAGGGAGGAAGATGCTGGTGGGTGTCGTCTATAGGCCCCCAAGTAATGATCTGGAGGTGGGGCGGGCTGTTAACGCGCAAATAAGTGCGGCGTGCAGGAATGGGACGGCTGTAATTATGGGGGATTTCAATTGGTCGACCCATGTTGGACACGGTGGGCTCGAGGAGGAGTTCTTGGAATGCTGCCAGGATAGTTTCCTTGAATAGTGTGTGTTGGAGCCGACGAGGGAGCGAGCTATCTTGGATCTGGTGTTATGTAATGAGGCGGGTAGAATTAGGGACCTTGCGGTGAAGGATCCTCTTGGGGAGAGTGATCATTGTACGGTGGAGTTTCTGGTGCAGATGGAGGAGGAGAAAGTGGGTTCCTGGACACGCGTCCTTTGTTTGAACAGAGGGGAGTACGGTAGGATGAGAGAGGAGTTGGCGAATGTGGACTGGGGGAGCGCGTTGGAAGGTAGGTCTGCTGAGGAGCAGTGGAGGATCCTTAAGGAGATCTTTCTTGGTGCTCAGCAGAAATTTATTCCGATGGTTAAAAAGGACCGTAGGAGGAGAGGTAATAAGCCGTGGATAACGAAGGAGGTGAAGGAAAGTGTTAAATTAAAAGCGGAGGCGTTTAGAGTAGCTAAGAGTAGTGGGCGAGAAGAGGATTGGGAGAGGTTTAAATGTCAACAAAGATTGACAAAGAAGTTGATAAAGAAGGGTAGGAGAAACTATGAAGCTGGGCTAGCACTTAATATAAAAAAGGATAGCAAGAGTTTTTATAAGTATATAAAAAGGAAGAGGCTGACTAGGGTGAACGTTGGACCCTTAGAGGATGAGAAGGGGGACTTAGTGGTAGGGGATGGGGAAACGGCTGAGGTCTTGAATAACTTTTTTGTTTCGGTCTTCACGGAGGAGGACGTGAATAATTTGTCGGGTGTTAGCGATGGAAAGGTGGTAGGTCTGTTCAAACAAAGGACGCGTGTTAGCGATGGAAAGGTGGTAGGAGTGGAGGGTCTGAATGACATTATTGTTACTAGAGAGGCAGTGCTCAACAGACTGGAGGGACTGATTGTGGACAAGTCCCCAGTCTGTTGTAGGTAAAATGTTAGAATCCATCATCAAGGAGGAAATAGCGAGGCATCTTGACGGGAATTGCTTGATAGAGCAGACGCAGCACGGTTTTGTTAAGGGGAAGTCGTGTCTGACAAATTTATTGGAGTTCTATGAGGATGTGTCTAGGGCAGTGGATAGAGGAGAGCCGGTGGATGTGGTCTTTCTTGATTTTCAGAAGGCGTTTGACAAGGTACCTCACAAGAGGTTATTGCAGAAGGTAAGGGGGCATGGAGTTGGGGGTAGGGTGTTAGCGTGGATAGAGGACTGGTTGTCAAATAGGAGGCAGAGAGTGGGGGTTAATGGGTGCTACTCGGATTGGCGGTTGGTGACTAGTGGAGTGCCCCAGGGGTCGGTGCTGGGGCCTCAGCTATTTACCATTTATATAGATGATCTGGAGGAGGGAACCGAGTATATGGTGTCGAAATTTGCTGATGACACCAAGATTGGTGGAACGGCAAATTGTGCGGAGGGTGTGGAGGGTCTGCAGAAGGATCTAGATAGGCTGGGTGAATGGGCCAGGAAATGGCAAATGGAATTTAATGTTGGCAAGTGCGAGGTGGTCCACTTTGGTAGGAATAATGGTAGGAAGGACTATTACTTACGTGGAGAAAAACTGCAGCAGGCGACAGTGCAGAGGGACCTCGGGGTCCTTGTGCATGAGTCGCAAAAACCCAGCCTGCAGGTGCAGCAGGTGGTCAGGAAGGCGAATGGGATGCTGGCCTTCATAGTGAGGGGGATTGAATATAAAAGTAGGGAGGTCTTGCTGCAGCTGTATAGGGCATTGGTGAGGCCGCAGCTGGAGTACTGTGCGCAGTTTTGGTCGCCGCACTTACGCAAGGATATTTTGGCCTTGGAGAGAGTGCAGAGGAGGTTTACTAGGCTGATACTGGAGTTGAGGGGATTGAGCTATGAGGAGAGGCTGAATAAACTAGGCTTGTACTCATTAGAGTTTAGAAGAATGAGGGGAGATCTCATTGAGACATATAAGATGATGAATGGGATGGATAGGATAGAGGTGGAGAGACTCTTCCTGCTCAGAAAGGATAGTAGGACTAGGGGGCACAGCCTCAAGATAAAGGGGGGGCGGTTTAGAACGGAGTTGAGGAGGAACTTCTTCACTCAAAGGGTAGTGAATCTCTGGAATTCTCTGCCCGTTGAAGTGGTGGAGGCTGCCTCGCTAAATATTTTTAAGACGCGGGTTGATGGGTTTTTGATAAGAGAGGGGATTAAGGGTTATGGGGAGGGGGCGGGAATGTGGAACTGAGCCACGACAGATCAGCCATGATCTTGTTGAATGGCGGGGCAGGCTCGAGGGGCTAGATGGCCTACTCCTGCTCCTATTTCTTATGTTCTTATATTCTTATATCCCTTGATCCCTTTGGTGCTAAGAACAAAATCTAATTTCTTCAAATCAGACAATGTTTTGGCCTCGACTACTTTCTGTGGGAGTGAATTCCACACATTCACCACCCTCTGGGTGAAAAAAATTTCTCACCTCAGTTCTAAAAGGTTTACTCCTTCTCCTCACATTATGATGGGCCAATGCTCTCTTTCTGTGTCATCGTGAATCTATGACTCAAAGGCCTGAAGATTAATGTCCAAATTGGGAAAACTGTTGTTTGTGTGGCACATTTCAGCTGTGGTTACTATAATGTGAGCACTTGTGATGTTCCCCTTCTTAACTGGTTTTACCTCAGCTGTCCTGCTACTGAAACCCTTGTCCAACTCTTTCTTACTGCGATTGTTCCAGTTAACTCTAGTCTGCCTTCTATCTCCTTCTCGTCCACAAATACCAGCTCATTCAAAGCTCTGTCCAAACTCACACCAAGTCTCATTCAGAGATCAATCCCCCGTGCTCACTGACATACATTGAATCCTTGTGAAGCGATGTTACAATTCTCATCCTTATTGTCGAACTGTCCATGGCCTCACCCCTCCTTTCTTCTGTAATCTCCTCTAGCCACACGACTCTCCGAGATATTGGCGTCCCTCTGATACAGATTTCACAGGTATCCCTGATCTCAATCACTCCACCATTGGTGGCTGTGCCTTCAACTGCCTAAGCTCCACAATCTTCAAAACGCTTTCTCAACCTCTCCTTGGCTTTAACTCCCTTTATAAGATGTTTCGTACAAACTAACTCTTTGATCAAATTTTTGAACATTTTGGATAGTCAGAAGCTTTTTCCCAGGGTGGGAGAGTCAATTCCAAGGGGCAAGCTTTAAAGGAAATGTACAAGGTAAATTTTTTACACAGAGGGTGTGGATGCCTGGAACTCGGTGCCGGGGAGATAGTGGAAGCGGATATGGTAGTGCATTTTAAGGGGTGCCTTGATAAGTACATGAATAGGATGGGAATAGAGGGATATGGTCCTTGGAAGGGTAGGGGGGTTCAGTTCAGTTGGGCAGATCCTGTAATTTTCTTTGTTCTTTGTAACTACTCTATTGAGCTATTGAAAGGGTACAGAGGAGATTTACAAGGATGTTGCCTGGATTGGGAGGCATGCCTTATGAAGATAGGTTGAGGGAGCTGGGACTCTTCTCCCTGGAGAGACAAAGGTTGAGAGGTGACCTGATAGAGGTTTATAAAATGTTGAGAGGAATAGATAGGGTGGATTCTCGGAGGCTATTTCCCCGGGTTGAAATGGTCGCTACGAGAGGACACAGATTTAAGGTACTGGGGAGCAGGTACAGAGGAGATGTTAGGGGAAAGTTTTTCACTCAGAGGGTGGTGAGTGAATGGAATCGGCTGCCGTCAGTGGTGGTAGAGGCGAACTCGCTGGGGTCTTTTAAAAGACTTCTGGATGAATATATGGGACTTAATGGGATTGGGAGTTACAGATAGGTCTATGGCTTGGTAGGTATAGATGTGATCAGCGCAACTTGTGGGCCTAAGGGCCTGTTTGTGCTGTAGTGTTCTATGTTCTATGTTCTACTCTTCAGTGTCACAGTTCTCCTGTGAAGCATTTTTGGATGTAATACTTGAAACGCACACTATAGATAGAAATAATTGATCTGCATGGGTTTTCATGGGCACAGCCATTATAAGAGCTCACAGTGTGATTAATTGGAGAATATTTAATGTTTAGGGGTTTGACCTCCAGTTAGTGCCTTCCTCACATGAATGGAGGTGAAGACCCAGAGCTGTATGTGAAATGAGGCAGATGTAGGCCAAAGCAAGTTTATTACAAAATATTCATGGTTATCTCCTCCCCAGGATATAATGTGAACAGATGTGAACTGTTTGATGCCCAGGAACTGAATAGAAACTGGTTTCTGGGAGTGAGTTAGTGTCTGGAATCTAATCAAAGGGTTTGGTTATTTTAAATATAGAATAATGGATAGCTGGGGTTGAGTTGGCTAATTGAAAGGTTTGGGTGGTTTGTATATAGAATAATTCTTACATGGGATCAAAACTATCTTTGAAAACCCATTAGGGGCCAAAGCAAAGTGAGTTTGAATCAGCTTCGGTTCTGGGCTCAGAGGCACTAAAGTACACCCAATCATGTGAATGGTAATGACATTGGCATCTCACCAAGACAACAGCACTGCTACTTTCTGAGCTGGCAGTAGAAGCTGATGGGCATAATAACAGCAGGATTGTCACTGAAACCCAGCTCATTCACTACTTTTTCTTCAGGGAAATGAATCTACCTGAACACCTAACTCCAACCCCACATGTGATTGACTCACACTCATTGGTGTTATCCATCGAGACGCTCAACTTCAGAGTAACAAGTAATGATCAGTAAATCAATTCCAGCTATGTAAGAACAAAACGGCTGAATAATTACCGTGCAATTTTCAGAAAATTGCAATCTTACCCACAGAAACCATGTGGATGGTTATGTCTGCCTCACAATTATCAAAATCACAACTGATCCTGTGACCATGAAAAAGTAAACTATCCCCCATCATCCTTTCTGCAGCTTTTGATGTTAGAGGTGCTATATGAATGTAAGTTGTTGCTGTTTTACCTACCCCTCATACTCACTGTTGTACTGGGTTTATAAGTGACAATGGAACATTGACAGTCAGGGTGAATAAACCATAAGCCTGTAAGATATAGGAGCAGAATTAGGCCATTCAGCCCATCAAGTCTGCTCTGCCCTTCAATCATGGCTGATAAGTTCCTCAACCTCATTCTCCCATCTTTTCCCAGTAATTTTTGATCCCCTTGCCAATCAAGAACCTATCTATCTCCATCCTAAATGCACTCAGTGACCCGGCCTCCACAGTCTCCTGTGGCAACGAGTCCCACAGATTCACCACTCTCTGGCTGAAGAAATTCCTCCTGATCTCAGTTCTAAAGGGTCATCTCTTTATTCTGAGGCTGTGCCCTCTGAGCCTAGTCTCTCCTACTGATGGAAACATCTTCTCCACGTCCACTCTATCCAGGCCTCTCAGTATTCTGTGAATTTCAATGAGATACCTGTCATCCTTCTAAACTCTGTCTAGTACAGACCCTGAGTCCTCAACCATTCCTCATATGTCAAGCTTTTTATTCCAGGGATCATTCTCATGAACCTCCTCTGGACCTTCTCCAATCCTCCATTAGATAAAGGGACCAAAATTGCTCAAAATATTCCAAATGTGGTCTGACCAGAGCCTTATAAAGCATCAAAAGCACATCCCTGCTTTTGTATTCTAGTCCTCTCAAAATGAATGCTAACATAGCACTTGCTTTCCCAATTACCAACTCAACCTGCCAGTTAACCTTAAGACAATCCTGAACTAGGACTCCCAAAGCCCTTTACACTTCTCATTTCTGAATTCTGTCCACTTTCAGAAAATGGTAAGAAGTGTCACAGGTTAAAGTCCAACAGGTTTATTTGGAATCACAAGATTTTGGAGCATTGTCCCTTCATCAGGTGAGTGGAGGTTAGTTCACAAACACAGCACATATAGGCAAAGACACAACTGCAAGATAATTACATCTCCACATCACTTAGAAAATAGTCTATGCCTCTATTCTTCCTACCAAAGTGCATAACCTCACACTTTTCCATGCTGGATTCCATTCACTACTTGTTTTATTCATTCGTGGGACATGGGCGTCACCGACTGGCCAGCATTTATTTTGAAGTAATTTCAGAGGGCAGTTGAGAGTTAACCACAAAGCATACTGTTCATAGAGAAGGAAAGGAGAGAGTGCTGAATGTAATGTTACAGTCATAGAGAAAGTTCAACTTAGTGCGAGGTAGGTCCATTCAAAAGTCTCCTGGCAGCCGGGACGAAGCTTTTCTTGAGTTGGTTGGTACATGACCTCAGATTTTTGTATCTTTCTCTCAACAGAAGAAGGTGGAAAGAGAGGATGTTCGGGGTGCTGTGAGGTCCTTGGTTATGCTGGCTACTTTGCCGAGGCAGTGGGAAGTGTAGACAGAGTCATTGGAGGAGAGGCTGGTTTGAGTGATGGATTGAGCCACATTCACGACCTTTTGTAGGTTTTTGTGATCTTGGGCAGAGCAGGAGCCCATACCAAGCTGTGATACAACCAGAAAAAATGCTTTCTATGGTGCATCTGTAAAAGTTGGTGAGAATCGTAGCTGACATGCCAAATTTCCTTAGTCTTCTGAGAAAGTAAAGGCTTTGGTGGGCTTTCTTAATAATAATTTCAGCATGGGGGGACCAGGACAGGTGATCTGGACACCTAAAAACCTGAAGTTCTCGACCCTTTCTACTTTGTCCCTGCTGATGTAGACAGGGGCATGTTCTCCATTACCTTCCCTGAAGCTGATGACAATTTCCTTCATTTTGCTGACATTGAGGGAGAGATTATTATTGTTGCCGCACCAGTTCACCAGACTATCTATCTGGTTCAGGTGATTTATTTCAAACCTTTCAGCTTCTTTGGCACCTTCTCCTTTGTAATGGGCACTATACTGTGTCCAGAAAAACAGCAAAATTTCATCGCAAGGTGAAGAGCATTCTAATGGGAAGATAAGGCATTCATGGCTGATGAAGGAAGTCAGGGATAGCATAAAAGCAAAAGAAAAAGTATACAGTGTGGTGAAGATTAGTGAGAACCACAGACAGGGGAGGGGGTGACAGGGAAGGGGAATGGGTAACAGGAGAGGGCATGAGGTGGCGGGGGAGTGGGTGATGGGGGAATGGGTGACGGGGGAATGAGTGACAGGGAAGGGAAACGGGTGATGGGGGAGTGGTCGACAGGGGAGTGGTAACGGGGCAGGGGAGTGGGTGACTGGGGAGTAGGTGATGGGGTAGTGGGTGAAGGGGGAGTGAGTGATGGGGGAGGGCAGTGGGTGACGGGGTATTGGGTGATGGGGGAGTGGGTACTGGGGAGTGGATGATGGAGGAGTGGGGTGACAGGGGAGTGGGTGATGGGGGAGTGAGTGACTGGGAAGGGGAGTGGGTGATGGAGTGGTTGATGGGGGAGTGGGTGATGGGGCAGGGGAGTGGGTGATAGGGTAGTGGTTGACGGGGGAGTGGGTGACAGGGCAGGGGAGTGGGTGATGGGGGAGTGGGTGATGGGGAGTGGATGATGGGGGAGTGGGTGATGGGGTGTGGGTGATGGGGAGTGGGTGATGGAGAAGTGGATGATGGGGGAGTGGGTGATGGGGAGTGGATGATGGGGGAGTGGGTGATGGAGAAGTGGATGACGGGGGAGTGGGTGATGGGGTGTGGGTGATGGGGAGTGGATGATGGGGGAGTGGGTGATGGGGTGTGGGTGATGGGGTGTGGGTGATGGAGAAGTGGATGATGGGGGAGTGGGTGATGGGGAGTGGATGATGGGGGAGTGGATGATGGGGGAGTGGGTGATGGGGAGTGGGTGATGGGGAGTGGGTGATGGAGAAGTGGATGATGGGGGAGTGGGTGATGGGGAGTGGGTGATGGGGAGTGGGTGATGGGGAGTGGATGATGGGGGAGTGGGTGATGGGGTGTGGGTGATGGGGTGTGGGTGATGGGGAGTGGGTGATGGGGAGTGGGTGATGGAGAAGTGGATGATGGGGGAGTGGGTGATGGGGGAGTGGGTGATGGGGAGTGGATGATGGGGAGTGGGTGATGGGGAGTGGGTGATGGGGAGTGGGTGATGGGGGAGTGGGTGATGGGGTGTGGGTGATGGGGAGTGGGTGATGGGGAGTGGGTGATGGGGAGTGGGTGATGGAGAAGTGGATGATGGGGGAGTGGGTGATGGGGAGTGGGTGATGGGGAGTGGATGATGGGGGAGTGGGTGATGGGGAGTGGATGATGGGGGAGTGGGTGATGGGGAGTGGATGATGGGGAGTGGGTGATGGGGAGTGGGTGATGGGGAGTGGGTGATGGGGAGTGGATGATGGGGGAGTGGGTGATGGGGTGTGGGTGATGGGGAGTGGGTGATGGGGAGTGGGTGATGGGGAGTGGGTGATGGAGAAGTGGATGATGGGGAGTGGGTGATGGGGAGTGGGTGATGGGGAGTGGGTGATGGGGAGTGGGTGATGGGGAGTGGATGATGGGGGAGTGGGTGATGGGGTGTGGGTGATGGGGAGTGGGTGATGGGGAGTGGATGATGGGGGAGTGGGTGATGGGGAGTGGGTGATGGGGAGTGGGTGATGGGGTGTGGGTGATGGGGAGTGGGTGATGGGGTGTGGGTGATGGGGTGTGGGTGATGGAGAAGTGGATGATGGGGGAGTGGGTGATGGGGAGTGGGTGATGGGGGAGTGGGTGACGGGGTGTGGGTGATGGGGAGTGGGTGATGGAGAAGTGGATGATGGGGGAGTGGGTGATGGGGAGTGGATGATGGGGGAGTGGGTGATGGGGTGTGGGTGATGGAGGAGTGGGTGTGGGTGATGGAGAAGTGGATGATGGGGGAGTGGGTGATGAGGTGTGGGTGATGGGGTGTGGGTGATGGAGAAGTGGATGATGGGGGAGTGGGTGATGAGGTGTGGGTGATGGGGTGTGGGTGATGGAGGAGTGGGTGTGGGTGATGGAGAAGTGGATGATGGGGGAGTGGGTGATGAGGTGTGGGTGATGGGGTGTGGGTGATGGGGTGTGGGCGATGGGGAGTGGGTGATGGAGAAGTGGATGACAGGGGTGTGGGTGATGGGGAGTGGGTGATGAGGTGTGGGTGATGGGGTGTGGGTGATGGGGTGTGGGTGATGGAGAAGTGGATGATGGGGGAGTGGGTGATGGGGTGTGGGTGATGGGGTGTGGGTGATGGGGGAGTGGGTGATGGGGAGTGGGTGATGGAGAAGTGGATGATGGGGGAGTGGGTGATGGGGTGTGGGTGATGGGGAGTGGGTGACGGGGTGTGGGTGATGGGGTGTGGGTGATGGGGGAGTGGGTGATGGGGGAGTGGGTGATGGAGAAGTGGATGATGGGGGAGTGGGTGATGGGGAGTGGGTGATGGGGGAGTGGGTGATGGGGTGTGGGTGATAGGGTGTGGGTGATGGGGGTGTGGGTGATAGGGTGTGGGTGATGGGGGAGTGGGTGATGGGGTGTGGGTGATAGGGTGTGGGTGATGGGGGTGTGGGTGATGGGGGAGTGGGTGATGGGGAGTGGGTGATGGAGAAGTGGATGATGGGGGAGTGGGTGATGGGGTGTGGGTGATGGGGAGTGGGTGATGGGGAGTGGGTGATGGAGAAGTGGATGATGGGGGAGTGGGTGATGGGGTGTGGGTGATGGAGAAGTGGATGATGGGGGAGTGGGTGATGGGGTGTGGGTGATGGGGTGTGGGTGATGGGGAGTGGGTGATGGAGAAGTGGATGATGGGGGAGTGGGTGATGGGGGAGTGGGTGATGGGGGAGTGTGTGACGGGGTGTGGGTGATGGGGGTGTGGGTGACGGGGGCGTGGGTGACGGGGGCGTGGGTGACGGGGTGTTGGTGATGGAGGAGTGGGTGATGGGGAGTGGGTGAAGGGGGAGTGGGTGATGGGGTGTGGGTGATGGGGGTGTGGGTGATGGGGAGTGGGTGATGGGGGAGTGGGTGATGGGGAGTGGGTGATGGGGGAGTGGGTGATGGGGTGTGGGTGATGGGGAGTGGGTGATGGGGTGTGGGTGATGGGGGAGTGGGTGATGGGGGAGTGTGTGACGGGGTGTGGGTGATGGGGGTGTGGGTGATGGGGTGTGGGTGATGGGGTGTGGGTGATGGAGGAGTGGGTGATGGGGTGTGGGTGATGGGGAGTGGGTGATGGGGGAGTGGGTGATGGGGAGTGGGTGATGGGGTGTGGGTGATGGGGGAGTGGGTGATGGGGGAGTGGGTGATGGGGGAGTGTGTGACGGGGTGTGGGTGATGGGGGTGTGGGTGATGGGGTGTGGGTGATGGGGTGTGGGTGATGGAGGAGTGGGTGATGGGGTGTGGGTGATGGTGGAGTGGGTGATGGAGAAGTGGGTGATGGGGTGTGGGTGATGGGGGTGTGGGTGACGGGGAAGTGGGTGATGGGGTGTGGGTGATGGGGGTGTGGGTGATGGGGGTGTGGGTGACGGGGTGTTGGTGATGGAGGAGTGGGTGATGGGGAGTGGATGACGGGGGAGTGGGTGATGGAGAAGTGGGTGATGGGGCAGTGGGTGACGAGGGAGTGGATGATGGGGGAGAGCAGTAGGTGATGGGGAGTGGGTGACGGAGGAGTGGGTGATGGGGGAGTGGGTGATGGGGGAGTGGGTGACGGGGTGTTGGTGATGGAGGAGTGGGTGATGGGGTGTGGGTGATGGGGGAGTGGGTGATGGAGAAGTGGGTGACGAGGATGTGGATGATGGGGGAGAGCAGTAGGTGATGGGGGAGTGGGTGACGGAGGAGTGGGTGATGGGGGAGTGGGTGATGGGGGAGTGTGTGACGGGGTGTGGGTGATGGGGGAGTGGGTGATGGAGAAGTGGATGACGGGGGAGTGGGTGATGGGGCAGTGGGTGACGGAGGAGTGGGTGATGGGGCAGTGGGTGATGGGGGAGTGGGTGATGGGGGAGTGGGTGATGGGGAGGGCAGTGACAGGGCCGGGAGGAGGGCGGTTACAGGACAATTGTGCCACTATAGTTTTTCTCTCCCTCCCTCCTCAGTTTTGGGCAGAGCTACAGACAGTGAAACGAGAGAGCAGCTGTGCTGGAGCCTGGCATTGTTGCTGAACCACGTTTGCCTGTCAGACTCTCCCCTCCCCCCTCGACGTCAGCTCAAGCTGACCAATGATGTGCCTGTTATGCTAATGAGGAGTGCTGGGAAGCAGAAGGGGTCCCTTCTGAATGATTCCTTTAGGAGACATATGTCCCCAATTAGCAGGTTTGTAGGTGTAGGGCGCCGTATTGTTTAAGACTCTGTCGTTTATTTTTTTTTGATACAGATAAAGCAGGCAGGCTCGCTTTAAAGAGATGTAAACTCCAATTGTTCTTATTCTGCACACAAAAGTTTCTGAATGTGAGAGGAAAAGTATCTCACCCCAGGCCAGTTAGCTCTACGTGTCCAGCAATGAGAGTAGCAGTTGGGGGACCGTGCGGACTATATCCCATTCCAATCCACCTTCCTAGGATTCCTATCCACCTCGCTGACTAATTGGGTAGAAGTCTCTCTCCGACAGCTGCCAGGGTCCTGAGTGAAATGAGTTTGGGACAGTCTTGATCCAGTTCCTTGTGGGCACAGGCCCACAGCACCAAACTGCTCATAATTCAGCTCTAATTGGCAGTAAGTTGGCAATCTCACCCACAGATGCCATATGGATGGCGAAAGTGGCAAATGAAGGTGTCACTCTCCTGAATTTGGGAAGCAGCCTCCTTGGTGGTGTACAATATTGCGGCGACAATGGAGGCATGATTCAATAAAGGGCAGGACCGAGTGCTGAATATTCCTGGAGGCAAGGTGTTCAGGAAAGACAGGGGAAGGGAAGAAAGTGGGATGGGGAGATGTTGATTAAAGAGGAATGTCAGTGCTGTAGGGAGGGAAAGGATATCCTAGAGGGGTCAAGGTCAGAATCTATTTGATTAGAGCTCAGAAATAATAGAGATATCTTAGAATACAGTGCAAAAACAGGCCATAGGCCCAACATATCAGCACTGATCACAATCCCACACAGGCCCTATTCCAGTAACCCCACATTTTTACCCTGCTAATCCCCCTGATATTAGGATCAATTTAGCATGGCCAATCAACCTAACCTGCACATTTTTGGAATGTGGGAGGAAACCCACACAGACACAGGGAGAATGTGCAAACTCCACACAGACAGTGATCCAAGGCTGGGATTGAACCCGAGTCCCTTGCGCTGTGAGGCAGCAGTGCTAACCACTGTGCCAATGTGCCATCCCTACACTACCGGATGTAATCTATAAGCCACAAACTAGTCAGGGAAATGTAGAGAAACAAATTTACAGAAATTACCAAAAGTGCATAAACTATCGAGTTGCTATAATGAGGTGCTTTAATTACCCTAACTGGGATAGGCAGAGAGGGGGGTGAGTTCTGAAGTATGTTCAAGCCAAGCTTGCAGAACATTTTGTTCCTGGCCCAACGAGGAAGGATGCATTTCGGGATCTTGACGGAGTTGAGGAGGAACTTCTTCACTCAAAGGGTGGTGAATCTCTGGAATTCTCTGCCCGTTGAAGTGGTGGAGGCTGCCTCGCTAAATATTTTTAAGAAGCGGGTTGATGGGTTTTTGATAAGAGAAGGGATTAAGGGTTATGGGGAGAGGGCGGGAAAGTGGAACTGAGCCACGACAGATCAGCCATGATCTTATTGAATGGCGGGGCAGGCTCGAAGGGCTAGATGGCCTACTCCTGCTCCTATTTCTTATGTTCTTATGTTCTTATGATCTTGGAATGAGGTAAGCCACGTAGATCAATTGTTAGCTGGGGGACTTTTTGGCAACAGCAATCACTGTATCATAAAAGTTAAGCTGGAAAAGTCAAGAAGCAATCTGAAATAAAAATAATTAATTAGGAGAGGGCCATTTTCATTGAATCCCTACAGAGCAGAAGAAAGCCATTCAAACCATCAAATCCACATCAATAACAATATCACCCAAGCCCCATCATTGTAGCTCCACGCAGTCCCCTGACACGAAGGGAAAATCCCACCTAGATTTATTCCCCGTAACCTTAAATATTTACCCCACTAACTCACACATCTTGGACCACTAAGTGGCAATTTAGCATGGCTAATCCAACTAACCTGCACATCTTTGGATTGTGAGAGGAAACCAGAGCACCCGGAGAAAACCCATGCAGACACAGGGAGAACATGCAAATCCACATAGTCACTCGAGGCCGGAATCGAGTGCTGGTCCCTGTCGCTGTGAGGTAGCAGTGCTAACCACTGTGCCACTGTGCAGCTCAATAGGGTCCAGGCAAATTGGAATCAACGATTGGCTGGCAAAACTGTAACAGAATTACATTTCTTTCAAAGAGGAAGTAGTTTGGATATGGTTAAGGTATATTCCCATGAGGGGAACAAGTTGGACAAACAAAGCCAGAACTCCCTGGATAATGAAAGAGGTAAAGAGTAAAATGAAGCAAAATAGGGGGGGTGGCAGATGTCAGGCTGATAATACAAGTGCGAACCAGACTGAATGTAAAAGAAGAGACGCTAAGAAAGAGTATGAGAAGAGACTGGCAGCTAACCTAAAAAGGGAACCCAAAAGTTTTCTACAAACATGTAAATAAGAAAAAGATATTCGCAGGGCGACCTGACAGATGTCTACAAGATTATGAGAGGTATGGTCAGAGTGGATAGTCAGAAGCTTTTTCCCAGGGTGGAAGAGCCAATTACTAGGGGGCACAGGTTTAAGGTGCAAGGGGCAATGTTTAAAGGTGTACGAGACAGATTTTTTACACAGAGAGCTGGAAGTCTTTGATAGGGGAGGTAGTGGAAGCAGATACAGTAGTGATCTTTAAGGGACTTCTGGATAAATGCATGAATAGGATGGGAATAGAGGGTAGGGGGTATTAGTTATGTCGGGCAGCATGGTTAGTGCAGGCTTGGAGGGCCAAAGGACCTGTTCCTGTGCTGTAATTTTCTTTGTTGTTTGATAGCAATAGGATGAGTGAAGCTGATTGGACTCCTGAAAGGGATTTCCACGTGGAAGCAGGGGGAGCAAGGCTGAGGTATTAAATGAATACGTTGCGTCTGTCTTGAGAAGTCATCAAGGTGCATCCAATAGGATATGGAGGGAAGTAAGGGTGGAAATTGTAGAGGCATTGACACATTGACACAACCTTCCTTAGATACAGGGGTGGTGCCAGAGAAGTGGAGAATTGTAAACATCACACTCCTTGTTTGAGAAAGGGTTTGAATACAAGCCAAAGGCTACAGGCCATTCAGTTTTACCTCAATGGTGGAGATACTTCTAGAATTGATAATTGGGAACATAATTGACAATTGTTTGGGGAAATTTAATTAAAGGAAACCATAGAATCCCTACAGTATAGATGGAGACCATTCAGCCCATCAAGTCTGCATGGACAATAATCCCACTTGGGCCCTAGCCCCATAAACCCACATATTTACCCCACTAATCCCTCTAACCTATGCATCCCAGGGCACTAAGGGGAAATTTAGCATGGCCAATGCACTACATCTTTGGACTGTGGAAAGAAATCGGAGCATCTGGAGGAAACCCACGCAGACATGGGGAGAATGTGCAAACTCCACACAGACAGTGACCCAAGCCAGGAATCGAACCCAGGTCCCTGGTGCTGTGAGGCAGCAATGCTTACCACCGTGCCATCATGCTGCCCTGGAAGCCAGACTGGATTTGTTAAGGGCAAGTTAGAATCATAAAATCATAGAACTCTACAGTACAGAAAGAGCCCCTTTGGCCCATCGAGTCTGCACCGAACACAATCCCACCCAGGCCCTACCCCCATATCCCTACATATTATACCCACTAATCCCTCTAACCTACACATCCCTGGACACTAAGGGGCAATTTCTTAGCATGACCAATCAACCTAACCCACACATCATTGGACTGTGGGAGGAAACCGGAGCACCCGGAGGAAACCCACGCAGACACGGGGAGAATGTGCAAACTCCACTCCGACAGTGACTTGAGCTGGGAATCGAACCCAGGACCCTGGAGCTGAGAAGCAGCAGTGCTGACCCACTGTGCTACCGTGCTGCCCAGTTGTGTTTAACTAACCCGATTGAGTGTGTTGATAAGCTAACAGAGAGTTTCTTGAGGCTAATACAAAGAGTTCCAAAAGGCTTTTGATAGAGGCTGCAGGATTCAAGGATTATCAGCAAAGGTAAAGCCCGTGGAATAATAGAGACAGTATAAGCAGGGATACAAAACTGGTTGAGTGACAGGAAGCAGAGAATAGTGGTGAACGGATGCTATTTATACTGGAGCAAGGTTTAGAGTGCAGCTCTCCAGAGTTTGATGTTAGAAGCCACGATTTGTTGATCTAGATTAATGATCTGGACTTGGGTATACAGGGCACAACTGCAAGCTTTACGATTGACACTGAATTTGGGAGTGAACTGTGAGGCTGACAGTCTTACATTGGGTGATGGAACAGTGATGGAACGGGTGGACACGTGTCAAACCACATCTCAACATTGAGAAGTGAGATGACTTTATTAGGAAGAACAAGGAGACAATATAAAGGGAATAACTCTAAAAGGGACGCAGGAATAGAGGGACATAGAATCATCAAAAATAGAAGCAGGAGGGAGCCATTCGGCCCTTCGAACCTGTTCCACCATTCTTTATGGTCACAACTAATCATCTAACTCAATAGCCTGAATCCCCCCTTCCCCTCATATCCTCAAGTGCCATATCTAATTGCTTCTTGAAAACATTCAATGTTTTGGCCTCAGCTATTTTCTGTGGTTGTGAATTCCACAGGCTGACCACTCTCTGGGTGAAGAATTTTCTCCTCATCTCTGTCCTAAATGGTCTACCCTGTATCCACAGACTGTGACCCCTGGGTTTTACACAACCCCAACATCAAGAATATCCTCCCTGCATCTACCCTGTCTAGTCCTGTCAGAATTTCATAAGTCTCTATGAGATACCACCCCCCCCACCCCCCCCATTCTTCTGAACTCCAGCAAATACAATCCTAACCAACTCAATCTCTCTTCATACATCAATCCTGCCATCTTAGGAATCAGCCTGGTAAATCTTCACTGCACTCCCTCTCAAGAAAGAACATCCTTCCTCAGATAAGGAGACCAAAACTTCACACAATATTCAAAGAACAAAGAGCAAAGAACAAAATCAGCCCGGGAAACAGGCCCTTCGGCCCAACAAGCCCGCGCCGCCATCTCAACACCACCAGTCCCCCTCTCTACCCACGACCCCTGTCTTATGTTTTATGGCCATCCAGATTGAGGGAAACTGATTTAGGGACAATTTATTCCTGCCAATCAGCCTAACAGCACATCTTTGGGGTGTGGGAGGAAACCGGAGCACCCGGAGAAAACCCACGCAAGCACGGGGACAATGCGCAAACTCACAGACACCGGCCCAAATCCATGTGTCTGCACAGCAATCAGCGATAGTCACTGAGCTGTCATCTTGCCCAGTATCTTGTCCAGTTTAGGCACACACTAACGACATGAAGCACTAGGCCAATCTCGAACAACCAAGAGCAGCCCCAGTACGACCCATCGCGTGTATGCCCCTCGTTGGACACGAGGTGGACCGACTTAAAACCTGTGAATGAAAAGAGAAAAAACATTATTATCATACTACACCCCTTTACATTACCAGGGACGTCCCAATGCTAATGACCCTTATTTAAAAGGATCTCCTATATCCACCCATCTCCAACTCAGTCATGTGCCTGTCTAAGTTACTCTTAAAGGACTCTAGCGTGTTTGCCTCCACCACCTTGACAGAGCATTCCATACCCCCACTACCCTCTGTGTGAAAAACCTCCCTCTAATATCGGTGTTGTACCGCTCCCCCCTCACCTTAAGTCCTATGTGTCCTATGCCCCTTGTCCTATGTGTCTCTATCATAGGAAATAGCTTACCTCTATTTACTCTATCTATACCCTTCATAATCTTATATACCTCTATTAGATCCCCCCTCAGTCGGCATCTTTCAAGGGAAAAGAGCCCTAATTTCTTCAATCTTTCCTCATACCCCAGTCCTTCCATACCAGGCAACATCCTGGTAAACCTCCTCTGTACTCTCTCCAGAGTAGTAAGGCCACCAGAACTGGACGCAGTACTCTAAATGCGGCCTAACCAACGTTCTGTACAACTGCAACATTAGACTCCAGCTCTTATATTCTATACCCCTTCCTATAAAGGCTAACATACCATAGGCTTTCTTCACCACACTCTCCACTTGTACTGCCACCTTCAAAGACTTGTGCACTTGCACCAGATGTGGCATCACCAAGGCCCTGTATAATTGCAGCTCCTGTACCTGAATCCTCTTGCTGTGAAGGCCAACTTACATTTTTTTACCTTCTTTACTGCCTGCTGTACCTGCATGCTTACCTTCAGTGACTGGTGCACAAGGACACCCAGGTCCTGCTGCACACTCTCCTCTCCCAATTTACAGCCAATCAGATAATAATCTGCTCCCAAAGTGGATAAGCTCACATTTATCCGCATTATACTGCATCTGCCAATCATTTTCCCACTCACTCAACTTGTCCAAATTACACTACACTGAAGCATCTCTGTATCTTCCTCACAGTTCACTCTCCCACCCAACTTTGTATCATCTGTAAATTTGGAGATAATACATTTAGTGCCTTCATCTAAATCATTAATATATAGAGTCCCAGCACTGATCCCTGCGTTACCCCACTACTCACTGCCTATCATTTGGAAAAAGACCCATTTATTCCTACTCTTTCTTTCCTGTCTGCCAGCCAGTTTTCTACCAATCTCAATACACTACCCACAATCTCATGCATACTAATTTTACACGCTAATCTCTTATGTGCCTCTTTGTCAAACATCTCCTGAAAATCCAAATAAACCACACCCACTGGCTCCCCCTCATCAACTCTACTCGTTACATCCTTGAAGTATTCCAGTAAATTTGTCATGCATTATTTCCCTTTTATAAATCTATGTTGACTCTGTCTGATCCTGCCACTGTTTTTCACCTGGGGACAGAGCAAGCACCTGCCAAACCCACGCCCACTTCCATCTAGAAGAACAAGAGCAGCAGATACCTGGGAACACCCTCACCCGGGGAGTGTTCCTGTCTGAGTCACTCACTGTCCTGGAGGGGGCTGTGGCTGGATAATTCATCCTTATGTTCCCAGTGATAAAGCCCATTTTTTCTTTCTGCCAGCCTTCTCAAATCAGCTTCAAAGACTTGCCCACAGTCCTCCCAGATCAGCCTGCTGTGACAATCTGATTTGTCACTGAGACCATTCACCAGGTTTTGGGTTCAGAAAAGTCATCAATCCTCCAGAAGAAAGCCAGAGCTGTGTCCTAGAGTAACCAGAACCCTCAAGGAAGACCTGGTTTGCCAGTTTGAGGAGTCAGTTCTGGCAGTGAACCCTTGGCCCAGATGGGGTTATAGAGGTTTACAGCATAGAAACAGGCCCTTCAGCCCAACTTGTCCATGCTGCCCAATTTTTACCACTAAGCTAGTCCCAATTGCCCGCGTTTGGCCCATATCCCTCTATACCCATCTTACCCATGTAACGGTCTAAACGCTTTTTAAAAGACAAAATTGTACCCGCCTCTACTACTGCCTCTGGCAGCTCGTTCCAGACACTCACCACCCTCTGTGTGAAAAACTTACCCCTAACATCACCTCTGTACTTGCTTCCCTGCACCTTAAATCTGTGTCCTCTTGTCGTGACCATTTCAGCCCTGGGAAATAGCCTCTGAGAATCCACCCTATCTATTCCTCTCAACATTTTATAAACCTCTATCAGGTCGCCTCTCAGCCTACGCCTCTCTGGGGAGAAGAGTCCCAGCTCCCTCAACCTATCCTTATAAGGCATGCCTCCCAATCCAGGCAACATCCTTGTAAATCTCCTCTGTACCCTTTCAATAGCTTCTACGTCCTTCCTATAGTGAGGCGACCAGAACTGCGCACAGTACTCCAAATGAGGCCTGACAAGGGCCTTATAAAGTTGCAGCATTACCTCCCGACTCCTAAACTCAATCCCTCGATTAACAAAGGCCAGTACACCATACGCCTTCTTGACCACATTCTCCACCTGCAAGACCGATTTAAGAGTCCTGTGGACCCGGACTCCAAGATCCCTCTGCTCCTCAACACTGCTAAGACTCCTACCCTTGATATTGTACTCATACATAGAACATTACAGCGCAGTACAGGCCTTCGGCCCTCGATGTTGTGCCGACCAGTGGAACCAATCTAATGACCCTCTAACCTAAACTATTCCAATGTTATCCATATGCCTATCCACTGACCATTTGAACACCCTTAAAGTTGGCGAGTCCACAACTGCTGCAGGCAGGGCATTCCACGCCCTTACTACCCTCTGAGTAAAGAACCTACCTCTGACATCCGTCCTATAATTACCACCCCTTAATTTAAAGCTATGTCCCCTCGTGTTAGCCATCACCATCCGAGGTAAAAGGCTCTCACTGTCCACTCTATCCAATCCTTTGATCATCTTGTATGCCTCAATCAGGCCACCTCGTAACCTTCTTCTCTCCAATGAAAATAACCTCAAGTCCCTCAGCCTTTCCTCATAAGACCTTCCCACCATACTAGGCAACATCCGAGTAAAACTCCTCTGCACCCTTTCCAATGCCTCCACATCTTTCTTATAATGCGGCGACCAAAACTGTACGCAATACTCCAAGTGCAGCCGCACCAGAGTTTTGTACAGTTGCAACATGACCTCATGGCTCCGAAATTCAATCCCTCTACCAATAAAAGCTAACACACCGTACGCCTTCTTAACAACCTTATCAACCTGGGTGCCAACTTTCAGGGAGCTATGCACATGTACCCTGAGATCTCTCTGATTGTCAGAGTAAGAGTCCTTCCATTAGCCCTATATTCTGTACTCCTGTTATTCTTACAAAAGTGAATCACCTCACACTTTTCTGTATTAAACTCCATCTGCCACCTCTCAGCCCAGCTCTGCAGCTTATCTATGTCCCTCTGCAAACTGTAACATCCATCCTCACTGTCTACAACTCCTCCAACTTTGGTGTCATCAGCAAATTTACTAATCTATCCTTCTACACCCTCATCTAGATCATTTATAAAAATGACAAACAGCATTGGCCCCAAAACAGATCCCTGAGGTACACCACTTGTAACTGAACTCCAGGTTGAATATTTCCCGTCAACCACCACCCTCTGTCTTCTATCAGCTAGCCAATTCCTGATCCAAACTGCTAAATCACCCTCAATCCCATGCATCTGCATTTTCTGCAGTAGCCTACCGTGGGGAACCTTATCAAACGCTTTGCTAAAATCCATATACACCATGTCAACTGCCTTACCCTTATCCACCTCTTTGGTCACCTTTTCAAAAAACTTAATAAGGTTTGTGAGGCACGACCTACCCTTCACAAAACCGTGTTGACTATCCCTAATCAATTTATTTCCCTCTAGATGATTATAAATCCTATCCCTTATAATTCTTTCCAAAACTTTGCCCATATAATTCCCAGGATGGTCTCTTGAACAAGGGAACAACATTTGCTATCCTCCAGTCTTCCGGCACTATACCTGAAACCAATGACGACATGAAGATCAAAGCCAAAGGCTCTGCCATCTCCTCCCTAGCCTCCCAGAGAATCCTAGGGTAAATCCCATCCGGCCCAGGGGACTTATCTATTTTCACACTCTTAAGAATTGCCAACACCTCCTTATGTACCTCAATCCCGTCTAGTCTACTACCTGGTATCGCAGTATCCTTCATCCCATTGGTCCTGCTAAAATGGACCACTACACATTTATCCGTATTGAAGTCCATCTGCCACTTCTCCACCCAGCCTTGCATCCTATCTATGTCTCGCTGCAACTTCTGATATCCCTCCAGACTATCCAAAACACCGCCAACCTTTGTATTGTCGGCGAACTTACTAACCCATCCCTGCACTTCCTCATCCAGGTCATTTATGAAAATGACAAACAGCAAGGGTCCTAGATCCCTGGGGCACTCCACTGGTGACCGACCTCCATGCAGAAAAAGACCCATCCACAACCACTCTCTGCCTTCTGCAGGCAAGCCAGTTCTGGATCCACAAGGCCAAAGCCCCTTGGATCCCATGCCCTCTCACCTTCTCAAGAATTCTTGCACGGGGGATCTTATCAAACGCCTTGCTGAAGTCCATGTAAACCACATCCACCGCTCTTCCTTCGTCAATGTGTTCAGTCACATTTTCGAAGAACTCAACTAGGCTCGTAAGACACGACCTGCCCTTGACAAAGCCGTGCTATTTCTGATCATACTAAACTTCTCTAAATGCTCATAAATCCTGTTCCTCAGAATTCTCTCCATCAACTTACCAACCACTGAGGTCAGACTCACCGGTCGGTAATTTCCCGGGCTATCCCTGTTCCCTTTCTTGAAAATAGGAACCACATCCGCAATCCTCCAATCCTCCTGAACCTCCCCTGTCTCCATCGACGATGCAAAGATCATCGCCAGGGGCTCTGCAATCACTTCCCTCACCTCCTACAGTAACCTAGGGTACATCCCATCTGGTCCCAGCGACTTGTCTATCTTGATAGAGTTTAAAAGTTCTAACACATCCTCTTCCTTAATATCCACATACTTAACCTTTTCAGTCCGCTGCAAACCTGTAGCAAAATCTCCCAGATCACTTTCTACCGTGAATACTGAGGCAAAGTACTCATTAAGCACCTCTGCCATTTCTTCTGGTTCCACACAGACCTTTCCCCCTTCACCTTTTATAGGTCCTATCCCTTCTCTTCTCATCCTTTTACTTTTCACATATTTGTAGAAGGCCTTCACATATTTGTGGAATGATCAGTAAGTTTCAGAGACTTCAGAATTTCCCAAGGGAGCAGGTGACCAGGTGGCTTGGGAACATTGAATGGAAGTCGATATCAATGCCTTTACTCAAATACTAATGCATTGTCAGGAATTGAGGGAGGCGGGGAGGGGATGGGATTGGAGAGGCAGGAATGCCCACTGGCACTGACAATGGCTCATTCAAGTTGGGATGGAAGGTTGCGAGGGAATCGCAGTTGGGAAGGAGACCTGGGCCTGGATGTTTCATTAGGGGTTCAGGTGACCACACCAAAAAATGTCCATTTTTCAAACTAAATCCAGTGGTGAGGGCAGCTTAGTTGAATCATTTTGATTTGATTTGATTTATTATTGTCACATGTATTGGTATATTGTGAAAAGTATTGTTTCTTGTGCACTATGTAGATAAAGCATACTGTTCATAGAGAAGGAGAGCATGCAGAATGTAGTGTTACAGTCATAGCAAGGGTGTAGAGAAAAAGCAACTTAATGCGAGGTAGGTCCATTCAAAAGTCTGACAGCAGCAGGGAAGAAGCTGTTTTTGAGTCGGTCGGTACGGGACCTCAGACTTCTGTATCCTTTTCCCCACGGAAGAAGGTGGAAGAGAGAATGTCCGGGGTGTGTGGGGTCCTTAATGATGCTGGCTGCTTTGCCGAGGCAGCGGGAAGGGTAGACAGAGTCAATGGATGGGAGACTGGTTTGCATGATGGACTGGGCTTTGTTCACATTCATGAGCCGTGTTTGGGAGTGGTATAAAAACGCAATGAGGGGTATCCTTGAGCAATGTGTATTTAATAATGAACATTCAGGGTTCGGTGGTAAATGGCATAAACTGAGGAATGGAGCAGGAGTTGCAGAGGTCAATCTTCCTCTTTCAGGTCAGCACTCTGTTATCTCACAATGGTGATATGAGAGCAATCTGCACTGACTAACATCATATTTAGTACCTCCCTTTTCCATCAGTTTGATAATTGTTGTCAAGAATTTTAAAATATGCCGTTAAATCCCACAGTTGACTTGGGTAAAGCATGTTACAGACAAAGACATCAAAACAGAGTCAAATTCATCCAAATATTCCTCACGTTATGATAACATATCAGGTTATGGAAATAATTACTTAGTAATTCATGTTTTCAAATAATTAGTGAATGGAATTGTTAAAACCCACTTCATATTGCTGATTCTTTGAAAATGCAGGAAGTGTGTGTTTGGCCTTTATTTCAAATTGTTTCTGAGTGTGGGTTGTCTTTTGCTGTCCATCCTTATTTGGACAGGAGAAGGCAGCAGTATGTCTACCCTCTGAATGGTAACAGTCCAGGCTGAGTGTTTGCTTTGTTTTGGGTGGCATTGAGCTTCCTGGGCATTGGTATATCCAAACCCTTGGCAAAGTCAAGCCAAAGTTGAGTTGACTCATCCAGAATCGCACTGACAAGTGTGGAATCACGGGTGAAAGTGAAGAGAGGCAGCAGTGGTGGGCAGAATGTATCGTGTCCTGTTGGTTAAGAAACTATCATTGGCTAACAATAACCTGTCTTGATTTAATACAGTACTGCACCCCAAGGTGCACCAGGGGGAGATCCTGCTAGGTAAAGTTTCATAATAAGAGAGATATGGCGACAATAGGACAGGTGACCAAAAATGTGGTCAAAGTGGGAGATCTGAGGAACATTTGATTTTGATTTATAAGAACATAAGAAACAGGAGCAGGAGTAGGCCATCTAGCCCTTCGAGCCTGCCCCACCATTCAATAAGATCATGGCTGATCTGAAGTGGATCAGTTCCACTTTCCCCCTTTCTCCCCATAACCCTTAATTCCCTTGTCTGTCAAAAACCTATCTACCCGTGACTTAAATATATTTAGCGAGGTAGCCTCCACCACTTCAACGGGCAGAGAATTCCAGAGATTCACCACCCTTTGAGTGAAGAAGTTCCTCCTCAACTCCGATCAAAACTGCCCCCCCTTATCTTGAGGCTGTGCCCTCTAGTCCTGCTGTCCTTTCTGAGCGGGAAGAGTCTCTCTACCTCTACCCTATCCATCCCCTTCATTATCTTATACGTCTCTGTAAGATCCCCCCTCATCCTTCTAAACCCCAATGAGTACAGACCCAGTCTATTTAGTCTCTCTTCATAGTCCAACCCCCTCATCTCTGGTATCAGCCTAGTGAACCTCCTCTGCACTCCCTCCAAGGCCAAAATATCCTTGCGCAAGTGCGGCGACCAAAACTGCACACAGTACTCCAGCTGCAGCCTCACCAGTACCCTGTACAGCTGCAGCAAGACCTCCCTACTTCTATATTCTATCCCCCTCGCTATAAAGGCCAGCATCCCATTCGCCTTCTTGACCACCTGCTGCACCTGCAGACTGGGTTTTTGCGACTCATGCACAAGGACCCCCAGGTCCCTCTGCACTGTAGCATGCTGCAGCTTTTCGCCCTTTAAATAGTAATCCCTCCTACTATTATTCCTGCCAAAGTGGATAACCTCACACTTGCTAACATTATACTCCATCTGCCAGGTCCTCGCCCACTCGCTCAGCCTATCCAGATCCCTTTGCAGTCTTTCCACACCCTCCGCACAATTTGCTTTTCCACTCATCTTGGTGTCATCAGAAAATTTCGTCACCCTACACTCAGCCCCCTCCTCTAGATCATCTATATAAATGGTAAATAGCTGAGGTCCCAGCACCGACCCCTGGGGCACTCCACTAGTCACCAACCGCCAATCAGAATAGCACCCATTGATTCCAACTCTCTGCTTCAATTTGATTTGATTTATTATTGTCACATGTATTAGTGTACAGTGAAATATACTGTTTCTAACACATACAGACAAAGCACAGTGGCACTCGTGTCTCAGACCGCCAAGGGCCCAGGTTCGATTCCTGGCTTCGGTCATTGTCTGTGTGGGTTTCCTCTGGGTGCTCTGGTTTCCTCCCGCAGTGTGAGAGACGTGCTGATTAGGTGCATTGACCTGAACAGGCGCTGGACTGTGGCGACTAGGGGAATCTTACAGTCACTTCATTGTACTGTTAATGTAAGCTTTATTTGTAACTAACAAAATAAAAACTTTAAAAAGAAGTTTAAAAGCATACTGTTCATAGAGAAGGAAATGACAGGGTGCAGAATGTAGTGTTACAGTCACAGCTAGGGTGTAGAGACAGATCAATTTAATGCGACGTAGGTCCATTCTAAAGTCTGATGGCAGCAGGGAACAAGCTGTCCTTGAGTCGGTTGGTACGTGACCCCAGACTTTTGTATCTTTTTCCCAATGGAAGAAGGTGGGAGAGAGAATGCCCGTGTTGCGTGGGGGTCCTTAATTATGCTGGCTGCTTTGTCGAGGCAATGGGAAGTGTAGACAGAGTCAGTGGATGGGAGATTGGTTTGAGTGATGGATTGGGCTACATTCACAGCCTTTTGTAGTTCCTTGCTGTCTTGGGCAGAGCAGGATCCCATACCAAACTGTGGTACAACCAGAAGGAATGCTTTCTATGGGGCATCTGTAAAAGTTGGTGAGAGTTGTAGTGGACATGCTGAATTTCCTTAGTCTTCTGAAGAAGTAGAGGTGTTGGTAGGCTTTCTTAACCTTAGTGTCGGCATGGGAACTACAGTGTTGGCATACATTGAACATAGGAACAGGAGTAGGCCACTCAGCCCTTTCAGCCTATCCCACCATTCAGTAAGACCATGGCTGCTCTGATTGGTGATCACCTCCAGGCTTCCTGTCTGCTCCACTAACCCTTACCTCCCTCAGGTATCTGACTAACTCTGCCTCGAATCGGTTATATGGTCCAGCCTCCAGGGCTTACTAGGGAAGAGAATTCCACTCACCAACGATCCTTCGGATTTTACAGGAGGAAACCGATCTGGAGAGGTGTAGGGAGGGAATTCCAGAACCTCAGGCTGAGGAAACTGAAGGACAGGCCTCCAGGAGCCAGAGTCGAAAGAGAACAGAGTTGTAGGGACTGGAGGAGGTTACAGCGATAGGGAGGGTTGTAGGGACTGGAGGAGGTTACAGCGATAGGGAGGGTTGTAGGGACTGGAGGAGGTTACAGCGATAGGGAGGGTTGTAGGGACTGGAGGAGTTTACACTGATAGGAAAGTTGTAGGAACTAGAGGAGGTTACAGAAATGAGGGGGGATGTGAGGACTGTGGGAGGTTACAGAGATAGTGAGTGTTGGAGGGACTGGAGGATGTTACAGAAATAGGGAGGGTTGTAGGGACTGGAGGAGATTACAGAAATAGGGAGGGTTGTAGTTACTGGAGGAGGTTACAGATAGGGAGCGTTGTGGGAACTAGAGGATGTTACAGAGATAAGGAGCGTTGTAGGGACTGGAAGAGGTTACAGAAACAGAGGGGATTGTGGGATCCAGGGGAGATTACAGAGATTGGAGTTTTGTAGTGATTGGAGGAGGTTACAGAGATTGGGAGGGTTGTAGGGACTGGAGGAGGTTACAGAGATAGGGAGGGTTGTAGGGACTGGAGGAGGTTACACTGATAGGGAGTGTTGCAGTGATTGGAGGAGGTTACAGAGATTGGGAGGGATGTAGAGGCTGAAAGAGATTACAGAGATATGGAGGGTTGTAGAGACTGGAGGAGGTCACTGAGATAGTTTAGTATTATTTATTTTTTTTTATTAGCGTCACTAGTAGGTGTACATTAACACTGCAATGAAGTTACTGTGAAAATCCCCTTGTCGTCACACTCGGTGGGGTTGGAGGAGCTTGGAGGGGGGTGGGGGGAGCGGGGTGGGTGTGGGTGGTGAGAGGATGTGGGGTGCAGTAAAAAGCCCTTGCATTGTTAGATGGGGAGATCACTCGCAATGTTACATGGGAGAGTGAGGGAACTGAAGGAAGTACATTCAGAGTAAGAAAATTTAATCCCTACTTTTATGGACATCGTTTTACACTTTTACAGATCACTGACCTTGATGACAACCAAATGAAGATATTCTTTCTTTATCTGCTTGTAGGTTGCAGAGATGGGGGGGAGGGGGGAGGGGGGTGGGTGGGTGGCGAGGTGGGGGTGGTTCTCCCAGCCCACTGCCTTACCAGAGCAGCGCAGTGAGCCGGGAGACGTGAACGGAGCTTCCCACTGTGCGCCACAGTCTCCGCGCTTCTCTGTCCATCGGATTTCCAGCGCTGTCACCTCACCAGATATCAGTGCAGAGCTGATAAAACGATGTTAATAGAGATTAGCCTATCATGAACAGGCCCAGGACTGCAGTCTCTGGGCCCGCTGACCTCTCCCCCCCCACCTGCCAGCAGTGTTTCACTCCAGCCGGGTTTACAACAGCTTCCCACTTGTGCCTCGATCCTGCTGGAGTGACGGGAGGGGGGCCAAGGAGCTTCCCCCCCTCACCCCACCCCCCAGGAGGTCAGGGGTAAAAGGGGGTGCCAACCTGGCCCCCCCGGCACTGCCCAAGGAGTAAAGTGGCCGCCCCCAGGAGGCAGCTTGGCACTATCCACTGGGCACTGGGCTGGAGGGGATCGGTGAGGTGCGGGAGGTCCCGCTGCCACTCTGCGTTAGGGATCCTAGGCAGAGGGAGGGAGGCTAGCGATTGGGGATGGCCTGCAGGTGGGGTTGGGGAATTGACCTGCTTGGGGGGGAGGGGGGTGGGGCAAGGCGGGATGAATCGGGAGGTCAGGACTGCCGGGGAATGTTGGGCCGGAGGGGGGGGAGGGATTAAGGGATCAGGACTGCTGGGGTGCAGGGGAGGGGAGGAAGATTGGCTGGTGGAGGTATGGGGTGTGAGATTGAGGCGAGCTGAGGGGTGGTGGGAGTGGGAAGGGTCAAGGCTGGCCAAGGACACATCTCCCAGCACATGTGACAAAATAAATCAAATCAAATCAGAGGAAGTATACAGCGTAGGAGAGGTCCTTCAGCCCATCGAGTCTTCACTGACATGTGAGAAACATTTGACCTCCACTGAACCCAATCTGCCAGCACTTGGCCCAAAGCTCTGAATGTTAGGAAGTGCTAAATGCTCATCTAGGTATTTTTTAAAGGATGTGAGACATCCCCCTTCCACCACTCTCCCCGGCAGCACATCCCAGACCATCACCACCCTCTGGGTAAAAAAGCTTTTCCTCACATCCCCCCTAAATCTCCTGCCCCTCACTTTGAACCCATGTCCCCTCATCACTGACCCTTCAACTAAGGGGAACAGCTGCTCCTTCTCCACTCTGTCCATGTCATTTGGCCCAACTTGTCCATACTGCCAAGTTTTTTTAAACCACTAAGTTAATCCCAATTGCCCACATTTGGCCCATATCCCTCCATACTCATTTTACCCATGTAACTATCTAAACAGTTTTTTAAAAGACAAAATTGTACCCGTCTCTACTACTACTTCTGGCAGCTTGTTCCAGACACTCACCACCCTCTGTGTGAAAAAATTGCTCCACTGGTCGGTTTTGTATCTCTCCCCTCTCACTTTAAACCTATGCCCTCTCATCTTAAATTCCCCTACCTTTGGGAAAAGATATTGACTATCTACTTTATCTGTGCCCCTTATTATTTTATATATCTCTATAAAATCACCCCTTAGCCTCCTATGCTCCAGAGAAAAAAATCCCAGTCTATCCAGCCTCTCCTTATACAACGGACAAAAATCAGCCCGGGAAACAGGCCCTTCGGCCCAATGAGCCCGCTCCACCATCTCAACACCACCAGTCCACCTCTCTACCCATGACCCCTATCTAATGTTTTATGGCCATCCAGATTGAGGGAAACTGATTTAGAACATAGAACATAGAACACTACAGCACAAACAGGCCCTTCGGCCCACGAGTTGTGCCGATCACATCAACACCTACCAATCTATAGACCTATCTAAAACCCCCAATCCCATTAAATCCCATATACTCATCCAGAAGTCTTTTAAAAGACCCCAGCGAGTTCGCCTCCACCACCACTGACGGCAGCTGATTCCATTCACTCACCACCCTCTGAGTGAAAAACTTACCCCTAACATCACTTCTGTACTTGCCTCCCCGCACCTTCAATCTGTGTCCTCTCGTAGCGACCATTTCAACCCGGGGAAATAGCCTCTGAGAATCCACCCTATCTATTCCTGTCAACATTTTATAAACCTCTATCAGGTCACCTCTCAACCTTCATCTCTCCAGGACAATTTATTCCTGCCAATCAGCCTAAGAGCACATCTTTGGGGTGTTATAATTCAATCCATCAAGTCCCGGTAACATCCTAATAAATCTTTTCTGCACTCTTTCTAGTTTAATAATATCCTTTCTATAATAAGGTGACCAGAATTGCACACATTATTCCAAGTGTGACCTTACCAATGTCTTGTACAACTTCAACAAGACATCCCAACTCCTGTATTCAATGTTCTGATTGATTAAACCAAGCATACTGAATGCCTTCTTCATCACTCTATCCACCTGTGACTCCATTTTCAAGGAGTAATGAACATATACACCTAGATCTCTTTGTTCTGTAACTCTCCCCATCGCCCTACCATTAACTGAATCAGTCCTGCCCTGGTTCAATCTACAAAAATGCATCACTTCACATTTGTCTAAATTAAACTCCATCTGCCATTCATCAGTCCACTGGCCCAATTGATCAAGATCCCGTTGCAATCCGAGATAACTTTCTTCACTGTCCAGTATGCTACCAATCTTGGTGTCATCTGCAAACTTACTAACCATGCCTCCTATATTCTCATCCAAATCATTAATTTAATTGACAAATAACAGAGGGCCCAGCACTGATCCCTGAGGCACACCGCTGGTCACCGCCTCCAGTTTGAAAAACAATTCTTTACAACCACCCTCTGTCTTCTGTCAAGAAGCCAATTTTGTATCCATTTAGATACCTCACCCTGGATCCCGTGAGATTTAACTTTATGCAACAACCTACCGTGCGGTACCTTGTCAAAGGCCTTGCTAAAGTCCATGTAGACAACATCAACTGCACTGCCCTCATCTACCTTCTTGGTCACCCCTTCAAAAAACTCAATCAAATTTGTGAGACACTCACAAAGCCATGTTGACTGTCCCTAATCAGTCCTTGCGTCTCTAAATGCCTGAAGATCCTATTTCTCAAAATATCTTCCAATAACTTACCCACCACAGATGTGAGGCTCACTGGCCTGTAGTTCCCAGGCTTTTCCCTGCAGCTCTTTTTAAACAAAGGTACAACATTTGTCCCTCTCCAATTTTCAGGCACCTCACCCGTGACTATTGATGATTCAAATATCTCAGTTAAGGGGCCCGCAATTTCCTCCTTAGCCTCCCACAATGTCCTGGGATACACTTCATCAGGTCCTGGGGATTTATGTCTCCCATAATCTTGTACACCTCAATCAGGTCACCCCTCAGTCTTCTCTGCTCCAATGAAAACAACTCAAGCCTAAAACAATGTCTATATCAGGTAATGCTGGGGAAGTTGAAACATTTAAATTAAGTTGAAGTAAAATGAAAATATCATCAGTTAGAGAAACATGAGAATGCTGATTTTTTTGTCAAGCTTGCCATTGGAAATCAAGCAAAAACTGGAAGAAAATTTCATTAATCTCCAATATTTCTCACAAGTGGGTAGTTTACCTGTGATCTCAAGTTCACAGACACACAAGAACCAATCCATTGATGGGGAAGGTTATGGATATGGTCCGAAAAGCAACGAAGACAGAGCTACATCTTAAAATCCATACTTCAAATCCTACATTGCTAGGAGACTTGAGTTAACAGTCCAGAGTGGAGTTTTATTGTGAGGAATCTGGGTGATAATTCCTCCATGCTTGCATAGAAGAGTCCTTGAATAGCTACATGAGGGACATCCAGATGGTGGTAAGGATGAAGGAACTGGCACATAGTCATTTGTGGTGGCCAGGGTTAGATACACAAGTCAAAGAAAAAGTGGGACAATGTCAGTTCTGTGCAAAACTAAGAAAGACCCCACCGCTTTACATCCATGGGAATGGTCGAAACAGCCATGGCAGGGAGAATAGAATCTTCGAATCCCTATAGTGCAAAAGGAAGCCATTCAGCCTATCAAGCCTGCACCAAAAACAATCCCACCCAGGCCCTATCTTTATAACCTTGCAAAACCCCCTCACACCAAGGCTATTTTTTTTATTCATTTGTGGGACCTGGGCATCGCTGGCTGGCCAACATTTATTGCCTATTCCTAGTTGCCCTTGAGAAGGTGGTGGTGAGCTGCCTTCTGGAATTGTTACAGTCCACATTCTGTGAGGTGACCCACAATGCCATTAGGGAGGGAATTCCAGGATTTTGACCCAGTGACTGTGAAGGAAATAAGGTATATTTCCAAGTCAGGATGGTGACTGGCTCAGAGGGGAACTTGTAGGTGGTGGCATTCCCATGTATCTGTTGCCCTTGTCCTTCTAGATGGAAGTGGAATGAATTTGGAAAGTGCTTTCCAAAAAAGAAAGATCTTTGGTGAATTGCTGCAGAGCATCTTGTAGATAATACACACTGCTGCTACTGAGCGTCGGTGGTGGAGGGCGTGGATGTGGTTCCAATCAAGCGGATTGCTTTATCCTGGATGGCGTCAAGCTTCTCGAGTGTTGTTGGAGCTGCACTCATCCAGGTAAGTGGGGGGTATTCCATCACATTGCTGACTTGTGCCTTATAGATCGCGGACAGGCTCTGGGGAGTCAGGAGGCGAGTTATTCACTGCAGTATTCCCAGTCTCTGACCTGCTCTTGTAGCCACTGTGTTTATGTGGTGGGTCCAGTTGAGTTTCTGGTCAATGGTAACCCCAAGGATGTTGACAGTGGGGGATTCAGTGATGGTAACACCATTGAATGTCATGGGGTGGTGGTTAGAGTGTCTCTTATTGGT
Source organism: Carcharhinus amblyrhynchos (assembly GCF_965287045.1). Taxonomy (NCBI): domain Eukaryota; kingdom Metazoa; phylum Chordata; class Chondrichthyes; order Carcharhiniformes; family Carcharhinidae; genus Carcharhinus; species Carcharhinus amblyrhynchos. Next base: position 146,679,132 of record NC_137325.1, on the reverse strand, counting down.
GATGGTCATTGCCTGGCATTTGTGTAGTGCAAATGTTCCTTCCCAATTGTCAGCCCAAGCCTGGATAATGTCCAGATCCTGTTGCATTTGAACATGGACTGTTTCAGTATCTGAGGAGTTGTGAATGGTGCTGAACATTGTGCAATCATCAGCGAACACCCCCACTTCCAACCTTACAACGGAGAGAAGGTCATTGATGAAGCAGCTGAAGATTGTTGGGCCCAGGACACTAACCCTGAGCGACTCCTGCAGAGATGTCCTGGAGCTGAGATGACTGACCCTCCACAACCACAACCATCTTCCTATGTACCAGGTATGACTCCAACCAGCGGAGAGTTTGCCCCCTGATATCCACTGATTCCAGTTGCTGGGGCTCCTTGATTCCACACTCGATCAAATGCTGCCTCGATGTCAAATGTCACTCTCACCTCAGCTCTGGATTCAGCTCTTTTGTCCCTGTTTGAACCGAGGCTGGAATGAGGTCAGGAGCTGAGTGACGCTGGAGAAACCCAAACTGGGTGTCACTGAGCAGGTTATTGCTGAGTAGAGGCTGCTTGATAGCACTGTCGATGACCCCTTCCATCGCTATACTGATGATCGAGTAGATTGATTGGGTGGTAATTGGCTGGGTTGGATTTGTCCTGCTTTTTGTGTACAGGACATACCTGGGCAATTTTCCACATTGTTGGATAGATGCCAGTGTTTTAACTTTACTGGAAGAGCTTGGCTATGGGAGCAGCAAGTTCTGGAACACAAGTCTTCAGTAATCTGCTGGAATGTTATCAGAGCCCATTGCCCTTGCAGTATCCAGTACCTCCAACCATTTCTTGATATCATGTGGAGTGAATCAAATTGGCTGGGCAGGAGACTGGCATCTCTGATGCTGGGGACCACAGAAGGAGGCCGAAATGGATCATTTACTCAGCACTCCTGGCTGAAGATGGTTGCGAATGCTTCAGTCTTATCTTTTGCACTGATGTGCCGGGCTCCTCCATCATTCAGAATAGGGATATTTGTGAAGCCTCCTCCTCCAGTGAGTTGTTTAATTGCCCACTTCCATTCACCATGGGTGGCACGGTGGCACAGTGGTTAGCACTGCTGCCAGGGACCCGGGTTCGATTCCCAGCTTGGATCGCTGTCTGTGCAGAGACTGCACTTTCTCCCCGTATCTGCGTGGGTTTCCTCCGGGTGCTCCGGTTTCACCCCACAGTCTGAAAGACGTGCTGGTTAGGTGCATTGACCATGCTAAATTCTCCCTCAGTGTACACAAATAGGCACTGGAGTGTGGTGACCAGGGGCATTTCACAGTAACTTCATTGCAGTGTTAATGTAAGTATACTTAAGAGAATAATAAATAATAATAAAAAATAAAATAATACCTCCAGCCACCCTCCCCCCAACAACCCTACACCAGTCCCTGCCCCAGCCCCAGCCCATTAGGATTTATGCCTTCAACACATTGCAGGATTCCCTGCCACATCAGGCCTGTATCTCAGTCTCCAATAAAACCCCTATTAAAACACATTTCCTCATTCCACTATCTCCACCCAGGCTTCCAGTTGCTCCTGTGCATTTATTAACAGTCAGCCAGGGCTCAGAGAAAATATTCCTTCCTCCAACAAAAGGTCAAGAGTTCCGGACTCTCTCAATGAGGCAGAATAAGACTTCATCTACACCCACACTCCATAGCAGCACTGAGGGAGTGCTGCACTGTCAGAGGGTCAACGCTGACGGAGCGCTGCACTGTATTAACACTGCAGTGAAGTTATTGTGAAAATACCTAGTCGCCACACTCTGGCACATGTTCGGGTACACTGAGGGAGAATTTAGCACGGCCAATGCACCTAATTGGCACATCTTTTGGACTGTGGGATGAAACCCATGCAGACATGGGGAGAATGTGCAAACTTCCGCACAGCCAGTGACCCAAGTCGGGTCACTGATGTGTTTAGATGAGGTTTTGTGGTGAGGGTGTTGGTGGTATTGAGCTATTGGATGGAGCGGGAGCAGGGGGGGAGGGTGGGGGGGTCAGTGGGTTCTGGTGCTTTCCCCTATCCAAGGTCGGGTGCAGTTGCAGCAAGTGGCGGAGAGTCTGAATATTGAACTGAAAGTCGACAGGTCAACGTTAGTACCTCAGCTCTGTCTGCAAAGAATTATCTCCAAATGTATGTCTTTATCAGATAGGAACAGGCAGGGTGATTTGTTGCTTATCTCTTGTTGGAGAAGGATGATGGTGTGAGAGAGTCAGCGGGGGCGTGGGGGGGGGGTGCAGGGGAGGGTAGGGTAATGAATGCCACCCCTCTGGTTGAGTTCATTCAATCCCTTTGCCTCGAATTAAGCATCTCTGCTGATAGGATTGGGGCTGTCTCCCCTGTGAATGCCTCCCATCAACATTGCTTCACAAAGTCAAACAGATTAATTCTATTTGTCGTGGCCCCTTTAGAAGCTGGGGGAGGGGGGGGGGAGGGAGGGGAGAAGGGGGGAGGGGGAGGCCTGGGAGCCCAGGCTACAAGACACAGGTCAGGGTCTGTCTCTCTTTATCTCCCCCCAACAGTCTCCGGGAGGAACTAATTAAACTGGAAAGTTTTTGGATAATAGGAAAGCACAGAGCTGGGGCGAAACGCAGCAGACTCTCCTAATTTATGCAAATAACTCTGAGCCCTTTTTTTTTGAAGTGCCACCTTGTCCCCACGGAATGCTCTTTTTTTTCCCTGTTAATTATGTTAATTATATCTTCCGTCCTTTGAGCTGCAGCTCGATCAGTCAGCCTCCTGTCCTGGTCTGCTGCTTTGTATTAGGCACTGCTTTTCTCAGGCTCTCCCTCTGGCTTCCCCGGCCTCCCCCCACACCTCCCCCCCCCACCCACCCCCCCACCCCACCCCCTCAAAGCCTTGACCCTCGACTCAGTCACCCCTTCTCCACAAACACTTGCTGATCCAGCAAGATCTCAGCAGCAGTTAGATCGCTGGAAGAAATATTTCTGTGATATTCGCATTGAATCATTATAGAGGATAATTTAGAGGCTTCATTCAAAGATGTGCAAAATAGACACACCCTAGCCATGACTGTAACATTACCGTCTGCACTCTCTCCTTCCCTTCTCTATGAACAGTATGCTTTGTCTATATAGCACGCAAGAAATAATACTTTTCACTGTATGTTAACAAATGTGACAATAATAAATCAAATCAAACATAGAAACTACAAGCAGAAGGAGGCCATTTGGCCCTTCGAGCCCATTCTGCCAACATTTTGATCGTGGCTGATCACCCCTCCCTCCCATATCCCTTGATCCTGTTAGCCCCAAGAGCTATACCTAATTCCTTCTTCAAATCACAACATTTTGGCCTCAACTACATATTGTGGTAGTGAATTCCAAATATTTATCACCCTCTGGGTGAAGAAATTTCTCCTTATTTCAGTTCTAAAAGGTTTATCCCTTATTCTCAAACTCAGAACCCTAGTTCTGGACTCCCCCCGCCATAAATACTGTTTATACAAAAGGATAAAATCAAATAAAATAAATAGAGAACCAATTTCAATCAGTGTCCTCAACACAGAATTAAATTGCTGTCAATGCAATAAGTTGTAAGTTATTTATTATTTTGTGTGATTTGGGTATCACTGGCTAGGCCAGCGAGAAGGATGTTCTTACTCGAGAGGGAGTGCAGAGAAGGTTTACCAGCCTGATTCCTGGGATGGTGGGACTGATGTATGAGGAGAGCTTGAATCGGTTAGGATTGCTTTTGGTGGAGTTCAGAAGAATGAGGGGGGATCTCATAGAAATCTATAAAATGCTAACAGGACTCGACAGGGGCGGCCTGGTAGCACAGTGGTTAGCACTGCTGCTTCACAGCTCTAGGGTCCTGGGTTCGATTCCCGGCTCGGGTCACTGTCTGTGTGGAGTTTGCATGTTCTCCCTGTGTCTGTGTGGGTTTCCTCCAGGTGCTCCGGTTTCCTCCCACGGTCCAAAGATGTGCGGGTTAGGTTGATTGGCCATGATAAAAATCGCCCCTTAGTGTCCTGAGATGCTTAGGTTAGGGGATTAGTGGGTAAAATGAGTAGGGAGACGGGGATAGGGCCTGGGTGGGATTGTGTTCGGTGCAGACTCGATGGGCCGAAGGGCCTCTTTCTGCACTGTAGGGTTCTATGATTCTATGATAGATGCAATAAGGTTGTTTCTGATGGTGGGGGTGTCCAGAAACTGGATCATAGTCTGAGAATACAGGGTAGATGGTTTAGAATCAGAGATGAGGAGAAATGTCTTCACCCAGAGAGTGGTGAGCCTGTGGAATTTGCTATCACAGAAAGTAGTTGAGGCCAAAACATTGAATGTTTTCAAGGAGCTGTTAGATATAGCATTGGGGCAAAGTGGATCTAAGGGGGGATCAGGTTATTGAGTTGGATGATCAGCCATGATCATAATGAATGGCGAGAGCAGGTTTGAAGGGTCAAATGGCCTCCTCCCTGCTCCGATTTTCTATGCTTACATGTTTACTGCCCATCCCTAATTGCCCTCGAATTGAGTGGCTTGCTAGGCTACTTCAGAGGACAGTTAAGAGTTAACCACGTTGCTGTGGCTCAGACCAGGTAAGGGTGGCAGATTTCCTTCCCCAGTTAATGGGATGGGTTTTTATGACAATCAGTGATAATTCCACGGTCACTCGCTTTCAATTTCAGATTTATTAATTGAATTTACATCAACCTCTGAGGTGGGATTTGAACCTTTCCGCCTCAGAGAATTAACCTGAGTCTCTGGGTTACTAGTCTAGTGATATTAACAGTGCACCACTGTCACCTCTGGATGAAATGATGGGATTACAGAACATACTATATGCAAATAATACCAAGATTGCTGCAGATAGTGATGCAGATTGTCAGTGAATACACCAGGATATAGATAGGCTGGAAAATTGGGCGGAGAAACGGCAGATGGAATTTAATCTGGACAAATGCGAGGTGATGCATCTTGGTAGGTCTAATTCAGGTGGAGCTATAAAGTAAATGGCACAGTCATGAGGAGCACAGACACACAGAGAGATCTGGGAGTACAGGTCCACAGATCCTTAAAAGTGGCAGCACAGGTGGAAAAGGTGGTGAAGAAAGCCTATGGCATGCTTGCCTTCATCGACTGGGGCATTCAGTATAAAAGTTGGCAAATTATGTTACAGTTAAATAAACCATTGGTTAGGCCACATTTGGAACACTGTGTCCAATTCTGGTCACCACACTACCAGAAGGACATGGAGGCTTTAGAGGGAGTACAGAGAAAGTTTACCAGGATGTTGCCTGGTATGGAGGGTCTTAGCTATGAGGAGAGGTTGAATAAACTGGGATTGTTCTCTCTGGACAGACAGAGGCTGAGGGGCGACCTGATAGAAGTTTATAAATCTATGATAGGGTGAACAGTTGGAATCTTTTTCTTCGGACAGAAATGACAATCACAAGGGAGCACAAGTTCAAGATAAGGGGGGAAAGGGTCAGTGGAGGTGTGCGGGGAAAGTTCTTTACACAGAGGATGATGGGGGCCTGGAATGCACTGCCAAGTAAGGTGGTTGAGGCAGGTGTGTTAGCAACATTTAAGGCTTATCTGGATAGACACGTGGGCAGTCAGGGAATAGAGGGATACAGGTGGTTGGTCAAGGTAAGACAACATGATCAGTACAGGCTTGGTGGGCCAAAGGGCTTGTTCCTGTGCAGCGCTGTTCTTTGTTCATATTAGTTCAGTTTGGTTATCTAAATAGATGTGTCGTTATTAATGGATCTGTTTTAAAAGAACTGCAGGAACAGACCTAAGAGACAGAATCTTTGAAGGTGGCAAGACAAATTGAGGAGATTATTTAAAAATATCACTTGGGACATCTGATGAAAGGTCACAGATCTGAAACATTAACTCTGTTCTTCTTGCCACAGATGCTGCCAGACCTGTTGAGTTTATCCAGCATTTTCTGTTTTTATTTCAGTTTTCCAGCATCCCCAATATTTAGCTTTGATACTAAAGTTAAAAAGTGATTTGTTGGAGGTTTACAAAAGTCCCTAAAACAGTGGGAGTTCAGAGAGAGAGAGCTAATAAGCTCATTAAGCAGCAGGAGTCCAGAGATTAACAGAGAGAGACAGAGATCAAAGAGAAACAAAGAGAGAGAGCGTAAAGTCTACACATGAACTTGGACCTCACAGGAGTCTTGTAAATTGATTGGTTGGTAAGTATTGGCCTTTCCAGACTCAGCACGGAGGAGTGAGTTCCTATATAATGCCACATGTGTAAACACCTTATATAAATATTAAGGTGTTAAAATGTGGGATGTGCATCCTGTGGGACGTGGGAAGTTGTGCAGGCACAAAATGCTGACAATCACCTTTTCAGAAACTTGAGCTCCAGACTGTGGAATTTAAGCGGTGACTGGAGTCACTGTGGTGTATCCACAAGGCTGATGATTAGGAGAATAGCAGGTTTAGAGAGGTGATCACACCACAGTAAGAAGTACACAGGCAGAGAGCGAATGGGTAACAGCCACAGCATCTAAAAGAAACAAGCGGGTAGTGCAGAAACTCCCAAAGTTATCTCACTCTCTAACTGCTTTTGAATACTGGTGACTCAGAGTTTTTCAGGGACAGCTATGCAAAAGGGGAAGAAAGATTGTGAAAATGCTATTGCTGTTGGGGGTATCATGGTTGGAGGAGCAGACTGATGATTCTGTGGCCATAAATGTGACTCCAGGATGTGTGTGGCCTCCCTGGTGCCAGGGTTAAGGATGTCACAGGGTGGCTGTAGTTTGTTGTGTCTTGGGGTGGGGGATGGATGGTGTGCAGCCAGATACTGGGACCAATGACGTGGGGAGGGAAAGGGATGAGGCCCAGAAAGCAGCTTTTGGGGAGTTAGGAAGGAAATTAAAAAGCAGAACGTCAAAAACAGTGACCTTACAATGACTTGCAGTGTCACATTGAGCACAAGAACAGGAAAACTGAGCAATTCAATAACAGTTGGAGGAATGGAGTAGGAGGGAAGGCTTTAGGATTCTGAGGCATTGGGACTGGTTCTGGGGCAGGCAGATCCTGTACAAGAAGGATGGATTATAGCTTAACAGGACTGTGAGACCACGAAGAGGTTTGCTAGCATTGTTGGGTGGGTTTGAGCTAGATTGGCAGAGAGATGGGAACCTGAGGGAGATTCAGAGTGGCAAGGAGAAAAACTGACAGTTAAACTTTATTTATTAGTCACAAGTAGGTTTCCATTAACACTGCAATGAAGTTACTGTGAAAATCCCCTCATCGCCACACTCCGATACCTGTTAGGTAAACTGATGGAGAATTGAACACGGCCAGTGCATCTAACCTGCACATCTTTGGACTGTAGGAGGAAACCCATGCAGACACGGGGAGAATGTGCAGACTCTATACAGACAGTAACCCAAGTCGGGAATCGAACACGGGTCCCTAGCGCTGTGAAGCAGCAGTGCTAACCACCATACCACAGTGAGAAGTAGAGAAGTACTAACTGCTCAGGAGGGGATGTCAGAGAATAGTATCACGTAAACAAAATACCTGAACAAAAACAGAAAATGCTGGAAAAACTCAGTAAGTCTGGCAGCATCCGTGGAGACAGGATAGAGCCAACGTTCCGAGTCTGGGTGACCTATCATTAACCATAGGCCATTCGGTCCATTGAGTCCGCTCTGCCATTTAATCATGGCTGATACGTTTCTCAACTCCATTCTCCTGCCTTTACTCCATAACTTTTGATCCCCTTACCAATCAAGAGCTTATCTATCTCTGCCTTAAAGACACACAATGACCCGGCTCCACAGCCCTCTGTGGCGATGAATTCGACAGATTCATCACCCTCTGGTTGAAGAAATTCCTCCTTATCTCAGTTCTAAAGCATCATCCTTCTTTCCCAAAGGAAGAAGGTGGAAGAGAGAATGTCCGGGTGCGTGGGGTCCTTAATTATCCCGGCTGCTTTGCCGAGGCAGTGGGAAGTGTAGACAGAGTCAATGGATGGGAGGCTGGTTTGTGTGATGGATTGGGCTAAATGACCTTTTGTAGTTTCTTGTGGTCTTGGGCAGAGCAGGGTCCCATACCAAACTGTGATACAACCAGAAAGAGTGCTTTCTCTGGTGCATCTGTAAAAGTTGGTGTTGTTACAATTTACTCTGAGGCTGTACCCTCAGATTCTAGTTTCTTCTACTAAAGGAAACATCTTTCCCATGTCCACTCTATCCAGGCCTTTCATAGAAACATAGAAGATACGAGCAGGAAGAGGCCATTCAGCCCTGTGAGCCTGCTCTGCCATTCATCACAATCATGGCTGATCATCCAACTCAATAGCCTAATCCTGCTTTCTCCCCTTAACCTTTGACCCCATTCACCCCAACTGCTATATCCAGCTGCCTCTTGAATACATTCAATGTTTTGGCATCAACTACTTCCTGTGGGAATGAATTCCACAGACTCACCACTCTCTGGGTGAAGAAATGTCTCCTCACCTCCGTCCTAAATGGTCCACCCTGAATCCTCAGACTGTGACCCCTGGTTCTGGACTCCCCCACCATCGGGAATATCCTCCCCGCATCTACCCTGTTTAGTCCTGTTAGAATTTTATAAGCCTCTATGAAATCCCCCCTCATTCATCTGAAAACAATCCTAACCTAGTCAATCTCTCCTTGTACGTCACTCCCGCCATCCTCAGAATCAGTCTGGTAAACCTTCACTTTGCTCCAAAGGAGACCAAAACTGCACACAGTACTCTAGCTGTGGCCTCACCAAGGCTCTGTATAATTGTAACAATACCAACTTTTACAGATGCACCACAGAAAGCATTCTTTCCGGCTGTATCACAGTTTGGTATGGGCTCCTGCTCCGCCCAATACCACAAGGAACTACAGAAGGTCATGAATGTGGCCCAACCCATTACACAAGCCAGCCTCCTGTGCATTGACTCTGTCTACACTTCCCGCTGCCTTGGAAAAGCAGCCAGAATAATTAAGAACCTCACACACCCCGGACATTCCCTCTTCCACCTTCTTCCATTGGGAAAAAGATACAAAAGTCTGAGGTCTCGTACCAACCGACTCAAGAACAGCTTCTTCCCTGCTGCTGTCAGACTTTTGAATGGACCTACCTCGCATTAAGTTGATCTTTCTCTACACCCTAGCTATGACTGCAACACTACATTCTGCACTCTCTTGTTTCCTTCTCTATGAACGGTATGCCTTGTCTGTATAGTGCGCAAGAAACAATACTTTTCACCATATGTTAATACACGTGACAATAATAAATCAAATCACATCAAATCAAAAATCTCTGCTCCTGTACCCGAAACCTCTCACTATGAAGGCCAACATACCATTTACCTTCTTTACCACCTGCTGCACCTGCACACTTACCTTCAGTGAGTGGTGCACAAGGACACCCAGATCCCACTGCACACTCCCCTCTCCCAATTTACAGCCATTCAAGTAGTAATCTGCCTCCTTGTTTTTGCTTCCAAAGTGAATAACCTCACATTTATCCAAATTATACAGCACCTGCCATTGATGTGCCCACTCATCCTTCCACCCAACTTGGTATTATCTGCAAACTCAGAGATGTTACATTTTGTTCCCTCATCCAAATCGTTGCTATATATTGTCTATAGCTGGGGTCCCAGCACCTATCTCTGTGCACCCCACTAGTTACTGCCTGCCAGTTTGAAAAGCACCCATTGATTCCTACTCTTTGTTGCCTCTCTGCAATCAGTTTTCTATCCATCTCAATACACTTCCCCCAATTCTATGTGCTTTAATCTTACATGATAATCTCTTATGCGGGACTTTGTTAAATGCTTTCCGAAAGTCCAAATATACCACATCGACTGGCTCCCCTTTGTCAACCCTACTAGTTACACTTCCAAAGAATTCCAACAGATTTGTCAAGCATGATTTATAAATCCATGCTGACTCTGTCTGATCCTGCCACTGCTTTCTAAATTCTCTGCTACAAAGTCCTCGATAATGGATTCGAGAATTTTCCTCACTACCAATGTGAGGCTTACTGGTCTATAATTCCCTGTTTTCTATCTCCCTTTTTGAATATTGGAGTGACATTCGCTACTCTCCGATCTGCAGCGACTGTCCCAGAGTCTATAGAATCCTGGACCGCCAATACATCCACTATTGTTCAAGCCTCTTCCTTAAATACTCTGGGATGTAGATTATCAGGCCCTGGGGATTTATCCGCCGTCAATCCCATCTATTTTCCCAGCTTGATTTCCTTACTAATATTGATCTCCGTCATTTCTTCCCTCTCACTAAATCTTGCATTCTTCAACATTTCTGGTATCTGGGAGGAGTGATTGACAAAGCAAAGTCAGATGGTTCCTCCCCAGAAGAACTTGAAGACTCACTTTCAGAGTCAGAAGCTGCTCTGGTTGTCAAGTGGCAGCAGTTTTTTTTCTCTCTCTTTCTCCCTGGTATTATAGAGTCTGCTGGCTCGCTGGGAGCCGGTCTCCTGGCCTTTTTGGAGTGAAAATTCTGCTGTTGGTGGATTGCAGGTTAGTACCCTAGAGCCTCCCTCTCTCTCTCTCTCGCTGGTTTTTTGGGAAGCTGTTCTGATTCCAAGTTTGTCCATGTGTGCATCAAGACAGCTGCAGCATTCAACCAAAGGACTAAGTTCCAGCATCACGTGAGCATTCATACTTTCTGTGCTAAACCTGTGCAAGGGTTTCGTATAAGGAATGTATTGTCTGAGACTATGGTGAGGCTTTAAAAATGGAAAGGAGGAGTATGCAGGGTAATAGGGAGAAAGCAGGGAATGGCTCAGGCTAAATTGCTCTTTAAAAGAGCCAGCAAGCTCAACAGACTGAACAGATTGTCACTGATCTGGGGAGATGATTGCCCTAATTGTCCACAAGAAGACAGCGACTCTCTAAGACAGAGATGTAGAGAATGTCTCGTGGGGTTGTGGCTGCTCAGTCACAGAATATTTTCAAAGCTGAGATCAATAGGTTTTGGATACGAAGAGAATGTCAGGATTTCGGAATACAGAGATTGATGGGGACAGTGTAGAGGGAGCTTTACTCTGTATCCAACCCCGTGCTGTACCTGTCCTGGGAGTGTTTGATGGGGACAGTGTAGAGGGAGCTTTACTCTGTATCTAACCCCGTGCTGTACCTGTCCTGGGAGTGTTTGATGGGGGGACAGTGTAGAGGGAGCTTTACTCTGTATCTAACCCCGTGCTGTACCTGTCCTGGGAGTGTTTGATGGGGGGCAGAGTAGAGGGAGCTTTACTCTGTATCTAACCCCGTGCTGTACCTGTCCTGGGAGTGTTTGATGGGGGGACAGTGTAGAGGGAGCTTTACTCTGTATCTAACCCCGTGCTGTACCTGTCCTGGGAGTGTTTGATGGGGACAGTGTAGAGGGAGCTTTACTCTCTATCTAACCCCGTGCTGTACCTGTCCTGGGAGGGTTTGATGGGGGGACAGTGCAGAGGGAGCTTTACTCTGTATCTAACCCCGTGCTGTACCTGTCCTGGGAGTGTTTGATGAGGGACAGTGTAGAGGGAGCTTTACTCTGTATCTAACCCCGTGCTGTACCTGTCCTGGGAGTGACTGATGGGGACAGTGTAGAGGGAGCTTTACTCTGTATCTAACCCCGTGCTGTACCTGTCCTGGGAGTGTTTGATGGGGGACAGTGTAGAGGGAGCTTTAATCTGTATCTAACCCCGTGCTGTACCTGTCCTGGGAGTGTTTGATGGGGGACAGTGTAGAGGGAGCTTTACTCTGTATCTAACCCCGTGCTGTACCTGTCCTGGGAGTGACTGATGGGGGGACAGTGCAGAGGGAGCTTTACTCTGTATCTAACCCCGTGCTGTCCCTGTCCTGGGAGTGTTTGATGGGGACAGTGTAGAGGGAGCTTTACTCTGTATCTAACCCCGTGCTGTACCTGTCCTGGGAGTGTTTGATGGGGGGACAGTGCAGAGGGAGCTTTACTCTCTATCTAACCCTGTGCTGTACCTGTCCTGGGAGTGTTTGATGGGGACAGTGTAGAGGGAGCTTTACTCTGTATCTAACCCTGTGCTGTACCTGTCCTGGGAGTGTTTGATGGGGGACAGTGTAGAGGGAGCTTTACTCTGCACGTAACTCCATAGTGGGTCAGTTCTGTTGAGTGCTGACACTGGAAGCATCGCAACTCTAACCTTCTCACTCTCTTTGAAACAGGCCAATTTGGATTTGAAGACATTTGGAAAATGAACTGAAGTCTTTTTAAATGATGTTGTAGGTTTTCCCTCAGGTTTTGCCACCCCTCCCCCACAGCTGCTCTGGGCTGTTGGACATTGTTAATGCTCATTGGTTACCTATTATTCTCTGGTGTTTGAACAGAGTGTAAATTCGGTGCTGACAAACACAGCCCCTGGAGGGATTTGGATAGGCGAGAATCTATGTGAGCTACAGTCTGGAGAAAGGAATGATTAGAATAGGGACGGTGTCCCCTGTAAACAACGGGTGGAGAGTAGTCTCCCTCTCTCACACACATAGACAGAGACACACACACACACACACACACAGACACACAGCAGTGCTGGGGGAATAGCGCTTATTAGCATTTTAATTAGAAATGGAGGGTCAAGGAGGGGATCGGGATTGCCCCAGTCCCTGTTTGAACCAGTGTAACCCCCCCCCCAAGTCCCTGTTTGAACCAGTGCAGCCCCCCCAAGTCCCTGTTTGAGCCAGTGCAGCCCCCCCCCAGTCCCTGTTTGAACCAGTGCAGCCCCCCCCCAGTCCCTGTTTGAACCAGTGCAGCCCCCCCCGAGTCCCTGTTTGAACCAGTGCAGCCCCCCCCCAGTCCCTGTTTGAACCAGTGCAGCCCCCCCAAGTCCCTGTTTGAACCAGTGCAGCCCCCCCAGTCCCTGTTTGAACCAGTGCAGCCCCCCCAAGTCCCTGTTTGAACCAGTGCAGCCCCCCCCAGTCCCTGTTTGAACCAGTGCAGCCCCCCCAGTCCCTGTTTGAACCAGTGCAGCCACCACCCCCCCAGTCCCTGTTTGAACCAGTGCAGCCCCCCCCCAGTCCCTGTTTGAACCAGTGCAGCCCCCCCCCAGCCCCTGTTTGAACCAGTGCAGCTCCCCCCCAAGTCCCTGTTTGAACCAGTGCAGCCCCCCCCAGTCCCTGTTTGAACCAGTGCAGCGCCCCCCCAGTCCCTGTTTGAACCAGTGCAGCACCCCCCCCAGTCCCTGTTTGAACCAGTGCAGCCCCCCCCCAAGTCCCTGTTTGAACCAGTGCAGCACCCCCCCAGTCCCTGTTTGAACCAGTGCAGCCCTCCCCCCCAGTCCCTGTTTGAACCAGTGCAGCCCCCCCCAGTCCCTGTTTGAACCAGTGCAGCCCCCCCCCAGTCCCTGTTTGAACCAGTGCAGCCCCCCCCAGTCCCTGTTTGAACCAGTGCAGCCCCCCCCAGTCCCTGTTTGAACCAGTGCACCCCACCCAGTCCCTGTTTGAACCAGTGCAGCCCCCCCCCAGTCCCTGTTTGAACCAGTGCAGCCCCCCCAGTCCCTGTTTGAACCAGTGCAGCCCCCCCACAGTCCCTGTTTGAACCAGTGCAGCCCCCCCAGTCCCTGTTTGAACCAGTGCAGCCCCCCCCCAGCCCCTGTTTGAGCCAGTGTAACCCCCCCCCAGTCCCTGTTTGAACCAGTGCAGCCCCCCCCAGTCCCTGTTTGAACCAGTGCACCCACCCCAGTCCCTGTTTGAGCCAGTGCAGCACCCCCCCCAGTCCCTGTTTGAGCCAGTGTAACCCCCCCCAGTCCCTGTTTGAGCCAGTGCAGCACCCCCCCAGTCCCTGTTTGAACCAGTGCAGCCCCCCCCAGTCCCTGTTTGAACCAGTGCAGCCCCCCCAGTCCCTGTTTGAGCCAGTGCAGCACCCCCCCCAGTCCCTGTTTGAACCAGTGCAGCCCCCCCAGTCCCTGTTTGAACCAGTGCAGCCCCCCCAGTCCCTGTTTGAACCAGTGCAGCCCCCCACAGTCCCTGTTTGAACCAGTGCAGCCCCCCCCCAGTCCCTGTTTGAGCCAGTGTAACCCCCCCCCAGTCCCTGTTTGAACCAGTGCAGCCCCCCCCCAGTCCCTGTTTGAACCAGTGCAGCCCCCCCAGTCCCTGTTTGAGCCAGTGTAACCCCCCCCTCCCAGTCCCTGTTTGAACCAGTGCAGCCCCCCCCCAGTCCCTGTTTGAGCCAGTGTAACCCCCCCCCCAAGTCCCTGTTTGAGCCAGTGTAACCCCCCCCCCAAGTCCCTGTTTGAGCCAGTGTAACCCCCCCCCCCAGTCCCTGTTTGAACCAGTGTAACCTCCCCCCCCCCAGTCCCTGTTTGAACCAGTGCAGTGAATGAAGTGCAGCTTCCAAAGGCAGATCACCCTGTAAACGGCAGCGCATTGAGACCCGGAACCCAGACTCAGGAGTTCCTGAATCAGCGGCTTATTCAAATCTAACTCTGTGTCTGTCCCTGCTACCCACCTGAGAATGCTCATGTGCTATCAGACTTCCAGCACCTCCTTCTCTGTAATATGTACACCATTTCCCCAAGTTCCCTAACATCCATGCTTTTCTTAACAGTAAATACTGATGAGGAATATTCATTTAGGATCTCACCCATCTCTTGTGGATCTGCACACAGATGACTTTGTTGATCCTGAAGAGATTCTACTCTCCCCCTTGTTACTCTTTTGCCCTTTATGTATTTGTAGAAGCTGTTTGGATTCTCCTTTGCCTTATCTGCCAAAGCAATCTTGTGTCCCCTTTTTGCCCTCCTGATTTCTCAACTCTATTCCTATACCCCCTATACTCTTCAAGGGATCCACTTGATCCCAGCTGCCTGTGCAAGTCATGTACCTCCTTCTTCTTCTTGACCAGGGCCTCAATATCCCGAGTATCCAGGGTTCCCTACTCCTGACAGCCTTGCCCTTCACTCAAAGAGGAATGTGTTCACACTGAATCCTGGTTAATACACTCATTCTCACTCACACTCACTCTTGCTCACTCTGACGCATGCTCACTCACACTCTCACTCACTCTCACTCACACACACTCCCTCTCATTCACATTCACTCTCACACACCTGTGCTCTCACGCTCACTCACTCTCAATCACACTCACTCACTCTCACCCTTTCATATCCTCACTCACTCTCCCACTCACTCATTCTCACTGATACTCACACATGCCCTCTCACACGCATGCTCACTCACACTCACTCTCAATCACACACTCTCTCACTTAAACTCACTCTCACGCACTCAATCTCACTCACTTTCACTCACACTTACTCTCACACTCACTCACAGTGAGGGAATGCCGCCCTGTCAGAGGGTCAGTACTGAGGGAGTGCCGCACTGTCAGAGGGTCAGTGCCGAGGGAGTGCCGCACTGTCAGAGGGTCAGTGCTGAGGGAGTGCCGCACTGTCAGAGGGTCAGTACTGAGGGAGTGCCGCACTGTCAGAGGGTCAGTGCTGAGGGAGTGCCGCACTGTCAGAGGGTCAGTGCTGAGGGAGTGCCGCACTGTCAGAGGGTCAGTGCTGAGGGAGTGCCGCACTGTCAGAGGGTCAGTGCTGAGGGAGTGCTGCAGTGTCAGAGGGTCAGTACTGAGGGAGCGCCGCACTGTCAGAGGGTCAGTGCTGAGAGAGTGCCGCACTGTCAGAGGGTCAGTGCTGAGGGAGTGCCGCAGTGTCAGAGGGTCAGTGCTGAGGGAGTGCCGCAGTGTCAGAGGGTCAGTGCTGAGGGAGTGCTGCAGTGTCAGAGGGTCAGTACTGAGGGAGCGCCGCACTGTCAGAGGGTCAGTGCTGAGGGAGTGCCGCACTGTCAGAGGGTCAGTGCTGAGGGAGTGCCGCAGTGTCAGAGGGTCAGTGCTGAGGGAGCGCCGCACTGTCAGAGGGTCAGTGCTGAGGGAGCGCCGCACTGTCAGAGGGTCAGTGCTGAGGGAGTGCTGCATTGTCAGAGGGTCAGTACTGAGGGAGCGCCGCACTGTCAGAGGGTCAGTGCTGAGGGAGTGCCGCACTGTCAGAGGGTCAGTGCTGAGGGAGTGCCGCACTGTCAGAGGGTCAGTGCTGAGGGAGCGCCGCACTGTCAGAGGGTCAGTGCTGAGGGAGTGCTGCATTGTCAGAGGGTCAGTACTGAGGGAGCGCCGCACTGTCAGAGGGTCAGTGCTGAGGGAGTGCTGCATTGTCAGAGGGTCAGTACTGAGGGAGTGCCGCACTGTCGGAGGGTCAGTGCTGAGGAAGTGCCGCACTGTCAGAGGGTCAGTGCTGAGGGAGTGCCGCACTGTCAGAGGGTCAGTGCTGAGGGAGTGCCACACTGTTGGTGAACGATTAACACAGAAATGCTGCAATGAGTGAAGAAATTGGACTTGTGACTGGAGGAAACTGATATTTCCAGGATTTAGATGAAATGTCATATTTGACAGTGGGAAAGGCAGCCTTACCTGGTCTGGGTAGAACTGAAACCAAATTGTTAAGACAAAAACTGGAGTGTAAAATACTGCAGATGCTGGAAATTTGAAATAAGAATGCAGGAAAATCTTTAGCAGCTTTCTCAGCATCTGTAGAGAGAGAAACCGAGTTAACATTTCAGTTTAGTACCATCCTGAGCTGCTATATAATCAAGTCCACAGCATGGGGAGGGGGGTGGGAGGGGGAGGATGGGGCAGAGGGGAGAGGGAACAGGACAAGAGGGAAGTTTTTAAGATGGTGTGAAGGCCAAGAGTGATTAAATAACAAAAAGAATAATTGAGCGAGGTAAGTGGTCTGGGATGGGCAGAGGGAGACAGGAGAGGTTACAGAACGAGGGGAAAATGAACGTGATGGTGAAATTCTGAAGTGCGTGTGTACTTATTTGTAGACTTACATTAACACTGCAATGAAGTTATTGTGAAAATCCTCTAGTTGCCACACTCTGGCGCCTACACTGAGGGATAATTTAGCATGGCCAATGCACCCTAACCAGCACATCCTTTGGATATTGGAGGAAACCGGAGCACCCGGAGGAAACCCAAGCAAACACGGGGAGGACGTGCAGATCTGCACAGACAGTGACCCAGGCCTGGTATTGATCCTGGGTCCCTGGCACTGTGAGGCTGTGAGGATGGATTGGGAATGGGAGCGGGTTAACCTCAGTCTATCAAGTCTGTGTCGGTGTCACTCTCCTCTTAATCTGAAGCAGCTTCACTTCCAGTTCTCGTTGATTGGGTTCTATATTAATCTCCCCCACCCCCCACCCCCCCCACCCACCCCCCCCCCACCCCTCTAGTTAACGGTGCCCAGTCATCCTCTGGAGTTGCAGGTGTGACAGGGAGTCAAGGCAATTTCCCTGGGTTGTGGGGGAAGCTGGAGCGGTGAGAATCGCCCCCCCCAACACCCCCGCAGTCAGCAGCTGGCCATTCTGTAATTTCTCTCCGCAGTGAGATCTCGCTGTGCGCTGGGATGTCACCTGGCAGATGTGATCGTCCAGACCTCATCAGACTCCTGAGCTGGTGAGCGAGGATTCCACATGTGTCTCCCTTCCCCGTGTCTCCCCACCCCTACATCAACCCCTCGCTTGTAATTAGCCCTCGTTCGCAGCCCAGGACTGCGAGCCCCAGACACCCAAGGCTGTTTGCATCTGCTGTGAGTCAGCTGGGCAAAGTCTCCTGTGACACCTAAACTTTCTAATTCAGCATTACATTAACAGTATTGATTAACATATGTGTCACAATCAAACTGCCATTGCCGGTTCCTTTAACTGCAGTACAAAACGCCACGTCTGACCGCAGGATGAACTCTGTGACTGAGTGACACAGTCACAGGTAACGCCAGGTCACTGCCCCTATCGCAGAGACTGTGTCTGACAGGGAATAACACCAGATTCTCCAGGCGAGGGAGAAGACAGCAGAGAGACTTCAAATCAGCGAGAAGCGACGGGGGCTCCGACGTGGCAGAGAGTTTTATCACTCACTGTTACAGGGATTACCACAGAGATTTAGCACCAGAACACCAGAAGGAGTGTGCAACCGAACAGAGAGTCACTGGTTGTGGCGGCGTCAGAGTCTAGAAGTCTTAGATTATCTTCGATCATAGAAATCTCAGAGTCACAGAAATCTTAGAGAATTAATGTGAGGAGGATATCAAGTTACAGTGAGGGGTGTGGGGTATATCAGTGTTACAGTGAGGGGTGTGGGGTATATCAGTGTTACAGTGAGGGGTGTGGGGTATATCAGTGTTACAGTGAGGGGTGTGGGGTATATCAGTGTTACAGTGAGGGGTGTGGGATATATCAGAGTGTTACAGTGAGGGGTGTGGGGTATATCAGAGTTACAGTGAGGGGTGTGGGATATATCAGTGTTACAGTGAGGGGTGTGGGATATATCAGAGTGTTACAGTGAGGGGTGTGGGGTATATCAGAGTTACAGTGAGGGGTGTGGGATATATCAGTGTTACAGTGAGGGGTGTGGGGTATATCAGAGTGTTACGGTGAGGGGTGTGGGGTATATCAGAGTGTTACGGTGAGGGGTGTGGGGTATATCAGTGTGTTACAGTGAGGGGTGTGGGGTATATCAGAGTGTTACAGTGAGGGGTGTGGGGTATATCAGAGTGTTACAGTGAGGGGTGTGGGGTATATCAGAGTGTTACAGTGAGGGGTGTGCGGTATATCAGTGTTACAGTGAGGGGTGTGGGATATATCAGTGTTACAGTGAGGGGTGTGGGGTATATCAGAGTGTTACAGTGAGGGGTGTGGGGTATATCAGAGTGTTACAGTGAGGGGTGTGGGGTATATCAGAGTGTCACAGTGAGAGGTGTGGGGTATATCAGTGTTACAGTGAGGGGTGTGGGGTATATCAGAGTGTTACAGTGAGGGGTGTGGGGTATATCAGTGTTACAGTGAGGGGTGTGGGGTATATCAGTGTTACAGTGAGGGGTGTGGGTTATATCAGTGTTACAGTGAGGGGTGTGGGGTATATCAGTGTTACAGTGAGGGGTGTGGGGTATATCAGTGTTACAGTGAGGGGTGTGGGGTATATCAGAGTGTTATAGTGAGGGGTGTGGGGTATATCAGTGTGTTACAGTGAGGGGTGTGGGGTATATCAGTGTTACAGTGAGGCGTGTGGGGTATATCAGTGTTACAGTGAGGGGTGTGGGGTATATCAGTGTTACAGCGAGGGGTGTGGGGTATATCAGAGTTACAGTGAGGGGTGTGGGGTATATCAGAGTTACAGTGAGGGGTGTGGAGCATATCAGTGTGTTACAGTGAGGGGTGTGGGGTATATCAGAGTGTTACAGTGAGGGGTGTGGGGTATATCAGAGTGTTACAGTGAGGGGTGTGGGGTATATCAGTGTTACAGTGAGGGGTGTGGGGTATATCAGTGTTACAGTGAGGGGTGTGGGGTATATCAGTGTTACAGTGAGGGGTGTGGGATATATCAGTGTTACAGTGAGGGGTGTGGGGTATATCAGAGTGTTACAGTGAGGCGTGTGGGGTATATCAGAGTGTTACAGTGAGGGGTGTGGGGTATATCAGAGTGTCACA
Organism: Carcharhinus amblyrhynchos; assembly: GCF_965287045.1. NCBI lineage: Eukaryota > Metazoa > Chordata > Chondrichthyes > Carcharhiniformes > Carcharhinidae > Carcharhinus > Carcharhinus amblyrhynchos. The sequence continues at coordinate 146,659,628 of NC_137325.1, read as the reverse complement.
GTGAGGGGTGTGGGGTATATCAGTGTTACAGTGAGGGGTGTGGGGTATATCAGTGTTACAGTGAGGGGTGTGGGGTATGTCAGTGTTACAGTGAGGGGTGTGGGGTATATCAGAGTGTTACAGTGAGGGGTGTGGGGGTATATCAGAGTGTTACAGTGAGGGGAGTGGGGTATATCAGAGTGTCACAGTGAGGGGTGTGGGGTATATCAGTGTTACAGTGAGGGGTGTGGGGTATATCAGTGTTACAGTGAGGGGTGTGGGGTATATCAGTGTTACAGTGAGGGGTGTGGGGTATATCAGTGTTACAGTGAGGTGTGTGGGGTATATCAGTGTTACAGTGAGGGGTGTGGGGTATATCAGTGTTAGAGTGAGGGGTGTGGGGTATATCAGTGTTAGAGTGAGGGGTGTGGGGTATATCAGTGTTACAGCGAGGGGTGTGGGGTATATCAGTGTTACAGTGAGGGGTGTGGGGTATATCAGTGTTATAGTGAGGGGTGTGGGGTATATCAGTGTTACAGTGAGGGGTGTGGGGTATATCAGTGTTATAGTGAGGGGTGTGGGATATATCAGTGTTACAGTGAGGGGTGTGGGGTATAGAACATAGAACATAGAACATTACAGCGCAGAACAGGCCCTTCGGCCCACGATGTTGAAGGTCGGTGGTGTTGTGGATGATCTGGAAGGATGGCAAAAGTTGCAGCAGGACATAGATAGGATGCAGGACTGGGCGGAGAAGTGGCAGATGGACTTCAACGCGGATAAATGTGTAGTCGTCCATTTTGGCAGAACCAACGGGATGAACGAGTACACTATCAAGGGCAGACGTCTGAGTAGTGTTGAGGAGCAGAAGGATCTTGGGGTCCGGGTCCACAGGACTCTTAAATCGGCCTCGCAGGTGGAGGAGGTGGTCAAGAAGGCGTATGGTGTACTGGCCTTCATTAATCGAGGGATTGAGTTTAGGAGTCGGGAGGTAATGCTGGAACTTTATAAGACCCTTGTCAGGCCTCATTTGGAGTATTGTGCGCAGTTCTGGTCGCCTCACTATAGGAAAGATGTAGAAGCTATTGAAAGGGTGCAGAGGAGATTTACAAGGATGTTGCCTGGACTGGGAGGCATGCCTTATGAAGTTAGGTTGAGGGAGCTGGGACTCTTTTCCCTGGAGAGACGAAGGTTGAGAGGCGACCTGATAGAAGTTTACAAAATGTTGAGAGGAATAGATAGGGTGGACTCTCAGAGGCTATTTCCCCGGTTTGAAATGGTCGCTACGAGAGGACACAGATTTAAGGTGCGGGGAGGGAGGTTCAGAAGTGATGTTAGGGGTAAGTTTTTCACTCAGAGGGTGGTGAGTGAATGGAATCGGCTGCCGTCAGTGGTGGTGGAGGCGAACTCGCTGGGGTCTTTTAAAAGACTTCTGGATGAGTATATGGGGTTTAATGAGATTGAGGGTTATAGATAGGTCTGTAGGTTGGTAGGTGATGTGATCGGCGCAACTTGTGGGCCGAAGGGCCTGTTTGTGCTGTAGTGTTCTATGTTCTATGTTCTATGTTGCGCCGACCAGTTAAAAAACAATGACCCACTAACCTAAACCAATCCCTTTTCGTCCATAAACCTATCCACGGATCTCTTAAACGCCCCCAAACTAGGCGCATTTACAACTGCAGCAGGCAGGGCATTCCAATCCCTCACCACCCGCTGGGTAAAGAACCTTCCCCTGACATCCGTCCTATAACTACCACCCCTTAATTTAAACATAGAACATAGAACATAGAACATTACAGCGCAGAACAGGCCCTTCGGCCCACGATGTTGCGCTGACCAGTTTTTTTTTAAAAAAAAACACTGACCCACTAATCTAAACCAATCCTTTTTCGTCCATAAACCTATCCACAGATCTCTTAAACGCCCCCAAACTAGGCGCATTTACAACCGCAGCAGGCAGGGCATTCCAATCCCTCACCACCCTCTGGGTAAAGAACCTACCCCTGACATCCGTCCTATAACTACCCCCCCTTAATTTAAAGCCATGCCCCCTCGTGCTAGCATTCTCCATCCGAGGAAAAAGGCTATCACTATCCACCCTATCTAAACCTCTAATCATCTTATATGTTTCAATAAGATCCCATCTAAGCCGCCTTCTTTCTAGCGAAAACAACCCCAAATCCCTCAGTCTCTCCTCATAGGACCTCCCCTCCATACCAGGCAACATCCTGGTAAACCTCCTCTGCACCCTCTCCAAAGCCTCCACATCCTTCCTGTAATGTGGGGACCAGAACTGCACACAGTACTCCAAGTGCGGCCACACCAGAGTTGTGTACAGTTGCAACATGACGCTGCGACTCCTAAATTCAATCCCCCTACCAATAAACGCCAAGACACCGTATGCCTTCTTAACAACCTTATCTACATGATTCCCAACTTTCAGGGATCTATGTACACATACACCTAGATCCCTCTGTTCATCCACACTATTCAAAGTCCTCCCGTTAGCCCTATACTCGACACATCTGTTATTCCTACCAAAGTGAATTACCTCACACTTCTCCACATTAAACTTCATCCGCCACCTCTTGGCCCAGCTCTGCAACCTGTCTAAGTCTCCCTGCAAACTGTGACACCCTTCCTCACAATCTACCACACCTCCGACTTTGGTGTCATCAGCAAATTTACTAATCCACCCAACTATACCCTCATCCAGATCATTAATAAAAATTACAAACAGCAGTGGCCCCAAAACAAATCCCTGAGGCACACCACTCGTAACCGAACTCCATGACGAATATTTATCATCAACCACCACCCTCTGTCTCCTATCTGCTAGCCAATTCCTGATCCAATTAACTAAATCACCCTCAATCCCATACATCTGCATTTTCTGCAGAAGCCTACCATGGTGAACCTTATCAAACACCTTACTAAAATCCATATATACCACGTCAACTGCCTTACCCCCATCCACCTCTTTGGTCACTTTCTCAAAAAACTCAATAAGGTTAGTAAGGCACGACCTACCCGACACAAAACCATGCTGACTATCTCCAATCAATTCATTACTCTCCAAATAACTATAAATCCTATCCCTAATAATTTTTTCTAAAACCTTGCCCACAACAGAAGTAAGACTCACCGGTCTATAATTCCCGGGGAAGTCTCTGTTCCCCTTCTTAAACAACAGGACAACATTCGCTATCCTCCAATCTTCCGGTACTATACCTGAGACCAACGACGACCTGAAGATCAGAGCCAGAGGCTCTGCAATCACCTCTCTTGCCTCCCAGAGAATCCTAGGGTAAATCCCATCCAGACCAGGGGACTTATCTATTTTCAAACCCTCAAGAATATCCAGCACATCCCCCTTATCAACTGCAATACTGTCTATTTTACACCCCTGCAACCCAGTGTCCTCCTCAGCTATATCCATGTCCCCCTGCGTGAACACCGAAGAGAAATATTGGTTCAATGCCTCTCCAATCTCTTCCGGTTCCACACACAACTTCCCTCTGCTGTCTGTAACTGGCCCTAATCTTGCCCTAACCAACCTTCTGTTCTTGACATACCTATAGAACGCCTTAGGATTCTCCTTAATCCTATCAGCCAAAGTCTTCTCATGTCCTCTTTTAGCCCTTCTTAACTCACTCTTCAACTCCCTCCTAGCCAATCTAAAGCTTTCTAGTGCACTACCTGAGCCCTCAAGTCTCATCCGAACATAAGCCTCCTTTTTCTTTTTAACCAACGAATCAACTTTTTTAGTGCACCACGGTTCCCTAGCCCTACCAATTCCTCCTTGCCTGACAGGGACATACCTATCACAGACTCGCAGTAGCTGCTCCTTGAAAAAACTCCACATTACGGACGTTCCCAGTCCCTGTAATCTCCTAGTCCAACCTATGCTTCCTAATTCTCTCCTAATAGCCTCATAATTACCCTTCCCCCAGCTAAAACTACTGTCCCGAGGTTCATGCCTATCCCTTTCCAGCACTAAGGTGAACGTAACCGAATTGTGGTCACTATCACCAAAATGCACACCAACTTCCAAGTCTAGCATCTGGTCTGGCTCATTTCCCAGCACCAAATCCAATATAGCCTCACCTCTAGTTGGCCTATCTACATACTGAGTCAAAAAACCTTCCTGCACGCTTTGTACAAAAACTGACCCCTCTAACGAGCTAGAGCTATAACAATTCCAATCAATATTAGTAAAGTTAAAGTCCCCCATAACAATTACCCTATTACTTTCACTCCTAACCAGGATCGTCTCTGCAATCCTTTCCTCAACCTCTCTAGAACTTTTAGGAGGTCTATAAAAGACTCCCAACAGGGTGACCTCTCCTCTACTATTTCTAATCTCCGCCCATACTACCTCAACAGACAAGTCCTCATCAAACTTCCTCTCTGACACTGTGATACAGTCCTTGACTAATAATGCTACCCCTCCCCCCCTTCTACCTCCTTCTCTACTCCGACTAAAGCATTTGAACCCCGGGACCTGCAACAACCATTCCTGACCCTGCTCTATCCATGTCTCTGAAATGGCCACAACATCAAAGTCCCAGAGTATATCAATGTTACAGTGTGGGGGGTGGGATGTATCAGAGTTACAGTGAGGGGTGTGGGACATATCAGTGTTACAGTGAGGGGTGTCGGGTATATAAGTGTTACAGGGAGGCGTGTGGGGTATATCAGAGTTACAGTGAGGGGTGTGGGATATATCAGAGTTACAGTGAGGGGTGTGGGGTATATCAGTGTTACAGTGAGGGGTGTGGGGTATATCAGAGTTACAGTGAGGGGTGTGGGGTATATCAGTGTTACAGTGAGGGGTGTGGGGTATATCAGTGTTACAGTGAGGGGTGTGGGATATATCAGTGTTACAGTGAGGGGTGTGGGGTATATCAGAGTTACAGTGAGGGGTGTGGGGTATATCAGTGTTACAGTGAGGGGTGTGGGGTATATCAGTGTTACAGTGAGGGGTGTGGGATATATCAGTGTTACAGTGAGGGGTGTGGGGTATATCAGTGTTACAGTGAGGGGTGTGGGGTATATCAGAGTGTTACAGTGAGGGGTGTGGGGTATATCAGTGTGACAGTGAGGGGTGTGGGGTATATCAGTGTTACAGTGAGGGGTGTAGGGTGTATCAGTGTTACAGTGAGGGGTGTGGGATATATCAGTGTGTTACAGTGAGGGGTGTGGGATATATCAGTGTTACAGTGAGGGGTGTGGGGTACATCAGTGTTACAGTGGCGGGTGTGGGGTATATCAGTGTTACAGTGAGGGTTGTGGGGTATATCAGTGTTACAGTGAGGGGTGTGGGGTATATCAGTGTTACAGTGAGGGGCGTGGGATATATCAGTGTTACAGTGAGGGTTGTGGGGTATATCAGTGTTACAGTGACGAGTGTGGGGTATATCAGTGTTACAGTGAGGGTTGTGGGGTATATCAGTGTTACAGTGAGCGGTGTGGGGTATATCAGTGTTACAGTGAGGGGTGTGGGGTATATCAGAGTGTTACAGTGAGGGGTGTGGGGTATATCAGTGTGACAGTGAGGGGTGTGGGGTATATCAGTGTTACAGTGAGGGGTGTAGGGTGTATCAGTGTTACAGTGAGGGGTGTGGGATATATCAGTGTGTTACAGTGAGGGGTGTGGGATATATCAGTGTTACAGTGAGGGGTGTGGGGTATATCAGTGTTACAGTGGCGGGTGTGGGGTATATCAGAGTGTTACAGTGAGGGGTGTGGGATATATCAGAGTGTTACAGTGAGGGGTGTCGGGTATATCAGAGTTACAGTGAGGGGTTTGGGATATATCAGTGTTACAGTGAGAGCTGTGGGGTATATCAGAGTTACAGTGAGGGGTGTGGGGTATATCAGTGTTACAGTGAGGGATGTGGGATATATCAGTGTTAGAGTGAGGGGTGTGGGGTATATCAGAGTGTTACAGTGAGGGGTGTGGGGTATATCAGTGTGACAGTGAGGGGTGTGGGATATATCAGTGTTACAGTGAGGGGTGTGGGGTATATCAGTGTTACAGTGGCGGGTGTGGGGTATATCAGAGTGTTACAGTGAGGGGTGTGGGATATATCAGAGTGTTACAGTGAGGGGTGTCGGGTATATCAGAGTTACAGTGAAGGGTTTGGGATATATCAGTGTTACAGTGAGAGCTGCGGGGTATATCAGAGTTACAGTGAGGGGTGTGGGGTATATCAGTGTTACAGTGAGGGGTGTGGGATATATCAGAGTGTTACAGTGAGGGGTGTGGGATATATCAGTGTTACAGTGAGGGGTGTGGGGTATATCAGTGTTACAGTGGCGGGTGTGGGGTATATCAGTGTTACAGTGAGGGTTGTGGGGTATATCAGTGTTACAGTGAGGGGTGTGGGGTATATCAGTGTTACAGTGAGGGGTGTGGGGTATATCAGTGTTACAGTGAGGGGCGTGGGATATATCAGTGTTACAGTGAGGGTTGTGGGGTATATCAGTGTTACAGTGACGAGTGTGGGGTATATCAGTGTTACAGTGAGGGTTGTGGGGTATATCAGTGTTACAGTGAGGGGTGTGGGATATATCAGAGTGTTACAGTGAGGGGTGTGGGGTATATCAGAGTGTTACAGTGAGGGGTGTGGGGTATATCAGTGTGACAGTGAGGGGTGTGGGGTATATCAGAGTTACAGTGAGGGGTGTGGGGTATATCAGTGTTACAGTGAGGGATGTGGGATATATCAGTGTTAGAGTGAGGGGTGTGGGGTATATCAGAGTGTTACAGTGAGGGGTGTGGGGTATATCAGTGTGACAGTGAGGGGTGTGGGATATATCAGTGTTACAGTGAGGGGTGTGGGGTATATCAGTGTTACAGTGGCGGGTGTGGGGTATATCAGAGTGTTACAGTGAGGGGTGTGGGATATATCAGTGTGTTACAGTGAGGGGTGTGGGATATATCAGTGTTACAGTGAGGGGTGTGGGGTATATCAGTGTTACAGTGGCGGGTGTGGGGTATATCAGAGTGTTACAGTGAGGGGTGTGGGATATATCAGAGTGTTACAGTGAGGGGTGTGGGATATATCAGAGTGTTACAGTGAGGGGTGTCGGGTATATCAGAGTTACAGTGAGGGGTTTGGGATATATCAGTGTTACAGTGAGAGCTGTGGGGTATATCAGAGTTACAGTGAGGGGTGTGGGGTATATCAGTGTTACAGTGAGGGATGTGGGATATATCAGTGTTAGAGTGAGGGGTGTGGGGTATATCAGAGTGTTACAGTGAGGGGTGTGGGGTATATCAGTGTGACAGTGAGGGGTGTGGGGTATATCAGTGTTACAGTGAGGGGTGTGGGATATATCAGTGTTACAGTGAGAGCTGTGGGGTATATCAGAGTTACAGTGAGGGGTGTGGGGTATATCAGAGTTACAGTGAGGGGTGTGGAGCATATCAGTGTGTTACAGTGAGGGGTGTGGGGTATATCAGAGTGTTACAGTGAGGGGTGTGGGGTATATCAGAGTGTTACAGTGAGGGGTGTGGGGTATATCAGTGTTACAGTGAGGGGTGTGGGGTATATCAGTGTTACAGTGAGGGGTGTGGGGTATATCAGTGTTACAGTGAGGGGTGTGGGATATATCAGTGTTACAGTGAGGGGTGTGGGGTATATCAGAGTGTTACAGTGAGGCGTGTGGGGTATATCAGAGTGTTACAGTGAGGGGTGTGGGGTATATCAGAGTGTCACAGTGAGGGGTGTGGGGTATATCAGTGTTACAGTGAGGGGTGTGGGGTATATCAGTGTTACAGTGAGGGGTGTGGGGTATGTCAGTGTTACAGTGAGGGGTGTGGGGTATATCAGAGTGTTACAGTGAGGGGTGTGGGGGTATATCAGAGTGTTACAGTGAGGGGAGTGGGGTATATCAGAGTGTCACAGTGAGGGGTGTGGGGTATATCAGTGTTACAGTGAGGGGTGTGGGGTATATCAGTGTTACAGTGAGGGGTGTGGGGTATATCAGTGTTACAGTGAGGGGTGTGGGGTATATCAGTGTTACAGTGAGGTGTGTGGGGTATATCAGTGTTACAGTGAGGGGTGTGGGGTATATCAGTGTTAGAGTGAGGGGTGTGGGGTATATCAGTGTTAGAGTGAGGGGTGTGGGGTATATCAGTGTTACAGCGAGGGGTGTGGGGTATATCAGTGTTACAGTGAGGGGTGTGGGGTATATCAGTGTTATAGTGAGGGGTGTGGGGTATATCAGTGTTACAGTGAGGGGTGTGGGGTATATCAGTGTTATAGTGAGGGGTGTGGGATATATCAGTGTTACAGTGAGGGGTGTGGGGTATAGAACATAGAACATAGAACATTACAGCGCAGAACAGGCCCTTCGGCCCACGATGTTGAAGGTCGGTGGTGTTGTGGATGATCTGGAAGGATGGCAAAAGTTGCAGCAGGACATAGATAGGATGCAGGACTGGGCGGAGAAGTGGCAGATGGACTTCAACGCGGATAAATGTGTAGTCGTCCATTTTGGCAGAACCAACGGGATGAACGAGTACACTATCAAGGGCAGACGTCTGAGTAGTGTTGAGGAGCAGAAGGATCTTGGGGTCCGGGTCCACAGGACTCTTAAATCGGCCTCGCAGGTGGAGGAGGTGGTCAAGAAGGCGTATGGTGTACTGGCCTTCATTAATCGAGGGATTGAGTTTAGGAGTCGGGAGGTAATGCTGGAACTTTATAAGACCCTTGTCAGGCCTCATTTGGAGTATTGTGCGCAGTTCTGGTCGCCTCACTATAGGAAAGATGTAGAAGCTATTGAAAGGGTGCAGAGGAGATTTACAAGGATGTTGCCTGGACTGGGAGGCATGCCTTATGAAGTTAGGTTGAGGGAGCTGGGACTCTTTTCCCTGGAGAGACGAAGGTTGAGAGGCGACCTGATAGAAGTTTACAAAATGTTGAGAGGAATAGATAGGGTGGACTCTCAGAGGCTATTTCCCCGGTTTGAAATGGTCGCTACGAGAGGACACAGATTTAAGGTGCGGGGAGGGAGGTTCAGAAGTGATGTTAGGGGTAAGTTTTTCACTCAGAGGGTGGTGAGTGAATGGAATCGGCTGCCGTCAGTGGTGGTGGAGGCGAACTCGCTGGGGTCTTTTAAAAGACTTCTGGATGAGTATATGGGGTTTAATGAGATTGAGGGTTATAGATAGGTCTGTAGGTTGGTAGGTGATGTGATCGGCGCAACTTGTGGGCCGAAGGGCCTGTTTGTGCTGTAGTGTTCTATGTTCTATGTTCTATGTTGCGCCGACCAGTTAAAAAACAATGACCCACTAACCTAAACCAATCCCTTTTCGTCCATAAACCTATCCACGGATCTCTTAAACGCCCCCAAACTAGGCGCATTTACAACTGCAGCAGGCAGGGCATTCCAATCCCTCACCACCCGCTGGGTAAAGAACCTTCCCCTGACATCCGTCCTATAACTACCACCCCTTAATTTAAACATAGAACATAGAACATAGAACATTACAGCGCAGAACAGGCCCTTCGGCCCACGATGTTGCGCTGACCAGTTTTTTTTTAAAAAAAAACACTGACCCACTAATCTAAACCAATCCTTTTTCGTCCATAAACCTATCCACAGATCTCTTAAACGCCCCCAAACTAGGCGCATTTACAACCGCAGCAGGCAGGGCATTCCAATCCCTCACCACCCTCTGGGTAAAGAACCTACCCCTGACATCCGTCCTATAACTACCCCCCCTTAATTTAAAGCCATGCCCCCTCGTGCTAGCATTCTCCATCCGAGGAAAAAGGCTATCACTATCCACCCTATCTAAACCTCTAATCATCTTATATGTTTCAATAAGATCCCATCTAAGCCGCCTTCTTTCTAGCGAAAACAACCCCAAATCCCTCAGTCTCTCCTCATAGGACCTCCCCTCCATACCAGGCAACATCCTGGTAAACCTCCTCTGCACCCTCTCCAAAGCCTCCACATCCTTCCTGTAATGTGGGGACCAGAACTGCACACAGTACTCCAAGTGCGGCCACACCAGAGTTGTGTACAGTTGCAACATGACGCTGCGACTCCTAAATTCAATCCCCCTACCAATAAACGCCAAGACACCGTATGCCTTCTTAACAACCTTATCTACATGATTCCCAACTTTCAGGGATCTATGTACACATACACCTAGATCCCTCTGTTCATCCACACTATTCAAAGTCCTCCCGTTAGCCCTATACTCGACACATCTGTTATTCCTACCAAAGTGAATTACCTCACACTTCTCCACATTAAACTTCATCCGCCACCTCTTGGCCCAGCTCTGCAACCTGTCTAAGTCTCCCTGCAAACTGTGACACCCTTCCTCACAATCTACCACACCTCCGACTTTGGTGTCATCAGCAAATTTACTAATCCACCCAACTATACCCTCATCCAGATCATTAATAAAAATTACAAACAGCAGTGGCCCCAAAACAAATCCCTGAGGCACACCACTCGTAACCGAACTCCATGACGAATATTTATCATCAACCACCACCCTCTGTCTCCTATCTGCTAGCCAATTCCTGATCCAATTAACTAAATCACCCTCAATCCCATACATCTGCATTTTCTGCAGAAGCCTACCATGGTGAACCTTATCAAACACCTTACTAAAATCCATATATACCACGTCAACTGCCTTACCCCCATCCACCTCTTTGGTCACTTTCTCAAAAAACTCAATAAGGTTAGTAAGGCACGACCTACCTGACACAAAACCATGCTGACTATCTCCAATCAATTCATTACTCTCCAAATAACTATAAATCCTATCCCTAATAATTTTTTCTAAAACCTTGCCCACAACAGAAGTAAGACTCACCGGTCTATAATTCCCGGGGAAGTCTCTGTTCCCCTTCTTAAACAACAGGACAACATTCGCTATCCTCCAATCTTCCGGTACTATACCTGAGACCAACGACGACCTGAAGATCAGAGCCAGAGGCTCTGCAATCACCTCTCTTGCCTCCCAGAGAATCCTAGGGTAAATCCCATCCAGACCAGGGGACTTATCTATTTTCAAACCCTCAAGAATATCCAGCACATCCCCCTTATCAACTGCAATACTGTCTATTTTACACCCCTGCAACCCAGTGTCCTCCTCAGCTATATCCATGTCCCCCTGCGTGAACACCGAAGAGAAATATTGGTTCAATGCCTCTCCAATCTCTTCCGGTTCCACACACAACTTCCCTCTGCTGTCTGTAACTGGCCCTAATCTTGCCCTAACCAACCTTCTGTTCTTGACATACCTATAGAACGCCTTAGGATTCTCCTTAATCCTATCAGCCAAAGTCTTCTCATGTCCTCTTTTAGCCCTTCTTAACTCACTCTTCAACTCCCTCCTAGCCAATCTAAAGCTTTCTAGTGCACTACCTGAGCCCTCAAGTCTCATCCGAACATAAGCCTCCTTTTTCTTTTTAACCAACGAATCAACTTTTTTAGTGCACCACGGTTCCCTAGCCCTACCAATTCCTCCTTGCCTGACAGGGACATACCTATCACAGACTCGCAGTAGCTGCTCCTTGAAAAAACTCCACATTACGGACGTTCCCAGTCCCTGTAATCTCCTAGTCCAACCTATGCTTCCTAATTCTCTCCTAATAGCCTCATAATTACCCTTCCCCCAGCTAAAACTACTGTCCCGAGGTTCATGCCTATCCCTTTCCAGCACTAAGGTGAACGTAACCGAATTGTGGTCACTATCACCAAAATGCACACCAACTTCCAAGTCTAGCATCTGGTCTGGCTCATTTCCCAGCACCAAATCCAATATAGCCTCACCTCTAGTTGGCCTATCTACATACTGAGTCAAAAAACCTTCCTGCACGCTTTGTACAAAAACTGACCCCTCTAACGAGCTAGAGCTATAACAATTCCAATCAATATTAGTAAAGTTAAAGTCCCCCATAACAATTACCCTATTACTTTCACTCCTAACCAGGATCGTCTCTGCAATCCTTTCCTCAACCTCTCTAGAACTTTTAGGAGGTCTATAAAAGACTCCCAACAGGGTGACCTCTCCTCTACTATTTCTAATCTCCGCCCATACTACCTCAACAGACAAGTCCTCATCAAACTTCCTCTCTGACACTGTGATACAGTCCTTGACTAATAATGCTACCCCTCCCCCCCTTCTACCTCCTTCTCTACTCCGACTAAAGCATTTGAACCCCGGGACCTGCAACAACCATTCCTGACCCTGCTCTATCCATGTCTCTGAAATGGCCACAACATCAAAGTCCCAGAGTATATCAATGTTACAGTGTGGGGGGTGGGATGTATCAGAGTTACAGTGAGGGGTGTGGGACATATCAGTGTTACAGTGAGGGGTGTCGGGTATATAAGTGTTACAGGGAGGCGTGTGGGGTATATCAGAGTTACAGTGAGGGGTGTGGGATATATCAGAGTTACAGTGAGGGGTGTGGGGTATATCAGTGTTACAGTGAGGGGTGTGGGGTATATCAGAGTTACAGTGAGGGGTGTGGGGTATATCAGTGTTACAGTGAGGGGTGTGGGGTATATCAGTGTTACAGTGAGGGGTGTGGGATATATCAGTGTTACAGTGAGGGGTGTGGGGTATATCAGAGTTACAGTGAGGGGTGTGGGGTATATCAGTGTTACAGTGAGGGGTGTGGGGTATATCAGTGTTACAGTGAGGGGTGTGGGATATATCAGTGTTACAGTGAGGGGTGTGGGGTATATCAGTGTTACAGTGAGGGGTGTGGGGTATATCAGAGTGTTACAGTGAGGGGTGTGGGGTATATCAGTGTGACAGTGAGGGGTGTGGGGTATATCAGTGTTACAGTGAGGGGTGTAGGGTGTATCAGTGTTACAGTGAGGGGTGTGGGATATATCAGTGTGTTACAGTGAGGGGTGTGGGATATATCAGTGTTACAGTGAGGGGTGTGGGGTACATCAGTGTTACAGTGGCGGGTGTGGGGTATATCAGTGTTACAGTGAGGGTTGTGGGGTATATCAGTGTTACAGTGAGGGGTGTGGGGTATATCAGTGTTACAGTGAGGGGCGTGGGATATATCAGTGTTACAGTGAGGGTTGTGGGGTATATCAGTGTTACAGTGACGAGTGTGGGGTATATCAGTGTTACAGTGAGGGTTGTGGGGTATATCAGTGTTACAGTGAGCGGTGTGGGGTATATCAGTGTTACAGTGAGGGGTGTGGGGTATATCAGAGTGTTACAGTGAGGGGTGTGGGGTATATCAGTGTGACAGTGAGGGGTGTGGGGTATATCAGTGTTACAGTGAGGGGTGTAGGGTGTATCAGTGTTACAGTGAGGGGTGTGGGATATATCAGTGTGTTACAGTGAGGGGTGTGGGATATATCAGTGTTACAGTGAGGGGTGTGGGGTATATCAGTGTTACAGTGGCGGGTGTGGGGTATATCAGAGTGTTACAGTGAGGGGTGTGGGATATATCAGAGTGTTACAGTGAGGGGTGTCGGGTATATCAGAGTTACAGTGAGGGGTTTGGGATATATCAGTGTTACAGTGAGAGCTGTGGGGTATATCAGAGTTACAGTGAGGGGTGTGGGGTATATCAGTGTTACAGTGAGGGATGTGGGATATATCAGTGTTAGAGTGAGGGGTGTGGGGTATATCAGAGTGTTACAGTGAGGGGTGTGGGGTATATCAGTGTGACAGTGAGGGGTGTGGGATATATCAGTGTTACAGTGAGGGGTGTGGGGTATATCAGTGTTACAGTGGCGGGTGTGGGGTATATCAGAGTGTTACAGTGAGGGGTGTGGGATATATCAGAGTGTTACAGTGAGGGGTGTCGGGTATATCAGAGTTACAGTGAAGGGTTTGGGATATATCAGTGTTACAGTGAGAGCTGCGGGGTATATCAGAGTTACAGTGAGGGGTGTGGGGTATATCAGTGTTACAGTGAGGGGTGTGGGATATATCAGAGTGTTACAGTGAGGGGTGTGGGATATATCAGTGTTACAGTGAGGGGTGTGGGGTATATCAGTGTTACAGTGGCGGGTGTGGGGTATATCAGTGTTACAGTGAGGGTTGTGGGGTATATCAGTGTTACAGTGAGGGGTGTGGGGTATATCAGTGTTACAGTGAGGGGTGTGGGGTATATCAGTGTTACAGTGAGGGGCGTGGGATATATCAGTGTTACAGTGAGGGTTGTGGGGTATATCAGTGTTACAGTGACGAGTGTGGGGTATATCAGTGTTACAGTGAGGGTTGTGGGGTATATCAGTGTTACAGTGAGGGGTGTGGGATATATCAGAGTGTTACAGTGAGGGGTGTGGGGTATATCAGAGTGTTACAGTGAGGGGTGTGGGGTATATCAGTGTGACAGTGAGGGGTGTGGGGTATATCAGAGTTACAGTGAGGGGTGTGGGGTATATCAGTGTTACAGTGAGGGATGTGGGATATATCAGTGTTAGAGTGAGGGGTGTGGGGTATATCAGAGTGTTACAGTGAGGGGTGTGGGGTATATCAGTGTGACAGTGAGGGGTGTGGGATATATCAGTGTTACAGTGAGGGGTGTGGGGTATATCAGTGTTACAGTGGCGGGTGTGGGGTATATCAGAGTGTTACAGTGAGGGGTGTGGGATATATCAGTGTGTTACAGTGAGGGGTGTGGGATATATCAGTGTTACAGTGAGGGGTGTGGGGTATATCAGTGTTACAGTGGCGGGTGTGGGGTATATCAGAGTGTTACAGTGAGGGGTGTGGGATATATCAGAGTGTTACAGTGAGGGGTGTGGGATATATCAGAGTGTTACAGTGAGGGGTGTCGGGTATATCAGAGTTACAGTGAGGGGTTTGGGATATATCAGTGTTACAGTGAGAGCTGTGGGGTATATCAGAGTTACAGTGAGGGGTGTGGGGTATATCAGTGTTACAGTGAGGGATGTGGGATATATCAGTGTTAGAGTGAGGGGTGTGGGGTATATCAGAGTGTTACAGTGAGGGGTGTGGGGTATATCAGTGTGACAGTGAGGGGTGTGGGGTATATCAGTGTTACAGTGAGGGGTGTGGGATATATCAGTGTTACAGTGAGGGGTGTGGGGTATATCAGTGTTACAGTGGCGGGTGTGGGGTATATCAGAGTGTTACAGTGAGGGGTGTGGGATATAACAGAGTGTTACAGTGAGGGGTGTCGGGTATATCAGAGTTACAGTGAAGGGTTTGGGATATATCAGTGTTACAGTGAGAGCTGCGGGGTATATCAGAGTTACAGTGAGGGGTGTGGGGTATATCAGTGTTACAGTGAGGGGTGTGGGATATATCAGAGTGTTACAGTGAGGGGTGTGGGATATATCAGTGTTACAGTGAGGGGTGTGGGGTATATCAGAGTGTTACAGTGAGGGGTGTGGGGTATATCAGTGTTACAGTGAGGGGTGTGGGGTATATCAGTGTTACAGTGAGGGGTGTGGGGTATATCAGTGTTATAGTGAGGGGTGTGGGGTATATCAGTGTTACAGTGAGGGGTGTGGGGTACATCAGTGTTACAGTGAGGGGTGTGGGGCATATCAGAGTGTTACAGTGAGGGGTGTGGGGCATATCAGAGTGTTACAGTGAGGGGTGTGGGGTATATCAGTGTTAGAGTGAGGGGTGTGGTTTATATCAGTGTTACAGTGAGGGGTGTGGGGTATATCAGTGTTACACTGAGGGGTGTGGGGTACATCAGAGTGTTACAGTGAGGGGTGTTGGGTATATCAGAGTGTTACAGTGAGGGGTGTGGGGTATATCAGTGTTACAATGAGGGGTGTGGGGTATATCAGTATTATAGTGAGGGGTGTGGGGTATATCAGAGTGTTACAGTGAGGGGTGTGGGGTATATCAGTGTTACAGTGAGGGGTGTGGGGTATGTCAGTGTTACAGTGAGGGGTGTGGGGTATATCAGTGTTATAGTGAGGGGTGTGGGGTATATCAGAGTGTTACAGTGAGGGGTGTGGGGTCTATCAGTGTTACAGTGAGGGGTGTGGGGTATATCAGAGTGTTACAGTGAGGGGTGTGGGATATATCAGTGTTAGAGTGAGGGGTGTGGGGTATATCAGAGTGTTACAGTGAGGGGTGTGGGGTATATCAGTGTGACAGTGAGGGGTGTGGGGTATATCAGTGTTACAGTGAGGGGTGTGGGGTATATGAGTGTTACAGTGAGGTGTGTGGGGTATATCAGTGTGACAGTGAGGGGTGTGGTGTATATCAGTGTTACAGTGAGGGGTGTGGGGTATATCAGTGTTACAGTGAGGGGTGTGGGATATATCAGAGTGTTACAGTGAGGGGTGTGGGGTATATCAGACTGTTACGGTGAGGGGTGTCGGATATATCAGTGATACAGTGAGGGGTGTGGGATGTATCAGAGTGTTACAGTGAGGGGTGTGGGGTATATCAGAGTGTTACAGTGTGGGGTGTGGGATATATCAGTGTTACAGTGAGGGGTGTGGGGTATATCAGTGTTACAGTGAGGGGTGTGGGGTATATCAGTGTTACAGTGAGGGGTGTGGGGTATATCAGTGTTACAGTGAGGGGTGTGGGGTATATCAGTGTTACAGTGAGGGGTGTGGGGTATATCAGAGTGTTACAGTGAGGGGTGTGGGATATATCAGAGTGTTACAGTGAGGGGTGTGGGATATATCAGTGTTACAGTGAGGGGTGTGGGGTATATCAGTGTTACAGTGAGGGGTGTGGGGTATATCAGTGTTACAGTGAGGGGTGTGGGGTATATCAGGGTGTTACAGTGAGGGGTGTGGGGTATATCAGTGTTACAGTGAGGGGTGTGGGGTATATCAGTGTTACAGTGAGTGGTGTGGGGTATATCAGTGTTACAGTGAGGGGTGTGGGGTATATCAGTGTTACAGTGAGCGGTGTGGGGTATATCAGTGTTACAGTGAGGGGTGTGGGGTATATCAGTGTTACAGTGAGGGGTGTGGGGTATATCAGGGTGTTACAGTGAGGGGTGTGGGGTATATCAGTGTTAGAGTGAGGGGTGTGGGGTATATCAGTGTTGCAGTGAGGGGTGTGGGAATATCAGTTTTGCAGTGAGGGGTGTGGGGTATATCAGTGTTAGAGTGAGGGGTGTGGGGTATATCAGTGTTACAGTGAGGGGTGTGGGGTATATCAGTGTTACAGTGAGGGGTGTGGGGTATATCAGAGTGTTACAGTGAGGGGTGTGGGGTATATCAGTGTGTTACAGTGAGGGGTGTGGGGTATATCAGTGTTACAGTGAGGGATGTGGGGTATATCACAGTGTTACAGTGAGGGGTGTGGGGTATATCAGTGTTACAGTGAGGGGTGTGGGGTATATCAGAGTGTTACAGTGAGGGGTGTGGGGTATATCAGTGTTACAGTGAGGGGTGTGGGATATGTTAGAGAGTGTATTTTTCCTCTAGATTGTACAGCAGAGCTTCACTCGGTTATTTTCTTGGAATGAAATGTTTGTCCCTGTGGTTAGATGGCAAATGGGATTTTTTTGAACAATGTGATGTGATTTCATTGAAATATAGGAGTGTGAAGGGGTTGGTCAGGGTGAGCATTGAGAGGTAGTTTCCACTGGTCGGGGAATGTAAGATATGGGACGTGGTCTCAGGATAAGGGGTTCGTCATTTCAGACTGAGAAGAGGAGAAATTTCTTCAGTCTTATGGTTGTTGATCTTTGGAATTGTCTCTGCCAGTGGGCTGTTGGTGCTCCATTGTTGAATGTATTTCACACTGGGATAGGCTGAATTTTGGTCTCAGGGAATTAAGGGATAGGAGGAGTGGGCGGGCAATGTAACCCAAGATCAGCCATGATTGTGTTGAATAGTGGGACATGTTTGATGGGCTCCTAATTCTCATGTTCTTCCAGTGGTTTGCTGTGTATATTGTTTCTCTACAATTACAATGATTACACTATGGTTTCCTCCCACAGTAGTCATGATGTGGGTATGCCGGCGTTGGACTGGCGTAAACACAGTAAAAAGTCTGACAACACCAGGTTTTAGTCCAACCTATTTATTTGATAATATACTCACAAGCTTTCGAGGGACACCCTCTTTGTCAGGTGAATGGAGAGTTCTGGCCTCAGACAGAGCATATAAAGCACAGACAGTTTAGAGATTACTGATTAGAATGCGAATCTTTACACCTAACCTGCTGTTCAAGACCTGAAGTGGCTGATAATGTGAGTGGAAGGAGCACTGATCACAGTTTAAAGAGATGTGTATTGTCTCCAGACAGTACAGTAAGTGAGGTTTTGCAAACCCAGGCAAGTCACGGGGGTTACAGATAGTGCGACATGAACCCAAGATCCCTGTTGAGACCGTCCTCATGTGTGCGGAACTTGGCTATCAGTCTCTGCTCAGCGACTCTGCGCTGTCGTGTGTCATGAAGGCCGCCTTGGAGAATGCTTACCCGAAGGTCAGAGGCTGAATGCCCGTGACCACTGAAGTGTTCGCCAACAGGAAGGGAACAGTCTTGCCTGGTATCCATGTCGATGATCCGGCATGCCGGATCATCGACATGGATACCATCATCACACGTGAGAATACCATCCACCAGATACATGGTAAATACTCTTGCAACTCGGCCAACATTGTCTACCTGATACGTTGCAAGAAAGGATGTCCCGAAGCATGGTACATTGGGGAGACCATGCAGACGCTACGACAACGGATGAATGAACATCGCTCGACAATCACCAGGCAAGACTGTTCCCTTCCTGTTGGCGAACACTTGGAGAGTTCTGGATAAATGGAGAACTCTCCACTCACCTGACGAAGAGGGTGTCCCTCGAAAGCTTGTGAGTATATTATCAAATAAATAGGTTGGACTAAAACCTGGTGTTGTCAGACTTTTTACTGTTGTGTGTCTCCAGAGCCTTCAACATGTCATTGATAAAGACGAACATCTCGCCAAGGCCATCCCCACTTCTTGCCATCAAACAACCTCACACCCTCAAACAGACCATTGTCCGCAGCAAACTACCCAGCCTTCAGGAGAACAATGACCACAATACCACACAACCCTGCCACAGCAACCTCTGCAAGACATGCCGGATCATCAACATGGGTACCATCATCTCACATGAGAACAACATCTACCAGGTACACGGTAAATACTCTTGCAACTCGGCCAACATTGTCTACCTGATACGCTGCAGGAAAGGATGTCCGGAGGCATGGTACATTGGGGAGACCATGCAGAGACTACAACAACGGATGAATGAACATCGCTCGATAATCACCAGGCAAAAGTGTTCTCTACCTGTTGGCGAACACTTCAGCGGTCACGAGCATTCAGCCTCTGACCTTTGGGTAAACATTCTCCAAGGCGGCCTTCACGACACACGACAGCGCAGAGTCACTGAGCAGAGACTGATAGCCAAGTTCCGCACACATGAGGACGGTCTCAACAGGGATCTTGGGTTCATGTCGCACTATCTGTAACCCCTGTAACTTGCCTGGGCTTGCAAAATCTCACTAACTGTCCTGTCTGAAGCCAATACACATCTCTTTAACCTATGCTTAACCCTCTCTCTGCTTACGTTTTCTGTACCTTTAAGATTTGATTACCTGTAAAGACTCGCATTCCAACTACTATTTTGTAAATTGAATTTGTGTCTTTATATGCCCTGTTTGTGAACAGAACTCCCACTCACCTGATGAAGGGGCAGCACCCCGAAAGCTAGTGGCTTGTGTTACCAAGTAAACCTGTTGGACTTTAACCTGGTGTTGAGGGACTTCCTACAATCCTTTTGTCTCCAGAGGGTGGCGCCATTACAAGGCTGTCTGCTATTCTCCCTTCCTCCTGAGGTGGCGCTGACACCTCCTCATCCTGCCCGAACAACCAATAGCATTTATCCACCCAAGCCTCACAATATCCTGACCAATCACATCAGCGTACAAAGAGACATTGCCACCTACTTTTTACAGCTCGCAGTGGTTCAGCCATCCCCACTTTCCATTCTTTCAAGGGATGTGGGTATCCCAGACAAGGCTGATTGTATTGGATTGGCTCACTAGGTCATTTCAGAGGGTGGTTAAGAGTCACCCACACTGCTGTGGGTCTGGAGTCACAAGTAGGCCAGACCCAGTAAGGACGACAGATTTCCTCCCCGACCAGACAGGCTTTTATTACAATCAATGGAAATGTCATGTTCACTCTTACTGAGACCAGCTTTATATCCCAGATTCAGTTATTGAATTTAAATTCCACCAGACTTGAACTCATGTCCTCAAAGCACTAGTCTGGGCCTCAGGATTATGAATGTGTGACATTAACCTCCCCCCCCGACCCCAAATACACCCCCAGTTCAGACTGCAACCCCCCTCTGCCCCATTCTAAATACACCCGCAGTTCAGTCTGTAACCCCCTCTGCCCCACCCCAAATACACCCACAGTTCAGTCTGTAACCCCCCTCTGCCCCATTCTAAATACACCCACAGTTCAGTCTGTAACCCCCCTCTGCCCCATTCTAAATACACCCACAGTTCAGTCTGTAACCCCCCTCTGTCCCATTCTAAATACACCCGCAGTTCAGTCTGTAACCCCACTCTGCCCCATTCTAAATACACCCACAGTTCAGTCTGTAACCCCCCTCTGTCCCATTCTAAATACACCCACAGTTCAGTCTGTAACCCCCCTCTGTCCCATTCTAAATACACCCGCAGTTCAGCCTGTAACCCCCCTCTGCCCCATTCTAAATACACCCGCAGTTCAGTCTGTAACCCCCCCCTGCCCCATTCTAAATACACCCGCAGTTCAGTCTGTAACCCCCCTCTGCCCCATTCTAAATACACCCACAGTTCAGTCTGTAACCCCCTTCTGCCCCATTCTAAATACACCCACAGTTCAGTCTGTAACCCCCCTCTGCCCCATTCTAAATACACCCACAGTTCAATCTGTAACCCCCCTCTGCCCCATTCTAAATACACCCCCAGTTCAGTCTGTAACCCCCCCTCTGCCCCATTCTAAATACACCCCCAGTTCAGTCTGTAACCCCCCTCTCTGCCCCATTCTAAATACACCCTCAGTTCAGTCTGTAACCCCCCTCTGCCCCACTCTAAATATACGGGAAATTTAGTCTGTATGCCCCCAGATAACCTTTCACCTTCTTGTTAATCAAGAATCTATCCAGCTTTGTCTTAAAAAGATTCCCAGACTCTGCCTTTTGAGGATGAGAATTCCAAAGGCTGTCCGGCCCCTGAGAAAATCTCTCCTCTATTTTAAACGGGCAACCCCTTCTTCTTAAACCCCGGTTCTGGATTCTCCCACGTGCTCTCCACACCCACCCTGTCATTAGATTTAACTAAGTCTCCTCTTACTCTTCTAAACTCCAGCAGATACCAGCCTAGACACCCTGTCCAACCTTTCCTGATAAGACAATCCTCCCGTTTCTGTCTGGGAAACCTTCTCTGAACTGTTTCCAACACGCTTACACCCTTCCTTAAATAAGGTGACCGATACTATGCACGATACTCCAAATGTGATCTATATAACTAAAGTACAAGATCAAAAGACATAGGAACAGAAGTAGGCCATTTGGCCCATCAGGTTTGTTCAATAAGATCTGATCTGATAATCCACTTTCCCACCTTATCCCAATAACACTTGATTCCCTTTACAGATTAAAAATATATCTTAGCCTTGAACATATTTAATGACCCAGCCTCTACAGCCCTCTGCGGTAAAGAATCTCACAGGTTCACAGCCCTCCTAGAGAAGAAATTTCCCCTCCTCATTTCTGTCTTAAATGTATCACCCCTTTACTCTGAGATTCTGCCCCTCTGGTCCTGGACTGTCCCACAAGGGGAGGCAACCTCTCAGCATCGATCCCCTGGGAATCCTATATGTCTCAATAAGGTCTCCTCTCACTTTTCTAAACTCCAGTGAGTAGAGGCCCCCCCTACGCAACCTCTCCTCATAAGACAATCCCTCCAAACCCGGGATCACTCAGTGAACCTTCCCTGGACTGCTTCCAATACCTGTATATCTTCCCTTTGATAAGGGGATGAAAACTGTTCCCAGTATTCCAGGTGCGGTCTAACTAGCAACCTTTGCAAATCTAGCAAACCAACTAGCAAATCTTTCTATTTTTATATTCCATTCTCTTTGAAATGAAGCCCAACATCCATTTCTCTTCCCTATTTCTGCTAACTTTGTTTGTTAGCTTTTTTGTGAGTTATGCACAAGAACTCCCAAATCCCTCTCTGCTGCAGCTTTCTGCAGTCTTTTTCCATTTAAATAATATTCAGCTCCTTTATTCTTCTTACAAAGTGCATCACTTCACATTTTCTGAACTATATTGCTCATCAAACCTGTCTATAAACCTCTGTAGACTTTTTGGGCTGAATCTTACCAAAAAATGGCAGTATTGCATTCAGAAAACAAACAAAAGGCCGCGATTCTCCCATTGCGACCCGTAACTTTTCTGGCAGTTTGCGAGGGGAAACGTACATCGCCGGCTTTGTACCGGGATTTGCCCATGCGTCGGGAACGCGTCTGCATCTCCCAGAGCTGGCGAACAGTCGCCGGTTGGACAAAGTTGGAAACCAGCGGGAACGCAGGTAAGTCATTTCAATCCTTTTTTAAAATGTTTTAGATGTATTTTAAATGTAATTATTGGGAACTTACCCGTCCCGATTAAATCTCCCACCCCACGAAGAATGCTTCATTCTGACGGGGTTTAAAGGGGCTCCCCACATACGGGGAACTAGCGGGAGACCCCCCCCGGAATGAAGTGGGGGCAATCGAGGCCCCCCCCCCCAGGGGGCCGGGCAACAGAAGGTGGTGCCCGCAGGCATGGACACCCTGGCAGTGCCCAAAGGGCAAAGTGCCCACACCCAGGGGGCACCTTGGCACTGCTCACTGGGCACTGGACAGTGCCAAGGGGGCAGGACCTACTGTGGGTGGGGTCTAGGGGTGATTGGTGGGGATGGAGAGGTCCCGTTGCCACTCTACATGGTGATTGGTCTGTGATGGAGGGAGGGCAGCAATTGGTGGCGGGGTGGCCCGCCCGGGGGTGGGGGGAGGTGGTCAGCATCCCAGGGGTGTCTCACCCTGGGTGTGGTCAGCTGGGGGTGAGGGTGGGGGGGATCACCACTGCTGAGGGGGTGGGTGGGCAGGACATCAGGGCGCTCCAGGGTGGGGAGGGTCAGGGGCGGCCCGGGAATTGTTGTGGGGGCTGTAATCGGGCCGTGACGAGGGGCAGGAGGGGCAGCACCGCGGGGGTCCCGGGCTGGCCTGGGATTGAGCTGGCCGGCAAATGGGGAGTCTGGCAGGTCGGGGCCACTGCGCATGTGCAGAGCTCCAGAACTGTCAAACTCCAGCGCAAATATGTCCTGACAACCCCCCCCACCCCACCCCACCCCACCACCCCCCTCCCCCACCCCAACCGCCCCCCCCCCCCCCACCCCACCACCCCCCTCCCCCCCCCTCCCCCACCCCCCCCGGGCTTTTAATGAGATTCATGATTGGGCCCACTGCAGTGATGTAGAGATGGCAGCGTTGGACTGGGCACAGAGTGGGGAGATTCGAGTGAGAAATTGAACTGATAAAACAGTCGGTACTTAGAAGTTTTTCAGCGCTTTGGGGGAATCACGGCCCATGTTTCTCTCCAAAGCGACACAGAGGTCTTCTCTACTCTTACCGCACTCTGCCACTGAGGAAAGCTGGCAGTGTTTCAGCTTGTCAAATATTGGGGGGTGGAACCTCAACATACTCTGAATAGAGCAAACAATGACCTGCCTCTCCCCGCTCACCCCCTACTCCCCACCCGACCACCACGGAGGTGTCAGGGGCTCCCCCACACCACTGATTTTTAGCCAGCATCTCCATCCTACAGACCGTATCAGAGCCAGTAACCCCTCGCCCTGACTGGAACCTTCCCTGATCAGAACACCAACCCCCCTCTTCCTGAACATCGGACCTCTTCCCCACAATCAGCCATCACCGGCTCCCACATCCCCCACACACCACCCCCCCCACCACAAATAAATGAGATCCCCCCCCCCCCCCCCAGTGAGTCTGTTCCTGGCACTGCCCCAGCATAGGTTGGCAGTGCCAGATTGGCAGTGTCAGGTGGACATGGTGCCAACTTGGCAGTACCCAGTCTGTGCCCAGGGGTTGTGCCAGGGCACTGCGTGGCCATGACCCTCTCCTCTGGGGGCTTTTACACCCCTGGGGGGATCCCCATGACAGGTTCATGCCTGGGTGTAAACCGTGCTGATGTGATGCCGTGTCGGAGCAGTCTGAATACATGGCAGGGTTTAATACCCGGTGGGGGGGGGGGGGGGGTGTTGTTTAATGATATGGTAATATATTAAAATGAATGTGCACCAGGTTCACACACGTTATGGGCATGAACCTGATGATTACACGGGCAAGGGGCAGCAAAAGTAGGAAGTTGCAATCTCATCAATGAGATTCTCAACTTCCAGTGTCTTGCTGAATCTTGAGTCCCAAACGCCATTTCTGCAGACGGCGAACATGGACACAAGATCACAGTCTTTGTGTTATCCTCACCACTTGCCTTCCCAGCTATTTTTGTATTATCCACAAACCTGTTGGTAGCACATCCACTCAGAAACATGGAAACTAGAAACAGGAGAAGGCCACTCAGCCCTTCGAGCCTTCTCTTCCAATTCAGTTCATCCAACCCTATTGATATACATTGTGAGTGATTGTGGCCCTAGCACTGATCTCTGTGACACTCCATTAGTTACAAGATGCCACCCTGAAAATGCCCCTCTTATAAGAACATAAGAAATAGGAGCAGGAGTAGGCCATCTAGCCCTTCGAGCCTGCCCCGCCATTCAATAAGATCATGGCTGATCTGTCGTGGCTCAGTTCCACATTCCCACCCTCTCCCCATAACCCTTAATCCCCTCTCTTATCAAAAACCCATCAACCCGCGTCTTAAATATATTTAGCGAGGCAGCCTCCACCACTTCAACGGGCAGAGAATTCCAGAGATTCACCACCCCTTGAGTGAAGAAGTTCCTCCTCAACTCCGTTCTAAACTGCCCCCCCTTTATCTTGAGGCTGTGCCCTCTAGTCCCTACTATCCTTTCTGAGCGGGAAGAGTCTCTCCACCTCTATCCTATCCATCCCATTCATCATCTTATACGTCTCAATGAGATCTCCCCTCATTCTTCTAAACTCTAACGAGTACAAGCCTAGTTTATTCAGCCTCTCCTCATAGCTCAACCCCCTCAACTCCGGTATCAGCCTAGTAAACCTCCTCTGCACTCCCTCCAAGGCCAAAATATCCTTGCGTAAGTGCGGCGACCAAAACTGCACACAGTACTTCAGCTGCAGCCTCACCAGTGCCCTATACAGCTGCAGCAAGACCTCCCTACTTTCATATTCAATCCCCCTCGCTATGAAGGCCAGCATCCCATTCGCCTTCCTGACCACATGCTGCACCTGCAAGCTGGGTTTTTGCGACTCATGCACAAGGACCCCGAGGTCCCTCTGCACCGTCGCCTGCTGCAGTTTTTCGCCACGTAAGTAATAGTCCTTCCTACCATTATTCCTACCAAAGTGGACCACCTCGCACTTGCCAACATTAAATTCCATTTGCCAGTTCCTGGCCCATTTGCCCAGCCTATCTAGATCCTTCTGTAGACTCTCCACACCCTCCGCACAATTTGCCGTTCCACCAATCTTGGTGTCATCAGCAAATTTCGACACCATACACTCGGTTCCCTCCTCCAGATCATCTATATAAATGGTAAATAGCTGAGGCCCCAGCACCGACCCCTGGGGCACTCCGCTAGTCACCAACCACCAATCTGAATAGCACCCATTGACCCCCACTCTCTGCCTCCTATTTGACAGCCAATCCTCTATCCACGCTAACACCCTACCCCCAACTCCATGCCCCCTTACCTTCTGCAATAACCTCTTGTGAGGTACCTTGTCAAACGCCTTCTGAAAATCAAGAAAGATCCCAACCCTCTCTCTTCTATCAGTTAGCCAATCCTCTATCCACGCTAATATACTATCCCCAACACTATGGGCTCTTATCTTATTAAGTAGCTTTTTGTGTAGTACCTTATCGAATGCTTTTTGGAAATCCAAGTATATTGCATCTACTGGTTTCCCTTTATCTGTCCTGCTCGTTACCAATTCAAAGAATTCTAATCAGTTTGTCAGGCATGAACAAAGAACAACACAGCCCAGGAAACAGGCCCTTCGGCCCAACGAGCCCGCGCCGCCATTTTAACATTGTGAGTCCCCTCTCCACCCATGACCCTTGTCTACGCTTATGGCACTCCACATTGGAAACCAGATTGAGGGGAGACTAATTTAGGGACAATTTGGTACACCAATCAGCCTAATAGCACATCTTTGGGGTGTGGGAGGAAACCGGAGCACCCGGAGAAAACCCACGCAAGCACGGGGAGAATGCGCAAACTCCCACAGACACTGGCCCAAATCCATGTGTCTGCACAGCAAACAGTGATAGTCACTGAGCTGTCGTGTTGCCCAGCATCTGGTCCAGTTTAAGCGCACACTAACGACATGAAGTACTAGGCTGTTCTCGAAACATCCAAGAGCAGCCCTCGCACAACCCATCGCGTGTATACCCCTTGTTGGACAACAAGGCGGACCAAAGCACCTGTGGATTAAAAGAGAAAAACATCAATACCATGCACATCCTTATGCAAACATTCAAGGGAATCCCCAGAAGCTCAAAAGTAAAACAAGTGAGCCAGAAAATATGTTGGAAGGTCCATAGGAATCAATTGATTCCCAGGAACGTCCCAAGGCTCTTGATCCTTATTTAAAACAATCTCCTATATCCCTCCATCTCTATTCTGCTCATGTGCCTGTCTAAGTATCCCTTAAACAACTCCAGCGTGCCTGCCTCCACCACCTTACTTGGCAGAGCATTCCATACCCCCACTACCCTCTGTGAAAAACCTCCCTCTAATATCTGTGTTATACCTCACCCCCCCTCACCCTAAGCCCGTGGCCCCTCGTAATGTGTGTTTCCAATCTAGGAAATAGCTTACCTCTGTTTATCTATACCCTTCATAATCTTATACACCTCTATTAGATCCCCCCTCATTCTCCGTCTTTCTAAGGAAAACAGCCTCAATTTGCTCAATCTTTCCTCATAACCCAGTCCTTCCATACCAGGCAACATCCTGGTAAACCTCCTCTGTACTCTCTCCAGGGTCTCCATGTCCTCCCGGTAGTAAGGCGATCATGCTGACTCTGACTGGTTATATTGTGGGTGGGATGGAAACATAGAAAAACTACAGCACAATACAGGCCCTTCGGCCCACAAAGTTGTGCCAAACATGTCCCTACCTTAGATTACTAGGCTTGTCTATAACAACCTATAATGGAGGATGCGATCCATAAGATCGCCAGTGGATGCTTGAGGTCTGGTGAAATCTAGAAATTGTGAGTCTCGCCGGTGAAATTCTCCGATCTTCACTGCTGGTGATGTAATCAGGTTTGTGCCCATAATCGGCAAGAGCCTGATTTCAACACACTTAAATAAATTGAAAGCTAATTAAACACCCCCCATTGCACCCCACCCCAGCCCCCCACACCAGATTATTGTAATCGTTGACACGATGATACATCGGTAAGATTTGCAACAGGTTCACCCAGGCATGAACCTGTCGAGGGAATCCCTCCCAGAGGCATAAAGCTTACTACAGCCCCAGGGAGAGAGACGTGGCCAGGTACTACAGCCTGGCAGTGCCCTGGCACAGGTTGGCAAGAGATTTCAGGTTTTGTCAGGAACAAAAGGTATTAATTGATAAGAGGAACATAGGTACAGGCAGCTGATTTGATTTATTATTGTCACATGTATTAGTGCATAGTGAAAAGTATTGTTTCTTGTGCACTACACAGACAAAGCATACCGTTCATAGAGAAGGAGAGCATGCAGAATGTAGTGTTACAGTCATAGCGAGGGTGTAGAGAAAGATCAACTTAATGCGAGATAAGTCCATTCAAAAGTCTGACAGCAGCAGGGAAGAAGCTGTTCTTGAATTGGTTGGTACGTGACCTCAGACTTTTGTATCTTTTTCCCAATGGAAGAAGGTGGAAGAGAGAATGTCCGGGGTGCGTGGGATCCTGCTGGCTGCTTTTCTGAGGCAGCGGGAAGTGTAGACAGAGTCAATGGATGGAAGGCTGCTTTGCGTGATGGATTGGGCTACATTCACGACGTTTTGTAGTTCCGTTCGGTCTTGGGCAGAGCAGAAGCCCAGACCAAGCTGCGATACAACCAGAAAGAATGCTTTCTATGGGGCATCTGTAAAAGTTGGTGAGAGTCATAGCTGACATGTCAAATTTCTTTAGTCTTCTGAGAAAGTAGAGGCATTGGTGGGGTTTTCTTAACTATAGTGTTGGCATGGGGGGATGGGGAGTGGGGGGGTTGGTAACCAGGACATGTTATTGGTGATCTTATACTAACAAGGCTATCCCACTACTCTACTCTTTCCTTCCTACCTCTCCTGTAACCTCATCTATGTAATGTCTGTACGGTCCTGCACAGTAACCTCAATTTGTACCATTAATTGATGTGTTTTGTGTTGATTATTTTGTGCATTTAAATAAAGAGCCATTTTCACCACTTCCTTTCCCCTTTGACTCTATTTGTTGTTTTATGTTTGTATACTGTGTTTCTTCCTGTCACACTCTGGGTATCAGTCCCTGAACAGCTGCCTTACAAAGCCGCTGTAATCTTTTATCCCGTAAGGCTACATGTCCCCTGCCCAGAATCACCCCCTCCCCTCCCCCAGGAGAGAACAGCCCTCTCCACTTCCCTAGTTAGGTGGTTTGCCAAGAACTCTGGTTCTAGCATGGTTCAGATGTAGGCCATATCTACTTTTGTGTCAATTTGTCTTGCAATAAACAAAAAATCAACTTCCCTAATTACTTACTGTGCAATTCGTACATTAGGACACTCAGATTCCTCTGCATTTCAGAGCTCTGCAATCCCTCACCATTTATTCATCCTGCCAAAACGGACCCCCACACTTTCCCATATTTTACTCCATCTGCCAGAACTTTTCCCACTCACTTACTCCATCGCTGTCTCTTTGTAGCCTCTTTATTTTTTCTTCTGTATATCCTGAAATGTCCCTTTAAATGTCTGTCACTGCACCTCTATCGACGTATCCCTTAAATAATTTCTCTTTAGCAAGCTCTGATTTCATGTCCTCGTAATTGCCCTTATTTAAGTCCCTCTCCTCTCTCTCACACTGAATATAAAACTCAATTATAATGATCACTGCCAACTGGGCACCTTCACTGTCAGATCATCAATTAATCTCGTCTTGTTGCCCAATACCCGGGTTTAGTTATGGAGTAAGAACATTCTGGGGCCGAGTGTGGGGGAGGTGGGAGAACAGGGAATGTGGGGGTGGGGGGAACAGGGAATGTGGGGGTGGGGGGAGAACAGGGAATGTGGGGGTGGGGGGAACAGGGAGTGTGGGGGTGGGGGGGAACAGGGAGTGTGGGGATGGGGGGAACAGGGAATGTGGGGGTGGGGGGAACAGGGAGTGTGGGGGTGGGGGGAGAACAGGGAGTGTGGGGATGGGGGGAACAGGGAGTGCGGGGGTGGGGGGAACAGGGAGTGCGGGGCCTGAGGAAGAGAGGTGAAAGAGACTTTGAACAAAAGGCCTGTCATTAAGATGCAGCAATTTCAATGAGTGGGTTTCAATTTGAAAAGCATTTAGTTTGGTTTTATTCTTCAGTGCCACCTCTCCACCTGCACTCGAGGAGGGAGTGACCTGCAAGTGCTACTCAGTGGCTGATTGCTATTGAGAAGCTGTAATGAGAGGATTAGGGGTGATTACTGCCACTTGTAGTGAGAGTTTTCGCTGCTGCCTGGGGCTGGAGTGGGGAATGGCAGGAACCTCTCTCCCCCCCGAGGCAGGCTGTGCCCCGAAACCTCTCCAATTCCACACAATCCCTGCTCTCTCCCTGCCCTTCTCTCCACATTTTCTAACAGGCCCAGGAAGGTTTGAGTGAAGTCATTCTGAAGTAGCACATCTGTTGCTAGCTAATTTTGTCAAAGAGGTTTGGAGTTTTAAACCAAGTGACTTTGTCGCTGGAATAAATAAAAGGCTTGTGTAAATCAACAATATTTATCCAGCTTTAGAAATGGGGGAAGGGCAGGTAGGGGAATGGGGCAAGATTCCAGTGTGGAATATTGTACAGATGTTCCATATGTGTGTGAATAACAATATGTGTGCGTGTGTAAGGATGTGTATGTAAGGATATGTGTGTGTGTGTAAGGATGTGTATGTAAGGATATGTGTGCGTGTGTAAGGATGTGTGTGTGTAAGGGTGTATGAAATGTTTGTGTTAGAACATGTGTGCATGTGTGAAGATGTGTGTAGTTGTGTACATGTAAGGGTGTGTTAGCTTGTGTATGTGGATAAAGGTGTGTAAGGTGTATGGAAGAGTGTGAGTATGTGTAGTCTAAAAGTGTGCACATTTATATGTGTGTAAGGGTGTGTTATAGGATCTTTTTGTGTGTAAAGATGTATATAAGGGTGACTGTGAGTGTGTGTATGTAGATGGGTGTGTGTGTGTATGTAGATGGGTGTGGGGGTGTGTGAGTGTGTGTGGGTCTGTGAGTGTGCTCACAGTGTTGGAAGTGCCCAGATTCACCAGAATGAATTGGGGATGGGAATTGTGAAGTATCACATTGACATCAGTGGTATATTCCCCTGAGTCTGACAGACTGAGAGGTGATCAGAATCAGCTGTTTGAAATGATTGAAGAATTCAATAAGGTGGCGAGAAAGAGAAATGATTTCCTCTGGGATAGGAACCCTGAACAATGAGGATATTATCTTAAACTTAAGAGTTAGGCGATTTGGAACCCCACTAGGAAAAGTTATCCTCACTGATTTTAGTGAGAATCTGGAATCACTCCTGAAGAGGCTGTGAATGCTGGGAGATGATTTGGAAGTCGTAGGTCTGATGTTGACCTGCTATCAGGCAGCTGTTTGAATCAATAAGGCAAGGAAATGGAGTAGAACAGCGAGAGAGGAGGGAATACCCCTTCCCCATTCCACACCTGTTTGAGTTATGAGAGGCTGGATAGACTGGGATCTTTCTCTCTGGAGCATAGGAGGCTGAGGGGTGATCTTATAGAGGTCTATAAAATAATGGGGGGGCACAGATCAGCGAGATAGTCAATATCTTTTCCCAAAGGTAGGGGAGTCTAAAACTAGAAGGCATGGGTTTAAGGTGAGAGGGGAGAGATACAAAAGTGTCCAGAGGGGCAATTTTTTCACACAGAGGGTGGTGAGTGTCTGGAACAAGCTGCCAGAGGTAGTAGTAGAGGCGGGTACAATTTTATCTTTTAAAAAGCATTTAGACAGTTACATGGGTAAGATGGGTATAGAGGGATATGGCAATTGGGACTAGCTTAGGGGATTTTAATAAAGTGTGACATGGACAAGTTGTGCTGAAGATCCTGTTTCCTTGCTGTAAAGCTCGATGACCCAAAATCAGTTCCCCGCTGCCATTATATTTGATGGGGTTCAGATTTGGTCCACAGACACCAGCGGAAACGCAGACAGCTACTGGGATCCATTCACAGTCAGGCCAGCCCTTCTTGTTTCTTTACCCAATGAACATTCCTTCCGTGCTGATGAGATGCCCCGTGACAGGTTTGTCAGTGAAGTTAAAGTCCAGGAATAATAGAGACAGCGGCAGCATCAATGTGAATTTGCCTGAATGACGTAGACAGTGATAGCCAGGAACAGTTGTCTCCTGGACAGGGTGACTGTCACGGTGGGTTCCCCTCGGGGATGGGGTGAGGTCCGATGCTTTCCTCGACTTATATTAATGAGCCAGGACCGGGTGTTATTCCGAGACCGGGATTGTTTCTCGCTTTGCGGAGCGTATTATGGAGCGTGCTGGCATTGGGCTACATTCACGTGCCAGATCAGCGTCCTGTTTCCGAGAACACCACGTGTGGGTGGGTGAAAAAGAGCAGGGGACCCCCCCCCCCCCCCTGCTCTCCCACCTACCCAGCACCCATTCTTTCAATAACAATTTATAAGACCCTGCTGTTAATTAATGACCCCCCCCCGGCCCTCCCCTCACTGCATCTGGGCGATTTACCCAGGTGAGGGACCTGTATTTTTTCGGGGTCAGCTAGTATGGGTGAGTTTGAAAACTGAGACCAGGGTCTCTGCTTTACAATTCAAACACTACAGCCTGCAGGGCCTGCATGATTGAACAGACAGGGGGCCCTTTTGGACATGTTTCAGGAGGTGCAATTTCCTCTTTTTCAGAGGGCTCTGCACCTGGAATATCTTCCTGGGGTTCAGGAGCGGGGAGGCGAAAGATTTAAGTTTTAAAGTTTATTTATTCGTGTCACAAGTATGCTTACATTAACACCGAGGTGGAGGTGCCGGTGTTGGACTGGGGTAGGCACAGTGAGAAGTCTCACAACACCAGGTTAAAGTCCAACAGGTTTATTTGGAATCAAAGCCCTATGGAGCACTCACCTGATGAAGGAGCAGCACTCTGAAAGCTCGTGATTCCAAACGAACCTGTTGGACTTTAACCTGTTGGACATTAACACTGCAATGAAATTACTGTGAAAATCCCCTAGCCACCACACCTGTTCAGGTATACTCAGGGAGAATTAAAGCACGGCCAATGCACCTAACCAGCATGTCTTTCTGACTGTGGAAGGAAAATGGAGCACTCGGAGGAAACCCACATAGACATGGGGAGAACATGCAGACTCCCACACAGACATTGACTGAAGCCGGGTATTGAACCCAGGTCCCTGGCACTGTGAGGCAGCAGTGCCATCGTGGTGTGGTGTCTGAGATAGACGAGATTGCAGTCTCAGCTGGGGGGAGATACAACCTCCCCCAATCCCTCTCTCCTCCTCACTGGAAGTTATATCTCCCATCATGTCCTGGAGATTGTAACTCCTCCTTGTTATTTAGGTGTTCCAGGGTTGAGTGCAGGGTCAGGAAGATGGTGTCTGCTGTGGACCTGTTGCGGCAGTAAGTGAACTGTAATGGATCCATGTAGTCCTGGAGGCTGGAATTGATTTGTGCCATGACTAACCTTTCAGAGTACTTCATAATGATGGATATCAGAGCCACTGTCCGATAGTCATTAAGACACACTGCTTGGTTTCTCTTAGGTACTCTTACGTACAGCCTCTCCTTATAACTCAAACCATCAAGTCCTGGTAGCACCCTAGTAAATTTTTTCTGCACTCTTTCTAGTTTAATAATATCCTTTCTATAATAGGGTGACCAGAACTGTACACAGAATTTCAAGTGTGGCCTTACCAATGTTTTGTACAACTTCAACAAGACATCCCAACTCCTGTATTCAATGTTCTGACCAATGAAACCAAACATGCTGAATGCCTTCTTCACCACTCTGTCCACCTGTGACTCCACTTTCAAGGAGCTATGAACCTGTACCCCGAGATCTCTTTGTTCTGTAACTCTCCCCAACGTCCTACCATTAACTGAGTCAGTCCTGCCCTGGTCAATCTCCCAAAATGCATCACCTTGCATTTATCTACATTAAACTCCATCTGCCATTCGTCAGCCCACTGGCCCAATTGATCAAGATCCCGTTGCAATTAGTGATAACCTTCTTCACTGTCCACTATGCCACCAGTCTTGGTGTAATCCATAAACTTACTAACCAAGCCTCCTAAATTCTCATCCAAATCATTAATATAAATGACAAACAACAGTGGACTCATCACTGATCTCTGAGGCACACCGCTGGTCACAGTCCTCCAGTTTGAAAATGGATATATTGGAGGAGTTGGGTCAGTTTTACATGGAGAAGCGAAGGTCAAGAGGAGATTTAATAGAGATGTTTAAAATCATGAGAGACTGGGAGAAAATAATCAAAGAATCCCTACAGTGTAGAAGGAGGCCATTCGGTATTCTACAATCCCACCCAGTCCCTATTCCAGTAACCCCATATAGCTACCCTGATAATCCCTCCAAAGTTTATTTATTAGTCACAAATAAGGCTTACATTAACACTGCAATGAAGTTACTGTGAAATTCCCCTAGTCACCACATTCCAGTGCCTGTTTAGGTCAATGCTCCAAACCAGCATGCCTTTCAGGCTGTGGGAGGAAACCGGACCACCCGGAGGAAACCCATGCAGACATGGGGAGAACGTGCAAACTCCACACAGACAGTGACCCGAGGCTGGGATTGAACCCGGGTCCCTGCCGCTGTGAGGCAGCAGTGCTAACCACTGTCCACTGTGCTGCCTCCTTGGTGGTAGGACAAACTGTTCCCATTGGTGGAAGGATTGAAGATCAGAGTCACAGATTTGAAATAAGTGATAAAAGAAGCAAAGGTGACACGAGGAGAAACCTTTTCACAGAGCAAGCAGTTCGAATCTGGAGTGCACGGCCTGAGAGTGTGGTGGAGGCAGGTTCAATCCTGGGCTTTCTAAAGAGAATCGAATAATTAAAGGACAAGGAGAAATCTGCAGATCCGTAGGGAAATAATGGGGGCGAAAGCACTCACTGAATTGCTCTCAATGTGGATAAAAAGGGACTGAATGGCCGGCAGCTTTAAACCATTCAATAACCATACATTACATTTGAAGTTCCACACTGTTAGAAGATCCATTGAACCATTGGATGGTTCAACAGTCAATACTCTGCCCCTGAGTGATACTGCGTCAGACCAACCAATATCAATCACCAAAACATACTGGGATCTTGCTCTGTGCAAACTGGCTCTCACCTTTCCTACGTTGCATCAACAAGGACACTTAAGGCTCCACAAAGTGCTTTCAGATGCTCTGAGGCTCTTTCATTTTTGAAACAGGTAAACGGGCGTTTTGAATTCAATTTCTCACCTATTTCGCACACATTGGGCAGAATTCCGAACATATGGAGAAATCCGAGGGAGCAGTTGGTTGTGGAAATTTCTGCCGGAGCTGCAGAAAGTGCCTCAGCTGCTGACTTGCTTTCTGTCTCTTCCTTGGTTCCCGCTGTGAACATGACAGTGATCAGAGCTGGAGACGCGCAGACTTTTCCAAAAGAATTATATTCTTAAGGCCTGATGGCAGACAAGAACCTGACAACAGCAGGAGAGGAGATAGCTGATTCACCAAAATGTAAAACGTACAAGTCCCTGTGCTGTGAAAAGCAACATCCCCATCAAACACTCCCAGGACAGGTACAGAACGGGGTTAGATACAGAGTAAAGCTCCCTCTGCACTGTCCCCCCATCAAACACTCCCAGGACAGGTACAGCACGGGGTTAGATACAGAGTAAAGCTCCCTCTACACTGTCCCCCCATCAAACACTCCCAGGACAGGTACAGCACGGGGTTAGATACAGAGTAAAGCTCCCTCTACACTGTCCCCCCATCAAACACTCCCAGGACAGGTACAGCACGGGGTTAGATACAGAGTAAAGCTCCCTCTGCACTGTCCCCCCATCAAACACTCCCAGGACAGGTACAGAACAGGGTTAGATACAGAGTAAAGCTCCCTCTGCACTGTCCCCCCATCAAACACTCCCAGGACAGGTACAGCACGGGGTTAGATACAGAGTAAAGCTCCCTCTGCACTGTCCCCCCATCAAACACTCCCAGGACAGGTACAGAACGGGGTTAGATACAGAGTAAAGCTCCCTCTGCACTGTCCCCCCATCAAACACTCCCAGGACAGGTACAGCACGGGGTTAGATACAGAGTAAAGCTCCCTCTGCACTGTCCCCCCATCAAACACTCCCAGGACAGGTACAGCACGGGGTTAGATACAGAGTAAAGCTCCCTCTACACTGTCCCCCATCAAACACTCCCAGGACAGGTACAGCACGGGGTTAGATACAGAGTAAAGCTCCCTCTACACTGTCCCCCATCAAGCACTCCCAGGACAGTAGGACTAGGGGGCACAGCCTCAAGATAAAGGGGAGGCGGTTTAGAACGGAGTTGAGGAGGAACTTCTTCACTCAAAGGGTGGTGAATCTCTGGAATTCTCTGCCCGTTGAAGTGGTGGAGGCTGCCTCGCTAAATATTTTTAAGAAGCGGGTTGATGGGTTCTTGATAAGAGAGGGGATTAAGGGTTATGGGGAGAGGGCGGGAAAGTGGAACTGAGCCACAACAGATCAGCCATGATCTTATTGAATGGCGGGGCAGGCTCGAAGGGCTAGATGGCCTACTCCTGCTCCTATTTCTTATGTTCTTATGTTCTTATGTTCTTGACAGGTACAGCACGGCGATAGATACAGAGTAAAGCTCCCTCTACACTGTCCCCATCAAACACTCCCAGGACAGGTACAGCACGGGGTTAGATACAGAGTAAAGCTCCCTCTACACTGTCCCCCATCAAACACTCCCAGGACAGGTACAGCACGGGGTTAGATACAGAGTAAAGCTCCCTCTACACTGTCCCGCATCAAACACTCCCAGGACAGGTACAGCACGGGGTTAGATACAGAGTAAAGCTCCCTCTACACTGTCCCTCATCAAACACTCCCAGGACAGGTACAGCACGGGGTTAGATACAGAGTAAAGCTCCCTCTACACTGTCCCTCATCAAACACTCCCAGGACAGGTACAGCACGGGGTTAGATACAGAGTAAAGCTCCCTCTACACTGTCCCTCATCAAACACTCCCAGGACAGGTACAGCACGGCGTTAGATACAGAGTAAAGCTCCCTCTACACTGTCCCCATCAAACACTCCCAGGACAGGTACAGCACGGGGTTAGATACAGAGTAAAGCTCCCTCTACACTGTCCCTCATCAAACACTCCCAGGACAGGTACAGCACGGGGTTAGATACAGAGTAAAGCTCTCTCTACGCTGTCCCCATCAAACACTCCCAGGACAGGTACAGCACGGGGTTAGATACAGAGTAAAGCTCCCTCTACACTGTCCCCATCCAACACTCCCAGGACAGGTACAGCACGGGGTTAGATACAGAGTAAAGCTCCCTCTACACTGTTCCCCCATCAAACACTCCCAGGACAGGTACAGCACAGGGTTAGATACAGAGTAAAGCTCCCTCTACACTGTCCCCCCATCAAACACTCCCGGGACAGGTACAGCACCGGGTTAGATACAGAGTAAAGCTCCCTCTACACTGTTCCCCCATCAAACACTCCCGGGACAGGTACAGCACGGTGTTAGATACAGAGTAAAGCTCCCTCTGCACTGTCCCCCATCAAACTCTCCCAGGACAGGTACAGCACGGGGTTAGATACAGAGTAAAGCTCCCTCTGCACTGTCCCCCCATCAAACACTCCCAGGACAGGTACAGCACGGGGTTAGATACAGAGTAAAGCTCCCTCTGCACTGTCCCCCCATCAAACACTCCCAGGACAGGTACAGAACGGGGTTAGATACAGAGTAAAGCTCCCTCTGCACTGTCCCCCCATCAAACACTCCCAGGACAGGTACAGCACGGGGTTAGATACAGAGTAAAGCTCCCTCTACACTGTCCCCCATCAAACACTCCCAGGACAGGTACAGCACAGGGTTAGATACAGAGTAAACTCCCTCTACACTGTCCCCCATCAAACACTCCCAGGACAGGTACAGCACGGGGTTAGATACAGAGTAAAGCTCCCTCTTTATCCTCCTTCCTAATTGGACAGGTTGAATTCAATTTGGGTGCAGGGTTTGGAATTAAAAGTTAAAGTTTATTTATTAGTCAGAAGTAAGGCTTACATTAACACTGCAATGAGATTACTGTGAAAATCCCCTACTTGCCACAATCTGTTTGGGTCAATGTATCTAACTAGCACATCTTTCAGACATTGCAACATTGCCACCAATTGCCCACAATTGCTTTCTCCACACTGGTGTTGTTGCCTCTGTCTGAGAGACCCAAGTGTCTCACTGAAAGCTTGTTTGTTTGTTGTGGTGTCCTTGAACCTCCCCTCACATTGACTGGTGAAGCTGGTGCAGTGTCTGCTGTGCTCCATGCAGCCTCTGTCTCAG
The DNA here is from genome assembly GCF_965287045.1 of Carcharhinus amblyrhynchos. NCBI lineage: Eukaryota > Metazoa > Chordata > Chondrichthyes > Carcharhiniformes > Carcharhinidae > Carcharhinus > Carcharhinus amblyrhynchos. The sequence continues at coordinate 146,621,694 of NC_137325.1, read as the reverse complement.
TCACTGGACTGGGTGTGTGGAAGCCTTTGCTGGTGTTGCAATAATTGGCAGTGTGCCAGGCTGTCACTGGGTGGCAGAACCTTCCTCACAGAGGGAGCTTGTTTCAACCATTCTCAGCTTGCATGTCTCAAAAATGTCACTGGGGTATTGTGCCGTGCGTCTGCCTCGGATCTGTCTCACCCAGGAGGGAGGATCACAGAGACTACACTGATAGCAGACTACACCAGTAATCTGCCAGCTTCAAACCAAACTATCGCAGTCCAATCTATTCATTCCTCCAGTAAGTTAATCATTAAAAAACTTAAATAAAGAATAAAAACTGTTCAAAATATGGATTCCGAACCAACCCGTGGGGATTGTCTTTATTATCTCACAATCCAAAGGGACAAGGAAGAATCCAATGGGACAGGACATTTGACAATTATAGATACAAGTTAGAAATGTTCAGAAAAAATTGAAGATTGACCTCCCTGGAGGAGATTGATCAAAGAGGTTGATCGATGCCCCTCATTATTTTATAGACCTCTAAAAGATCACCCCTCAGCCTCCTACACTCCAGGGAAAAAAGTTCCAGTCTATCCAGCCTCTCCTTATAACTCAATCCATCAAATCCCAGCAGCATCCTAGTAAATCTTTTCTACACTCTCTCTAGTTTAATAATATCCTTTCTATAATAGGGTGACCAGAACTGTACATAGTATTCCAAGTGTGGCCTTACCAATGTCTTGTACAACTTCAACAAGACATCCCAACTCCTGTATCCAATGTTCTGACCGATGAAACCAAGTATGCCGAATACCTTCTTCACCACTCTGTCCACCTGTGACTCCACTTTCAAGGAGCTATGAACCTGTACCCTAGATCCCTTTGTTCTGTAACTCTTCCCAATATCCTACCAATAACTGGGTAGTTCCTGCCCCGATTTGATCTACCAAAATGCATAACCTCACATTTATATAAATTAAACTCCATCTGCCATTCATTGGCTCACTGCCCCAACAGCTTCACATCAAAGACAGCTAATCCCTTTATAATCTCTTTAAGCTGTCAATAAAAATGTGGAATTACAAGCCCACCACAGTGATAATGAAAGGGTGTGGAAGCAGTCAAGCAAAACTAGTCCCATAATGACAACCCTCAGTCTTATGTCAACAAACATCTATTGAAATTCAGCAGCACTCATGTTTTCCAGCTGCCGGCTGCTTGTTACTTCTTCTCAAGTTCTGACGGGTATTTAAATTTCTTGGCAGCTTGAGCATTCTAAAGACCTTACCCATTTTTTAATGCACATTCATGTATACTCTTAACAATCCCAAAGGGGTAACTTAGCCCTCCAAAAAGCTCCACTAGATTTAGACATTCCTCCAAAGGGTGATCAACATTTTACCTTTTAAAAAGCATTGAGGCAGTTACATGGGTAAGGTGGGTAAAGAGAGATATGGGCCAAATACGGGCAATTGGGACTAGCTGAGTGGTTAAAAAGGTGGCATGGAGAAGGTGGGCTGAAGGGTCTGTTTCCATCCTGTAAACTTCTTGAAAAACCTGAGGGATGATAAGTCCCCTGGACCAGATGGGATACATCCTAGGATTCTTTGGGAGGCAAGGGATGAGATTGCGGAGCCTTTAGCTTTGATCTTTGGGCCCTCACTGTCCACGGGGATGGTCACAGTAAAAAGTCTGACAACACCAGGTTTTCGTCCAACCGATTTATTTGATAGTAAATGCACAAGCACACACACGGGGATGGTGCCAGAGGACTGGAGAGGGTGAATGTTGTTCCTCTCTTCAAGAAAGGAAATAGGAATGACCCTGGTAATTATAGGCCAGTTAGTCTTACTTCAGTGATTGGTAAGTTAATGGAAAGGGTCCTGAGAGATAGAATTTATGACCATTTGGAAAGATGCAGCTTAATCTGGGATAGTCAGCACGGATTCATGAGGAGTAAGTCCTACCTCACAAATTTGATTGAATTCTTTGAGGAGGTAACTAAGTGGGTAGATGAAGGTAGAGCAGTTGATGTCGTACACATGGATCTTAATAAGGCATTTGATAAGATTCCCCATGGTAGGCTCATGAAGAAAGTAAGGAGGTGTGGGATAGAAGGAAATTTGGCTGATTGGGTAAGTAACTGGCTGTATCATAGAAATCAGAGAGTGGTGGTGGAAGGAAAATTTTCAGACTGGAGGCCAGTTACCAGCGGTGTACCACAGGGATCAGTGCGGGGTCCTCTGCTATGTGTGATTTTTATCAATGACTTGAAAGAGGGGGCTGAAGGGTGGGTCAGTAAATTTGCTGATGACACCAAGATTGGTGGAGTAGTGGATAAGGTGGAGGGCTCTTGTGGGTTGCAAAGAGACATTGATAGGATACAGAGCTGGGCCGAAAAGTGACTGATGGAGTTTAACCCTGATAAGTACGAGTTGATTCATTTTGGTCGGACAAATTTGAATGCGGATTACAGGGTCAACAGCAGGGTTCCAAGGAATGTGGAGGAACAGAGAGATCTTGGAGTTCATATCCACAGATCTCTGAAGGTTGCCATTCAAGTGGATAGAGCTGTGAAGGCCTATAGTGTGTTAGCATTTATTAACAGGGGGTTTGAGTTTAAGAACCGTGGGGTTATGCTACAACTATACAGGACCTTGGTGAGACCACATTTGGAATATTGTGTACAGTTCTGGTCACCTCACTATAAGGAGGATGTGGAAGCATTGGAGAGAGTGCAGAGGAGATTTACCAGGATGCTGCCTGGTTTGGAGGGTAGGTCTTATGAGGAAAGGTTGAGGGAGCTGGGGCTTTTCTCTTTAGAGCGGAGGGGGATGAGAGGCGACTTAATAGAAGTTTATAAGATGATGAGGGGGATAGATAGAACAAAACAAAGAACAAAGAACAATACAGCACAGGAAACAGGCCCTTCGGCCCTCCAAGCCTGCGCTGCTCATGAGCCCAACTAGACCATTCGTTTGTATCCCTCCATTCCCAGTCTGCTCATGTGACTATCCAGATAAGTCTTAAACAATCCCAGCGTGTCTGCCAACACCACCCTGCTTGGCAGTGCATTCCAGGCCCCCAGCACCCTCTGTGTAAAATACGTTCCCCGAGTGGACGTTCAGAGACTATTTCCTCGGGTGGATGTAGCTGTTATTAGGGGGCATAACTATAAGGTTCATGGTGGCAGATATAGGAGGGATGTCCAAGGTAGATTCTTTACTCAGAGTATGGTTATGGTTTGGTTATGGTTCACTCAAAGGGTGGTGAATGTCTGGAATTCTCTGCCCGTTGAAGTGGTGGAGGCTGCCTCGCTAAATATTTTTAAGACGCGGGTTGATGGGTTTTTGATAAGAGAGGGGATTAAGGGTTATGGGGAGAGGGCGGGAAGGTGGAACTGAGCCACGACAGATCAGCCATGATCTTATTGAATGGCGGGGCAGGCTCGAAGGGCTAGATGGCCTACTCCTGCTCCTATTTCTTATGTTCTTATGGAATAGACTGCCTGCTGTGATAGTGGAGTCGGACACTTTATGAACTTTCAAGTGGTTATTGGATAGGCACATGGAGCACACCAGAATGATAGGGAGTGGGATAGCTTGATCTTGGGTTTGGACAAAGCTCGGCACAACATCGAGGGCTGAAGGGCCTGTACTGTGCTGTGCTGTCCCGTTCTATGTTTCTAAATACGAATCTGTTTGAAGACAGCCGTATTTTAAATGCACTGCTGCCTCCGTGAGCTGCAGGTGTGTAAAACATCTCCCACCCCAGTTCCTCCACCCCAACCCTGATGAAAATGGAGGGTGCAGGTTCAGGGGAAACTCTGAGTTCTGGTGTCTTTCTGGCTAAGGTGCGGAGCCCTTACAGCTTTGTGAAAGTTTGAATCATGGATACTATTGTAATGTCGGAAACCTCACATCCCAGTTTACTCACAGCAAGCTCCAAACAAACAGAAATCAGAAAACGACCAGAGCATCTGTTGTTAAAAAAGGGGTAAACATAGGCTATTTCAAAGAACAAAGCAGAGTACAGCACAAGAACAAACCCTTCAGCACTCCAAGTTTGCACCAATCATGGTGCTTACCTCAACTAAAGCTGTGTGCACTTACGGTGTCCTTATCCTTCCATTCTCATCCTATTTATATATTCAATTAGATGCTCCTTAAATGTCACTATCGAACCTGCTCCCACCACCTCTCCGGGCAGCGCGATCCAGACATTCGCGAGCCTCTGTATAAAAAACTTGCCTCGCACATCTCCGCGAAACTTTTCCCCACGCACCTTAAACTTATTTCATGGGGAGAGACCAAGAACAAAGACAATTACAGCACAGGTACAAACCCTTCAGACCTTTAAGCCTGCCCTGACCATGCCGCCCGATTGGACTAAGACCCCTGACCATACCCCTCTATTCCCATCCTATTCATGTAATTGTCAAGACAGCCTTTAAAAGTTAATATTGTTGCAGCTTCCACTACCTCCCCCAGCACCAAGTTCCAGGCACCCACCGTCCTCTGTGTTAAAAGCTTGCCTCGTATATCTCCTTTCAATCTTGCCCCTCACCTTAAACCCTGTGCCCCCTAGTAATTGACTCTTCCACCCTGGAAAAAAGCTTCTGACTAACCACTCTGTCCATGCCCCTCATAGCTAATGCCCTCCATACCAGGCAACATCCTGGGAAATCTTTTCTGTACCCTCTCCAAAGCCTCCACATCCTTCTGGTAGTGTGGAGACCAGAATTGAACACTATATTCCAAGTGCAGCCTAACTAAGGTTCTATAAAGCTGCAACATGACTTGTTAATTTTAAACTCAATGCCCCAGCCGATGAAGGCAAGAATGCCGTATGCCTTCTTAACTACCTTCTCCACCTGTGTTGCTGCTTTCAGTGGCATTTGTACCTGTACACCCAGATCCCTCTGCCTGTCGATACTCTTAAGGGTTCTGCCATTTACTGTATAAATGGCAGAACATTTTGCTTTTCACTGAAATAGCGCCATGGGATCATTCATGTCACACTGAGAGGCAGGTTGGTTTAATACTTGATCTGAAAGATGGCTTCTCAACAGTGCAGTGGTTCTACCACCGCCCCCCCCCCCTTCTCCACCTCATATCACACTAGGATGATCCACCAAGGTTATATGCTGAAATCTCTACGCTTCTGAACCTTAAGCAAGAGGATTTTTGCATCAGCCTTCCCTGCAGGGGATACAAATTGTTAGGATATCAGATTAGGAACCCCAAGGTATCTTATGAAGCCAAACTAGTCCCTAGCCATTAGTGTGGTCTTAGTGTAAGGATGTTTCAGTCCAGGCACAATTCTACTGACACACTAGAAAGCTTTTATCAAAACATTTATTTATTTAATGACACAGTTTAATTATAACAAATGAATTAGCTAATCATTTAACAATTGAACCATACTTAAGATATAAGTCTTAACTGCTAATCTAATACAATTCAATCAATATTCCTCTTATAGGCTTAAACACCATCTTTAGAATTAATTAGCAATTGGGCATATTTGTTGTGACTTAGGCTACCAGTCCTAGAGCTTTCTGAACACCTTTGGAGAGAGAGAGAAAGAGAGAAAGAGACCTATTTCTTCTGGCAGTCCAGGCAGCAACAGCTTGTACTTGTAAAATGAAACTGAAATAGAATTTCTTCCCTCCAAGCTTAGCTCCTCCCATTAAGCACATGACTCTGTCCCTGTAAATCACCTAATCAAAACTTGACGTTGAAATTCCCAGGGAATCCCCAAGTAAACACAAATGCATTAACTCTGTTTCGAACAAGCACTCCAAGGGATAAATTATTACTTATCCTGTCCTGCCAGCTACTAATTTAAAGGTTTTGCTAGACAAATCAACACCTGCAAAACAGATCTGAATTCTAAACATGCTCCTTAAAGGGATCAGGATATACCTATTTCTTAAAGGCATCGTATCCTCACAAAGTAACCAGATATCACTGCAAATCAGAAAATGGAAGGGTAGAAGCAACTTAGAAAATTACAAACACTAAGAAAGTGAACAAATTGCTGAAACTGTGACATTGCACGTCCTCAGGTCCTGCTGGTCTTCATCCAAAGGTCAAGTGGGAAGTGAGATAGTTGGTGCATTGGTTTTAATTTTCCAAAATTCCCTAGATTTGTGGAAGGTGGCATTAGATTGGCAAACAGCTATCATAGCTTTCACCTGTCACAGCTTACCTTCTCGTATCAGTTTCTCTGCCATTTGTCTATTCACACCTTCTATTCTCTTTATGAGCTGCCATTAGCACCTCTTAGCCTTTCCCCTGGTTTCTGTGACTATGACTCATCTCTCACTACCTCCCCCTACCGTATAAATATCTCCCACTTTCTCTGCCTTTTAGCTTTGACAAAGGGTCATCTGGACTCAAAACATCAGCTCTTTTCTCTCCTTACAGATGCTGCCAGGCCTGCTGAGATTTTCCAGCATTTTCTCTTTTGGATTTAGATTCCAGCATCCGCAGTAATTTGCTTTTATCATAGCTTTATTCAAAATGAGAGGGAAATAGCAAGCAGGAAACTATAGGCCAGTTAGCTTATCAGTCATCACAAAAATGTTAGAAGCTTTTATCAAAAACATTATAGCAGGGCACTTAAAAAGATTCAAGATAATAGGCAGAGTGAACATAGGTTTTGCAAGAGGGAAATCATTTTAACCTGTTCGATTGAGTTCTTTGAAGAAGTAACATGCTGTAGATAAAGGGGAACAGGTGGATGCACTGTACCTAGATTTCCAGATGCCATTTATAAGATGCCACATCAAAGGTTATTACAGAAAATAAAAGCTCATGTTATAAGGGGTAACATGTTGCCATTAACAGAGAATTAATCACCAAACAGGAAACAGAGAGTAAGCTTCAAAGGGTAAGTTTTTGGTTGGAAGGATGTGATGAGTGTTGTGCCATACAGATTAGTGCTGATGCCTCAACTTTTAACAATTTATATCAATGACCTGGATGAAGGGATTAAGGATTTGGCTGCTAGATTTGTTGATGACACCAAGTGGTTCAACCAGTGGTTTCCCCCCCATATCATACTCGGATAGTTCACCAGGGTTATATGCTGAAATCTCTACAGTGAATCCTGATCCCACAACCTTCTGAAGCTGAAGCAAGAGGAGCTTTGCATCAGTTTTCACTGCAGGGGATTCAAGTTATTAGGATACCAGGTCAGGTATTTATTATGAAGCCAGGCTGGAATGCTTTTATCAAAACAAACTTTATTAACAACACAGTATCATTATAAAAAATCAATTAGCTAAACTTTTAACAATTGAATCATCCTTAAACATAACAAGATACAAGTCTTAATGGCTAACCCAGCTAACGGTGGCACAGTGGCACAGTGCTTAGCACTGCTGCCTCACAGCACCAGGGACCTGGGTTCAATGCTCAGATCATTGTCTGCACATTCTCCCCGTGTAAGGTAACAAGGTAGGCAGGGAAGCAAGTTGTGACGAGGAAGTAAGGAGGCTATAAAGGGACATTGATAGGTTAAGTGAGTAGGTAAGAATCTGGCAAATGGAATTTAATGCGGGAAAATGTGAAATTGTTCATTTAGCAAGAAGAATAAAAAAATAAGCTGATCACCTAAGCAGTGAGAGATTGCAGAGCTCTGAGATGCAGAGGGATCTGGGTGTCCTAGTGAATTACAAAAGGCAGGATACAGGTATAGCAAGTAATTAGGAAAGCTTATGGAATGTTATTGTTTATTGTGAGGGTAATTGAATACAAAATTAGGGAGGTTATGCTTCAGTTGTACAGGGCATTGGTGAGACCACACCTGGAATACTGTGTGCTGTACTAGTCTCTTTATTTACGAAAAGATGTAAATATGTTGGAAGCAGTTCCGAGAAGGTTTATTAAACTTGAATTAGCTTGAATGGCAGGATTGTCTTCTGAGGAAAGGTTGAACAGGCTAGGTTTGTATCTGGTGGGGTTTAGAAGAGAAAGAAGCAACTTGATTGAATCATTTAAGATCCTGAGGACTTTTGGTGAGGTGGATGCAAAGAGGATGTTTCCTTTTATGTGAGAATTAGGGGTTATTATTTAAAAATGAAAGGTTGCCCATTGAAGAGGAGAAATAGTTCTCTGTCAGAGGGAGTTGAATCTCTGGAACTCTCTTTATCAAAAGGCAGTGGAACAGTCTCTGAATATTTTTTAGGTAGAGCATTAAGAGAGATTCTTGATTAACGAGGAGGTGAAAGGTTATCAGGGGTCGGCAGGAATGAGGGGTTGAAGTTACAATCAGGTCAGCCATGATCTTACTGAATGGCAGAGCAGGATCAAGGAGCCAAATATCACTCAGTACTCACCTCCAGGATGCCCAAAGCAATAACTGCTAATGTACAGAGGGAGCTTGGGTTGGGGGGGGGGGGACGGGGGGTGGGGTGGGGGGAGTCAGTTTTAGCTGGAAGGGTTCAGTAGTTCAGGGGTCTCCCCTGGCAAGGGGGGAACAGGTAGTTAGCTGGTTTGCTTGCTGTAAAACCTTTAAACAATTCTCTGGAAGTCAATTTCAGAGATCTGTCAGGTTGCAATGCTATCTGCTCTCTGTTTAGAAACTACAAACATTGAAGATAGGACCAGGAGGAAGCCCTTTGAGTCTGCTCCTCCATTCATTACAATCACGGCTGATCAACCAACTCAAAGCCTAATCCTGCTTTCTCCCCATAACCTTTGATCCCATTCACCCCCAGTGCTATATCCAGCTGCCTCTTGAATACATTCAATGTTTTGGCATCAATTCCTTCCTGTGGGAATGAATTCCACAGGCTCACCGGGTGAAGAAATGTCCCCTCACCTCCGTCATAAATGATCTATCCTGAATCCTCAGACTGTGACCCCTGGTTCTGGACTCCCCCACCATTGGGAATATCATCCCTGCATCTACCCTGTCTAGTCCTGTTAGAATTTTATCAGTCTCTATGAGATTCCTCCACCCCATTCCGGCAAAAACAATCCTATTTATTGCATAAGCTTTGAAGTGCTTTGTTTGCATTCCATGACACACCCTGTAACTTGCCATTGCTGCCTCCTTCAGAGGAGACATTATGATTATTTATACAGCACTTCACAATCCATTAACTCGGAAGTGCTTCCTAGAAAGCACAGCTGTTCAGTCTGAGTTCATTCTTTAAAAGGGGTAATTTTTTTCCAATAAAGGCAGCATGAGGCTGCCTTCCACCATACCAGCAGGTGGCACCACTCAGACACAATGGCCATGAGTTTAATTTACGTTAATTTTAATATATTTACATATGATTAACAGCCCCCCCCGCCCGCCCCCCACCCACCCCAGATACTGAGTCCTTGCCACATTTCCAAACTGCACCAAGCTGACATCAAGGGAGAGTGTCCAGGGTGCGTGGGGTCCTTAATCATGTTGGCTGCTTTGCCGAGACAGCGGGAAGTGTAGACAGAGTCAATGGGTGGGAGCCTGATTTGAGCGATGGACTGGGCTTCATTTACAACCCTTTGTAGCTCCTTGCAATCTTGGGCACAGCGGGAGCCATACAACAGAAATAATGCTTTCTATGTTGCATTCATAAAAGTTAGTGAGAGTTGTAGTGGAAATGCTAAATTTCTTTAGACTTCTGAGAAAGTAGAGGCGTTGGTGGGCTTTCTTAACTATAGTGTCAGCATGGGGGGACCAGGACAGGTTGTTGGTGATCTGAACATCTAAAAACTTGAAGCTCTCGACCAGTTCTCCTTCATCCCTGTTGATGTAGACAGGGACATGTTCTCCTTTACGCTTCCTGAAGTTGATGACCATTTCCTTCATTTTGCTGACATTGAGGGAGAGATTATTGTCGTTGCACCAGTTCACCAGATTCTCTATCTTGTACTTCCTCTCATCATTGTTTGAGATCCGACCCACTACATTGGTGTCATAGCAACTTGAAAATCCAGTTGGAGAGGAATTTGGCCACACAATCACAGGTGTATAAGGAGTATAGTAGGGGGCTGGAGAACACAGCCTTGTAAAAATATAAAAAATATAAAAAAGGATAGCAAGAGTTTTTATAAATACATAAAAAGGAAGAGGCTGGCTAGGGTGAACGTTGGACCCTTAGAATATGAGAAGGGGGACTTAGTGGTAGGGGATGGGGATATGGCTGAGGTCTTGAATAACTTTTTTGTTTCTGTCTTCACGGAGGAGGACGTGAATAATTTGCCGGGTGCTAGCGATGGAAAGATGGTAGGACTGGAGGGTCTGAACGACATTATTGTTATTAGAGAGGCGGTGCTCGACGGACTGGAGGGGCTGATTGTGGACAAGTCCCCAGGACCGGATGGAATGCATCCAAGGGTTCTGAAAGAAATGGCGGAGGTGATAGTGGATGCCTTGGTGGTTATTTTCCAAACATCGCTGGATTCCGGGGAAGTGCCGGAAGATTGGAAAATGGCTAATGTTATGCCGTTGTTTAAGAAGGGTGCCAGGCAAAAGGCAGGGAATTATAGGCTGGTTAGTTTAACGTCTGTTGTGGGTAAAATGTTAGAATCCGTCATCAAGGAGGAAATAGCGAGGCATCTTGAGGGGAATTGCTTGATAGAGCGGATGCAGCATGGTTTCGTTAAGGGGAAGTTGTGTCTGACAAATTTACTGGAGTTCTATGAGGATGTGTCTAGGGCGGTGGATAGAGGAGAGCCGGTGGATGTGGTCTTTCTTGATTTTCAGAAGGCGTTTGACAAGGTACCTCACAAGAGGTTATTGCAGAAGGTCAGGGGGCGTGGAGTTGGGGGTAGGGTGTTAGCATGGATAGAGGACTGGCTGTCAAATAGGAGGCAGAGAGTGGGGGTCAATAGGTGCTATTCGGATTGGCGGTTGGTGACTAGTGGAGTGCCCCAGGGGTCGGTGCTGGGGCCTCAGCTATTTACCATTTATATAGATGATCTGGAGGAGGGAACCGAGTGTATGGTGTTGAAATTTGCTGATGACACCAAGATTGGTGGAACCGCAAATTGTGCGGAGGGTGTGGAGAGTCTGCAGAAGGATCTAGATAGGCTGGGCAAATGGGCCAGGAACTGGCAAATGGAATTTAATGTTGGCAAGTGTGAGGTGGTCCACTTTGGTAGGAAGAATGGTAGGAAGGACTATTATTTACGTGGCGAAAAACTGCAGCAGGCGACGGTGCAGAGGGACCTCGGGGTCCTTGTGCATGAGTCACAAAAACCCAGCTTGCAGGTGCAGCAGGTGGTCAGGAAGGCGAATGGGGTGCTGGCCTTCATCGCGAGGGGGATTGAATATAAAAGTAGGGAGGTCTTGCTGCGGCTGTATAGGGCTTTGGTGAGGCCGCAGCTGGAGTACTGTGTGCAGTTTTGGGCGCCGTACTTACGCAAGGATATTTTGGCCTTGGAGGGAGTGCAGAGGAGGTTTACTAGGCTGATGCCGGAGTTGAGGGGGTTGAGCTATGAGGAGAGGCTGAATAAACTAGGCTTGTACTCGTTAGAGTTTAGAAGAATGAGGGGAGATCTCATTGAGACATATAAGATGATGAATGGGATGGATAAGATAGAGGTGGAGAGACTCTTCCCGCTCAGAAAGGACAGTAGGACTAGAGGGCACAGCCTCAAGATAAAGGGGAGGCGGTTTAGAACGGAGTTGAGGAGGAACTTCTTCACTCAAAGGGTGGTGAATCTCTGGAATTCTCTGCCCGTTGAAGTGGTGGAGGCTGCCTCGCTAAATATTTTTAAGACGCGGGTTGATGGGTTTTTGATAAGCGAGGGGATTAAGGGTTATGGGGAGAGGGTGGGAAAGTGGAACTGAGACACGACAGATCAGCCATGATCTTATTGAATGGCGGGGCAGGCTCGAAGGGCTGGATGGCCTACTCCTGCTCCTATTTCTTATGTTCTTATGTTGTGGGGCTCTGGTGTTGAGGATGACCGTGGAGGAGGTGTTGTTGCCTATCCTTACTGATTGTGGTCTGTGAGTGAGGAAGTTCAGGATCCACTCACAGAGGGAGGTGCTGAGGCCCAAGCCATGGAACTTGGGATGAGTTTCATGGGAATAATAGTGTTGAAGGCTGAACTGTAGTCAATAAATAGGAGTCTGACATAGGTATCCTTCTTATCTCGGTGTTCCAGGGTTGAGTGTAGGACCAGGGAGATGGCGTCTGCTGTGGACTTGTTGCGGCGGTAGGCAAACTGTAGTGGATCCAGGCAATCCGGGAGGCTGGAACTGATTCGTGCCACGACCAACCTTTTGAATCACTTCATAATGATGGATGTCAGAGCCACTGGCCGATAGCCATTAAGTCACGCTGCCTGGCTTTCCTTTGGTACCAGGATGGTGTTCGTCTTCTTGAAGCAGGTAGGCACCTCAGATTATTGTAAAGAGAGGTTGAAGATGGCTGGGAGTACCCCAGCCACCTGATCTGTGGGGGATCTGGGTGCACATCTGGGCCAGTCACTTTCCATGGGTTAACCTTCGAGAAGGCTGCTCTGACGTTTGCTCTGACCTCAGTTCGTCTGAGGCATCTGGGGTGGATGGCGTGCTCTCTCTGACCTCTTGCTCAAAATGGGTGTAGAATTCACTGAGCTCATCAGGGAGGGGTGCGTTTGTGGTGGTGATTTTACATGCCTTCATCGTGTAGCCTCTTATGTCTTGCAGAACTTGCCAGAGTCAATGGGGGTCGGTGTGGTTAGCCTGGGCTTCTGGCTTGGTCCAGTACTGTCCTATGGCATCTTTGATGGGTCTCCTTAGATCACATCTGGCTTCCTTGTATGGGTCAGGATCACCTGACTTGAATGCCTCAGACCTGGACTTCAGCAAGATGTGGACATCCCTATTCAACCATAGTCCTGGTTGGGAAACACTGGGAAACACACAATACTCTGTCGCTCTCTCTGGGAAATACTGACACTGCCACTCTCCCCACTGTCTCTCTGGGAAATACTGACACTGCCATTCTCCCCACTGTCTCTCTGGGAAATACTGACACTGCCATTCTCCCCACTGTCTCTCTGGGAAATACTGACACTGCCACTCTCCCCACTGTCCCTCTGGGAAATACTGACACTGCCATTCTCCCCACTGTCCCTCTGGGAAATACTGACACTGCCACTCTCCCCACTGTCTCTCTGGGAAATACTGACACTGCCACTCCCCCCACTGTCTCTCTGGGAAATACTGACACTGCCACTCTCCCCACTGTCTCTCTGGGAAATACTGACACTGCCACTCTCCCCACTGTCTCTCTGGGAAATACTGACACTGCCACTCTCCCCACTGTCTCTCTGGGAAATACTGACACTGCCACTCCCCCCACTGTCTCTCTGGGAAATACTGACACTGCCACTCTCCCCACTGTCTCTCTGGGAAATACTGACACTGCCACTCTCCCCACTGTCTCTCTGGGAAATACTGACACTGCCATTCTCCCCACTGTCTCTCTGGGAAATACTGACACTGCCATTCATCCCACTGTCCCTCTGGGAAATACTGACACTGCCATTCTCCCCACTGTCTCTCTGGGAAATACTGACACTGCCACTCTCCCCACTGTCCCTCTGGGAAATACTGACACTGCCACTCTCCCCACTGTCCCTCTGGGAAATACTGACACTGCCACTCTCCCCACTGTCCCTCTGGGAAATACTGACACTGCCACTCTCCCCACTGTCTCTCTGGGAAATACTGACACTGCCACTCTCCCCACTGTCCCTCTGGGAAATACTGACACTGCCACTCTCCCCACTGTCTCTCTGGGAAATACTGACACTGCCACTCTCCCCACTGTCCCTCTGGGAAATACTGACACTGCCACTCTCCCCACTGTCCCTCTGGGAAATACTGACACTGCCACTCTCCCCACTGTCTCTCTGGGAAATACTGACACTGCCACTCTCCCCACTGTCTCTCTGGGAAATACTGACACTGCCATTCTCCGCACTGTCTCTCTGGGAAATACTGACACTGCCACTCTCCCCACTGTCTCTCTGGGAAATACTGACACTGCCACTCTCCCCACTGTCCCTCTGGGAAATACTGACACTGCCATTCATCCCACTGTCTCTCTGGGAAATACTGACACTGCCACTCTCCCCACTGTCTCTCTGGGAAATACTGACACTGCCACTCTCCCCACTGTCTCTCTGGGAAATACTGACACTGCCACTCTCCCCACTGTCTCTCTGGGAAATACTGACACTGCCACTCTCCCCACTGTCCCTCTGGGAAATACTGACACTGCCACTCTCCCCACTGTCCCTCTGGGAAATACTGACACTGCCACTCTCCCCACTGTCCCTCTGGGAAATACTGACACTGCCACTCTCCCCACTGTCTCTCTGGGAAATACTGACACTGCCACTCTCCCCACTGTCTCTCTGGGAAATACTGACACTGCCACTCTCCCCACTGTCTCTCTGGGAAATACTGACACTGCCATTCATCCCACTGTCTCTCTGGGAAATACTGACACTGCCACTCTCCCCACTGTCCCTCTGGGAAATACTGACACTGCCATTCTCCCCACTGTCTCTCTGGGAAATACTGACACTGCCACTCTCCCCACTGTCTCTCTGGGAAATACTGACACTGCCACTCTCCCCACTGTCTCTCTGGGAAATACTGACACTGCCACTCTCCCCACTGTCCCTCTGGGAAATACTGACACTGCCACTCTCCCCACTGTCTCTCTGGGAAATACTGACACTGCCATTCATCCCACTGTCTCTCTGGGAAATACTGACACTGCCACTCTCCCCACTGTCTCTCTGGGAAATACTGACACTGCCACTCTCCCCACTGTCCCTCTGGGAAATACTGACACTGCCATTCATCCCACTGTCTCTCTGGGAAATACTGACACTGCCACTCTCCCCACTGTCTCTCTGGGAAATACTGACACTGCCATTCATCCCACTGTCCCTCTGGGAAATACTGACACTGCCATTCTCCCCACTGTCTCTCTGGGAAATACTGACACTGCCACTCTCCCCACTGTCTCTCTGGGAAATACTGACACTGCCACTCTCCCCACTGTCTCTCTGGGAAATACTGACACTGCCATTCATCCCACTGTCTCTCTGGGAAATACTGACACTGCCACTCTCCCCACTGTCTCTCTGGGAAATACTGACACTGCCACTCTCCCCACTGTCTCTCTGGGAAATACTGACACTGCCATTCTCCCCACTGTCTCTCTGGGAAATACTGACACTGCCATTCATCCCACTGTCCCTCTGGGAAATACTGACACTGCCACTCTCCCCACTGTCTCTCTGGGAAATACTGACACTGCCACTCTCCCCACTGTCTCTCTGGGAAATACTGACACTGCCATTCTCCCCACTGTCTCTCTGGGAAATACTGACACTGCCATTCATCCCACTGTCTCTCTGGGAAATACTGACACTGCCATTCATCCCACTGTCTCTCTGGGAAATACTGACACTGCCATTCATCCCACTGTCTCTCTGGGAAATACTGACACTGCCACTCTCCCCACTGTCTCTCTGGGAAATACTGACACTGCCACTCTCCCCACTGTCTCTCTGGGAAATACTGACACTGCCACTCTCCCCACTGTCCCTCTGGGAAATACTGACACTGCCACTCTCCCCACTGTCCCTCTGGGAAATACTGACACTGCCATTCATCCCACTGTCTCTCTGGGAAATACTGACACTGCCATTCATCCCACTGTCTCTCTGGGAAATACTGACACTGCCACTCTCCCCACTGTCTCTCTGGGAAATACTGACACTGCCACTCTCCCCACTGTCCCTCTGGGAAATACTGACACTGCCACTCTCCCCACTGTCTCTCTGGGAAATACTGACACTGCCACTCTCCCCACTCTCCCTTTCCTCTCCAGGGAACGGCATACGCAAAAAAACCCAACAAATTAGATGAATGAGATATGTAAGGTGGGTAAAAGTTTCCAGTAGAGTTGCCTCTTCCTGCTCTCCCTCTCTGCGACAGGCCCCTTCTCTCACTCTGTGCCTGCCTAATACACGGAGAGCACGGATTGCAAATCACACGTGAGTGCTGGTGTGGAACTTGAATAACTATCGCTGGACCCCCACCGGCTCACTGAATGCCCTATTCAGAGAAAAGAAAATCGGGAGCGAGGGAGGGGGGGTGGATTTAAATAAATAACAGCCTGGCAGAGGGACAGAGAGAGAGAGAGAGGGAGAGAAGGGAACAAGTGGGTGGCAGATAAAAACAAAATATAAGGAATTACAATGATTTAATAAAACAGAAGTGCGACGAGGAATGGGGTATGTAAAAAAGGAGGGAGAGAAAGGGAAACAGAGGGAGAAAGAGAAAGAACAGAAGGGATTTTCAGCAAGTGACAGACTGTCAGAACGTGAGATAGATTATCCCAGAGAGTGTGCAAGTGATGGAGAGAAAGAGGGAGAGACTGAGAAAGGACAAATTTATGAACTGCAAGAAGGTTAATAAAAGTATATTATGGGCTAGTTATAAATAAACAATGATTGAGAAAGAGACTTTTATTGAACATTTGTTACAGATTGACTCAGGGCTGATGAGGCTCTCTGTGAATTAAGTGACTTGCTTCTTTTCCCATCCATCAGGACCCGCCTGGTCCCCGTGAAGCAATTATTCCCCCTTTCACCAGGGTGAGAAATGAGGAGTTTTTTTCTCTTGTTTTGTTTTGAATTTAGATTTAATTTGGTTTGCAGCGAGTCTCCTATCAGGTGTGAGCAGGGCCAGGCCTGTGTGAACAGATAAGGCCCATTTCCCAGCTAAGCCTGATTACTAGCTGCCTGGGGAGGGAGGAGACCGGAGGGGGAGGGGGTGAGGGGGGTTGGGGGGGGAGGAGAGGGGAGGGGGTGGGCGAGGAGAGGGGAGGGGGGTGGGGGGGAGGGGAGGGGGAGAGGGGAGGAGGGGTGGGGGGGAGGAGAGGGGAGGGAGAGGGGAGGGGGTGAGTGAGGAGAGAGGAGAGGGGGGAGGGGAGGGGGGGTGAGGGGAGGAGAGGGGAGGGGGAGGGGGGGAAGTGAGTAGACGGGGAGGGGGGGTTGGGTTGGGGAGAACTGGCTTCCTTCAGAGTGGTAAAGGGAGCGCAAGATCGCAGCTTGGGTCCGCGGACGGTATCAATGTCTCAGTCTTTTGTCTGTTTCTGTCACTTGATAGGAACGCTCCAAAATCTTCCCCACTGTAGGGGAGGGGCCTGAAAACAGACAGAGGCAAAGAGACCGGACATTACCCCCCCCAACCCCGCCGCACCCCCCCCCCCCCCCACCACCCCATTCCGCACCCCCCCCTCTCTCTCTCTCTCTCTCTCCTCCAGTCATTTCTTCCACCACACACCCTCCTCTCATCCCACTCGGAGCCTACATTGTGTATTGTTCCGGCAGATCGCCGGCTACTCGCACGCTTGAGAAAGCCTCTTGAACTGGCCTCGTCCCCATTCATCCCCCCCCCACACACACCCCCGCCACCACTTTCTCTTAATCGTGTTCCCCCGGTGATAAATGGTGGAGGGGGTGGGGGCAGCGGGTGAATCATAAGCAGGATACTCGGCAGGACTAATGATGTGTTTAACCCATTAGGGTGACTTGATTGAACTGTGAGATCAGACTCGGGGAGTGGGGTGGGGGTGGGGGGGGGGATGGGGGGATGCCACTGGGATGGGAATATTCTTTACCCCGCCAATCCACAGACAATAACTCACCCGCAGGGACAGCGGGAATTTCTCCTGTCCCTTTCTATTCGAACAAAACGAAGGGAGCATCTCAGGAAGCCTTGCTGCTTGCGAGGTGCCAGCCGTAGCCTCGACCGCCCTCCTTGCTCCGACCCTCAATGTCAGGGAGTTAGGGGAGATGTTCTAATAAATTGGTGTTACTGTCCCTCACTCAAAGTCCACCTGAAATTTACCCTCCAAAATGTTCCTTACTGACAGATTTTGAGCAGATTCCATTGGATTGTATAGAAAATAGAGCACCGAAACAGGCACTGGGCCTGTCAAACTCACCCTGTTATTTATTTACCACATTAATAGATTCCTAGAATCCCTACAGTGCAGAAGGAGGCCATTCAGCCCATTGAGTCTGTACCGACAACTATCCCACCCACACCCTATCCCCGCAACCTCACACATTTACCATCCTAATCCCCCTGACACTGAGGAGTAATTTAGCATGACCATTCCACCTAACCAGTGCATCTTCGGAGTGTGGGAGGAAACTGGAGCACCCGGAGGAAACCCACGCAGATACGGGGAGAATGTGCAAACTCTACACGGACAGTGACCCAAGCCGGGAATCTGTGTCCCTGCACTGTGAGGCAGCACTGTGCCACCCTATTAATTGATGTAGCTTCTGCCACTGAAAATACATTCTCCTCATTCCTCTGTCAAAACCCCATCTCCACCCTTAAATCTCCCTCTCACCCTCTCTCTGCGATTAAACCACTTTCTCCAAACTAACTGAAATTCCTCATCCCGGAACCATTGTAGTAACTCTCCACCTCACTCACTCACTCACTCACTCACTCACTCACTCACTCACTCACTCACTCACTCACTCACTCACTCACTCACTCACTCACTCACTCACTCACTCACGCTCACTCATTCACTCATTCCATTGCAGTAAGTGTTCACCTCATTCACTCACTCAGTCACTCACTCACTCACTCATCACTCACACTCATACACCGCTTGCACTCACTCACTCACTCCATTGTAGTAAGCCTCCACCACTCTCTCACTCACTCACTCACTCAATTATAGTAACTCTCCACCTCACTCACCTTCACACTCACACCACACTCATACTCACTCACTCACTCACTCCATTGTAGTAAGCCTCCACCACACTCTCTTTCTCACTCACTCACTCCATTGTAGTAACTCTCCACCTCACTCACCTTCTCACCTTCACACTCACACTCACTCACTCACTCTTGGCCAGTTTGGAACATGGGAGCAGGAGGAGGCGATTCAGTCCCTCAACATTGTTTTATTGTTTGTTTTTGGATCACGTACTTTAACTCAATCTTTCCACCTCTAATTCCTATTCCTGTCTCTAGACATAACCTGATCACAGTCGAGGAATGGGGTGCCCTCAAACAGAAGGGATGTCTCTTATTAATATATTCTAGGAGCTCAATGTCTTTCCATCCAAGACACTCCTATTTATCAGTGGGACCAGTGCCCAGAGTGGGGGGTCTCAGACCTGGAAAGGTTGTTGCCGTTTGTCCACTTGGCTGTCAGAGACTAATTGTTCACAGTGACACACAGATCATTTGTGTGGGTGACAGTCAGTGTTTAGGACGGAAACATTAGGTCTGGGAAGCAGATGGATGTGGCTTGTTAAAGGGATAGGCAGTCAGCATTCCAAAAGGTCACAATATTGTTTCATCTTCGTGCAAATCTACTCAGCTCATGGGTGATAACATATTTCTTTTCAACTCTTCAGAGTGATTTAGCTGAGAAATTATTTGTGTCTTTGTGTCTGGCTGAGACCTCACTTGTGGGCCGATGGAGACAGAGAGAGAGGGAGAGAGAGAGAGGGCAGCCTGCAGGATCACTCTAGGCTTCAACATATGTCGCAGATTGGGAGCACCAATGGTGCAATTAGTTGATTCAAAGAACTTGCAGGTTGCAAATGGGAATATTAACTACCTGGAACTTGTTCTTGCTCACACTGAGAGCAGACAGGAACGTGTGTGAGGGGACGGTGGGTAACTTGAGGAAAATTCCATTCCCGGAAAAGTAACTGCTCCGTTTTAACAATGAAATATCATTCTTTATCCCACATTTTGTTCCTCCCCTCTCAATGGGAGCAGCCCACAACTACGAACCTCGCCTTTCTCAGTTGCTTTGTCTATTGTAAATTGGCCTAAGCCCATGGAGGCCATTACTTCCCCTCTGCAATCAATATTCAACTAGTCAATTATGCATGGTTCCTCTTTCCACGCAAGGATTGGCTATGTATTATATCCGTCCTTTTAGTTCCCGAAAGAACTTGGGATCCAGTGTCCGTCAGTGCAGCTATAATCCATTGTCCATTGGTGTGGTCATAATCCAGTGTCCATCAGTGTAGCTATAATCCAGTGTCCAACAGTGTGGCCATAATCCAGTGTCCACCTATGTGGCCATATTCCAGTGTCCATCGCTGTGGCCATAATCCAGTGTCCATCAATGTGGCCATAATCCAGTGTCCATCGCTGTGACCATAATCCAGTGTCCATCAGTGTCCATCAGCATGGCCATAATCCAGTGTCACCAGTGAGGCCATAATCCAGCGTCCATCAGTGTGGCCATAATCCAGTGTCATCAGTGTGGCCATAATCCAGTGTCACCAGTGAGGCCATAATCCAGTGTTCATCAATGTAGCCATAATACAGTGTCCATCAATATGGTCATAATAATGTCCATCAATGTGGCCATAATCCACTGTCCATCACTGTGGCCATAATCCAGTGTCCATCACTATGGCCATAATCCAGTGTCCATCTCTGTGACCATAATCCAGTGTCATCAGTAAGGCCATAATTTAGTGTCCACCAATGTGGTCAGAATACAGTGTCCATCGATGTGGCCATAATCCAATGTCCATCAGTGTGGTCTGAATACAGTGTCCATCAATATGATCATAATCCAGTGTCCATCACTGTGGCCATAATCCAGTGTCCAGCAGTGAGGCCACAATCCAGTGTATATCAGTGTGGCCAGAATACAGTGCCCATCAATGTGGTCATAATCCAGTGTCCATCAGTGAGGCCATAATCCAACATTCATTAGCGTGGCCATAATCCTGTGTCCATCAGTGTGGCCATAATAGAGTGTCTATCAGTGTGGCTCTAGTAGTCTCCAGCAGGGTGACCATAATTCAGTGTCTATCTGTGTGGTCACAATCCAGTGTCCATCAGTGCAGCCATAATCCAGTGTCCATCAATGTGGCCATAATCCAGTGTTCATCAATGTGGCCATAATCCAGTGTTCATCAATGTGGCCATAATCCAGTGTGCATCACTATGGCCATAATCCGGTGTCCATCAGTGTGGCCATAATCCAGTGTCATCAGTAAGGCCATAATTTAGTGTCCATCAGTGTGACCAGAATACAGTGTCCATCGATGTGGGCATAATCCAATGTCCATCAGTGTGGTCTGAATACAGTGTCCATCAATATGGTCATAATCCAGTGTCCATCACTGTGGCCATAATCCAGTGTCCAGCAGTGAGGCCATAATCCAGTGTCCATAATTATTGGCCATAGTCCAATGTCCATCAGTGTGGCCATAGTCCAGTGTCCATCAGTGTGGCCATAATCCAGTGTCCATAATTATTGGCCATAGTCCAGTGTCCATCAGTGTGGCCATAGTCCAGTGTCCATCAGTGTGGCCATAATCCAGTGTCCATAATTATTGGCCATAGTCCAGTGTCCATCAGTGTGGCCATAATCCAGTGTCCATCAGTGCAGCCAAAATCCAGTGTGCGTTCTAAAATTAGTCATAGCCACATGATCTATCTTTTCATCTATTAGCTCCACCAGCCTTGTTTCCCATTTCTGTCAGTCCAACCCCATTTCAGTGGCATCAGGATAGGAACACTGGGAATAGGAGCAGGAATAGGCCATTCAGCCCCTCCAGCCATTCAACTAGATCATGGCTGATCTTTTACCTCCATGTGTCCCCATATCTCTAGAAATCCAGAGATCTCTGTCTTGAGTCAAAGACTAACCCTCCACAGCATTCTGGGGTAAAGAACTCTGAAAATTCACCGAGTGAATTCTGAGCGAAGAAATTCATCCTCACCGCAACTCGAAATGACCTAGCCTTATTCTGAGGCAGTCTCCCTGGTTATAGACCCTCATGATGTGGGTATGCCGGCGTTGGACTGGCGTAAACACAGTAAAAAGTCTGACAACACCAGGTTTTAGTCCAACCTATTTATATGATAATATACTCGCAAGCTTTCGGGTTAGCCCCTTCGTCAGGTGAATGGAGAGTTCAGAACTCTCCATTCACCTGACGAAGGGGCTAACCCGAAAGCTTGCGAGTATATTGTCAAATAAATAGGTTGGACTAAAACCTGGTGTTGTCAGACTTTTTACTGTATAGACCCTCAGACAGGGGAAATGCCCTTCTTGCATCTACACTGTTGAGCTCTGAACGAATTTTATACAATTCAATCTTTCAGATGAGATCAGCTCTCATTCCTCTAAACTCTGGAGAATATAGGCACCGTCTCCTCACTCTCTCCTCATAGGCCAATCAGGAATTAATGTGGTGAACACATTATGTATGGTTAGTATGTACTTCCTAAGATAAGGAGAACAAAACTGTACACAAGACACCTAGTGATGTCTCACCAAGGCTCTCTACAGTTGCAGCAAGACATCTTTATCCATTTATTCAAATCCCTTTACAATAAAAGGCCAACATACTATTTGCCTTCCTAACTGCTTACAGTACCAGCACATTCACTTTCCCTGACTAATGAACAAGGACACCTTCTGGACATCAACACTTTCCAATCTCTCCCCATTTAAGGAATACTCCGTATTTCTGTTTTTCCTACCAAAATGGATAACTTCACATTTTTCCACATTTTATTCCATCTGCCATGTTCTTGCCCACACACAGAGCCACGAAAAACCCCCCATCGAAGCCTCTTTGCATCCTCCTCACAACTCACATTCCCATCAATTATCCGAAAATACAGTATCTTGTGAATGGATTGAATCCTGAGGAAATGTACCTGTTTCCTCTTAGCTGCTGCTGAACAAACAATAAAATGTTATCAATTTTGATCCCTGGGAAGCCTGGAAGTGGCGATAAACCTGATAAAATGTCCAAGTTAATGAGAAGAAACAAATCCCAATGGATATCTCATCAGGTGAGTGAAATCCAATCGAGAGACCGCATTGATCCAAATTTACACAGCATGTACACATAAGAGCTTGTCGTATGAGGAACGGTTGAGGACTCTGGGTCTGTACTCGTTGGACCTTAGAAGGATGAGGGGGAATCTTATTGAAACTTCCAGGATACTGCAAGGCCTGGATAGAGTGGACGTGGAGAGGATGTTTCCACTAGTAGGAAAAACTAGAACGAGAGGGCACAACCTCAGGCTGAAGGGACAATCCTTTAAAACAGAGATGAGGAGGAATTTCTTCAGCCAGAGAGTGGTGAATCTGTGGAACTCTTTGCCGCAGAAGGCTGTGGAGGCCGGGTCATTGAGTGTCTTTAAGACAGAGACAGATAGGTTCTTGATTAATAAGGGGAGCATGGGTTATGGGAAAAAGGCAGGAGAATGGGGATGAGAAAAATATCAGCCATGATTGAACGGCAGAGCAGATTCTGCTCCTGTGTCTTATGGTCTTATACCTTACACAATTTGATTTGATTTGATTTATTATTGTCATGTATATTTATATATGGTGAATAGCAATGTGTCTTGCACACTATACAGACACAGCATACCATTCATAGAGAAAGGAACAAGAGAGTGCAGGATGTAGTGTTACAGTCATAGCTAGGGTGTAGAGAAAGATAATGCAAGGTAAGTCCATTGAACATCTGACAGCAGCAGGGAAGAAGCTGTTCTTGAGTCGGTTGGTACGTGACCTCAGACTTTTATATCTTTTTCCCGATGGAGGAAGGTGGAAGAGAGAATGTCCGGGGTGTGTGGAGTTCTTAATTATGCTGGTTGCTTTGCTGAGGCAGTGGGAAGTGTAGACAGGGTGAATGGATGGGAGGCTGGTTTGCGTGATGGATTGGGTTACATTTGTGACCTTTTGTAGTTCCTTGCAGTCTTGGGCAGAGCAGGAGCCCATACCAAGCTGTGATACAACCAGAAAGAATGGTTTCTGTGGTACATCTGTAAAAATGGGTGAGAATTGTAATTGACATGTCAAATTTCCTTAGTCTTCTGAGGCATAGGTGGGTTTTCTTAAGTATCGTGTCAGCATGGGGAGACCAGGACAGGTTGTTGGTGATCTGGACACCTAAAAACTTGAAGCTTTCAACCATTTCTACTTTGTCCCTACTGATGTGGACAGGGGCATGTTCTCCTTTATGCTTCTTGAAGTCAATGACAATTTCCTTCATTTTGTTGACGTTGAGGGAGAGATTGTTGCCACAAAAGTTCCCCAGATTCTCTATCTCATTCCTGTACTCTGTCTCATCATTGTTTGAGATCTGATCCACTACAGTGGTGTCGTCACCATTGAGACATTAACTGATTGGGTTTGTCAGGGTATTTGTCAGGGTGGGGTGGGCAGTGTACACATTGTACAAGGAATTGTAGCTATGTGGGACAGATTGAAGAGAACTTTTTCTTTATTCACCATTGTCTTATGCTGTGTACCTTTAGTCAGTATTCAGGCAATTTTTGATCTAAGGGAGGCTTGTGCAGCACTGGGTAGCAATCCTACATCTGAGCCAGGAGCTCCCCAGGACCTGAAGATCAAGGGGGACAAACAGGATGAATATCAAATTTTTAATGTGCGAGGCAAGACCTCTTTCCCACGGAGGTTGGCGAACGTCTGGAATGCACTGCCTGGGGAGGTGGCGGGAGCAGGTTCAATAGCGACATTTAAGGGGCAACTAGACAAATACACGACTAGGATGGGAATGGATGGATATGGACTCCATAAATGCGTACGGTTTTAGTTTAGGCAGGTGTGATGATCGGCACAGGCTTGGAGGGCCGAATGGCCTGTTCCTGGACTGTACTGTTCTTTGTTCTTTGTAGCACATGCCCGATAGCAGGTGATTGGGGCGGGGGAGATTCCTGGCCAGCCATGCGATGGAAAGAAAGTTGCAGTTTCGACCATCACTGTCCATAGCTCCAGACTCACCATTTTCTAATACAGGCTGACGTTGAACGATTGAATTTTATATGACAATAGCCACTCAGCTTCTTTGAGTGTCAGCTACCGGCATCCTCACCTCTGAGTGCTGGACTCAGGTTCCACTCCAAAGTCTGGGGTGACGCACCAGTGTAATACTGAGGGGGTGCTGCAGTGTCAAAGGTGTCATGTGGCCTGGGCTGGGAGTGTTGATGGTGAAGTGGAGAACTTGGAGAGGCCAGACCTGGTTGGGGGTCGGGGGGTGGTGACCTCCAGTTGAATGGAGGCTGTTGATGGAGATGCCCCCCACCCCCCCCACCTCCCTGCGTAGGCTGACTTCCTGAGCTCCCGTCCCACCCTCAGCACCTCCACTGCTCTGAAGATCGGGGCTGCTTCGGAAGTAGGGGTCATCAGTTAAGGGTTTCAAATGGGGCAAGAACTGGTGGCAGCCTAAGCCTCGCCTGTTGCACCATAGAATTGTGGAGAGGTCGGGTTCTGATAGACAGGGGGATTAAGGGTTATGGGGACAGGGCGGGAAAGTGGAACTGATCCACTTCAGATCAGCCATGATCTTATTGAATGGCGGGGCAGGCTCGAGGGGCTAGGTGGCCTACTCCTGCTCCTGTTTCTTATGTTCGGGGTGGACATTACCGCCTCCACTCCCCCCCCAACTCCCATGATCCCTGCGGGGGGTGGGGGGGGCGGGGAATGTCGTTTGGCCTTTCATAGATTCATAGTATCTCCACAGTGCAGAAGGAGGCAGTTCAGCTCATTGAGTTTGTACCAGCTCTCTCTCTCTGACAGAGTACCTTACCCAGGTCCTATTCCCGTAACCCCACACATTTCCGGTGGCTAATTCATCTTACTTACACACCCTGGAGCACTCAGGGGCAATTTGCCACTTAACCTTTGGACTGTGGGAGGAAACTGGAGGAAGCCCATGCAGGCAGAACGCGCAAACTCCGCACAGGCAGTGACCCAAGGCTGGAATTGAACCCGGGTCCCTGGTGCTGTGAGGCAGCAGTGCCAACCACTGTGCCACCCACTGTGCCACCCACTGTGCCACCCATTCCCCACCCCCTTGCACGACAAGAAGAGAGTGAGTGAATGAAGAGGCTTTGTATCTGAGTTTGTGATCCTCATTATATCTGTCAGCCTGCCGTTCCGCTGTAACAGTCAGAGTTTGCCGCAAACATCTGGCATGTCCTGTAACCAAACGAAAGAGCTGACAATCAAAAAAAAGGCTTTCTGGGAAATGAGCCTCTGTTCCGAAGCGGATGGATTCTGGGGAAAGCACCTGGCATACGCTACACTTCTGGCACTGGCTACAGATGTCTAATCATTTCATTTGAAGGTTTTTGTGATTAAGATAATGAGATACAAGACATAATTAGAGATACTGAGGGAAGCTCAGCTCCCCCGACCACAACCCCAACCAAAAGAAATCATCATCCTCTTCAAATATCCTATGGGTTCTTGCAGAACATCTGGAATCTTGTGAGAGTTTGGGATGTTAGTGTTTAGCTTCAGGACGAGCTATAGCCATGCAACAGCGTTGAAAAGAGAGAAGGATCGTGCATTTCCATAGCACCCTTTCACAAAACCCAAAACGCTTTACAATTGATCAATGACTTTCAAAGTGTTGCCTCTCTCCCAAGAAACCCAGATTTTCCTACTGATAATCTGGTTTAGCAGGGACGGTTGGAAAAGATTCGCAATCAAAGTTTAGTTATTAGTGTCACAAATAGGCTTGTATTAACACTGCAATGAAGTTGATGTGAGAATCCCCTAGTCACCACGCTCCAGCACCTGTTGTGGTACACTGAGGGAGAATTTAGCAGGGCCAATGCCTAACCAGCACGTCTTCTGGACTGTGGGAGGAAACCGGAGTATCCAGGGGAAACCCACGCATACATGGGGAGAACGTACAAACTCAGCACAGACAGTGACCCAAGCTGTGAATTGAATCCAGATCCCTGGCACAATAAGGCAGCAGTGCTATCCACTGTGCCACCCTATACTCATATAGCACCATTCATGACCAGCAGATCTCAAGAGCCAGCGCACTGGAGGGAGATCCCCACGTGTTCACAAAGTTCCATGAGAACTTTTATCTGAGAGGGCTGATTAGATTTGGTTTAATACTGGGCCAGCACGGTGGCACAGTGGTTAAGGCTGCTGTCTCACAGCACCAGGGACCCAGGTTCGATTCCTGGCTTGGGTCACTGTCTGTACGGAGTTTGCACGTTCACCCTGTGTTTGTGTTGGTTTCCTCCGGTGCTCCAGTTTCCTCCCACAATCTGCAATATGTGCTGGTTAGGTGGATTGGCCATGCTAACATCTCCTACAGTGTACCCAAACAGGCGCTGGAGTGTGGCAACTAGGGGATTTTCACAGTAATTTCATTGCGGTGTTAATGTAAGCCTACACTAATAAGTAAACTTTTAAATAAGAATAATAAATGAACAATTGCACCCAAAAAGTAACATCCTGACTGTGCTACATTCCTTAGGACTTCACTGAAGAGTTATTACTGTGATGAAGTCTCTGGAATAGGATTAGAATCTCAAACCTGCTAATTCCAGAGGCAAGAGTGCTACTCCCTGGACATATTCCTCTTGTTGGCAGACAATGGGTCCCTGTGTATGAATGTGTGTCACTTCTAATGAGCGAATAAGAAGCATGTTTGTTCTCACTGGAGCGACGGAGGTTGAGGGGAGACCAGGTAGAAGTCTACAAGACTATGAGGAGCACGGATAGAGTGGATAGTCCGAAGCTTTTTCCCAGGGTGAAAGCATCAATTGCTAGGGGGCACAGGTTAAAGGTGCGAGGGGCAATGTTTAAATGAGATGTACGAGGCAGATTTTTTACACACAGAGTAGTGGGTGCTTGGAACTTGTTGCCGGGAAAGGTAGTGGAAGCAGATATGGTAGTGACTTTTAAGGGGCATCTTGACAAGTATACAGAATGCCTTGGCAGGGTTTAGGTTTGCTCCATGGCTCACTTTCCCCAAGAGAAAACATCTCATTACAGATAAAGATACGGGAGGGGAGGGGGAATTTTGCAAAATTTGTCTGTTGACATCAGGTGGAATCTTCTGGTCTTTTGGGGTGAGTGTGGCCAGAAAACCCACCCACAGATTTTTTAAGAATCCGTTTTTGTGAGATGTGGACATTGCTGGCCAGGCCAATATTTATTGCCCATCCCTAAATACCCCTTGAGAAGGTTGTGGCGAGCTGTCTTCTTGAGCCGCTGCAGTTCCTGAGGCATAGGTACACCCACAGTGCTGTTAGGGAGGGAGTGCCAGGATTTTGACGGCGATTTATTAGAAGTCAGGATGGTGAGTGACTCGGAGGGTGCTGGTGTTCCCAGATAACTGCTGCTCTTGTCCTTTCTTTCTTTTTGTCCAGAGGGAATGGCAGGAAAGGCAGTGCAGGATGTTTGAGGTTAGGGATGCCGTCAGTATCCCTGCTGATTTCACCTGTGGGAAGTGCTCCCATCTCCAGCTCCTCAAAAACCACGTTAGGGAACTGGAGCTGGATGAACTTCGGATCATTCGGGAGGCAGAGGTGATCATAGATAAAAGCTTCGGGGATTTGGAGACTCCAAAGATTGAAGATAGATGGGTGGCGGTGAGGGGCTGGGAGGAAGCAGCCAGTGCGGGGATCCCCTGTGGTCATTCCCCTCAGCAACAAGTATTCCGCGTTGGATACTGTTGAGGGGGACCAGTGGTAAGCCAGAGTGACCGGATCTCCAGCACTGAGCCCATCGCTGTGCCTCGGAAGGGAATGGGGGAGAGCAGGAGGGCAATTGTAATGGGGGATATGATAGTTAGAGGGACAGATAGGAGGTTCTGTTAGGCTGTTAGGCTGATTGGAGGTAATAAATTGTCCCTAAATTAGTTTCCCTCAATGTGGAATGCCATAAAACAATAGATAAGGGTCATGGTTGGAGGGGGGGGACTGGTAATGTTAAAATAGCGGAGTGGGCTCGTTGGGCCGAAGGGCCTGTTTCCCAGGCTGTTTTTATTCTTTGTTCTTTGTTCTGCGGAAGCAAAAGAAACTCACGGATGGTGTGTTGCCTCCCGGGTGCAAGGGTCCGTGACATCTCAGACCGTGTTTTCAAGATCTTTAAGGGGGAGGGGGGTCAATCACAGGTCATGGTACACTTTGGTACCAACGACACAGGTAAGAGAAGGGACAGGGATTTAAAACAGGAATTTCGGGGGCTAAGGTGGAAGCTGAGAGTCAGGACAAAGCATGTTGTCATCTCTGGTTTGTCGCCGTTGCCATGTGCTAGTGAGTTGAGGAACAGGGAGAGAGTGCAGATTAACATGTGGCTGTAGGGATGGCGTAGGAGAGAGGGTTTCATTTACATGGATAATTGGAACACATTCTGGGGAAGGTAGGACCTGTACAAACAGGACAGTTTGCACCAGAACCAGAAGGGCACCCAATATCCTGGGAGGGAAATTTGCAACAGGTTTTCGGGGGGGGTTTAAACTAACTTGTCAGGGGGATGGGAAAATGAGCTGTAGTCCAAAAGCCAATGTTGAGGGTCGTGAGGTACTGAGGAAGGTATCAAGGTCTCAGGAATGTACAGGCAGACAGGATGGTGAGTTAAGTGTGTCTACTTCAATGCAAGGAGCATCCGGAATAAGGTAGGTGAACTTGGAGTGTGGATTGGTACTTGGGTCTATGATGTTGTGGCCATTATGGAGACATGGTTAGAACAGGGACAGGAATGGTTGTTGGAAGTTCCGGAGTATAGCTGTTTCAGTAAGAGTAGGGAAGGCGGTAAAAGAGGTGGAGGAGTAGCATTGTTAATCAAGGATAGTTTAACGGCTGCTGAAAGGCATTTTGAGGGCGATCTGCCCACTGAGGTGATATGGGCTGAAATTAGAAATAGGAAAGGATCGATCACGTTGTTAGGAGTTTTCTATAGGCCCCCAAATAGTAATAGAGATGTGGAGGAGGAAATGGCAAAGCAGATTATGGATAGGTGTGGAGGTGACAGGGTAGTTATCATGGGTGACTTTAACTTTCCAAATATTGATTGGAACCTTTATAGGTCGAATAGTTCGGACGGGACACTTTTTGTACAGTGTGTGCAGCAGCAACCTCATTATATCTAAAGCAGCGCTAATGCCCTTACAACTCCAGAGATCAAGTTGCCAGGAATTGTATAAAATCCCTCCACATTTCTAAGGCCAATCCTGTGGAGATGATCTGTCTGTGAGGATCTAAAAACCACTGTTGAACGTATTAATAGATGAAACATGAGCATCTCAAGAATCCAGACCAAGCCAATACATCCTTTGTTCAAATCAAGGGGGAGAAATAGGATTCATTCACATGACACCCACCCCCAAGCTGCTAGAACCTGTAATATTGCCTTATGGGAGCTGAAAAGAGCCAAGCTGCCAATTTCAATCCAGCAGATTTTTGATTTGATTTGATTATTGTCACACGTTAATACATATTAATTCACATGTATTAACATACAGTGAAAAGTATTGTTTCTTGCGTGCTATATGGACAAAACATACCATTCATAGAGAAGGAAATGAGAGAGTGCAGAATGTAGTTTGTTTGCTGGAGCAGACGAGTGAAGGAGCAGAGAGAGAGAGCTAAGATTTTACCTGTTAAAAAACCTGTTTAAAATCAGTTTAAAGCACTTTGTTCTTTGTAGAACTGTTTAAAGCATTTATTTATTGTATTTACTGCTTTAAGAATTCTGAGGGAGTGGTTAGCAGGCAGTTGTGGGACATCAGCTTTAAATCAGCGCCAGGTTTAAAAGGAGGCCTGGTGTAGACAGCGGGCAGCGTCTGAGCGGGCAGTGGAGTGAGTGGGAAGCAGAGTGAGCTACTAGGGCTTAATACGTATAAGATGATGAATGGGATGGATAGGATAGAGGTGGAAAGACTCTTCCTGCTCAAAAAAGACAGTAGGACTAGGGGGCACAGCCTCAAGATAAAAGGGGGGCGGTTTAGAACGGAGTTGAGGAGGAACTTCTTCACTCAAAGGGTGGTGAATCTCTGGAATTCTCTGCCCGTTGAAGTGGTGGAGGCTGCCTCGCTAAATATTTTTAAGACGCGGGTTGATGGGTTTTTGATAGGAGAGGGGATTAAGGGTTATGGTGAGAGGGCGGGAAAGTGGAACTGAGCAGCGACAGATCAGCCATGATCTTATTGAATGGCGGGGCAGGCTCGAAGGGCTGGATGGCCTACTCCTGCTCCTATTTCTTATGTTCTTATGTAGTGTTACAGTCATAGCTAGGAGAAAGATCAACTTAATGCAGAGTAAGTCCATTCAAAAGTCTGACAGCAGCAGGGAAGAAGCTGTTCTTGAGTCGGTCGGTACATGACCTCAGATGTTTGTATCTTTTTTCCCAATGGAAGAAGGTGGGAGAGAGAATGTCTGGAGTGCGTGGGCTCCTTAATTATGTCGGCTGCTTTGCCGAGGCAGTGGAAAGTGTAGACAGAGTCAATGGATGGGAGGCTGCTTTGCATGATGGATTGGGCTACATTCATGACCCTTTGTAGTTCCTTGTGGTCTTGGGCAGAGCAGGAGCCCATACCAAGCTGTGATACAACCAGAAAGGATGCTTTCTATGGTGCATCTGTAAAAGTTGGTGAGTGTCGTAGCTGACATGCCAAATTTCCTCAGTCTTCTGAAAAAGTAGAGGCGTTGGTGGGCTTTCTTAACTATTGTGGGGGGACCAGGACAGGTTGTTGATGATCTGGACACC
Source organism: Carcharhinus amblyrhynchos (assembly GCF_965287045.1). Taxonomy (NCBI): domain Eukaryota; kingdom Metazoa; phylum Chordata; class Chondrichthyes; order Carcharhiniformes; family Carcharhinidae; genus Carcharhinus; species Carcharhinus amblyrhynchos. The sequence continues at coordinate 146,590,148 of NC_137325.1, read as the reverse complement.
TAAAAACTTGAAAAAAGCATGTTCTCCTTTACGCTTCCTGAAGTCAATGACAATCTCCTTCGTTTTGTTGGTATTGAGGGAGAGATTATTGTTGCCGCACCAGTTCACCAGATTCGCTATCTCGTTCCTGCACTCTGTCTTGTCATTGTTTGAGATCCAACCCACTATGGTGGTGTCGTCAGCAAACTTGAAAATCGAGTTGGAGGGGAATTTGGGCGCACAATCATCAGGGTAAAAGCAGTGTGGTAGGGGGCTGGTGTTGAGGATGATCGTGGAGGAAGTGTTGTTGACTTACTGATTGTGGTCTGTGAGTTAGGAAGTGTAGGGTCCAGTCACAGAAGGAGTTTCATGGGAATAATGGTGTTGAAGGCTGAGGGGAAGTCTGATATCGATGTTTTTATTATCTAGGTGTTCCAGGGTTGAGTACTGGGGCAGGGAGATGGCATCTGCTGTGGAGCTGTGGTAAGATTCTCTCCAGGATTTTAAATACCTGGCTCCCCATTCACTTTGTTTTCAACTGGGACTTTAGAATATCCACACCTCTCCCATTTTGGAACTCATTTCTCCTGGGAAAGTTAATTATCCAGCATCAGTCTTCAATCAGCAACTCTGAGGATGAGACCACTGGACTTTGACTCTGGACTCTTTTTTTAAAGTTTATTTATTAGTATCATGGCTTTCATTTACATTGCAATGAAGTTACTGTGAAAACCCCCTGGTCGTCACACTCAGGTACACTGAGGGACAATTTAGCAGGACCAATGCACCTAACCAGCACCTCTTTCAGACAGTGGGAGGAAACCGGAGAAAACACGCGCAAACCCGGGAAGAACGTGCAGACTCCACACAGACAGTGACCCAAGCCGGAATGTACAGTCCTGGTCTGGATTCTTGTTATGCTCGCGTTTAACAATAATTCTTATCTTCTTCCTGGTCATTGTCTTTTTCTTTTCTCTTACCTCTTTTTTATTGTATGGATGATCTAGGAGCTATGTATCGACACCCTCTCCGGTGTTTTGTGTGTGTGTAAAATAAACTAATCCTTTTAATTTGCCCCATCTCGGATTTGGTGTGGGGTTATTAATAGAAATCCGATCACACCAAAACTGAGAGGTTGAGAAAAAAACGCCACTGCTTATGAAGATGGAAATCAAAAACCCTTTAGAGAAGGGTGGAGAGAGGAGAAATCAGAGCTCAGTAAATTAAACTCCCTCCTGTCCATAAGCGAACACACAGGCTTTGGGGAGTCAGGAGGGGAGGTATTCCCCACAAGATTCCTAGCCTTTGACCAGCTCTGGTAGCCATAATATTTACATGGCTGGATCCAGTTCAGTTTCTGGTCAGTTGTATCCCCAGGATGTTGACTGTGGGAAATTCAGCAGTGGCAATGCCATTAAATAGTAAGGGCAGATGGTTGGTTTCTCTCCTGTTGCAGATGGTCATTGCCTGGCACTCGTGTGGTGTGAATGATACTTGTCACTTACTAGTCCAAACCTGAATGTGTCCAGGTCTTGCTGCATTTGAACTTGAACTGTTTCGGTATCTGCAGAGTTGTGAATGGTGCTGAAGATTGTGCAATCGTCATCGAACATCCCCACTTCTGACCTTCTGATGACAGGAAGGTCATTGATGAAGCAGCTGAAGATTGTTGGGCCTAGAGCACTACTCTACAGAGATGTCCTGGAGCTGAGATGATTGACCTCCAACCAACACAGCCATCTTCCTTTGCGCCAGGTATGACTCCAACTAGTGGAGAGTTCACCCTGATTCCCATTGATTCCAAATGCAGCCTCGATGTCAAATGTCACTCTCACCTCAGCTCTGGATTCAGCTCTTTTGTCCCTGTTTGAACCGAGGCTGGAATGAGGTCAGGAGCTGAGTGACTCTGGCGAAACCCAAACTGGGTGTCACTGAGCAGGTTATTGCTGAGTAGAGGCTGCTTGATAGCACTGTCGATGACCCCTTCCATCGCTTTACTGATGATCGAGTAGATTGATTGGGTGGTAATTGGCTGGGTTGTGTATAGGACATACCTGGGCAATTTTCCACATTGCTGGATGGGTGTCAGTGTTGTTGCTGTACAGGAACAGCTTGGATAGGAGAGCATTAAGTTCTGCAGCGTAAGTCTTTAGTACTATTGGATATTGAAGCGATATTTCAGGAGTATAAACACACAGAGGGACCTGGGTGTGCAAGTCCACAGATCCTTTAAGGTGGCAGCACAGGTGGAGAAGGTGGTGAAGAAGGCATATGGCATGCTTGCCTTTATAGGACGGGGTATAGAGTATAAAAATTGGCGTCTGATGTTACAGCTGTATAGAACGTTGGTTTGGAGTGCTGCGTCCAGTTCTGGTCGCCACACTACCAGAAGGACGTGGAGGCTTTGGAGAAGGTACAGAGAAGGTTTACCAGGATGTTGCCTGGTATGGAGGGTCTTAGCTATGAGAAGAGGTTGGGTAAACTGGCGTTGTTCTCCCTGGAAAGACGGAGAATGAGGGGAGACCTAATAGAGGTGTACAAAATTATGAAGGGTATAGATAGGGTGAACAGTGGGAAGCTGTTTCCCAGGTCGGGGGTGACAAACACGAGGGGTCATAGGTTCAAGGTGTGGGGGGGGGGCGCAAGGTTTAACACAGATGTCAGAGGAACCTATTTTACAGAGGGTGGTGGGGGCCTGGAATGCACTGCCAAGCAGGGTGGTTGAGATGCTGGGATCGTTTAAGACTTATCTGGATAGTCACATGAACAGACTGGGAATGGAGGGATACAAATGAATGGTCTAGTTGGGTGCATGAGCGGCACAGGCTTGGAGGGCCGAAGGGCCTGTTTCCTGTGCTGTATTGTTCTTTGCTCTTTGACTATCTAGCTGATCCATGCCCCTCGTTATAGTATAGACCTCTATAAGATCAGTCCTCAGCCTCCTACGCTCCAGGGAAAAAAGCCTCAGTCTATCCAGCCTCTCCTTATAACCCAAACCATCAAATCCCGGTACCACCCTAGTGAATATTTTTGCACTCATAATGTGAAATGTTTGTCCCAGGCATCATTCTGCCCATTCTGTGTTGCACCCTCGAGATATCCTCCCTGAGCCAGAATCGGAAGCTGAAAGCATCACTCCAGATGATGAATGGGCTAAGCCATAGCAACTCCCATTTATTGAACACCAGCGAGATCTGGCACCGAGCTCACATAAGGAATGTTTAGGGCAGCTGATCAAAAACTTGTTCAAAAAGCTAGGTTTTAAGGAGCGTCTTAGAGGGGGAGAAAGAAGCAGGAAAGACGGAGCCATTAGGGGAGGAATTCCAGGCAGCTGAAGGCATGGCCACCAGTGGGGGACTGATTACAATGAGGCATGGTCAGGAGGTCAGAATTAGAGGAATGCACAGTGGAGTGCAGTGGTTAGCACTGCTGCCTCATAGTGCCAGGGGCCTGGGTTCGATTCCAGCCTTGGGTGACTGTCTGGAGACTGCACATTCTTCACGTGTCTGCGTGGGTTTCCTCTGAGTGCTCTGGTTTTCTCCCACGCTCCAAAGATACGTGGGTTAGGTTGATTGGCCGTGCTAAATTGCCCCCTTGTATCGGGGGACTGGCAGGGTAAATAGGTGGGGTTAAGGGTATCTGGTCTGGGTGCAGACTCAATGGGCCAAATGGCCTCCTTCTGCCACTGTAGGGATTCTAGGATTCTCCCCCGGTGTCTCACCCGCTGCATGCCTGTGTTTTCTCTCGGTGTTTATCACAGCTCTCTGTTGACTGAGTCAGTGAAACAAGCAGACATTATTGATTGCTGCATTCCTTATTGGAACTGCAGAGAGGTTCCTGAGGCAATTAATATATGGGAGCAGTGGATTTACAGTGGCTTCTCCACAGCACCCTGCAGCCCAGCACTCTGCTCCCTTCTACTAACCCACTCCTCCCTGAAACCTCCTTGTGGTTCGTTTGGCTAAATGATCAATGTGTTCTGATAGTCGTGGCCAGCTATTCAACTCCATGAGGCGCTACCATGATGACCATCAGTCCTCCTTTGGTATAAGCACAGACAGAGGCCAGTCAGCCCATCAAGCGCGTGCCAACTCTTTAAAAAAGGTATCCAGTTAGTTCCACTCCCCCACCCTTCCCCCACTGCCTGGAGAAGGTTCACCTTCACGGCACGGTGGCACAGGTTGTTTGAGGTATCGGTCTGGTGAACCGTCTCTGAACTGCTTCCAACTCATTTTCATGGGTGGCACAGTGGGTTAGCACTGGGACCCAGGTTCAATTCCAGCCTCGGCTCACTGTGTGTGTGGAGTCTGCACGTTCTCCCCATGTCTGCGTGGGTTTCCTCCAGGTTCTCCGGTTTCCTCCCACAGTCCAAAAGACTGTGTTGGTTAGGTGCCTTGGCCATGCTAAATTCTCCCTTGGTGTACCTGAAGAGGCACCGGAGTGTGGCGGCTAGGGGATTTTCACAGTAACTTCATTGCAGTGTTAATGTCAGCCTACTTGTGACTAATAAACTTTAAACTTTTCGAGTATTTCACCTATTTTCCTTTGAAAGTTAGAAGGGGCTCTGCTACCTCCACCCTTTCAGCACCATATTGACATCACAACAATTTGCTGTGTTAAAACAACTCACCTCATCTCTCCCTCGGGTTCCTTTGCCAATCTGTCCCCCTCCACTCTCAGACTCTCCTGCCACTGAAAACACTCTCTTCTCACTTACTCCATCAAAAACCTTCCCGACATGAAATGCCTCGATTAAATCTTCTCTGGGAAGAATCCCTGGTCGCTCTGCATATCTGAGGGCCCTTCCCAAGGCCTGGACATCCTCCCTACAACCCATTTCCAGAATGTGTTTCCCCCAACACGGCTCTGAAAAATAGACTTCTTTGCAATTGGTAAGTCTGGGCTTGGTGGCAAAGTTAAGGTGTCTACACGGAGAGTGGGAAGCTGCAGGTTGTGTGTGTGTGTGTGTGTGGTTGGGGGTTGGAGGGGGTGCGGTGGGTGGGGGTGTGTGTGTGTGTGTGTGTGTGTGGTTGGGGGTTGGAGGGGGTGCGGTGGGTGTGTGTGTGTGTGTGGTTGGGGGGGTGGGGGTCACGGTGGGTGTGTGTGTGTGTGTGTGTGTGGTTGGGGGGGTGGGGGTCACGGTGGGTGTGTGTGTGTGTGTGTGTGTGGTTGGGGGGGTGGGGGTCACGGTGGGTGTGTGTGTGTGTGTGTGTGGTTGGGGGGGTGGGGGTCACGGTGGGTGTGTGTGTGTGTGTGTGTATGTGTGTGTGTGTGTGTGGTTGTGGGGGTGGGGGTCACGGTGGGTGTGTGTGTGTGTGTGTGTGTGGTTGGGGGGGTGGGGGTCACGGTGGGTGTGTGTGTGTGTGTGGTTGGGGGGGTGGGGGTCACGGTGGGTGTGTGTGTGTGTGTGTGTGGGTGGGTGTGTGTGTGTGTGTGGTTGGGGGGGTGGGGGTCACGGTGGGTGTGTGTGTGTGTGTGTGTGTGTGGTTGGGGGTTGGAGGGGGTGCGGTGGGTCTGTGTGTGTGTGTGGTTGGGGGGGTGGGGGTCACGGTGGGTGTGTGGGTGTGTGTGTGTGTGTGTGTGTGGTTGGGGGGGTGGGGGTCACGGTGGGTGTGTGTGTGTGTGTGGTTGGGGGGGTGGGGGTCACGGTGGGTGTGTGTGTGGTTGGGGGGGTGGGGGTCACGGTGGGTGTGTGTGTGTGTGTGTATGTGTGTGTGTGTGTGTGTGGTTGGGGGGGTGGGGGTCACGGTGTGTGTGTGTGTGTGTGTGGTTGGGGGGGTGGGGGTTGGAGGGGGTGCGGTGGGTGTGTGTGTGTGTGTGTGGTTGGGGGGGTGGGGGTCACGGTGGGTGTGTGTGTGTGTGTGTGTGTGTGTGTGGTTGGGGGTTGGAGGGGGTGCGGTGGGTCTGTGTGTGTGTGTGTGTGGTTGGGGGGGTGGGGGTCACGGTGGGTGTGTGTGTGTGTGTGTGTGTGTGTGGTTGGGGGGGTGGGGGTCACGGTGGGTGTGTGTGTGTGTGTGGTTGGGGGGGTGGGGGTCACGGTGGGTGTGTGTGTGGTTGGGGGGGTGGGGGTCACGGTGGGTGTGTGTGTGGTTGGGGGTTGGAGGGGGTGCGGTGGGTGTGTGTGTGTGTGTATGTGTGTGTGTGTGTGTGGTTGGGGGGGGGTGGAGGGGGTCACGGTGGGTGTGTGTGTGTGTGTGTGTGTGTGTGTGTGTGTGGTTGGGGGGGTGGGGGTCACGGTGGGTGTGTGTGTGTGTGTGTATGTGTGTGTGTGTGTGTGTGTGTGGTTGGGGGGGTGGAGGGGGTCACGGTGGGTGTGTGTGTGTGGGTTGGCGGGGGGGGCACTCATTTCTGTGCAACAGGGCCTGTCACATTCCATCTGCAGGAGGTTGCCCTGATGTGAGTCTGAAAGGGGTTCTCACGGTCGAATTGGCCAGTGACTGACTGTTCCGTGAGGCACAATCTCATTACCTCGATTCCAGTTGCTTTGTGGAGGAGCAGATTCAGTCGCGCCCCCGTTCCTGTCCAGCTGACACCGTGTCAGGGTGATTGTGTCACTCTGACTTGTCACTGACAGCTCAGATTACAAACACAACTCGTTCTTTTCTGGAACCAGTCGGAATTTTGCAACTTTGGAATCATTCCTGTTGCACGTGGATACCTTTCCATCCCTGCCTCCCTCCCTCCCTCCCTCCCTCTCTCACTGCCTCCCTCCCTCACACAATGGGGTAGATCACGGCTCTGCACAATAATGCGAAGCAATAAGTCAAGAAGAAGGAGGCACATGACATGTGTAGGCAGCTGGGATCAAGTGGATCTCTTGAAGAGTATAGAGGTTGTCAGAGTAGAGTTAAGAAAGAGCTTTGGCTGGTTAGGTGCATTGGCCGTGCTAAATTCTCCCTCAGTGTCCCCGAACAGGCACTGGAGTGAGGCTATGAGGAGATTTTCACAGTTACTTCATTACAGTGTTAACATAAGCCAACTTGTGACTAATTAACTTTATCTCCAACAAGAGAGGATCTCACTATCGTCCCTTGACATTCAATAACATTGCCATCCACTATCAACATCCTGGGAGTTACCCTTGACCAGAACTGAACTCGATTAGCCTGAGTCTCTGGTGTGGCTACCAGAGCAGGTCAAAGGCTAGTGTAACCTGTTGACCTAACTCACCTCCTGACTCTCCAAAGCCTGTCCACCATCTACAAGGCACAAGTCAGGAGTGTGATGGAATATTCCCCACTTGCCTGGATGGGTGCAGCTCCAACAACACTCAAGAAACTCGACACCATCCCAGGACGAACATCCACTCCCTCCACCCCTGATGCAGTGGCAGCCGTGTGTACCATCTACAAGATGCACTGCAGGGTCTCACCAAAGTTCCTTAGGCAGCATCTTCCAAACCCATGACCACTGCCATCTATCAGGACAGGAGCAGTAGATATCTGAGAAAGATTCCAAGGGGGAGGACCCACCATCCTTGGTTAAGTAAAAAGTTAAGGATAGTATCAAACTTATAGAAAAAAAACATATAATTGCGCAAAGGTGGAATAGTAAGTCAGAAGATTGGACAGAATATAAAAAAAACACTAAAAAGTGATGACTATAAGATGACTGTGGAGGGAAAATTTAGATTATGAGAGAAAACTAACCAGAAATATAAAAACAGATAGAGTTTCTGTAGATATTTTAAAAATAGAAGGAGTTGACAAAGTGAGTGTTAGGTCCATAAAAAGTGAGTCTAGGGAGCTACTGATTGTAAATAGGGTGGTGATGGATGAATTGAACAGGTATTTTGCATCAATCTTCACTGTGGAGAATACAAATAATATCCAGGACTAGCTGTAAATCAGGAAGTGGAAAGGAGGGAGGAACTCAGCAACAAAGTGAGACCCTGATGGGAGTTATGTACAGGCCCCCTAGCAGTAGACAGGATGTGGGGCAGAAAATAAATCAGGAGATCGGAAAGGTATATGAAAAAAGGCAATATTACAATAATCATGGGGGACTTCAATATGCAGGCGGACTGGGAAAATCAGGTAGGAAGTGGATCCCAAGAAAAGGAATTTGTGGAATGCCTCAGAGATGGTTTTTTTGGAGCAGCTTGTGACAGAGCCTACTAGGGAACAGGCAGTTGTGGATTTGGTGATGTGTAACGAGGCAGACTTGGTTAGGGAACTCAAGGTGAAGGAAACCCTTAGGGAGCAGTGACCACAATATGATAGAATTTACTCTGCAGTTTGAGAGGGAGAAGCTGGAATGAGATGGAACGGTTGTTACCATTAAATAAAGGTAAATATAAAGACATGAAGGAGGAGGTGGCCAGAGTTGATTGGGAAAGGAGTCTAGCAGGATGGCAGGAGTTTTTGGGGGTTATTTGGAGGGAACAACAGAAATTCATCCCAAGGAGGAGGAAACAGGCTAAGGGGAGGACGAGGCATCCACGACTGACGAGGGAAGTTAAAGACAGCATAAAAACAAAAGAAAAAGCATACAAAGAGGCGAGGATTAATGGGAAGCCAGAGGATTGGGAAGCCTTTAAAAGAGAGCAGAGGACAACTAAAAAAGAAATAAGTGGGGGGGGGGGGAGCGGTATAGATGAAATATGAGTGTCAGCTCGCTAATAATATACAATAAGATAGGAAGAGCTTTTTTTCAATCTATAAAAGGTAAGAGAGAGGCAAAAATGGTCATTGGACCACTGGAAAATGAGGCTGGAGAAGTAATAATAGGAAACAAAGCAATGGCAGAGGAACTGAATTGTTACTTTACATCAGTCTTCACAGTGGAAGACGCCAGTGGGATGTCAGAGCTCCCGGAGAATCAGGGGGCACAGGTGAGTGTAGTGGGCATCACTAAGAGGCAGGCTCTGAAGGTGGATAAGTCACCTGGACCAGATGGACTACACACCAACGTTCTAAAACAGCTAGCTGAGGAAATTGTGGAGGGATTGGTGGTGATCTTTCAGGAAAGTTAAAGTTTATTTATTAGTCATAAGTAAGGCTTACATTAACACAGCAATGTAGTTACTGTGAAATTCCCCTAGTCGCCACTCTCCGGTGCCTGTTTGGGTCACTGCACCCTAACCAGCACATCTCTCAGACTGTGGGAGGAAACCGGAGCACCCGGAGGAAACCCACGCAGACACGGGGAGAACATGCAGACCCCACACGGACAGTGAATCCAAGCCGGGAATCGAACCCGGGTCCCTGGCCCTGTGAGGCAGCAGTGCTAACCACTGTGTCACTGTGTCACCCACTGGAATCACTGGAGGCAGGGAAGGTGCCAGAGGACTGGAAAGTAGCCCTGCTGTTTAAGAAGGGAGGGAGGCAGCAGACGGGAAATTATAGGCCGGTTAGCCTGACTTCGGTCACTGATAAGATTTTAGAGTCTATTATTGAAGATGAGATCGCAGAGCAGCTGGATGTGCATAATAAAATAGAACTGAGTCAGCACTTTGTCAAGGGGAGGTCATGTCTGACAAATCTGTTAGAGTTCTTGGAGGAGGTAACAAGGAAGTTGGGTAAAGGAGAACCTGTGGATGTAATTTATTTAGATTCCCAGAAGGCCTTTGACAAGGTGCCACATAGGAGACTGTTAAATAAGTTAAGATCCTGGCATGGAAAGAGGATTGGCTGACTGGCAGAAGGCAGAGAGTGGGGATAAAGGGGTCTTTTTCAGGATGGCAGCCGGTAACTAGTGCTGTGCCTCAGGGGTCAGTGCTGGGACCACAACTTTTCACAATATACATTAACGATTTGGAGGAAGGAACTTGAAGGCACTGTTGCTAAGTTTGCAGACCAGACAGCACGGTTGCACAGTGGTTAGTACTGCTGCTTCACAACTCCAGGGACCTGGTTTCGATTCCCGGCTCGGGTCACTGTCTGTGTGGAGTTTGCACATTCTCCTCGTGTCTGCGTGGGTTTCCTCCGGGTGCTCCGGTTTCCTCCCACAGTCCAAAGATGTGCGGGTTAGGTTGATTGGCCATGCTGAAATTGCCCCTTAGTGTCCTGGGATGTGTAGGTTAGAGGGATTAGTGAGTAAATGTGTAGAGATATGGGGGGTAGGGCCTGGGTGGGATTGTGGTCGGCGCAGACTTGATGGGCCGAAGGGCCTCTTTCTGCACTGTAGGGTTCTATGATACAAAGATATTGAGGAACAGGTAGTATTGAGGAAGCAGGGGGCTGCTAAAGGACTTGGACAGGTTAGGAAAGTGGGCAAAGAAATGGCAGATGGAATACGATGTGGAAAAGTGTGAGGTTGTGCACTTTGGAAGGAGGATTGGAGGGATAGACTATTTTCTAAATGGGAAAATGCTTCGGAAATCAGAAACACAAAGGGACTTGGGAGTCCTTGTTCAAGATTCTCTTAAGGTTAATGTGTAGGTTCAGGCAGCATTAGGAAGGTAAATGCAATGTTAGCATTCATGTCGAGAGGGCTAGAATACAACAGCAGGAGTGTATTTCTGAGGCTGTATATGGATCTAGTCAAACCCCATTTGGGCCCCGTTTCTAAAAAAATGATGTGCTGGCCTTGGCAAGGGTCCAGAGGAGGTTCACAAGAATGATCCCTGGAATGACGAGCTTGTTGTATGAGGAATGGTTGAGGACTTTGGGTCTGTACTGGTTGGAGCTTAGAAGGATGGGGGGGATCTTATTGAAACTTCCCAGGATACTGCGAGGCCTGGATAGAGTGGACATGGAGAGGATGTTTCCACTAGTAGGAAAAACTAGAACGAGAGGGCACAACCTCAGGCTGAAGGGACGATCCTTTAAAACAGAGATGAGGAGGAATTTCTTCAGCCAGAGAGTGGGGAATCTGTGGAACTCTTTACCGCAGAAGGCTGTGGAGGCCGGGTCATTGAGCATCTTTAAGACAGAGACAGATATATTCTTGATTAATAAGGGGAGCATGGGTTATGGGAAAAAGGCAGGAGAATGGGGATGAGAAAAATATCAGCCATGATTGAATAGCAGAGCAGACCCGATGGGCCGAGTGGCCTAATTCTGCTCCTATGTCTTATGGTCACATGAGGGGTACTATGCACAGAATTGTTTGAGAGTGTGACTGTCACCTGTCCTCATCTTCAAGGCTGAGCGAGGAGGATGTATTTGCAGAAGGATGTAAATGCATTACAAGAAGTTCAGAGGAAGTTTACTCGACTAAACCTGGTATGGGTGGGTTGTTTTATTGGGAAAGATTGGACAGGCTAAGCTTGTAACGTCTGGAATTTATTAGAGAGGTGATGTGACTGGGGTATACAAAGTCCTGAGGGATATTGACAGGGTGGGTGTGGAGAGGATGTTCCCTCTTGTGGGAGAACCGAGAACCAGGGCACACTGTTTAGAAATTTAAGACAGTGTTGAGGTACAAGTTTTCTCTCAGAGGGTTGTGAGACATTGAAATTCTCTTCCTCAAAAGGTAGTGGAAGTAGGGATTTTGAATATTTTTAAGGCAGAACTGGAAAGATTCTTTTTCATTTGATTTGATTTATTATTGTTACGTATTAACATACAATGAAAAGTATTGTCTCTTGCATACTATACAGATAAAGCATACCGTTCATAGAGAAGGAAACAAGAGAGTGCAGAATGTAGTGTTACAGTCACAGCGAGGGTGTAGAGAAAGATCAACTTAATGCGAGGTAGGTCCATTCAAAAGTCTGACAGCAGCAGGGAAGAAGCTGTTCTTGAGTCGGTTGGTACATGACTTCAGACTTTTGTATCTTTTTCCCAAAGGAAGAAGGTGGAAGAGAGAAGTCCGGGGTGTGTGGGGTCCTTAATTATGCTGGCTGCTTTCCCGAGGCAGTGGGAAGTGTAGACAGAGTCAGTGAATGGGACATAGGTTTGTGAGATGGATTGTGTTACATTCATGGCCTTTTATAGTTCTGTTCGGTCTTGGGCAGAGCAGGAGCCCAGACCAAACTGTGATACAACCAGAAAGGATGCTTTCTATGGGGCATCTGTAAAAGTTGGTGAGAGTCATAGCTGACATTCCAAATTTCCAAAGTAGAGGCGTTGGTGGACTTTCTTAACTATAGTGTTGGCATGGGGGGGACCAGGACAGGTAGCTGGTGATCTGGACACCTTAAAATCTGAAGCTCTCGACCATTTCTATTCATCCCCATTGATGTAGACAGGGGCATGTTCTCCTTTACGTTTCCTGAAGTCGATGACAATCTCCTTCGTTTTGTTGACTTCTTGATTCTTGATTAACAAGAGGGTGAAAGGTTATCTGGAGTCGGCAGGAATGTGGAGCTGAGGTCGCAATCAGATCAGCCACGATCTTATAGAAGGGGCTGAGTGGCCTTCTCTTGCTCTGAATCTGTATGTGTAAAAATCTATCTCGCTCAGTTGTGAAGATGAGGAGGGGTGACAGTCACACTCTCGGCTGGGTATCGATCAGAATCGAAGGCTGATCAAACTGAGCTGTTGCAATGGATTTGATCGAGTCAATAAAAAGGGAAGTGTCTCCTCTGGTGGGCGAGGGAGAGTCCACAACAAGAGGAGATCACGTTAAAATTACAGGCAGGGGTGACGACACTCAGAACCCCCTCATACACAGGGAAATCTGGAACCCTCCCTTCAAGGCTTGGTTTGGTGGCCCGTCAGTGCGATCAAAATGGTTTTGATTTTAGTCAAGTACAAACGTTAAGAATCACAAAAGAGAAGTGGGTAAATGGAGTTCAGATCAGCCATGGCTAAACTCAAGAGAGAGAGAATGACCCCCCTCTGCACCCCCCCCCAACTCCCACGGGTACAGAAACACCTGACTGTGTTTGGTGTGTATTAAAGCTCCCCTCTTCCGAAGTAAGCAGGTCGATTTTCCCACCCCAGCGAGGCAGGATGGGAATTTCAAGCGGAGCCTGATTTGCGCTGGGAGCCCAGGCCCCAGCGCGTCTCACAGCACTGTCAGCAGTACCTCACTCCAGCGGGGTTTACTATAGCTCTCCGCTAACAGGGAGCTAGTGACCCTACCCCGGGTGGAGTGAAGTGGGGGGAGGGGGGCAATCGAGGTGATTGGGGGTGGAGGGGGTGGGGGGGTGGCCCTGGGCATTGGCACCTTTCCAGTGCCAGCCAAGGCCCCTTGGCACTGCCCAAGATTCAAAGTGCCCAAGCCCAGAGGGCACCTTGACATTGTCCACCAGCCACATGGCAGTGCCAAGTGGGCAGGGCCTATTGGGAGGGGGGGGGGGTGTCTCATGGGGGGGGGGCTTCTGGGGGGCACGGCGGTCGGGACTGTGGGGGGAGAGGGGGACGGGAGATCGAGGCTGCCAGTAGGAGGATGGGGTGGGGGGGGGGGGGGGTCAAGGCTGGCCCGGAGAGCTCTAGAAGAGGCGCAGGGCCAGTGTTGTGGGGTTGCGGGGTTGGCCAGATCGGGAGGCCTGATGTGGAGATGCCGGCGTTGGACTGGGGTCAACACAGTAAGGAGTTTCACAACACCAGGGTAAAGCCCAACAGGTTTATTCAGTAGGTCAGCACATAGGGGCCACTGCACCGAGTGTGCAGAGATTCATTTTTAAGCTCCAGCTAAAAAAAAAACCCCAAAAAATCCTGTTTTTTTCACGAATTGAACATTTTGAGTTTTTGGGGAGAATCGCCCTCTGGGTGAGTTTAATTCTCTGTAATACTGGGTTTAACCAGCAGGTGGGGAAGGTGTGACAGATGAGCAGCTTTTATTTCATTTCACAGACATTGCTGCCATCTGCTGGCCATTGCTTGTATTACGATGTGGAGATGCCAGCATTGGACTGGGGTAGGCACAGTAAACAGTCTGACAACACCAAGTTACCAAATTAGACAGCTACCAAATAAACCTGTCGGACTTTTAGACTTGAAGTTACTTTAATAACATATCCAAATTCATTGGGGTGAAGGGAATATAAAATCATCCTGCTCCTGGTCTTTCTCCTATTTTACACTGGAGGCATTGAGACTGTTAAGCAGCAAACTACTGGATAATTCAGGGCCACATCGCACCCCCACACTTTACAGTACAGACTGGCATCAGGCAAGGGGGCAGAGAGGGGAGAGAAGGTGGCAACCTCCTTCGGGATCTCCACTATGCCCATTGGAGGCACACCCACAGGGTCAGGAGGCAAACAAAAAGATAGAAACGGCGTGACAGCACAGGCTTGGTGGGCCAAAGGGCCTGTACCTGCGCTGTACTGTTCTTTGCTCTCTGTTCTTTGTCATGTCTGTGCGGTGTTTGCACATTCTCTCCTTGTTTTGCATGGATTTCCTCCGGGTGCTCCAGTTTCCTCCCACAGTCCAAAGATGTGTGGGTAGGGTTGATTGGCCATGCTAAATTGACTCTAGTGTCATTGAGATTAGCAAGGTATATATATCTGGGGTTACGGGAATAGGGCCCGGGTGGGGTTGTGGTTAGTGCGGATTCGATGGACTGAATGGCCTCCTTCTGCTTTGTAGGGATTCTATGGTTTGGCAAGGTGCTGCATAAAAGACTGATCCATAAGGTAAGCTCACAGGGGATTGGGGATAGAGTATTGGAGTGGATTGAAGATTGGCTGACTGACAGAAAGCAGAGGGTTGGGATAAATGAGTCCTTCTCTGGCTGGCAAAATTTAACTTCCAGGGCACCGCAGAGGCCAATCCTTGAACCTCAAGTATTTACAATCTATACAAATGATCTGTAAGCAAGGACAGAGTGTAACGTCATAAACTTTGCAGATGGTACTAAAATAGGTGGGAAACAGGCAGTGAAGAGGATATAAAGATTTTACAGACAGATATAGATAGGCTAGGAGAGTTTAATGTGGTTACGAGTGAGGTTATCCATTTTAGCAGAAAAATATAGAAAGGCAATTTATTACCTAAATGCAAAACAGGTTCAAAATGCATCCAGGAAGAGGGATCTGGGTGTCTGTGTTCATAAATCACAGAAAGTTGGTATGCAGGTGCAGCATGTAATAAAAAAGGCAAATAGGGTGTTGGCATTTATTGCAAAGGGACTGGAGAATAAAAGTAGAGGATCGTTGTTGCAATTGTATGTGGTATTGGTGAGCCCACAGCTGGACTATTGTACCCAGTTTTGGTCTCCTTACTTGAGCAAACAATGCATTACCTCCCATTAGCAGGAAATACGCAGTTGGGAAGTCGGAGAAACTCAGCCATACTTCTACTTTAAGTTTAAAACTGTCTTCAACTTTTTTAGTTAATCATGGGTGATGGGTTTTCCCTTAGAATGTACCTTTTCTGTGTATTCTGAAATATCCCTTTATCTCTGCCCGTTGAAGTGGTGGAGGCTACCTCGCTAAATATATTTAAGTCACGGGTAGATAGGTTTTTGGTAGGCAAGGGAATTAAGGGTTATGGGGAGAGAGCAGGAAAGTGGAACGGATCCACTTCAGATCAGCCATGATCTTATTGAATGGCGGGGCAGGCTCGAAAGGCTAGATGGCCTACTCCTGCTCCTATTTCTTATGTTCTTATGTTATGTTCTTATGACTGCCACTGAACCTCTACTGATCTATACCTTAAGCACATTTGCCAGGTCACTTTAGCTAGCTCCACTTTCTAATTGCCTTTCTTTAAGTTTAAAATACTAGTCTTGGATACACTTCTCTCTCTCTCTCACAAATTGAATGTAACATTGAATCATCTTACAATCACTGATACCCGGGGTGCCTTCACTATGAGAGTATCATTGGGGATGCAATGGCTAGGTGGTATTATCACTAGACTATTAAGCCAGAAGCATGGGCAGCACAGTAACATAGTGGTTAGCGCTGCTGCTTCACAGCTCCAGGGTCCTGGGTTCAATTCCTAGCTCGGGTCACTGTCTGTGTGGAGTTTGCACATTCTCCTCATGTCTGCGTGGGTTTCCTCCGGGTGCTCCGGTTTCCTCCCACAGTCCAAAGATGTGTGGGTTAGGTTGATTGGCTGTGCTAAGACATTGCCCCTTAGTGTCTAGGGATGCTTAGGTTAGAGAGATTAGTGGGTATAATATGAACAAAAACAGCACAGGAAACAGGCCCAATGAGCCTGTGCCGCCATTTTAACATTACCAGTCCCCCCTCCACCCATGACCCTTATCTATTGTTTATGGCATTCCACATTGAGGGAAACTAATTTAGGGTCAATTTATTACCTCCAATCAGCCTAATAGCACATCTTTGGGATGTGGGAGGAAACCGGAGCACCCGGAGAAAACCCACGCAAGCACGGGGAGAATGCGCAAACTCCCACAGACACAGGCCCAAATCCATGTATCTGCACAGCAATCAGTGATAGTCTAATATGTAGTATAATATGTAGGGATATCAGGGTAGGGCCTGGGTTGGATTGTGTTTGGTGCAGACTCGATGGGCCGAAGGGCCTCTTTCTGCTCTGTAGGGTTCTATGATCCAAGCTCAGCTAATGTTCTGGGGACCTGGCTTCGAATCTCACCGCGGCAGATGGTGGAATTTAAATTCAATCAAAAATATCTGGAATTAAGAATCTGATGACCATGAAACCATTGTTAATTGTCAGTAAAACCTATCTGGTTTATTAATATCCTTTAGGGAAGGAAATCTGCCTTCCTTACCCAGTCTGGCCTACATGTGACTCCAGAGCCACAGCAATGTGGTTGATTCTCAAATACCCTCTGAAATGACTGAGTAAACCACTCAGTTCAAGGGCAACTAGGGATGGACAATAAATGCTGCCCAGCCAGTGATGACCATATCCCACGAATGAATAATAAGCATTCTATCTTATTGCACATTGCTATGTCCAGTGTAACTGACCGTTAGATCCAGAACATTCTGTTCCATGAAACTATCTCAAAAAACATTCTGTGAACTCCTCAGTTACGCTACATTTCTCACCTGAATTGTCCAATCAGGTTCCTAAGAAAAGCCAAGCAGTGTGACTTAATGACTATTGGCCGATGGCTCTGACATCCATCACTATGAAGAGTTTTGAAAGGTTAGTCATGGCACGAATCAATTCCAGCCTCCCGGACTACCTGGATCCACTACAGTTTGCCTACTGCTGCAACAGGTCCACAGCATTTCCCTGGCCCTGAACTCAACCGTGGAACACCTAGATAACAAGGACACGTATGTCAGACTCCTATTTATTGACTACAGCACAGCTTCAATACCATTATTCCCACGAAACTCATCCCAAGTTCCATGGCTTGGGCCTTGGCACCTCCTGAACTTCCGAACTCACAGACCACAATCAGTAAGGATCGGCAACAGCATCTCCTCCACGGTCATCCTCAACACCGGTGCCTCACAAGATTGTGTTCTCAGCCCCCTACTATACTCCTTATACACCTATGACTGTGTGGCCAAATTCCCCCTCCAATTTGATTTTCGAGTTTGCTGACTACATCACCGTAGTGAGTCAGATCTCAAACAATGACAGAGTACAGGAATGAGAGCAAATCTGGTGAACTGGTGAGACAACAATAATCTCTCCGTCAATGTCAGCAAAATGAAGGAGATTGTCATCGACTTCAGGAAGCATAAAGGAGAACATGCCCCTGTCTACATCAACAGGGGCAAAGTAGAAAGGATCGAGAGCTTCAAGTTTTTAGGTGCCCAGATCACCAACAACCTGTCCTGGTCCCCCCATGCTGACACTATAGTTAAGAAAGCCCCACCAATGCCTCTACTTTCTCAGAAGACTAAGGAAATTTTGCATATCAGCTACGACACTCACCAACTTTTACAATGCACCACAGAAAGCATTCTTTCTGGTTGTATCACAGCTTGGTATGGGCTCCTTCTCTGCCCATCACCACAAGGAACTATAAAAGGTCATGAATGAAGCCCGATCCATCACGCAAACCAGCCTCCCATCCATTGATTCTGTCTACACTTTCCGCTGCATTGGCAAAGCAGCCAGTATAATTAAGGACCCCACGCACCCCGGACATTCCCTCTTCCACCTTCTTCCTTTGGGAAATGATACAAAAATCTGAGGTCACGTACCGACTGACTCAAGAACAGCTTCTTCCCTGCTGCTGTCAGACTTTTGAATGGACCTACCTTGCATTAAGTTGATCTTTCTCTGCACCCTAGCTATGACGATTACACTACATTCTGTGCTCTCGTTTCCTTCTCTATGAATGGTATGTTTTGTCTATAGCGCACGAGAAACAATGCTTTTCACTATGTTAATACATGTGACAATAATAAATCAAATCAAATCAATCAATATATCATTATTATTATTTGTCATTTATATAAATGACATAGATGACTATGTGGGGGGTAAAATTAGTAAGTTTGCAGATGACAAGAAGATTGGCTGGGTGATTAACAGTGAGGCAGGGTGTCTTGGGTTATAAGAAGATATAAACGGAATGGTCAAATGGGCGGATAAGTGGCAGATGGAATTTAACCCTGAACAGTGTGAGGTGATGCACTTTGGAAGGAGTAATTTGACAAGGAAGTATTCAAGTGAATAATATCACACTAGGAAGTTCTGTGGAACAAAAGGGCCTTGGTTTGTTTTCCCACAGATCTCTGAAAGTGGAAAGGCGTGTGAGTAAAATGGTGAAAAAGGCATTTAGGACACTTGCCTTTATCAGTCGAGGCACAGATTACAGTAGCAGGGAAGTCATGCTGCAGTTGTGTAGAGCTTTGGTGAGGCCACAGCCAGAGCACTGTGTGCAGTTGTGGTCGCCACATTATTAAAAGAATGCGATTATACTGGAGGGGGTGCAGAGAAGATTCACCAGGATGCTGTCTGGGATGGAACATTTAAGTTATGAAGAGAGGTTGGATAGGCTTGGGTTGTTTTCTTTGGGGCAGAGAGGTGCGACCTGATCAAGGTTTACTAAGATTGCTGGAGTTGCAGATTGTGATAAAGATTGTCAGAGAATACAACAGGATATAGATAGGCTGGAAAATTGGGTGGAGAAATGGCAGATGGAATTTAATCTGGACAAATGCGAGGTGAGGCTTTTGGTAGATCCAGTTCAGATGGGAGTTATAAAATCAATGACAGAACAATCAGGAGCACAGACACACAGAGAGATCTGGGAGTACAGGTCCACAGATCCTTAAAAGTGGCAGCACAGGTGGAAAAGGTGGTGAAGAAAGCCTATGGCATGCTTGCCTTCATCGACTGGGGCATCCAGTATAAAAGTTGGCAAATTATGTTACAGTTAAATAAACCATTGGTTAGGCCACATTTCGAATACTGTGTTCAATTCTGGTCACCGCACTACCAGAAGGACATGGAGGCTTTGGAGGGAGTACAGAGAAAGTTTACCAGGATGTTGCCTGGTATGGAGGGTCTTAGCTATGAGGAGAGGTTGAATAAACTGGGATTGTTCTCTCTGGACAGACAGAGACTGAGGGGCGACCTGATAGAAGTTTATAAATCTATGATAGGGTGAACAGTTGGAAGCTTTTTCCCAGGGCAGAAATGACAAGTACAATCGTTGGCACCAATATGGACCATGACAACTGGATCCTCCCCTCCTACTGCAAGTTCCTCTTCAGTCCTGAGCAGGTGTCCCGAACCCTGGCAACAAGTAGGCAACACATCCATCTAGACTTCTGCTCTCTGAAAGTTAAAATTTATCTATTATTCACAAGTAGGCTTATATTAACACTGCAATGAAGTCACTGTGAAAATCCCCAAGTCACCACACTCTGACACCTGCTCGGGTTACGCTAGGGGGAATTTAGCACGGCCAATTCACCTAACCAGCACGTCTTTCAGAATGTGGGAGGAAACCAGAGCACCCAGAGGAAACCCATGCAGACACGGAGAGAATGTGCAGACTCCACACAGAGCACGGTATCAAGGAACAAAGAACAAAGAAAATTACAGAACAGGAACAGGCCCTTCAGCCCTCCAAGTCTTCATCAACCATGCTGCCCAACTTAACTAAAACCCCCTACCCTTCCTGGGACTATATCCCTCTATTCCCATCCCATTCATGTGCTTGTCAAGATGCCCCTTAAAAGTCACTACCGTATCCACTTCCACAACCTCCCCCAGTAATGAGTTCCAGGCACCCACCACCCTCTGTGTAAAAAATCTGCCTTGTAGATCTTCTTTCAATCTTGCCCCTCGCACCTTAAACCTGTGCCCCCTTCTAATTGACTCTTCCACCCTGGGAAAAAGCTTTTGACTATCCATTCTGTCCATGCCTCTCATAATCTTGTAGACTTCTATCAGGTCTCTCAACCTCCGTCACTCCAGTGAGAACAAACCAAGTTTTTCCAACCTCTCCTCATAGCTAATGCCCTCCATACCAAGCAACATCCTGGTAAATCTTTTCTGTACCCTCTCCAAAGCCTTCACGTCCTTCTGGTAGTGTGGCATCCAGAATTGAACACTATATTCCAAGCACGGCCTAACCAAGGTTCTATAAAGCTGCAACATGACTTGCCAATTTTTAAACTCAATACCCCAGCCGATGAAGGCAAGCATGCCGTATGCCTCCCTGACTATCTTCTCTACCTGTGACCTGTGTATCTGTACACCCAGATCCCTTTGCCTTTCAATACTGTTAAGGGTTCTGCCATTTACTGTATATTTCCTTTCTGTATTAGATTTTCCAAAATGCATTTCCTCACATTTGTCTGGATTAAACTCCATCTGCCATCTCTCAGCCCAAGTCTCCAGCTGATCTATATCCTGCTGTATCCTCTGATGGTCCTCATCGCTATCCGCAAATCCACCAACCTTTGTATCGTCTGTAAACTTACTAATTAATCGAGTTACATTTTCCTCCAAATCATTGATATATATTACAAACAGTAAAGATCCCAGCACTGATCCTTGGGGAACATCACTTGTCACAGCCCTCCATTCAGAAACACTGCTACCCCCTGTCTTCTTTGATATCAATCCCCTCTCTGTACTATCCCCTATCATCACAACATTCTTATGTGCTTCCCCTACTTGAATGGTTCATGCAAACAAGCTTGAAGAACCTCAAATCTGCTGGACCAGGCCAAAAACCAATTTGCGCCTGATGTTGTGTACAATCTTAAACCTTAGGAATAGAATAAAAATTACCCATTTACCTTGATGGTAGGACGCAGAGAGTAATGGTGAAAGGATGCTTGTCAGACTGATGGTGTGCCTCTGTGGTCAGTGCTGGGCCCTTTGCTGTTTGTTATTTATATTAACGATTTGGATGAGAATGTACAAGGCATGATCAGTAAGTTTGCAGATGACACTAAAGTAGATGGTATTGTAGACATTGAGGAGTTAACAATGGATAAATAATTGACTGATGAAATGAACAAAGATAGTGCTGCTGTCTTCACTATAGAAGATACAAAAAGCATTCCAGGATTAATTATAAATCAGGAGGTGAAACGGAGAGAGGAACTTGGTGAAATTACAATCACTAGGGCAGCAGTACTGAGGAACCTTCAGACTTGTAGCTTTTAAGGGTTGTGGCTGAATGGAGAGTTAACTTTTAATAAATATAAATGCGAGGTCATCCATTTTGGTAGGAATAACAGCAAAATGGACCATTATTTAAATGGTAAAAAATTGCAGCATGCTGCTGTGCAGAGGGACCTGGGTGTCCTTGTGCAGGAATCTCAAGGAGTTGGTTTGCAGATACAGTAGGTAATTAAGAAGGCAAATGGAATTCTGTCTTTCACTGCTAGAGGGATGGAGTTTAAAAACAGTGAGGTTATGTTACAGCTGTATAAGGTGCTGTGTGAGGCCACACCTGGAGTACTGTGTACAGTTTTGGTCTCCTTACTTGAGAAAGGATATACTGGCACTGGAGGGGGTGCAGAGGAGATTCACTAGGTTGATTCTGGAGTTGAGAGGGTTGGCTTATGAGGAGAGACTGAGTAGTTTGGGGCTATATTCATTGGAATTCAGGAGATCTTATAGAAACATATAAGATTATGGAGGAAATAGATAAGATAGAAGCAGGGAAGTTGTTTCCACTGGTGAGTGAAACTAGAATTAGGGGGATAGTCTCAAAATAAGGGGAATCAGATTTAGGACTGAGTTGAGGAGGAACTTCTTCACACAAAGGGTTGTGAATCTGTGGAATTCCCTGCCCAGTGAAGCAGTTGGGCCTACCTCATTGAATGTTTTTAAGGCAAGGATAGATAAATTTTTGAACAGTAAAGGAATTAAGGGTTATGATGAGTGGGCGGGTAAGTGGAGCTGAGTCCACAAAAAGATCAGCCATGATCTTACTGAATGGCGCAGCAAGCTCGAGGGGCCAGATGGCCCACTCCTGCTCCTAGTTCTTATTAATACGCTTGAAGATCTTCAATCAAGCAAACCTGATTTTTGGTTAAGGTTGTTTTTTCACTGTGCTGGGATTTCTTACGGCCAGTAACTTGGAATTTGTCAAAAGACAGAAGGTGTCAGATTTAACAGCTTGTCCTTGGCAGGGAAGGGTTATGTATGGACTTTTGGAGCTGATGCTCCCTATCTGGGCATTGGAATGTAAACAATATGCACTTAAGGTGCCTGGAGATGATGACCAATGCCACTACTCTAGTTCTGTTTGATTGGTCCAATCGAACAATGCAATTGGGGTTTCTGGTCAATGCATTGGTTGGTTACCAAGGAACGTTTGGAGTTTTAACTCTGCTAACACAAAGGGCTTGTTCAGAAAGGCAGTGTGGAGAACCTGGCACCAGGCTCACAAGGAGAGACAACATCTGGAAGGAGAACAGAACAAAGAACTGATTCCATGTGGCAACAAAATCCTGGCCAGGTTTTATTTGCATTTGGAAATTAACTTAAAGTAACAGATAGTGAGTATTTGGTTGGTGCATTGCAAGTATTTACTGTTGTTTGAGTAGCTGCAGAAAAAAGAAAATTATAAGTATTTAAAGTCAACTTTGTGTCTTTATTTGCTACAAACACACAAGTTTGTACAACAGGGTTATAAAAGTAATTGACATTATTTGATTTTAAACATCTTCCAAAGGATTGACTTAAAGGTAAGTCATGTAGGAGAGCTCAAAACTGTGGTGTGCTCCTTGTGCTCCCTGTGGGAAGCCAGGAATTTTTCCAGTGCTCGGGCCAGTATGTGTGCAGGAAGTGTCTCCAACTGCAGCTCCTAGAAGCCTGGGTTTTGGAGCTGGAGAGGTGGCTGGGAACACTGTGGAGCGTCTGCGAAGCTGCAAGTATTGTGGATAGCGCCTACAGAGAAGTGGTCACACTGCAGGCTAAGACTTCACAGGCAGAAAGGGAATGACTGACCATCTGGCAGAATAAGAGGATGAGGCAGGCAGTGCGGGAACCCCCGTGACCACTGCCCTGCAGAACAGATATACTGCTTTAGATACTGTTAGGGAGGAATGGCCTCTAAGGGGAAAGCAGTAACAGCCCAATTCATTTCTAATTTTTATTTATTTTATTAGTCACAAGTAGGCTTCCATTAATACTGTGATGACGTTACTGTGAAAATCCCCTAGTCGCCACACTGCGATGCCTGTTCGAGTACACTGAGGGGGAATTTAATATGACCAATGCACCTAACCAGCACATCTTTCGGATTGTGGGGGGAAACCACAGCATCCCAAGGAAACCCACTCAGACATAGGAAGAAAGAGCAGACTCTGCACAGACAGTGACCCAGACTGGGAATTGAACCCGGTCTCTGGCACTGTGAAGCAGCAATGCTAACCACTGTGCTACCGTGCCGCCCCTCGATTGGGTCTACTGCTAAACAGTAGCCACACTGCAGGATATAAATGAACAGATAAAGAACATGTGAAAAGCAATAATTACGGGTGACTTTCATCTTCATGTTGATTGGGTTAATCAGTTTGGAAAGGGTAGTTATGACAACACAAT
Source organism: Carcharhinus amblyrhynchos (assembly GCF_965287045.1). Lineage (NCBI taxonomy): Eukaryota > Metazoa > Chordata > Chondrichthyes > Carcharhiniformes > Carcharhinidae > Carcharhinus > Carcharhinus amblyrhynchos. The sequence continues at coordinate 146,566,401 of NC_137325.1, read as the reverse complement.
CATTGTGTGTATCAAGAGTTTCCTGGAACAATATGTCACGGAGCCAACCCAGGACCAGGCTATCTTGGATCTAGTAATGAGTAATGAGACAGGTTTAGTAAAGGGTGGCATGGTGGCACAGTGGTTAGCACTGCTGCCTCACAGCAGCAGAGACCCAGGTTTGATTCCAGCCTCAGGTGACTATCTGTGTGGAGTTTGCACATTCTCCACATGTCTGTGTGGGTTTCCTCTGGATGCTCCAGTTTCCTCCCACAGTCCAAAGATGTGTGGCTTAGGTTGATTGACCATGCTAAAATTGCCACTTAGCGTTAGGGGGATTAGTGGGGTAAATAGGTAGGGGTTATAGGGATAGGGCCTGGGTGGGATTGTAGTCAGTATAGACTCGATGGGTCGAATGGCCCCCTTCTGCACTGTAGGGATTCTATTCTATGAAACGACCTCAGAGTGAAAGAGAGGGGTACAAACACCTTACAAAGAAATATTGATAAATGGGCAGAAATTGGCAAATGGGATATAATGTGGGGAAAATGTTGTTCACTTTGACAGGTATAATAAAAAACAGAATATTACTTAAACGTGGAGCAACTGCAGAATTCTGAAATGTGGAGAGATCCAGGTGTTCTAATGTGTGAGTTACAAGAAATTATTCTGCAGATATAACAAGTAATGAAGGTTAAGCCAGCGTACGGGTGAACATAAGAACATAAGAAATAGGAGCAGGAGTAGGCCATCTAGCCCTTCGAGCCTGCCCCGCCATTCAATAAGATCATGGCTGATCTGTCGTGGCTCAGTTCCACTTTCCCGCCCTCTCCCCATAACCCTTAATCCCCTCTCTTATCAAAAACCCATCAACCTGCATCTTAAAAATATTTAGTGAGGTAGCCTCCACCACTTCAACGGGCAGAGAATTCCAGAGATTCACCACCCTTTGAGTGAAGAAGTTCCTCCTCAACTCCGTTCTAAACCGCACCCCCCTTTATCTTGAGGCTGTGCCCCCTAGTCCTACTGTCCTTTGAGCGGGAAGAGTCTCTCCACCTCTATCCTATCCATCCCATTCATCATCTTATACGTCTCAATGAGATCTCCCCTCATTCTTCTAAACTCTAACGAGTACAAGCCTAGTTTATTCAGCCTCTCCTCATAGCTCAATCCCCTCAACTCCGGCATCAGCCTAGTAAACCTCCTCTGCACTCCCTCCAAGGCCAAAATATCCTTGCGCAGGTGCGGTGCCCAAAACTGCACACAGTACTCCAGCTGTGGCCTCATTAAGGAGGAAATTGCGAGGCATCTTGAAGGGAATTGCTTGATAGAGCAGACGCAGCACGGTTTCATTAAAGGGAAGTCGTGTCTGACAAATTTACTGGAGTTCTATGAGGATGTGTCTAGGGCGGTGGATAGAGGAGAGCCGGTGGATGTGGTCTTTCTGGATTTTCAGAAGGCGTTTGACAAGGTACCTCACAAGAGGTTATTGCAGAAGGTCAGGGGACAGGGAGTTGGGGGTAGGGTGTTAGCGTGGATAGAGGATTGGTTGTCAAATAGGAGACAGAGAGTGGGGGTCAACGGGTGCTATTCGGATTGGCGGATGGTGACTAGTGGAGTGCCCCAGGGGTTGGTGCTGGGGCCTCAGCTATTTACCATTTATATAGATGATCTGGAGGAGGGAACCGAGTGCAGGGTGTCGAAATTTGCTGATGACACCAAGATTGGGGGAAAGGCAAATTGTGCGGAGGGTGTGGAGAGTCTGCAGAAGGATCTAGATAGGCTGGGCGAATGGGCCAGGAAATGGCAAATGGAATTTAATGTTGGCAAGTGTGAGGTGGTCCACTTTGGTAGGAAGAATGGTAGGAAGGACTATTACTTACGTGGCGAAAAACTGCAGCAGGCGACGGTGCAGAGGGACCTCGGGGTCCTTGTGCATGAGTCGCAAAAACCCAGCTTGCAGGTGCAGCAGGTGGTCAGGAAGGCGAATGGGATGCTGGCCTTCATAGCGAGGGGGATTGAATATAAAAGTAGGGAGGTCTTGCTGCAGCTGTATAGGGTGCAGAAGGTAATAGTGAAGGCAAATGGAATGCTGGCTTTTATTTCAAGGGAGCTGGAGTATCAGAATAAACAGGTGTTACTGCAACACTGCAAGGTACTAGTGAGGCCACATTTATAATACAGTTTTGTTCTCCTTATTTAAGGAATGATATCATTGCAGGACATTTACTCGGATGATCCTGTGTATGGAGGGTGTGTAATATGAGGCTGGTTGGTATCCCTTGGCTGGTATTTTACAACCTAGCTCAGGCGAGACTCGTAAAATCCTGCCTGAGGTCAATGGAGAATTCCATTCTGTGAACCTCGCCCGCCCCAATTCCAGGGCAGGTATGCTGGTAAAATTCCAGCCCTTGAGTTCAGAGGAATGAGAGGAGATATGATTGAAACATTGAAGACTCTTAGGGGGTTAACGGGGTAAATATTGGGAGGATGCTTCTTCCACTGCGAGGCGAGTGTAGGACCAGAGAGAATAAGGTGGATTTGAGGAAGAATTTCTTCTCTCAAAGAATTGGAATTCTTTACCCCAGGAAGAGTCTTTTCAAGGCTGCAATCAATACATCTTTAATCAATAGGGTTATGGAGAAAAGACAGGAGAATTATAGAATCCCTACAGTGCAGAAGGAGCCATTCAGCCCATCAAGTCTGCACTGACTGCAATCCCTTCCAGGTCCTATTCCTGTAACCCCACACATTTACCCTACTAATCCCCTTTACACTAGGGTCAATTTAGCATGGCCAATGCACCTAACCTGCACATCTTTTGGCTGTGGGAGAAAAACGGAGCACCCAGAGGAAACTCATGCAGACACAGGAATAAAGTGCAAACTCCACACAGACAGTGACCAAGGCCAAAATTGAACCTGGATCCCTGACGCTGTGAGGCAGCAGTGCCGGGAAGTAGACTTTGTGACTACTGGATGAACCACGATCTTATTAAATGGTAGAGCAGGTTTGAGGAGCTGAGTGGCCTACTCTTGTTCCTATTTCCTACAGTCTAATGAAATACCGTCTGTTATTATGAGAAGAATTGAACATAAAAATAAGGATACTATGCTTCACTTATACATGTTATTGATGAGATGGCATCCCCATTACTTTGGGGTGTTGTGGTCTCCTTATCTATGGAAGTTTTAAATACATCAGAGGAGATTTGCTAGATTGATACTTGGAATGAGCGGATTGTTTTATGAGGAAAGGTTGAACAGACTGGGTTGGTTCCACTGGAGTGAGATATGATTTGACTGAAGGTTCTGAACGGCTTAAACAAGGTGGACGTAGTGTTAGGAACCCGGAGTAGAACCACACAGTATTTTTAAAGCCAGACCAGTCCTCAACAATTTAGCATCTTTGTGAGAAAAAGATGCTCTGTTCCAGGGGTAATTTCGCTGACAAATTAGGGGTCTTTCTTCAAAGCAAGCTTTATTCATAACACAATTTAAGCATAACTCTAACAAAATGAAACAGTTTAACCCTAAACAGTTGAACAATATGAAAAGAAGAAACTCTAATTTCTAACATCACTATTCCAGTTCCAAATAAGCAACAGTCTTCCTATAGATTTGAAACCCATTTTAAATACAGTGAGCAATCACAGATACACTTGCTCTAACTTAGGTTAACATAACATCCTTGGTGCTTCCAGAGAAATTTTGTGAAGAAAAAGAGAGCAGACTTCTATCTTCACGCAGCTCCAGTCAGCAACTGAAACATTGAACAGTACAGCACAGCACAGGCCCTTCGGCCCTCAATGTTGTTCCGAGCTTTGTCCAAACCCAAGATCAAGCTATCCCACTCCCTATCATTCTGGTGTGCTCCATGTGCCTATTCGATAACTGCTTGAAAGTTCCTAAAGTGTCTGACTCCACTATCACAGCAGGCAGTCCATTCCACACCCCAACCACTCTCTGAGTAAAGAATCTCCCTCGGACATCCCTCCTATATCTCCCACCATGAACTTATAGTTATGCCCTCTAGTAACAGCTACATCCACCCGAGGAAATAGTCTCCGCACGTCCACTCTAGCTATCCCCCTCATCATCTTATAAACTTCTATTAAGTTGCCTCTCATCCTCCTCTGCTCTAAAGAGAAAAACCCCAGCTCCCTCAACCTTTCCTCATAAGACCTCCCTCCAAACCAGGCAGCATCCTGGTAAATCTCTGCACTCTCTCCAATGCTTCCACATCCTTCTTATAGTGAGGTGGCCAGAACTGCACCCAATATTCCAAATGAGGTCTCATCAACATCTGGTATAGTTGCAGCATAACCCCATGGCTCTTAATCTCAAACCCCATGTGAATAAATGCTAACACACTATAACCCTTCTTCACGTCTCTATCCACTTGAGTGGCAACCTTCAGAGATCTGTGGATATGAAGCCCAAGATCTCTCTGTTCCTCCACATTCCTCAGAACCCTGCCATTGACCCTGTAATCCGCACTCAAGTTTGTCTGACCAAAATGAATCACCTCGCACTTATCAGGGTTAAACTCCATCTGCCACTTTTTGGCCCAGCTCTGCATCCTATCAATGTCTCTTTGCAGCCTACAACAGCCCTCCACCTCATCCACTACTCCACCAATCTTGGTGTCATCAGCAAATTTAATGACCCATTCTTCAGCCCCCTCTTCCAAGTCATTGATAAAAATCACAAATAACAGAGGACCCAGCACTGATCCCTGTGGTACACCACAGGTAACTGATCTCCAGTCTGAATATTTTCCCTCCACCACCACGCCTTGTCTTCTCTGAGACAGCTCATTACTTATCCAATCGGCCAAATTTCCTTCTATCCCACACCTCCTTACTTTCTTCATGAGCCTATCATGGGGAACCTTATCAAACGTCTTACTAAAATCCACGTATACGACATCTACTGAACTCGAAAATGAAACAAAAAACAGTTTCTCTGCTACAGGTCCAGCTCTGTATCATCATATTATATCAAAAGACTAGCTGCCATTCCTTTAATTCATAAAAACCCAGGGGACCTTTTGTTTTTGTAAACAGAAGTCCAAAAGCACTCTCCTAAATAAACACCACATTTCTAAAATGAGTAATTATCCTGCTATCCAGCATCTGAGCTGTGTGTTTTCCAGACACACCAACTACCTGTAAAAAAATACTGAATCTCAAAACATTCTATAGAAACATAAAATATATCCATGGCACAGTATCATCATAATGGAAATTATAACTAAGGGGCAGTGTTTGAAAATTAGGGGTTGCCCTATTTGGATAGAGACAAGGAGAATTTCTTTCTCCCAGGGGATTGTGCAACTTTGGATCTCTGCCTCAGAGTGTTGCAGAGACAGGGTCATTGAATATTTGTAAGGCAGAGGTAGATATATGCTTGTTAGGCAATTGAATCAAAAGTTATCAGGTGTAGATGTGAATGTGGAATTTGAAACACAACAGATCAGCCATATTCTTACCGAATGGCAGCCTGGACTCCAAGGGCCAAATGGTCTACTTCTGCTTCTATTTCATACATTTGTCATATTTTGAGTATAACAGCTCAAAGGAACTGAATTTGCAGAATGTTGGCAACAATAGTAGGCCAAACTTGATTCAGTGAAGAGTAATGAACCAGAATAAATTGGCAGCCTGATGGTAAGTGACCATTCTGTGAACAGTGAACAGAATCTGATTCGATTTGAGAAGGAAAACTCACAGGGTTTTAAGAATATGCAAGGGGAACGTCAAAGGATTGAGAAATAAACTGACCACAGGAAATTGGGTTAAACTGTTCATGGATAAGAAGGCAAATGCGCATGGGATACGGGGTGATCTGATAAGGTGGATTCATAATTGGTAGGAGACAGAGGGCGGTGACAGATGGCTGCTATAGTGACCGAAGGCCAGTGGCCAATAGCATAACACAGGGATCTGTGCTGGGCCCCCTATTGTTCATCATTTACATAAATGACATAGATGACTATGTGGAGGGTAGGATCATTAAGTTTGCTGATGATACAAAGATTAACCGGGTGGTTAACAGTGAGGTTGAGTGTCTTTAGTTACAGGAAGATATAGATGAGACTGTCAAATGGGCGGATAAGTGGCAGATGGAATTTAACTCTGAAAAGCGTGATGAGATGCACTTTGGAAAGAGTAATTTGACAAAGAAGTATACTATGAAAGGTCTGACACTGGGGAGTTCCGAAGAACGAAGGGACCTTTGTGTGTTTGTCCATAGATCTCTGAAGATGGAAAGGCAGGTAAATATGATGGTGAAAAAGGCACATGGCACAGTCACCTTTATTAATCCAGGTAAAAGATTACAAAAACAGAGAGGTCATGTTGAAGTTGTATAGAACTTTGATGAGGCCATACTGGAGTACTGGGTGTTGCCACATTATAGGAAGGATGTGATTGCACTGGAAGGTTTGCAGAGGAGATTCACCAGGATGCTGCCTGGGATGGAACATTTAAGTTATAAAGAGAGGTTGGGTAGGTTTGAGTTGTTTTCTCTGGAGCAGAGCAGACTGAGGGGTGACCTGATTGAGGTGTTCCAGATTCCGAGGGGCTTGGACAGGGTGGATAGGGAGCAACTGCTGCGCTTAGTTGAAGGGTCAGTTACAAGGGGGCACAAGTTAAAAGTGAAGGGTGGGAGGTTTGGGGGGATTTGAGGAAAAACATTTTTATTCAGAGGGCGGTGACAGTCTGGGAATGCTCTGCCTGGGAGAGAGGTGGAGGCGGGATGCCTCACATCCTTTAAAATGTAACTGGATGAGTACTTGGCATGTCATAACATTCGAGGCAATGGGCCAAGTGCTGGCAAGTGGGATTAGGTGGGCAGATCAGGTCCTTTCGTGTGTTGATGCAGACTCAATGGGCTGAAGGGCCTCTTCTGCACTGTAGTACTTTGTGATTCTGTGATTTTGTGATAATCCGAGACACAGGCAGGTGACCAAAGAAGCATTTTGTGCATACAAATACAACAACAACAACAAGAATTTGCATTTTTCATTGCCTTTAATACCACACATGTTTTGAGCAAGTCACAGGAATGTTTCAAGGCAAAATTTGACACTGAGCCACACAAAGCGATATTAAGACTGATACTAAGAGAATGTTCAAAGAGATAAGTTCTAATGAACAGCTTAAAGGAAGGAGTAGTAGAGAGATAGAGAGGCTTAGGGAAAGAAGTTCTGAGTTTGCTGGTTGGAGACAAATGAGTGATGTTCCTGAACTACACTAGAGATGCTTTCTCATGCACAGATGTGTCAACACACACAATAGATTACAGTACAGATAATACACAGCAAATAATTGCTTTATGTCAGAAAACAGCATTGGATGATTTAGTTAGCTTCCCCACTTGCTTTCCTAAACATTGATACTGTGGTGTCAGTCACTGTGGATCACTCTTGCTAATGGGATTTTCCCAGTAGATCATTGTTGACTCGTGCTGTCATGTATCCAGTGCCAGTGTATCAACAACCACACAGTGTTTACCAAGTTAAACAATGTTAGAGGTGACCCTGGGGTGGGTGGGGGTTGTACCTCACCGACAATCTTCCGATATACAGCTCCGTAGTGTGCAGCTGATAGGTGACAGCCGATAACAGGCAGTGGCTGGGTATTAGTGCCGGCAGGTGTTTTGCCGAAACCATTGATTGGCAAATTTATTGGAGTTTTCTAAGGATCTAACCGGTACAATAAATAAAAGGAAGGCAGTAGGTGTGTAACATTTGGATTTCCAAAAACGTTCAATAAAGTGCAACTCAAAGGCTCCTGGTGTTGGGAGTGATGTATTAGCCTGGATAAAGGACTGATTTATGGATAGGAACCAAAGAGTAGGCATAAATGGGGCATATTCAAGTTGGCAGGCTGTGAATAATAGATTGCCGCAAAGATCAATGCTGATGCCTGAGCTATTTACAATTTATAGTAATGACTTAAACAGGCAGAGAATAGGTAACGTATCTAAGTTTTCTGACAATGCAAAGCTAGATGGAAAGGGAAGCTGTGTGTGGAGGACACATAGAGGCAGTAAAGAGGTATAGACAGGTTTAGTGAGTGAGCAACAAGATGGCAGATGGAATACAATGTAGGGAATTGCAAAGGTTCACTTTGGACTAAGAATAAAAGAGCAGAATTTTTTTAAAATGCTTGAAACTTGTAACTGTTGATCTTTGGAGGGATTGATTTCTTACACAAGGTGCAAGAAAATTAGCACATACGGCATGAAATTATTAAAAAAAGAATCGTGTGTTGCCATTTGCTGTAAAGGGATTGGGGTACAGGAATAAAAAATCCTTGGACCAATCTGGAGGACAGTGCTCAGTTTTGCTCTTCCTAATTAAGGAAAGGCATAGATACGTTACAGATGGTGCAGCGAAGGTTCATTACATTGGTTCCTGGGATGGGAAGATTGTCTCATAATGAGAGGCTGAGTAGATTGGGAGGTTACACTCTGGAGTTTAGAAGAATGTGAGGCAGAATGGCAGGGCATAAGGAGATAGAGGACTAAAGCTCTCTCATCTTCTGCCCCGATGTCCAAATTCAGTCTTACTTGGTAATAGAGGGAGCACAGTGAAGGTTTACCAGGCTGATTCTGGGATGGCAGGTCTGTCATATGAGGAGAATTGTTTAGGATTATATTCACTGGAGTTTAGAAGAGTGAGAGGGGAGCTCATAGAAACTTATAAAATTCTAACAGGGTTAGACAGGGTAGATTCAGAAAGAATGTCCTCAATGGGGGGGGGGGGGGGAGGAATCCGGAATTGGGGGTCATAGTTTGAGGATGAGGGGCTAAAACATTTAGGACTGAGGTAAGGGGAAATTTCTTCACCCAGAGGGTGGTGAATGTGTGGAATTCACGTCCACAGGAAGTAGCTGAGGCCCAAAGGTTGTGCGATTTCAAGAAGAAATTGGATCTAAAGAGATCAAGGGATATGGAGGGAAGGGGGAATTAAGATATTGAATTCGATGATCAGCCTTGATCAAGATCAATGGCAGAGCAGGCTTGAAGGACCAAATGGTGCAATCCTGCTTCTAGTTTCATTCACAAAGCTGCAGAAGTATTCTACAGTTTTTGAGAAGGCAGTGAATGGGGCATTCAGAGATATTTTCCCAAATATTTTTTAATGTAAGATTTCTCATTCCTGAGTTCTGAGAAGTTAAGGAAAATGAAGGTAATTACAAAATAGAGATTACATCGTAAATGTCAGGAGCAGCCTCCCTTTGACTCAGCAGCACTTGAGTTTTTTTATTAGATGGTTTTAAACATTCAACGCCCAACCCTTGGTACCTCTTCTGTTTTTGACTTTGTACCTAGGCCAGTGCCTGATGACATGTTTGGTTGATAGATCCACACAGTCAAAGTAGTTCAAGTTTAACTTGGCAGCCAGTCTCACCCCTAAATTTTCAAGCTTCTGAAAAACAGAAACAATTGAGGCTTGCTTATAGAAATGAATTTGACTTGACTGTTGGACCCTACCGATTATGTTCAGAATATGTTTGGGGGCAGCACAGTGGCTAGCACTGCTGCCTCACAGCTCTAGGGATCTAGGTTCAATTCTGACTTTTTTGGTCTGTGTGGAGATTGCACATTCTCCCCGTGTCTGTGTGGGTTTCCTCCCAGCGCTCCGGTATCCTCCCGCACTCCAAAGATGTGCAGGTTAGGTGGATTGGCCATGCTAAATTGCCCCTTAGTGTCAGAAGGATAAGCAGGGTAAATACAAGGGATTATGGGACAGGGCAGGATTGTTGTTGGTGCAGGTTCAATGGGCTGAATGGCCTCCATCTACACTGTAGGGATTCTATCTTTCTATGAAGACACTGGATCCTGCTGGCCACTGTGCACCCCAAATTTATTCTCCCAACAACCTGCCCAACTGAGCTGGTGAACTCTTCAACCACATGAAGGCACAACAAGGTCAACCTCAAACCTGAGCACCCAGTGCCCATCAAGGCTGCTTCTGCTGAGCTCAACAAATGTGGAAGGAAATGAGTCTGAATTCTCAAACTCTCCTTGTGTTCTGGTCCACTCCTGATTTTCAATCTTAAGCCTCTGGTATCTTACCCTGCACCCTGATGCGCCACGCCACGAAAGAAGGGAAAAAAAGATCCAGTCTATCAGTAATTTGATGTAGAGTTGCTGGCATTGGACTGGGGTGGCCACAGTAAGAATTCTCACAACACCAGGTTAAAGTCCAATAGGTTTATTTGGTAGCATGAGCTCTTAGAGAGCTTTTTCGTTAGGTGAGTAGAGAAGTAGGTTCACAAACAGGGCATATACAAACACAGACTCAGTTGCAAGATAATAGTTGGAATGATGTAGCTTCTCCACGCCCTCATAAGAATAGGATATGGCACTCGACTCATCGATTGACCGTTCCAAAGCGCCACAGCGAAAAACCACATCGACCTCTTCAGAAGACAAACACAGAACACTGCGGACACAGTACCCTTCATCTTCCAGTACTTCCCTGGAGAGGAGAAGCTACAACATTTTCTTTGGAGCCTTCAACACGTCATTGATGATGGCAAACATCTTGCCAAGGCCATCCCCACACCCCACTACTTGCCTTCAAACAACCACACAACCTCAAACAGACCACTGTCCACAGCAAACTACCCAGCCTTCAGGAGAACAGTGACCACAACACCACACAACCCTGCCACAGCAACCTCTGCAAGACCTGCCGGATCATCGACACAGATGTCATCATCCCATGTGAGAACATCATCCACCATGTACATGGTACATACTTTTGCGACTGAGCCAATGTTGTCTTCCTGATACGCTGCAGGAAAAGATGTCCCAAGGCATGGTACATCGGCGAGACCATGTAGATGTTCCAACAATGGATGAATGGACACCACTTGACAATCATCAGACAGGAGTGTTCCCTTCCTGTCAGGGAACACTTCAGCAGTCAAGAGCATTCAGCCTCCCATCTTCAGGTAAGTGTTCTCCAATGCTTCAAGACACATGATAACGTAGAACTGTCGAGCAGAAATTGACAGCTAAGTTCTGCAAACATGAGGACAGCCTCAAATGGGATCTTGGGTTCATGTCACACTATGCGTAACCCCTACCATTTGGCCTGGGCTTGCAAAATCGTTCTAACTGTCCTAGCTTGAGGCAATTCACACCTCTTTAACCTGTCAATATCCCTTTCTCCACTCGCATTGTCTGTACCTGTAATTGGCTTGATTACCAGATGGAATGAGAGTTAAGACTCTCATTCCAACCATTATCTTGAAATTGAGTCTGTGTCTACATATGCCCAGTTTGTGAACCCAACTCTCCACTCAGCTGATGAAGGGGCAACACTCCAAAAGCTTGTGCTACCAAATAAACCTGTTGGACTTTAACCTAATGTGATGGGACTAAGTAATTTGATACATGATGTGTATACAATATATTGGAAATGAACAGGTGGCATGATGGCATCGCAGTTAGCACTGCTGCCTCATAATGCCAGGGACCCAGGTTCAATTCCAGCCTTAGGGCACAGTCTGTGTGGCGTTTGCACATTCTACTCGTGTCTGCGTGGGTTTCCTCTGGATGCTACGGCTTCTTCCCACAGTCCAAAGATGTGCAGGTTAGGTGGATTGGCAATGTTAAATCAACCGCAGTGTCAGGAGATTAGCAAGGTAAATATGAGAGGTTATGGGAATGGGGCCTGGGTGGGATTGTGGTCAGTACAGACTCGATGGGCCAAATGGCCTCTTCTGCACTTGGGGATTCTATGACCCCAGGTAATTTTGGATCAATGGATCTGAAAGCTTTTCACCATTGGAGGGGAAGGGGGGGAATTGGCGTGGGTGCTGATTTGTTCACCTCAGGCCTGGCTGCGTCTGTTGTAGACTAATTGATAGCAATTGTTCACTACGCTCAGCTGACAAGATCAATTGTAATATTATGTGACTATCAGGATGGCAGAAGATGAATGAGATGGGCCCTGATTACTTTCGTCCACCAATTCCCATGTCCCAATGAAGCGAGAATGTGGACCATGTTTAAAGGGCAGTGTGTTTGAAGTAATGGAGCCAGAAAATTTTGGGCCAAATCGACAAGTAACCCCTGTCTAACTCAGTACAGGTTCAATCGAACCTGATCTCTTGTCACCAGCAGACTCACTGACGGCCGGTTTTCTTCATGACACTTTATAACTTCTGACGTAAATTTACCCCTTAGAAATACAAATAAAATTTACCTCTGGATTGGTGGAGAATTTGATGCCAGTCAGACTTAGTACTTCAATGTAAGTGCCATTCAGGATTAACTTGTAGTAAAACTTTCCCTGTCCTGGAAAAGATCATTGGAGAAGATCATAAGAACGAAGAGCAGGAATAGGCCATTCAGCCCCTCGAGCCCCCTCCACCATTCAATACCATCATGGCTGATCTCAACTCCACTTTCCTGCCCATTCTCCATAACCCTTCCTCCTATTACTCATTAAAAATCTGTCTAATCTCCTCCTTAGATTTACTCAATGTCCTGAAATCCACTGTGAGTTATAACTTCCATAGATTCACAATGCTTTGCGAAAAATAATTTCTCCCCATTTCTGTTTTAAATTTGCTACCCCCCATCCTAAAACTATGACCTCTCATTCTAGATTGCCCCACAAGAGGAAACATACTTTCTATATCTACTTTATCACCTTTAGCACCTTATATACCAATGATAACCCCCCAGGACTTACATGGGGAATCCCTAATTGACCTCCCTGTGGGACTTGTGGAATATGAGTTGCCATGGCAACAAACAATTGCCTAACCAGTTGGCTTCCTGAGTTATTACAACACCTCAATTAGTTCTTTTCTCATCCTCTAAACTCTCGAGAGTGTAGGTCAAAACTGCTCAACTTCTCATATGACAAACCCCTCATCTCTGGAATCAATCTAGTGAACCTCCTCTGAGCTGCCTCCAACACCACTATGTCCTTCCTCAAGAAAAGTGACCAAAGCTACTGAGTTTGGAGCATGCTTGAGGTATGTATCTCTGTAAATAAAAGTTTATGAAGTGTGTAAATATTAGTCTCTTATTCAATCTTTCATCAGTGAATAGGGAGAGAAGGCTAATGTGCTGTCTCCAACATGTTTTCCAATTGAAATCACTGACTAGCCATAAGTATGGCCAAGACAATACTCTTTTAGTCCCATGCACTAATTTTAGTTTAAATCTCACATATTATGGATACTCTTTGTGTATATATTTATCAAATAAGCACCTCCCATCATCCGGTTACGAAGGAATTAAAGCAGCAAAATAAACACTTGCATTCTCTGTTTTCTGGCTTATCACTTTACCAATGCACAGAAAAGTTAAAAAGCTCACGTGTGCAGCCCCTGAACTGAGATCACACACAAGATGATTGTCTACTTTATTTAATAACCATCGATGCAATTTGCCTGTTCTGGATTCCCAATTATTCGCATCTAGATTCTGATTACCCCAGTCCAGGGTCTCAATTAATAACCTGGGTGGCACGGTGGCAAAGTGGTTAGCGTAGCTGCCTCACAGCACTAGGGAGTCCGAGTTCTATTCCTGGCTTGGGTCACTGCCTGTGTGGAATTTACACTTTCTCCCTGTGTCTACATGGATTTCCTTCCACACTCTGAAAGACGTGCTGGTTAGGTGCATTGACCCGAACAGGTGCCAGAGTTTGGTGACTTGGGGAATTTAACAGTTATTTTATTGCAGTGTTAATGTAAGCCTTACTTGTGACTAATAAATAAACTTTACTTATCTGTATTTCCAGTTAATCACATCTGGATTCCCCATTAATTTTTTCTGGAGTTCTATTTATCCATATCTGCATTGCAAATTATTCACAGCTGGATTCTCAATCGAAATATCTAGATTCTCAATTCAGTCACATCTGGAATTCTGAATTAATCACAGCTTCCTTTTCTGCCTATTCCAGATTTCCTATCAGCCAGACAGGAATTCTCACTTAACCACAATGTGACTGGTAACCAATGTACAGGACAATACTCTGCTCAGAGGTAGTGTTTGAGGGAGTCTGAGTGACAATGGCAACATGCATTTTTACATGTGTGTTGTAGGCTGGAGCTGTGGATAGTCATGGTAGAGGCTCCAATGTTCTTTCCACCACGTGGCTGATCCAGAATCTCTCCCACTCTTATCGCCTGTCATTGACGTTTGCTGGAAGGATTGACAGGTCAACACTCAATCTGTTTGGCCACATTGTGAACGCAGCTTCTTTGGACATCAAGTGCAGGAGAGGGACTTGAATCCACAGCTTCAGGCTCAGAGAGAGGGATGCTAGTCCCTTAGCGGAGTAGACACAAATTGGGCATCTTAAATGTGCATGGCTGGTATCAACAGGTGAATGAGTGATCTGGCTTCTTTCTTGCACAAACTGTGCTTGCTGAGCCAAGTAATGCATGGCATCAGAAATGTGGAGATGTGAGGTCCGCAGCTTCATTGCACTCACCGGATATTTGGCGTGTGAGCCTGATGTACATTTCGTCCAAGCTGCCCTTGTGCTGGAGGTATCGGTGAATGTAGAACTCGTATGTGTCCTCATTCAAGTCAATGATGAGGTTCCGTCTGCCTATGGATGTGATAATGAACCATAAGCCCACCAGAAACAGGAACATGAAGAACCCAGCAAGCTGCAGGCTATGCTGGATATTAGAAAAAAAGGTGGTAGTTGGGGAGAGGAGAAAAGAAGAAAGAACACTTTTATTCTTTTGTTTAAAGCTACAGCCTCTATTTGACATATTTCCAAATGCCTTCTTATTTCATGTTTAACATATAGGGCTGGAGCAGGCCATTTGGCCCATTTAGCTCATGCTGGTTTTATGAACCTACTTCACTTCTACTTCATCTAACCCCATCACCACATCAACAGCAACCTCAAATTTCATTCATATAGTCTTACAAAGTTGGAAAACATCCCAAGGGGAGGCAATGGCCTAGTGGTGTGATTGCTAGACTATTAATCCAGAAACTCAACTGATGTGTGAATCCCGCCGTGGCAGATGGTGGAATCTGAATTCAATTAAAAATATCTGGAATTAGGAATCTACTGACGACCATGAAACAACTATCGATTGTCAGAAAAACCCCACTGGTCCATTAATGTTCTTTAGGGGAGGAAATCTGCCATCCTTATCAGGTCTGCCCTACACGTGACTCTAGAGCCACAGCAATGTGGTTGACTCTCAACTGCCCTCCAAGAACAACTAGGGATGGGCAATAAATGCTGCCCAGCTAGTAATGCCCATGTCCCACGAATGAATAAAGGAAAAAAGCACATAAGATACGAGGACCAGTGAAGCAGGTTTGAAGGAGCGTGTTAAAGGAGGACGAAGAGGAGAGGTTTAAAGGGAGGCAATTCCAGGCTTTAAAGCATACACTCCACCATTCAATAAGATCATGGCTGATCTGATTGTGGCCTCAACTCCGATCTCCTATCTAACCTCTATAACCTTTGACTCCTCTACCTCTGCCTTAAACATATTCAATGACCCAACCTCCACTCCTCCCTGCCACAGAGTCACAAACAGCTGAGAGAAAAAAAATCTCTTCCTCTCTGTCTTGAATGGGAGACTCCCTGGGCGGGATTTTATGGCCCCACTCATCCCGAAGCCATAAAATCCTGCCTGAGGTCAGTGAACCCTTCTGCACCCTCAACTGATCTGATTCCCATTGCGGGCGGGGCGTAAAATTCCAGTCCCTATTTTTAAACTGTGTCTTCTTGTCTTGTCTCTCCCACAAGGGGAGAACGTCCTCTCAGCATCCACCTCTTAAGTCACCTCAGGGTCTTTCATGTTTCAGTAAGATCACATCTAATCTTCTAAACTCCAATGGGTACAGCCCAACCTATCCAACCTTTCCTCATAGGATAACTGCCATCAAGGCCAGCATTCATTGCCCTTCAACACCCACAGTGCTGGTAGGGAGGGAATTCCAGGTTTTGACCTAGTGACATATTTCTAAGTCAGGATGGTGAGTACCTTGGGGGGGTATATCCAGGTGGGGTGTTCCCATGCTTTGGAAGGCCTTGTTTAAGGAGTCTTAGTGAGTTCATAGAATCATAGAATCCCTACAGTGTGGAAAGAGATCATTCAGCCATCAGCTGCACCGGCTACAATCTCTCCGACCCCTATCCCCGTAATCCCGCGTATTTATCCGGCTAGACCCCCTGACACTAAGTGGCAATTTAGCTTGGCCAATCAACCTAACCTGCACATTTTTGGACTGTGCAAGGAAACCAGAGCATCTGAAGGAAACCCACGCATATACGAGTAGAATGTGCAAACTCCACACATGCAGTGCTTCAAGCCAGCAACTGAACTCGTGTCCCTGGCACTGTGAGGCAGCAGTGCTGACCACTGTGCCACCATGCCTCCCACAGTATGTGTTCCTGCAATGTACCTTGTAGATAGTACACATTACTGCTACTGTGCATTGCTGGTGAAGGGAGTGAATATTTATGGATGCAATCAAGAGGATTGTTTTGTCCTGGATGGTGTCAAGCCTCATGAGTGTTGTTGGAGCTGCATCCATCCAGGCAAGTGGAGAGTATTCCATCACACTCCTGACTTGTTCCTTGTAGACGGTGGACCCTCTCTTGGGAGGTAGTGAATGTGTGGAATTCTTTACACATAAATGTAGAAACTAGAAGCAGAATTTGCATGCATGTGCCATGTCATGTCTGAAGGAATAGTTTAAAAGTAATCTTGGAAGATTCTGCTCTCACATCCCTGATCTACCTCCCCTTCCTGGGCGAACACCTCACTGTGAGAGAAAGTTGACCGCCAGAATTAACTTGACCTTCAGGTGGTCAGGAACCACAGGTCATGTGTGGATGGAAGTTTACAAACATCTCAGATCCAAACCTCAGAACCTCTCTAGCAGTTGACTTAGGAGTTAGCCCATAGTTACGTTCTATTGCCCTGGAACAAATGGGAACTCAGTAAGAAGTCTGACAACACCAGGTTTAAGTCCAACCGATCTATTTGAGAGTAAACTCACAAGCTTCCGAGGTTTACCTCTTCATCAGGTGAAGAGGTAAACATAGAACATAGAACACTACAGCACAAACAGGCCCTTCGGCCCACGAGTTGCGCTGATCACATCAACACCTATCTATAACCCCCAATCCCATAAAACCCCATATACTCATCCAGAAGTCTTTAAAAAGACCCCAGCGAGTTCGCCTCCACCACCACTGACAGCAGCCGATTCCACTCATTCACCACCCTCTGAGTGAAAAACTTACCCCTAACATCACTTCTGTACTTTCCTCCCCGCACCTTAAATCTGTGTCCTCTCGTAGCGACCATTTCAACCTGGGGAAATAGCCTCTGAGAATCCACCCTATCCATTCCTCTCAACATTTTATAAACCTCTATCAGGTCGCCTCTCAACCTTCGAGGTAAACCTCGAAAGCTTGTGAGTTTATTATCAAATAAATCGGTTGGACTTAAACCTGGGTGTTGTCAGACTTCTTACTGCGTTTACCCTCGTCCAACGCCAGCATCTCCACATCATGACAAATGGGAACTAACATTACAGATGTTACCAGCCAATATTCAAACACTTTACACCACCAAGTCCCAAACTGTACCCTCTGTTGTCGATGATTACCTTGAAATTGACCACAACGTAGCTTAAGATGTAAAGTGTGGATGCGATGAGCGAGAAGATTAACATAGCAAAGCCCATCCATAAGTTATTGTTTAAGTAGTTGAGTTCATAGACTGCGGTCCGTCAGCAACAGCAAAGAGAAAAATAGAGAAAGAAACATTAGGGCTAGTGTTCATCATATCAACAGAACAACAACAGTCTACCTAGGAACGAAAGTGTTAAAGAGATAGTGATGAGTGGTACTTCCACTGCATTAGCAATCTAGAGACCCATAGAAATGCCCTGGAATGTGACAGCTAGTGGAATTCAGGTTTGATTGGATTTGAATCTGGAATTGAAAACTAGTCTCAGTAATAGTGACCATGAAACTTTAGGAATTCCATGATTCAGTGACTGGCTCACTGATGTCCATTAGGGAAGGCAATCTGCCATCTTGGCATGCATGTGACTCCAACAATAAACACAGGAAATACCAATAAACTCATTAGGTCTCATAGCATCTGTGGAGAGAAATCTTTGTACCCTCACTGGCTGCAGGGGAGGTCCCAGAGGATTGGAGAATAGCTTGTTTAAGAAGGACAGCAAGAATAATCCAGGTAATTACAGGCCAGTGAGCCTTACGTCAGTGGTAGGGAAATTATTGGAGAGAATTCTTTGAGACAGGATTTATTCCCACTTGAAAATAAGTGGACTTATTAGCGAGAGGCAACATGGTTTTGTGAAAGGGGGGTTATGTCTCACTAACTTGATCGAGTTTTTCAAGGAAGTGATGAAGATGGTTGATGAGGGTGGGGCAGTGGATGTTGTCTACATGGACTTCAGTAAGGCCTTTGACAAGGTCCCTCATGGCAGACTGGTGCAGGAAGTGAAGTCGCATAGAATCAGACGTGAGTTGGCAAGGTGGATACAGAATTGACTTGGTCATAGAAGACAGATGGTAACAGTGGAAGGGTGCGTTTCTGAATGGAGGGCTGTGACAAGTGACTCAGGGATCAGTGTTGGGACCTTTGCTGTTTGTAATATGTATGAATGATTTGGAGGAAAATGTAACTGGTTTGATTAGTAAGTTTGTAGACGACATAAAGGTTGGTGGAATTGCGGATACTGATGAGGACCATCAGAGGATACAGCAGGATATAGATTGATTGGAGACTTGGGCGGAGAGATGGCACATGGAGTTTAATCCGGACAACTGTGAGGTAATGCATTTTGGAAGGTCTAATACAAATAAGAAATATACAGTAAATGGCAGAATGCTTAACAGTATTGATAGGCAGAGGAATCTGAAAGTGGCTATGCAGGTAGAGAAGATAGTCAAGAAGGCATACGGCATGCTTGCCTTCATCAGCTGGGGCACTGAGTTTAAAAATTGGCAAGTCATGTTGCAGCTTTATAGAACCTTAGTTCGGCTGCATTTGGAATATAGTGTTCAATTCTGGTCACCACACTACCAGAAGGATGTGAAGGCTTTGGAGAGCGTGTAGAAAAGATTTACCAGGATGTTGCCTGGTATGGATGGCTTTAGCTATGAGGAGAGGATGGGGAAACTTGGTTTGTTCTCACTGGAAGATGTAGGTTGAAGGGCGATCTGATCAAAGTCTATAAGATTATGAGAGGCATGGACAGAATGGATAGCCAGGGTGGAAGAGTCAATTACCAGGGGCATAGGTTTAAGGTATGAGGGGCAATGTTTGAAGGAGATGTACGAAACAGGTTTTTTACATAGAGGTAGTGGGTGTCTGGAACTCACTGCCAGGGGAGATAGTGGAAGCGGATAGTGACTTTTAACGGGCATCTTGCCAAATACATGAATAGGTGCGAGTGGAGGGATATGGTCCCTGAAAAGATAGGGAGTTTTAATTGAGCTGGGCAGCATGGTCGGTGCAGGCTTGGAGGGCCGAAGGGCCTGTTCCTGTGCTGTAATTTTCTTTGTTCTTTGAGAGACAACCAAAGGGAGCACCCTTACCAAAATTTGGCAAACTGTCGGTTCCGGCCAGAATAATGGAATGAATCCAGCTAATGGCTCCAGCATAATTTTTGACTGAAGTGTGAGCCTCAGTGATAAAGGTTTTTATAGCCACAAGAATAACTCCATGCCTGTGGCAGTTTTCCTTGAAAAAAATCTACTTGACCTTACCCTCACTGTTGTGAAGCTGGGTAGAGTAATTGTGGATTGGTGCTTGTAAATTTGATATAAATATACAAACATGGATATGTCATCATGGGTATAAAAGGAGGGGGACAATGGGACAAAAAGAGAGAGCAACTGCCACCTGCCAGAGATACTAGCTCACAGCTCTCAGACAGAGAGAGAGTCACTGACTCTCATAGCTTTGTTTATGTCTTAGAGAAAACGCCACCTAGATAGCAAAGGTACCAAAGAAGAAATAAGTACCAGACGGAAGAATCAACACAAAGGGTCAAAATATTCCAGAAGATACAAAACCTGGTTGTAATTTTGGGTGTGACTAAATTCTATTTTTTTGTTAATGAATGTATTTATTGGAACAGTGTACCATTAGAATCTTGTTTTATTCAGGAACAGTTAACAGTTAGAAGGGATTTATTCTGTTCATTAAGAATTTAGTTAACTTGTTTACTGTTACTTAGATAAATAAGTTATTATGTGTTGATTTTAAAGTGAATGTCAGGGATTTATTTTGTATTTAACCACTAGAAGTTGCTGAAGTGCAGGTCATACCACTTCATACACACTTTTTATAGATTATAAGGTGAGGTACTCCCCTTTGGGTGTTTTGGTGTTAGTTCTCAGAGAGGGGAATCAATCTTCGCTTCATAAACACTCACCAATCTACCCAATGTCGATACATCTTCCCATGACAGAATTGATAGGAATGATCATCTCACATTGTCAGGAAAATGAGGTTTAGTATTTATTTTTACAATATCACTTTCATATTATCATATACTGGGAAATGGGTGTGTGGGGGAGTGACTGGTTTAATTGAATTAGAGACAGAAAAACTGCGAAGGTCAAACATTAATAAGAAGGGTGTGAAGGAAGAGGTTTAAAATGGAGACGAACAGAGGAAACCAGGAAAATATGAATAAAAATTTACATAAAGTGAAGGAAAGATGTGACTTGAAGTTGACGGTTACGTTTTAAAAGGGAACATATACAACTGGAAGATTGTAAATAGGTTATAAGTTTATTTTTAAAATAAAGTAGCCACAAAATAAAAAAAGGTTGATCAATTCAAGGACAAGGGAACTTCTAAAGGATGGTAGGAAATAATAGAGGGTAAGAACAAAGGAGAAAAATAGATTTAATTAAAAAATGAAGACTGGTAAGAGTGCGGAAGAAGGTAGACCAATGAGAATGAATTTGCTGTCACTCTCAGAGGACCCTAGAGTAGCAGGACTGTGTATCTTAAAGATACCGGAATTTTAGAAATTAGAAAATCTATAAGGACTGTTGCCATCAAATGGTGGGCGGTGGGTTTTAGTGCTGAGTTTTGGTTAAGCCAAGATCCTTTTGGAAATGTTTATAAAGTCCTGTCAACTGTGCAGAAGTATTCTTGTTTTTAAATGTAATTTTTTATTCTTTAATAAGTGTTTAACTTTGATTCAAAATCATTACGATCGGCCTGAGGGTTATTTCTTGACTTCAGTAAATCTGAAATTACACAAATTATGAAATCTTTCTGATGGCTGTCTCAAGTTTCCATTGGGATTTGGACAGCTGTGCATTTACCATCTTCTGAACCCGAAGGTCTCTCTGTTCCTCCACCTTTCTCAGAACCCTGCCATTGACCTGTAATCCACATTCAAAGTTGCCCTACCAAAATTAATCATCTCACACTTATCAGGGTTAAACTCCATCTGCCAGTTTTTTGGCCCAGCTCTGCATTTTATCAATGTCTCTTTGCAGCCTACAACAGCCCTCCACCTCATCCACTACTCCACCAATCTTGGTGTCATCAGCAAATTTACTGACCCATCCTTCAGTCCCCTCCTCCACGTCATTAATAAAAATCACAAATAGCAGAGGACCCAGCATTGATCCCTGTGGGACACCGCTAGTAACTGGTCTCCAGTCTGAAAATTTTCCATCCACCACCACCGTCTGTCTTCTATGAGATCGCTAGTTACTTATTCAATCGGTCAAATTTCCCTCTATCCCACACCTCCTTACCTTCTTCATGAGCCTACCATGGGGAACTCTTAACATTGTTAGGAATTTTCTATAGATCCTAAATAGTAATAGTATGTGGAGGAGGAAATTGCAAAGCAGATTGTGGATAGATGTGGAGGTCACAAGGTAGTTATCATGGGTGACTTTAACTTTCCAGGTATTGATTGGAATCTTTATAGGTCGAATAGTTCGGATGAGGCAGTTTTTTGGCATTGAGGCTATCTCACACAAAAAGTGGTAGCTCCAACAGTACAGTACCCCTCAATAGGAAGGTTGGTGTCTTATTCCATGTGGAATCAATGGCACATCCCTTACCATTAGGTTGTCTAATTGTGAACGGGTAGAATTGATTGCCCTTCAACTTTTTGTGTAGAATCTCTTCTGCTGATCTTGTGAAATTTTCCAATTTTTTCACTGTTTCTTGTAGAATCATTTTGGGAATAAACTCAGCCTACACTCTGAGCTCACTTTGAAGAATTCACACATCTCAAAGGAGCTGCTGTCACGTAGAGGGCGAGAGCTCCCATCCTTGTCTTGAATACCTCTCATTCCAAATCATTCTGATAAAACCGTGAAATTAGGATTTCTTCTTCAATTTGCATCAAGTGGCTTTAAACACAGTTATTGGCCTCTCCATAACTTTGCTTTAAAGCAAATCTGTCCAATTAATTCTTTAAAAGAGATTAACAAAAGAAGCATTGAAGAGTTAGTGCCAACTTGGCCCCTCTGTGTCACCCAGGAATGCTCTCAGTGAATGTTGCCCTGGAGATACAGCTCATGACATCATAGCAAACCTGATGGTCAGAGTTGAAGGGTGTCATAAGGAGGTGTTCCATTCAACTTGTGACATTCTTACCATTCCTGCACCTCTGACTATCAGAGGACATTCTAATTTCCTATAAATGGCATACTTGTATCTTGTTCAAATAAAAGACTTGTTGCCAAAACATTACACTTGCGACCTCCTCACTGACCTGCCACACTGCACATCAGTCACCCACCCATCACTCTACCATTGAGCACCCTACCAACCACCACCCTATCAACCAGCACTCTAACATCGAATACCCTACCACCCACCACCCTACCAGCCCCCCCACTCTTCCACCCATCACTCTACCATCAAGCAACCCTCCCACCCACCACTCTCCCACCCACCACTCACCATCCTGTTGTTCGTCCATCGTCATCATCTTGAGGTTGGTTGCGGTGTGTCCGAAGATGACTGATCAGGGCCAATTTGGGCACAGAGTGTCCTGGCACATATTGGACAGACTTGTGTAGACACTGTAGTTGTTGCACTGGTGGCTCTGGACTTGCGCAGCTCGCACTTAAGTTGTGCTTCAACAACACACCTTGCTTCATGAGCTTGACAGCCTTTGTGGATGATGCAGCGACAGGGCGGTTTTGGGCCAGTGTTTCCCAGCTGGTTGTGTCAATGTCAAGCGACTTCAGGGACTTCACACTCAAAGACATTTGAGTGTGTCTTTGAAACGTTTCTTCTGCCCTCCATGCGAGAGTTCTCCAAAAAGGAGCTGCTTGGGTATGTACTCATCTGACATATGGATGACACAACCTGCCCACTGGGTCTGCGCTCTCATCAGCAGTGTGTGGACTGATGGTAGACTTTCTCTAGAGAGAACTCCAGTGTCTGGTACTTTGTCTTGCCATCTGATGCGTAATATTCTGCGAAGACAAGTCATGTGGAAATAATTGAGCTGTCTTGCATGCCTTCGATACACAGTCCACATTTCACAGGCATACAGGAGGGTAGTCCCAGGGGTGTCCCAGGGTCAGTTTATTTATTAGTCACAAGTAGGCTTACATTCACACTGCAATGAAGTTTCTGTGAAAATTAGTGACCTAGATTTGAGTGTACAAGGCACAACAGCAAAATTTGCCAGATTTTACAAACTTGGAAGTGTTGTGAACTGTCAGGAAGCTGTGGAGGAACTTCAAGAGGATGCAGACAGGCATGGGTAGAAATGTGGTAGATGAAACTTAACATCTGGAAATGTGATGTGGTACATTTATGGGTGGAGCTTTATGAAAACGATTCTGAAGTGCCAAATGAGTGTGAATATGGGAGAGGATCACACTGATTTTTTGAGTGAGCTCCCTGTCGTGATTGCACGTCAGTTAATTTTAAAAAAGCCCAGATGTGATGATTGCTGGTGGGGGGACAGTGGGGGTGGGGGTAATCTCACCAGTGAAGTCGGCTGCTGGGCTCATGGGGTGCCACAGAGTCAGAGAGGTTTGCAATAGGGAAACAGGCCCTTCAGCCCAACTTGTCCATGCTGCCCAGCTTTTACCATGAAGCTAGTCCCAATTGCCCGCGTTTGGCCCATATCCCTCTATACCCATCTCACCCATGTAACTGTCTAAATGCTTTTTAAAAGACAAAATTGTACTCGCCTCTTGTGGGGAAATTTCAAGAAGTGGCCAATTTGTGTCTTAAACTAAGACAATTCAAAACTCACAAGGCAAATATCTCTGTGCAAAAGACGTAACAAATTTATTTAACGTGAAACATGAAAACACAAAACAATACAATGTACAGCGAACCTGAGTCTCATGAAGATTTAAATATCTGGATAGTCTATCCACTCTCTCTCTTTATAACTCAATCCATCAAGTCTCGGTAGCTTCCTAGTAAATCTTTTCTGCACTCTTCCTAGTTTAATAATATCCTTCCATAATAGGGTGACGAGAACTGTACACAGTATTCCAAGTGTGGCCTTACCAATGTCTTGTACAACTTCACCAGGACATCCCAACTCCTGTATTCAATGTTCTGACCAATGAAACCAAACATGCTGAATGCCTTCTTCACCACTCTGTCCACCTGCGACTCCACTTTCAAGGAGCTATGAACATATACCCCTAGATCTCTTTATTCTGTAACTCTCGCCAACTCCCTACCATTAACTGAGTAAGTCCTGCCCTGGTTCGATTTATCAAAATGCATCATCTCACATTTATTTAAATTAAACTCCATCCGCCATTCTTTGGCCCACTAGCCCGATTGATCAAGATCCTGTTGCAATCCTAGATACCTTCTTCACTGTCCACTACGCCACCAATCTTGGTGTCATCTGCAAACTTACTAACCAAGCCTCCTAAATTCTCATCCAAATCATTAATATAAATGACAAATAACAGTGGACTCTGCACCGATCCGAGGCACACCGCTGGTCACAGGCCTCCAGTTTGAAAAACAATCCTTTACAACCACTTCCTAGCTTCTGTCATCAAGTCAATTTTGTATCCATTTGGATACCTCACCCTTGATCCTGTGAGATTTAACCTTATGCAACAACCTATCATGCAGTATCTTGTCAAAGTCCTTGTTAAAATCCATGTGGATAATGGCAACTGCACTGCCCTCATTTATCTTCTTGGTTACCCCTTCAAAAAACTCAACCAAATCTGTGAGACATGATTTTCCACTCACAAAGCCATGCTGACTGTCCCTGATTAGTCCTTGCATCTCTAAATGCCTGTAGGTCCTATCTCTCAGAATATCTTCTAACAACTTACCCACAACAGACGCTAGGCTCACTGGCCTGTAGTTCCCAGGCTTTTACCAGCAGCCCTTCTTAAACAAAGGCACATCATTTGCCACGCTCCAGTCTTAAGGCATCTCACTTGTGGCTATTTGAGGATACCTGCTAAGGATCTGCAATTTCCTCCCAAGCCTCCCCCAATGTCCTGGATGCACTTCACCAGATCCCAGGGATTTATCTATCTTGATGCGCTTTAAGACTTCCAGCACCTCTTTCTCTGTAATATGTACACTCCTCAAGACTTTGCTATTTATTTCCCCAAGTTCCCTAACACCCATGCCTTTCTCAATGTAAACATTGATGAGAAATATTCATTTAGGATCTCACCCATTGGACAGATGCCCCGATTACCCAGTACGCTGGGAGACATCCAGTAACCCCATCCCCAGGGACATTGGCACCCACCACCAATCACTCTCAGTGCCTGTCTCATCCCTCTCCCCACCACTCCGAACATCGTCCCCCCCACCCCTGCTGCTAATTGCCACCCTGCAGAGTTCTTGCCACGCCCCTGATCGCTGCCCCCACCTATCAAAATCCCCTGCAGTATTCCCCCCTTCCCAAATCTCCACTGCGGAGCTCCCATCCCTACCACCCTGTCATGCCTCCACACCTTCTCAGAACATACACCCTCAGGCACTGCCCCCTTGGCACTACTACTGGCACTGCCAGGGTTCCCAGTGGGCAGTATCAGGGTGCCAGACATACACCTCTAGGCTGGCAATCCCTAAAGGTCATGCCTGGTGCTGTCCCCAACCACCTGGTGGGTACCAATGGTCTCCGGTCTTAGAAGCGAGACTATCATGTCTGGTCTCCGCTAGTGGGGAGCATCTATCCTTCTTGGCGGTGAGGACCTTGACCAGTGAGGAGGTAAGTACAAGTGAGCCCAGATGATAGTATCTTTGATTCACTGATGACATGCATATTTAAATTGGCTTTGTGCTCTTTCTGGGCGCAAAGTCAATTTCACTGGCAAATCAGTGCCAGTAAGATTGTGAGAGGTAAGAAACCGGGCCCAAACCTGATTTTTCACCTCTTGCCACACTGATCAACCGGCATGGCGAACTGGTAAGGTCGCGCCCATGAAGAGACAATGTAAAATAAAATTTATAATTCTAAAGGAAATGCAGTAGCAGAGGAATCATTATATGTGTGTAATCATTAAATACAGCAGGGGAGCTTGAGAAAGTATTTAAAATGGTGTACAGGAACTTAAGCTTTGTGATTAGCAGCATGGGTGGTTTCTGCACTGTAGCAGTTGCCACATTTATCTAACAGGTGGCAAGTTTCTGGTTCAAACAAAGCAAGAAAATAATCAAAGTGATCATCAACAGGCTCAATCTGCCTCCTTGGAGACGTAGAATGTGCTCTCTACTGGCAAGTTTGAGACTTTCACTGTGGCTATTCAGATATACTTGCTAAGGATCTGCAATTTCCTCCCTAGCCTCCCCCAATGCCCTGGATGCACTTCACCAGATACCTGGAATTATCTCCCTTGATGCGTTTTAAGACTTCCAGAACCTTTTTCTCTGTAATATGTACACTCCTCAAGACTTCGCTATTTATTTCCCCAAGTTCCCTAACTTTCTCAATGTAAACATTGATGAGAAATACTCATTTAGGATCTCACCCATTGCACAGATGCCCCGATCTCCGAGTGCACTGGGAGATGTCCTGTAACCCCATCCCAACGGACATTGGCACCCACCGCCAACCACTCTCTGTGCCTGTCTCACCCTCCTTACCACCACCCCGGACAATGCTAGGCACTGGTTTGGGGGCTACAGTGCATCATTAATTTGATTTATGTTTCTGGGGTTTTGTTATAGTAGGATGGCAGTGTCCCATTAAAATAGGGCATCTGAGTTCATCTTAATTGACAACCTTTAACTTGCTTCAAAAGATATATAAATAGAGGCATGAAGTGAGAAAACAATCTCCTTAGGTGGCTGTGTGTCAGATTTTGTTTGTTGATGATCGTGTGAAACGTCTCGGAATAACTTACCGTGTTAAAGATATATACAAATATAAATTGTTGCTGTGTTACACTATCACCAAGTCTGCTTATTTTGGCTAACTCTTCAAAAAAGTGACCATGAATGCTGCCAACTTGCTTTTGTAAACATTGAATTAGTTCCTTCCCGTCTGTCAGGAATGGGGACCTGCTGTACTTTCCCAGTTTGGCCCACATATGACTCTATCCCAGGCCATTATTTTTACCTTTAATCCTTCCCAGAGTGACCTAACAAGCCACTCAACTGTACAAACAATCAGTTTGTATGGTTACCGGGCAGGGGCAATAAATATTAACTTAATAACAAAGCTACGTCTTAAGAACAAAGAACCAGCTATATGGAGTTGACATATTTATTGCCTCCTCAAACTGTTCACATAAATATCCTGGATTAAATTAAGTACATAAATTGCAGCACAGGAGAACAAAGGTAACCTTATACCTCTTTGCATCATTTCTTTGTCTCTGGTACACTTTTTGCAAGTTTTGCTCGGTATCAAGTAGCTCTTATAGAATCATAGAACACAGGAGAGGCCCTTCAGCCCATCAAGTCGGCACTGACACATTAGAAACATCTGATCTCCCGCCAAATCTCACTTGGCCCATAGTTCTGAATGTTTTGATGTGCCAAGTGCTCATCCAGGTTTTTTTTTGAAGGATATCAGGCATCCCGCCTCCACCACCCTCCCAAGCAGTGCATCACTACCCTCTGGGTAGAAACGTTTTTCTTCACATCCTCCCAAATCTCCTGCCTCTCACTTTGAACCTACGTTCCCTCGTAACTTCAACAAAGGGGAACAGCTATTCCTTATCCACTCTGTCTCTCATAATCATGTACATTCGATCAAGTCACCCCTCAGTCTTCTCTGCTCCTATTAATACAACTTAAATCTACCCAACCTCTCCTCATAACTTAAATGTTCCATCCCAGGCAGCATCCTGGTGAATCTCCTCTGCACCCCCTCCAGTGCAATCACATCCTTCCCATAATGTGGTGACCAGAACTGTACACAGTGCTCTGGCTGTGGCCTCACCAAGGTTCGATACAACTCCAACATGACTTCCCTGCTTTTGTAATCCAAGTCTCGACTGATAAAGGCATGTCCCGTATGCCTTTCTCACCACCCCACTAACATGCTCTTCCGCCTTCGGTGATCTGTGGCTAAACACATCCCTTTGTTCCACAGAACTTGCTAGTGTCCTACCATCCATTGAGTAGTTTCTTGTCAAATTACTCCTTCCAAGTGTGTCACCTCACACTTTACAGGGTTAAATTCCATCTGCCACTTATCTGCCCATTTGGCCATTCCATCCATATCTTCTTATAGCCCAGGACACTCTGCCTCAACGTTAACCACCCAGCCAATCTTTGTGTCATCTGCAAACTTACTAATCCTACCTCCCACATTGTTATCTATGTCATTTTTATAAGTGACAAATAGTAGTGGAGAGCCCAACACAGGTCAGTATGCCACTGGACACTGGTTTCCAGTCACTAAAGCAGCCTTCTGTCATCACCCTCTGTCTCCTATAACTGAGCCAATTTTGAATTCACTTTATCAAATTATCCTGTATTCCATGTGCATGTACCTTCTTTACATGTCTCCCATGTGGGAAGCTTTGCTAAAATCCTTTTAAACTACATCAACTGCACTATTCTCGTCTATACACCTGGTTACCTCCTCAAAACATTGGGCGGCATGGTGGCACAGTGCTGCCTCATAACTCCAGGGACCAGGGTTCAATTCCAGCCTCGGGTATAGTCTGCACGTCCTCCCTGTGCTGTGTGGGTTTCCTCCGGGTACAATTATTTGCCCTCTCCCGAGGTAATTCACACCACCGATACTACTTCCCTCCCACCCCTAGTTACCTCACTCCCCCTAGTCCAATGATCCAGTGGGTTAAATGAAGAGAAGCATTATAGACTAGAAATGTTGGGTTGGATTTTCCGACCCTGCCCACAGCTGGGATTCTCCGGTCCTGCTGCAGCGAGTGGAGATTTGGGTGAGCACCAAATTCTCCATTCTCACTGACAGTGGCAGTGGTTCTACCTCCACAGATACTCCGAAACCGACTGTTTTTTTCCCAGCATTTTTTGTTTCTTATTTCGGATTTTCAGCATCCGCAGTATTTTGCTTTTACTATCGAATAAAGAGAAACTGTTTCCTGTGGCATGGATTTAAAGCGATTGGCCAAAGAGCCAGCGATGGCATGAGGGAAAGCTTTTCTGAGTAACCAGAGGTTAGAGATTGCACCGGTTAAAGTGGTAGATACCCATTCAATAATAGACTTCAAAAGCAGGTGGTGAAGGTGAACAACTGGCTGGGGAGAGAAAGGGAAATGGAACCAACTGGAATACTCTCTGAGTACACTAACACAGATTTGATGGGCTGAATGGCCTCCATCTGTACTATATGATTCTACAATAACTACTGTTTTTACAAAAACATACTCTTCTGGGACATCACACAAAACAATCCTTTATATCAACAGGGAGACTTTGATCGGTCAATATTGACAAATGCTGGCAGCTGACAACGTTTTGCCCAGTAGAAACTTGTTTGGTTTACTGCTCCTCAGCCAGTTGCAGGCACCAATAACCCGTGGGTGAGTTTGAGGCCCTGTGACGGGGTGCGGTGATGGAAAGATACATTGCAGTGTTCTCGGAAAGGACACGTGCTGTTTACAACTTTCCTGGTACCTCTGCGATTTCTCGTCAGCATGGCCGCCAGCCATGTTCTGAAACTTAATGTTCCTCCATCCCACAATAACGTATATCAACCCAAAATCAGATACCAAGTCAGCAGATCAGATCAGTGACTCCCAAACTTTTTCCCAGTGTCAACCATTTAATGTCTCAGTGTTTGCATGACCCCAGAGTGATAGTTTAGCGTTGAACAGGGGCAGGGGGAGGAGGGGGTGGTTGGGGGCTGAGAGACTTCAGCTATAGAACATGGAGGGATTATTAACAGATTATTAAAGTATTTGCCTTCTGATTATGAATGTAATAGCATCCTGATTATTAAGCTTATAGGATCATGATTATTGACACAATTGGCAAATGATTTTAATATATTAGGACCTGGTTTATTGATATAATCAGACTTTTGATTGTTAATTTAAATAATTCTGATTATTTTAATGTATTAGCATCCTGATTATCAATGCACTTATTTCCTGATAATTGAAGCAATAGACAGCTGATAATTAATGCAACAGGAACTGAGTAATTAATGTAATTAGGTCTTGAATATTAACAAGGTGCAGCACAGTGGCACAGCAGTTAGCAGTGCTGCCTCACAATAGGGCCCAGGGACCTAGGTTCAATTCCCTGCCTGGGTCGCTGTCTGTGTGGAATCTGCACATTCTCCTTGTGTCTCCATGGGTTTCCTCTGGGTGCTCCGGTTTCCTCCCACAGTACGAAAATCGTGCTGGTTAGGTGCATTGTCCATGCTAAATTCTCCCTCAGTGTACCCAAACAGGCACCGGAGTGTGGCGAGTCGGGGATTTTCACAGTAATTTCAATGCAGTGTTAATGTAATCCTATTTGTGATACGAATGAATAAATAAAAGTAATACAATCCCGATTCTAATGTATTAGTACGCTGATTATTTATGAAAAGAGGCCCTGACTGTTGATGCAATAGGCACCAGACTTTTAATGTAACAATATATTGATTTTTAGGTGGTTGCTCTGTATGTAGATGTTCTAAGATTCAAGGGAAATGGAATATAAAAGTAGGGAAGCGTTGCTGTACTTGTACAGGACTTTTTGTGTCCAGTTTCAATCTCTTTCCATAGGAAAGGATATAATTAGAGCAGTTCAGACAGAACCCTTAGGTGTACAGGTACACAGGTCACAGAAAGTGGCAATGCAGGTGGAGCAGGTAGTCAAGAAGGCAAACGGCATGTTTGCCTTCACTGGCCCAGACACTGAGTTTAAAAATTGGAAAGTCATAGAACCTTAGGCTGCACTTTAATATAGTGTTCAATTCTGGTTGCCACACTACTAGAAGGACGTAGAGGCTTTGGAGAGGTAAGAAAATATTTACCAGGATGTTGCTTGGCATGGAGGGCATTAACTATGAGGAGAGGTTGGAGAAACTTAGTTTGTTCTCATTGGAATGACAGAGGGTGAGGGGCGACCTGGTAGACGTCTTCAAGATTATGAGGGGCATGGACAGAGTGGATAGTCAGAAGCTTTTTCCCAGGGTGGAAGAGTCAGTTACTAGGGGGCACAGGTTTAAGGTGCGAGGTGCAAGGTTTAAAGGAGATGTACGAGGCAAGATTTTTACACAGAGGGTGGTGAGTGCCTGGAACGCACTGACGGGGGAGGTAGTGAAAGCAGACACAAAAGTAACTTTTAAGGGGCGTCTTGACAAATACATGAATAGGATGAGATTAGAGGGATATGGTCCCCAGAAGGGTAAGTTGGGCAGCATGGTCGGTGCAGGCTTGGAGAGCTGAAGGGCCTGTTCCTGTGCTGTAATTTTCTTTGTTCTTTCTTTGTTCTTTGTTTACATAGCTGATTCCTGGTCCTCCTGCTGTAGTACACAGAGAGACTGGAAAACATGTAAAACCCCTGAGGTTATACGTTTTGTATGAAATTAATATTGAAACTGTAATCTGTAATGGTAAGTGCTGTAAGACAATCTGGAGTTCCTACACACTGCCATGCAAGAAATGGATTTGTTTTACACTTCAGTGTCCTGTTGCTGTGGGAGTGGAAAATGCCATGAGCCATTCACTAGTCCATTGACCTCAGGACTGGAAAATCCTGCTGGTGAGAGGATCAAAAATTCCACTTCATGTAATGTCAACTTTAAATATTATTGTAATATACTCTTAAAAATGTTACGAATAAAGTTGCTTTTTGGATATAAATAATTGATTGAAGAGGAATTCAGTACATATGTATAAGGATGACAGTGACTCGTTGTGCTATATAGTCACATCTATAATTGAAACATTACACAGAGTCATAGAGGTTTACAGCATGGAAACAGGTCCTTCAATCCAACTTGTCCATTAACTCCTAAGCTAGTCCCAATTGCTTATGTTTGGCCCATATCCCTCTATACCCATTTTATCCATGTAAATGTCTAAACACTTTTTAAAAGACAAAATTGTATCCGCCTCTGTTACTACCTCTGGCAGGTTGTTCCAGACACTCACCATCCTCTGTGTGGAAAAACTTGCTCTTCTGGACCCTTCTGCATCACTAAATCTATGCCCTTCAGTTCTGGACTTCCCTACCTTTGGGAAAATATATTGACTGTCTAGCTGATCTATGCTCCTCATTATTTTATAGATCTCTATAAGTTCTCCCCTAAGCTTCCTATTCTCCAGAGAAAAAGGTCCCAGTCTATCCAGCCTCTCTTTATAACTCAAACCATCAAGTCCCAGTAGCATCCTAGTAAATCTTTTCTGCACTCTTTCTAGTTTAATAATATCCTTTGTATAATAGGGTGACCAGAACTGTACACAGAATTCCAAGTGCGGCCTTACCAATGTCTTGTACAATTTCAACAAGATGTCCCGACTCCTGTATTCAATGTTCTGACCAATGAAACCAAGCATGCCAAATGCCTTCTTCACCACTCTGTCAACTGTGACTCCACTTCCAAGGAACTATGAACCTGTACACCTAAATTTCTTTGTCTGTAACTTTCCTCAATGACCTACCATTAAATGATAAGTCCTGCCCTGGTTCAATCTACCAAAATGCATCACCTCGCATTTATCTAAATTAAACTCCATCTGCCATTCGTCAGCCCACTGGCCCAATTGATCAAGATCCCATTGCAATCCTAGATAACCTTCTTCATTGCCCACTTTGCCACAATCTTGGTGTAATCTACAAACTTACTAACCATGCCCACTAAATTCTCATCCAAGTAACAGTGGACTCAGCACTGATCCCTGAGGCATACCGCTGGTCACAGGCCTCCAATTTGAAAAACAACCCTCTACAACCTCCCTCTGTCTTGCTATCAAGCCAATTTAGGTACCCCACCATAGATCCCGAGATTTAACCTTATGCAACAACCTATCCCATGGTACCTCGTCAAAAGCCTTGCTAAAATCCATGCACACGGTGGGTCGTGCGTGGGCTGCTCTTGGAAGTCCAGGAGTGGCCTAGTACTTCATGTCGGTGTGTGTGCTTGATCCTGGACCGATAGACGGGCGCCACAACAGCTCAGTGACTAGCACTGCTAGCTGTGCAGATACATGGATTTGGGCCTGTGTCTGTGGGAGTTTGCGCATTCTCCCTGTGGTTGCGTGGGTTTCCTCCGGGCGCTCCGGTTTCCTCCCACACCCCAAAGATGTGCTCTTAGGCTAATCGGTTTCTACCAAATTGACACTATTTCTTCCCTGAATCTGACTGAGTAGGGTCCCATTCGTAGACATGCAGGGTAGAATAGGTGTAGGGTGATGCGGCGGCGCGGGCTCGTTGGGCCGAAGGGCCTGTTTCCCGTGCTGGGTTGTTCTTTGTTCTTTTCCCTGCAGCCCTTCTTAAACAAAGGCACAATATTTGCCACCCTCCAACCTCTAGTTAACTTGCTAATAATTTCAACCTCATTGTTCTCCGGAGCATTGAACCTGGTGGCTGTGGCTGTGGCTGTGGTGAGTGACTGATTTGAATTAAAAACCGCTTTTTTCCTGTACTTCCGGTTCTCGGGGTTTGTTAGAGTGTAGTTTACTTCCGTACCGGAAGTTAGGCCAGGGGATTGTCGTTAAGGGGGAGCAGGGGGTATAAAAAAGGGGTAGCAGCATAGAGCGGGCAGCGTCGGGAGCGGGCAGCGGAGTGAGTGGGAACTGAGTGAGAAGGGCTTTGGCTTGCTGGGCTTAGGAGAGAGTAGGCTTAGAGAAGGTGAGTGACAGATTTCTACCTTTGGGCACTTACAGGAGGTTGGGACATGGTAGGGAATATAGGGAGGAATGTAAGTTGCGTCCGGTGCCACATGTGGGAGTTCCTGGTGGTGTCACGTGTCCCCAAGGTACACATCTGTAGTAAACGTTTAGAACTGCAGCGCTTGAGGGCCCGGGTCAGGCAACACGAGGGGCGGCTGGAAGATGCATTTCTAGTCAGGGAGAACGAGGAGATAATGGCTGGGAAACATGAGCAGGAGGAGGTCTCAAGGGCTGAAGAGAAGGGAGGATGGACGACTGTTAGGAGGGGAAAGAGGAAGAAGAAGAGTAGTCAGGGTCCCCCGGCCTCCCCGGAGGCCCCCCAAGGTTCGTCGGCAGGGGCACAGAAAAATAGGAAGGAAGGGGAGACTGACTTAGAGGGACGGAAGGGGGCTGGTAAGGTGATAGTGGTAGGGGATGGGAGGGTCCGAGGGATTGATAGGAGGTTCTGTGGGCAAGGGCGCGACTCCAGGATGGTGGTCTGCCTCCCTGGAGCAGGGGTAAAAGATATAATGGAAAGGGTAGAGGGAATTTTGAAAGGGGAGGGGACCCAGGCAGAGGTCATAGTACACGTAGGGGAGGGGGATATAGGAAGGAGGAGTAGGGGAGAGGTCCGTAGGCAATTTAGGGAGTTGGGGGCCAAACTAAAGAGCAGGACCTCCAGGGTGGCACTGTCTGGGTTGCTGCCCAGTACGAGCAGGGCTAAGAATGACGAGATCATGCAGTTGAATGCATGGTTGAGGGACTGGTGTAGGGTAGAGGGGTTTACTTATGTGGATCACTGGGAGGTGTTTAGGAGAGAAAGGCAATTGTACAGGAGGGGTGGGGAGGAGTTGAACGGGAGGGGGACTAGTGTCTTAGCAGGGAGGTTAGCTGGGGTGTTCAGGAATGATTTAAACTAATAGGGAGGGGGGGTGGGGAGGTGGCTGGGAGAGAGACGGGTGAAAGGAAAATTATAAGGGAGAAGGTGGTTCCGAGGGATGCTTGTGGGTTGAACTGTGTCTGTTTCAATGCTAGGAGTGTGGTAGGGAAAACGGATGAGCTTAGGGCCTTGATGTTTGTGAGGCAGTTAGATGTGGTGGCTGTAACGGAGATGTGGTTACGGGAAGGGCAGGACTGGCAGCTGAATGTTCCTGGGTACAGGTGTTTTAGGTGTGACAGAGGAGGGTTGAAGAGAGGTGGAGGGGTGGCACTGTTAGTCAAGGAAAGCATCACAGTAGTGCAGAGGGAGGACGATATGGAAGAGATAGGGATTGAGTCGCTGTGCGTGGAGTTGAGGAATAAAAAGGGAGAGATCACATTGCTAGGGGTGTACTATAGGCCACCCAACAGCCCAAAGTCAGTGGAGGAAGGCATTTGCAGGGGCATTTTGGACAGGTGCAGGAAGAATAGAGTGGTTGTAGTGGGTGATTTTAATTTTCCCGGAGTGAATTGGAGGGGGCCTAGAGCTGGGGGTACGGAGGGAGAGGAGTTTGTGAAATGTGTTATGGAAGGGTCGCTAGAACAGTATGTAACTAGTCCGACTAGGGGAGGGGCTATACTGGATTTAGTGTTGGGTAACGAGCCGGGGCAGGTGGGTGAGGTAGAGGTAGGCGAACATGTGGCGAACAGTGACCACAAGTCCGTCTACTTTAGGATAAAAATGGAAAGGGACGAGTGCCGTCCGAACGGGAGTGTGCTGAACTGGGGAAAGGCGAGCTATGGCAGGATTAGGAGGGAGCTGCAGGACACTGATTGGGAGGGACTGTTAGCTGGCAAGTCCACGGTTGGCAAGTGGGAGGCTTTTAGGGACAAAATGAAATGGTTGCAGGGGAGGTATGTTCCGGTTAAGCGAAAGGATGGGAAAGGTAGGATTAGAGAGCCGTGGATTACGGGGGATATTGAAGACTTGGTCAGGAAGAAGAGGGAGGCGTATGTTAGGTCAAAACAAATGGGTACAGAGTGTGCGCTGGAGGAATATAGAGAGAGTAGGAGGGAGCTAAAAAGGGGAATTAGAAGGGCGAAGAGAGGGCATGAGATGGCTTTGGCTGGTAGGATTAAGGAAAATCCTAAAGCATTTTATTCCTATATTAGAGGCAAGAGAGTAGTTAGAGGGAAAATTGGTCCTCTTAGGGACAAGAGTGGAGAGTTGTGTATTGAGTCGGAGGGAATGGGGGAGCTCCTAAATGAATACTTTGCGTCGGTATTCACGAAGGAGAGGGGTTTGGAATTGTGCGGTCTCTTGGAGGGAGCGGAGGTTCAGTTGCGGGATATAGTTATTACGAGAGAGGAAGTGCTAGGGCTTTTAGGTAGCGTAAGGACGGATAAAGCTCCGGGGCATGATGGTATTTATCCCAGGCTGCTTAGGGAGGCGAAAGATGAAATTGCTGGGCCTCTGGCGCACATCTTTGTCTCTTCTTTGGACACAGGTGAGGTCCCAGAAGACTGGAGGGTAGCAAATGTGGTCCCGTTGTTCAAAAAAGGTAGTAGGGATAACCCTGGGAATTATAGGCCGGTGAGTTTGACGTCGGTGGTAGGGAAGTTAATGGAAAAAATACTTAGGGGTAGGATGTATGAGCATTTGGAGAGTTGCGATCTGATTAGGGATACGCAACATGGCTTTGTTAGAGGGAGGTCTTGCCTTACGAATCTGGTGGAATTCTTTGTGGAGGTGACAAAAACGGTTGACGATGGGAGAGCCGTTGATGTCATCTATATGGATTTCAGTAAGGCGTTTGACAAAGTCCCTCACGGTAGGCTGGTAGAAAAGGTTAAGGCGCATGGGATACAAGGACAGGTAGCTAGGTGGATTGAGAACTGGCTGGGAAATAGGAAACAGAGGGTAGTTGTGGAGGGGACCTTGTCGGGCTGGAGGCCAGTGACCAGTGGTGTGCCGCAGGGCTCAGTACTGGGACCTCTCCTCTTTGTAGTCTACATAAATGACTTGGAAGAGGGCGTAGGTGGTGTGATCAGCAAGTTTGCTGATGACACCAAGATGGCAGGGTTGGCGGGTACGGAACTGGATTGTCAGGTGATACAACAGGATATAGATAGGTTGGTGCAGTGGGCAGATAGGTGGCAGATGGCATTTAATCCTGACAAATGCGAGGTGATGCATTTTGGACGGAATAATGCAGAGAGGAGCTATGTGATAAAAGGTAGGCCGATTAGGAGTATAGACGTACAGAGGGACCTGGGAGTGCAGGTTCACAAATCCATGAAGGTTGCATCACAAGTGGAGAACGTTGTTAGGAAGGCTTATGGGATGTTAGCCTTTATAGGAAGAGGCTTAGAGTATAAAAGCTGCTGTCTAATGCTTCAGTTATACAGAACGTTGGTTAGACCGCATTTGGAGTACTGCGTCCAGTTCTGGTCACCTTATTACCGGAAGGACGTGGAGTCTCTGGAAAGGGTGCAGAGGAGGTTTACCAGGATGTTGCCTGGCATGGGGGGACTGGGTTACGAGGAGAGATTGAAGAAACTGGGGCTATTCTCCTTGGAAAGACGGAGATTGAGAGGGGACATGATAGAGGTATATAAGATACTGAAGGGAATAGATAGAGTTAATAGTGAGAGACTGCTCCCTAGACTGGGTACGAACACGAGAGGTCATCATTTAAGGGTGAGGGGGGGGAGGTATAATTTGGAGGTGAGAAGAAGGTTCTTTACGCAGAGTTGTGGGGGTCTGGAATGCGCTACCGAGTAGGGTGGTGGAGGCAGGAACGTTGGACTCGTTTAAGATGCAGTTAGATAGGCACATGAGCGAAACGAGAATGGAGGGATATGTTAGGGGCTATTAAATAGGGTTAAACCTCGGGAGACACCGGAAGGGCAGGCTGTATGATTAATATTTTTTGTCTTTATTCCACAGGTGGAGGTCCACCTCGTGTCAAGCGAGGGGCATGCACACGGCGGGTCGTGCGTGGGCTGCTCTTGGAAGTCCAGGAGTGGCCTAGTACTTCGTGTCGGTGTGTGTGCTTGATCCTGGACCGGTAGACGGGCGCCGCAACAGCTCAGTGACTAGCACTGCTAGCTGTGCAGATACATGGATTTGGGCCTGTGTCTGTGGGAGTTTGCGCATTCTCCCTGTGGTTGCGTGGGTTTCCTCCGGGCGCTCCGGTTTCCTCCCACACCCCAAAGATGTGCTCTTAGGCTAATCGGTCTCTACCAAATTGACACTATTTCTTCTCTGAATCTGACTGAGTAGGGTCCCATTCGTAGACATGCAGGGTAGAATAGGTGTAGGGTGATGCGGCGGCGCGGGCTCGTTGGGCCGAAGGGCCTGTTTCCCGTGCTGGGTTGTTCTTTGTTCTCTTTGTTTAACCACAAAACCTTCCATTCAATTTCATTTTGACAATTAATTTCCAGGATTAAGAATTCCTTTGTCTACACTTCCAATTGAATCTGCCAATTATTCTCCAGAGGATACGGACAGCACTGGTAAGCTCGGTATCTGTTGACTTACTGATTGTCTTTGAGAAGGTGCTGGTGAGACTCCTTCTGGAAACGTTGCAGTCCTTGTGCCATAGGTAATATCTACAGTGCTGTTAGGGAGGGAGTTCCAGGACTTTGACCCAGTGACAGTGAAGGAACAGCAATGTATTTCAAAGTCAGGACAGTGAATAGCTTCGAGGGAAACTTGCAGGTTGTGATATTCCAATGCTTCTATTGGCCTTGCCCTTCTCGGGGGTTGAGATCGTGGTTTTGGAAGGTATTTTAAAGGAATGAGTTGTTGCAATGGATTTTATATATTTTTAAAGTTACTTTCATGGAATGTGGGAGTCACTGGCAAGGTAGCATTTATTACTCATCCCTACTTATCCATAAGTAGTTTTCTAGGTCATTTAAGAGGGAAGTTAAGAGTCAACCACATTGCTGTGAGTCTGGAGACACACATCGGGGAGACCAGATAAGGATGGCAGATTTTCTTCCCAAAAGGACATTAGTGAACCAGACAATCTACAACAATCGCTTATATTGAATTTAAATTCCACCTAAAAATGAAATGCCAACCTGGTGAAGCCACAACATAGGACGATATGCATGCTCAACAGCAGAAACAGGACAATGTCGATTAGAGTAGATCAGATCTAAGTTCTGCATTCCTGCTATAACCAGTTGTGAATGATGGTGGACAATTAAATGAATAAATATAGAAACATAGAAACTAGGAGCAGGAGTAGCCCATTTGGTCCTTCAGGCCTGCTCCGCCATTCAATGTGGTCATGGTTGATCCTCGATCTCAGTGCCATATTCCTGCTTTCTCCCCATAACCCCTTGATGCCATTAATGGATATGAGGATAATATGGGAAGGAGATTCCATGAACATAGCCATCTCCATTAATGGTGGAACCCAGTGTGTGAATGAAAAAGACACATTTGGAGCATTTGCAACTATCTTCAACTAGTAGTGCCAAAATAATGTTCCATCTCAACCTCCTCCTGAGGTCTGGAATATCATAGGTTCCAGTCTTTAGCCAATTCAATTCACACCATGTGATATCACTGCTGAAGGCACCGGATGCAGTTAAGGGTCCCATCAACATTCTGGCAATAGTGCTAAGGACCTGTGATCCAGAACTAGCTGCTCCCCAGCCAATCTGTTTCAGTCCAGCTTCAACATTAGTAACTACACAAGAAATTTGTCCAACTATGTTCTGTCCAAAAATAGCAGGAGAAACATAATCCAGCCAGTGATGGAAGGTGGCATCAATATTGTCCTTATCCATGATGTGGAGATGCCAGTGTTGGACTGGGGTGGGCACAGTAAGAAGTCTCATAACACCAGGTTAAAGTCCAAGGTTTATTTGGTAGCATGAGCTTTTGGAGTGCTGCTTCTTCATTAGGTGAGTGGAAGTTGGGTTCACAAACAAGGCATATATAGACACAAACTCAATTACAAGATTAAGACTTGATGGTATACAAGTCTTAACAGGTAATCAAGTCTTTACAGGTACAACACTGGCATTGATTACCTGGTAAGACTCATATTTGTGTGGCACAAATGGGGAAAACTCTCCACTGACTGGAATCAGACCACGCACAAAGGAAGATGGTTGAAATGGTTCGAGGTCAATCATCTTAGATGGAACATCACTGCGCGAGTTTCTCAGGGGAGTTTCCCAGGACCAGTCATCTTCAGCTGCTTCATCAATGTCCATCTCTCTGTGTTAAAGTCAGAGATGGGGATGTTTACTCATAATTACACAATATTCAGCACCACTCATGATTCCTCAGATACTGAAGAATTTTGTGTCCAACTGTAACAAGAACCGGGCAACATTTAGGTTTTGGCTAAAAGCAAAATACTGTGGATGCTGGAATCTGAAACAAAACCAGAAAATACTGGAAAATTTTAGCACGTCTGACAGCATCTGTAGAGAAAGAATAGAGCCAATGTTTTGAGTCTTCCCTTCTTCAGAGTCTATGGTTTTGGCTATTAGGCTGTTAGATTCAAAGGGCCAATAAGCCTACTCATGCTTCTAGTTTCTATGTTTCCATGTTAAACAGCAAGTGCTGTACAACTGTCAGACAACAACCAAGTCCAACCAGAGAGAGTCTAACAATTTCCCCTTGATTCAATGGAATTACAATCACTGAATCCCTCACTACCAACAGCTAAGAGTGTGATGAAACACTTTCCGTTTACTTGGATGAGAACAGCTCCAACAACACCAAACAACATCCAGAACAAAGCAGCCTGCTTGACTGACGTTCAATCCATCACCTTAAACAGTCACTTCCTCCATCACTGACACAAGTCGATACCATCTTTAGGATGCACTGCGACAACTTGCCAAGGCTCCTTTGACAGCACCTTCCAAACCCATGACCTCTATCAATTAGAAGGACAAGGGCAGCAGACACATGGGAACATCACCACCTGGAAGTTCCCTTCCAAGTCACACATCATCCTATCTTGGAGACAGATCACCATTCCTTCACTGTTGCTAGATCAAAATCCTGGAACTCCCACCCTAACAGAATTGTGGTTGTTCTTACATCACATGGACTGCAATGGTTCAACAAGAGAGTTCACCACCAACTTCTCAAGAGCAAATAAGAGTGAGCAATAAACACTGGCCTAGCCAGTAATGCCTACACTCCATGGAAGAATATGACCTTAACACCGTGGCTCCGCCACC
The DNA here is from genome assembly GCF_965287045.1 of Carcharhinus amblyrhynchos. NCBI lineage: Eukaryota > Metazoa > Chordata > Chondrichthyes > Carcharhiniformes > Carcharhinidae > Carcharhinus > Carcharhinus amblyrhynchos. Next base: position 146,525,001 of record NC_137325.1, on the reverse strand, counting down.
CCACTCCACACACACTCTATGCCTCTCAAATCCTCTCCCATGTCCCCTCACATCCTTCCTGCTCCCTTCATGCCCCTTTATCTCCTATGCAACTAGTAACAGTATCAACTGAAGCAGGATGAACAGATAGCCTCAATATGAATGCTTGGTTGAGGTCTTAGAATGGCTTAGATGTCAGCAAGCAATATTTAGACAGTTATAAAAGTGAGTTGAAAGCTTTATTTGATGAATATCTTTATTTCCTTATAATAGCTTGCTGTCTCATTGAAAAGTTCTTATCACGGCCGGTGTGTTCCTTAAATATGATGAAGTGATCTGAAGTGGATAAAAGCTTCCGACATTGATAATACGTACAGTTCTCTCAGAACATAAGAGGGCCAATGTATTTTTTAATGAAAATGTTGATTGCCCTGTTTTCTTTACATTGGTGACTGGGGACTTGTATTCCCCAATGATTCACACTTCCTCTGAGATGCCTTCAACCACCTTGGTTGCAGCAGGGGCCTAGCTCCACCAAGGTCACAGGGGGTGCCTATCCCTGGAAGGAAGCTGGCAAGAGAGTGCTGTGTCAGAATGATAGAATCATAGAACCCTGCAGTGCAGAAAGAGGCCCTTCAGCCCATTGAGTCTACACTGACCACAATCCCACCCAGGCCCTACCTCCATATCCCTACAGATTTACCTACTAATCCCTGTAATTTATGCATCCCAGGACACTATGGGGCAATTTTAGCATGGCCAATCAACCTAACCCACACATCTTTGGACTTGGTCAGGCGCGACCAAGTCAGGATTGGCTACCTGCATGCTTATCCCATGCTGGACAAAATTGTTGGAAATGGGTGTGGGAATCCTGGAATCTGTCTCCGCCTGCCATTTTTAAATGCCTTTCATGTCAGCATAACTCAGCAAAGATCTGGACCAATATTTCATGACTACCTTCAACAACCTATGTCCTCCTGTTGGTGTAACTCTTCATTGCAGATTTTATATAATCTTGTTTGCGATTAAGCCCTGTGGCCTAACTGCATAAACTGGTCCACTTAAGGTTTATATTCATCTTTCCTGACAGAGCTCATTCATGCTGGGATTACTGTTTCTGTGCTAACTCTGACATTACAACTGAATTTGATCTTTTATTCACATGACAACAAATCTAGGCTTTTCTGGCAAGGCTATTTAGAGGAGGATACATTTACACATTGCTTCCAAGTTTTCATGCCTACGTTTTTTATTTACAAGCCATTGCATGTTTTATTGTCTTTCTCATAAGATGAAACTTAAACAAATTGATGACTAAAATGAAGAGGGGAAAGGTTTTCCTTGACTGAGTCACTGGGGCCATCAAATGCCACACATCACATTTCATTACTATGTGATTTGGCAGGACTCCCGCCTGCACTCATCCTATCTGTCGCAGGACAAACACCGCCATAACAGGTTTGAGTGGATGCAGCCTGGCGGAGTCATACCAGAGTTCAGAACACTCACACCCTTTGAGAAGAGAGTACTTGAGCTGGCTGAGGAGGAGGAAAACTGCATCAGATCAAAGCTTGAATCCACAAGACATGCAGCTATTCTTCAAGCCTCAAGTGAGTAAACATTGTCCCTTCATTCATCCCCCATGAAGCACTAATGCTATATTCCTTCCTTTTTGGGGAAATCTGTAACACAGTTAGGACCATCCTCGGATCCTTGCAGACCACGGACATGGGCAACTCCAAGGATTCTCGGAGCCCTCTGTGAAGAGGCAGCACAGCTATAAGCCATACCCTCTAACAGTGTAGATACTCAAATCTCGATGGGAATAACTAATAGGCAGGCATCTGGCTCACTCACTGGTGAGCACCTCACAGCTGACGATCCACAATAGGTGGAACATAAGAACATAAGAAATAGGAGCAGGAGTAGGCCATCTAGCCCTTTGAGCCTGCCCCGCCATTCAATAAGATCATGGCTGATCTAAAGTGGATCAGTTCCACTTTCCCACTTTCTCCCCCATAACCCTTAATTCCCTTGCCTACCAAAAAACTATCTACCCACGTCTTTAAATATATTTAGCGAGGTAGCCTCCACCACTTCAACGGGCAGAGAATTCTAGAGATTCACCACCCTCTGAGTGAAGATGCTCCTCCTCAACTCCGTTCCAAACTGCCCCCCCCCTCAACTTATTTGAGGCTGTGCCCTCTAGTCCTGCTGTCCTTTCTGAGTGGAGGCAGGGATGTTCTAGGGGTCTGGCACTCGGAGGGATGCCAGAGGGCAGGACTCTGCTAAGCCCAAGGCCAATGATATAGCTCTGGGTCCAGTTGTTCTAGAGATGATGGAACTGCAAAGGCAGAGTTGTGAGCATCATGGCAGGAACTACAAGGCTGACTGGAGAAGTTCTTTCCTCTTTTGTCCAAGCAGTTAGTGCCGTCACTCCAACACCTCAAGGCCAATATTGCAAAGATGATGCCAAAAGTGGAGACGTCGGTGCATGTGGTGCATTCTACGGTGGGGATGTCGACTCCAAGATTCAGCTCATGACCCTCATGGCTGAGGGCATGAGCTCCATGATGCAGAATTTCAACTGCATTGTGCAGACAGTAGTGGGAATCTACAAGAATCAGCAGTAGAGGATGCTGAGGTTTCGGGGCCTTACTCAAGCTGCCCCTCTATCCCATCAAGGACCACCGGGTTCCTCTTGCATCTGAAGGATTGGCAGGAGCACAACCCAGGGCCTTCTAGCCAGAGACCCTGGGGGTGTCTGCCCATCTGACACCCCCCTCCCTGTGAGTGACTGACCTCCAGCTCCACACATTGAGGGTTGCACTGCAAATCCATGCTGCCCAAAAGCGGGCTGGGTCCCTCAAGGTCCCAGCCCCTAGGGGATGCCCACCAAAGTTATCTCAGGCTATAGGACTGCACCCAGCGACCTCATAGTCACTCCCAACACTGACCTTGCGCATTAGCCTCCTCCCACCCACTCTCAAGCTCCCAACAAGGAAGGATACTCACTCAGTGATGACTTGGACCCCCTTAAAGCAAGGGGTGTCCTGACATGTATGATAAGTAAGGCCAGCACAGTTTCCCCTTCCCCTGAATTTGCTACAGTGAACTTGGCTTCAATTCATCTGTGTCCCTTGCATCCTCTCCAGTGCCCCCTGAGCATTGAACACCCTGCAGAGTGATGGCAGCCTGAGTACTCACCTCCACACTTATGTAGACCTATTGTAAGTGCTGAATATTCAGTGAGGGGGATGTGGCGGGGATGTTTCAGAGTGACTGCTAGCCAATGATATGTTAATGCACTGAAATGAGGCTTCTGGACTACATGCCCTGTGCATGGAGAGTCTGCCCACAAAATTGCCCCTCCCCCCAGTATCGGTAACGTTGATGATGAAACCATCATCATTAAAATCCATAATTTTCACATGTGCTTTAGAGAAGGAAATCTGCCAACTTTAGGTGGTCTGGCCTACTCCTGACCCTAGGTCCATGGCAATACAGTTGACTCTAAATGGGCCTAGCAAACCAAACAGCTCATGGGCAAATAGGGACGGGCAACAAATTGCCAATAATGCTCACATCCCGTGAAAGGATTAAAAAAAGCACAGTACAGCTCTAGGCAGAGGTACGACTGGCTTTAATGTTGCTTGCAAAGGGCTCCAAAAGACTGGCGCTGTAATCTAACACTGTTATTGCTCCACTATTCATCTGACAAGTGATGCAAGTTCTCTCACGCCCTTTCTGGAGGGAGTATTAACAGTGACACTGTCATTAGATCTCAGTGTGAAAATCTTTCAAAACGCAGCATAAAAGGTTGAAGCACATTGGCCTCCTTGGCTAGAGTTCCTGCCTGGTACATGCACCACATGACACATCCTTTCCCTGAAGCTGCATCGGGTTGCCGGCGAAAACAATAAAAGCCTTCACAAGAAATGATACGAATCTTGGTACTCTTCCCAGAACATTTTTAACTGAGTGCAAATGTACTGAATTGCTTAAAAATTAGACACTGGTGTCATTTCTCAATGGCAGTGCTTGGGCAACAATTCCTCCCAAAATGATCCAAGGACAATTTCAAAATTTATTTATCTCTTCTTGTGCAAAAGTATTGAGGGAGTTCACAGGGCTACACCGCACATTAAATACAACAGGGTTGGAATTTGACCCCAGGAACTGGCAGTCAAATAGCATTCTTCCTGATCGACACAGGAATGTGGAAACGTAGGTTTAACCTAAGTGAGGTAAAGCTTACACAGGACTGAATAATATATTTTTTTGGACAAGTTTCTTTTATCATGTCCTGACCTTCTGACACTTGGCACAAAACCACATTCCTGAACTGGCTTGTGAACAGTGGCCAGGTCTTTCCAGTTCAACATATGGCATGTCTTCCGTCAGCAGAAACTTCCTGTCCTACAAAATTCAATGGCCATTTGTGTTCTTCTCTAGTCGCGCTGCTGGGGAACCTACCCCAAGGGCTTAGGCAGGGCCGGAAGATTCCGCTGGTGGGAAGGCCCGGAAAATCCTGGCCTGTGATTGTGACAGGCTATTTAACCAGTAAAGCATATTGGTGTCCCACACGGTTATCTATCATTCATAGAATCATAGAATGGTTATCGCACGGAAGGAGGCCATTCAATCCATTGCTTCAATGCTGCCTGTCTGCAAGAACAACCAACCTAGTCCCACAATAGGAGAGGTGACAGTCTATTAATTTAGGAATTCAGACAATGTTCTGGGACCTGCATTTGAATCCTGCCAGGACAGAGGGAGGAATTTGAATTCAACAAAAAACATAGAATTAAGAATTTACTGATGACCATGAAACCACTGTCAATTGTCGTAAAAACCCATCTGGTTCACTAATGTGCTTTAGGGAAGGGAATCTGCCACCTTTACAGTCTGGCCTACATGTTACTCCAGAGCCACAACAATGCAGTTGACTCTCAACTGCTCGCGGGCAGCTAGAGATGGGAAGTTAATGTCGGTGAACCAGCAATGCCCATGTCCCACGAGTGGATAAAAAACCCCACATTTTTCCTGTAGTGCCCTCTCTTCAGATAAATATTCAATTCTCATTTCACAGCCTTGATTGAAATGTTCAAATGGTGTTTAAGACATATTAATTTTAGAAGTATTTAATCAGAGCTATTTGAAAATATTTATGAATGTAAGAAGGTGGAAGAGAGTACGTCCAGGGTGCTTGGAGTCCTTAATTATGCTGGCAGCTTTTCCGAGGCAGCGGGAAGTGTAGACAGTGGGAGGCTGGTTTGCATGATGGACTGGGCTTCATTCATGAACCTACGAGGGAGCGAGTTATCTCAGATCTGGTACTGTGTAACGAGGCAGGTAAAATTAGGAATCTTCTTGTGAGGGCTCCTCTTGGGACGAGTAATCATAGTATGGTTGAATTTCTGATGCAGATGGAGGATGAGAAAGTAGGATCCCGAACCTGTGTCCTCTGTTTGAACAGAGGGAAGTACGATAAGATGAAGGCGGAATTGGTGAATGTAGATTGGGGGCGCAGATTGGTCGGTAGGACGGCTGAGGAACAGTGGAGGATTTTTAAGGAGATCTTTTTCGGTACTCAGCAGAAACATATTCCGATGGTAAAGGAGGAAGGTAGGAGAAGGGATAACCAGCCGTGGTTATCGAAGGAAATAAAGGAGAGTATTAAATTAAAAGCTGATGCGTTCAGAGTGGCTAAAAATAGTGGGCGATTAGAAGATTGGGAAAGATTTAAAAAACAACAAAGAATGACTAAGAAAGCGATAAAGAAAAGATAGAGTATGAAGCTAAACTAGCTCTAAATATAAAAAATGATAGTAATAGTTTTTACAAATATATAAAGAAGAGACTGGCTAGAGTGAATGTTGGACCCTTGGAGGATGAGAGGGGGGATTTAGCGGTGGGTAACGAGGAAATGGCTGAGGCTTTAAATAAGTTTTTTGTCGGTCTTCACGGAGGAGGACGCGAATAGTTTGCTGGATATTAAAGATAGAAGGATGGTAGGAGTTGAGGGCCTGAATGTGATTACTGTCACTATAGAGGTAGTGCTTGATAGACTAATGGGACAGATGGTGGACAAGTCCCCAGGACTGGACGGAATGCATCCCAGGGTTCTGAAAGAAATGGCAGAGGTGATAGCAGATGCCTTAGTAATTATTTATCAAAATTCACTGGACTCTGGGGAAGAGCCGGAAGATTGGAAAACAGCTAATGTTAGGCCGCTGTTTAAAAAAGGTAGCAGACAAAAGGCAGGGAATTATAGGCCGGTTAGCTTAACATCCATAGTTGGAAAAATGCTAGAATCCATCATCAAAGAAGAAATAGCAACACACCTAGAAAAGAACGGATTGATCAAGCAGACGCAGCACGGATTCATGAAGGGGAAGTCGTGTTTAACGAATTTATTGGATTTCTATGAGGATGTGACTAGTGCGGTAGACAGGAGAACCGGTGGATGTGGTGTTTTTAGATTTCCAGAAGGCATTCGATAAGGTGCCTCACAAAAGGTTGCTGCAGATGGTTAGGGTGCACGGAGTTGGGGGTAAGGTGTTAGCGTGGATTGAGGATTGGTTATCTAACAGGAAGCAGAGAGTTGGAATCAATGGGTGCTTTTCTGGTTGGCAGTTGGTGACTAGTGGAGTGCCGCAGGGATCGGTGCTGGGGCCTCAACTGTTTACCATTTACATAGATGATCTGGAGGAGGGGGTTGAGTGTAGGGCAACAAAATTTGCTGATGACACGAAGATGAGTGGAAAAGCGAATTGCGTGGAAGGCACAGAGAGACTGCAGAGAGATCTGGATAGGCTGAGTGAGTGAGCAAGGACCTGGCAGATGGAGTATAATGTTAGCAAATGTGAGGTTATCCACTTTGGTAGAAATAATAGTAGGAGGGATTATTATTTAAAAGGTGAAAAGCTGCAGCATGCTACGGTGCAGAGGGACCTGGGGGTCCTTATGCACGAATCGCAAAAACCCAGTCTGCAGATGCAGCAGGTGATCAAGAAGGCGAATGGAATGTTGGCATTTATAGCGAGGGGGATAGAATATAAAAGCAGGGAGGTCTTGCTGCAACTGTACAGGGTACTGGTGAGACCGCAGCTGGAGTACTGTGTGCAGTTTTGGTCCCCATGTCTGCGAAAGGATATATTGGCCTTGGAGGGAGTACAGAGAAGGTTCACTAGGCTGATACCGGAGATTAGGGGGTTAGCTTATGAAGAGAGATTGAATAGACTGGGTCTGTACTCATTGGAGTTTAGAAGGCTGAGGGGGGATCTTACAAGACAATGAAAGGGCTAGATAGGGTAGAGGTAGAGAGATTCTTCCCGCTTAGAAAGGAAAACAGAACTAGAGGGCACAGCCTCAAAATAAAGGGGGGGGGGGTGTAGTTTAGAACGGAGTTGAGGAGGAACTTCTTCACTCAAAGGGTGGTGAATCTCTGGAATTCTCTGCCCATTGAAGTGGTGGAGGCTACCTCATCGAATATATTTAAGTTACGGGTAGATAGATTTCTGATAGACAAGGGAATTAAGGGTTATGGGGAGAAAGTGGGAAAGTGGAACTGATCCACTTCAGATCAGCCATGATCTTATTGAATGGCGGGGCAGGCTTGAAGGGCTAGATGGCCTACTCCTGCTCCTATTTCTTATGTTCTTATGTTTGTAGTTTCTTGCAGTCTTGGATAGAACAGGAGCCATACCAAGGTGGGATACAACCAGAAATAAGAAATACAACCAGGTGCATCTGTAAAAGTTGGTGACAGTCGTAGTGGACAAGCCAAATTTCCTTAGTCTTCTGGAAGGTAAATTTTATTTATTAGTCACAAGTAAGGCTTACATTAACACCGCAATGAAGTCACTGTGAAATTCCCCTAGTTGCCACAATCCTTTTTGGGTCAATGCACCTAACCAGCATGTCTTTCAGAATGTAGGGGGAAACCAGAGCATCCGGAGGAAACCCACGCAGTTACAGGGAGAATGTGCAAACTCCTCACAGACAGTGATCCAAGCCAGGAATTGAACCCAGGTCCCTGGCGCAGTGAGGTAGCAGTGCTGGCCACTGTGCCACCGTGCCACCCAAGGAAGTCCATCAGGACAAAGCAGCCTGCTTGATTGGCACCACATCTGCGATCATCCACTCCCTCCACCCTGATGCTCAGTAGCAGCAATGTGTACTATCTACGAGATGTATTGCAGCAATTTACAAGGATCCTTAAACAACACTTTCCAAACCCACAACCACTTCCATCTCGAAGGACAAGGGCAGCGGACACATGGGAACATCACCACCTGCAAGTTCACCTCCAAATCATTCACCACGCTGAATTGGAAATATATCGCTGTTCCTTCACAGTCACTGGGTCAAAATCATTGTGGGTCAACCCACAGGATATGGACTGTAGCGATTCAAGAAGGCAGCTCACCATCATCTTCTCAAGGGCAACCAGGGATGGGCAATAAACGCTGGCCAGCCAGCGGCGCCCATATCCCACAATGAATAAAAATAGGAGAAGTAGGCTACTTGGTTCCTCAAACCTAGTTCCCATTTCAATAGAATAATGGCTGATCCGATTGTGGCCTTAGCCCCATCTTCCTGCCTGTCCCCAAAGCTCTTGAGTCCCTTTGTCAATCAAAAATCTGTCAAACTCAGCCATGGATTTATTCAATGACCAGCCCCCACTGCTCTCCGTGGAGAATTCCAAAGATTAATCGCCGTCTCAGAAGAAATTCCTCCTCATCTCCATTTTAAATGGGGGATCCCTTATTTTGAAATTGTGTCCTTTAGTTCTAGATTTCCACGTGAGTAGGAATCATCCTCCCAGTGTCTCCCTCTCAAGCACCCGAGCAATTTAAAGGCCCATTGAATTTGGCGGGATTGGAAAATCCCACTGGCAGGAAAGGGTGTAAAGTTCCACCCTACTGGTGGGATTTTCCAGCCCCCCTCATGTTGTATTTTCCAGCGGCGGAGGCAGCCCACCATTCCCCGGTGGCAGGATATTCCAGTCTTGCCAGCTTATACAGGGGTTTTGCATACCCTGCACCCTCACTGCCAGGAAATGTGCCACAAGGGGTCACTGCTCAAAATCCCATCAGCAGGAAGGGCTTGAAAATTTCAGCCTATACATGAATGAAGAGCCAGGGAATGTGTTTGATTGGCAAATGTTAGCCAGGAGGATGAAGTCTACCATCCATCGAGACTGCGTGTAATTCATTGATTCTGGTTAACGTGTTATATGTTTTTGAGATAGCTAGGAGCAGCAACAGTGTAATACATATTGCAGCTTTTTGTCTCTCATAGCTGCAAAAATATAAGGCACATCCCAACTCTGAAGCCTAAGATAGACTAACGGGACTGAAGGTAGACAAGTCCCCGGGACCGGATGGAATGCATCCCAGGGTTCTGAAAGCAATGGCAGAGGTGCTAATGGATGCCTTAATAATTATTTATCAAAATTCGCTGGATTCCGGCGAGGTGCCAGAAGATTGGAAAACGGCTAATGTTACGCCGCTGTTTAAAAAAGGTAGCAGACAAAAGGCAGGGAATTATAGGCCGGTTAGTTTAATGTCTGTAGTTGGAAAAACACTAGAATCCGTCATCAAAGAAATAGTGAGGCACCTAGAAAAGAATGGTTTGATCGAGCAGACACAGCACGGATTCGTTAAGGGGAAGTCGCATTTGACGAATTTATTGGATTTCTATGAGGATGTGAGGATTTCTATGAGGCAGTAGACAGAGGGGAACCGGTGGATGTGGTGTTTTTAGATTTCCAAAAGGCGTTTGATAAGGTGCCTCATAAAAGGTTGCTACAGAAGGTTAGGGTGCACGGAGTTGGGGGTAAGGTGTTAGCGTGGATAGAGGATTGGTTGTCTAATAGGAGGCAGAGAGTTGGTATCAATGGGTGCTATTCTGATTGGTGGCTGGTGACTAGTGGAGTGTCGCAGGGATCGGTGCTGGGGCCTCAACTATTTACTATTTATATAGATGGTCTGGAGGAGGGGGGCTGAGTGTAGGGTGACGAAATATGCTGATGACACGAAGATGAGTGGAAAAGCAAATTGTGGAAAGTCTGCAGAGGGATCTGGATAGGCTGAGCGAGTGGGCGAGGACCTGGCAGATGAAGTATAATGTTAGCAAGTGTGAGGTTATCCACTTTGGCAGAAATAATAGTAGGGGGGATTATTATTTAAAAGGCGAAAAGCTGCAGCATGCTACGGTGCAGAGGGACCTGGGGGTCCTTGTGCACAAGTCGCAAAAACCCAGTCTGCAGGTGCAGCAGGTGATCAAGAAGGCAAATGGAATGTTGGCCTTTATAGCGAGGGGGATAGAATATAAAAGTAGGGAGGTCTTGCTGCAACTGTACAGGGCACTGGTGAGGCCACAGCTGGAGTACTGTGTGCAGTTTTGGTCGCCGCACTTGTGAAAGGATATATTGGCCTTGGAGGGAGGGCAGAGGAGGTTCACTAGGCTGATACCGGAGATGAGGGGGTTGGACTATGAAGAGAGGCTAAATAGACTGGGTCTGTACTCGTTGGAGTTTAGAAGGATGAAGGGGGATCTTATAGAGACGTATAAGATAATGAAGGGGATGAATAGGGTAGAGGTAGAGAGATTCTTCCTGCTTAGAAAGGACAGCAGGACTAGAGGACACAGCCTCAAGATAAGAGGGGGGCAGTTTAGATCAGAGTTGAGGAGGAACTTCTTCACTCAAAGGGTGGTGAATCTCTGGAATTCTCTGCCCGTTGAAGTGGTGGAGGCTACCTCGCTAAATATATTTAAGTCACGGGTAGATAGGTTTTTGACAGACAAGGCAATTAAGGGTTATGGGGAGAAAGTGGGAAAGTGGAACTGATCCACTTCAGATCAGCCATGATCTTATTGAATGGCGGGGCAGGCTCGAAGGGCTAGATGGCCTACTCCTGCTCCTATTTCTTATGTTCTTATGAAGCCTAGTCTGTACTCAGCTAACTGGACCAATTGTGAGCATTAAAACTGGCCAGTGAGCTAGTGAGGGGACAATTAACCAGCGTTTGTGCATTTATGTGGGCATTATGAGAGAAGGTTTCAGGATATCCCACAATGGTTGTATATTCCGACACTCATAGAATCATAGATTTCCTACAATGCAGAAGGAAGACATTTGGCCCATTGAGTCTCCACTGACTACAATCCCAGCAGGCCTATTCCCATAACCCCTCCATATTTACTCTCCTAATCCTCTGACACTAGAGTTAATTTAAGCATGGCCAATCAACCTAACCTATGCAGACACGGGGAGAATATGCAAACTCCACACAATGACCCAAGACTGGAATTGACCTGGCGCTGTAAGGACTGTGGGAGGAAACTGGAGCACCTGAAGGAGAGAAAATGCAAACTCTGGGGCCACTGTGCCATCCCAACGGTCTCTTGAGTTGGGAAAAACAACTGTGACCTGTGGGCACAGCGAGCATTTGGAGAGAAATTGGACCTTGCTGTGTCTATGTTTCAGGTGCAGGACGCCTGCTGTCTGCCCCACCCCTGCAGTGCCTGGAAGACATCTGATACCATTAAGATTCTTTCATGTCTCTGAACGAACACCAGCTTCATGATCTCTGTTGCAAAAACACAGTTGTTGAGCTGACTTTGTGCTGGGTCTGCCCTGTTCAAAATTTTTTTTGAATCTTTATGCGGCCTAATGAACGATTCTTAAAGGAACTGTTGGAAGCTTCCCAGAGTACCTCAATGTGAAGACAAAGAGAAACAGGTGTTTCTTTAACACCTGCAACACTGCAGGTTGCCACCAACCCATGTTCACACCTGTTCTCCATTTCCCACATGAAGGTTCTTGCTTCAAACACCATGAAGTAGGCTTTGTGGTCTTGAATATAATAATAGCAAGTCTTTATTAAAAACTCATAACTAAGTTCATCTATACAGTAGGAGGGACTGGTGGCATGCTGATTCCATCCTAGGTCTTTAACACATCTCTGTCCATTTGTAGACTGATCTTGGCTCTGGGTTATTTGCCTTGTTACATTCATGTGAGATTTGATAGAGATATGCAAACTCATGATGGAGTTGGACAAAGTATATAGGAAAGAACTGTTCTTGCCCATTAAAGGATCTAGATCGAGAGGGCACAGGTTTACGGTGACTTGCAAAAGAAGCAATTGTGATGCGAAAAAAAACTTTCTCACACAGCAAGGCTTGGGGTCTGGAATGCACTGCCTGGAAGTGTGGTGGAGGCAGGTTCAATTGAGGCCTTCAAGAGAGCATCAGATGATTATTTGAATAGAAACAATGTGCAGGTATACAGGATGTGGAGATGCTGGCGTTGGACTGGGGTGGCACAGTAAGAAACCTCACAACGCCAGGTTAAAATCCAACAGGTTTATTTGGAATCATGAGCTTTCGGAGCACTGTTCCTTCATCAGGTGAGTGAATCAGTGAGTCCCACTCAACTGATGAAGGAGCAGTGCTCTGGAAGCTCGTGATTCCAAATAAACCTGTTGGACTTTAATCTGGTGTTGTGGGACTTCTTACAGCTATATGGGGGAAAGGCAGGGCAATGACATTAAGTCATGATATTTGTTTGGACAGCTATTGCAGATACAATGGGCCAAATGGCCTCCTTCTGCACTGTAACAATTTTATGATTCTGCGTGGGTGATACTGTATGCAACAGACCCTTCTACTACACCCCTCTCTCAACCCCAGCAGCTCTAATTGAGGACTCTGTCCAGCATGGCAGCTAACTAAACTGGAGTCCCAGAGTCCATAAACATACCTCTCAGGGTCTGCCAGGCACCAACAGTTCACTGAAAAATTAGGATGCAAACCGACAGTTTGGTTCCAGCTGAGACTCAAGCTTCCACCTTCTGATGTTCTCGAAATGGGCCTAAATCAAATTCTATCCCAACACCACCAGATTAGGAAGAATGAAATTTGGATGCAAAAAGAATGTTTCATTTCCTTTTAGAGATGGAATTTCACTGTAATTGTTTGGAAAGTTGTAGAAGGAAAAACACAAATAAAAATGATCAGTGCTAAGAGGCTAAGCTGCCTTTGGGAGGTTGATAGGTGGGATCTGAATTTCCAGCACTTTTATGTTTTTTAAGTTTAAAAAGTACTTTTATTTTGAAAAGACACCATGTACACAAAATGCACAATAAATTGATGGTGTATGTGATCTGAAGGAAATCTAATAGTAAGACAGAAGAAAAATAAAACAATTGGGTGAAAAAGGTTAAGACAAAAATGCAGCAAAGAAACCAAGGATGAAAGAAAATTTAACTTGGAGAGAAGGGAGTGGAACATTGTTTTGAAGTGACAGTGATTTTCACATTCCTAAAACCAGACTGACATTTCGTTTACCGCCAATAACTTATTAAAGGGGAGAGTCTGGATGACTTGGCGTGTAACCAGGTTCAGGAAGTGGACCTGTATTGTGCTCACTAGGGGTATGTACATATTTTCAAATTTGTTAAAACAAATTGTTTATTTTTCTAGAAATATTTATTAATGAAAGCAAAATGTATATGCTCAGGTGAATGTGTTTGTTTTGATAGCCCAATAGCTGGATTTCTTACTAAAGTGAGATTTACAAACCTGGGAGTTTCCTTTAGTGTAATGGCTGACATCATTAATCTTTCCCCAGCCAATCAAGAGGCAGGGTGGAGTGGGGGGGGGACATTTACCACAAGATTAGTTATAAAACTCAACAACTTTAACCAGCAGTCATTTGAACCTCTTTCCATTGAAGTACTCAAGGTTTCACTGAATAAGCCATTGTGTGAACTGATTGAAAAGATCTTTTCCTTTTTAATTGTTTTCTGAATTATGCTTAGTCTGTCTCTACTGCTCCCCGTGGTGTTAGCTGTCCTAAAGCAGGCAGCTTCACAGGGAAATGGATCTCTCTTTATCTCTAAACAAGAGGTCTTCAAGAGAGTGGTGGATCTCTTGGCCCCAGGAGAAGACACTTTGAATGAGGCTGCTTTCACCTCTTTAATACATATCTTAGGGAACCGTGTGCAGTGTTCTGAGGTGTCGTGTGAAGAGGTAAGTGCAAGCAAGGCTTTCTGATTATTACATTATTACAAACTCCACTGCAGGCTGCTGGTGCCACCTGAAGGTGGTTTTAAGCACTAACTCAGCTTTTTACTCAACATTTTAAATTACAGTATAAAATACGTGGCAGTAGGATAGTCAAATTGTAGAGTGTTTTATAAAAGCGTGAACTAAGATATTGCAACTTCAAGTTTCTGTTCAGTATTCTGTATAGACTGATGCATAGATAGTCTGTAAATGGGAATTTAGTTTTATTGAGATTAGTTTTAAAAGCATGAATATTTAAGTATGGGGTCTAAAGAATTGTCTCCTTTCAAATCTGTGCATTGTGGTCCAAATTAATTATCCAAAATGGTCATTGTTAATTGGGGTTGTGGGGGGTTTGCGTGGGGACAGTTACAGATTGTCGACATTTCATTTTTCTTATTAACAATAATGCTAAGATGTTGGCGAGTGTGCAGAGAATGTTTGCTAAAATGGTTCTGGGATTGAAGAATTTTAGTTAATATGGACAGACTGGAAAATCTGCGATTATTCTCTTGAGAGAAGATTTGATTTGATTTATGTATTAGTATACAGTGAATGTATTAGTATATGGTATATCACATGTATTAGTATACAGTAAAAAGTATTATTTCTTGCACACTATACAAAGTATAGGGGAGTGTGCAGAATGTAGTGTTACAGTCATAGCTAGGGTGCAAAGAAACATCAACTTAATGCAAGATAGAACATAGAACATTACAGCGCAGAACAGGCCCTTCGGCCCACGATGTTGCGCCGACCAGTTAAAAAACAATGACCCTCTAACCTAAACCAAACCCTTTCCATCCATAAACCTATCCACGGATCTCTTAAATGCCCCCAAACTAGGCGCATCCACAACTGCAGCAGGCAGGGCATTCCAATCCCTCACCACCCTCTGGGTAAAGAACCTACCCCTGACATCCGTCCTATAACTACCACCCCTTAATTTAAAGCTATGCCCCCTCGTGCTAGCTTTCTCCATCCGAGGAAAAAGGCTATCACTGTCCACCCTATCCAAACCTCTGATCATCTTATATGTTTCAATAAGGTCCCCTCCCAGCCGCCTTCTTTCTAATGAAAACAACCTCAAATCCCTCAGTCTCTCCTCATAGGACCCCCCCTCCATACCAGGCAACATCCTGGTAAACCTCCTCTGCACCCTCTCCAAAGCCTCCACATCCTTCCTATAATGTGGGGACCAGAACTGCACACAATACTCCAAGTGCGGACGCACCAGAGTTTTGTACAGTTGCAACATGATGCTGCGGCTCTTAAATTCAATCCCCCTACCAATAAACGCCAAGACACCGTATGCCTTCCTAACAACCCTATCTACTTGATTCCCAACTTTCAGGGATCTATGTACACATACACCTAGATCCCTCTGTTCATCCATACTATTCAGAGTCCTACCGTTAGCCCTATACTCTACACATCCATTATTCCTGCCAAAGTGAATTACCTCGCACTTTTCCGCATAAGTCAGATAGGAGCAGGCAAGAAGCTGTCCTTGAGTCTGTTGGTATGGGTCCTCAGACTTTTCTATCTTTTTCCTGTTGGAAGAAGATGGAAGAGAGTATATCCGGGGTGAGTTGCTTATGCTGCCTGCTTTTCCGGGGCAGCAGGAAGAGTAGACAGTGTCAATGGATGGGAGTCTGGTTTGAGTGACAGATTTCATTCATGACCTTTTGTAGTCAGTTGCAGTCTTGGTCATAGCAGGAGCCATACCAAGCTGTGATACAACCAGAAAGATGCTTTCTACAATGCATCTGTAAAAGTTGGTGACTGACGCGTCAAATTTCCTTCGTCTTCTGGGAAAGTAGAGGCGTTGTAGATTTTCTTAACTATAATGTCGGTATGGGGGGACCAGACAGGTTGGTGGCGACCTGGACACCTAAAAGCATGAAGTTCTCAACCATTTCTACTTCATCCCCATTGATGTAGACAGGGGCATGTCCTCTACCATGCTTTCTGAAGTCGATGACCAACTCCTTTATTTCACTGACATTGAGGGAAAGATTATCGCACTAGTTCACCAGATCTTCTATCTCTTTCCTGTACTGTAGAGAAGGTCGGGGAGATTTTATAGAGGTAGTCAAAATCATGGAGGGTTTTAATTGAGTAAATGAAGTGACATTGCTCAAATACCAAAACCTGATTTTATTTCTTCAAGTGCTTTCCTCTCACATTCGTGCATGAAGCACTGTGGTATTATCTGCTAATTTCGTTTTTAAAATATAATGGTGTCCTACAGTTAGCTAATAACAAAAGGTTATTTCTGATTAACTTCTGATAAATGATGGTATTAAGAACAAAGAACAACCCAGCATGGGAAACAGGCCCTTTGGCCCAACGAGCCCGCCCCGCCATTTTAACAAAGCATTTTCCTACACCTACCTTGCCCCATGTGTATGCCAATGGTACCCCTATTGTAACCAGATTCAGGGGAGAATAGTGTAGGGTCAATTTGGTACATCAATCAGCCTAAAAGCACATCTTTGGGGTGTGGGAGGAAACCGGAGCACCCGGAGGAAACCCACGCAACCATAGGGAGAATGCGCAAACTCCCACAGACACTGGCCCAAATCCATGTATCTACACAGCTAGCAGTGATAGTCACTGAGTGTTGTGGTGCCCATCTGCTGGTCCAAGATTAAGCACACACAATGACACGAAGTACTAGGCCACTCTCAAAACATCCAAGAGCAGCCCATGCACGACCCACCGTGTGCATGCCCCTCGTTAGACAACAAGGTGGACCGACACCTGTGGATTAAAAGAGACAAAACATTAATATGTAATATTACAATACCAGTGTCGTCCCGAGGCTCTGACCCTTTTTAAAACTGTCGCCTATAACCCTCCATCCCTGTGTCACTCATGTGCCTATCTAACTAAACCTTAAACAAGTCCAGCGTGCCTGCCTCCACCACCTTACTTGGTAGTGCATTCCATACCCCCACGACCCTCTGTGTGAAAAATCTCCCTCTAGTATCCATATTATACTTCTCCCCCCTCACCCTTAGCTCGTGACCCCTTGTGATATTTGTCTCCAATCTAGGAAAAAGCCTGCCACTGTTGACTCTATCTATACCTTTCATTATTTTATACACCTCTATCAGATCCCCCCTTAATCTCCGTCTTTCTAAGGAGAAAAGCCCCAGTTTATGCAATCTTTCCTCATATCCCAGTCCTTCCATACCAGGCAGCATCCTGGTAAACCTCCTCTGCACTCTTGCCAGGGTCTCCACGTTCTTCCGGTAGTAAGGTGACCAGAACTGCACGCAGTACTCCAAATGCGGCCTAACCAACATTCTGTACAACTGAAGCATTGGACGCCAGCTCTTATACTCTATACCCCTTCCTATAAAGGCTAGCATTCCATAAGCTTTCTTCGCAACCTTCTCCACCTGGGTTGCCACCTTCAGAGACTTGTGCACTTGCACTCCCAAGTCCCTCTGCATTTCTATACTCTTAATTGGTCTACCTTTTATCATGTAACTCCTCCCTGCATTATTCCTTCCAAAATGCATCACCTCGCATTTGTCAGGATTAAATGCCATCTGCCATCTACCTGCCCAGCATACTAGCCTATCTATATCCTGCTGTGTCACCTGACAGTCTTCCTCACTATCCTGGCCAAACCTGCCATCTTGGTGTCATCTGCAAATTTGCTGATCACACCACGTACACCCTCTTCCAAGTCGTTTATATATATTACGAAGAGAAGAGGTCCCAGTACTGAGGCCTGCGGCACACCACTGGTGACAGACCTCCAGCTTGAAAAGGACCCTTCCACTACTACTCTCTGTCTCCTGTTGCCTAGCCAGTTTTCAATCCATCTAGCTACCTGTCCTTGTATCCCATGTGCCTCAACTTTTTCTACCAGCCTACCGTGAGGGACTTTGTCAAACGCCTTACTAAAATCCATATAGATGACATCAACAGCTCGCCCATCGTCAACCGTTTTTGTCACCTCATCAAAAAAATGCGTGAGAGGATGTTTTAAAAAAACATGAGAAGGAATTCTAATTCTGAAAGGCATGCTGGTTAAGGACATCGACCTGAACAGGTGCTGGACTGTGGCGACTAGGGGAAAATTCACAGTAATTTCACTGCAGTTTAATGTAAGCCTTACTCATGACTAATAAATAAACTTTACTTTAAAAAATTTTACTGTACTTTATCTATTGCACGTTGCAAATCCACTAGCTTTGAATCTTAATGTTTTATTTCTGGGAGAGTGGCAGTCACACTTTGAGCTATTTTAGCTCTAAACTCCCTCCCAAATCTCTCTCTCTTTAAAACCTACCTACTCGTCTTAGCTTTTCCCCGCCTGTCACAATTACATACATAGGCAATGACCACCTTCAGTTGCTGCATTAATGACCCTCCCTCAATCAAACTATCAAAAGTGGGGGTGTCCACTGACGACAGTTCAGTTCCATTATAACTCCACAAATAAGGAAGCAGTCTGTGCCAATACGTAGCAAGGTCTGAGCAGTATCAGGCAAATAACATACATGCCACACAGGTGCCAAGCAATGACCATTGCCAAAGAGTCATAGAAATGAGTCGTAGAAACCCTACAGTACAGAAAGAGGCCCTTCGGCCCATTGAGTCTGCACCGACTACCAACCCACCTGGGCCCTACCCCCATATCTGTATACATTTTACCCACTAATCCTCTAACCTACGCATCTACGGTCAATTTAGTATGGCCAGTCAACCTAACCTGCACATCTTTGGACTGTGGGAGGAAACCAGAGCACCCGGAGAAAACCCATGCAGACACGAGGAGAATGTGCAAACTCCACACAGGCAGTGACCCAAGCTGGAAATCGAACCCAGGTCCTTGGAGTTGTGAAGCAGCAGTGCTAACCACTGTGCTACTGTGCCGTAAAGGGAGAATCTCCCAGTTTCCCCTTGCCGTTTAATAGTTTTCATCAATGAATCTCCCAGTGTGGAACTGTTTTATCAAATCTCTTCATTATTTTGAACGTGCAAAGAAAACAAGGCCAACCTCTTTGGTGTTTCCTCATGGCTGAAATTTTTGTTATCTTGGTTTTCTGTCTCTAACTTGTGAAACAGGTTTATTTAATAACAATGAGTTGCATTTAGAGGACAAATCTTCCCAGAATGTAGTGGGTGTTGGCTCAGGTGAGAAAACTGGTGTGAAGCTTGCAGATTCCACAACCGTTTTTCTCTCGCCAGATTGAGAACAACATGCTGTGCATTTTGAAAGGGCACAGTAAGAAGTCTTACAATATCAGATTAAAATCCAACAGGTTAATTTGGTATCACGAGCTTTTAGAGCACTACTCCTTCATCAGGTGAGTGAGATACCAATGAAATCTGTTGGAGTTTAACCTGGTCCAATGCCAATCCAACACTAGCATCTCCACATCATTTTAGAAGGGGAAATGAGAATTAGGCAGTCAATTTGGGGATGGGACCTAAAGAAGTTGGCAAGACCAGGAATCCCCAGATCAGGGTGATTTAAACGAAAAGCATTTCTCCCTCCTATCATGGACTCATACTCAAGCACCCACCATAGTTTCGGCGCAACATCGAGGGCTGAAGGGCCTGTACTGCGCTGTAATGTTCTATAGTGGATGATGAGTCTGGGAAAGGATGTGTAGATAGTTTGAATCATATTGAGATCACAAAGGAGGAGGTATTGGGGTTCTTGGGAAACATCAAGGTAGACAAGTCTCCAGGGCCTGATGGGATATACCTCAGAATACTGAGAGAGGCAAGAGAGGAAATTACTGGGGCCTTGAGAGAAATCTTTGTATCCTCACTGGCTACAGGGGAGGTCCCAAAGGATTGGAGAATAGCCAGTGTTGTTCCTTTGTTTAAGAAGGGTAGCAAGAATAATCCAGGCAATTAGAGGCCAGTGAGCCTTACATCAGTGGTAGGGAAATTATTGGAGAGGATTCTTCGAGACAAGATTTATTCCCACTTGGAAATAAGTGGATGTATCAATGAGAGGCAACATGATTTTTTGAAGGGGAGGTCGCATCTATTGAGAGGGTACAGAGGAGATTTACAAGGATGTTGCCTGGACTGGGAGGCATGCCTTATGAAGTTAGGTTGAGGGAGCTGGGACTCTTTTCCCTGGAGAGACGAAGGTTGAGAGGCGACCTGATAGAAGTTTACAAAATGTTGAGAGGAATAGATAGGGTGGACTCTCAGAGGCTATTTCCCCAGGTTGAAATGGTTGCTACGAGAGGACACAGATTTAAGGTGCGGGGAGGGAGGTTCAGAAGTGATGTTAGGGGTAAGTTTTTCACTCAGAGGGTGGTGAGTGAATGGAATCGGCTGCCGTCAGTGGTGGTGGAGGCGAACTCGCTGGGGTCTTTTAAAAGACTTCTGGATGAGTATATGGGGTTTAATGAGATTGAGGGTTATAGGTAGGTCTGTAGGTTGGTAGGTGTTGATGTGATCGGCACAACTCGTGGGCCGAAGGGCCTGTTTGTGCTGTAGTGTTCTATGTTCTATGTTCTATCTCACGAACTTGATCGAGTTTTTCGAGGAAGTGACACAGACGATTGATGAGGTAGGGCAGTGGATGTTGTCTACATGGATTTCAGTAAGACCTTTGACATGGTCCCTCATGGCAGACTGGTACAGAAGGTGAAGTCGCATGGGATCAGAGGTGAGCTGGCAAGGTGGATACAAAACTGGCTCAAAGAAGACAGAGGGTAGCAGTGGAAGGGTGTGTTTCTGAATGGAGGGCTGTGACAAGTGCTGTTCCTCAGGGATCAGTGCTGGGACCTTTGCTGTTTGTAATATATATAAATGATTTGGAGGAAAATATAACTGGATTGATTAGTAAGTTCGCAGATGACACAAAGATTGGTGGATTTACGGATAGCAATGAGGACCATCAGAGGATACAGCAGGATATAGATCAGTTGGAGACTTGGACGGAGAGATGGCAGATGGAGTTTAATCCAGACAAATATGAGGTAATGCATTTTGGAAGGTCTAATACAGATAGGAAAGATACAGTAAATGGCAGGACCCTTTGGAGTATTGATAGGCAGAGGGATCTGGGTGTACAGCTACATAGGTCACTGAAAATGGCAACAAAGGTTGAGAAGGTAGTCAAGAAGGCATATGGCATGCTTGCTTTCACTGGCCAGGGTATTGAGTTTAAAAATTGGCAAGTCATGTTGACACTTTATAGAACCTTAGTGAGGCTGCACTTGGAATATAGTGTTCAATTCTGGTTGCCACATTACCAGAAGAATGTGGAGGTTTTGGAGAGGGTACAGAGAAGATTTACCAGGATGTTGCCCGGTATGGAGGGCATTAGCTATGGGGAGAGGTTGGAGAAATTTGGTTTGTTCTCACTGGAGCGACGGAGGTTGAGAAGAGACCAGATAGAAGTCTATAAGATTATGAGGTGCATGGACAGGGTGGATAGTCAGAAGCTTTTTCCCAGGATGGAAGAGTCAATTACCAGGGGGCACAGGTTTAAGATGCGAGGGGCAAGTTTTAAAAGAGATGTACGAGGCAGATGTTTTACATAGAGAGTGGTGGGTGCCTGGAACTTGTTGCTGGGGGA
The DNA here is from genome assembly GCF_965287045.1 of Carcharhinus amblyrhynchos. Taxonomy (NCBI): domain Eukaryota; kingdom Metazoa; phylum Chordata; class Chondrichthyes; order Carcharhiniformes; family Carcharhinidae; genus Carcharhinus; species Carcharhinus amblyrhynchos. The sequence goes on along the minus strand of NC_137325.1, from coordinate 146,503,358 downwards.
GGTTGTGGAAGTGGATACGGTAGTGACTTTTAAGGGGCATCTTGACAAGTACATGAATGAGATGGGAATAGAGGGATACGGTCCCCGGAAGCAAAAGGGGTTTTAGTTAAGTCAGGCAGCATGGTCGGTGCAGGCTTGGAGGGCCGAAGGGTATGTTCCTATGCTGTAATTTTCTTTGTCTTTTTGTTCACCATCAGAGCATCTTGACACACACTGCCCACCACAGGGATTGGGGCACCCCTCCATGCCATCACTCACCATACGAGTGTATACACACACACACACACACACACACACACACACACACACACACACACACACACACACACACACACACACACACACACACACACACACAAAAAGGAGGACCACCCGCAATGAGGCTTCCCAAATATAATTTGATTTGATATATAAGTTATTACATGTATCAATGTGCAGTGAAAATTATTGTTTCTCGCACACTATACAGACAAAGCATACCATTTGTGGACAAGGGAAGGAGAGAGTGCAGAATGTAGTGTTACAGTCAGAGAAAGATCAATTTAATGTGAAGTAGGTCCATTCAAAAATCTGATGGCAGCAGGGGAGAATCTCTTCTTGAGTCAGTTGGTAACTGTCCTCAGACTTTTGTATCTTTTTCCCAATGGAAGAAGGTGGAAAAGAGTGTGTCTGGGGTGCATGGGTTCCTTAATTATGCTGCTAGCTTTTCCGAGGCAGCGGGAAGTATAGAATGTGTCAATGGACGGGAGGCTGGTTTGAGTAATGATCTGGGCTTTGTTCACGACCATTTGTAGTTTCTTGCTGTCTTGGTCAGAGCAGGCGCCATACCAAGCTGTGATACAACCAGAAATAATGCTCTCTACAGTGCTCTCTATGGTGAGAGTCAAAGCAGGCATGCCAAATTTCCTTAGCCTTCTGAAGAAATAGAGGCGTTAGTGGGCTTTCTTAACTATAGTGTCAGCATGAGGGATCAGGATAGGTTGTTGGTGATCGGGACACCTAAAAACTTGAAGCTCTCGACCATTTCTACTTCATCCCTATTGATATAGGCATATTGATATATATGTTCTTATGTTCTTTCTTATGACATGATTTCCACTACGCTTCCTGAAGTCGAAGACAATCTCCTTCGTTTTGTTGACATTGAGGGACAGGCTATTATCGCTGCACCAGTTCACCAGATTCTCTATCTCTTTCCTGTGCTCCATCTTGTCATTGTATGAGATCTGACCCACTACGATGGTGTCGTCAGCAAACTTGAAAATTGAGTTGGAAGGGAATTTGGCCACACAGTCATTCCTGTATAAGGAGTATGGTAAGGGGCTCAGGACACAGCCTTGTGGGGCACCAGTGTAAATGTGATCATGGAGGAGGTGTTGTTGTCTATCCTTACTGATTGCGGTCTGTGGGTTAGGGAGTTCAGGATCCAGTCACAGATGGAGGAGCAGAGGCCCAGGCCACAAATTTGCAGATGAATTTTGTAGAAATAATAGTGTTGAAGGCTGAGCTGTAGTCAATAAATAGGAATCTACATCAGTATCCTTGTTATCTAGGTGATCCAGGGTTGAGTGCAGGGTAGGGAGATAGTGTCTGCTGTGGACCTGAGGGCCTACCTTGGCAGTGCCAACCTGGCATTATTTACTGAACCATTTCAGAGGACTGATAAGAGTCAGATGTAGGCCAGCAGATCTCCTTCCCTCAAGAAGATTAGTGAACCAGATGGGTTTTTACAGTATAGTTGATAGTTTTATGGTTATCATTGCTGAGATTAGCTAACACTTCCAGATTTTATTATGTGAATTTAAATTCCATGAGGTGACATGGTGGCACTTGAACCTATGCCTCCAGAGAATTAGTTAGATCTCTGTGATCCAGTGATGTTGGCTGAAGTCTTGCATTTTTGCTGGTGGCGAGCTTGGAGGTGGGAAAGGCTTTTACTTAAGCGAGAAAGTGGCAGACAAGAACCCTGCCGTCTTCCTCTGTCAGAATCAAGTTCTGCTGTGAAGGCCCATGGTCAAATTTCCCAAACTTCCATCTATCGAGGCCTTAAATAGCCAAATGATGATCACTGATGACTAGGTGCGGCATGGTGGCACAGTGGTTAGCACTGTTGCCTCACAGCACCAGGGACCTGGGTTCAATTTCTGGCTTGTATCAGTGTGTGTGCAAAGTCTGCACATTCTCCCAGTGTCTGTGTGGGCTTCCTTTGGGTGCTCCGGTTTCCTCCCAAATCTGAAAGACATGCTGGTTAGGGTGCACTGGCCATGCTAAATTCTCCCTCAATGTACCTGAACAGGTGCCGGAATGTGATGACTAGGGGATTTTCACAGTAACTTCGTTGCAGTGTTAATAAAAGCCTACTTGTGACACTAATAAATAATAATTGAAGTAAAATTTAATAGCCTCATCCTGCCATCACTGGTACTAGCCCTGTCAACACATGGTGTGAACAGAAACTTGCGATTGTCATTTCCAGTGGGTCGAGGGAATTAGGGGTAGTTAGTGATGTCCTACAGCGACTGAGGGACTGGACATGGGGAAAGGGAAGGATGTGCACAGTCATCCCCCTGCCAATACTGTTGACTCCTGTGCACTGCTTTTCTCCGCCCCCTATTTTATGAAACCCTCCTCCCCTCCACCCCATTCCAACATTACATTTCTGAGCCACTCCACAGTGCTGAAATCCTGATGACTATCCTTCCAGGAACAGACTTCTCCATGGCAGTACTGAGAACAAGAACCAGCTTTCGATTGGCTGACAGCTTCCCCACGCTTGCCCCACACTTCCTGTCATTGATTCCAGGGGAAAGTTTGCCACAGACACAGTCACTACCTGGTTGATTTGTGGTTCAATGGGCCTTCCCGAAAAGAGGCAACATGAATCTCTTGTCTGCTTTCCAGTTGGCAAATTAGCCCCCTGTTATCTCAACAGGATTCCACCCATTGCCACTGCACCGCTGACTCCCTCTGTTCCCCAAACCTGTGTACTAGTTACAAGGCACAAGTCAAGAATGCAATAGAATATTTTGCCTGGATTGAGCACAGCTCTAACGGAGCTCAAGAATCTCAACACATTGCAGAACAAAGCAGTCTGCTTGATTGGTACCCTGTCCTCCACCTTAAATATTCACTCTCTCCATCACTGATGCACTGTGACATCAGTGTGTACCAATCTACAAGGTGCACTGCGGCAACTCACCAAAGCTCCTTTAACCTTTCAAACCCTTCTACCCTTCAAACTTGCTATCTCTACCACTTAGGAGGACAAGGACAGCAGACAGATGGCAACACCACCAGCCTGAAGTTCTGCATGTCACTGCGTCTTGAATTGGAAATAGATCATCATTCCTCACTGTCGTTGGATCAAAATCCTAGAACCCCCTTCCTAACAGCATGGCTGTGGTGGAGAGTGGTTTAAGAAGGTCCATATTCTCAAGGGCAGTAAATGCTCGCTTTGGCAGTAAAGCCTATCCCATGAACACATAAAACACAAACCTGGTGCCCTTTTGGTCATCAAATACAGACCGTCCCTCTTTATCTCACTCTCAATCTTAGTGTAATTATGCTCCTGCACTTCCAAGTGCCTTGTGACATTTTATTATGTTTAATGATGCTATTGAAACACAACACGTTGTTAAAACTACCTGAAAGGGCTTGAGGTGAGAGATAAAGGTAATGGTGTGAAATGTGCTATACAAATGCAAGTTTCTCTTCTCTTTTTGAAGATAATGAAGGAAATTAAGAAAACGGACCCTGGAACGTTATTCATTTTGGGGAAAGATTCAAATCCAAGGGAATACAGTTAAAATAGGGCATGTAGGCAAGCTGGAGTAATACTTTCATCCAAAAGGCAATTGTGGAATAAGTTTCATGGTATGGATAACTAAAGGCTGGAGGATGAACAGGTTGAAGAGATAATGGGGGCAAATAGTATAAAACAGGAGATAGAGATTCAGAACTCATTTTACATCTCTGCCAAAGTTCACTTCGCTTGCTCTTTTAGTGAAACAGGCTAATGATTCACTTTTATCCAACCATACTGTCACACAAAGACAAAATTAGATCCAGTCAGTGCATTTTTCAAAAGATAAGGGATTAAGAAATACATGGGGAAGGCAGAGACAGTGGGGGCAAGGGAGTGACCTATTAAAAAGAGCCCAGTTCATTCAGTCAATGGAACATTTCCTAGGGCTTACTTCTCCTGGTATGTGAAACTGGGTTCAAAAAGTACTATATAAAAGCTGGCATCATGTATGAATCAGAGCCACATTATACTGTATCACTGTTACAGCATTTTTTTCTGTTTAACTCATTGTCAAATTTACCAAATGTGTTGAATTCTCCTGAATTACATATGAGAAGAGCAATCATGCCCATTTAATGAGCACTTCCTTCAGCTTTCAGGAAGCCATAACTAGAAATTCATAGGCTGCTAAAAATCTCAAGTAGCTCTTCCAAATAGACCAATTTTAACTCTGTCCACTCAGTGGGAACTAGATGGGTGGGGGAGGGCTGGGAAAATGGATTAGTAACATATACAACCCTTTCCCCATCCAGTCTGACTCCCTGCAATAATATCTTATGGGATTGATCTGCTGTTTAAATTGGAGAGCTGAATGCAGGAGCAGTGATGGTTTATTCATTTAACTAAACATGCAGAAGCTCAACTGAAAAGGCCAGATGAAGCCCACAAAGGTAGGTTTTACAGCTGAGAGGCAGAATCTTTCTGACCCAGAAAGATACACTGGGCTTCTTTTCTCACTCAGGCGTCACCTGAACATCTGAATGTAGTCTCACACCAGGTTAAACACGAGGTTTTGGAGCACTGCTCCTTCATGTCTCACCTGATGAAGGGGAAGTACTCTGAAAGCTCATGCTACCAAATAAGCCCGTTGGACTTCAACCTGGTGTTCTGAGACTACTTACCGTGCCTACCTCAGTTCAATGTTGGCAACTTCACATCATCTAAATGTGATTAGTTACATGATATCCCACCGCTCCCAACACCCGCAAACCCTGCCAATCCTTGTCACTTAACTGACGGCCAGGGACAGTTCCCACAAGTACAGCAGTGATTTCTGTCGCTGGTTTAGGGTGCTGTCAGGGCATGGGTTTGGAAAAAATATCAGGAGTTAAAACCTCTTAGAACATAGAACACTACAGCACAAACAGGCCCTTCGGCCCACAAGTTGCGCCGATCACATCATCACCTACCAACCTACAGACCTATCTATAACCCTCAATCTCATTAAACCCCATATACTCATCCAGAAGTCTTTTAAAAGACCCCAGCGAGTTCGCCTCCACCACCACTGACGGCAGCCGATTCCATTCACTCACCACCCTCTGAGTGAAAAACTTACCCCTAACATCACTTCTGAACCTCCCTCCCCGCACCTTAAATCTGTGTCCTCTCGTAGCGACCATTTCAAACCGGGGAAATAGCCTCTGAGAGTCCACCCTATCTATTCCTCTCAACATTTTGTAAACTTCTATCAGGTCGCCTCTCAACCTTCGTCTCTCCAGGGAAAAGAGTCCCAGCTCCCTCAACCTAACTTCATAAGGCATGCCTCCCAGTCCAGGCAACATCCTTGTAAATCTCCTCTGCACCCTTTCAATAGCTTCTACATCCTTCCTATAGTGAGGCAAACGTAACCAGTTGTCCCACCAAATATGTACAGGTAGCCATTTATGATCACCATAGCCTGTCCGTATATACGGTTGGGTTTCTTCCCTCGACAATTGAGCAGTGCCCATCGCTTGTAATTAACATTGCACACGTGGACATCATTCCCGCTGCTCTCGCCAAAGGGGACACCAGTGCCTCCAAACACCAGCAAGTTATTACCGTGCAAGACAACTGACATGGATGCCAACTCCCTGGGCATGAACCCCTCTGTACCCACTTGCTGCCAGGTGCCAGAGGCAAAATGATATTGCCAGAGTTCACGGAAAAGTGGGTAGTCTTCATTACCCGGTCCTCCCGACTCCTCATAATCAGGGTTAAATCTTGGGATTTCAGAGATAAGGTCATTGCTCACCCTGGCCGTTCATGTGAAGAATGAGGAAGGGACAATTAGTCATTTAGCAACATGTACACCAGGTTTGAGTGCCATCCAGGGCTTGATGGTCATGGTTTGTTCATAACGCGGCCAAACAGGTTGAATATTAACCTGCAAATCCTTCCAACACACAATAATGGTAACGAGTAAGAATGCCATGATCATATATGTGACAGCCTCTGAATTCACCATCCGTAGCTCTAAAACATGCATGCGCATATGTTTCCAGGACTGAATTGTAACACACCAGAACTCACACTTGACCTCTACAATCTGTGTTGAGTTAATGATCAGACCACAGTCAGGGTGCTTTGACAGCAACAGAAAATGCTGAAAAAATGCAGCAGGTCTGATAACATCTGTGGAGAGAGAATAAAGCCAATGTTTTGAGTCAGAATGACTCTTCGTCAGAGCTCAGGGCCCGGTTTTACCAGTTTGGCTGCCCCAAAATCAGGTGGGCGAGGCTCACAGAACAGCATTCCCCACTGGCCTCAGGCATGACTTTATGAGCCTCAGGCAGCTGTGCTGGTAAACTCAGGGCCCAGCTCTCAACTCTGACAAAGGGTCCATTCTCTCTCCACAAATGCTGCTGAGATTTTCCAGAAGTTTCTGTTTTTGATCTCCCAGTCAGTGAAATACATTTTGATGTGAAATAGATCATTTTTCTTACATACTTTAATGGCATTTTATTAATATTTGAAGTTATCTCATAATCTCTACAAATTATAAATTAAAACATTGAAAAGTAAGAGTTTGAAATCCTTAAGGAACCTGAGGCTTGATGATGAGGATGGAATTTATTTCTCTCATTCCTTGAGAGACAACTGTCCCGTCTGCCATGGGAATCGGAGTGGGTGAGGGGCAGACCATGGAAAGGTCCGTTGACCTTGGGTGGGAATTTTCGGTTTTGGGACAAGCGAGGCTGTAAAATCCCGCCCTATAATTTGGTAGAGAGCCATTCTTGCATTGGTAACAGGCACATTACAGACTTTCTCACTATCTGTTCTGTTATATATTATACTTTTATCATTTGCTGATTTTTAAACTTTGTAATCATATGATTTGATTGTAAAAATATTAATTACTTTATGCTAATATCTGAGCTAGTGTAGGTGAGATATGGACTCAGCAGGAAGTATCTTGCAGTTGGGGTGACCCAGTTCACATCTGCGTGAGGACAGAGTTTAAAGGTACAGTACTTGTATTGCACAGAGCAAGGTCTATTCAGAGAACTGCAGTTAGATCATCGAATATGATTTTGCAATAACCAAAGTTATATCATAATGGCCAACATTGTGAATTTGGTTTTAGGATTCAGAAAAAGTTATAAAACGTGTATGCTTTCTTTGTTCTCTCATTTGCCAATGTAATTGGTTCTTTGATTAGATTCCAACTTGCAGCTCACTTTCAAGTGTCATGGTTCAGATGTTATATATACATTATATAAATGACAGTCCAAATTCCTTATAGCTGCCAACTAATGCCAAGTAATTGTCACCTAGTAAAAGGCCTCTGTTTGAACTGGAGCTAGACACATACCTGGCAAGCTCCAGAACTTATCCTGTCAATAACAATTAATGCCTGCAGAAAATGCTGGGAATACTCAGCAGGTCAGGTAGCATCATGGAGAAAGAAATGAAGGTTGACAGAGGCAGCCTGCTATTGGCTGTTGGCAGGACCTTCTGGTCCCACCAACGTCTGGAGCATGGCTCACCCGTCCTGCCAGCAAGGTGTTGGATCGCCTTTGGCAGGACCACAACATCCTATTGGCAGGAATGGGCAGAATTTTAATTACCAAGGGGACGGAGGTTGCAGAACAGGAGAAGGGTCAAAAAACCAAACAATGGTGCCAAGTTGGGCACCTGGCCTTCATGATTTCAGTTATGAGGATAGATTGGAGAGGTTGGTACTGTTCTCCTTGGAGAGAAGGCTAAGAAGAGATTTGATAGACATGGTCAAAATCATGAAGAGATTGCACAGAGTAGTAGGGGTCCACATTCCAGCTGCTCTTTTCTTTGATATGCCATTTCAATCCATGACTGTTTCCCTTTGCCTCTTTCTCCCACTTCATGGAAAACTTAATCGCATTTCAGTCCCTCTGATCCCACAGCAGGACTTCCGGCAGAAGAGTTTGAGAATCAGAAAGGGCATTCCAGGTCTCTTTTCCATTTCTGAGTTTGCTGAAGTCAGAGGATAGAATGCATAATTCCAACCATCCTAATCTCAGCCGGCATATCATTCACCTGGAGTCATTTCTTTTACAATGTCTTCAGTGGGCCATCATTGCTTAAAACATAATCAGTTTTCCACTTGCCACAGCCTGCTCACTGCCTGTGAGTCTCTTCAGTTAAGACCTTTGATAAGGACTTAGAGATTCTAAGAAACTTTGAATGTCTAACTGACTCCAGGATTTACAGCATTTTCAACTTTGTGGCTTTAAAGGGACAAGCCATCTTCAACAAAACTCCACCTTAGTAATAGATTCAGGCAGCTACTCCTTACATTACATGAGATTGTTTCTCCTAATTTATTAATTTATGGTTTAGGGTGCTGCTGATCAGGCCAGCATTTATTGCCCATTTTGAGAAGGTGGTGGTGATTTCCCTTCTTGACTGCTGCAGTCCACGTGATGTAGGTAAACCCACAATGCTTAGGGAGTTCCAGGATTTTAACCTGTTGATAGTGAAGCAATGGTGATATATTTCCAAGTCAGGACATTGCATGGCTCGAAGGGAGACTTGCAGGTGATGGTGTTCCCAGGGTGTTCCCTTGTCCTTTGAGTTTGGAAGGTGCTGTTGAAAGAGCATTGAGGAAATGATGGCATAGTGGTATTGTCTCAGAATTAGTAATCCAGTGACTGGGGACAAAGCTCTGGGAGCCCAGATACAAATCCCACCACGGCAAATGCTGAAATTTGAATTCAATAAAAATCTGGAATTAAAAGTATTATGGTGACCATGAAGCCACTGTCAATTGATGTAAAAATCCATCTGGTTCAATATTGTCATTTAGGGAAGAAAATCTGCTGTCCTTACCTGGTCTGGTCCACATATGACTCCAGATCCACAGTAATGTGATTAACTCTTAAATGCTCCTGAAAGAGGTGACCAAAGAGGTGGATAGGGGTAAGGCAGTTGACGTGGTGTATATGGATTTTAGTAAGGCGTTTGATAAGGTTCACCATGGTAGGCTTCTGCAGAAAATGCAGATGTATGGGATTGGGGGTGATCTAGGTAATTGGATCAGGAATTGGCTAGCAGATAGGAGACAGAGGGTGGTGGTTGATGGTAAATATTTGTCATGGAGTTCGGTTACGAGTGGTGTGCCTCAGGGATCTGTTTTGGGGCCACTGCTGTTTGTAATTTTTATTAATGATCTGGATGAGGGTATAGTTGGGTGGATTAGTAAGTTTGCTGATGACACCAAAGTCGGAGGTGTGGTAGATTGTGAGGAAGGGTGTCATAGTTTGCAGGGTGACTTAGAAAGGTTGCAGAGCTGGGCCGCGAGGTGGCAGATGGAGTTTAATGTGGAGAAGTGTGAGGTAATTCATTTCGGTAGGAATAACAGATGTGTTGAGTATAGGGCTAACGGGGGGACTTTGAATAGTGTGGAGGAGCAGAGGGATCTAGGTGTATGTGTACATAGATCCCTGAAAGTTGGGAATCAAGTAGATAAGGTTGTTAAGAAGGCATACGGTGTCTTGGCGTTTATTGGTAGGGGGATTGAATTTAGGAGTCGCAGCGTCATGATGCAACTGTACACAACTCTGGTGCGGCCGCACTTGGAGTATTGTGTGCAGTTCTGGTCCCCACATTACAGGAAGGATGTAGAGGCTTTGGAGAGGGTGCAGAGGAGGTTTACCAGGATGTTGCCTGGTATGGAGGGGAGATCCTATGAGGAGAGACTGAGAGATTTGGGGTTGTTTTCGCTGGAAAGAAGGCGGCTAAGAGGGGACCTTATTGAAACATATAAGATGATTAGAGGTTTAGACAGGGTGGATAGTGATAGCCTTTTTCCTAGGATGGAGAAAGCTAGCACGAGGGGGCACGGCTTTAAATTAAGGGGGGGTAGTTATAGGACTGACGTCAGGGGTAGGTTCTTTACCCAGAGGGTGGTGAGGGACTGGAATGCCCTGCCAGCTGCAGTTGTAAATGCGCCTAGTTTGGGGGCGTTTAAGAGATCTGTGGATAGGTTTATGGACGAAATGGGATTGGTTTAGATTAGTGGGTTAGTGTTGTTTTTTTTAAAAGCTGGTCGGCGCAACATCGTGGGCCGAAGGGCCTGTTCTGCGCTGTAATGTTCTATGTTCTATGAAATGGCCCAGCATGCCACTCAGTTCAATGCCAATTAGGGATGGACAATAAATACAGCCTTAGCCAGCAATGCCACATCCAATGAATTCCTGCAATACATCTTGTGTGTACAATGTGTGCCATCATATTGTCCATTGTCGTAGAAGGAGAAAATATTTATTATGGGTGCCAATCAAATGCCAGTCAAACTTATTGAGTGGCATTGGAGCTGCACTTATCAAGGTAATGAGGAGCATTCCATCACGCTCCTGACTTGTGCCTTGTAGATGTTGGGCAGGCTTTGGGAAGTCAGAAGGTGAGTTACCCTCTGCAGAATTTCTAGCCTTTGATCTGCTCTTGTAGCCACAGTATTTATATGGCTAGTCCAGGTGAGTTTCTGGTCAATGGTAACCTCCAGGATGTTAATAGTGGGAGATTCTGTGATGGTCATTGAATGTCAAGGGATAATGGTTGTTGTGTTGCATTTGCGTGGCGGTGATGTTACTTGCCACTTGTCAGCCCTAACTTGGATATTATCTAGGTCTTGCTTCATTTGGACTCGAACAGTTATTGGTTGGGTTGTATTTTTGTGTACAGAACATACTTGGGAAATTTTCCACATGCCAATGTTGTAACTGTACTACAGCAGCTTGGCTAATGGTGTTGCAAGGTTTGGGGCACAAATCTTCAATACTTCAGTGGAATGTCAGGTCCCATACCCTTTGCAGTATCTAATAATTTTAGCTGTTTATGATCTGTAACAACCCATAACTTGATGGCAGAAAAATGCAGGAGAAAAAGTAGGATAGTGGTACTGATTGTTTAGTTTTTTCAGAGGGCAAGCACAGGCACAATGGGTTCGTTGATGCTGCACATTTCTATGAAAGTTTGCAGGTTCTACATCAATTGCATTGTGATTTGGACAAAAAGGAGAATTCTTAAATTAATGGCAGTCTTATGTTTCTGGCAAGATAAGGTTTGGGTATCTATGGGAATGACACCGTGAATAGAGTGAACATAAGAACTCGGTGCAGGAGGTAGCAATTCAGCCCTTGTGCCTCCTCCGCCATTCAATATGATCATGGCTAAAGTTTTAAAGTTTATTTATTAGTCACAAGTAGGCTTACATTCGCAATACAATGAAGTTAATGTGGAAGTCCCTTTGATCTCATTTTGGCCTCAACTCCACTTTCCTGCCCATTCTCCATAATCCTCCAACCCATTACTAATTAAAAATCTATCTACCCCCTTCTTAAATCTGTTTATTGATCTAGCATTCACTACACCCTTGGATAGAGAATTCCACAAATTCACAACCCTTTGAGTGAAGTAATTCCTCCTCATTTCTGTTTTAAATCTGCTACCAAAAAGTTTCAGACAGACCAGAGAGTGCCTTTCACCGAGTTGGTGATTCTCCAGCAGCAGTTTGGTGTGTGTCCTGCATCATGGAGCTGCTTGAGGTGAAAACCACCTTATCTCGCTCCAGAACTTCTTTACAAAGGCATATTCCACAAAGGGTGGGCAATGGTTTCTTCCCCACCAAAGTCACCTGTCAATGGTGTGAGACTCTGGTCATGTAGGTAGGATGAGACAGGGAGGGCCTTTTTCCTCACTATCCCTTTGCTTAAAACTATGCCCTCATGTCGTAGAATGTCCAACAAGGGGAAACATCTGCTCTACATCTACCCTGTCAATCTCCTTTGGCATCTTACATATCTCAATTAGATCTCCTGCTATTTAATGTTCATGTTAATAATAGGGTAGGGTTGAAGTCTCCTGCCAAGTGGCAAGTACATTTGATATGCTTGTGCAATTTTTCAATGTACAATTTCCTGGTTGTACTATTGAGCCAGATCTTTTTGGAAGAGTAATTGTATTTTACTGACACATGCCTTTATTCACATGCCAATCTGCAGATATCTCAAAGGACTAAGAGTCATGCCATGCTGTGAAAACCTACAGAACTTGTTGAATGGCTTATGCCAATCTGATTTTGTTTCGTGCAAATAGAATTTCATTGTTTATCTCCCTGTTATTTTAATGAACCTCTTGGATTTGTACATTAGTCACCCTTCAATTCACCTTTGTCAAGTCTGATAATTAATAGCTAAAGTGCATTGTTAACCACGTGATGACTTTTAATGCAATGGCAATCAAGCTCTTGGCTTGGAAAAGCAATTTCTAAACTAGTCAATCTCATTCCTGCATTAAGTTAATTGTTAGAAATTTCCAAAATGTCAAATTTAAATGTCAAATTTGGAGAGTCAAGATCTATTTAGGGATATTCAGCACAGCATTTTGTGTGGGAAGTCATGTCTGACAAATCTTTTAGAGTTTTTTGAAGAAGCATCCAAGAGGATGGATGAGAGTAGGGCAGTAGATGTTGTCCATATGAACTTTAACAAAGCCTTTGACAAGATCTTGCATGATAGGCTTGTCTGGAAGGTTGGAACATAAGAAATAGGAGCAGGAGTAGGCCATCTAGCCCTTCGAGCCTGCCCCGCCATTCAATAAGATCATGGCTGATCTGTCGTGTCTCAGTTCCACATTCCCGCCCTCTCCCCATAACCCTTAATCCCCTCGCTTATCAAAAACCCATCAACCCGCGTCTTAAAAATATTGAGCAAGGCAGCCTCCTAGGTCACATGGGATTTGGGTGAGCTAGCTAATTGGATTCAAAATTGGCTGGATGGTAGGCAGCAGAGGGTGATGGTCAGTGGTTGTTTCTTGGACTGGAGGCTGTGACTAGTGGTGTGCCTCAGGAGTCAGTATTTGGACTCTTGTTATTCATTATGTACATAAATGATTTGGATGTGAATGTTCAAGGTATGGTTGGTAATTTTGTGGATTATACTCAATTAGGAGGTATTGTTGATAGCGAAGAAGATTATCAAAAATTGATAACCTTCAATGGGTGGGGGGTGGCTGAACTCATGGAATCTTCCACTGTTCAGCTCATTAATTATGCATTCATGTGCAGCACATTGAATCTCGTGACAGAGATAGCCTCCCCGCTGTTACCTTGTGAGCTTGAAGGGCCAGGCACCATATTTAAAGGGTGCTGGGAATGCCTCACACCATTCTCCTATCTGCCATGTTTCCCTCTGTGCCGGATTTGAATCTAGTTCTCCATTATTTTAGCTCCTAACTCAATTGTTAAATCTCATTGGTTGGTCTTGCCGTTCACCAAGGCGTCATGTTGCCCTCCCATCCATTGACAATTTGCACGTTCAGCAAGGTACAACACACAATATTTTTGAATTGATTGATGCAGAAAAGCTGACCTAACAGCATGACCTGAGATGCCCTGTTCCAGCAAGATCCAGTCCATTCAGATTGTCTGTCTGTATGGCATGCAAAAAACAATACTCTTCACTGTGTGCTAATACATGTGACAATAATAAATCAAAATCCATCTAGTTTAATTGCTATGTTTATTTTTGTACATTCATGGGATGCAGGTATTACTTGCAAGACCAGCATTTGTTGCCCATCCCAATTGTTCGCGAGAAGTGGGTAGTGAGCAGATATCTTGAATAGAACAAAGTGGCTAGGTCAATTCAGAGCACATTCAGCAAAACTGTTACTAATGTGACATTATATGTAAAACAGCGGATTTCCTAAACAACATTAGTGCATGGGATGTGTTATTATAACACTCCAATAGTTTGTGGCCACCATTACTCAGTTAGTACTTGGATCACCTCAATCGTGATAATATTTGCAGGGAATTTCTTGAATAGGGCAAAGTGGATTTTAAGTTTCTGTGGCCAGCTGCATTTTGAACTTTGTATTTCCATTGTCTATTTTTCCAAACATGAGACACTTCTTAAGCTAAGCATTCTTGCACTGTCAATTTTTCATAGTTTCAGTAAATCCTCTTGCCCTAAAAGCCTGTATAATTCTCAGGTAGGTTTACCTTGTCAAGGTGACTTCTATACCTTCTCTGTCTACTGTAGAACAATCTCCATGTGCCTGATTACTGCAATTCAATTACATAATAAAGTTTTGTTGGATTTGAACCCTGTAATTAATATTGCAATATGCATACATTATGAAATTCACCAAGTTAATGAACAACTATGAAATACTGGACATAAAGTTGCATTTGCAGGTGAAACATTTCTAAGGTGAAACTTACCCTGCTTTGCAGGATGTGGGTGGCACCAGATAATTATTTAATTAGCTCAGAATATTTCATCAAATCAGAAGTCTAATTTTGGTTAGAACGCACTTGAAACACTGAACAGTTCTGGTCTATATGTTGCATACCGGAAACACAATATATAGCATGAGTGCTGGAGGAAATGCAGAAGAGATTTCCAAGATGATATCAAAACTAAGAGGACATTACAGGCTGTCCAACCTTTTTACTTGGGAGGTCCTGTTTCCCATTTTCTTCTCACTCAAGGGACTGATGAGAAAATTTCAGAAAGATAGTTTGGCACAGCATTAGACATGAATTTCAAAATAAAGTTGAGACATGAAGAAAAGAGCAATTTGATGAGGGGAAAAAAATGAAGCAATGACAAAGCAATAAATTGATAATTGTTTTTGAATCATAGAGTCCTACAGAGCTGAAGAAGGTCATTTAGCGGATCGAGTCTGCACTGACCACAAGCCCACCCAGGCCCTATCCCGCAAAACCCCATGCATTTACCCTAGCTAATCCCCCTGACATTAAGGGTCAGTTTAGCATTGACAATCCACCTAAACCGCATATCTTTGGAGTGTGGGGGGAAACCCACACAGACACAGGGAGAATGTGCAAACTCCACACAGACAGTGACCCAAGGCCGGGAATTAAGCAGTGCTAACCACCGTGCCACCATTAAAGAGCATTAAATGAAGATCATCATTAGAATGTGAGAGGCTCACTCTCAATCTCTTGATACAGACTCATCAACCATATGAGTGGGTTTGATTGTTGGTGGCTGGAGGTAAGGGTGAGTATGAATCCTGAGACTGCAAGTGAGCTAGAGACACACTCACTTCACTGCTTCCCCCACACTTAACACAGTCATTCACTTACTGCTCCCCCATACTTACACATTCTCCCCTGTACTCGTTCCCTCTTTCCCCCTTACTTCTTCGCTTGCTCACTCTCTCCCTCAGTTCCACATGTGTTCACTCACTTCCACACACACTAACTTACTCACACACTCTCTCTTCCACACCCCTAGACCCCTAGAGTCTTTTCATCCTGGCCACTTATCTCCCAAGCCCAAGTTTTTACCATTGCATCCAGTCTCCACTGGCTCTACAATGAATCTCTCCTCCTCCCTCCCAGCCCAGCATGGAACGAGTATCCCTGTCCCCCCACATTTTTTCCACAAAAAGCACCCTCTTAGCCTTATTTTAAAATCTTTAATTAAAAACAGAAAACAAGTGCCAAGTCACCACTGTCGAGCTGGGAGAAGGGTAAAACCTTTATAGCGTAGCCTTTGGCTGCATTCTGTCCCAGATAGGCCTGCCTGCCTCTGGGTACCAGCAAACAGACTGCCTCCCTGCTGATGTGGGGAAGTTGAAAATCTCCGCTGTCCTCCTTAATCCTTGTTTACAAGGTTCTTTTTCTGGCATTGGTGGTGCCCCAAAATCCAGCCTTAAGTAACGATACAAGAAGAGTGATATAGTCTTTGGTTTAGGCTTTCTGCTGAAGTCATTCTGCCT
Organism: Carcharhinus amblyrhynchos; assembly: GCF_965287045.1. Classification (NCBI taxonomy): domain Eukaryota; kingdom Metazoa; phylum Chordata; class Chondrichthyes; order Carcharhiniformes; family Carcharhinidae; genus Carcharhinus; species Carcharhinus amblyrhynchos. Next base: position 146,487,334 of record NC_137325.1, on the reverse strand, counting down.
GCTGCATTGATAAAGACTTTCACCCATTTATTTTACATATGTCCATGACTTTATTAAAATGACACACAATGGAACTTCTACCCTCTTGATGCAGACTCTCACACACACACACAGATATTTACACATGTAAATATATATGTATCTGCATGCATTCATTCATCCCAAAGTCCCATAGGCATTTACATCCATTAGAGAGAGACAATTTTTGGCAGTCTGTAACTCAAGCAGCGTCACTCCACAAGCATGGGGGAAGGAAGCAGGGTCTCCATAAACTACCACAGTCGGTACAAGGATCGAACCCCACTGGATCACACTCTAACCCTCTAATCAATTAAGCCAACCTACCCCATACAAAAACACAAATCACATACGTATAGTATTAAATATGCACTGGCTGGATGAGCGTTTTTTTCCCATCCCTAAAAGCATTTAAAAGTCAACCATATTGCTGTGGATGTGGAGTCACATGTAGACCAAACCAAATAAGAACTGCAAATTTCCTTCCCCAAAGGATATTAGTGAACCAGATTGGTTTTTCAACAATTGACAATGGTTTCATAGTCTTCATTGGATTTTTAATTCCCGATTTTTATTGAATTCAAATTTCAGCATCTGTTGTGGTGATATTCAAACTCTGGCCGCCAGAGCATTGGGTCTCTGGATTACTAGTCGAGCGACAACACCACTTCACAATTGCCTTCCCTGTACATAGTTATAAGAATGTTCAATAAAAAGTTAAAGTTTACCAACAGCCTTGCCTCCAGCAGTTTCTATCAAGCCTGGCCAAGGACAACCGAAGCTAAAGTGCACAACAATGATAACAGAATGTGAAAATATGCACAAATATATAAATGCAGACACAATATATATAAGTGCACATAACAAATATACACATATATACTAATGCACATTTATGAACAAATACACACAGATGTACAAATTACACAAACACACAAATATGGATTTATGTACATTATAGGCATTAATGCAAACACACATACGTCATGGTAGATGAGAGCATCTCCTTTAATTAAAAAAACTGCTTGATTTCTCCTTGTTTACAAGCCTCTTCCCTCTATTTTCTCTCAACCAGTGTTTCTCAGTAAATGACTTTTTTGAACTCGCCAAGACGAATAGGACAAAAACACTGATGTCTGATGGCTTTTTCCGAATTACTCCTGGATTGCTGCTTTTCCTGAGTAATCCACAGAAAGAATGCAAGGTCATACAGTCTGGAGGATGGAACAAAGCAACGGTTGCATTCACAGAGAGCCTGGTGATGAAAAATAACATCAACCAAATTCCTGACGCCACCCATCACCAAGTAGAAGAGTTACTGGAGACGATACAGAGGAACTATCTGACAGTGGCCAAAGGTCAGGTAAGTAGGGATTGGCACTTGATGCCTTTTTTCTTTTTAACTATTCAATCAGTTAGTCATTGTAACCTTGAACACTATACCATACTAAAACCATTAGCAGGGCTGCACTTTGTGTGAACCAACTTCGAACCTTAAATGATTGACTAGTTAAACAGTCAGTAAAGCATTAAGATAAATTCAAGAGATCAATGGCTCATTTAAATTGAGGCAAGATTATAGCAAGGGGATAATCACTTCCATTACTGCAAAGTTTTATCAGTTCCTGCAGATCACAGGCTTCAGGCAACACATTTTTAAATTGTATTAGTTAGAATGTCAGCACAGAAGCAAACCATTTGACTAAGCTTGTCTCTCTTGGTCTTTATATTTTGCACAAGCCTCTTCTTACACCTCTTCATCTATTATCTCATTGGTTAGTGCTGAGCATGTATTTCACTATTGTAAAGCACGGTGGAACATAATTCCAACATTGTACACCTTCAGTTAAATTACATCTTGATCCCAAGACTTGATTGTTGAGTTAATTAAATGCTGAGAATACGCTTTTAACTCATATCAGCAAATAATGATAGAATAGAGCAGAATTTGTCAACACAAAACTAGCATAGAATTGAAAAGATTACCAGAGTAGTTAGGAACTAGTTATGTTAGTTAATGATTTTCTTTCTAACTACAGCCCTGTGTCGATGTGTCTCAAATCTTAGAAGAGTCTAAACTGGGTACTAATGGAATGACAGAAGATGATGTTGGCCACTTTTCTGCTATTGTGCTTTACCATGTTCTTCAAGGAGATTGTATCCTCCAACACTTACTGCCCGGTCCTGAATACTTTGTCGATTTTATCTTTCATGTGTACCATAATGATTCGGCAAACATCACCAGAACCGGTAAGGACAACATTCTCCCATTCAGTTTTCGGTTAGTTAGCAGTGAGAGCAGGATTTGTGCATGAGGATAGGGAGTGAGCAGGTAATGCCACTGGAGTATTAAAGGCCACTGGGCCTCACTGGCATTTCACAGCACCAATTCCTATTTCAGTTGTGCTGTACCTGGATTGGGAGTTTCTGATATTTATACTGGTACTCCCATGTCAAGAGAACTAAAATTCATTTCCTGGGTTTTATAATTAGAAAGATTAACAGAAGTACTGCATTTATATTCAGCATTTGGCTGTAGCATTATTGATATTGGAAAAAAGCAAATTACTGCGGATGCTGGAATCTGAAACCAAAAGAGAAAGTGCTGGAAAATTTGAGCAGGTCTGGCAGCATCTGTAATGAGAGAAAAGAGCTGACATTTAGAGTCCAGATGACCCTTCGTCAAAGCTGATGTTGATATTGGAAATGTGGCACAAATTAAAGAAAGCAAAAATGAGTAATGATAAAAGGGAATATAACAGAAAATGAAATATTTGAAAGGGGAGGGATCTGGGAGACAAAGAATCAGCAGAGGCACAATGGGATGAATAGTGTCTAAGATTTTATAATTCTATAAAGTCATCTGCAAGTGATAATACAAATACTGTGACTTGGCTGCCACTGGAAGGTAAGGGAAATGGGAACTTTTCTAAATCCTACAGTATCAATATTTAGCATCAACATCCATTTCCAGTACCTTAAATAATTCATTGACTCTTGTCCTGTTCAGCATTTAGCCCTCAAACAGCATCACTAAAATGGATTATTTGTTCATTTATGTCATTATTGGTTTTGAACCTTGCTATTTGCAATTTTGGCTGCCACATTTCTTTCCTTGCAAAAATACCAAACAAAAGATATAAATGCCAAACAAGAGATAAGCTAAAGGAAAGAGATAAGCAAAGATAAACATGGATCACTTACAGGAAGAAACAGGAAATTTCTAACACGGAACAAGATACTTTGTATCTTCGCTCCCCTTGCCAAGTGAGTGCAGCTTCAACATTCATCCAGGACTATTGATTGATTGATTGGCACTCCATTCACCATTTCAAAATTCACTCTTCCCACAACTGATGCCCAGGGCCCATTGTATGACAATCTACATGGTGTACTATAGCAACTCACCAAGCCTCTTGCAATAGGACCTTCCAAACTTCCAATTTCTACCACCTAGAAGGACAAGGGCAGCAGATACTCAATCACCTGCAAGTTTTCCTCCAAGCCACACACCATCCTGACTTGAAACTATATTGACCTTTTCAGTGGTACAGTGGTTAGCACTGCTGCTGCACAGCACTAGGAACATGGGTTCGATTCCTGGCTTGGGTCACTGTCTGTGCAGAGTCTGCACGTTCTCCCTCTGTCGGCGTGCGTTTCCTCTGGGTGCTCCAGTTTGCTCCCACAGTCTAAAAGACATGCTAGTTAGGTGCACTGGCCATGCTAAATTCTCCCTGTGTACCCAAACAGGTGCTGGAATGTGGTGATTAGGGGATTTTCACAGTAACTTTATTGTAGCGTTAATGTAAACCTACTTGTGACACTAATAAATAAACTTTAACCTTAACTTGATTGTCTCTGGGCCAAAATCTGAATCGCCCTTCCTAACAGCACTGTGGATGTTCCTGCAGCGCATGGACTGCAGAGGTTTAAGAAGGCAGCTCACTATCACCTTTTTGAGGGCGATTAGGGTTGGGCAATAAATGGTGGCCTCGCCAATGGTGCCCATATCCCATGAAAGACTACATTTTAAAAAAGGAAGAAGACTCAAAAATCATTCTGGAAAGTGTGGAGAAACATGGGGCTAATGAGAAATTAGAATTAAATGATAGAACAAGAGAAATTATTGGGAATAAATGTTGACGACTCTTCTGGACCTGATGACAACATCCTTGGACTTAACAAGGGGTAGATGCAGAAATAGTGGTTGCATTGATCTTCCAGATTTGCCGAGATTTGGAATGGTCCCACAGATTGGAAAGTGGCAAACATAATCCTGCTTTTCAAAACAGCAAGGTTAAGAGAAAACAGGCCAGACAGCATGCCACCAGGAGTGGGGAAAATGATGGAATCTATTATTAGGAATAATAGGAAGAAGGGACAGGTAGACGGTGTGGGAAGATGAAGTTGAGATAGACGATCAGTCATAATATGGAATTGGTAGAGGAAACTCATGGTGATGAATAGACTAATCTTGATTTTTCTTATGATTCCATAAGGGCCAAAACAGTTTGTTTTCAAAAAGGAGTTAGACATAGCCCCTAGGGATTAAAGGACAAGCAGGATCAGGCTACAGAGTTGGATGATGAGCCATAATCATATTGACTGGTGGAGCAGGCTCAATGCACCGAATGATCTGCTCCTTGTTTATATGATACCAAATGGGCCATGAAGTGCTTTTGCAGAGTGTGAAAAGGGTTATATAAATGCAAGTCATTCTTTCTTTCCATTTCAGAGCTTGAAAAGTTGATGGTTAAAATTGGTCTGCCTCATAATAAATATGAGGGTTCCACAGATCATGGGCACGAAGAAGCCCATGGGGATGAGCACCATCATGAGCAAGATCACAAGAATGTGCTATCTAAAAGTCTGGAGGAGGACGCCAACATGACCACCAGTCACTGGGACACGGTAACACTACACTCCTTTGGTTACTGTCTTTATTAATTGCTGTTATAGATCTGACAGAAAATCTAGACTCAGCTAATTCAGGGTTCAGTGGGATGATCCTACATTCCCTTGAAGTTGGACATATCAGGTCACTCAGCTGCCCCTGAATTACATACTCAGTACAGGAGATATATAGACCAGGAAGTTCCAGTGTGAATATCTGACCTGGGCTGAGTCACAGGACCTGATCCAAGGCAGTGTTTAAGGGATGCTAATAAATAAACTTAAAACTTACATTTGCCCCATGTCCCGAGGTTGAGGAGAAGAAAACTTAGTCAGTATTTCCTCCCTGACTGCTACGCACTCTGCTAGTAGTGCATCTAAAAGCGCGAATAGAGAGTGAATATACCATAGCTTGCTGCCGTCTCTGGTGTACTCACTGGTTTCACCACAAAACTGCAGGAGTAAGGGATTATTATTTATGCTAGTGTACAGAAATCATTTTAATATATTACTGAATGAGCCAGCCACCACTAATGCAAATTGAAGTTATATTTTCATTACAGTTACTGAACTTGAACAGGCTTTGCACAACTTCAATTTGACACTTTTAAACAAAACCCACATTCTTAGGAAGTGCTCACTTCCTCATTACTGCATTTATCAGAGCATCCTTTGCACCAAAAGGTTTTGGGGTGGTTTCAACAACTGATCTGGCACGCCAGCTTAGTGCTGATATCTAACAACAACTTCCAATGACTTCCCTACTTCTGCTCAACCAAAGTTTTGAAGGCTTGCTACACAGCAATATGGGCAAAGTTTTATCTGAAATGTAAGTAGATGCTGGAGATCTGACATAAAAACAGAAGGTTCTCCCCTACACTTGGGAGACCAAACACAGTCTGGGTGACTACTTTGTGGAACATTTCCACTTAGTTTTGGAACATGACTCTGATCTTCCATTTGTTCTTAGGCTCACATTTCTGTCCTCAGCCTCTGCACCCAACATTGTGTTCACCAACTTCAAACCATGAATTCTGTCCACCATTTTGATTTATGGGCCTCCAAGTGCCAATCTGCATCTTGTTCTCATTTTATCTCTCCTTCATTCTGCTATTAGCACCTACTCTGGACTAATGCTTTGTGTCTTTAGTACGTAGAACATAGAATATAGAACATAGAACACTACAGCACAAACAGGCCCTTCGGCCCACAAGTTGCGCTGATCATATCCCTATCTACCAGGCCTATCTATAACTCTCAATTCCATTAAATCCCATATACTCATCCAGAAGTCTCTTAAAAGCCCCCAGCGAGTTCGCCTTTACCACCACCGATGGCAGCCGATCCCACTCACTCACCACCCTCTGAGTGAAAAAGCTTACCCCTCACATCTCCTCTGTACCTGTCACATCTCCTCTGTACCTGTCACATCTCCTCTGTACCTGGCTAGTATTAGTACTACCATTACCGTTCCTTGCCTTGTGCTCCATGACATCTTTGTTATTTAACTCTTTCATTCATTCATCTGAATTGTTTGAGAATGCAGACAGCAGTTTAGTGAACAGCATCAGGGAAGATGCATTCTGATCATGCAAAAGTGAGCACACTTCTAAAAAATTAATCTCTTTTCAATATAATTTTGCATTAACAAAGAGGAATTTCAGCTCCCAAAGGGTCAAGGGTGTGGTTTACAATTTAGTCTGTATCAAGCTTTATCAGTGACATGACCATCATAGAACACAGAACATAGAACATAGAACATTACAGCGCGGAACAGGCCCTTCGGCCCACAATGTTGCGCCGACCAGTCTTATTTTTAAAAAAAAAACATTGACCCACTAATCTAAACCAATCCCTTTTCGTCCATAAACCTATCCACCAATCTCTTAAACGCCCCCAAACTAGGCGCATTTACAGAGGGCAGTACAACATTATATTATTCTTCTATATAAGATATAAAATTTTGGAAACAAGAGGGTGGGATTTTCCAGCCTCCCTTGTCCCGAAACCATAAAATCCTGCCCGAGGTCAATGGGCTTTTCCTTCGTCCGACCCGCGCTCGCTCCGATTCCCATGGCAGAAGGGACAGTAAAATTCCGGCTGACCTGGCTGGCAAATTGCTATCTTATCTGGACAGGTAAAAGAACTGATGCCATATACAGTACGGTAAATGCACTGAATTTTGGAGATAACCCCTGTAAGCACTGAAAATCAGAAACACAAAACCAAAATTGTACCTCAAATCTATCAGAATCTGAAGATAGAAGTCAGACTAACATTTCAAATGTAGCATAACAATCCCTGGCCAAATTTTTTTCCTTTACAACCACTGCAGTGCAGATAGAGGCCATCCAGCCCATCGAGTTTACAGGGTGAATGCAGAGAAATTACTTTCTCTGGTAGGGTGAGTTTTGAACAAGGGATTCAATACTAAAGTTTGAGCTCTGCTATTCAGAGATGATGTCAAGAAACACTTCTTTACATGGAGGATAATATAAATCTGGAACTTTCTCTCCCATAAAGGACCCAAAGCAGTAGGGAGATAAGAGAAGGTTGGGGAGAGCACACTAAATAGTAAAGACAGTGTCAGTAGACAGATCAGGCAAAAGCAAGACAGAAAGCAAGGCAAGTCCAAAATAAACTGCATTTATTTCAATGCAAGAGGCCTGAAGGGCAAGGCAGTTAACTCAGAGCATGGAGGGTATGTGGGACTGGGATATTATAGCAATTAGTGAAACATGGCTAAGGGACTGGCAGCTCGATGTTCCAGGGTACAGATGCTGTAGGAAAGTTAGAACAAGAGGTAAGGGAGGAGGGGGTGTTGCACTTTTAAGGAAAACATCATGGCAGTTCTGAGGATATATTCAAAGGTTCGCCCACTGAGTCTATATAAGAACATAAGAAATAGGAGCAGGAGTAGGCCATCTAGCCCCTCGAGCCTGTCCCGCCATTCAATAAGATCATGGCTGATCTGGAGTGAATCACTTCCACTTACCCACTTGGTCTCCATAACCCTTAATTCCCTTATTGATCAGAAATTTATCTACCCATGACCTAAACATATTCAATGAGGTAGCCTCCACCACTTCAATGGGCAAAGAATTCCAGAGGTTCATTACCCTCTGAGAGAAGAAGTTCCTCCTCAACTCTGTTCTAAACTGACCCCCCCTTATTTTGAGGCTGTGCCCTCTAGTTCTGGTTTCCTTTCTAAATGGAAAGAATCTCTCTACCTCTATCCTATCTAGCACCTTCATTATCTTATATGTCTCTATAAGGTCACCCCTCATCCTTCTAAACTCCAATGAGTACAGGCCCAATCTACTCAATCTCTCCTCATAAACTAACTTCCTCATCTCCAGTATCAACCTGGTGAACCTTCTCTGTACTCCCTCCAAGGCCAATATATACTTTCGCAAATAAGGGGACCAAAATTGCACACAGTACTCGAGTTGCGGCCTCACCAGTGCCTTGTACAGTTGCAGCAAGACCTCCCTGCTTTTATATTTTATCCCCCTCACTATAAAGGCCAACATTCCATTCGCCTTCTTGATCACCTGCTGCGCCTGCAGACTGGATTTTTACAATTCATGCACAAGGACCCCTAGGTCCCTCTGCACAGTAGCATGTTGTAATTTTTCACCATTTAAATAATATTCCATTTTACTATTATTTCTTCCAAAGTGGATAACCTCATATTTGCCAACGTTATACTTCATCTGCCAGATCCTCGCCCACTCTCAGCCTATCCAAATCCTTCCGCAGACTTTCCGCATCCTCCACGCAAGTCGCTTTCCCACTCATCTTTGTGTCATCAGCAAACTTTGTTACCCTACATTCAGTCCCCTCCTCCAGATCGTCTACATATATGGTAAACAGTTAAGGCCCCAGCACCGATCCCTGCGGTACGCCACTAGTCACCAACTGCCAACCAAAAAAGTACCCATTTATTCCAACTCTCTGCTTCCTGTTAGATAACCAATCCTCAATCCACGCTAACACTTTACCCCCAACTCCGTGTACCCTAATCTTTGCAGCAACCTTTTGTGAGGCACCTTATCGAATGCCTTCTGGAAATCTGAAAACACCACATCCACTGGTCCCCTCTATCAACCGCACTAGTCACATCTTCACAAAAATCCAGTAAATTCATCAAACACAACTTCCCCTTCATGAATCCATGCTGCATCTGCTTGATCGAACCATTCTTTATCAGGTGTCCTGCTATTTCTTCTTTAATGATAGATTCCAACTTTTTCACAACTACGGACGTTAAGCTAACCAGCCTGTAATTACCCACCTTTTGTCTACTTCCTTTTTTAAACAGCGGTGTAACAGTAGCTGTTTTCCAATCAGCTGGCACTTCCCCAGGGACCAGCGAATTTTGATAAACAACTACTAACGCATCTGCTATTACTTCTGCCATTTCCTTCAATATCCTGGGATGCATTCCCTCCAGGCTCGGAGATTTGTCTACCTTCAGTTCCATTAGTCTACCAAGCACTACCTCTTTAGTAACAGTAATTGTATTAAGGACCTCACCTCCTACCAACCCTCAATCGTTAATATCCGGTAAGCTATTTGTGTCCTCCACCGTGAAGACTGACACAAAAAGCTTATTTAAAGTCTCAGCCATTTCCTTATTTTCCACTATTAAATCCCCCCTCTCATCCTCCAAGGGGCCAACATTCACTCTAGCCACTCTCTTCCTTTTTATATATTTGTAAAAACTTTTACTTTTTTTTAATATTTTGAGCTAGTTTAGTTTCATAATCTATCTTTCCTTCCTTTATTATTTTCTTCGTAGTTCTTTGTTGTTTTTTAAAGCTTTCCCAATCTTCTAATTCCCCACTATTTTTGGACACTACGCACCGGTTTTTAATTTAATACTCTCCTTTATTTCCTTCATTATCCACGGCTGGTTATCCTTTTTCTTACAGCCCTTCTTTATCACTGGAATATATTTTTGCTGAGTACTGAGAAAAATCTCCTTAAAAATCCTCCACTATTCCTCAGCTGTCCTACCAACCAGTCTGCGCTCCTCGTCTACGTTAGCCAGTTCTGCCCTCATCCTATCGTACTCCCCTCTGTTCAAGCAGAGGACACTGGTTTGGGACCCTTCTTTCTCACCCTCCATCTGTATCAGAAATTCAACCATATTGTGATCACTCATCCCAAGAGGATCCCTCACAAGAGGATCCTTAATTCTACCTGTCTCATTACACATTACCAGATCTAAGATAACTCGTTCCCTCGTAGGTTCTGTAACATGCTGTTCAAGGAAACTATCCCAACAGCATTCTAAGAATTCTTCCTCAAGACCACCGCATCCAACTTGTGTCAACCAATCAGTATGCAGGTTAAAATCCCCCATGATTATTGCCGTATTGACGTGGTATATATGGATTTTAGTAAGGCGTTCGATAAGGTTCACCATGGTAGGCTTCTGCAGAAAATGCAGATGTATGGGATTGTGGGTAATCTAGGAAGTTGGATCAGGAATTGGCTATCAGATAGGAGACAGAGGGTGGTGGTTGATGGTAAATATTCATCATGGAGTTCAGTTACGAGTGGTGTGCCTCAGGGATCTGTTTTGGGGCCACTGTTGTTTGTAATTTTTATTAATGATCTGGATGAGGGTATAGTTGGGTGGATTAGTAAATTTGCTGATGACACCAAAGTTGGAGGTGTGGTAGATTGTGAGGAAGGGTGTCATAGTCTGCAGGGAGACTTAGATAGGTTGCAGAGCTGGGCTGAGAGGTGGCAGATGGAATTTAATGCGGAGAAGTGTGAGGTAATTCACTTTGGTAGGAGCAACAGATGTGTCGAGTATAGGGCTAACGGGAGGACTTTGAATAGTGTGGATGAACAGAGGGATCTAGGTGTATGTGTACATAGATCCCTGAAAGTTGGGAATCAAGTAGATAAGGTTGTTAAGAAGGCGTACGGTGTCTTGGCGTTTATTGGTAGGGGGATTGAATTTAGGAGTCGCAGCGTTATGTTGCAACTGTACACTACTCTAGTGCGGCCGCACTTGGAGTACTGTGTGCAGTTCTGGTCCCCGCATTACAAGAAGGATGTGGAGGCGTTGGAGAGGGTGCAGAGAAGGTTTACTAGGATGTTGCCTGGTATGGTGGGGAGGTCCTATGAGGAGAGACTGAGGGATTTAGGGTTGTTTTCGTTGGAAAGAAGGTGGCTAAGAGGGGATCTTATTGAAACATATAAGATGATTAGAGGTTTAGATAGGGTGGATAGTGATAGCCTTTTTCCTCGGATGGAGAAAGCTAGCACGAGGGGGCATGGCTTTAAATTAAGGGGGGGTAGCTACAGGACGGATGTCAGGGGTAGGTTCTTTACCCAGCGGGTGGTGAGGGATTGGAATGCCCTGCCTGCTGCAGTTGTAAATGCGTCTAGTTTGGGGGCGTTTAAGAGATCTCTGGATAGGTTTATTGGCGAAAAGGGATTGGTATAGGCTAGTGGGTCATTGTTTTTGTAACTGGTCGGCGCAACATCGTGGGCCGAAGGGCCTGTTCTGCGCTGTAATGTTCTATGTTCCATTTTTGCACGCATCCATTATTTGCTTGTTTATAGCCCTCCCCACCTCAAAGTTATTATTTGGGGGCCTATAGACCACACCCACCAGTGACTTTCTTCCCTTACTATTCCACTTACTATACGACTATATTCTACTATATGGGTTGAACTAAAAAATGAGCAGGAAATCACTTTGATAGGGTGATACTATAGGTCCCCAAATAGTCGGTGGGAAATTGAAGAGCAGATAGCTCCAAGAAAAATAGGGTGGTAACAGTCGGGGATTTTAACTTTTCCAACGTTGACTGGGACAGCCTTAGTATTAGAGACTTGGATGGAGAGAAATTTGAGTATATTCAGGAAGAATTTCTCATTCAATATGTGGATGGCCCGACCAGACAGGGGGCAAACTTGACTTCCTCTTGGAAAATAAGAAAGAGCAGGTCTCAGAAGTGTTAGTGAGGGATCACTTTGGGATCAGTGACCATAACTCTATTAGTTTTAAGATGGCTATGGAGAATGATAGGTCTAACCCAAAAGTTAAAATTCTAAATTGCAGCAAGACCAATTTTGACGGTATTTGGCAGGAACTTTCAATAGTTAATTGGGAGAGTTTGTGGGAATGCAAAGGGACATCCGGTAAGTGGGAGTCTTTCAAAAGTGTGTTAACTATCAAGTGTTTAGGAAGGATAGGCAGGAGGAAAGAGGGGGTGGCATAGCTCTGCTGATTAAGGATAGTATCAAGGTGGTAGCAAGGGATGATATCGGAGCCAAAGAGCAGAACGTGGAATCGTTGTGGGTGGAGATTAGGAACAGCAAAGGGAGGAAGACGCTGGTGGGTGTCGTCTATAGGCCCCCGAATAATGATCTGGAGGTGGGGCGGGCTGTTAACACGCAAATAAGTGCGGCGTGCAGGAATGGGATGGCAGTAGTTATGGGAGATTTCAATCTGCATATTGATTGGTCGACCCATGTTGGACGAGGTGGGCTCGAGGAGAAGTTCTTGGAATGCTGCTGGGATAATTTCCTTGAACAGTGTGTGTTGGAGCCAACGAGGGAGCGAGCTATCTTGGATCTGGTGCTATGTAATGAGGCGGGTAGAATTAGGGACCTTGAGGTGAAGGATCCTCTTGGAGAGAGTGATCATTGTATGGTGGAGTTTCTGGTGCAGATGGAGGAGGAGAAAGTGGGTTCCCGGACACGCGTCCTTTGTTTGAATAGAGGGGAGTATGGTAGGATGAGAGAAGAATTGGCGAATGTGGACTGGGGGAGTGCGTTGGAAGGTAGGTCTGCTGAGGAGCAGTGGAAGATCTTTAAGGAGATCTTTCTTGGTGCTCAGCAGAAATTTATTCCGATGGTTAAAAAGGACAGTAGGAAGAGAGGTAATAAGCCGTGGATAACGAAGGAGGTGAAGGAAAGTGTTAAATTAAAAGCGGAGGAATTTAGAGTAGCTAAGAGCAGTGGGCGAGAAGAGGATTGGGAAAGGTTTAAATGTCAACAAAGATTGACAAAGAAGTTGATAAAGGAGGGTAGGAGAAGCTATGAGGCTGGGCTAGCACTTAATATAAAAAAGGATAGCAAGAGTTTTTATAAATATATAAAAAGGAAGAGGCTGGCTAGGGTGAACGTTGGTCCTTTAGAGAATGAGAAAGGGGACCTAGTGGTAGGGGATGGGGATATGGCTAAGGTCTTGAATAACTTTTTTGTTTCTGTCTTCACGGAAGAGGACGTGAATAATTTGCCGGGTGTTAGCGATGGAAAGGTGGTAGGAATGGAGGGTCTTAATGACATTACTGTTACTAGAGAGGTGGTGCTCGACAGACTGGAGGGGCTGATTGTGGACAAGTCCCCAGGACCGGATGGAATGCATCCGAGGGTTCTGAAAGAAATGGCGGAGGTTATAGTGGATGCCTTGGTGGTTATTTTCCAGACGTCGCTGGATTCCGGGGAAGTGCCGGAAGATTGGAAAACGGCTAATGTTACGCCGTTGTTTAAGAAGGGTGCCAGGCAAAAGGCGGGGAATTATAGGCCGGTTAGTTTAACATCTGTGGTAGGTAAAATGTTAGAATCCGTCATTAAGCAGGAAATTGCGAGGCATCTTGAAGGGAATTGCTTGATAGGGCGGACGCAACACGGTTTCATTAAAGGGAAGTCGTGTCTGACAAATTTACTGGAGTTCTATGAGGATGTGTCTAGGGCAGTGGATAGAGGAGAGCCGGTGGATGTGGTCTTTCTGGATTTTCAGAAGGCGTTTGACAAGGTACCTCACAAGAGGTTATTGCAGAAGGTCAGGGGACATGGAGTTGGGGGTAGGGTGTTAGCGTGGATAGAGGATTGGTTGTCAAATAGGAGGCAGAGAGTGGGGGTCAATGGGTGCTATTCGGATTGGCGGTTGGTGACTAGTGGGGTGCCCCAGGGGTCGGTGCTGGGGCCTCAGCTATTTACCATTTATATAGATGATCTGGAGGAGGGAACCGAGTGCAGGGTGTCGAAATTTGCTGATGACACCAAGATTGGGGGAAAGGCAAATTGTGCGGAGGGTGTGGAGAGTCTGCAGAAGGATCTAGATAGGCTGGGCGAATGGGCCAGGAAATGGCAAATGGAATTTAATGTTGGCAAGTCTGAGGTGGTCCACTTTGGTAGGAAGAATGGTAGGAAGGACTATTACTTACGTGGCGAAAAACTGCAGCAGGCGACGGTGCAGAGGGACCTCGGGGTCCTTGTGCATGAGTCGCAAAAACCCAGCTTGCAGGTGCAGCAGGTGGTCAGGAAGGCGAATGGGATGCTGGCCTTCATAGCGAGGGGGATTGAATATAAAAGTAGGGAAGTCTTGCTGCAGCTGTATAGGGCATTGGTGAGGCCGCAGCTGGAGTACTGTGTGCAGTTTTGGGCGCCGCACCTGTGCAAGGATATTTTGGCCCTGGAGGGAGTGCAGAGGAGGTTTACTAGGCTGATACCGGAGTTGAGGGGGTTGAGCTATGAGGAGAGGCTGAATAAACTAGGCTTGTACTCGCTAGAGTTTAGAAGAATGAGGGGAGATCTCATTGAGACGTATAAGATGATGAATGGGATGGATAGGATAGAGGTGGAGAGACTCTTCCCGCTCAAAAAAGACAGTAGGACTAGGGGGCACAGCCTCAAGATAAAGGGGAGGCGGTTTAGAACGGAGTTGAGGAGGAACTTCTTCACTCAAAGGGTGGTGAATCTCTGGAATTCTCTGCCCGTTGAAGTGGTGGAGGCTGCCTCGCTAAATATTTTTAAGAAGCGGGTTGATGGGTTTTTGATAAGAGAGGGGATTAAGGGTTATGGGGAGAGGGCGGGAAAGTGGAACTGAGCCACAACAGATCAGCCATGATCTTATTGAATGGCGGGGCAGGCTCGAAGGGCTAGATGGCCTACTCCTGCTCCTATTTCTTATGTTCTTATGTTCTTAACCAGGGTTCAGGATAAGGACATTCCTTTTAGAATGAAGAGCAAGGCTGGTAGAAATAGGGGACCCTGGATGACTTGGGATATTGAGGCCCTGGTCAAGAAGGAGGAGGCACATGACATTCTTAGGCAACTGGGATCAAGTGGGGCCCTTGAAGTGTATAGAGGGTGTAGGAGTAGAATTAAGAGAGAAATCAGGAAGGCGAGAAGGGGAAACAAGATTGTTCTGGCAGATATGACAAATGAGAATTCAAAGAGCTTCTACAAATACATAAAGGCCAAAAAGAGTAACTAGGGAGAGAGTAGGGCCTCTTAAGGATCAACAAAGTCATCTATGTGCAGATCCATAAGAGATGGGTGAGATTCTAAATGAATAAATCTCATCAGTATTCACTGTTGAGAAAGGCATGGATGTTAGGGAACTTGGGGAAATAAATAGTGATGTTTTGAGGAGTGTACATATAACAAAAAAGGAGGTGCTGAAAGTCTTAATGCGTGTCAAGGTAGAAAAATCCCTGGCATCTGATGATTTGTATCCCAGGACACTGTGGGAGGCTAGGGAGGAAATTGCGGGTCACCTAACAGAAATATCTGAATCATTGATAGTCACAGATGAGGTGCCTGAAGATTGGAAGGTGGCAAATGTGGCTTTGTTTAAAAAGGGCTGCAGGGGAAAAGTCTGGGAACTATAGGCCGGTGAGCCTCAAATTTGTGGTGGGTAAGTTTTTGGAAGGTATTTTGAGAGACAGGACCTACAGGCATTTAGAGATGCGAGGACTGAGTAGGGACAGTTAACATGGCTTTGAGTGGAAAATTATGTCTCACGAATTTAACTGAGTTTTTTGAAGGGGTAACCAAGAAGGTAGATGAGGGCAAAGCAGTTGATGTTGTCTACATGGACCTTAGCAAGGCTTTTGACAAGGTCCCACATGGCAGATTGTTGCATAAGGTTAAATCTCACGGGATCCAGGGTGAGGAAACCAAATGGATACAAAATTGGTTTAATGACAGGAGACAGAGAGGGTGGCTGTGGAAGGTTGTTTTTCAAACTGGAAGCCTGTGACCAGTGGTGTGCCTTAGGGATTGGTGCTGGGTCCACTGTTATTTGTCACTTATATTAATGATCTGGATGAGAAATTAGTAGGTGTGGTTAATAAGTTTGCAGATGACATCAAGATTGGTGGTATAGTAGACATTGAAGAAGGTTATCTAGGACTGCAATAGGACCTTGATCAATTGGGCTAGTAGGCTGATGAATGGCAGATGGAGTTTAATTTAGATCAGAGGTCTCCAAATTACGGCCTGCATCCAGTGAGGTGGGATGGGATTCCAGCAGCTGGAAACACTCCCGCGTCCAGAACTCCGCCACTGACTCTGGATCCAGACGTGGGAATGGGAGCCACAGGCCAGACATCTGCTGCCGTTCTGTGCAGTGTCTGATGAACCAATGGGAATCCTCTTTACCAGCTATTGTCCAATCAGAACTGCTGTCTGTGACTGACATAAGAAATAGGAGCAGGAGTAGGCCATCTAGCCCTTTGAGCCTGCCCCGCCATTCAATAAGATCATGGCTGATCTGAAGTGGATCAGTTCCACTTTCCCGCCCTCTCCCCATAACCCTTAATTCCCTTGTCTACTAAAGTGGATAACCTCACATTTACTAACGTTATACTCCATCTGCCAGGTCCTCGCCCACTCATTCAGCCTATCCAGATCTCTCTGCAGACTTTGGATAGGCTGAGTGAGTGGGCGAGGACCTGGTAGATGGAGTATGACAGTTCATTAGACAAATTAGCTATTGAGATATCTGTTATCCAATTGCCGCTCTGCGTTGATTGAGTGACAGCTGCTTTATCCAATCCGTAAATTCCATCTGTCTGAAATGAGCGAGAACAAGGACAATGATGGTGGCAATTCAGACCAATTCAGTTATGAAAGGAAAAAAGAAGTGGATAGTGAGTGCCACCTGTTTAACAAAGAATGGGGTGTAAAGTACTTCTTTGTACACACAGGTGACAAAGCCTCATGTGTCATATACAACAAAACTGTTGCAGTTTTGAAGGAGTACAATGTACATAGGCACTATGAGACCAAACATGAACCACATTATTCCCAATTCACAGGAACACAATGTTCAAAAAAATGTGAATCAATGCAATGCAGGTTGTTTTCCCAACAAGCATTTTCTTACGCAGAAGATAACTGAAAATGAAGCTTAAACCAGGGACAGTTACAAACTAGCTTATGTGTTGGCTAAAAGAAGAAAGCCATTCACTGATGGAGATCTCATCAAAGAGTGTATAATGGAAGTAGTGGAAGACTTATGTCCAGAAAAAGCAAATCTGTTCAAAATCATCAGTCTTGTGCCAAATACTGTTGCTCGTAGAATTGAGGATATAGGAAGCAATATATTTCATCAAATTGCAGACAAAGCAACAAATTTTCAGTTGTATTCTCTCGCACTTGATTAATCGACTGATGTGTGTGACACATCACAACTCCTAGTATTCATCCATGGTAGTGAATTTAATGTGACACAAGAATTAGCATCAGTGCATAGCATGCACAGCACAGTAACTGGAGAAGGCATCTTCAAAGAATTGCAAAAAACTGTGTTAGAATATAACCTGGAGTGGAATAAACTGCAATGTGTGACAATTGATGGAGGAAAGAACATGTCTGGGATGAAGAAAGGTTTGATTGGACAAATCACAAAAGCTTGTGAGGTTGGTGGATTCTCAAAGCCTATGTTTCTGCATTGCATTATCCAAGAACCAACATTGTGCGGAAAATGTGTGGCTATGTCTTGCGTCCTGAAACCTGTTGTTTCAATGGTGAATTTCATTCGATCTCACGGGCTTAATCATCGCCAGTTTTGTGATTTTCTGAAAGAAACTGATTCTGAATTTGGTGACTTGCCTACAGCAGCTCGATGGCTTAGCTGTGGAAAGGTTCTATCACGGTTCTTTCAGTACAGAGAAGAAATTGATTCCTTTCTCACAGAGAAGAATTGACCTGAACCATTTTTATGAAACACTGACTGGCTTTGGAAATTGGCATTTTTTGCAGACATGACAAGCCATATGAATCAATTGAATCTGAAGTTATAAGGTGAAACAAATCTGATTTGTGATCTAGTCGCGCATGTCAAGGCATTTAGGGCAAAACTGATGCTGTTTCGTGGACAGCTGAAAGTTCATAACTTGGTTCATATTCCATGTTGTGAAAAATTTCATGAAGAAAGTGAAGCAGAATTTCCTTCTTCATTTGCAACAGAAACTATTAAGGACTTGCAAAAACAATTTCAGGAATGATTTTCTGATCTTGATGGAAACACAGATGAAATAAAGTTGTTTCAAAATCATTTGACTACAATGTTGAAACACTCCAAAGTCAGTTTCAAATGGAAATTATTGATTTCCAATCAGATGACATGCTGAAAGACAAGTACAAAGAAGGAAATCTGATCCAATTTTATAAATCTTTGCAGTCTGAGCAGTTTCCAAATTTGAAACAATTTGCTTGTGGATTTTTATCAATTTTTGGTACAAGGTACTTGTGTGAATAAATATTTTCAAAAATGAAGTATGTCAAGATCAAATATCGAACAAATTTATCTGATGAGCATTATAAGTCCACTCTAATAACTGGCTTCTCAAGCTTGAAACCTGTTTGTTGGTTACATTTGAAAACTCCAATTGTCAGAATTGTGTAGAAAGGTGCAGACTGAATTTATTTTTGTTTGACCTTTACTAATGGTTCAAGTTTATTTTCAATTACTGTGCTTTGTTTTACTGAAGTTCTTTCTTGAGACATGTTTATTTTTCTTATTGTGTGCCACAAAATTGGGCAAATTCTCATTTCAAGTAAACATTTGTAAAATTTTAGTAAAAAAAAATTAAAAAATAAATAGCCTGCTTTTCTCATCTGCAGTTAAATAATTGATTATTTTGTCAGAGCATTTGCTAATGTTTGACATTTTACTCATTATATATCATTTCTCAGCACGGCATTGTTTCTTTGTAATTGTCACATTTCTCTTTTGTTCTGAATCATATCATGCTGATTACAAAGGTGATCCAAATAAAACTTATTCATTCATTTAAATTTTATTCATTCATTTATAAAACTAATTTTTTTCTTTGGTCCCCGAAAATGTGTAAAATATACGATGTGACCCTCGTACTGAAAAGGTTGGAGATCCCTGATTTAGATAAATGCAAGATGGTGCATTTTGGTTGACTGAACCAGGGCAGGACTTACTCAGTTAATGGTAGAATTTTGGGGAGAGTTACAGAACAAAGAGATCTAGGTACATGTTCATAGCTCCTTGAAAGTGGATTCACGGGTGGACAGGGCGCTGAAGAAGGCATTCGGTATGTCAGGTTTCATTGATCAGAACATTGAATACAAAAGTTGGGACAACTTGTTGAAGGTGTACATGGCATTGGTAAGGCCGCACTTGGAATACTGTGTATAGTTCTGGTCACCCCATTATAGAAATGATATTATTAAACTAGGAAGAGAGCAGAAAATAGTTATTAGGATGCTACCAGGACTTGATGGTTTGAGTTATAAGGTGAGGCCGAATAGGCTGGGTCTTTTTCCTCTGGAAAAAAGGCTTGGGGCTGATCTTATAAAGGGCTACAAAATAATGAAGGGCATGGAGCAGCGAGATAGCCAATATCTTTTCCTAAAGGTAGGAGAGTCTAAAACTAGAGGGCATGAGTTTAAGGTGAGAGGGGAGAGATGCAAAAGGGTCCAGAGGGTAGTGAGTGCCTGGAGCAAACTGCCAGAGGTAGGAGCAGAGGCGGTAGGAACAGAGCAGAGTTACTTAGATAAGATGGGTATAGAAGGATGTGGGCAATTGGGGCTAGCTTAGGGGTTAAAAAAAGTGGCAGCATGGACAAGTTGAGCCTGTTTCCATGCTGTAAACCTCTATGATTCTATGAAAGTTGTTGGTACCTTGGCTATTGGGAAATGTCCAGGCTTCAATAGACAGGTTAATGTTATGCAAGGGAATCAAACTGGTGTAGTCGAATTAAAATACTGATCATCCCTGAGCTAACTGAATGGCAGAAGAGGTTCAACGGGCTGAATGGTGAACTTCTATTTTCTTACGGTTGTCACCTGTGTATTGCTGAAAAGTGACATACTGTCAAAGCTTTTCATCTCATACTTCTCACACAAGATGCAAAACTGCCAAAAAGTGTGGGAGACAAGAGTTCCCTATTGCAATCTCCATGGACATTCCTTGAACAGAGTCGGCTTGCCAATCAATCAGCCTTTTCTCATGTATAAAGTATTGTTCCCTTTGAAATTTGGTATTCTTCATCTGTCGTGATGCGCCAAGATGAAAAGCTATGGCAATATTTCTCCTTTTTCCACAAAACCCAAGTTCTGTATGACTGAATGACAATTTGTATTCACCTGACGTGAAAACATCCTTCTTTACTGGCTTGCTACCTAAGATTGCTCTCTGCAAACTTGCTGAAATGAAATGAATGTGGGAAGCCTGTAAGGCCAATTTAGAATGAGGACCGACATGTTAGAACATTGTCTAACTACCCATGTTCTTTTTTCTCTTGCGTTTTATAGAAATGCTTTAGCTCCAGTGAAATAATGAAGATCCATCAGATTCCAATCGATTCCACGATTTCTCGTAGTGACTTTGTTCAGCTCAGTCCTGCATTGATCCAGCAACTTCTGAGCCAGGCCTGCACCAGAAGCAACCAAGTCGCAGAACAAAATAAATTTCAGCTGACCACTGCAGAAAGTAAGGTTCTCCAGCATGTGATGTGTATCTGCAGCAATTGCTGATACAGTTCTATAGTAAATATAAAACTGGATTGTTTGATCTCAGCTGGGGCTCCTAGGTAGCTCTTTCGGCTCTGAAGCAAGTCCTACTCCAGTGACATGAGCTGACAATGTAGGCACACATCCCAGTACATTACAGGAAGAGGCTATTCGGCCCATCGAGTGTGCACTGACTACAATCCCAACCAGGCCCTACCCCCATATCTCTACATATTTTACCCACTAATCCCTCAAACCTAAACATCTCAGGACATTAAGGGGCAATTTAAGCATGGCCAATTAACCTAACCCACACATCTTTGGACTGTGGGAGGAAACCCACGCAGACACGAGGAGAATGTGCAAATTCCACACAGACAGCGATCCAAGCCGGGAATCGAACCCAGGTCCCTGGAGCTGTGAAGCAGCAGTGCTAACCACTATGCTACCATGCCACCCTAAGTAGTACTGAGGAGGTACTGCACTGCCAGGGGTAACATCATTCAAATGAGACACTAGGCAGGATTTTCCAGTCACGCCTGCCCCAAGGCCAGAAATTCCCACTCGATGTAGGTGGACCTTTAAATGGCCCGCCAAATTTTCCATCCCGCTGTGACAATTCCTGATCTGGAAAATTTACCCCATAGAGAAATGTTTCTCCCAAAAACGGTAGGAGCCTTGATAGTGGCTGGAAGTGCATGTTAGTAGCACTGGTAGGACTATCTAAGGGCAACATGGTGGCACAGTGCTTAACACAGCTGCCTCACAGCGCCAAGGACCTGGGTTTGATTCCTGGCTTTGGTCAGTGTCCGTGTGGAGTTTGCACATTCTTCCTCCCCATGTCTGCGTGGGTTTCCTCCAGGTGATCCGGTTTCCTCCCACAATCCAAAGATGTGCGGATTAGGTGCATTGGCCATGCTAAATTCTCCCTCAGTGTACTTGAACAGGCATTGGAGTGCAGCGACTAGGGGATTTTCACAGTAACTGCAGTGTAAATGTAAGACTACACCGACTCATGTCGTCATTGGCTACAGGTATAGTGCCAGAAGACTGGAGGATAGCAAATGTTGTCCCCTTGTTCAAGGAGGGGAGTAGAGACCATCCTGGGAATTATAGACCAGTGAGCCTTACTTCTGTTAGAACATAGAACACTACAGCACAAACAGGCCCTTCGGCCCACGAGTTGCGCCAATCACATCAACACCTACCAACCTACAGACCTATCTATAACCCTCAATCTCATTAAACCCCATATACTCATCCAGAAGTCTTTTAAAAGACCCCAGCGAGTTCGCCTCCACCACCACTGACGGCAGCCGATTCCATTCACTCACCACCCTCTGAGTGAAAAACTTACCCCAAACATCACTTCTGAACTTCCCTCCTTGCACCTTAAATCTGTGTCCTCTCGTAGCAACCATTTCAACCCGGGGAAATAGCCTCTGAGAGTCCACCCTATCTATTCCTCTCAACATTTTGTAAACTTCTATCAGGTCACCTCTCAACCTTCGTCTCTCCAGGGAAAAGAGTCCCAGCTCCCTCAACCTAACTTCATAAGGCAAAGTTTGGAAAGAATTATAAGGGAAAGGATTTATAAACATCTAGAGGGAAATAAATTGATTAGGGGTAGTCGACACGGTTTTGTGAAGGGTAGGTCGTACCTCACAAACCTTTTCTAGTTTTTTGAAAAGGTGGCCAAAGAGGTGGATAAGGGTAAGGCAGTTGACGTGGTGTATATGGATTTTAGCAAAGCGTTTGATAAGGTTCCCCATGGTAGGCTACTGCAGAAAATGCAGATGCATGGGATTCAGGGTGATTTAGCAGTTTGGATCAGGAATTGGCTAGCTGATAGAAGACAGAGGGTGGTGGTTGATGGGAAATATTCAACCTGGAGTTCAGTTACAAGTGGTGTACCTCAGGGATCTGTTTTGGGGCCACTGCTGTTTGTCATTTTTATAAATGACCTAGATGAGGGTGTAGAAGGATGGGTTAGTAAATTTGCTGACGACACCAAAGTCGGAGGAGTTGTAGACAGTGAGGATGGATGTTACAGTTTGCAGAGGGACACAGATAAGCTGCAGAGCTAGCAAAAGGAGTTTAATGCGAGTTTAATAAGTGTGAAGTGATTCACTTTGGTAAGAGTAACAGGAGTACAGAATATAGGGCTAATGGAAGGAGTCTTGGTAGTGTTGACGAGCAGAGAGATCTCGGGGTATATGTGCATAGATCCCTGAAAGTTGGCACCCAGGTTGATAAGGTTGTTAAGAAGGCGTACGGTGTGTTAGCTTTTATTGGTAGAGGGATTGAATTTTGGAGCCGTGGGGTCATGTTGCAACTGTACAAAACTCTGGTGCGGCCTCACTTGGAGCATTGCGTACAGTTCTGGTTGCCGCATTATAAGAAGGATGTGGAGGCATTGGAAAGGATGCAGAGGAGATTTACCACGATGTTGCCTGGTATGGTGGGAAGGTCTTATGAGGAAAGGCTGAGGGACTTGAGGTTGTTTTCGTTAGAAAGAAGAAGGTTGAAAGGTGACCTAATTGAGGCATACAAGATGATCAGAGGGTTAGATAGGGTGGATAATGAGAGCCTTTTTCCTCGGATGGTGATGGCTAACACGAGGGGACATAGCTTTAAATTAAGCTGTGGTAATTATAGGACGGATGTCAGAGGTAGGTTCTTTACTCAGAGGGTAGTAAGGGCGTGGAATGCCCTGCCTGCAGCAGTTGTGGACTCGCCAACTTCAACTGGTCAGTGGATAGGCATATGGATAACATTGGAATAGTTTAGGTTAGAGGGTCATTAGATTGGTTCCACTGGTCGGTGCAACATCGAGGGCCGAAGGGCCTGTACTGCGCTGTAATGTTCTATGTTCTACTTGTGACTAATAAATAAACTTGAACTTTAACTCTCTTGCTTTTATAAGCAGCAGTTTATTGTCTTCTGTAGGATGACCACCAGTTCCATAGTGTGGTTGGCCCAACCACAGGGTTGGCAACTCAGCAGTGCCACCACTGAATGGTAGCCAGTGAAGAAAGCATTCAGCTGGCAGCCTTCCCATCTGTTGGGAATATGGGGATGGTTGATCCAGCTGACTGCCTGGGAAACGGTGGCATAGTGGACTAGTAATAATTGGACTAGTAATCAGTAGTCTAGCTTAAGGGATCATTGGAATGGATTGGAACGGCCACGCTCATCACAAGACCGGAAATTCCTGCCCGAGGTCAATGGACCTTTTTATAGTTCGCTGGATTTTCTGTCCCACTTGCTACAATTCCTGTGGCAGGTGGGACAGGAAAATTCCACCCATAGGGTTTTACAGCATGAACTTCATCACAGTAACTTCATTAATGTAAGCCTTACTTGTGACTGATAAATCAACTTCTTTAAGTTTAAACTTTAAAGGCTCTGGGCACGTGTTCAAATCCCATCACAGCAGCTGGTAGATACTAAATTCATTTAATAAAATCTGGAATCGAAAGATAGTATTAGTAATCATCACCATGAAATGATTATTATTTGCCCTAAAATCACATCTGGTTCACTAATGTCCTTTAGGGAAGGAAATCTGCTGTTACCCAGTTTGCCTACATGTGACTCCAGACCCACAGCAATGCTTCTTCAGATGGACATAAAATAGCTCACAGCACAATGTTGAAAAAAGAGCAGGGAGGTTCTCCCCTGCATTCTATAACAAACACCTAAAAACTATCTGGTCACTATCACAGAGCTGTTTTTCGAATCTTGCAAATTTGCTGCTGCATTTCCCTCTAATTTATGATAATCAATGATAGGAACATGGTCACAATTACTGAAACACGCTTATATTCCAGATTTATTAATTGAATTTAAGTTCCATCTCTGGATTATTCATCCCATGGCATTAACGGCAGCACGGTGGCAAAGTAGTTAGCACTGCTGCATCACAGTGCCAATGACCTGGATTCGATTTCCAGCTTGGATCATTGTCTGTTTCAACGAGTTTCAAAGTTCTGCGTGGGTTTCCTCCGGGTGCTCTGGTTTCCTCCCACAAGATGTGCAGGTTAGGAGGATTAGCCATGCTAAACTGTCCCTTCATATCAGGAGAACTAGCTAGGGTAAATGCATGGAGTCATGGGGATAGGGCCTGGGTGGGATTGGTACAGACTTAATGGGCCGAATAACCTCCTTCTGCACTGTAGGGACTGTATTACTACTACACCACATGAAGCGGTAAAAAGCTTTGGGAAATCCTGAAGTTTTGAAATGCACAATTACCTGTACATTCTTTTTATTCTTTTTCATTTTTCAAAGCAAAGATAAATCCTAAAAAAAAGTAATTCTGATTCCAGCATTGTTGTGAGGCCATGTAGCCCAGGAAAGTACAAGACTGGAAAAGTCCAGGATCCCTTTTGGCTGCCACTGACTTTCATCCAGAGTGAGTCAGAGGCATAAGAGTATTTGGTCTGCTCATTTGGTATGAGGGTAGTGTATAAGAACATAAGAACATAAGAAATAGGAGCAGGAGTAGGCCATCCAGCCCTTCGAGCCTGCCCCGCCATTCAATAAGATCATGGCTGATCTGTCGCTGCTCAGTTCCACTTTCCCGACCTCTCCCCATAACCCTTAATCCCCTCTCCCATCAAAAACCCATCAACCCGCGTCTTAAAAATATTTAGCGAGGCAGCCTCCACCACTTCAACGGGCAGAGAATTCCAGAGATTCACCACCCTTTGAGTGAAGAAGTTCCTCCTCAACTCCGTTCTAAACCGCCCCCCTTTTATCTTGAGGCTGTGCCCCCTAGTCCTATTGTCTTTTTTGAGCGGGAAGAGTCTTTCCACCTCTATCCTATCCATCCCATTCATCATCTTATACGTTTCAATGAGATCTCCTCTCATTCTTCTAAACTCTAACGAGTACAAGCCCAGTTTATTCAGCCTCTCCTCATAGCTCAACCCTTTCAACTCCGGTATCAGCCTAGTAAACCTCCTCTGCACTCCCTCCAAGGCCAAAATATCTTTGCGCAGGTGCGGCGCCCAAAAATGCACACAGTACTCCAGTTGCGGCCTCACCAATGCCCTATACAGCTGCAGCAAGACCTCCCTACTTTTATATTCAATCCCCTTCGTATGCTGTGGAGAGATCAAAAATATCTTCAAAGTAAAGAACTGTACCCTCAATAATAGGTACAACAAATGATTAATATTTGTTTATCAGTTATTGTTAAAATGCTTCCCTTTTTCCAGAATATATTTATGGATCGATTGCAACGTTGGTTGTGAGTCTTTGTGCCTTGTTGGGGATTGTGATCGTGCTTTGTACCTCCTGTACAAATGCATATCAGTATATCATACAAGGCTTCGTGAGTCTGGCTGTGGGGTCACTGACAGGTGATGCTGTGTTACATCTCATACCCTCGGTAAGCACACTGTTCTTCTCATAACACTTTTTTGTTTGTGATATACAAAATATTTTCACTTAAGTTGTATTTACATGGAACCTATTTGACTGGATGAAAGAAATGGCAAAGTGTTGCTACCTATATGTTAGCGTTGGCATGGTGGCATTGTGGTTAGTACTGCTGCCTCACAGCACCAGGGACCTGGGTTCAGTTTCTAGCTTGGGTCACTGTCTGTGTGGAGTCTGCACTCCTCTGTGTGGGTTTCCTCCAGTTGTTCCAGTTTCCTCTCTCAGTCCAAGGATGTGCAGGTTAGGTGCATTGGCCTTGCTAAATTCTCCCTCAGCGTACCTGAACAAGTGCTGCTGTGGAGCGACAAGGGAATTTTCACAGTAACTTCATTGCAGTGTGAATGTAAACCTCCTCATGATACTAATATTAAACTTAATTTAAAATGTCAGTTAAATTCTAGTTGTCACTATTTGAATTACATTTTTATGTCACTATTTAACATGTAACTATTATAAACAGTAACAGACAGAAAAAGATCTACTAGTCCATTCACGTACTGTGAGGCTATGTGCATTCCTAGATATAATACACTTTTCCCCATGTGAAAGCCAAGCTAAGGGAAAAAAGAATCTGGAAAATTTTTCACTGATATCTTAGGCAAAGAAAACTTCTGGCCCTGATAAATGTTATGCTCTGGATAACATACCGGAAACTGAATTGACTGGGCTTGTACTCACTGGAATTTCGAAGAATGAGAAACACATAAAATCCTGATGGGACTGGATAGGCTAGATGTGGAAGGAATGTTCCCGGTGTTGGGCAAGTCCAGAACTAAGAGTCACAGTCTAAGAATAAAGGGTAAGCCATTCAGGACTGAGATGAGGAAGAACTTCTTCACTCACAGAGTTGTGAACATTTGGAATTCTCTACCACAGAAAGCTGCGGGGGCCAGTTCATTAGATATGTTCAAGAGCGAGCCGGAGTAGCCCTTGCGGCTAAACGAATCAAGGGGTATGGAGAGAAATCGGGAGTGTGATACTGAAAGTGCATGATTAACCATGATCATATTGAATGATGGTGCCAGGCTTGAAGTGTCGAATGGTACATTCCTGCACCTATTTTCTCTGTTTCCATTTCCCTTTTATATGAAGTGATCTCCGCCCTAGCCAGAAGCAGGTCCAGGACAGTTCACTGTTTAATCAGCTTATAGAACAGAAATCCCGTATAAAAACAGATGCCTGTAATTTTCAATTTTAGATGTGTATTAACTTTGAGGCTTTTCCCAACTCCGCTGCCATATTACAGGTAAAAATACACAATCTACTGTTCACGAAAAATGCCACAGTTAATTTACCAGTTATTTTGAAATCACTAACTGTGGGACGTAATAGCACCACTGGCAGATTCAGTGATCTCTGCTGGCAAATGTGTTATAGTGGACATTAAGTGCATCAATGCTTGGGATTTGGTATGGTTGAATAACCTGACAATATTCACTATCAGAGCCCATTCATGAAAAAAAATCAGTGGGTGAAGTTACAGAGGATTATAAGCAATATGAATGGATAATTTCAGGAAAAGGAGGAGGAACAAATGGAGCAGAGTGCCAGCAATAATGTTAACATGATTTTGGTACGGAATCATTGCAGTTAAAGGAAAGCTAAAAGGGCATATGAGGGAACTAAAAATAGAAGTCCAAAGATGTGCAAGTTAGGTGGATTGGCCATGCTAAATTGCCTCTTAGTGTCCAAAGGTGTGTGGGTTTGGAGGATTAACTGTGGTAAATGCACGGTGTTACAGGGATAGAGTGGAGGGGAAGGTCTTAGTGGGATGCTGTTTCAGAGAGTCAGTGCAATGGGTTGAATGGCCTCTTTCTGCACTGTAGGATCCTATGGTATTCCATGATATGCTGAGGGTGTGTTACAGGTTGCTCAGGGAGTTTGAGTTGCTGTAGCAACTTGTGATCTGGAGCCTTGGATAGTGAACTACAGGACTATGGCTTCAACATTATTCCCATAACATGACTGGCCAAGAATCTTGCCCGCTCTTACTTCCTGCCTTTGGTCTTTGTTGGAAGGATTTGCAGATTGATACACAACATACCTTCCTTGGCCATCAAATCTGGGGGTGGGACTAGAACCCAGAGCTTTTGGCTCAGAGGCAGAGACGGTACTGACTGCACGATAGGATTGCCTGGATGTCCTCATAGGATTTAATAAAGAGGAAGTGTGCATTAAACTTCTGTTGGGCTGAATGGCCTGTTTCTGTGCTTTGGAATCTAATTCAATATAACATTTAAAGAAAAGTCTCTTTCTATCTTTATTTTAGTTTCTTGGCTTACACAGTCACACAGGTGATCATGACGAACATGATTCATCCACCCACATTTGGAAGCTACTGGCTGTTCTTGGAGGCATCTATGTTTTCTTCCTGTTGGAGAAAATATTCATCATATCCATAAAAGATGATGGGGTAAGTATTTATCCTTTAAAAATAAATAGGTATACAAGTATAGGCCCAAATCAGTCATCAGCCTTGCTCTTTTCAACAATTTGCAGAGTGAGCAACTGCAGCTATTTGAATCATTAGAGGGGATGATTAATAACATGTAAATAATCAAAAAAAAAGTTCAACTTTCCATGACCCACCAATAGTAATTAATTGAAAACTTCAGGTTCTCTCTTACCATCATAATTCATCTATACCCTACTAAATGTGGAAAATTACCTCCATCCGTGCTTCTTCTTATAAGTTTTGATTTTGTTAATCACCGTGCATGGAATTTAATGGCATGCCATGGTCTCTGTCCACCTGACTAAAGGCTGAGAGAGGGAGGGAGTGGAGAAATCCATCCATGTTCCCAATGTCTTCCCCACATTTACTGGCCAACTGGCCCTTAATTGATTTCCACCCCCATCCCAGAAATAGGAAGTCCTGCCTTACATAGCTGCTAAGCAATGAGAGGCCAGCATCTCTCCAGTAGCAGCACTACCACCAAGGATGGTGACCACTTCCAGTCCTGCACTGAAGTCTACAAGGAGGCATGCTGAGCCTACCGCCATGACCATAACTAAGTCTGGGGGCCTCACTGTGGCTAGGTTGGCAAGTCCCTGCAAGGGTGTTTAGGAAGATGCACACAAGAGTAGATTTGTCAGGAGGGAAAGGAAACCTACAAGAAGGTAGTTAGACATTGGAGGACCCTTCAATGAGCCCATGAATTCCAGTAAGAAGAAACCCCACCCAGCCCACCATCAGCCCACACAAAGAAAGCTGTGGACTTGATGCTTGGCATGGGCCTCTTTTGGCACTGGTTAATCCTGGGGGATCAGAATAAGGCTTTTGATAGGTAGTAATTGACCATTAAAAGGTCTCATTTGGGCAATGGTAAATCCAAGCAAGGGCTGGTAGGCAATGGGAACAATGCCCATTGGTTTTTACATGTCCCTTCCCTCCCCACCTCCCGTCTCTCCCCCATCACCATCTCTGAATACAGGAATGTTAAATCTAGCTCCATATTTGTGATGCAGATCCTTCCAGTAATGAAGTGGTTATAGTGCTGGACAAAAAAGATACATGTTCAAATCCTACCGTCCCAAAATAAAATATCAGCATCATTAAATTGATTATAAAGTTATTTAGATTTTGTAAAAAAGGCACTAACGTCTATTAGCAACTGAAACTTGTCTTTATTCCTGGGTCTGGTTGAGATGTGACCTCAATGTCACAACAATGCCTATGACTCTCCACTGGTCTCTGCAGAGATCTAGCAGGTTGCTCTATCATAAGAAATAAGCTATTAAAAATAAAAGGTGTTCTTACAACCCTATAAATACGTCAATCAAATCGACATTGAACATATCTATCACACAAGCTTTAAGCACTCGAAATCTCTTAACTTTCTGTTGCAGTTTATTAGACCATTTCAACGGCCGTTAAGAGTGAACCACACTTCTGTAGGTATGGAATGATATTCAGGCCACACTGGTCAGAAGAGCAGATTTCCTTCACATTAGTGAATCAGATGGGTTTTCAACCATTAAGTTTCATTACCATAATTAATGATAGATTTGATTAATTAATAAGTTGGGAATAGAAAACTACTAAATTTTCCCATCTGCCATGCCAAGCTTTGACCTCATCTCCAGAACATTCTTTTGAGCCTGTGGATTCCTTATACATTGCTCCAGTAAAATTCCACAATGCTACTGCTCCCACAGAGCAAAATAGTGAAATCTGCAGCACTCTACCAAGATTTGACCTCGATTGCTAATTAATAAGTACCAATTCTTCATACTAGACAAGATATCCCTGGTTCATGTGCCTCTGGACATCTGTTTCTTGTGTCATAAGGAGAAACCTTCCCTGTAAGCACACATATATATTGAAATCAAATCTTGAAGAGATAACTGAATAGCACTTTGTATTTTGCTTACTGAGAAACCTAATTAAATGGTGAAGACTTGCCAAGTGTGGTCCCAACACAGCTGAAACAGGACAGGACGTGTCACACCAGCAAGTGGTTATTTACTGATGCTACCTTAGGTTTGTAAACTAGTTGACTGCAGCAAGAAGAAGGCAATGCTATAAATGATTTGATAGCAATAGGAAATGAATAATAGTAATCCTGAGGATCTGGCGTTATGGAACTCCCTGAGTTCAAACAATGTACGTAGTGCACAATACCACGGTGTTAAATTCATGGTGTTCTGTATCTGGTTGTAGGATGAACATGACGACCATCACTGTGATCATGTGCTGGCTCTTGAGGCATATAAAGAAGGGCAAAAGAGAAAACAGAAGGAAAAGCAAACAACATCCCAGATGGAACTGGTAAGTGTTGCACAAGGGACTAGCCAGTGACTTTCCATCTCCCCACTGTTTTCCTTCTCTTTCACTCACTTGGGATAATTTGTCCTCCTCGAATCAGACAAGAGAAATCAGAGTTTGGGGTTGGCCACTCTGTTCCTCAAGCCTCCTTCATCATTCAATATTCAATAAGGGTGGCATGGTAGCATAGTGGTTAGCATTGCTGCTTCACAGAGCTAGGAACCTGGGTTCAATTCCCAGCTTGGATCACTGTCTGTGTGGAGTTTGCACATTCTTCCCATATCTGTGTGGGTTTCCTCTGGGTGCTCCAGTTTCCTCCCACATTCTGAAAGACGTCCTGGTTAGGTGCATTGACCCAAACAAGTGCCAGACTGTGGCAACGAACGGAATTTCACAGTAACTTCATTGTAGTGTTACTGTAAGCCTTACTTGTGACTGATAAACAAAATAAACATTAACAATCTGATCATGGCCTCAACCCTACTACCCATCTACCAACCTTCCAGCCCACCCACTCCTCCTCCCTTCACCCCTGTATAATCCCTGACTCCCCTGTAGATCACTTTGTCTAAATCAAGCCTGGGTATATTCAATGACAGTAAGAAGTCTCACAACACCAAGTTAAAGTCCAACACATTTATTTGGTAGCACAAGCTTTCGGATCGTCATTCTTTCAGCTGAGGAAGAAGGAGTGACACCTGAAGAAAGAGTGACACTCCAAAAGCTTATGTTACCAAATAAACCTGTTGGAGTTTAACCTGGTGTTGTGAGACTTCTTACTGTGCTTACCCCTGTCCAACACCTGCATCTCCACATCATACATTCAATGACCAGTCTCCACTGCTGTTTGGGCTGGAGAAATACAAAGATTAATGACCCTCTGAGAAGAAATTCCTCCTCATCTGTCTTAATTGGGAGATTACTTATTTTTAAATTGTGCCCCCAGTTCCAGATTTCCCACAAGAGGAAACAGCTTCTCAGCATCCGCCCAGTCAAGCCCCCTCAGAATCTTATGTTTCAATAAGATTGCCTTTCATTCTTCGAAACTCCAGTGAGTACAGACTCAATCTGTTCAACCTTTCCACATAAGACAATCCCTTTCTCCCATGAATCAACCTAGTGAACCTTCTCTGAAGGTTCTATATCCCTTCATAAGTAAGGAGACGACATCTGAACATTGTACTCTAAGTGTGTTCTTATCGACACCCTGTGCAATTGAACAAGATTCTCAATCTTTATACTCCACTCCCTTTGCAGTAAAGGTAAGCATTCCACTTATGTTCCTCATTGTTTGCTGAACCTGCATGCTGACTTGTTATGACTCATGCATAAAGGAACTCAGCTCCCTCTGTACCACAGCATTCTTTATTTCAGTTATATTTTGCTTTCCTAGTCTTTCTCCTAAAGTGGATAATTTCACATTTTCCTACAGACTCCATCTGTCAAATCTTTGCTCATTAACTTCATTCACCTCTAACCCTTTGCAGACTATTTTGGCAATCCTTACAATTTGCTTTCCCATCTATCTTTGTATTGTCAGTAAAAAATAACATGGGTTGTAAATAGTTGAGTCCACTGCCTGACTAGCAAGTTTATCAACCTGAAAATGACCATTTATCCTGACTCTCTGTTTCCTGTCATCAATCCTCTATTCATGCTAAGATATTATTCAATACCAGGAACTCTTCTGTAGTTATCCTTTTACATGAAATGCCTTTTGGATCTAAATGAATACACCTACTGGTTCCCCTTTATTCATACATATCAGTGAGAATGCTGTTGGTCAGGCTAGAATTTAGATAGTGGAAGCTTCCTAGTTTACCAAATAGAGGGATAGAGTCTTGCAGGCACCTTCTTTCCTTCAGAAAGTGCTGAAGGACTTGGTTTCAGCCTCTACTGGTGTTGTGGTATCCCTGCTAAAGATATTCACTCCTGTACTAGCTTCTAGATACTTGCTGAGCTAACATATCCCAACGTGGAAGGGTGAATCGTATTATGGGTCAGATAAGAAGGGACAGGTAAAATTGGATCTTATTGGAATTCTATCATGAAGATAATTCTCTCCCATCTACTTGTCTCAATCTATTCTTCCTCCTTTCTTTACTTGTAACTTTCTCATTTTCAATTTTTAAGTTTATATGTTTTTCTCTTTTCCTTGTATTCCAATGAGATATTAACCACTCATTACTGTTTCTATTTTTAGACGACATCTGAAGCGTCCCTGGAAGCTGATTCCTATCAACATCCCAACAAAGGTTAGATTTCTTAAATTGTATAAAGAATGGAAAAATCTCCTGTTGTCAGATTGACAACATTTTGAATTTGAATGAATATGGTTTTCCTGGCCTTTTTTTAACCATTACGTTGCTGCATCAACACCAGAATTCACATAAAGTTATAGTGAGACAGAAGAATAAAGTTTAGGAAATTTGGGGTATTTGTTTTAATCAATTTTGTAATGTCTTAACTATGTTAGGGGTTGTGAGTTTTAAGAAAAGGAATTGGTTTGCACACATACATTCAAAATAACAACGGATTTATTGTAGGAGCTGTTGGCTATGCAGAGTAAAAATTGAACCTAAAAAGAGCCTGTGAAATACTCCAATACACCACCAAATCATGTGACCAGCTCTCAAAGCGATCATGCAACCACTTAAATATATAACAAATTTCAGACATTTCTAACTTGAAATGTTGTAGTGATTTTAATATTAGGCAGTCCAGCCATTATATAGAATTACATATAGATTACAACATAAAAGCATGCTGTTTGGTTCAACTTGTCCATTCTCTATGCTCTGTACATGTGCATGTTTGCTGAGCTATGTGAAACATTTTATAACCCAACCTGCGTTGCATTATTTACCCCAATTCTCTAACTTGTGCAAAAAACACTATGATACTGAGGAAACGTTTACCCACTCACCTTTAAAATCCTACAAGAATCCTCTGAATGTTTATCTGACCATTGTAAGAGGTTCCTTACAAGTAATTCTTAGACTTTAGAATTTATGAAGAATAATAAGTACACAGACCCAAATTGCTTCAACCATAAATGTGTTGCTTTATTGTACCCACTAATATCCCCAGCACATAACTCCTCAACTGGTTAAAGTAACACAGAAACACCCACAGAAAAAATAATCTGCCCTCAGCACAAAATGCCCTGTGGTTTGACTGACAGATCACAAGCTCACAAAAAAACGACTTTTTACTAAAGTTCACCCAAATTGATGCAAATACTCCAGTTCAACTCCCCCTGCAGCTGGCTGAAATTAGCACCTTCAGTTCCTGACTGAACCTGTGAGTTGACCGCAATCCACCTTTAGCCAACATGAAGTTACTCTCAGATTTGTTTTGGAAGACTTATAATCCCCAACATGGTTTGTCTGTCCAGTGTTTTAAGTCCTGAATCATGATGGCCATTCCTGACCCTTCTCCTGACTGCAGTAACCACATTCTGATTATGCTCTTCTTTTTATAATGATTCAACTCAGAACGTATCAAACATATTTCCTGATCTTTATACTGTCCCAATATTCAGCAGTTAGCACTTCTTAGTTTATTCCACACATTAACCAGCATTAGCTGATCATTTTCAACTGGTCAAAATAACAAATTAATCCATAGAAAAATAGCCTGGGTGAATATGACCAACACTCACACTGTTTAAACAATTCTCCTGCAACACAGCAACAGCACCTGGCTCCAAGGTTGATGAAGACTTGTAATACCTATTCCTCTCCTTGAGGGGAGCCAACCATAGTTAAAATGGCCAGTTTCCAGTACCATTGTCCACAATGCTGGCTTGAGTTGTATTATAACTGAATAATATCAATGGCATGTTTCTTGTACTATTGCATAGGATAATCAGTCTTTCAATTGCATTAGCCAATGACAGATAATGGCAGTTCCCTGGTGCCATTGTCCTATATGTGGAGATGCCTGCGTTGGATTGCGGTAAACACAGTAAGAAGTCTCACAACACCAAGTTAAAGTCCAACAGGTTTATTTGGTAGCAAACGCCACTAGCTTTCAGGGCTTTGCCCCTTTGTCAGGTGAGCGGGGAGTTCGGATCACAAATAGAGCACATAAAGGTGCACACTCAGTTTACAGAATACCGATAAGAATGCGAGTCTTTACAGCTAATCAAGTCTTAAAGGTGCAGACAATGTGAGTGGAGATAGCATTAAGCATGGGTTAAAGTGATGTGTATTGTCTCCAGACAGGCCAGTAAGTGAGATGTTGCAAGCCCAGGCAAGTCATGGGGGTTACAAATAGTGTGACATGAACCCAAGATCCTGGTTGAGACCATCCTCATGTGTGCGGAACTTGGCTATCAGTCTCTGCTCAGCGACTCTGCACTGTCGTATGTCGTGAAGGCCGCTTTGGAGAACGCTTACCCGAAGATCAGAGCCAAATGCCCATGACCACTGAAGTGTTTGCCATCAGGAAGAGAACAGTCTTGCCTGGTGATTGTTGAGCGATGTTCATTCATCCATTGTAGTAGTGTCTGCATGGTCTCCCCAATGTACCTTGCCTCAGGGCATTCTTTCCTGCAGCGTATCAGGTGGACAACGTTGGCCGAGTTGCAAGAGTGTGTACTGTGTACCTGGTGGATGATGTTCTCATGTGAGATGATGGAATCCGTGTCGATGATCCAGCATGTCTTTCAAAGGTTGCTGTGGCAGGGTTGTGTGATGTCGTGGTCACTGTTCTCCTTAAGGCTGGGCAGTTTGCTGCGGACAATGGTCTGATGGACGTTATGCAGAACTACACCATCTACATGCACACCAAGAACAGGAAACTTGAGAAAACTGCCAGTTTCCAGATGCAATTTTACAACTCATCCGCTTCATCCTGGACCACAACGTCTTCACCTTCAACAACCAGTTCCTCATCCAGACACACGGAACAGCCATGGGGGCCAACTTCGCACCTCAATATGCCAACACCTTCATGCACAGGCTCGAAGAAGACTTCTTCACTGCACAGGACCTTCAACCAATGCTATACACTAGAAAAAAAATCGATGACATTTTCTTCCTTTGGACTCATGGTGGACAATCACTGAAACAACTATATGATAACATCAACAAATTCCATCCTACCATCAGACTCACCATGGGCTATTCTCTGGAATTGGTTACATTCTTGGACACATGCATCTCCATTAAGGACGGTTACCTCAGCACCTCACTGTACTGCAAGCCCACGGATAACCTCACGATGCTTCCACCCTAAACATGTAAAAGAAGCCATCCCCTATGAGCAAGCCCTCCATATACATGGGATCTGCTCAGATGAGGAGGATCACAACAGACACCTGCAGGCGCTGAAAGATGCCCTCATAAGAACAGGATATGGCAGTCTACTCATCGGTCGACAGTTCCGACGCGCCACAGCGAAAAACCGCACTGACCTCCTCAGAAGACAAACACGGGACATGGTGGACGGAGTACCCTTTGTTGTCCAGTACTTCCCCAAAGCGGAGAAGCTATGACATCTTCTCCAGAGTCTTCAACATGTCATTGATGAAGACGAACATCTCGCCAAGGCCATCCCCACACCCCCACCTCTTGCCTTCAAACAACCGTACAACCTCAAACAGACCATTGTCTGCAGCAAACTACCCAGCCTTCAGGAGAACAGTGACCATGATAATCACCAGGCAAGAGTGTTCTCTTCCTGTTGGCCAACACTTCAGCGGCAATGCGCATTCGGCCTCTGATCTTCGGATAAACGTTCTCCAAGGCGGCCTTCACGACATACGACAGCACAGAGTCGCTGAGCAGAAACTGATAGCCAAGTTCTGCACACATGACGACAGTCTCAACCAGGATCTTGGGTTCATGTCACATTATTCGTAACCCCCATGACTTGCCTGGGCTTGCAACATCTCACTTATTGTCCTGTCTTGAGATAATACACATCTCTTTAACCTATGTTAATGCTATCTCCACTCACATTGTCTGCACCTTTAAGACTTGATTAGCTGTAAAGACTCACACTCTAATCAGTATTCTGTAAACTGAGTGTGTGCCTTTATATGCTCTGTTTGTGATCAGAACTCCCCACTCACCTGTCAAAGGGGCAAAGCTAGTGGCATTTGATACCAAATAAACCTGTTGGACTTTAACCTGGTGTTGCCATTGTCCTATGACAGCAACCAGTCAATGTCCGATCCCTTTTGATCAACCACTGTCTTTTACCAAATATCTGAATAAGCCCATTGCTGCCCAGCCCTGTGCTCTTGACTGCAGCTTAGCTTTTGTATTTTATTGTTCAAACAATGAGGTCAAAAACATGTCTGTAGATTTGGATTTCATATAGTATACTTTTCCTAGTTCACGAGGACTCCAGCTCTCCCAGCTACAATCTCCCAGCTGTTGGAATAATCTGTTACTGAGAGGGATAATGAATCAACTGGAATAAATATGCAGTTTAAATAAATCATTATAGCATGTTTGATTTATGTTGACTTTCCTTTTCCCACAGGCTTGAGGGTGCTTCCATATATGATCGTGATTGGTGATGGTATCCATAACTTTGCAGATGGGCTGGCTCTAGGTGCCGCTTTCTCTGTGTCCTGGAAGGCAGGACTTGCCACAACACTTGCGGTTTTATGCCATGAACTTCCTCATGAAATGGGTATGGTTTTATTAACAAGAATTATCCTATTATCACAAGATAATCAGAATAAAAAAGGCCATTCTGTTGGTTCTGGTTTTGCCTATCCAGAAACTCCTCTGTTGCAGCTTCTGATTGTTAAATTGAGGTCCCCATTGTTCTAATTCTCCATGAAATAAACAGAAATCTAAAACACAACAATACATTTCATAGGGACAGACCACTTATCAGAAATAACTGGACCTGGTAAATAATGCTCCTCAGAATCATTCAACTGTCCTACTTCAAGAATCAATATTAATACATAACATTTCTTCCCACTTTAAACTGAACATCCCCAACAAATTCAGACAAGTGCAACTTGAAAATAATCAATAAATAACAGCTACCAAGAATCATTATTAATAAATAACATAACTTGCTGTCCAGCACACAAGGAACATCCATGCAATTAAGACAATATTCTATGATGATATTCCGGCTGAATATGAGTAGTGTTGGAATTTCCAACCAATGCACTAAAAATTAATTTATATATTTTAGACCCTCTCATTTTGAATTGGTTTGTGTTACTCTACTATTACTGCTATTATTTTGAATGGTCCTTGTTTTGTTTTTCTACAATGCCATTCTAGTACAGTAGTATCAGCTATTTAGGTTTGTGCTCCCAGTGCAGTACCGTCATTTAGGTGCGAAGCAGCAGTCCTATCAGGCATCTCAGGCAACTGTAAAGGATTTCATTTGCAGAAGAACAGGACAGTTCTCTTGGAATAAGAACTAAAAATGCTTGATAGCATCTTTAGCAAGAGACACAGATAATGGGGGCAATTTTCTGACCTTGCCATGCCTGGTGCAAATCGTGAAAAATAGTTTGTGGGCCTAAAAACTGCTCAGCATCGAACAGTTTGCACTCATCCTGGTCCCTTTCTAATGGCATGAACCAGATTGCGCCCAGAAAGGGCGTGAGGATGAATAGCATACGTAAAGTATTTTTTAAATAGGCGTTACCTGCTCAACACCAGTTCCCAGGAACTTCCGACCTTCGGGTACGGTGTGAGAAAGTTGTGAGTCATTACTGGTCTACATCAGCAGAGACCAGGCGTGATGACCGCACCAGCAGGTGAGGGAGGCTTGGAGGCCGTTGAAGCCCCCTAGGCTGTCAGAGACATGGCTGGGCTGTGCCCACCTGGCATTGCGTACCTGGCACACTGGCAGTTGGCACTCCACTAATGACCACCTGGCATCCAGCAATGGCCACAAGGCACCCCAGCAGTGGCCACTGGACACTCTGGCAGTGTCAGTTGGATATTGCCAGTGTGCGTGAGGCAATGCCAAGAGAGTGGGCCTGAGTAAAGATGGAGCCTGAGTGGGGGCTGTGGCAGGGAGGGCTATGCAAGAGGTTATGTGCAGGAGGGGCTATGCAGGGGGGATTGAACAGGGATGCAGCATGTAAGGGGTCATGCAGAAATGGAGTTTGAAGAAGGTTGTGTAGGTGTGGAGCATGAAGGGGGTCCTGATGATGGGGGTTATGTCGGGGGCCAGGCAGGAGTCCCACTGGGAAGGTCCCAATGCCAGCAACCCATGTCAGGGAATCACTGAATCTTTATAGTGCAAAAGGAGGCTGTTTGGCCCACTGACCCTGCGTAGACAACAATCCCACCTGTCCCCACAAACCTACGTATTTACCCAGCTAATCCCCCTGACACTAAGGGGGAATTTAGTATGGCCAATCAACGGAACCTGCATATCTTTGGACTTTGGGAGGAAACCAAAGCACCCAGGGGAAACCAGGTGAAGGGAGGAAGTCCAGACGGAAACATGCCGTTGATAAGGGGAGGGGGTTCCTGATATCCATAGGGTTTGGGAGAGAGTTTCCTAGTGCACTGAGAAATTGGGGCGTCTTGCAAAACAGCATCCAAGCGCTCTGACACCTGGATCACTAATGTGTTTAGTCTCTGACCATCCCCTCCAGTACTGGAGCGCAACTCACCATTCTCCCAAAAATTGACTGTGTAGGATGATTGCGGTGCAATGTGGATCGTGACTGAGAGAACGGTGAAGACCACTCTGTTACTCTCATCGTTATGACACTTTTATTTGGGAAAATTTCACCCAATGTTTCAGGTTTGTGATCCATTGTCAAAACTGGGAGTGCTTGGAGATGTAACACATTTTAAGCAAACATTAAAATCTGATCATAATCTCAGAAGTCATTACTTTTTGGACAAGAGATATTTGGTGGTAATCCTTTTTTTTCCATTTAAAACCTCCTCCACTGGACACATTTTTTCTCTTCCTTACCACCTCTGTTTGCCTTGAACTATTTTTTTTTGGCCACTTAATCTCTTTTACCCTCTCAGTGACATATTCTGAAATAAAATATCAGATTTAGGACACCAGGGAGATGTTCCCAAGGTGCCTGTGTATTTAATGAAAAGGCCTAAACTGTTATGCCATCAAGGTTTTGCTTACATGTTACTGTTATGTTGTATTATTTAAAGAGTTATGAACGATATTGATATGCACATGCATAAATAAGTATCCAGGATGCTATATCACTCACTACCGCACTACAGAGTGAAAACTGTCTGTTTCCCATAATGAGTTTGTCCTCCTTATATTTCAGGTGATTTTGCAGTTTTGTTGCACTCTGGTCTTTCTATGAAGAAAACCGTTCTCATGAACTTTGGCAGTGCCTTGACTGCCTTTATTGGACTCTACATATCATTAGCAGTTGCAACAAATGAGGCAGTACAGCAATGGATATTTACTGTAGCAACAGGACTCTTCCTATACGTTGCACTTGGAGATATGGTAAATATATCTTTGCTTGCTAACATTTTATTTGATTATTGCTGCTTATGTTTGAATTACAGATTGTAATTAAAGATGTACACCAAAAACTGACACAGTCAATATCTGGTAAATCAGCATACACTACAAATTACCCTGTGTAGCCTGAATACTCTTTTACCAGGTGATGCCTTAGAGTGAGTGAAACTCAAAATGCAGATTGTTTTCCCCCAACAATTTCTGTTTGAAAACAGATCGATAGTGGTGGAAATTTCAGATTTCTTCTTTACATTCCAGCTGGTCTGCACCAGCCATCAAGCGCCTATCTAGTCTAATCCCACTTTCCAGCTCTTGCTCTGTAGTCTTGTATGCTATGGCATTTCAAGTGCTCATCTAAATGCCTCTTAAATGTTGAGGGTTCCAACTCTACCACCCTTTCAGGTAGTGAGTTCCAGATTCCCATTACCCTCTGGTTGAAAAGGCTTTTCCTTAAGTTCCCTCTAAATCTCCTGCCCATGGCTATCGACCTCTCCACTAAGGAGAAAGGTTTCTTCCTATCGACCCAATCTATGTCCCTCATAATTTTGTACACCTCAATCAGGTCCCGTCCTAAAGTTCCTCTGAACTGGTCAGCTTTTCAGTCCTCCCATGTTTATTCTTCTTCTGAATCCTCTCTCTCTTTGCCCTCTCCTCCATGATTCATGATATTTTGTGTCTCCATTCCTCATCTCCTCCATGT
The DNA here is from genome assembly GCF_965287045.1 of Carcharhinus amblyrhynchos. Lineage (NCBI taxonomy): Eukaryota > Metazoa > Chordata > Chondrichthyes > Carcharhiniformes > Carcharhinidae > Carcharhinus > Carcharhinus amblyrhynchos. The sequence continues at coordinate 146,446,289 of NC_137325.1, read as the reverse complement.
TTTGCATCAATGCTTTTCTCTCCTACAGTTCTCTCTCAAATTCTTCTAGCAAAACTACTATTTCCATTAATTGTTCCCTATATCCTCATATTCCATCCCTCATCTCTCTTGTGTTTTCTATCTCTCATATTGCTTTCTCTCCTTCATGGTTCTCTTTCTTTGGTCTGATCTCCTACTTTTTGCTATGATGTCTTCCGTTCTCACTGAATTCCCTCTAGTTCCCTCTCCAACCTTTTACCCTGCTTTTAAGGACCTCATTTTCTACATTACTATTACTCACATGTCTAGTATGGTCGAAGGCAAAATCAAAGCAAGGCACTGGAAGACTAAGGATAGGACCACAATAGGCTGGAATTGTAAAAGTAGTGGGAAAGAAACAATATTAAATGGCCATACAATGGAAGAGGAGGGGAATCAGCTAATGTGTTAGGGAGCTAATGGCAGGCTGTGGAAGAACAGCACGATAGGGCAGGATTAAACCATATCCTGCAAGAAAAGTAAACCCTGTCCTGGAGGAAATAACAGAGACACCTATTGTTGGCAGAAGGTTTTTAATGTTTACAATATAAGGTGCCCAGGTGTCACTGAGTCTTACAAAAATCATGACATACAGCAATTAAGAAATATGATAACAAAAAGTGCATGCACTGGCAAAGAAATGTTTATATTTAAGCAATATAAAAATGGGGGGGACGACGCGGATAGTAAAGTGCTCTTTCAGAGAGTCAGTGGAGACTCAACGTGTCGAACGGCCTCCCTCTGCACAGCAGGGATTCTATGATAGAGTCATAGAGGTTTACAGCATGGAAACAAGCCCTTTGGCCCAACTTGTCCATGCCACCCTTTTTTTAAAGGCCTAAGCTAGTTCCAATTGCCTGCAATGGCCCATATTCTTCTATACTCATCTTAGCCATGCAACTGTCTAAATGCTTTTTAAAAGACAAAATCGTGCCCGCCTCTACTACAAAGGAAGAAAGGTTATTCAACCCTTAAATCAGTCCTTTCCACTGGCAGTGCACGGTATAACTATGTTAGCCATAGAGGCAATACCATGTTTTAGAAAACAGCTCTCATTTAATTTCCCTTTTTCTTTAGCTTCCAGAGTTGATGCGAGCAAAAAGCAAAAGTCCCTGGATTCTATTCCTTATCCAAAATGTGGGATTACTTGTCGGCTGGGCCATCCTACTCTTATTGTCGCTTTATGAGGATGAAATCCAATTTGGTTAGAGTGAAGACTTGTTTTACTCCAAAATATATCTGCTGGGGCAGTTTCTGTAGTTCTCTTTTTAATCTTCACTGCAGTGCAAAGGCCTGTAGTCAAAAACCTGGTGGGTGGGATGCATTTATTGGGTAATATTTCATCAACTAACTCAATTTATATATTTTTGGAATTGGGATGTAAAGATAACTACAAGGCAAAGAAGCTGCCATTTGTCATGGGTAAAACATTAGTGACATCCTAAAGGAATTAATAATTAAACACCTAGAGAAACAGGGGTACCAAGAGAAAGTCAGCATGACTTTGTGGAAGGTTGTTTATATATGCTAAATCTATTTAAAGTAACAATAGTGGACAAAACTCAATTCACATTCAGAATTTCTAGTTTAGCATTTTGCTATTGCAAATTTATTGAAATATAGGAAAAAAAGGTGATTATCCAAAGGTGCTGCATTTTTATATGACTAGCGATTAGTGCTTGAGCTGTCATGGTTTACAAAATGCAATAGTAAATTATTTAATAAATGATTTTTATAAAAGATTATGGGTGGGTTTTTCCAGCCTCACTCGCCCTGAAACCGGAAAATCCCACCCAAGGTCAACGGACCTCTCCATGGTCTGCCCTTCGCCCATTCCGATTCCTGCGGTGGGCAAGACGGGAAAATTCGCCCCACAGAGTTGAAAATAAAGATGCATAATTTGCTGGTTATATCAAATAAAGATTGCGGTCAGCAGATGGTGGTTGCAAATAGACATGTACAAACACTGAGATAGTTGAATTGATTGCTATTTAACTGGATTTATGAGTTTGGCGAGATATATAACCAGTAAGAATCTATGTCATGTGTATTAATGACTGGGGGACATTGGGATATCAAGGATAGCTTCTCATGGCATCAGAGCAGTGCATGGCTGCAAGACAGAACAAGACCACAGTGTGTATCACTGAGGCTACATTTACCAATTCCTAACATTTTCACAACAAATAGAACTAGTAGTTTGAAATTTCTCTTTTCCCCAACAGCAACTACTGTATTTGTGAACAGAGATTTCATGTAACAAAACATGAATGAATGGTGTCATCAAGTCAGGATCTCTTCTGACATCCTGCCAGCACTTTTAAAAAATTCTTTCATGGGATGTGGGCGTCACTGGCTAGGTTAGCATTTATTGCCCAGCCCTAATTACTTTTGAGAAGGTGACCACTACAGTTCATGTGGTGTAGGAAGACAGTTACAGGACTTTGACCCAGCAACAGTGAAGGAATGGCGATATAGTTCCTAGTCAGGGTGATGCATGGTTTGGAGGGGAATATATAGGTAATGGCATTCCCATGGCTCTCCTACCCTTCTCTTTCTAGGTGGTGGAAATCACAGGTTTGGAAGGCAGCATTGAGGGAGGGTTAATCAGTTCAGGTTAATAAGATAAATGTCTCCTCTGTCTGATGTTGTAAAGGTCTTGCTGGGTGGGAAACCCACATGACCAGGCAGAATGTTAATTTTACACTCCATCCACTGGGAGCCATTTTAACCTATCCTGCTAGTCAAATTAAGCGCAATGTTAATTTTATAACCAGTTTTACTCTCCATTGAAATCAATAGTTAATATTGGGAGGGTGCAAAATCAATGTTCCACTGGATTCTGTGGGTTTCCCACCATTTGGTGAGACTCAGATTTGGAAAGCTTTTACTGAAGGAAGTTGGTGAAACAGTTGCAGGGCATGGTCAGTAAATCCAGTGATATCAGCAGTCACAGTGCCGGCCACAGCTCGGTTAGTTACAGTCTCAGCTCTAAAGGAATACTGCATTATTGGAGATGCTGGTGTCAGCCATCTTGGCCCACAGTAGAAATTGCTCCCAGTTCCACACCACCAAACTTAGGTATCAGAATGGAAGATTCCTGTCAGTCAAGGAGATGGGTATATAAGGAGCATGATGCTGCCACCTGACCAACTGTCTGGAGTTCCCATAAAAGGGAGCTGTGACAGAGATAATGCCAACCAAAGGTGCTGTTAGGCAACTGGCAAATTAGATAACCTGCTGATCTCAGATCTATTCACCAGCGAACAGTGCTTAATTTGTATGCTTGCAGATAAACACTGCAGGACTCCAAATGGCCAAAAAGGCAGTCCCAACAACCACTCCAAAGAACTACTGTGCCTAAACTCCAATTGTAAATTATTTAAGTTGACCACTTATGCAGTTAAGTGATATTGACAGGGAATGTTATTTTCACTGGTACGAACAAGCTGTAAAGCTCCTCTCACCTTGGGGAAGTGGGGGTGCAGAGGTGAAATACTTCATAATCATGTGAATATTTTAATCTATTTGTTGTTAATTTATTTTTATTATTGACTTGGTTAGTCAGTGCGGAGGCAGTGTTTACTTTTCCAAGCACTGCCATTTTATCTCTTCACTAAAATAAAAAAACATATGATTATCTCTTTGTAGTATTGTTGTCTTCTTTGTGACAAATATCATGGATCATGGACGTGGGTGTTAACAGTCAGATGGGGTATTCCTAACTTCACGTTACGTTTTCCCTATGTTACCCGAAGTTGCAAACTTCATTACAACCTCGTCATCCTTGACATGTTTATTGTGCAGAAATTAAGATTTATTACACTGATTTCCAGTCTAACACATACTTCTCTCACGAGATTAAAACTGTGGATTTGCTTATCTTTTTCCATCTTTCCTTCTTCCAACAATTAGAGTACAGTGAAATTTCGGTCCCCTTATTTGCGAAAAGATATATTGGCCTTGGAGGGAGTACAGAGGAGGTTCACCAGGTTGATACTGGAGATGAGTGGGTTAGCTTATGAAGAAAGATTGAGTACACTGGGCCTGTACTCGTTGGAGTTTAGAAGGCTGAGGGGAGATCGTATAGAGACGTATAAAATAATGAAGGGGCTAGACAGGGTAGAGGCAGAGACATTATTTCCACTTAGAAAGGAAACAAGAACTAGAGGGCACAGCCTCAAAATGAAGGGGAGTCAATTTAGAACACAGTTGAGGAGGAACTTCTTCTCTCAGAGGGTAGTGAATCTTTGGAATTCTCTGCCCATTGAAGTTGTGGAGGCTACCTCGTTAAATGTGTTTAAGTCACAGGTAGATAGATTTCTGATCAATAAGGGAATTAAGGGTTATGGGGACCAGGCGGGTAAGTGGAACTGAACCACTATCAGATCAGCCATGATCTTATTGAATGGCGGGGCAGGCTCAAGGGGCTAGATGGCCTACTCCTGCTCCAATTTCTTATGTTCTTGTGTTCTTATGTTTTAAAACTCAATCCAGGCATCAGCTCACCACTTACAGGGAAGATTTTCTTGGTTCTCTGCTTAGGTGCATTGGATTATTTGTAGTGAGTTTCCTTCCATGCAGATTTTCAGAATATCCCGTTAGTTCCTGATTTCTGATCTTCTCTCCTACTCTTCTCTACCTTTAGAGCAACTAACCCAGTGGTTACTTCAACACATTGTAAGTTAAAGCAACATTTTTGTTTTTCTCCAACAAGATATTAGATATTGCTACGGATAGGAGTGGGTCACTGTTTCTTACCACCTGTACCTAAACAGAAGGTGTTTTGAATTCATTTGTTTTAGAATAACTGGTGGTGTTTTGTCGCCCAACCTCTTGGTTTTTGAGTGATCCAATTTTTACTAATAACTCCACAGTAAACTCGAGTTAGGATTAACTCAGAGGGTTAGTTTATTTTGCACATCCAAAAACCAAAAAGAATAAGCTTTTTTCCTGTACTTCCGGTTCTCGGGGCTTGTTAGAGTGTAGTTTACTTCCGTACCGGAAGTTAGGCCAGGGGATAGTCGTTAAGGGGGAGCGGGGGGTATAAAAAAGGGGTAGCAGCATAGAGCGGGCAGCGTCGGGAGCGGGCAGCGGAGTGAGTGGGAACTGAGTGAGAAGGGCTTTGGCTTGCTGGGCTTAGGCGAGTGCAGGCTTGGAGAAGGTGAGTGACAGATTTCTACCTTGGGCAGTTACAGGAGGTTGGGACATGGCAGGGAATATAGGGAGGAATGTAAGTTGCGTCCGGTACCACATGTGGGAGTTCCTGGTGGTGTCATGGGTCCCCAAGGTACACATCTGCAGTAAATGTTTAGAACTGCAGCAATTGAGGGCCCGGGTCAGGCAACTCGAGGGGCGGCTGGAAGATGCGTTTCTAGTCAGGGAGAACGAGGAGATAATGGCTGGGAAACATGAGCAGGAGGAGGTCTCAAGGGCTGAAGAGAAGGGAGGATGGACGACTGTTAGGAGGGGAAAGAGGAAGAAGAAGAGTAGTCAGGGTCCCCCGGCCTCCCCGGAGGCCCCCCAAGGTTCGTCGGCAGGGGCACAGAAAAATAGGAAGGAAGGGGAGACTGACTTAGAGGGACGGAAGGGGGCTGGTAAGGTGATAGTGGTAGGGGATGGGAGGGTCCGAGGGATTGATAGGAGGTTCTGTGGGCAAGGGCGCGACTCCAGGATGGTGGTCTGCCTCCCTGGAGCAGGGGTAAAGGATATAATGGAAAGGGTAGAGGGAATTTTGAAAGGGGAGGGGACCCAGGCAGAGGTCATAGTACACGTAGGGGAGGGGGATATAGGAAGGAGGAGTAGGGGAGAGGTCCGTAGGCAATTTAGGGAGTTGGGGGCCAAACTAAAGAGCAGGACCTCCAGGGTGGCACTGTCTGGGTTGCTGCCCAGTACGAGCAGGGCTAAGAATGACGAGATCATGCAGTTGAATGCATGGTTGAGGGACTGGTGTAGGGTAGAGGGGTTTACTTATGTGGATCACTGGGAGGTGTTTAGGAGAGAAAGGCAATTGTACAGGAGGGGTGGGGAGGATTTGAACGGGAGGGGGACTAGTGTCTTAGCAGGGAGGTTAGCTGGGGTGTTCAGGAATGATTTAAACTAATAGGGAGGGGGGGTGGGGAGGTGGCTGGGAGAGAGACGGGTGAAAGGAAAATTATAAGGGAGAAGGTGGTTCCGAGGGACACTTGTGGGTTGAACTGTGTCTGTTTCAACGCTAGGAGTGTGGCAGGGAAAACGGATGAGCTTAGGGCCTTGATGTTTGTGAGGCAGTTGGATGTGGTGGCTGTAACGGAGACGTGGTTACGGGAAGGGCAGGACTGGCAGCTGAATGTTCCTGGGTACAGGTGTTTTAGGTGTGACAGAGGAGGGTTGAAGAGAGGTGGAGGGGTGGCACTGTTAGTCAAGGAAAACATCACAGTAGTGCAGAGGGAGGGCGATATGGAAGAGATAGGGATTGAGTCGCTGTGGGTGGAGTTGAGGAATAAAAAGGGAGAGATCACACTGCTAGGGGTGTACTATAGGCCACCCAACAGCCCAAAGTCAGTGGAGGAGGGAATTTGCAGGGGCATTTTGGACAGGTGCAGGAAGAATAGAGTGGTTGTAGTGGGTGATTTTAATTTTCCCGGAGTGAATTGGAGGGGGCCTAGAGCTGGGGGTACGGAGGGAGAGGAGTTTGTGAAATGTGTTATGGAAGGGTCGCTAGAACAGTATGTAACTTGCCCGACTAGGGGAGGGGCTATACTGGATTTAGTGTTGGGAAACGAGCCAGGGCAGGTGGGTGAGGTAGAGGTAGGCGAACATGTGGCGAACAGTGACCACAAGTCTGTCTACTTTAGGATAAAAATGGAAAGGGACGAGTGCCGTCCAAGCGGGAGTGTGCTGAACTGGGGAAAGGCGAGCTATGGCAGGATTAGGAGGGAGCTGCAGCAAACTGACTGGGAGGGACTGTTAGCTGGCAAGTCCACGGTTGGCAAGTGGGAGGCTTTTAGGGACAAAATGAAATGGTTGCAGGGGAGGTATGTTCCGGTTAAGCGAAAGGATGGGAAAGGTAGGATTAGAGAGCCGTGGATTACGGGGGATATTGAAGACTTGGTCAGGAAGAAGAGGGAGGCGTATGTTAGGTCAAAACAAATGGGTACGGAGTGTGCGCTGGAGGAATATAGAGAGAGTAGGAGGGAGCTAAAAAGGAGAATTAGAAGGGCGAAGAGAGGGCATGAGATGGCTTTGGCCGGTAGGATTAAGGATAATCCTAAGGCATTTTATTCCTATATTAGAGGCAAGAGAGTAGTTAGAGGGAAAATTGGTCCTCTTAGGGACAAGAGTGGAGAGTTGTGTATTGAGTCGGAGGGAATGGGGGAGCTCCTGAATGAATACTTTGCGTCGGTATTCACGAAGGAGAGGGGTTCGGAATCGTGCGGTCTCTTGGAGGGAGCGGAGGTTCAGTTGCAGGATATAGTTATTACGAGAGAGGAAGTGCTAGGGCTTTTAGGTAGCGTAAGGACGGATAAAGCTCCGGGGCCTGATGGTATTTATCCCAGGCTGCTTAGGGAGGCGAAAGATGAAATTGCTGGGCCTCTGGCGCACATCTTTGTCTCTTCTTTGGACACAGGTGAGGTCCCAGAAGACTGGAGGGTAGCAAATGTGGTCCCGTTGTTCAAAAAAGGTAGTAGGGATAACCCTGGGAATTATAGGCCGGTGAGTTTGACGTCGGTGGTAGGGAAGTTAATGGAAAAAATACTTAGGGGTAGGATGTATGAGCATTTGGAGCGTTGCGATCTGATTAGGGATACGCAACATGGCTTTGTTAGAGGGAGGTCTTGCCTTACGAATCTGGTGGAATTCTTTGAGGAGGTGACAAAAACGGTTGACGATGGGAGAGCCGTTGATGTCATCTATATGGATTTCAGTAAGGCGTTTGACAAAGTCCCTCACGGTAGGCTGGTAGAAAAGGTTAAGGCGCATGGGATACGAGGCCAGGTAGCTAGGTGGATTGAGAACTGGTTGGGAAATAGGAGACAGAGGGTAGTTGTGGAGGGTACCTTGTCGGGCTGGAGGCCAGTGACCAGTGGTGTGCCGCAGGGCTCGGTACTGGGACCTCTCCTCTTTGTGGTCTACATAAATGACTTAGAAGAGGGAGTAGGTGGTGTGATCAGCAAGTTTGCTGATGACACCAAGATGGCAGGGTTGGCGGGTACAGAACTGGATTGTCAGGTGATACAACAGGATATAGATAGGTTGGTGCAGTGGGCAGATAGGTGGCAGATGGCATTTAATCCTGACAAATGCGAGGTGATGCATTTTGGACGGAATAATGCAGAGAGGAGCTATGTGATAAAAGGTAGGCCGATTAGGAGTATAGACATACAGAGAGACCTGGGAGTGCAGGTTCACAAATCCATGAAGGTTGTGTCATAAGTGGAGAACGTTGTTAGGAAGGCTTATGGGATGTTAGCCTTTATAGGAAGGGGCTTAGAGTATAAAAGCTGCCGTCTAATGCTTCAGTTATACAGAACGTTGGTTAGACCGCATTTGGAGTACTGCGTCCAGTTCTGGTCACCTTATTACCGGAAGGACGTGGAGTCTCTGGAAAGGGTGCAGAGGAGGTTTACCAGGATGTTGCCTGGCATGGGGGGACTGGGTTACGAGGAGAGATTGAAGAGACTGGGGCTATTCTCCTTGGAAAGATGGAGATTGAGAGGGGACGTGATAGAGGTATATAAGATACTGAAGGGAATAGATAGAGTTAATAGTGAGAGACTGCTCCCTAGACTGGGTACGAACACAAGAGGTCATCACTTCAGGGTGAGGGGGGGGAGGTATAATTTGGAGGTAAGAGGAAGGTTCTTTACGCAGAGAGTTGTGGGGGTCTGGAATGCGCTACCGAGTAGGGTGGTGGAGGCAGGAACGTTGGACTCGTTTAAGATGCAGTTAGATAGGCACATGAGTGAAACGAGAATGGAGGGATATGGTGGGGCTATTAAATAGGGTTAAACCTCGGGAGACACCGGAAGGGCAGGCTGTATGATTAATATTTTTTGTCTTTATTCCACAGGTGGAGGTCCACCTCGTGTCAAGCGAGGGGCATGCACACGGCGGGTCGTGCGTGGGCTGCTCTTGGAAGTCCAGGAGTGGCCTAGTACTTCATGTCGGTGTGTGTGCTTGATCCTGGACCGATAGACGGGCTCCACAACAGCTCAGTGACTAGCACTGCTAGCTGTGCAGATACATGGATTTGGGCCTTTGTCTGTGGGAGTTTGCGCATTCTCCCTGTGGTTGCGTGGGTTTCCTCCGGGCACTCCGGTTTCCTCCCACACCCCAAAGATGTGCTCTTAGGCTAATTGGTTTCCACCAAATTGACACTATTTCTTCCCTGAATCTGACTGAGTAGGGTCCCATTCGTAGACATGCAGGGTAGAATAGGTGTAGGGAGATGCGGCGGCGCGGGCTCGTTGGGCCGAAGGGCCTGTTTCCCGTGCTGGGTTGTTCTTTGTGTTTGCAACATCCCACTCCACATTCACAGAAGAAAGGAAGGGATAGAGAAATGGAGGTTTACAGTACAAAGACAACAGAAAAGCTTAATAGTGATTCATGAGTTTGAGTCGCAAAGCTGGAGTCCAATGACAGAATCTTTCATGTGGCTGGAGAACAGTGTCTATGGTTCATTGCAAGAGGATTTGAGTTCAGAAGTAGGGACGTTTTACTGCACATATACAGGGCCTCAGTGAGACCGCAGCTAGAGTAGTGCGTATAGGTTTGGTCTCCCTATCGAAGAAAAGTTTTCTTTTCTGCCATAGAGAGTGCAGTGGAAGTTCTCAAGACCGCTGTTGGTGAGACTGTCCTATCAGGAGAGATTGATTCACTGGGCCTGTATTCTAGATGAGAGGAGATCTAATTGAAATGTACAAAATTCTAACAGGGGTTGGACAGATTAAATGCAGGGAGGATGTTTTCCCTGGTTAGCGAATTTAGACCTCATCCAGTCTCATATGGGGTTGACTATTTAGGACTGAGATGAGGAGAATTTTCTTCACTTAAAAGGATTGTGAACCTGTGAAACTTTCTACCACAGAGGGCTGCGGAAGACAAATCACTGCATGTATTCAAGAAAGAGATTGATAATTTTTTAGATTTTGATGGCATCAAGATGTATGGGGAGAAAGCGGGTATCTAGTATTGAAATCGAGGATCAGGCATGATTATATTGAATGGTGGAGCAGACTTGAAGACTGAATGGCCTATTCATGCTACTAGTTTCTAAGTTTCTTTATTGCTCTTTGTCATGAGACATTGCAACATAGTTACATCAGCAATTATATCCGTGTCAGGTGATCCAGATGTTAATCTTACCCTCCAAGTCTTTACCCAAATATATACATATTCTTATATCTCCCTTCAAGGTCTCAGACCTTCAAGGTCTCAGGGTTAGTTTCCTGTGGTGCCTTGACCAACCTTCTTGATCTAGGCCTGATTTCATTTTGAGATTGAGAACAAATTTCAGTCTTTCATCATTTGATAAGACACTTCCACCTGACTGGTTATAGAGTTTCTATTTGTTTCTGATTCCTGTCTCCACCTTGAGCTGAATTAAATGTTGAGGTTGCACTGGTTTCTTTCCCACTGATATAAAGGCTCTTTGACCCCTTCCTGGTCCCCTTCTGCACTATAGGGATTCTATGCATTTTATGGTCCACCTCAATTCTATAAATTCACAGTTGTGGAGTTCTTTCTATTACAATACTTTCTGTTTTCTTTCTGACGACCTTGAACTTACACTCTCTCCCCAGGCTACAGCACTTTCAAATTTCATGCTCTATGCCTGAAGTTGAAATTATGAACCTGACTAGTTTCTTTGTTGCTCCTCATTCTTCCTAAATTTTTCATGATTAACTGAGGTGATGTTAGGTTGTAGTGCTTGTTGTAGAATCCCAGAATTACTGATACTTGGCTACCAGGCTGACTGCTGGGCTCTTGCTCTGCATTTCGCTATTCCCATGTGACCTTGATGGATTTTTGGGAGAATGACAAGTGCAAGTGTTTTGGGAATGATAGTCTGTCATTACAAACTAAAAAATCAGCAACAATTTGTGAGATATTTTCTCTTTTCAAAGTATTGACAAAGTACATGATTGGGCATATAATGCAGCAATCATTCTGATACCCTTTTATTTGGGTTGTGTGCAACATGAGATTTGGCAGGAAGCCGAAGTGGCACAGAGGCACAGTGGTTAGCACTGTTGCCTTATAGCACCAGAGGCCCAGGTTTGATGCCCGGCTTGGGTCACTGTCTGGGAGGAATTTACACGTTCTCCCCATGCTTGTGTAGGCTTCATCCAGGTATTCTGGTTTTATTCCATAGTCTAAAAAAATACTCTGGTTAGGTGCATTGGTCTTGCTAAATTCTCCCTCAGTGTAACCAAACAGGAGCTGGAGTACGGCGACTTGGGGATTTTCACAGTAACTTCATTGCAGTGTAAGCCTACTTGTGACACTAACAATTAAACTTTAAACTTTTAAGTACAACCTCATGTGGAATACCGAGGTGTTAGTCGATCTGTAATGGGCAAACCCTACAAAAACTCCATGTAGGCCCCAAAACTTAAAACTAAACATGGTGGCAACATACAGTGTAAAGATCTGGAAATATTCCAGGGTGTGGCCAAATTCCCCACTAACTCTACTTTCAAGTTTGCTGACAACACCATCGTTAGTGGGTTGGATCTCAAACAAAGACGAGACAGGCTACAGGAATGAGGTAGAGAATCTGGTGAACTGGCGTGGTGACAATAATCTCTCCCTCAATGTCGATAAAATGAAAGAGATTGTCATCGACTTTAGGAAATGTAAGGAGAATAAGAACCTGACTACATCAATGGGAATGAAGTAGAAAGGATCGAGAACTTCATGTTTTTAGGTGTCCAGGTCACCAACAACCTGTCCTGGACCACCATGCCGACACTATAGTTAAGATAGCCCACCAATACCTCTACTTTCTCAGAAGACTAAGGCAATTTGGCACATCTGCTACGATTTTCACCAACTTTTACAGGTATACCATAGAAAGCATTCTTTCTGGTTGTATCCCAGCTTGGTGTGGCTCCTGCAATAAACTACAAAATGTAGCCCAATCCATCACTCAAACCACACTTTCATCCACTGACTCTGTCTACACTTCCCGCTGCCTCAGCAAAGCAGCCAGCATAATTAAGGACCCCACACACCCCAGTCATTCTCTCTTCCACCTTCCTCATTCGGGGAAAAAGATACAAAAGTCTGAGGTACGTAGAAACCGACTCAAGAACAGCTTCGTCCCTGCTGCGGTCAGACTTTTGAATGGACCTACCTCGCATTAAGTTGACCTTTCTCCCAGCTGTGACTGTAACACTACATTCTGCACCCTCTCCTTTCCTTCTCTATGAACGGTATGTTTTGTCTTCTATAGCGCACAAGAAACAATACTTTTCACTCTACGTTAACACGTGTGACAATAATAAATCAAATCTGCAACGCCTACCAATGCTTATAAAAGGACAAGAAGAAAAAAGATTGAAAACTCACTTCTCCATAGCAACGCATCGGCCCATCAGGATGGACTTGCCAACAAATCCCTTTTCTCCTGTAGTATAAACTGCTGTGATTGTTTCAAATTTGGCATTCTTGTGAGACAAAAAAGCTTCTGCAGCCGTGTCTTTCTTTTGTTTTGATATAAGACGCGCCGGCTCCTGTTATTTTAAGAAAGGGAGAAAGTTCGAGAAAATGCAGCTGGCTTCGGCAGAGAATGGAAGCCAAGGCGGTCACGTGCCCAGAGCGCGGGGCACGCGCTCAGGCAGCGCGCAAGCGCGGCAAAAGGCGGGACCCTCTCCCTCCCACTGCGCAAGTACCAAGCCGGAACTCTCGCGCCCAGGCAAAGCTCGCGATATTTGGAGCACCGCCTCCCGTCACCCCGGGGTCACTGTCGCGAGATGTCGGGCGGCCAGCTCCTCCCCCTTCCCGGCGTGTGAATGGTGGCGGCTGGTGTGGGGAGCCTCAACAATGTTGTCGTCCTGATCCGCCTCGGAGGCGCAGCGAGGAAGGCCTCTGGCTTCTTCTTCTTCTTCTTCTTAACTTGAGGGGGGGTCTCTTCGGTAAGCCAGTAAAACTTGAGGCCGGGGGAAGCGCCGTGGCCGTCCATAGCAACCAGCAGAGCCCGGGGGAAGGAAGGGAGGGAGAGACACTGAGAGCCTGGGGGTGGGGGCCTCAATAAACTCCCCCAAACCCTCGAGTCTGTCAGGGCCCTGTTTGTACCCCCCGCCCCCTTCCAATTCCACGTTATTCCGTCCAGGTTGGAAACCCCACAAGCTTTTAAAGTTTATTATTTATTAGTGTCACAAGTTGGCTTACGTTAACACTGCAATGAAGTTACTGTGAGAATTCCTGAGTCGCCACAGTCCGGCACCTGTTCGGGTACACTGAGGGAGAATTTAGCGTGGCCAGTGCGCCTAACCAGCACGTCTTTCGGACTGTGGGAGGAAACCAGAGCACCCGGAGAAAACCCACGCAGACACTGGGAGAATGTGTAGACTCCACACAGACAGTGACCCAAGTTGGGAATCGAACTCGGGTCCCTCGCGCTGTGAGACAGCAGTGCTAATCACTGCTGCACTGTGGCATGGTTAAGGTTAACACAGTAAGAAGTCTCAACACCAGGTTGAAGCCCAACAGTTTATTTGGTGGCAAAAGCCACTAGCTTTCAGAGTGCTGCTCATTCCTCAGGTAAGTGGGAGTCCTGTTCACAAACGGGGCGTTTAAAGACACAAACTCAATTTACAAAGTAATGGTTGGGAGTTGAGGAGGAGCTTCTTCACTCAAAGGGTGATGAATCTCTGGACTTCTCTGCCCATTGAAGTGGTGGAGGCTACCTCGCTGAATATATTTAGAACATAAGAAATAGGAGCACGAGTAGGCCATCTAGCCCTTCGAGCCTGCCCCGCCATTCAGTAAGATCATGGCTGATCTGTCGTGGCTCAGTTCCACTTTCCCGCCCTCTCCCCATAACCCTTAATCCCCTCGCTTATCAAAAACCCATCAATCCGCGTCTCAAAAATATTTAGCGAGGCAGCCTCCACCACCCCCCCCCCCCCCCCCCCTTTATCTTGAGGCTGTGCCCCCTAGTCCTACTATCCTTTCTGAGCCGGAAGAGTCTCTCCACCTCTATCTTATCCATCCCATTCATCATCTTATATGTCTCAATGAGATCTCCCCTCATTCTTCTAAACTCTAACAAGTACGAGCCTAGTTTATTCAGCCTCTCCTCATAGCTCAACCCCCTCAACTCCAGCATCAGTCTAGTAAACCACCTCTGCACTCCCTCCAAGGCCAAAATATCCTTGCGTAAGTGCGGCGACCAAAACTGCACACAGTACTCCAGCTGCGGCCTCACCAGTGCCCTATACAGCTGCAGCAAGACCTCCCTACTTTTATATTCAATCCCCCTCGCTATGAAGGCCAGCATCCCATTCGCCTTCCTGACCACCTGCTGCACCTGCAGGCTGGGTTTTTGTGACTCATGCACAAGGACCCCGAGGTCCCTCTGCACCGTCGCCTGCTGCAGTTTTTCGCCACGTAAGTAATAGTCCTTCCTACCATTATTCCTACCAAAGTGGATAACCTCACACTTGCCAACATTAAATTCCATTTGCCATTTCCTGGCCCATTCGCCCAGCCTATCTAGATCCTTCTGCAGACTCTCCACACCCTCCGCGCAATTTGCCGATCCACCAATCTTGGTGTCATCAGCAAATTTCGACACCGTACACTCGGTTCCCTCCTCCAGATCATCTATATAAATGGTAAATAGCTGAGGCCTCAGCACTGACCCCTGGGGCACCCCACTAGTCACCAACCGCCAATAAGTCATGGATAGATAGGTTTCTGATAGACAAGGGAATTAAGGATTATACGGAGAAAGTGGGAAAGCGGAACTGATCCACTTCAGATCAGCCCTGATCTTGTCGAATGGCGGGGCAGGCTCGAAGGGCTAGATGGCCTACTCCTGCTCCTATTTCTTATGTTGTGAATGCAAGTCTTTACAGCTAATCAAGTCTTAAAGGTACAGACAATGTGAGTGGAGAGAGGGTTAAGCACAGTTTAAAGAGATGTGTATTGTCTCCAGACAGGACAGTTTGTGAGATTTTGCAAGCCCAGGCAAGTTGTGGGGATTACAGATAGTGTGACATGAATCCAAGATCCTGGTTGAGGCTGCCCTCATGTGTGGAACTTGGCTATCAGTCTGTGCTCTGCGACTCTGCATTGTGTGTCGTGAAGGCCACCTTGGAGAACGCTTACCCGAAGATCAAAGGCCGAATGCCTGTGACCACTGGAGCGTTTAGCCTCTGATCTTTGGGTAAGCGTTCTCCAAGGTGGCCTTCATGACATGACAATGCAGAGTCGCTGAGCAGAGATTGTTGGCCAAGTTCCGCACACATGAGGATAGCCTCAACTGGGGTCTTGGGTTCATGTCACACTATCTGTAACCCCAATGACTTACCTTGGCTTGCAAAATCTCTCAAACTGGCCTGTCTAGAGACAATACACATCTTTTTAACCTGTGCTTAATACTGTCTCCGCTCACATTGTCTGTCCCTTTAAGACAGGTAAAGATGCGCATTCCAACTATTATTTTGTAAATTGAGTTTGTGTCTTTATAAGCCCTGTTTGTGAATAGAACTCCCACTCACCTGACGAAGGAGCAGTGCTCCAAAAGCTAGTGGCTTTTATTACCGCATAAACCTGTTGGACTTTAACCTGGTGTTGTGAGACTTCTGTGTTTATCTCAGTCCAACGCCGGCGTCTTCACATCATGCTTTAGGTTAACCAAAGACATACGATGTAGCAGCAGAAATAGGCCATTCATTCCATCCAATCTGCTCCAGCATTCAATGAAATCATGATCTAGTATGATAATCCTCAACTCCACTTTCCTGCCTTACCCCCATAACCGTTGAATCCCTTACTGATTAAAAATCTGTCTATCTCAGCCTTGAACATACTCAATGACCCAGCCTCTGCAGTAAAGAGTTTCACAGATCCACTCCCCTTTGAGAGAAGAGATTCCTCTTCATCTCTGTCTTAAACAAGTGACCCATAATCTGAAATTATGCTCTCTGGTCTGAGGCTCTCCCACAAAGGAAACAACCTCTCAGCATCTATCCTGGCAATCCCCCCCAGTTTATGTCTCAATAAGGTTGCCTCTTGCTCTTCTGCCAGAGTAGAGCAAAATATTATGGGTGGCTTGGTGACACAGTGATTAGCACTGCTGCCTCAGCGCCAGGGACTCAGGTTTGATTGTCTTGGATCACTGCTGGTGTGGAGTCTGCACGTGTCTTTGTAGGTTTCCTCCCACAGTCTGAAAGATGTGCTGTTACGTGCATTGGCCATGCTAAATTCTCTGTCTACCCAAACAGGTGCCGGAGTGTGGTGACTAGGAGATTTTCACAGTAACTTCATTGCAGTGTTAATGTAAGCCTTACTTGTGACACTAATTAAGCTTTAACTCGGATATCACTGCAGTGTTTGAAGAAGCAGCTCACCACCACCTCCTCAGGGACAATTAAGGCTGGACAATAAATGTTGGTCCAGCTGGTGATGCCCGCATCCCATGAAAGAATAATATAAAATGAACCCTCAAACCTAAAGTGAGCTAGAGGGTGGCATAATGGTAATGTCACTGGACTAGTATTCCACAGGCTCTGGCTAATGGGAACACGGATTTTGATAATATCCTGGAAACTGGTGGAATTCATATTCAATTAATAAAGGTAGTCTCAGTAATGGTGACCATGAAACTATCATTGATTGTCATGACAACCTATCTGGTTCACTGATATCCTTTTAGGGAAGGAAATCCTTCAGCAAACCAGTGCAGACGCGTTGAGCCAAATGGCCTCCTTCTGCACTGCATTGATCCTGTGATTCCTTGCCTGGCCCACATGACCTCAGATCCACCACAAAGTGGCCGACTCTTAACAAGCAAACCACTCAGTTCAAGGTCAGTTTAGGATGGGTAACAAATGCTGGCTTTGTCAGTGATCCCCATACCCCAAGAAGCAAGAAATATTTTTTGAAAGCCCCGAATTCCAGGTTAATTTGCCAACCTGAGGTAACCTATTAACCTCACAAACCCCAAATTAATCTATAAGTAAAATATTGTGGATGTTGGAGGTCTGAAATAAAAACAGAAAGTACTAGAAAAACTTGCAGGTGTGGCGAGAATTAAAATGTCAAGCTCAATGTGACTTCTGTTCAGAAGAGTTATATTTGACTTGAAATATGAACTCTGCTTCGTTCTCGACAAATATTGCTGGACCTGCTGAGCTTTTCTAGCACTTTGTGTTTTTATGCTAGATTAATCTGTCTGTTTAGGCTAACCTATTGCACCCCTAAACCCAGGTTATTCTGTCAATCTGTAATTCTCTGCAGGTGAACTGGTGCAGACATGATGGGCCAAATGGCCGCCTCCTGTGATTCTGTGATGTATTAACTGCTCAAATTCTGGGTTAATCTTTCAGTCTGCGGTGACCTCGTGGTTGCGGCAACCAAGGTTGTTGGGATTAGCAAATTACTGCAGAGTGACTGACAATCAGGGCATTTAAATAATTGGGCTTGTGGAATGGGCAAAATGGGTTAGAGAATTGTGAATGATGTGTTTCCACGGGAAGAACAAGAGGAGGCAATATAAAATGACCTGAATGTGTGGTGGGGAATAGTCAATTATTGCTTTCAAAGGTGAATTGAAGACACAAATTTGCACAGTAATTAGTACTGCTGCCCCACAGCGCCAGGGACCTGGGTTCGATTCCAGCCTTGGTTGACTGTCTGTGTGGAATTTGCATGTTCTCCCCATGTCTGCCTGGGTTTCTTCCGGGTGCTCCGGTTTCCTCCCACAGTCCAAAAGACATGCTGGTTAGATGCATTGGCCGTAGTAAATTCTCCCTCAGTGTACCCGAACAGGCACTGCAGTGTGGTGACCAGAGAATTTCACAGTAACTACATTAATGTAAGCCTACTTGTGATTAGTAAATAAACTTTAAAGAAAGATGTGTATGTTGGCTGCATTGGCCATGGTAAATGTGTGGGGTTGCAGGGATTAGGTTAAGGGGAGGGCCTGGGTAGAATGCTCTTTTGGAGAGTCAGAGTGGACTCGATGGGCCAAATGGCCTCTTCTGCATTGTAGGGATTCTATGGTTCTAAACTAAAGGAATAAATTCTAAAGGAACAGAGGACCTTGGGGACGTACTTGCAAAAATCACTCAAGGTGACAAGACAATTTGAGACTGTGTTTAGGAAGGCATATGTGTTTACAAATAGATGTAAATGGATCGAGGAAACTATGGTGAACCTTTATAAAACACTAGTTTGACCTCATCTGGAGTATTGTGTTCAGTTATGGGCATGATATTTTAGGAAGAATGTAGGGGCATTAGAGAGACTGTGGGAAAGATTAATGACAACATGCATAGATCCCTGAAAGTTGGCACCCAGGTTGATAAGGTTGTTAAGAAGGCGTACGGTGTGTTAGCTTTTATTGGTAGAGGGATTGAATTTCGGAGCCGTGAGGTCATGTTGTAACTGTACAAAACTCTGGTGCGGCCGCACTTGGAGTATTGCGTACAGTTCTAGTCGCCGCATTATAAGAAAGATGTGGAGGCATTGGAAAGGGTGCAGAGGAGGTTTACCAGGATGTTGCCTGGTATGGTAGGAAGGTCTTATGAGGAAAGGCTGAGGGACTTGAGGTTGTTTTCGTTAGAAAGAAGAAGGTTACGAGCTGACCTAATTGAGGCATACAAGATGATCAGAGGGTTAGACAGGGTGGATAGTGAGAGCCTTTTTCCTCGGATGGTGACGGCTAACACGAGGGGGCATAACTTTAAATTAAGGGGTGGTATAGGACAGATGTCAGAGGTCAGTTCTTTACACAGAGGGTAGTAAGGGCGTGGAATGCCCTGCCTGCAGCTGTTGTGGACTCACCAACTTTAAGGGCGTTCAAATGGTCAGTGGATAGGCGTATGGATAACATTGGAATAGTTTAAGTTAGAGGGTCATTAGATTGGTTCCGCTGGTCAGCGCAACATCGAGGGCCGAAGGGCCTGTACTGCGCTGTAATGTTCTATGTTCTAATGGTTGCTGGAATGCAGAACTTCAATTGCGTGGGTAAATTGGGGAAGCCCAAGAGAAAGGCTGAAGAGAAAGTTGAGAAGAGATTGGCGGACTTCTTAACCGTAAGTGATCTGGCCAGAGTAGATAGGGAGAAACATTGGTGGAAGTGTTGAGAAGCAGAGGATGCTGATTTAAGTTGACTGAAAGAAGGCAGCAACTGCAACATGTGGAAGAAGCTTTTCATGCAGTGATTGGTTAGGTAGGATCTGTTATGCAATGCCTCAACGTATGGTGGGGTAGGTGTCAGATAGTGCTTTCAAAACTGAAGACGTATTTGCTGGGCTGTGGGAAAATGATGGGAGCAGTTGGAGTTGCAGAGTGCCAGCACTGACACAACAGGTCGAATGGCGTCGTTCTGTGCTGCATCTATTCCATGATTGCTATTTTCCCTAAATTACACTTCATTATACATCATTAGCTGCAGTGTGTTTTACATCATCCTGCACGTGTGAACGGTGCAATACAGATCCTTTCTGTTTGGTTTGGGGCATCAATTCTGATTAATTCCTGAAAGGTTTGTGATCTGAGTTTTTAATCTGGTCTATGACGCCCAGCACACCTCATGTTTGTTACTCAGAAGTCTTGTTGAATGTTTACTCCAAGTTTGTGCTGTCTTGTCAGTAGTACTAGGAAACCTTTTCTTCTGTTGTACCTATGACTTCTTAATTAAAAAGTGAAGTTGAGCAGTGTTTTAACTTTCCTTGCAGGAACTGACAGTATGTACGCTGTGTACCGCCAAATGCACCCCCCGACGGGGATTGAGTTTGCTATCTACTGCAGCTTCTTTTCAAACACTGAGCGAAATCTGGTGGTGGCTGGGACCTCTCAGCTGCAGGTTTACCGATTGATCCATGATGCAGAGGTGAGTTCCAGTGGATTCCAGCTTGTCCATTACTCGTCAGTTTGTAATCTACACTTACAAACACAAAACCTGCTCTAAATTGTTCTGTAACTCAACCTGAAGATGATGACTCATTTCCAGGGCACTGGTCCACAGCTGTCAGCATCTTGGTCTCCTTACTTGAGATGGGATCTACTGGCAGTGGAGGGCGTGCAGAGGAGATTCACTAGGTTGATTCCGGAGCTGAGAGGGTTGGCTTATGAGGAGAGACTGAGTAGACTGGGGCTATACTCATTGGAATTCAGAAGAATGAGGGGAGATCTTATAGAAACATATAAGATTATGAAGGGAATGGATAAGATTAAAACAGGGTGATTGTTTTCATTGGCAGATGAAACTAGAACTAGGGGGCATGGCCTCAAAATAAGGGGGAGCAGATTTAAGACTGAGTTGAGGAGGAACTTCTTCACCCATAGGGTTGTGAATCTGTGGAATTCCCTGCCTAGTGAAGTAGTTGGGGCTACCTCATTGAATGTTTTTAAGGCAAGGAGAGAAACTTTTGAACAGTAAAGGAATTAAGGGTTATGTGAGTGGGTAAGTGGAGCACAGTCCACGAAAAGATCAGCCATGATCCTGTTGAATGGCGGAGCAGGCTTGAGGGACTAGATGGCCGCCTTTTGTGTCTATCTCTTGTATTCTTTTCTTTCCTCATTGTTAGTGTTTAAATTGATGGGCACGTCGCTCGTGGAGAGAGAGATATAGCTAAATATTATTCTGTTTTCACTGATGCCATCATACTCAGCATCACGGAGCTACTAGTTTTTTTATTCTTTTGCGGAATGGCGGCATCATTTAAAAAGCAGCATTTACTGTCTGTCCCTAATTCCCCTTATGAAGATGATAGTCGGCTTATTGAAGTGCTACAGTCCGTGTGGTGTAAGTACACTCACAACGATGCTAAGGAGGAAGTTCCAGGATTTTGACCCAGCGACAGTCAAGGAATGGCGAGGTGATTGTAAGATAGTGAGTGACTTGTATGGAAACTTTTCAGATGGTGGTGTTTCCTGCGTTTGATGTCTTTGCTTTAGAGAGTAGAGGTTTGGAAGGTGCTGTGGAAGAAGCCTTGATGAGTTCCTGCAATATATCAAGTACATGTTAGGTTAGCATTGCTTCACAGCATCAGGGGCCTCTGTTCAACTCCAGCCTCAGGTTACTATCTGTGTGGAGTTTGTACGTTCTCCCCGTATCTGCGTGGGTTTCCTCCGTGTGCTGCAGTTTCCTCCCACAGTCCAGAATGTGTAGGTTAGGTGGATTGGCCAAGCTAAATTGACCCTAGTGTCAGGGGGGGTTAACAAGGTAAATGAGGGTTATGGGAATAGGGCCTGGGTGGGATTGTGGTCAGTACTGACTCGGTGGGTCAAATGGTCCCCTTCTGTACTGTAGGGATTCTATGATTGTACTGCAGCCAGAGTGTGTTTGTACTGGAGAGAGTGACTTCTTTTTGAAGTGACCCCAGAAAGCTGCTCTGTCCTGGATCATGTTGTGCTTCTTGAGTTTTGTTGGAGCTGTAAACATCCAGGCAAATGGGCAATATTCCATTTTAGGCATACCTAAAAATCAGATGTCAAGCTGACTACTTGAATGCCAAGCGATGGAAATGGCATTTGATAGCCAGAGTTAAGCGATTACACAAACAATGGACCAGATCTCTGAGTCTTGCCACATCCACACGTGAATGGTGGTGGACAATTAAACCACTCACTGAAGGAATCGTCTCCACAAATATCCCATCCCAAAGATAGAGAAGCCCAGCATTTCAAAGCAAAAGGCAAGGCTGAAGAATTTGCAGCCATCTTCAGCCAGAGGAGCTGAGTGGAAGAAACATCTGTGCCTCTGCCTGAGGTTTACACAGTAAGAAGTCTCACAACAGCAGATTAAAGTCCAACAGGTTTATTTGGTAGCAAAAGCCACTAGCTTTGGAGTGAGAGTTCTGTTCACAAACAGGGCATATAAAGACACAAACTCAATTTACAAAATAATGGTTGGAATGTGAGCCTTTACAAGTAATCAAGTCTTAAAGGTACAGACAATGTGAGTGGAGAGAGCGTTAAGCCAGGGTTAAAGAGATGTTTATTGTCTCCAGATAGGACAGTTAGTGAGATTTTGCAAGTCCAGTCAAGCTGTAGGGGTTACAGATAGTGTGACATGAACCCAAGATCCCGGTTGAGGCCGTCCTCATGTGTGCGGAATTTGGCTATCAGTCTCTGCTCAGCGACTCTGCGCTGCCGCGAAGGCCGCCTTGGAGAACGCTTACCCGAAGGTCAGAGGCCAGATGCCCGGGACCGCTGAAGTGTTCGCCAACAGGAAGAGAACACTCTTGCCTGCTGATTGTCGAGTGGTGTTCATTCATCCCTTGTCGTAGTGTCTGCTTGGTCTCCCCAATGTACCATGTCTCGGGACAAACTTTCCTGCAGCGTATCAGCTAGACAGTGTTGGCCGAGTTGCAAGAGTGTGTACTGTGTACCTGGTGGATGGTGTTCTCACGTTAGATGACGTTATCCATGTTGATGATCCAGCATGTCTTGCAGAGGTTGCTGAGGCAGGGTTGTGTGATGTCGTGGACACCCTTCTCTTGAAGGCTGAGTAGTTTGCTGCGGACAATGAGGTTGTTCGGTTGTTTGAAGGTAAGAAGTTGGGGTGTCGGGATGGCCTTGGCGAAATGTCAGTCTTCATCAATGACATGTTGAAGGTTTCAGAGAAGATGTCATAGCCTCTCTGCTCTGTGGAAGTACTGGATGACGAAGCGTACTCTGTCCACCATGTCCCGTGTTTGTCTTCTGAGGAGGTTGGTGCGGTTTTTCGCTGTGGCGCGTTGGAACTGTTGATCAATGAGTCAAGTGCCATATCCTATTCTTATGAGGGCATCTTTCAGCATCTGGAGGTGTCTGTTGCGCTCCTCCTCCACTGAGCAGATCCTGTGTATATGGAGGGCTTATCCATAGGGGATGGCTTCTTTAGTGTGTATAGGGTGGAAGCTGGAGAAGTGGAGTATTGTGAGGTTATCCGTGGGCTTGTGGTATAGTGAAGTGAGCGTCCTTAATAGAGATGCGTGTGTCCAAGAATGCAACCGATTCTGGAGTGTAGTCCATGGTGAGTCTGATGGTGGGATGGAACTTGTTGATATCATCCTATAGTTGTTTCAGTGATAGTTCACCATGACTCCAAAGGAAGAAAATGTCATCTATGTATCTAGTATATAGCATCGATTGAAGGTCCTGTTCAAATCTGTGCACGAAGATATTGGCATTGCAGGGTGTGAATTTGGTCCCCCTGGCTGTTCTGTGTGTCTGGATGAAGAACTGGTTGTTGAAGGTGAAGATGTTGTGGTCCAGGATGAAGCAGATAAGTTGTAAAATTGCATCTGGAGATTGGCAGTTGTCAGCGTTGAGTACTGAGGCAGTTGCAGCAATGCCATCGTCGTGGGGGATGCTGGTGTAGAGCGCTGAAACATCCATTGTGACGAGGAGTGCTCCTGGTTCAACTGCTTCATTTGTGCTGAGTTTCTGTAGGAAGTCCGTAGTATCACGACAAAAGTGGGGGGGTTCTTTGGGTTTCAGGATGCCCTTGACGTAGTCGGAGAGGTTCTCGCACAGGGCCCCATTGCCCAATATTGGACAGCTGGATGTGTTTGCCTTGTGTATCTTTGGGAGGCAGTAGAGATCTCCAACGTGGGGAATATGTGGGATGAGAGCTCTGAAGGTCTGGATCATAGGTCTTGGTCAGCCTGTTGAGTTGACGGGTGTGTTCTTTGGTCAGATCTGCAGATAATTGTAGTGTTCCCTGTTGCTCAGTTGTTGGTACACTTCTTTGCAGTAATCCATCTGTTCAGTATGATGATGGTCCCTCCTTTGTCTTCAAACTAGCAGACAATGTTGTGGTTTGTCTTAAGAGCGCAGATGGCGTTGTGTTGTGCTTGGGTGATGATCGGGGCTGTCCTGTGAGTGTGGCTAATGAATCTGGTGTAGATGCACCTCCTGATGGCTTGGGCGTACATGTCAAGTCGAGGGCAGAGGTCTTCCGGAGGAGTCCAATTCAACTCTTTCCTCTCAACGCCAACAATCCCTTTTGGACTTTAACCTGGCGTAGTGAGACTTACTGTGTCCTTAGTCCAGCGCTGGCATCTCCACATCGTCTTCCCGAGGTCCCCAGTATTGTCAGTCTTCAATCATTTTGATTCACTCCGCATGATATCAAGAAAATCCTGAAGGCACTAGACACAATAAAGATAATGAGCCCTGACAATATTCCAGCAATAGTACTGAAGTCTTGTTCTCCAGAACTTGCCGCACCTCTAGCCAAGCTGTTCCAGTACAGTTATAACACTGACATCGATCTGGCAATGTGCAAAATTGCCCAGGTATGTGCTGTATGTGAGAATCAGGACAAACCTAACCCGGCCAAATACCGCTCCATCAGTCTACTCTCAATCATCAGCAAAGTGATGGAAGGGGTTGTTCACAGTGGCAACAGTCTGCTACGTGTCGCTCAGTTTGGGTTCTACGGGGGCAACTCAGCTCCCTCCCTAACAGCACTGTGGATGTAACTACATCACATGAACTGTAACGGGCTGCAACAGATCAAGAAGGCAGCTTGTTAACATCTTCAGTCACTTATTTTAACTCTGGATTTCAGCTGTTTTGTCCCAATTTCTTTTGTTGTTAAAGAGGCTTAGGAGCTGAGTAGTCTGGGCAGATTCTAAACTGAGCATCAATAAACAGGTTATGACTATGTTAGGAGAGGCAGTGGTATAGTGGTATTGTTGCTGGGCTAATTATCCAGAGACCCAGGGTGATGCTTTGGGACCCAGGTTGGAATCTCATCATGGCAGATGGTGAACTTTGAATTCAATAAGAATCTGGAATTAAAAACATCCAATGATGACCATGAAACAAACCATTGTTGATTGTCATAAAAACTCATCCAGCCTGCTAATGTCCGTTAGGGAAGGAAATCTGCTGTCCTTAACCTGGCCTGGCATTCACAGCAACGTGGTTGACTCTTAAATGCCCTCAGGGATAGGCCATTAATGCTGGCCCAACCAATGATGGCCATATCCGTGAACAAATAAAAAAAGACTGCTGAATGACAGCACTATCAGTGACGCTTCCTGTCATTTTACTAAATGACAGTAGATTGATGGGGTGCTAATTGGCCAGATTGGATTTGTCCTGGTTTTTGAGAACAGGACACTGTTGGGGCAATTTTCCACATTGTTGTGAAGATTCCAGTGCGTTGCTTGTACTGAAACAGCTTAGCTAGTGGCTGATAGTTCTGGAGCACAAATCTTCGGTATTTACAACCAGGATGTTGTCGAGGGTTGTAGAGATTGGTCATTAAGTATGTTTAATACTCGGACAGATTTTTAATCAGGGAGCTGACGGTTAATGGGAAAATGGAGTTGAAGATTATTGCATCAGATTAGTTATGGCCTCATTGAATGGCGGAGCAGACGCAATGGGCTGAAAGATCTTCTGCTGCTTTATCTAATGGTGTTATGACTGGGAGCTGTGGGTGTTTCTCCTGATGAAGTTCTGCGTGTTGAGGTCAGTCATTCGTGGCCCCTCTGAACTGGTGGGAATGAATAGGAAGCATTGATAAACATTGATCCGAAACACTAATCTCTCCATCGATGCTGCTTCATATTTCAGGCCCTTGACTTGTTGAGATTTGTTTCATATTTCCAGCTTTCACATATTTTGCTTCTGTTTTAGGGATTACAGGTGGCACGGTAGCACAGTGGTTAGCACTGCTATTTCACAGCGTCAGGGACCCAGGTTCGATTCCAGCCTTGGGTCACTGTCTGTGCAGAGTCTGCATGTTTTTCCGTGACTGCGTGGGTTTTCTCTGGATGTTCCAGTTTCCTCCCACATTCTGAAGGACGTGCTGGTTAGGTGCATTGAGCCGAATAGGTGCCGGACTGTGGCAACTAGGGAAATTTCACAGTAACTTCATTGCATTGTTAATGTAAGCCTTGTGACTAATAAATTAATTTTAAACTTTAATACAAACTGTTTCTTTTATACTCGCAGAGCACAGTGAAAGGAGACAAGTCTTCAGGTAACGTAGCACTTTTTTACACAGATATTTAACTGGCTCTATTACAAATGAGTGGGTGGTTGCAGAAAACACCTGAAAGATTAGTGTCAGCCATATCTCTCTGGGTGGCACTCCTGCCTCAGTTAGAAGGTTATGAGTTCTAATCTCACCCAGAGGTTTGAGCAGAGAATCTATGCTGATGCACTAGTACAGTAATACAGTACTGCACTCTGAGTGAACATTAAACTGAATTCCCATCATATTGCTGTAAAGAAGAATGTAGGAATTCTGCCTGATGTCCTGGGCCAATGCCAAAGATGTGCGGGTTAGGTTGATTGGCCGTGCTAAATTGACCCTAGTGTTAGGACAAGCAGGGTGAATATGTGAGATAACGGGAATAGGGCCTAGGTGGGATTGTGGTGGGTGCAGGCTCGGTGGGCTGAATGGCTGCCTCCTGCACTGTAGTGATTCTATGAATGCTCTCTCTTGGTGCCCTTAACAAACACTAACAAAATACACATATGCTTGGTGGTACAGAACTTGAATGTTTCTGAAAAGAGAGGCATGTTGCTGGAGCTCTTTGTTTTTCAAGTGTTTGGACAAACACAAGAATGAGATTTCAGCCACAATTTATACTACAGGACGTAAGGGTGCTGATTCTTTGGCAAGTCAGCTCTGATTAATAATCTCTCCCCCAATGTCAACAAAACAAAGAAGATAGTCATCAACTTCAGGAAGCATAGTGGAGGGCATGTCCCTGCCTACATCAGCGGCGATGAAGAGGAAATGGCTGAGCACTTCAAGGTTTTAGGTGTCCAGATCACCGACAACCTGTCCTGGTTCCCCCATGCCAGCACTATAGTTAAGAAAGCCCACCAATGCCTCTACTTTCTCAGGAGGCTAAGGAAATTTAGCATCTCCGCTTTAACTCTCACCAGCTTTTACAGGTGCACCATATTCTTGGTTGTATCACAGCTTGGTAAGGCTCGTGCTCTGCCCAAGCTTGCGAGAAACTACTAAGGGTCGTGAACAAAGCCTAGTCCATCATGCAAACCAGCCTCCCATCCACTGACGCTACGTTTCTCACTGCCTTGGAAAAGCAGCCAGGAAAATCAAGGACCCCACGCACGTTGGACATATTCTCTGCCACCTTCTTCCGTCAAGAAAAGATGCAAAAGTCTGAGGTCACTTATCAACCATACCTTCTCTAAGTATAGTATGCTTTGTTAGTATAGCAAGCAAGAAACAATACTTTTCACTGTATATTAATACATGTGACAGCAGGAAATCAAATTCTGGCTTTAAAGAGTGAATTTGCAAAGTCTGTATCAGAAAGGCTTATGTCAGATTTCCAATGTTGTGGAATTTCTGAACCAAAGATTACTTCAGAACTGAATTCGGATTCTATCCTGGTCGAACAACTCATCTCTATGGAAACTGACAAGGAAGCAACATCGCAAGATGTTATCACAAGATGCTATTAGTGAAGTGACTTTCAAGGATGTTGTATCTTGCCAAGATGAAGTCAACATCTTTCAAAAAAGCACTATTAACTGTACATAAGCTTCACTACCAGGTATTATTTTATACATATGTTCATGGAGGGTATGTGTTAGTGTTTAAAGTTTTTGTACTATTGAAACAAATGTATTGTAAAGCAGTCATATCTGACTAGTCACGTAACATGTAGTGACATCATCAGAGACATTCATGGGGTTTTCCCTCTCTTCCATCCTAGACTTGTAACTAGCCAAAGTAACTGGTTAAATAACCCACTGTATGGCAACTTTCTCATCCTTTTATCTTAGAATACAAGAGAGCTGACCACGACATATAACACTAGGACGGTGTTAAAAATGTTAATATGACTTGTTGAAAGTTTAACTGAGACACCTCAGGACTGAATGGAATACATTACCTGCAACTAATTAAACCTTATAGTGAGAGGGGAATAGTTTGTTGCCTTAGATCGGTGTGAATAAATTACAGAAATGATCAGGTTTATATTTTTATTTCTGAATGTCTGTTTTCGGTGTAGAGGTCAAAGGGCGGAAAGAGAAGCTGGAGCAGATGGCATCTTTTTCACTCTTTGGAAATGTCATGTCCATAGCCAGCGTTCAACTCGCGGGTTCCAAGAGGGATGCCCTCCTCCTCAGTTTCAAAGATGCTAAAGTAAGTTACATGTCCACGTCTATATTTGTGTGTTCTCATATTTAGAAGGTTGATGGGTGATCTAACTCTGCTAAATAAATCATGGGGCTCTATTTGCTCTGGTGCAGAATTTATAAATAAGGGGGCATGATCTTAAAATTAGAGTAAATTGAAGCACTTTATTCATGCACGCTGTTGGAAATCTGGAACTCACCTCCCAAAAGGCTGTGGACTAATTGAAATTTTCAAGACTGAGATTGTTGGATTTTTTTTATTGAGGCTACCCAGAAATATTGATCAATGGTGGGTGAATGACAATCATATACAAATCATCAATGATTGATTGAATTGTGGGATAGACCCCCAGGAACTGTTTGCTTTGTTTCTGTGAGATCTCAAACCCCCTCTATCCAGTACTCAAAGCAGTTCAGTTCTATTTATGGTTGTATTTCTTATTTGCTAGTCAGTTCTTTTTGAAAGTTAAAAGCTTGGAATTTTGAGAAGTAAAGGAACTAGGAGCAGGAGTAGGCCACTCGGCCCCTTGAGCCTGCTCTGCCATTCTATAAGATCATGGCTGATTTGATTGTAACTTCATCCCCACATTCCTGCCAACCTTTCACCCCCTTTTCAATCAAGAATCTATCTAACTCAGCCTTAAAAATAATCAAAGACTCTGTTTCCACTGCCTTCGGAGGAAGAGAGTTCCAGAGACTTGCCACCTTTGGAGAGAAAGATGTTCTCTTCATCTCTGTCTTAAATGAACGACCCTTAGTTTTAAACAGTGATCCCAGTGTTAGATTCATCTCGCAAACCAGCCTCCCAGCCATTGACTCTAAGAACATAAGAAATAGGAGCAGGAGTAGGCCATCTAGCCCTTCCAGCCTGCCCTGCCATTCAATAAGATCATGGCTGATCTGTAGTGAATCAGTTCCACTTTCCCGCTTTCTCCCCATAACCCTTAATTCCCTTGCCTACCAAAAACCTATCTACCCATGTCTTAAATATATTTAGCGAGGTAGCCTCCACCACTTCAACGGGCAGAGAATTCCAGAGATTCACCACCCTTTGAGTGAAGAAGTTCCTCCTCAACTCTGTTCTAAACTGCCCCCCCCCCCCCCCCTTATCTTGAGGCTGTGCCCTTTAGTCCTGCCGTCCTTTCTGAGCGGGAGGAATCTCTCTACCTCTACCCTATCCATCCCCTTCATTATCTTATACGTCTCTATAAGATCCCCCCTCATCCTTCTAAACTCCAACGAGTACAGACCCAGTCTATTCAGCCTCTCTTCATAGTCCAACCCGCTCATCTCCGGTATCAGCCTAGTGAACCTCCTCTGCACTCCCTCCAAGGCCAAAATATCCTTGCGCAAGTGCGGCGACCAAAACTGCACACAGTACTCCAGCTGTGGCCTCACCAGTACCCTGTACAGTTGCAGCAAGACCTCCCTGCTTTTATATTCTATCCCCCTTGCTATAAAGGCCAGCATTCCATTCGCCTTCTTGATCACC
Organism: Carcharhinus amblyrhynchos; assembly: GCF_965287045.1. NCBI lineage: Eukaryota > Metazoa > Chordata > Chondrichthyes > Carcharhiniformes > Carcharhinidae > Carcharhinus > Carcharhinus amblyrhynchos. The sequence goes on along the minus strand of NC_137325.1, from coordinate 146,416,486 downwards.
TGCTGCAGCTGCAGACTGGGTTTTTGCGACTTGTGCACAAGGACCCCCAGGTCCCTCTGCACTGTAGTATGCTGCAGCTTTTCGCCCTTTAAATAATAATCCCTCCTACTATTATTTCTGCCAAAGTGGATAACCTCACACTTGCTAACATTATACTCCATCTGCCAGGTCCTCGCCCACTTGCTCAGCCTATCTAGATCCCTCTGCAGACTTTCCACACCCTCCGCACAATTTGCTTTTCCACTTATCTTTGTGTCATCAGCAAATTTTGACACCCTACACTCAGCCCCCTCCTCCAGATCATCTATATAAATGGTAAATAGTTGAGGCCCCAGCACCGATCCCTGCGGCACTCCACTAGTCACCAACCGTCAATCAGAATAGCACCCACTGATACCAACTCTCTGCCTCCAATAGATAACCAATCCTCTATCCATGCTAACACCTTACCCCCAACTCCATGCCCCCTAACCTTCTGAAGCAACCTTTTGTGCGGCACCTTATCAAACGCCTTCTGAAAATCAAGAAACACCACATCCACCCTTCCCACTGCCTCGGTAAAGCAGCCAGCATAATCAAGGACCCCACGCACCCCAGACATTCTCTCTTCCACCTTCTTCCATCGGAAAAAAGATACAAAAGTCTGAGGTCACGTGCCAACCGACTCAAAAACAGCTTCTTCCCTGCTGCCATCAGATTTTTGAATGGACCTACCTCGCATTAAGTTGATTTTCCTCTACACCCTACCTATAACTGTAACAGCACATTCTGCACTCTCCCCTTTCCTTCTCTATGAATGGTATGCTTTGTCTGTATAGCACGCAAGAAACAATAGTTTTCACTGTATACTAATACATGTGACAATAATAAATCAAATCTAAGATTCTGTGATAGGAGAAAACATCCTGTCCACATCCATCCTGTCAATACCCCTCAGGATCTTAACGCTTTCAATTAAGTCACTTCTTACTCATCTAAACTCTCAATACAAACTTAACCTTTCCAAGCTTTCCTCATTAAAAACCCACCCATTCCCTGTATGAGTTTAGTAAACCTTCTCTGAACTGCTAATGTAGTTGTTGGTGCCGTTGTCTTACAAGTAGATACTTGAATCGAAAATCAATTAGTATTTACAGTTTGAATTATATTCCACAATTAAGGTTTGGATTTAGGGTTTATATCAAGCTCCACAGTATCCTCGAATAGAACCATTTGGAAGTCTTTTGGGTCCAGAGCTTCAAAGGGGTGAAACACATCCCACATCCTTAACACTGAATATATCCTTCTCTCCACACCTCCATAAGACCTGCAGGTTGTATGCAATTATCTGGTTTGATTTGCTTTATTATTGTCACATGTATTAGTATGCAGCAAAAAGTACTATTTCTTGCATGCTATACAGACAAAGCATACCATTCATAGAGAAGGAAAGGAGTGTAGAATGCAGTGTTACGCTTATAGCTAGGGTGCAGAGAAAGATCAATGTAGTGCAAGGTAAGTCTATTCAAAAGTCTGATGGCAGCAGGATGAAGCTCTTTTTGAGTCGGTTCGTATGCGATCTCAGACTTTTGAAAAAGGTGGAAGAGGGAATGTCCAGGGTACATGGGGTCATTAATTTTGCTGGCTGCTTGGCCGAGGCAGCAGGAAGTGTAGACGGTGTCAATGGATGGGAGGCTGGTTTGTGTGATGGATTGGGCTACATTCATGACCAGTGTTGTACTTAGAGAATCTGTATTTATTTTTAACGTAACTGCTGCTTTCCTTTTTCTTGAAGCTGTCTGTGGTTGAGTATGACCCTGGAACCCATGACCTGAAAACGCTCTCATTGCATTATTTTGAGGAGCCGGAGTTAAAGGTAGGATCTCAGTGCTGCGTCTATCCTAATGTTGTGACGTGGCAGAATGAGATCTTTAATCACTTGTGATCTCTTTCTTTGTTGTGGATTTTTTTTGTTGTGGATTTTGTTGTGTATTGTGGATTTCTTATGTTGTTTTAATTTCCCTTTGCCTTTTTCAATTTAGAAAGTTATTCATGTATTAAACTCCTTAGAACAGCATGCTGCTGTGCAGAGGGACCTGGGTGTCCTTGTGCAGGAATCTCAAGGAGTTTGTTTGCAGGTGCGGCAGGTAATTAAGAAGGCAAATGAAACTTTGTCCTTCATTGCTAGAGGGATGGAGTTTAAAAATGGAGAGGTTTATGTTGCAGCTGTATAAGATGCTGGTGAGGCCACACCTGGAGTACCGTGTACAGTTTTGGTCTCCTTACTTGAGAAAGGATATACTGGCACTGGAGGGGGTGCAGAGGAGATTCACTAGGTTGATTCCGGAGTTGAGGTGGTTGGCTTATGAGAAGAGACTAATAGGCTCGGGCTATACTCATTGGTATTCAGAAGAATGAAGGGAGATCTTGTAGAAACATATAAGATTATGAAGGGAATAGATAAGATAGAAGCAGGGAAGTTGTTTCCACTGGCAGGTGAAACTAGAACAAGGGGCATGGCCTCAAAATAAGAGGGAAGCAGATTTAGGGCGGAGTTGACGAGGAACTTCTTCACACAAAGGGTTGTGAATCTGTGGAATTCTCTGCCCAGTGAAGCAGTTGAGGCTCCCTCATTGGATGTTTTTAAGGCAAGGATAGATAAATGTTTAAATAGTAAAGGAATTAAGGGTTATGGTGAGCAGGCGGGTAAGTGGAGCTGAGTCCATGAAAAGATCAGCCATGATCTTGTTGAATGGTGGAGCAGGCTCGAGGGGCCAGATGGCCTACTCCTCCTAATTCTTATGTTTTCATGTTAACAGGGTATGCATAAAGATGTTGATAGTGGTTAGGTAAACAGGGAGCCTGTAGATTAAAGGTTGAGAGAGGAAAGAAATTCCACAACTCTTGACATTCTGGAACACAAGAGAAGCATCCAACCACTCTCGATTTCAACACTAGTGTCAAAAGGCAAAGAAGTGGCGTAGAAAATCTAACGGATGCATTTAAATGATTGAAAGTTCATTAGCATAGATAAAGAGAAACTATTCCCTTGAGGCACATCAAAAAAAAATCAGAAACTGAGCCTGAGTCAGGCAGTTCAAAGTTGATGTCAGAAAGCACTTATTCACACAGAGGGCAGTGGAAATCTGGAACGCCCTCTCCCATTGAGGCAGGTGTTCAGTTGAAGAAGTCTAAACTAGGATTTTATTGCATAGGCATAGGTGATCTGCATCCCAATGGTCTGTGTTATTGTTTGCACTTTACACAAGTTTTCTCCCACCCTACTTCCTGGAACTCGTTTAGTATATCCTTTATCAACTCCATTCACCTTGACCGCTACCTGTGGCTGCAAGTTTCACATTTTAAGACTCCGCGTAAAGAAATTCCTTCTGAATTCCCTGTTGGATTTGTAACATGACTCCCTTACTTTCTGTCTCTGCCTTTCTTGACAGGATGGCTTTGTGCAAAATGTTCACATACCTCTGGTGCGTGTGGACCCAGATGGACGCTGTGCAGTGATGCTGATCTATGGAACGCAGTTGGTGGTCTTGCCTTTTCGAAGAGACACCTTAAGCGATGAACAAGATGGAGTTATGGGGGAGGGGTGAGCTATAGCTAAATAAAAAGAAAAATAATTTATTGCTGCATGTATAAAATTTGTTCAGGTAACCTATTTCATCTCAGCTTCTTCTAACTCCGAACACTCCTGAAGATATTGCCCAATTGTCCATGAGTACTCGGTCCAAGTGATTTTTTTTTAATATTCATTCATTTTCTGGAAATACAGTTGCTGACAAAGCCAGCATTTTCTGTGGTACTTGTGGTGAGCCATCTACTCACAGCTGAGTAGCTTGCTGGTTAGTAGTTAGCCATGTTGCTATAGGTCTGGAGTCACTAGTGCAGGACTTTAATGAACTAATGGCCTGTTTGGCTAAGAGCTGACTAGTAGCTTTAAATATGCAGCACAGCAAATAGCCAACCCCTTGAGGGAGACGATAAAGCAAAACAATGAAATCTATCAGGAGACAGCAGGATTCATGTTTGGAATCCTTGTTCCTAGAAATGCTTGGCCTGACTTAAAGTATTTTTAATGACAAACCCAAAGGAGCAAAGCCCATAGTGTGGAGGATTGCCACGGATGGAGCCGTCGACTTGAGTTTTAAACATTTTTAAAGAAGAAAGAATTGAGGTGGGATTGGGAGGAATGGATGTTCAAATCCATGAAGGTTGCGTCACAAGTGGAGAAGGTTGTTAGGAAGGCTTATGGGATGTTAGCCTTTATGGGAAGGGGCATAGAGTATAAAAGCTGCCGTCTAATGCTTCAGTTGTACAGAACGTTGGTTAGACCGCATTTGGAGTACTGCGTCCAGTTCTGGTCACCTTACTACCGGAAGGACGTGGAGTCTCTGGAAAGGGTGCAGAGGAGGTTTACCAGGATGTTGCCTGGCATGGGGGGACTGGGTTACGAGGAGAGATTGAAGAAACTGGGACTATTCTCCTTGGAAAGACGGAGATTGAGAGGGGACATGATAGAAGTATATAAGATACTGAAGGGAATAGATAGAGTTAATAGTGAGAGACTGCTCCCTAGACTGGGTACGAACACGAGAGGTCATCATTTAAGGGTGAGGGGGGAGAGGTATAATTTGGAGGTGAGAAGAAGGTTCTTTACGCAGAGAGTTGTGGGGGTCTGGAACGCGCCACCGAGTAGGGTGGTGGAGGCAGGAACGTTGGACTCGTTTAAGATGCAGTTAGATAGGCACATGAGTGAAACGAGAATGGAGGGATATGGTAGGGGCTATTAAATAGGGTTAAGCCTTGGGAGACACCGGAAAGGCAGGCTGTAAGATTAATATTTTTGTCTTTATTCCACAGGTGGAGGTCCACCTCGTGTCAAGCGAGGGGCATGCACACGGCGGGTCGTGCGTGGGCTGCTCTTGGAAGTCCAGGAGTGGCCTAGTACTTCATGTCGGTGTGTGTGCTTGATCCTGGACCGGTAGACGGGCGCCGCAACAGCTCAGTGACTAGCACTGCTGGCTGTGCAGATACATAGATTTGGGCCTGTGTCTGTGGGAGTTTGCGCATTCTCCCTGTGGTTGCGTGGGTTTCCTCCGGGCGCTCTGGTTTCCTCCCACACCCCAAAGATGTGCTCTTAGGCTAATTGGTTTTTACCAAATTGACACTATTTCCTCCCTGAATCTGACTGAGTAGGGTTCCATTCGTAGACATGCAGGGTAGAATAGGTGTAGGGTGATGCGGCGGCGCGGGCTCGTTGGGCCGAAGGGCCTGTTTCCCGTGCTGGGTTGTTCTTTGTTCTTTGTTCTTTGAGATTTGAAAACCTGGTTAAGAAAGGGACTGGTGCATAAATTGGTGCATTGTGTGACTCAAGCGAAAATGGCTTAAAAAAGGCCTCACACCCATTACCTGCTGACATTATTCAATGTGTTCAATATGAAAAAGAAAGGGCAGCCATTTCAGACTCCTTTCTCTTCCTGAGAATAAGAAATTTAAATGCTTGCTAAGTTCAATATCCAAAAAATGAAATTCAGCTGAGGGGCCGATTAGATTGTACGTAGGGAATTTTCACAGTAACTTAATGATTTGTAATGTAGGCCTACTTTCACTCAAAGGGTGGTGAATCTCTGGAATTCTCTGCCCGTTGAAGTGGTGGAGGCTGCCTCACTCAATATTTTTAAGATGCGGGTTGATAGGTTTTTGATAGGCAAGGGGATTAAGGGTTATGGGGAGAGGGCGGGAATGTGGAACTGAGCCACGACAGATCAGCCATGATCTTATTGAATGGCGGGGCAGGCTCGAGGGGCTAGATGGCCTCCTCCTGCTCCTATTTCTTATGTTCTTATTAATAAATAAACTAAATTTTCTAAACATAGTTAGTTGTAGCAGTAGAATAGCACATTATAAATAAAATGGCACAGTACAATTCTCTAAAGCAGCAGATTTACTGAGAGGAATGTTATAGGAGATCGATTGTTGTTTTACTACAATCATGATGGTTGCTGGTGACAATGTGCAATAGAATATAGAACATGGAACATTACAGCACAAACAGGCCCTTCGGCCCACTAGTTGCGCCGTGTGTTTAGACACAATAAGAACATAAGAACATAAGAAATAGGAGCAGGAGTAGGCCATCTAGCCCTTCGAGCCTGCCCCAATGCTGTGTCTAAATGTGATTATTTTACAGCAGTGCTGGTTTTGGATTCAGCTATTGATTCAGCCAGTGATTTTTAGATCCAGCTATTACTTTTCCCATCTGATCAACACACTTTCACTCGCAGGCAGAAATCCAGCTTCCTCCCCAGTTACATTATCGACGTTCGAGAGCTGGATGAGAAGTTGTTGAATGTGATTGACATGCAGTTCCTGTATGGTTACTACGAACCCACATTGCTCATCCTCTTTGAGCCCAACCAGACCTGGCCTGGGTATGTATACACTTAGATTCCACATGAATAATGGCACAAAATGTTAGCAATGCACAGACTGACTAGTGATATCTAAAAGAAAAAAAGTCAGCTAAACTTTTCAGGTGGAGACACTTCATAGTAACCAGTATTATTTCTGCCTTTTTTAGAAGCTGATGGAATTACTGCTGCTGAATTTTAGCTTCAATTGTCAATGTTTTTTTAAAATTAATCTTTATTATGGCCTGTGTATCATGCTTTTATTTTAAACAATTCTCCCCAATCCCTCCGCCTAGGGAGAGTCACAGTCCAAAGATGTCAAGGTTGGGTGCATCGGTGATGCTAAATTCTCCCTTACTGTCGGGGGACTAACAGAGTTGGGATAGGGCTTGGGTGGGATTGTGGTTGGTACAGATTTGATGGGCTGAATGGCCCCCTTCTGCACTGTAGGATTCTATGAAGTGTCCCTGTTGTACCTTACTCAAGTAGCAGTTATTCATATGGGAACATTGTAAGTGAGATGGCACCCAGCAGGGGGTGGAGGTAATAGCCTGAGCTGAAAAGCCAATTGTAAGTCTGTTCTGATCCTAGCTGTGATCACAGATTTCCCTAGCATTTACCCTAGCTAGTCCCCCTGACCCTAAGGGACAATTTAGTATGGCCAATCCACCTAACCTGCACATCTTTGGACTGAGAGGGGAAACCGGAGGATCATAGAACCCTACAGTGCAGAAGGAGGCCCTTTGGCCCATCGAGTCTGCACCAACCACAATCCCACCCAGGCCCTAGCCCCATATCCCTACATATTTTACTCACTAATCCCTCAAACCTAAGCATCCCGGGACACTAAGGGGCAATTTTAACATGGACAATCAACGTAACCCACGCATCTTTGCACTGTGGGAGGAAACCAGAGCACCTGGAGGAAACCCATGCAGGCACGAGGAGAATGTGCAAACTCCACACAGACAGTGACCCGAGCTGGTAATTGAACCCAGGTCCCTGAAGCTGTGAAGCAGCAGTACTAACCACTGTGCTACCGTGCCACCCGTACCTGGATGAAACCCACACAGACACGGAGAGAATGTGCAAACTCCACACAGACAGTGACCCAAGCGGGGAATCGAAAGCTTGAACCAAGTTTTCCCTTAGTTAATCCTTCACTCTCTAAGAATGCAGCTATGTGTTAATAAAAAGAACACTGCTGAAGGGGCGTCTAAACTCAAAACCTTGGCTCTGTTCTCTCCCCACATGCTGTCAGACTTGCTGAGATTTTCCAGCATTTTCTTTTGGTGTGCTGGAAATACTCAGCAGGTCAGGAACAGCCATGGGGAGAAATGTTTTAGATCTGTTGTCTGAGGAAAGGTGACAGACTGGAAGCACTAACTCCTGCCCACAGATGCTGCCTGATCTCCTTCCAGCATTCCCAGCTTTAATTTCAGATTTCCAGCATCTTTAGTATTTTGCTTTTGCAGTTCAGACATTTCTGGGTGTTCTATTAAAGTAATTTTCTTCTAGTTTTGCTGTGTTTCTGGTATCTTCTGGTGAAATTCTTTAAATGCAGCGTGAGAAGTGTATTTTTCATCATGTTTCCTCTTTTTGTCTCCAGTCGTGTGGCAGTGCGACAGGACACCTGCAGCATTGTTGCCATCTCATTAAACATCATGCAGAAGGTCCATCCTGTCATCTGGTCACTAAGCAACCTACCATTCGATTGCACCCAGGCTCTGGCTGTGCCAAAACCCATAGGTGAGCAAATGAATGACTGAGAGACTGTCCATGAATACCGTTTAAATTTGATTTAATTTATTACTGTCACGTGTATTAGCATACAGTGAAAAATATTGTTTCTTGCACGCTATACAGACAAAACATACCGTCCGTAGAGAAGGAAATGAGAGAGTGCAGAACGTAGTGTTACAGTTGTAGCTAGGGTGTAGAGAAAGATCAACTTAATGCAAGGAAGGTCCATTCAAAAGTCTGACTGCAGCAGGGAAGAAGCTGTTCTTGAGTCGGGAAAAGGATACAAAGTCTGATGGAAGAAGATGGAAGAGAGAATTTAATGTTGCTTTAACTTGTGTCCCCTTGTCTCCTTGTTTCACACTTGCTGATGTCCCTCACTGGAGACTCTTGAGGTCTTGAGATACCTCTCTTATATGATTGTGGATCGAATAAAATCTCCTCATAGCTATTCTGATTACTGAATATTTGAGAGAGAATAGTAAATGGACAAACTGGTATAACATCTTGAACAAGTGAGAAAGTCTGACGCTGCTGTATTATTCTACGGAAAAATATTTGAAAAGTGAAACCAGTCAACAGCTAGATAACCTTTAGATAAATGGCTGCATTCCTGATCCAGAATCTGGATAAAATACTTGAATTGCTTTGTTCATATGCAGCAATTCTATCAATATGTGAGCTTGATCTGAAACAAATTTAAGTGAGGGTTTCAATTTATCACTGAGAATTAAACTTTTAAGTTATAACATATGTTTTCCTGTTTTCTCTGACCATGATATACATCATGCAGGGTGTAGTGATAAATGTTACTGGACCAGTAACCCAGAGGCCCAGGCTAACTCTCAGCTTCAAATTCCATTATGGTAGCTAGTGTTAAATTTAGTTTAATATCATTTGGAATTAAAAGCCAGTCTCACTAATGGTGACCAGGACAGCTATCATGTCCTTTAGGGAAGGAAATCTGCCATCCTTACCTAGTCAGGCCTACAGGTATTTCCACATCCAAGAATAGTTGACTCTTAACTGCTTCCTGAAATGGACTGACAAGTCACTCAGTTCAAGGATTGGGGATGAGTAACAAATCCTGGCCCTGTCAGCAACGCCCACATCCCATAAATGAAGAAAAATGTTTCCACTTCAGGGTGTGGACTTTGAGCTGTGGCTTGTCTGTCTCTCCTGTCTAAATAACAATGCACAAGGATAAGTGTCAATGGCTTTTTTGGGTTCCTACACCATCTCCACATCTGGCATGGGGCGTGATCCTGGTCCTTCTGTTTATTTATGTATTCTGTGCTTCCTGAATTGGAAAGCGGAGAGTAGAATATTTGTGGGCCAGGATGGATCTCGGGCCAAACTGCAACAAATGATGGGTTTCTGCATGGGTCCGCGTTCCTGCAGGCGGAGAACAAACATTATCGATAGGGCCAGGGTGATCCATTGCTCTGTAACACAAAGCTCTGTGCGACTCTTAGTGTCCTTTCAATTTGGAGTGTCATTTGTACTTTGTGGATTGTCTCCATTCTGCAGGTGGTGTGGTCATCTTTGCTGTAAATTCGTTGCTCTACCTCAACCAGAGTGTCCCACCCTATGGCGTATCTCTGAACAGCTTGACAAATGGAACAACATCTTTCCCACTCCGTAAGTGATCAATTCCTGATTCCTGGAGTGACTGGATTGTTGTGTGAGCAGACATTGGTTTGACTAGGCCTGTATTCACTGGAATTTCAAAGAGTGAAGGGGGTCTAATTGAACAGAACTGGGCAGCCTGGATGCAGTGATATTGTTTCCTCTGATTGGAGAATCAGAACAAGGGTGCTCAGTCTCAGGGTAAGGGTAGTCTGGTCTACAACTTGGGATCAAGGTAGTTGAAGGCATGTTTACCAATGGTGGAGTGGTGAAAATTGGGACAAAAGGCTAAAATTGGAAGAGTGCTGAGGGGAGGAGGCTGTAGAGAAAGAAGGGGGAGGTCATGAAGAGATTTGAAAATAAGAATGAGAACTTTTTTTTAGATAGTTCTGTTGTTTGAATGGGAGCCAAGATAGGTGATGGGGTGAACATGGCTTGGTGCTGGTAAGGGAACGGACAGCAGAATTTTGCGTGACCTTTCAGGCGGCACAGTGGTTAGTACTGCAGCCTCTCAGGTCCAGGGACCTGGGTTCGATTCCCAGCTTGGGTCACTGTGTAGAGTTTGCACGTTCTCCCCATGTCTGCGTAGGTTTCCTCGGGGTACTCCGGTTTCCTCCCACAGTCCAATGATGTGCGATTTAGGTGGATTGGCCATGATAAAATGTCCATTAGTGTCAGGGGGATTAACAGGGTAAATATTTGGGATTACAGGAATAGGGCCTGGGTGGGATTGTTATTGGTGTAGGCTTGATGGGCCAAATGGCCTTCTACACTTTAGAGATTCTTTGATTCCAAAGTAGGTCACAGGACGGGAGACTGGCCAGGATTGCCAGGAGATTTGATGGATCTAGAAGCAACAGTGACATGACCTAAAATGCAGAATTTGGGAATGCTATTGCTGTTGCCTGTGTGCAATTGGTTACTGGGTTTCTTACATTAGAATAATTGTGGATTATTGGAAAGAGAGAGGCGTTGCTAAACTTTTTCATCTTGCACAATCAGGATAAATACAAGAATACTAAATTTCAAATGATCATAACAGTTGATACTATGGCAGAAAGTGGTGAAGTATGTGGACATTCACATGTTTATCCTGACGATATAAAACAAAAAGCTTCAGAAAGATGTGTCACTTTCAGCAATATTCAACTTTGAAAATATTTCTCAAACCAAAAGAAAAATGGCGGCATCTGTAAGGAGAGAAAAGAGCTGACATTTTGAGTCCAGATGATTCTTTGTCAAAGCTTTGTATGGATGTGTGTGTATTCTGAATTTTGCCGATAACAAATCATTCTGACAAAGTCAAAATTTCCTTCATAAAAACATATGAACGGACGAATTAAGAGCAGCAGTATGACATTCGGCCCCTCGAGCATGCTCTACTATCCAATAAAAAGTGATTATGGCCTCCAATGCCATTATCTTATCTTTGATTCCCTTATTAATCAAGAATATCTATCTATATATAGATGTGTTATATATACTTATACCCACAGATCCCAATGAACATGATAGGTGGTGGAGTGATCGTACCAAGATTTAGATAAACAATTGCAGTGGCAGTTTTTTATTGCTTGTGTGACTGGGACGTGTCAAGCATCACAATCTACAAGAAAGTCCATGGTGAATCAAAGACTGATTGCTATGTTATGTGTGTGTGTCTCCCACAGGGATTCAAGACGGGGTGAGAATTATGTTGGACTGTGCTCAGGCTGCCTTTGTCTCCTATGATAAGATGGTAATTTCCTTAAAGGGAGGAGAAATGTAAGTATGGAATGTTGCAAGTACTTTCTTGTGTGCTGTTTCCCTGCAATTTGAGCCACAGTAAACCTCTTTAGGGTAGTTCTAAGTTCCTTTCCAACATTCTCCTGTATCCCCATCTACTCAAATTGATATTGTAATTCTGAGAATTTGAATTCAATTTGAAAACCCAGGAAATTGCTGGAGTGTTTGGGCACTCATTAAGTTGCTCGCTCTTCCAAAAAATTGGGACGTACCAGAGAGGCAATAGAAATTCACCCACAATGATGTCCAGCTAACTCACTCGTTCTATTTGATGCTCTTGCGAGTTAAAAGCTACACAATCTAGGGCTCAACTTTCAGGTCATGTTTTTGATCACAATACCGGTATTCACATAGGTCAGAAAACATAGATTTAAATATTTCTTCTCTTTGCTGCTTGCTGGTTTATGGATTCCTGGTGGCAGGTATGTTCTGATTCTTCACTGCAGGTCATGTGTGAAGAGGTCACAGCTTCCTCTAGCCACTAACCCACTCTCACTGAGAGTAATTAAAGTCTCCCTATTAACGCCAGCTTAAATGAACTGAGTGAGTGCAGACTGGATATCGATCCACAGATTTTCTTGGTTGGTCATCAGGTGAGCCATGTTGGAGCTTCCATTCGATGGACATTAGAGCTGGGGTGGAGGCTTAGCGTATATCTCACCCTAAAGTGAGGTCATAAATATAAGAGCGTAAGAACTAGGAGCAGGAGTAGGCCATCTGGCCCCTCCAGCCTTTTCTGCCATTCAATAAGATTGTGGCTGATCTTTTCATGGACTCAACTCTACTTATCTCTCTCTCTCTCTCTCTCCACCCCCCCCCGCAACTCACCATAACCCTTAATTCCTTTACTGTTCAAAAATTTATTCATCTTTGCCTTAAAAACATTCAATGAGGTAGCCTCAATTGCTTTCAAAGGGAATTCCACAGATTCACAACCCTTTGTGTGAAGAAGTTCCTCGTCAACTCAGTCCTAAATCTACTCCCCCTTATTTTGAGGCTATGCCCCCTAGTTCTAGCTTCACCCGCCAGTGGGAACAACTTCCCTGCTTCTATCTTATCTATTCCCTTCATAATCTTATATGTTTCTATAAGATCTCCCCTCATTCTTCTGAATTCCAATGAGTATAGTCCCAGTCTACTCAGTCTCTCCTCATAAACCAACCTTCTCAACTCTGGAATCAACCTAGTGAATCTCCTCTGCACCCCCTCCAGTGCCAGTATATCCTTTCTCAAGTAAGGAGATCAGAACTGTACACAGTACTCCAGGTGTGGCCTCACCAGCACCTTATACAGCTGCAACATAACCTCGCTGTTTTTAAACTCCATCCCTCTGGCAATGAAGGACAAAATTCCATTTGCCTCCTTAATTACCTACTGCATTCAATACGTTGTTCATCCATCACTTGATTGATCGGATATTCAAGTGTAGCAACAATTTTCGTGTATTTGGCAGTATGGTGGCACAGTTGTTAGCTGCCTCCCGGCGCCAGGGACCTGGGTTCGATTCTCAGCTTGAGTCACTGTCTGTGTGAAGTTTGCATATCCTCAGTGTGTCTGCTTGGGTTTCCTCCCGCAAAGATGTGCAGATTAGGTGGATTGCCATGCTAAATTACCACTTGGTGTCATGGGGACTAGCCAGGGTAAATGCATGGAGTTATGGGGATAGAGCCTGAGTGGGATTGTAGTCAGTGCAAACTTGATGTGTTGAATGATCTCCTACTGCACTGTAGGGATTCTTTGATTTTGATTTGATTTGATTATCATCACATGTATTAACATACAGTGAAAAGTATTGTTTCTTACGCGCTGTGCAGACAAAGCATACCGTTCATAGAGACGGAAACAAGAGACTGCAGAATGTGGTGTGACAGTCATAGCTAGGGTGTAGAGAAAGATCAACTTGATGCAAGGTAGGTCCATTCAAAACTGCGACAGCAGTAGGCAAGAAGCTGTTCTAGAGTCAGTTGGTACAGACTTCTGTTTCCTTTTGCCAATGGAAGAAGGTGGAAGAGAGAATGTCTGGGGTGTGTGGGGTCCTTGATTATGCTGGCTACTTTTGAGGCAGCTGGGAGGTGGACATTGCTGGCTAGGTCGGCATTTATCGTCCATCCCTAATTGCCCTTGAAAAGGGGTGGTGAGCTGTTGCCTTCAACTGTTGCAGCCTGGGTAGTGTAGGTACAGCCACCATGCTGCTAGGGAGGGAGTTCCAAGATTTTGATCCAGTGACAGTGAAGGAGCGACATGTTTCCAATTCAGGATGATTAGTGACTTGGAGGGGAGCTTGCAAGTTGTGCTGGTGTTCCTAAGTGCCTGCTGCCCTTGCTTTTCTGGATTCTTGCTGAGATTTGATTTATTGACTTCAGTATTTACAACAGTGGGAAATGAGTTAACATCTGGCTTGTGGTGCAGTTCCCAAACTGTGCCTGAGCTATTGCAAACTGCTTCAGGACATTCTGCTGGGGTGAACAGCACTTCACAAATCCAGATACTTTAATTCAAACTATTGGGAATTGCAATGGCAGAAAAAAACAAATTTTTGTTATATAATGGCGTATCAAAGAATTTAATATACTTTCTATTGGTTATGCATAGACCATCCTCTTTCATAACGATATGAAGCTTTTCAATGAACTGTTTCCTGAAGGCTCTCTCCTTGTGAGAAATTATATAGTAACTTTTTTCTCAAATATTTTGGTCCTTAGATAAATGTAATGAAAATCTAATTTTCTGTGCCTGTTCTCAATGCATTACTTCCAATTGTAAACCAGATTGTAAGCTTTGTTTCCAGTGCTTTTTTTTGTATGCTATCTGCAGGTCAGGCAACATCTGTAGAGTAAGAAACAGAGTTAATGTTTCCGATTATCAGTCCTGACAAATGATCATCAATCTGAAATTTTAACTCTGTTCCCTCTCCACAGATGCTGCCAGGCTGGCTCAGCATTTCCCCACTTTCTGTTTTTCTTTCAAACTTTGAGTAATGTTACTTGAGTGTCCTAACTGTGTCTATCTGGATCTCACTGTTTGAATCTTCAGCTATGTCTTAACCCTGATAACAGACGGGATGAGGAGTGTCCGCGCATTCCACTTTGACAAAGCAGCAGCCAGTGTCCTCACCACCTGCGTAAGTTTTTAACACTTGGAGTGATTTGGTCATTCCTTGAAATAAATATCTGTACATTAGAATATTTTGAACCATTCTTTACACCCTTTGATACTGCTGCATTCAGAATGGGATTGAGTAAAAACGAAAGGAGGGTGAGTGCTCCGCATTGTTGAATGCTTTGAAACTTCGATGTATTTCTAATCATAGAAACCCTACAGTGCAGAAGGAGGCCGTTCGGCCCATCGAGGCTGCACTGACCAGAGTCCCACCCAGGCCTTATCCCCATATCTCTACATATTTACCCTCTAACCTACGCATCTCAGAACTCTAAGGGGCAATTTTTAGCATGGTCGATCAACCTAACCCACAGATCTTTGGACTGTGGGAGGAAACCAGAGCACCCGGAGGAAACCCACACAGACACGGGTAGAATGTGCAAATTCCACATAAACAGCGACCCAAGCCAGGAATTGAACCCAGTGCTAACCACTGTGCCATCCTATTATTCCAGTTGTTGTTTGTTATTTTTCAAATGGAATTATCCATTTGTCTGACAGTTTCCTTGCCCAATCCTGTGCATGAGGAGCCCACGCCCGTTGACTGAAGTGTAATGATTATGTTTGGGAGCTCCCTCTGAGAAAATCACAAGCACATTCCCCCATCACCTTTACCAAGTGTTGAACAAGGCACAGTTTGGATTGATACCTCCACCAGACAGACTGGGCTAACGAGACCGGTTTACATTTACAGATGACCACGTTGGAGCCAGGCTTCCTTTTCCTTGGATCACGTTTGGGGAATTCCCTGTTGCTCAGATACACTGAGAAACTGCAGGAAGCACCAATGGATGTTGGAAAGGATCGCGAGAAACAGGTATTAAAGACACAGTTCTACTCACTCGATGCAAAACATTGGCAGAGGATTGCAAATATTATTCAGTTGTACACAGTTCATCAGCTGACAGTACCTGCTGTGGAATGGGCTCACAGTTCTTCCAGTCAGTCATTGTGGTAGAAAATGTTGATGTGAATAAGATTCACTCCCAATAGGATGAATTCCACATTTGAATTTATGCTTTAAAACGATTCTGATACAATCTTTATTTATACAAACAAATGAAATTTAGTGGTCCCAGTTTTGCCAGCAATTAGTGAGCTTATCTAGTGAATTGTGGGCTTCGTTAGTCACCTAGTTAGAGAAATATGAGCTCTTTAAGAAATTGAATGGCACTGTCAGAACTGATGGCTTTTACAATTTATTTTTGAGGTACATGAAACCAGTGGTAAGGACTCCTGTTAACTGCAGTGACTGGGATGATGTCCAGTTACTTTAGTATTGTTGCTCGCATTGAAGTAAATGTCACCCACTTGTCCTTAACCTAGATAATGGGGAAAATCCATGGGGTCAGGAGGTGAGCTGTTCATCAGAGAACTCTGCTGTTGTATCTGTGGAATTAACATGGCAGAACCAGTTAAACTTTCTGTTTCATGGTGGCCTCCAGGATGTTGATGGTTGGCTCTTGGTGGTGGTGGTGCTCTTGAAGACCGAGAGCAGGAGGCTGACATGATCATTATCTGGTGTTTTTGTGATGAGGTGTTCCCTGCCACTTTGCTCAATTGTCATTCTGATCCTCCTTGAGATGAGGCCTTCAAGATTGTGACTAATTTTGACAGTGTCGACAGGAGCACCAGCACCGCAGGATTTTAGATCGTTGTCAGAAATTCAGGACAATTTATTCTACTCTGCAAATTTAATGTAGAGATACAATCTAAAATAAAGCATGCAATTCTAAAGTGGGTTCAGGAGCAGAGGGTATATGTGTGGGCGAAGCATTGAAGGTGAGGGAACGGCAAATACAACACACCGAATCCTGGGCTTTGTCAATAAAGGCAATGAGTATAAAACCAAGGAAGCTTTGTTATACAAAGTCTCTGCACCATTACAAGGTACAAGTCTGAAGTATAATAGAAGAGGGACCTGGGGGTCCTTGTGCATGAGTCGCAAAAACCCAGCCTGCAGGTGCAGCAGGTGGTCAGGAAGGCGAATGGGATGCTGGCCTTCATAGCGAGGGGGATTGAATATAAAAGTAGGGAGGTCTTGCTGCAGCTGTATAGGGCATTGGTGAGGCCGCAGCTGGAGTACTGTGTGCAGTTTTGGTCGCCGCACTTTCGCAAGGATATTTTGGCCTTGGAGGGAGTGCAGAGGAGGTTTACTAGGCTGATACCAGAGTTGAGGGGGTTGAGCTATGAGGAGAGGCTGAATAAACTAGGCTTGTACTCGTTAGAGTTTAGAAGAATGAGGGGCGATCTCATTGAGACGTATAAGATGATGAATGGGATGGATAGGATAGAGGTGGAGAGACTCTTCCCGCTCAGAAAGGACAGTAGGACTAGGGGGCACAGCCTCAAGATAAGGGGGGGCGGTTTAGAACGGAGTTGAGGGGGAACTTCTTCACTCAAAGGGTGGTGAATCTCTGGAATTCTCTGCCCGTTGAAGTGGTGGAGGCTGCCTCGCTAAATATTTTTAAGACGCGGGTTGATGGGTTTTTGATAAGAGAGGGGATTAAGGGTTATGGGGAGAGGGCGGGAAAGTGGAACTGAGCCACGACAGATCAGCCATGATCTTATTGAATGGCGGGACAGGCTAGATGGCCTACTCCTGCTCCTATTTCTTATGTTCTTGTATTAGAATACTCTCCACTTGCAACTCCAATGCACTTGAAGCTCAACCCCCCCCGCCGCACCCCAGGATAAAGTAGCCCGCTTCCATAACCCCATCCATAAACATTCACTCCCACCACCTCCAGCACACAGTGGCAGCCATGTGTAACATCTGCAAGATGCACTGCAGGAACTTACCAAGGCTCCTTAGACAGCACCTTCCAAACCCATGACCGCTGCTATCTAGAAGGACAAGGGCAGCAGACAAATGGGAGCACCAAGCGGCTCACTATCCTGACTTGGAAATATATCGCCTTCCCTTCACTGTTGCTAGGTTAAAATCCTGGAACTCTCTCCCTAACAGCGCTGTGGATTTACTTATGTCATACAGATAGTAACTGTTAAAGAAGGCAGCTCACCACAACCTTCGCAAGGGCAGTTGGGGTGGCACGGTAGCACGGTGGTTAGCCCTGCTGCTTCACAGCTCCAGGGTCCTGCGTTCAATTCCCGGCTCAGGTCACTGTCTGTGTGGAGTTTGCACGTTCTTCTCGTGTCTGCGTGGGTTTCCTCCGGGTGCTCTGGTTTCCTCCCACAGTGCAAAGATGTGCGGGTTAGGTTGATTGGCCGTGCTAAGAAAGTGCCCCTTAGTGTCCAGGGATGTGTAGGTTAGAGCGATTAGTGGATATATTGTAGAGATATGGAGGGGTAGGGCCTGGGTGGGATTGTGTTCGGTGCAGACTCGATGGGCCGAAGGGCCTCTTTCTGCACTGTAGGGTTCTATGATTCTATGAATTAGGGATGGGCAATAAATGCTAGCCTAACCAGTGACGCCTACATCCTATGAATGAATTACAAAAAAATTGTATGGAATACAGGTTTGGCTCAGCTGGAATATTCACTGAATTCCAGATTTTAGTAAAGGTACGAAAGCATTAGAGACAGTGCAGAGAAGATTCACACAACTGCTTCCAGACCCGGGAACTTTAGTTACGCAGGTAGATTGGAAAGGTTGGGCCTGTCATCCTTGGGGAAGAGAATGTTGAAAAGAGATTAGATTGAGATATTTAACATCATGAGGGGTCTGGACAGAGCAGGGAGGGAGAAACTCTGTTCCCATTGATGGGAGGATCAAGAATGAGAAGGCACAGATTTAACGTAATTGGCATAAGAGGTGTTGACAGATTGAGGATCAACACTTTCACACGGTGTGTATTTAGGGTCCAAAATGCACTGACTGAGAATGGCAGGACCAATTGAGGGATTTGGGAGGGATTGAGATGGTTGAAGGCGGTGGTGCAGGGCTATGGGATGGATGCTGGAGAATGGCATTAGGTAAATTCTTTGGAGAACAAGTGCAGACATCATAAGGGGAGAAAGGAGACTATACCTGAGTGAGAAGGAGACAGAACGAGCAGTGAATTAGATCCATGCAAGTTCTGGGAAGCCTTTTTTTTAGCTTTATGTATAGATTTGAAGTTGAGCTCTGATGTAGAACCAGCCTTCAAATAAGTTAGACTCCCTTATTAAACAGGGAATTGCTGGGTCTTGGCAGCAATCTGTCAATCGGCTCCAAGTAATCGGTTCAATTGGTGGAAAGCAGAAAGCTGAATTGGTAGTGACTCATCACAGGTTCTATATAACAGACAGGCTTTTCGAACTGTGTGATTAGTAGAGGGTGCATGAGGAGACAAGAAGACAGGAGACTGAGTGAGTGATGAATTAGGCCCATGTGGGAATTTGGTGCGTGGGGGAAAGAAGTGTTTTAAATAAGAATCATTGCAACTCATAAAGTGTGTATTGGATGGATTTATCGGATCTAATAAGACTTAGCATAGTTGTAAGGTTTATTAAGCAAGTTAAAATGGAGTAAAATTAGCATAACTTCACTTCTGTTAACTTTATTTTGGTTTACTTAAGAGATGGTAGGGCAGCTTGGTTATGTGGCCTCCCATAGCATGTGGGAAGTTGCAGACACTACTAGTGACCTACCCTGACCACGTAGAAGGTGTCACCAGCTTTAGAAACATGAGCCTTGAGCTTTGGATTTGGAGAGATGATTAGAGTCACTGTGGCACGTGCGTGAGGCTGACACCTACATGGATAGCATGTTCAGAGCGGTGGTCACACCACAGGTTAGATAGTAATTAGCAATTGAGTCTGCAAGACAGAAGAAATAAAGATTAGAAAATGTATATTACAGGAGTTTGGCAGTGGTTAAAGGAATATATTTATACGCAAGGAGTACAGTAAATAGAGCTGATGAGCTGAGGGCACAGACAGATAGACACATGGTAGCAAGATATCATTGCTGTATTGTGAAGTTGGCTTAAGGAAGCTGTTATGATCCCAGTTGATATAACTGTACAGGAAGATCCCAGAGTGGAACCCTGGCTCAAAAGACTAACTTTTTAACAAAAACTGGAGGAACAGAGTCACAGGATTGCCAAGTGTTTCTAACAACAAGAAAACAATATTTTATTAAACATGAAAGAGTTAATGTTTTACACACAAAGAAATAGAAGCAGGAGTCAGCCACCAAGCCTTCAAGCCTGTCCTGCCATTTAGTACAACTGATCCATGCTACCCTTAATTGCTGACGAAGAGTCAGACGGATTCGAAGCATTAAGAGAGACGATTGAAGTATTGAGTTCAACAATAAAAACGGAGCAGCCACACTGCGAGGTGTGTACTATAGATCCCCAAAATAATGGGAGAGAGAAAAGCAAATATATAGAGACATTTCAAAAACAATAGGATAGTGATAATTGGGGAACAACTACCCAAACATCAACTGGGATATGAATAGGGTGAAGGGCGCAGTTACTTTAAGAGAAATTAGTGACAGACCAGTGGAGGCATTCAAAGACAAGATTCTGTGGGCACAGTGTCAGCATGTGCTCACAAGGAAAAATGCTGCATACAGGCAGAAAAAGAAAGCTTATGACAGTCACAATGACAGTTACCAAAAAAATTATTACATTTGAAAGCCTGGAGGAGTATAGAAAATAGAGGGTGAAGTAAAAAATGAAATTAGGAGCAAAGAGAGGATATGAAAGAATATTGACAGGTAGGATCAAGAAAACACTTTTTAGTTTTAATCAAGATGTGGAGATGCCGGCGTTGAACTGGGGTGGGCACAGTAAGAAGTCTCACAACACCAGGTTAAAGTCAACGGGTTTGTTTGGTAGCACGAGCTTTCAGAGCACTGCACCTTCATCATGTGTTGAAAGCTTGTGCTACCAAATAAACTTGTTGGACTTTAACCTGGTATTGTGAGACTACTTACTGAGTTTTAATCAAGTGGATAACTAAGAAAAAGGTAGGGCCTATCAGAGATATACAAGGTAACTGTTTATGCAGAAGATATGGGCAGTATTCTCAATATCCCTTTGTCCCAACTAAGGAGTGGAATAGTACAGACATGCAAGTCAGAGGAGTGTGAAATATTAGATAGTATAAGCATTACGAGAGAAGTAGTACTGGAGGTACTGACATCCTTGAAGGTGGATAAATCACTAGGGCCAGATAAATTGTACCTCAGGCTGTTGAAGGAAGCCAGGGAGGAAATAGCAGATGCTCTGATCATTTTCTAATTTCACTAGTAGACAAAAGTGAAATAACAGCGTATTGGAGCCCAGTGATTGATGAGGGAGGGATAATTATAAGCCAATCATGTCTGACTTCGGTGTGGGCAAATTGTTAGAATCAATTTTGAGAGCTAGGATGTACAGTTACTTAAGAAGCAATGGATTAATCTGGGATGGTCAGGTTTTGCTAAGGGGAAATCGTGTTTTACTAAATTAATTTTTTGAGGAGGAGACAAGGAGAATCGATGAGAGTAGCGCAGTAGATGTGGTCTGTGTTCAGTTTAGTAAGGTTTTTGTCAATGACTCACATGGCAGACCAGGCAGAAAAGTAGAAGCCCACGAGGTACAGGAGAATTTGGATCCAAAATTGGCTTAGTGTCAGGAAACAAAAAGTAGTGATTGCAGATATTTTAGTGAAGGCATGATGGGCTGAATGGCCACCATCTGTATTGCATCCATGCGATTCCATGTTAGGTGAGGACTGGTTGAGCTCGACTTTGAATCCCCCCATGATTGAACATCCCATTAGAACTCCATAGGCCCACATTGCAGAGTGACATGGCCTGAATTGTGCAAGGTGGCTCAGACCTTGAGTACCAAAACTGCTCCTGTTCCCATAAAAATTGAGAAGACATATTAAAAAGTATATTGTAAGGGGAAAAAATAGCAAGGAAAAGGTCTCGCTGTGGATTTTGGGCAATAATTGAGAGACGTTCCTTCTGACCCCAGGCACCCTCTTTTTCACCTTCTTCCTTGAGGGAAAAGATGCAAAAGTCTGAGAACATGTACCAACCGACTCAAGAATAGCTTCTTCCCTACTGCCATCAGACTTTTGAATGAGACTTACTTTATATTAAGTTGATCTTTCTTTTTGCCCTACCTGCAACTGGAACACTAACATTCTGCATCCTCCTTTCTTCTCCCCTCTGTACTCTATGAACATAGAACACTACAGCACAAACAGGCCCTTCAGCCCACAAGTTACGCCGATCATATCCATACCTACCAGGCCTATCTATAACTCTCAATCCCATTAAATCCCATATACTCATCCAGAAGTCTCTTAAAAGACCCCAGCGAGTTCGCCTCTACCACCACCAATGGCAGCCGATTCCACTCACTCACCACCCTCTGAGCGAAAAACTTACCCCTGACATCTCCTCTGTACCTGCTCCCCAGCACCTTAAACCTGTGTCCTCTCGTAGCGACCGCTTCTGCCCTGGGAAATAGCCTCCGAGAGTCCTCTCCCTGTCAACATTTTATAAACCTCTATCAGGTCACCTCGCAACCTCCTCCTCTCCAGGGAGAAGAGACCTAGCTCCCTCAACCTATCTTCATAAGGCATGCCTCCCAATCCAGGCAACATCCTTGTAAATCTCCTCTGTACCCTCTCAATAGCTTCCACATCCTTCCTGTAGTGAGGCGACTAGAACTGCACACAGTACTCCAAGTGAGGTCTGACAAGGGTCTTATAAAGTTGCAGCATTACCTCCCGACTCCTAAACTCAATCCCTCGATTAATGAAGGCCAGTACACCATACGCCGCCTTGACCACATCCTCCACCTGCGAGGCTGATTTGAAGGGTATGTTTTATCTGCATAGCACACAAGAAACAATACTTTTCATTGTATCCTAATATGTGACAATAATAAATCAAATCAGAATAACTTGACTTTGGTTGGATTTGTTTTGTTTTACAGGAAGAACCACCCAATAAAAAGAAACGTCTGGATTTGTCAGCGGGCTGGATTGGTGAGTAACGCCTTAGTAATTTTTAATTATATGCCTGAGGAGTGCACGCAAGTTATCAGTGCTACAAATGATAAAAGGGAGATCAGCTTAGTGTAATAAAATCAAAAAGCGTGCTGTTATTTGACTTCAGTGTGTGTGATTTAATGACAAAAATTTGCTGACCCTCAAGTTTATTAGTCACAAGTAAACTTGCATTAACGCGGCAATGAAGTTACTGTGAAAATCCCCCAGTCATTACACTCCAATGCCTGTTTGGGTACACTGAGAGAGAACTTAGCATGGCCAGTGCACCTAACCAGCACATCTTTTGGACTGTAGTAGGAAACCCAAGCAGACATGGGGAGAACATGCAGACACCACACAGACAGTGACCCAAGTGGGGAATTAAACCTGAGTCCTTGGTGCTGCAAGGCAGCAGTGCTAATCACTGTGCCACACAGTGGCACATAGAGCAAGCTGCAGGTAGCAGTGCCAAACACTGTTGCACCCCTCATTCCCCCTCCCATCAGCAACAGAGAAGAATGGAAAATGTAACTGAGGATTCCCATTCTTCCCAGCTGTCCCATTTCACACATCCCAACAATTGGTGTGAATGCTCTCTGCCACCCTGCTGGGTGCTAATGGCAGGAGAGAGTTGTGGTAAAATAAACTGGCTGATTACTCTTTCTTTTACCTTCCAGCTGGTGATGTTGCTTTACTGGATGACATGGACGAGATTGAAGTGTATGGGAATGAGGCCCAGTCTGGCACTCAGCTAGCCACCTATTCCTTTGAGGTAGGCTCTGATTTGCTGGATGTCACAGCTGATCAATAGAGTACTGTAAGAGTGCCCAAACTTATCATCTCATTTATATTAATGTGACATAATTCAGTCTGTAAATCTGCAGAGGAGGGCTCACACATACCAACTTATTCTCATTGTGTTTTCACGGCTGGATAGGGAGGGAGCAGTCTCTGCAGGGCTGCAGGATCATTCTGTGATGCCCTGAGGCAGAAATTCCTGACAGAACTCAGTGATGAAAGAGAAATAGATCATGAAAATACACAATCAATGGAAACAGTTTGCAAAGAATGACAGTGGAGAGGGCTTTGGGGCTTTAGTGTTCAGTGGTGATGAGAAAGGCAAATATAATGTTGGAATTTCACTCAGCATCCAGGATTTGCTGGTTTGGACACTTCATTGCTTTCCCCCAACGTCTTAGTTCCTGTATTTTAACTGATCAGTGGAATGGAGAGACCAGATTTGAAATGGGATTCAGGAGAGGGCGGGGGGGAAGGCAACGGCCTAGTGATATTCTCGCTAGACTATTAGTCCAGAAACTTAGCTATTGTTCTGGGGACCCGGGTTTGAATTCAATGAAAAAATGCCTGGAATTAAAAATCTACTGATGATCATTGTTGATTGTCGGGAAAACCCATCTGGTTCACTGATGTCCTTTAGGAAAGGAAACCTGCCATTCTTACCCTGGTCTGACCTACATGTGACTCCAGAGCCACAGCAATGTGATTGGTTCTTAACTGCCCTCTTATCAACGGCAACTAGGGATGGGCAATAAATGCTGGCCAGTCAGTGATGCCCGTGTCACATGAATGAATAAAAGAAAGCAGAATCTCTCGGCCAAGGGAGCATGGATTCAGCGGATCTGTAGTGAGGCAGAGGTGAAAGGGTGATCTTTGGGACTGGCCCGGTGGTTAAAGATAGTAATTTGTGCTCCTTCTATCGTTCTGCATGCTGAAGACAATAGGAAGGTGAGAGTTGATGGATAGTGGGGGCTAGTTTGTTTCATCATGGATAACCGGCCTCCAGTAGCTTGTTTGTTTGGGGGAGGTGGTGTGGATTGTCCAGAGTTACTCCTGAAACTACCAGTTTATTGGTATCTGAGATGGTTAGTGTTTGTAAATGGTTTGGGGAGATTGGTACGTAAGATACTGGATGGTGTGAACACTGACAGACCTGAAGGTCTTCCTTAGATTTGGCAACTATGAATGTGGTTTATGGATGTGAAAGTTTTGTCATTTGCCACGTTCTTGCACAAATTGGTAGAAAAAGAAAATCAAATGTTTGTTTATATCACAACTGATCCCACCTCAGACATTGTTTCTTCGTGTACATTGAATTAGCTCTGACAAACATTCCTTAAAGCTTGTTCACCTGGATTACAGGTTCAAATCTCTGTGTGGGATGAGACCCAGAACCTTGAACCACACAAAGCTGGTTTGAATTGCTTGTGTTTAGAAATGACCTCAGGGTTGAAACTTGCTGCACTGTCTGAGTGATTTCCCTCCTGTGTTTGTGTAGGTCTGTGACAGTATATTGAATATTGGCCCCTGTGTAAATGCTTCAATGGGAGAACCAGCTTTCCTTTCTGAAGAGGTGAGTAAGAACTGGTTGTTTAAATATTCAGCAAGCCTCATTGTATCGGAGTGAGAGTGCGCAGGGAGAGACAGGTTGCCACAACAGAAAAAGGAAGTGGGGAGGTGAAGCAACAGGTGGAATAATGTACCTGGTTTATTTCTCGTTTGCAGAGTTGGGTTTTCAAGAAAACGAAGACAGAACCATGGAAGCTTGTGCATACCCCGGCTGAAAGCTCTCGAGCTGTCAGTTGTGGTTGCTGATTCTGTTCCACTGTTTGAACTGGAGTTTGGTGTCTGGTCAAAGTGACGCTAAACTTGATAGCTCACAGTGAGATAGTAAGGTTGTGGATGGCTAAAGTTTTGGTAGTCTCAGCAAAAGATCCTGTCCCAAGTCTAAGTTAGAAGTCTCACAATATCAGGTGATCAAGGAGCAGTGCTCCAAAAGCTCGTGATTCCAAATAAACCTGTTGGACTTTAACCTGGTGTTGTGAGACTTCTTAATGTCGGCATCTCTACCTCAAGTTTAAGTTGTGCAATTGAAGATGTGAACTCTTTGCTGTCCTTGGAGTTAGATGAGGAAGTAGCCCCTGTCTGGGACAGTCAGGGAGCAGCATTAACTGTTCACTCTAGTACCCAGAAGTCCGGAGCATGGAGCGCCTCTCACTCCTCCGCACTATCGTTTGAAGGGAGCATTGTGGCAATGACAGAAAGTAAACTGGGAAAAATGCATTCTTATTGGACTTTGTCGAATCATTGGGAAATATTTCCAAATACAAGTGACACATTAGGTGCATTCTGTTTAATAGCTTTTATTTCATTTTAGTTTCAGAATAACCCAGAACCTGACTTGGAGATAGTTGTGTGTTCAGGATATGGAAAGAATGGTGCACTCTCTGTTCTACAGGTAATAAATGATACACTTTCTTCGGGTATCAGTTCACATGCTGGTAGCCAGTTTGAATGTAAAGGGTTGTTATTTGTGATACAATCTCTCTTTATCTTATGTGTGCTTGTCTTTATTGTGGTTACTACCATAGTCAATGCTTTCGCCTTTGTAACAAGTTTCATACAAATACCCACTCCTTCCTGCAGTCTCAGTGCTTTGAAGCCAAAGCTCATTTCACAACTCAAATAGTGCAATTTCTGAACATCCGTCAATCTGCGTCCACTTTATTATTTATCTTCTCTATGCATCTCAATTTGTCCTGGACTGGGGATCTTGGCTCTTTCTCTGCATTTATAAAAATGCATAGACTCTTTGCCAGAGGATCGGTGAGTTTATTCAAAAGTAGGTTTCTCTGATCACAAAGACTCCAGTTTTGATTCCGTTTATGCTGAATTAGGTGGTATTAACTGACTGTCTTTGTCATTGAGCCATACATACGTTTTGGCCCATGAGGTCTGCACGGACAAAACTACACTGAATCTACATTAATCCCATTTTTCAGCCTTTGGTGGCACAGTGGTTAGAGTTGCTGTCTCACAGCGCCAGGGACCAGGATTCAATTTTGGCTTCAGGTCACTGTGTGGAGTTTGCACGTTCTCCCTATGTCTGCATGGGTTTCCTCCCACAGTCCAAAGATATGCAGGTTTGATTGATTGGACACGCTAAATTGCCCCTTAGTGTCAGTGAGATTAGCAGAGGTTGTGGAGATAGGGTCTGGGTAAGATTGTTGTTGGTGCAGGCTCAATGGGCTGAATGACCTCTTCTGCACTGTAAAGGTTCTATGATTCTGTCATAGAGTTGTTCAAGTAACAAGTTTGTTCCTGAGGGTTAACAGACATTACCAAGCAATGCCAGCACTGTGAGTTCATTTCCTGTATCAGCTCACTCTGACAGAGTAGCTTACCCAGGCTCTCTCCCCCACTCTATCCCTGCAACTCCACACATTTCCCATGGCCAATCCACCTAGCCTGCACACCTTTGAACTGTGGGAGCCTTCATAACACACGACAACGCAGAGTCGCTGAGCAGAAACTGATAGCCAAGTTCCGCACACATGAGGACAGCCTCAGCCGGATTTTGGGTTCATGTCACACTATCTGTAACCTCCATGACTTGCCTGGGCTTGTAAAATCTCACTAACTGTCCTAGAACAAAAAAAAAGAACATTACAGCGCAGAACAGGCCCTTCGGCCCATGATGTTGCGCTGACCAGTTACAAAACAATGACCCACTAACCTAAACCAATCCCTTTTCGTCCATAAACCTATCCACGGATCTCTTAAACGCCCCCAAACTAGGCGCATTTACAACTGCAGCAGGCAGGGCATTCCAATCCCTCACCACCCTCTGGGTAAAGAACCTACCCCTGACATCCGTCCTATAACTACCCCCCCTTAATTTAAAGCCATGTCCCCTCGTGCTAGCTTTCTCCATCCGAGGAAAAAGGCTATTACTATCCACCCTATCTAAACCTCTAATCATCTTATATGTTTCAATAAGATCCCCTCTTAGCCGCCTTCTTTCCAGCGAAAACAACCCCAAATCCCTCAGCCTCTCCTCATAGGACCTCCCCTCCATACCAGGCAACATCCTGGTAAACCTCCTCTGCACCCTCTCCAAAGCCTCCACATCCTTCCTGTAATGTGGGGACCAGAACTGCACACGGTACTCCAAGTGCGGCCGCACCAGAGTTGTGTACAGTTGCAACATAACGCTGCGACTCCTAAATTCAATCCCCCTACCAATAAACGCCAAGACACCGTATGCCTTCTTAACAACCTTATCTACTTGATTCCCAACTTTCAGGGATCTATGTACACATACACCTAGATCCCTCTGCTCATCCACACCTGGCTGGAGCCAATACCCATCTCTTTAACTTGTGTGTGGCCCTCTCTCCACTCACATTGTACTTTTAAGACTTGATTACCTGTAAAGATTCGCATTCCAACCGTTATCTTTTGTGTCTGTATATGCCCTGTTTGTGAACACAAGTCCTCACTCGCCTGATGAAGGAGCAGCGCTCCGGAAGCTTATGCTGCCAAATAAACCTGTTGGACTTTAATCTGGTGTTGCGAGACTACTTACTGTGCCTGCCTCAGTCCAATGCCGGCATCTTCACATCTGTGGAAGTAAACCAGAGCACCCAGAAGAAACGCAGGCAGACACAAAGAGAATGTGCAAACTCCACACAGATAATGACCCAAGGAGGGAATTGAACCTGGGTCCCTGGAGCTGTGAGACAGCAGTGCTAACCACTGTGCCACCATGCTGCTATTCTAGATTTTCCCCTTTTCTGTCAGTTGAGAGTCATAGAGACTGTATGTTAGCTCATGTTTCCTGCAGTTAGAAGCTATTAATTCTGTTACAAAAACTGGTTAGCTAATTCTTGCATTGAACTGTGACAGTAAGAAAAACATTTAATAACTGAAACTGGGACAAGGGGATTCTGGAAGCCTTGTGGAGTTTGTGTTATGATTAGCATATCATAGAATCCCTACAGTGCAGAAAGAGGCCCCTTGCTTTGTTACATGCTGCAGCTTCCTTCCATTGTGGGGTTTTTGAATGACAGCAGTAATATTGACTTCCATGGCTTATTTTCTTAGTAGGAAATGGCATGTTCTCTGGCTGTGTTTATTATAATGTGGGTATGCCGGCGTTGGACTGGCGTAAACACGGTAAAAAGTCTGACAACACCAGGTTTTAGTCCAACCGATTTATTTGATAATAGACTCACAAGCTTTCGAGGTTTCCCTCTTCGTCAGGTGAATGGAGAGTTCTGAATGGAGAGGCCAGAACTCTCCATTCACCTGACGAAGAGGGAAACCTCGAAAGCTTGTGAGTCTATTATCAAATAAATCGGTTGGACTAAAACCTGGTGTTGTCAGACTTTTTACTGTGTCTATTATACCCAGCTTAGAGAGTTACACCTCCAACTCTGGGCAAAGTAAGAATAGCCAGTTTAGAGGAGCAAGGGTACTTTAAGTTGATCATAACACTTCTCCAAAGCATCTGTGAGAAATGTGAAATATGCTGTTTGAATGTAAAATTTTAGAGATTCTGGGCAGGATTTTCCAGCTGCACTCTCCCTGAAACTGGAAAATCCCATCCGAGGTTAATGGACCTTTCCATGGTCCGCCCCTCGCCCATTCTGATTCCCATGGTGGATGGAACAGGAACATTCACCTCTCTGTCTCACCAGCCAGAATTTTTCTATCAAACTCTGATGTCTTTCTGAAAAGAAGGTAAAAGCAGAAAACCTAGTTATTAGCTACAGTTTTGCCTGAACTGTTTAAAGAAACCCATAGGTTGTGGCATTAACCAGGTGAAATCCAATACTCCTATTAGTCTAGAGAAGCTTGCAGTAACAATTATAATTTGCCTCTAATCCGTGGAGCTATTTTTGCCACTTCCCCGCATGATATTCCCCAAGCAGCAGTCTAAATCGGAGAAGCCAGCTCAGTAGCCAGGCACTGCAACAATAACCTTATTCAGCTGCGAGGCACACCCAGTGGAAATTTTGTGAATAAACTAATCATATAAATCTCTGTTTTTCTTTTTAAACAGCGAAGTATTCGTGCCCAGGTTGTCACAACCTTTGAACTTCCTGGTTGCCATGATATGTGGACAGTGATTGCCTCTGATAAGAAAGATGAGGTAAACGCCAAGGTAAGAGGGAGAATCAATGTTTAGTTTTTGTTTACATGTAACTTCTATATCTGGAACAAAAGACAGCTGTAATTGTAATGATTAATGTCATGGTGTCAGGGGAAGAGAAATTCAAATACGTGGGTGGTAAAGGAGAATGTTGTTCACCCGATTACCATTTCCCCCTCTGTATCAGGACACTTCCCAGTTTGTATAATTATTTTGCTGCACTGTCTTTCTAAATTAATCTTCTGTGCAGTGTTAACATTGTAATTACAAGACAATCTGTTCTCCAAATCACTAATGTGGCATAATTTGGAGTATTGTACACCTGTTAAAATGAAATGTTTGTCGTGTGGTTAATATTATCTGCACAGAAACTAAATAAAGCTGATTTATTTCAAAGCCTTATCAGTGACATATCACCCTTGTAAATTTCTCAATTTGTGATTCACTTGCCTGTGTTAGTGACCAGATCAGAAGCTTCAAGGTACATTACACAGTCAGCCTGGACCCCAACTTTTATATTTGATTTTGGCATTAAGTTTTTAAGTTTAAATTAATCAGTTAGTGTCACAGGTATTTACCATTTATATAGATGATCTGGAGGAGGGAACCGAGTGTAGGGTGTCGAAATTTGCTGATGACACCAAGATTGGGGGAAAGGCAAATTGTGCGGAGGGTGTGGAGAGTCTGCAGAAGGATCTAGATAGGCTGGGCGAATGGGCCAGGAAATGGCAAATGGAATTTAATGTTGGCAAGTGTGAGGTGGTCCACTTTGGTAGGAATAATGGTAGGAAGGATTATTACTTACGTGGCGAAAAACTGCAGCAGGCGACGGTGCAGAGGGACCTCGGGGTCCTTGTGCATGAGTTGCAAAAACCCAGCCTGCAAGTGCAGCAGGTGGTCAGGAAGGCGAATGGGATGCTGGCCTTCATAGCGAGGGGGATTGAATATAAAAGTAGGGAGGTCTTGCTGCAGCTGTATAGGGCATTGGTGAGGCCGCAGCTGGAGTACTGTGTGCAGTTTTGGGCGCCGCACCTGCGCAAGGATATTTTGGCCCTGGAGGGAGTGCAGAGGAGGTTTACTAGGCTGATACCGGAGTTGAGGGGGTTGAGCTATGAGGAGAGGCTGAATAAACTAGGCTTGTACTCGTTAGAGTTTAGAAGAATGAGGGGAGATCTCATTGAGACGTATAAGATGATGAATGGGATGGATAGGATAGAGGTGGAAAGACTCTTCCCGCTCAAAAAAGACAGTAGGACTAGGGGGCACAGCCTCAAGATAAAGGGGGGGCGGTTCAGAACGGAGTTGAGGAGGAACTTCTTCACTCAAAGGGTGGTGAATCTCTGGAATTCTCTGCCCGTTGAAGTGGTGGAGGCTGCCTCGCTAAATATTTTTAAGAAGCGGGTTGATGGGTTTTTGATAAGAGAGGGGATTAAGGGTTATGGGGAGAGGGCGGGAAAGTGGAACTGAGCCACGACAGATCAGCCATGATCTTATTGAATGGCGGGGCAGGCTCGAAGGGCCAGATGGCCTACTCCTGCTCCTATTTCTTATGTTCTTATGTTCTTATGTTCTTACATTAACACTGCAATTAAGTTACTGTGAAAATCCCCTACTTGCCACACTCGGGCGCCTGTTGGGGTACACTGAGGGAGAATTTAGCATGGCCAATGCACCTAACCAGTACGTCTTTCAGACTATGGGAGGAAACTGGAGCACCCAGAGGAAACCCACGCAGACATGGGGAAAACTTGCAGACTCCACATAAACAGTGACCTAAGCCAGGAATCGAACCCGGGTCCCTGGCTTTGTGAGGCAGCAGTGCTAACCACTATGCCACCATGCCACCCTTGTTGCACATAGGGCGAGGATAAGGTGATTCACTCCAGGTATGAGGCAGTTAATTCATTAGGAAGTTATTATCCAAACAAGCTTTATTTAAGAACGCAGTTACAATATAACAGAAATAATCACCAATTAAAATACTTAAACATGAAAAAGTGTAATTCTTAACAGTTGGCTATCTCTATACTTGCAATTTAAAGCAACGTCCCCTAGAGAATTAGCACAAAAACAGATATGCTCACTTAAAATCATAGAATCTCTGCAGTGCAGAAGGAGGTCATTCAGCCCATCGAGTCTGCACTGACAACAATCCCACCCAGGCCCTATCCTTGTAACTCCAGTGTAATCCCCCTGACACTAAGATCCAAGCCCACCCAGACGTGTTCCCCATAACACCAAGTATTTTCCCCTTTAATCCATCTAACTTGCACAACTTTGGACTGAGGGGAAACCCGAGCACCTGGAGGAAACCTGCACGGACACAGGGAGAATATGCAAACTCCACACAGACAGTCACTCGAACCTGAGTCACTGGCGCTGAGAGGCAGCAGTGCTAACCACTGCGTCACCGTGCCACACCCAGTAGGATGGTGTTGGGATGGTACAGTTTACTCTGTTTCTTGGCAGCAGTAAACCCTAAGCTGAGTGAATACCTGCAGAAGGCCTGAAATTTCCAATGGTTGTGATAGTGGAATCTGCAGTTAAAACTGATTGCCAGAATAGTTTTGAGGCAGATTAAATGGCACTTTTTAAGTCCTCAGGACATCCCAAAACAAAGTAATTATTTTTGTAGTGATCGACAAACAGAGTATCTAGCCTGTGCGCAGTCAGAGCATACAGCTGAAATGGGGTGTATGCAATTGGCTGAGAACATTGTGATGAGCTCCCACTTCCTGTACAACTCAATATTTTCTATACTGCAATCTTTCCTAATCTGTAATTCCCTGTTAAATTGTTAGGATCAGACCACTGATGGAGAGAAGGCAGAGAAGGAATCCAAAGAGGTCCTCCCAGAGGAAGATGTGAAAAAGCACGGTTTCCTCATTTTAAGTCGCGAAGACTCGACAATGGTGGGTGTTGTATTCTGAATCATCTTCGAGTTCCTTTCCTCCCTCTCAGTGGTCCAGGAAGTTCATTGTGTTCTTGTGCGTGTCTGCATTCCTCAGTTATACTAATTACTGACAGATTTGTTCATGGGTTCAGTTTGTTAATTGATTTATTATTGTTCCCTGGGAATTAACCATCTACTGAAGAAAGAGAGAATTTGCATTTATTTAAGCACCTTTCATAATCTGAAGGAACTCCAAAGCTCTTTAAGGCACTGAAGAAATGTAGTAATTGTTACAAAATAGGAAATACTTGGCTGGGAATCCTGCAGCGAGTAACTCAAGTCGTGACTCCCCAGAGCCTGTCCCCCACATACAACGCACAAGTCAGGAATGTGATGGAATACTCCCCGCTTTCCTGGATGGGTGCAGCTCCAAAAACACTCAAGAAGCTTGAAACCATCCAGAACAAAGTTGCCCACTCGATTGGCACCCTCTTTCCCCTCTTCAACATTCACTCCCTCCACTGACAAACAGTGGCAGCCCTATGTAACATCCACAAGATCCTCAGCAACCCACCCAGGCCCCTTCGACAGCACCTGCCAAACTCGCAACGTTTGCCATTTGGAAGGACAAGGGTAGCAGATGCATCGGAACACAGCAACCTGCAAGTTCCCTTCCAAGCCATGCTTGACTTGGAAATATATTGGCTGTTCCTTCACTGTCACTGGGTCAAAATCCTGGAACTCCCTTCCTCTCAGCACTGTGAGTGTACCTACACCTCTGGGACTGCAGCGGTTGAAGAAGGCAGCTAACCATCAACTTCACAAGGGGTAATTAGGGTTGGGCAACAAATGCTGGCTTAGCCAGTGACTCCCACATCTCAGGAAAGAACAGAATAAAATGACACCCAGCAAAGTCTTCCCGATAAGTGAGGCAAATGGCGGATTTTAGTGATGTGGGGAATAAATGATGCCCAGGACACTAGGCATACGCTTCAAATAGCACTGTGGAATCTTTTGCATTTATTTGAGAGGGAAGACAGGATTTCCTTAGCTTCTCATCTGAAAGCCTACACCTCGAACATTACAACATTCCTTCAGTACTGTACTCAAATATATCAAAGACCAAAAACAGTATAGCACAGGAACAGGCTCTTCAGCCCACCAAGTCTGTGCTGACACAAATGTCTCTCTACTCTAATATTTTCTTCCCTCTACGTGGTCCATATCCCTCTATTCCCTGCCTATTCATGTATCTATCCAGATGCCTCTTGAGTGTTGTTATTGAATCTGCTTCCACCACCTCCAGCAGCGCATTCGGTGCATTCACCATCCTCCATCTGAAAGATTTGTCCCTTACATCTCTTTTAAACTTTTCCCCCTCCCACTTTCAACCTATGTCCCTGAGCAATTGACCCTTCAACTCTGGGGGGGAGAAAAAGACTAGGGATCCATTCCCCAGCCCCCCAAACTTCCGACAAACCAATGAAAACAATCTGAATTTGTTCAATCTTCCTTCATAGGCCATATCCTCCAAACCGGGCAACGTCCTGATAAATCTCTTCTGCACCCTTTCCATTGCATCAACATCTTTAAGGTAGTGTGGCAACCAGAATTGTACACAATACTCCAAATGCGTCCTAACCAAAGTCCTATACAGCTATTGCATGATTGTCCAATTCCTATACTCAACATCTCAACCACTGAAGGCCAGCATGCCACACGCCTTCTTGACCACCTTGTCCACATGAGTTGCCACCTTCAGGGAACTATGGATCTGTGTGCCTAGATCCCTCTATATGCTATGTTGACCCAGCTTTTATGCTCAGGCCTGTAGGGTAGGGATTGAAATCACAAGTTCCCGATTCAGAGAGTACTCCACCGAGCCGCAATGAAAACTTGAAACGTGGCAGTGGAAATAAGTATATAAGTTTGTTCTATGTTTTATGTTTTCCTCTCGTTAATTGGCAGATCCTGCAAACTGGTCAGGAAATCATGGAGCTGGATGCCAGCGGCTTTGCCACACAGGGCCCAACCATTTTTGCAGGAAATATTGGGGACAATAAATACATTGTGCAAGTTTCTCCTTTAGGGATTCGGTTATTGGAAGGCGGTGAGTATTTGGGAACTTTGTGGAGGCACTCAGCAATTGCAGACATTATTAAACTCCCCGTCAGCAACTGGTTCCAATTTTAACTTTCTTTTAGCTACGTTCATTTTTTAAAAAGGGGGGAAGAGATAGCCTGAGTAATTCCAGGCAATTCCAGTCCAATCAGCCTAACCTCAGTGGTGGTAAAATTATTGGGTAAGTTTCTGAGATTATATAATTTTTCACTTCGAGACATGAATTAAAGACAGTCAGCATGGATTTGTTTAGGAAAGGTCATAGCTGACTAACATGATTGACTATTTGGATATAGTTTGATTTTTGACTTGATTTATTATTGTCACATGTATTAGTAAACAGTGAAAATCTGTGTTTCTTGTGTGCTATGCAGACAAAGCATACCATTCATAGAGAAGGAAAGGAGAGAGTGCAGAATGTAGTGTTACAGTCATAGCTAGGGTGTAGAGAAAGATCAACTTAATGCAAGGTAGGTCCATTCAAAGGTCTGATGGCAGCAGGGAAAGAAGCTGTGCTTGAGTTGGTTGGTACATGATCTCAGATTTTTGTATGTGTTTCCCGATGGAAGAAGATAGAAAAGAGAATGTCCTGAGTGCATGGGGTCCTCAATTATGTTGGCTGCTTTTCCAAGGCAGAAAGTGTAGATGGAGTCAATGGATGCGAGACTGGTTTGCGTGATAGATTGGGCTACATTCATGACCTTTTGTAGTTCCTTGTGGTTTTGAGCAGAGCAGGAGCCATACCAAGCTGTGATACAAGCAGAAAGAATGCTTTCTATGGTGCATCTGTAAAAGTTGGTGAAAGTCATAGCGGACATGCCAAGTTTCTTTAGTCTTCTGAGAAAGTAGGGGCGTTGGTGGGGCTTTCTTAACTATAGCATCAGCATGGAGGGACTAGGACAGGTTATTGATGATCTGGACACACAAACCTGAAGTTCTCGACCATTGTAGTGGTACAGTGAATTCAATCCTGAGAAGTGTGTGGCAATGTGTTTGATGAAGACAAACCGTGCGAGGGATTGTACAGTATAGCATTCTGAAAAGTGGAGAGGAACAGAGTGTATGCTCACAGATCCCTGAAGTTGCAGGACAGGTTTAGAAGGGACTTGGGATACATTGCATTATCAGCTAAGAGCTAGGATTTCAGAGCAGGGATGTTATGCTGGAAGTGTATAAATCACTAGTTTGACCACAGCTAGACTGCTTTGTGTTACAGGAAGGATGTGATCTCACAAGGAAATTCTTTTTGGGAATGTTGAATTTTGGGTATGAGGACAGATCTAATAGGTCGGACTTGTTTTCTTTGGAACAGAAGGGAAATTTCATTGAAGCTCATGGAATTATGAGGGACCTGGATAGCGTGGATAAGAAAGCCCTATTTCCCTTAGCAGAGAGATCAGTAACCAGGGGGCATAGATTTAAAGTAATTGGTGGAAGGATTAGAGGGTGGTGGGGTCTGGAATGCATAAAACATTACAGCAAACTTACATACTTATTTCGACTGCAACCTTTCAACAGCTTCTTTCCCTGCTACCATCAGCTACAGGATGGTGGGGTCTGGAATGCATTGTCTGAAGGGGTGGCAGAGATGGACACCTTGATTGCATTAAATAAAAAGCATTTGGATATGCAGTTGAGATGCTGTAACAGGCAGACCCATAGCTTTTTTTGTTCATGGCATGTCAGTGTTGGTGACAAGGGCAGCATTTATTGCCCATCCCGAGAGAGCAGTTAGAAGTCAACCACATTGCTGTGGCTCTGGAGTCACATGTAGGCCAGACTGGGTAGGGACAGCAGATTTCCTTCCCTAAAGGACATTAGTGAACCAGATGGGGTTTTATGACAATCGCTGATATTTTATGATTGCCATTACTTGGACTAGGTTTTAATTCCAGAGTTTTCTTTCATTAATTACATTTAAATTCTACCAGTTGCCTTGGTGTGAATTGAGCCTCAGATCCTTGGCCGTGGCCTCTGCATTATTAGGTCCAGTGATAATTACGACTGTGCCACTACCTCCCTAAGTTGGAAAGTTGTATTAACCGATAGCTCTTTTGCAGCTGTTATGGACAGAGTGGTGGGACTTTCTGCTGCTTGCACAGTGTGTTTTGCAGCGATAGGAGCAACTCGCCAATGGCCGGTGGCGGGATCTTCTCATTCTGCTGCAGTCAGTGGGTTTATTCCTCACTGGGGAGCTTGTGGCAGGGATCACCATCAGTTGCACCAAAAGATCTCACTGGCAGGAGAGGCTGGAAAATTTCAGTGAATGAGCCGATTGGCCCCTTCCTCTCCCATTAATCTTGTATGTTTGCTTCAAGTCTGAATTTAACCAGGGATAGAGTTTATTAATTAGTCACAAATATCTTACATTCACACTGCAATGAAGTTACTGTGAAAATCCCCTAGTCGCTACATTCCGGCGCCTGTTCGGGCACACTGAGGGAGAATTTAACATAGCCAATGCACCTAACCAGCACATCTTCAGACTGAGAGAAAACCAGAACACCTAGAGAAAACCCACACAGACACAGGGAGAACTTGCGGGTTCCACACAGGCAGTGACCCAAATCGGGAATTGAACCCAGGTCCATAGCGCTGTGAGGCAGCAGTGCTAACCACCCTGCCACCTGCATATGTAAATTTAACATTGAACGGTACCATGGTGTGAAAAGCTTTTGTTCTTATCCTGTCCTTTAACGGAAAGATGATCTCCCATTGGGCTGTCATTCAACCTTTCTCCTAAGATGGTTCTATATATGTGATCCTGAGAAGTTTCTGAGGTTTGATTGGGTTCGAGTCCAGCCCTAAGCCTGCCTATACATGGATATGCGAGGAGCCATTGAAAGGCAATTAGCAGTCAGTCAATCCTGCATGCTCCAGCCCAGCACACTGACATGGGTTTGTGTCCATTTGTGTCATGGAGATCAGTTAGGGGAGATGGTGGCCGTAATGGTAATCATAGTAAGAAGTCTGACAACACCAGGTTTAAGTCCAACTGATTTATTTGATAGTAAACTCACAAGCTTTTGAGGTTCCCCTCTTTGTCAGGTGAATGGAGAGTTCTGGCCAGAACTCTCAGGTAATATCAGACTTCTTACTGTGTTTACCCCAGTCCAACGCCAGCATCTCCACATCACGTAATGCTAATGCCAGTGGACTGATAACGTAAGGGCCCAGGTTAATTCCCTGAAGACATCGCTTCAAAACCTCCCCCCCTCCCCCCCACAGCAGCTGGTAGAATCCAGAATTAAAAGCTAGTCTCAGGATTGGTGAGCATGAGACTATCATCAACAGTCGTAAAATCCATATGGTTCACTAATGTCCTTTGGGGAAGGAAATCTGTTATCTTTACCTGCTCTGGTCTACATGTGACTCCAGAGCAGATTTCTGAAATGCCCTAGCAAGCCACCCAGCTCAAGGGCAATTAGGGATGGGCAATAAATGCTGGCCCAACCCCTGATGCCTACACCTCATGAAAGAATAGAAAGAAAGATGCACTTATTCTCCAGCGTAGTTTAGATGGAATTGTCTCTGTTCTGATGCCCTTGCAATTTTTGCTGCTCCCAAGTGCCACTTACATTCTGTTCTCACAGTGAACCAGCTGCATTTCATACCTGTGGATCTGGGTTCCCCAATTATGCACTGTGCAGTGTGCGATCCTTATGTCGTAATAATGAGCGGCGAAGGTCAAGTGACAATGTTTGTACTGAAGCGTGATACATATGGAGGAAACACCCACAGGCTGACCATGCAGAAACCACAGATACATATGGTATGTATTCCTGTTAAGACTTGTTTGAGGTTGGGAGCGTGAACATATTCCCTGAACGTGTGTTACCAGCGGACGGAGCAATGTGCTTGAATGGATTGTAGGTCTGAGATTGGGACGCAATGCTTTAACATTGACTGTCCAAACCCTCCCCATTTCCTAGCATCGATGAATTTAACCTCTGAGGAGAACAAGAATACGGGGAGGCGATGGCCTAGTAGTATTATCTCTAGACTATTAATCCAGAAATTCAGCTAACTTTCTGGGGACCAGGGCTCGAATCCCACCATGGTGGATGGTGGAATTTGAATTCAATAAAAAAAAAATCTGGAATTAGGAATCTACTGAAGACCATGAAACTATTGTTGACTGTCAGAAAAAACCCATCTGATTCACTAATGCCTGTTCCGTCTCTAGCAGAACAATCTAATTAGCTCCCTGCTTTTCCCCATTGCCATGGACATTTTTCACATTCAAGTATGTATCTAACGAATTTCCTTTACAACCTTATTATTATGTCTGTTTTCCCAGTGTATTCAAATCATCATTAATTTCTGCATAAAAATATTCTTTGTCCCCTTTTGCTAATTGCTTTAAATCCATTTCCTTTGATTATGGACCCACCCAGACCAGGTATTTAACCCAGCACAGACCAGACAATCAGCTTAGCACCTAGCATATTTTGGTCGAATGGGGCAATACAAAATAAATGGGTACAATTCAAAAGGGAATATCTTGGGAGTGGGGTGTTATCTGACCACAGTTATTAAAGGTGTAAGAACAGGTTGAGAAAGTGGTTGAAAAGGCATATAGGGATCCTGTGCTTTATAACTGGAGCTCATAATATTCCAGTTGGGACCAAGTCAAAGACAACATGAACTCCTTGCTTTTGTGCTTTATTTGGAGTCGGAACAGGCACAGTGGGTTGAATGAACATAACATAAGAAATAAGAACAGGAGTAGGCCATCTAGCCCCTTGAGCCTGCTCTGCCATTCAATAAGATCATGGCTGATCTGATAGTGGCTTACATTTGTGCAGTAAGATATCTATGAAGGTCTCAGCAGCACGAGTGTCTAAGGCTGGATTTGTCTCATTAATATTCAGCGACTCCTGCTGCAAGTGCAGGTGGTTGGGCTGATGTTAGCTCAGGATTGGACCAGATTTGCTTGCAATTTCCCCTTTGCTGTGGAAGCATTCACCACTGTTTAACTGACAACTTGGTTCCACTGGCTCCCATTAGCCATGATGTGGAAATGCCGGTGTTGGACTGGGGAAGCACAGTAAGAAGTCTCAACACCAGGTTAAAGTTCAACAGGTTTATTTGGTAGCACGAGCCACAAGCTTTCAGAGCACTGCTGATTCATCAGGTGAGTGGGAGTTCTGTTTACAAACAGGACATATAAAGACACAAACTCAATTTACAAAATAATGGTTGGAATGTGAGTCTTTACAGGGAATCAAGTCCTAAAGGTACAGACAATGTGAGTGGAGAGAGCGTTAAGCACAGGTTAAAGAGATGTGTATTGTCTCCAGCTAGGATAGTTAGTTGGACTTTAACCTGGTGTTATGAGACTTCTTACTGTCCCATCAGCTAGTCAGGGTGGAGGAAAGAAATAGCAAGAAATTTAAGGGTGAAATTTATTTGATTTAGTCCGTAAGGAGGTAGTGGTATTGTCACTGGGCTAGTAATCCAGAGACCTAGGGTAATGCTCTGGGGGCCCAGGTTCGAATTCCACCATGGCACATGGTGAAGTTTGAATTCAGTAAAAGTCTGGAATGAGAAGTCTAATGACCATGAAACCATTATTGTCAAGCGCCTTCAGGAAGAGCAAGAACAGGAAGTTTACCTTTGTCACAGTCATGTTGATATCTTTTGTGATTTTGATAAAAGCTCTTTCCTCATTTAGAACATAGAACATTACAGCGCTTGATCTTTATTTTCTATGATTCTATAGAATCTAAGGTGTCAAGAGGGATGGGGAGAGCTGAGGAGTATGGTATTGAGATAGGGGATCAGTCATGATGTTATTGAATGGTGGAGCAGGTTCGAAGGGTCAATGGCCTACTCCCATTTTCTGTGTTGATCATAGAATCCTACAGAGCAGGAGAAGGCCATTTGGCCCATCGAGTCTACACCAACTACAATCCCTCCCAGGCCCTATCCTCGTAAGCCCATTAATCCCCTAACACTAAGGGGCAATTTTAGCATGGCCAATCAAGCTAACACCCACATCTTTGGACTGTGGGAGGAAACAGGAGCACCTGCAGGAAACTCACGCTGACATGGGGAGAAAGTGCAGACTCCACATGGTAACCATGGTCCCTGGTGCTGTGAGGCAGCAGTGCTAACCACTGTGCCACCCTCCTTTACTCCTGTTCATAGTCAGTGTACAGATTTCTACTCTTTGTGTCTCGTATTTACACATGGAGTTGAAAGGTTGGTGTTTATGTTACATTGCCCTTGTCAGATATTTGTTATTTCCAGGGTTGTACTAACTGTATTCTTCTTTTGATTTATTATTATCACATGAATTAGTATACAATGAAATATATTGTTTCTTGCATGCTATACAAAGAATATCGTTCATAAAGAAGGAAAGAAGAGAATGTAGTGTAGTTTAAAAGAGTTAGAATGAAGTTTTAGAAATATAGAAAGTGTTTAGAAGATAGAATTAGAAGGTAAGGTTGCAACAAGTTGCTTTGCTCTAACGCCAACTTGAGGGCTGATTCTACACTGCATGGGCTGATAGTTGAATGGACTGAAACATGTAAATTTCTCTTATCCAGTTGTCAAAAGTGATTGCTCTCTGTGCATACCGTGATATCAGTGGGATGTTCACCACAGAAAGCCGAGCCTCTGTTGTGAAGGAGGACAGCATGAAAGGGAGCCAGTCAGAGTTGGAAACCATGATTACCAACATTAGGTAAGGAATACTTGCTTTAACGCTTAAATACGGGAAAATTACATAGAAACTAGAAGCTATAGAAGGACATTCGGCCCTTTGAGCCTGCCCCACCATTCAGTTTGATCATAGTTGATCACCAAATTCAATATCCAGATCTCTTCCCTCCTAGAATCATCTGTGCGTTGACTCTATATGTCTCCATATCACAGAATCCTTGGCACGACTGGTTAATAACTCTAGCTGTGTGCATTCTCTTTTCCATCTGTTCCTAACTCTGTGGCGCTGAGGTTAATTATGGTGCCCGCTCTGATTGAGATGACAAATTCAGTACAGACCAGGTGGAGTTGGACCCTGACGGTCAAATGTTATGATCCCAGTTGATAAAACTGGACAGGAAGATCCCAGAATGGAACCCTGGCTCAGAAGATTGTAACTTGTACATTTTTTGAAAATATGGAGGAACAGAGTTACAGGAATGCCAGTTAGCTTTAAACTAGGAAAAAAATTTATTAAACATGACAAATTTGACCATAATACAATAGTTCACTTCCTGTTATCTTCACCAAAGTACATGAATTATAAGGAAAACACAGTTTACAAAATATACTTTATGCTAAAAAGTTTTCAACAAGCACACACTTCCTGTAATCTAACAGGCTAACTGTGGTCAGATCACATTCCACTTTGAGAACAAGTGGCAGATGCCACTCAATTGATCTTTTGTTGATTTCTCCTCAAAATCATAAGAACATAAGAAATAGGAGCAGGAGCAGGAGTAGGCCATCTAGCCCTTCGAGCCTGCCCCGCCATTCGATAAGATCATGGCTGATCTGTTGTGGCTCAGTTCCACATTCCCGCCCTCTCCCCATAACCCTTAATCCCCTCGCTTATCAAAAACCTATCAACCCACGTCTTAAAAATATTTAGCGAGGCAGCCTCCACCACTTCAACGGGCAGAGAATTCCAGAGATTCACCGCCCTTTGAGTGAAGAAGTTCCTCCTCAACTCCGTTCTAAACCGCCCCCCTTTATCTTGAGGCTGTGCCCTCTAGTCCTACTGTCCTTTCATAAGAACATAAGAACATAAGAAATAGGAGCAGGAGTAGGCCATCCAGCCCTTCGAGCCTGCCCCGCCATTCAATAAGATCATGGCTGATCTGTCGCTGCTCAGTTCCACTTTCCCGCCCTCTCCCCATAACCCTTAATCCCCTCTCCTATCAAAAACCCATCAACCCGCGTCTTAAAAATATTTAGCGAGGCAGCCTCCACCACTTCAACAGGCAGAGAATTCCAGAGATTCACCACCCTTTGAGTGAAGAAGTTCCTCCTCAACTCCGTTCTAAACCGCCCCCCTTTTATCTTGAGGCTGTGCCCCCTAGTCCTATTGTCTTTTTTGAGCGGGAAGAGTCTTTCCACCTCTATCCTATCCATCCCATTCATCATCTTATACGTCTCAATGAGATCTCCTCTCATTCTTCTAAACTCTAACGAGTACAAGCCCAGTTTATTCAGCCTCTCCTCATAGCTCAACCCCCTCAACTCCGGTATCAGCCTAGTAAACCTCCTCTGCACTCCCTCCAAGGCCAAAATATCTTTGCGCAGGTGCGGCGCCCAAAACTGCACACAGTACTCCAGCTGCGGCCTCACCAATGCCCTATACAGCTGCAGCAAGACCTCCCTACTTTTATATTCAATCCCCCTCGCTATGAAGGCCAGCATCCCATTCGCCTTCCTGACCACCTGCTGCACCTGCAAGCTGGGTTTTTGTGACTCATGCACAAGGACCCCGAGGTCCCTCTGCACCGTCGCCTGCTGCAGTTTTTCGCCTCGTAAGTAATAGTCCTTCCTACCATTTTTCCTACCAAAGTGGACCACCTCACACTTGCCAACATTAAATTCCATTTGCCATTTCCTGGCCCATTCGCCCAGCCTATCTAGATCCTTCTGCAGACTCTCCACACCCTCCGCACAATTTGCCTTTCCCCCAATCTTGGTGTCATCAGCAAATTTCGACACTCTACACTCGGTTCCCTCCTCCAGATCATCTATATAAATGGTAA
Source organism: Carcharhinus amblyrhynchos (assembly GCF_965287045.1). NCBI lineage: Eukaryota > Metazoa > Chordata > Chondrichthyes > Carcharhiniformes > Carcharhinidae > Carcharhinus > Carcharhinus amblyrhynchos. Next base: position 146,373,118 of record NC_137325.1, on the reverse strand, counting down.
AAAGCTGAGGCCCCAGCACCGACCCCTGGGGCACTCCACTAGTCACCATCCGCCAATCCGAATAGCACCCGTTGACCCCCACTCTCTGCCTCCTATTTGACAACCAATCCTCTATCCACGCTAACACCCTACCCCCAACTCCATGTCCCTCGACCTTCTGCAATAACCTCTTGTGAGGCACTTTGTCAAACGCTTTCTGAAAATCTAGAAAGACCACGTCCACCGGCTCTCCTCTATCCACCGCCCTAGACACATCCTCATAGAACTCCAGTAAATTTGTCAGACACGACTTCCCTTTAATGAAACCGTGCTGCGTCTTCTCTATCAAGCAATTCCCTTCAAGATGCGTCGCAATTTCCTCCTTAATGACAGATTCTAACATTTTACCTACCACAGACGTTAAACTAACCGGCCTATAATTCCCCGCCTTTTGCCTGGCACCCTTCTTAAACAACGGCGTAACATTAGCCGTTTTCCAATCATCCGGCACTTCCCCGGAATCCAGCGACGTTTGGAAAATAACCACCAATGCATCCACTATCACCTCCGCCATTTCTTTCAGAACCCTCGGATGCATTCCATCCGGTCCTGGGGACTTGTCCACAATCAGCCCCTCCAGTCTGTCGAGCACCGCCTTTCTAGTAACAGTAATGTCATTAAGACCCTCCAGTCCTACCACCTTTCTATCGCTAACACCCGGCAAATTATTCACGTCCTCCTCCGTGAAGACAGAAACAAAAAAGTTATTCAATACCTTAGCCATATCCCCATCCCCTACCACTAGGTCCCCTTTCTCATCCTCTAAAGGACCAACATTCACCCTAGCCAGCCTCTTCCTTTTTATATATTTATAAAAACTCTTGCTATCCTTTTTTATATTAAGCGCTAGCCCAGCTTCATAGTTTCTCCTACCCTTCCTTATCAACTTCTTTGTCAATCTTTGTTGACATTTAAACCTCTCCCAATCCTCTTCTCGCCCACTACTCTTAGCTACTCTAAATTCCTCCGCTTTGAGTTTAACACTTTCCTTCACCTCCTTTGTTATCCACGGCTTATTACCTCTCCTCCTACTATCCTTTTTGACCATCGGAATAAATTTCCGTTGAGCACCAAGAAAGATCTCCTTAAAGATCCTCCACTGCTCCTCAACAGACCCTCCCTCCAACGCGCTTCCCCAGTCCACATTCGCCAATTCTTCTCTCATCCTACCGTATTTCCCTCTATTCAAACAAATGACGCGTGTCCGGGAACCCACTTTCTCCTCCTCCATCTGCACCAGAAACTCCACCATACAATGATCACTCTCCCCAAGAGGATCCTTCACCACAAGGTCCCACAAGGTTTCTGAGCGGGAAGAGTCTCTCCACCTCTATCCTATCCATCCCATTCATCATCTTATATGTCTCAATGAGATCTCCCCTCATTCTTCTAAACTCCAACAAGTACAAGCCTAGTTTATTCAGCCTCTCCTCATAGCTCAACCCCCTCAACTCCGGTATCAGCCTAGTAAACCTCCTCTGCACTCCCTCCAAGGCCAAAATATCCTTGCGTAAGTACGGCGACCAAAACTGCACACAGTACTCCAGCTGCGGCCTCACCAATGCCCTATACAGCTGCAGCAAGACCTCCCTACTTTTATATTCAATCCCCCTCGCTATGAAGGCCAGCATCCCATTCGCCTTCCTGACCACCTGCTGCACCTGCAGGCTGGGTTTTTGTGACTCATGCACAAGGACCCCGAGGTCCCTCTGCACCGTCGCCTGCTGCAGTTTTTCGCCATATAGTAATAGTCCTTCCTACCATTATTCCTACCAAAGTGGATAACCTCACACTTGCCAACATTAAATTCCATTTGCCATTTCCTGGCCCATTCGCCCAGCCTATCTAGATCCTTCTGCAGACTCTCCACACCCTCCGCGCAATTTGCTGTTCCACCAATCTTGGTGTCATCAGCAAATTTCGACACCATACACTCGGTTCCCTCCTCCAGATCATCTATATAAATGGTAAATAGCTGAGGCCCCAGCACCGACCCCTGGGGCATTCCACTAGTCACCATCTGCCAATCCGAATAGCACCCATTGACCCCCACTCTCTGCCTCCTATTTGACAACCAATCCTCTAACCACGCTAACACCCTACCCCAACTCCATGCCCCCTTACCTTCTGCAATAACCTTTTGTGAAATCCCCCCCATGAATGTTTCCAACTTTGACTTTCACAAAGATGTACTTTAAAATTTTCTTTCTTTCAGCTGTTTCCATCAAGGATCCACCTCCAGGTTTGCTAACTCTCCTTTCAAACAAAGCTTTCACCTGTTTTAACAAGGATCTACCTCTAGATTTTCCAACTCTCCTTTCAGTATTCCTTTATCTTAAATGCTTTTGCACAAACCCTGAGATCCAGCCACTGATTGCTTTACAGACAATGGTAAGATAAGGGCGGCATGGTGGAGAGTGGTTGGCACTGCAGCCTCACAATGCCAGGGTCTCAGATTCAATTTGTGCCTTGGTTTGCACTTTCCCCCAGTGTCTGTGTGGGTTTTGCTCCAGATGCTCTGGTTTTCTCCCACAGTCCAAAAGATGTGTGGGTTGGGTTGATTGGCCGTGCAGAATTTCCCCTTAGTGTTGCGGGATGCATAGGTTAGATGGATTAGAGGGGTAAATACGTGGGGTTACCGGGATAGGACCTGGGTGGGATTGTTGTCAGTGCAGACTTGATGGGCCGAATGGCCTACTGCACTGTGCGATCTATGATTCTGTGATATTACAAACCTTAGAATCACTTCTGATATATTCTGGCTTTTCACTAGCCAGCTCCTTCTCATCTCTGTCTGTGGCTTCAATGAATAGTGAGCGTTCAATGAACAGAAAAGTTTCCTCTTTTCTTTTACCTTCATGCTCCCTGGGAACTTCTCTTAATTTCTCTGGTTCTTTTAGATTTTTGGTACTTGGTTCCTTGTCCCTTATTCCATTGTATGGCGTTTCTTCTAGCAAAGCTGTGGGAGATGTTCCCTCTTCCACTGCTAAGCTCCTTTTGCTCTGGGTTCTACTTAAAACTAACATCAAAAAGGTATTATCTCTAAAGGTGGCTCCTGGTTGCGAAGCAACATCTCATTTTCTCCCCCCCAAGCTTGTTTTTATCTTTCTCATTGTAAACTCAGTGCAGTAGAAACACAGTTTGAACTGAAATCAAAATCCTTATGTGTGCAAACAACTTTGTTTAATGTGAACCTAACTAGAATTTTTGTACCCTTTCTTATATAAAAACACAAAATTAAATCCACTTAAATCTTTAGCTTATTTCTAATATTTAAAAAGACAAATATCGATCATTTATATCTATCTCGGTTTCCTGACACACAAGCCACAGTGGGAACTGAAAATCCGAGTTTATAATCTGTCTGTGTGCTGCTTCTCACAGCAACATTGCAAACAGAAGAAAGATGGATATATGTTTAAAGTTTATTTATTAGTGTTACAAATAGGCTTACATTAACACTGCAATGAAATTACTGTAAAAATTCCCCTGGTGCCTGTGGGGGAATTTAATAAGGTCAATGCCCCTAACCAGCATGTCTTTCAGAATATGGGAGGAAATTGGAGTACCCAGTAGAAACCCATGTAGACACGAAGAGAACGTGCAAACTCCAGACAGTGATCTAAGCTGGGAATCGAACCTGGATCCCTGATACTGTGAGGCAGCAGTGCTAACCACTGTGCCACTGAGCCACCCATGATTCTAGATTGGTGGGCTGAGGATGGTCACAAACAATTGGGGTGTAAATTTGAGCACCACCCCTTCAACTCTAAAGCCTGATCTTGTATTGGATCTAATCTGTGAAAGGGGCTCAGTTATTGTTAATTAATTTCCTGGTCGGTCACATCCAAGGGTTTCTGTGAATTGCTTTTGTTAAACTTGCAGCACCACAGTGGACGATGAAGAGGAGATGCTATACGGAGAGTCTGGCTCAGCGCTGTTCAGCCCTCCTAAAGAGGAGCCAAGCCGTACCTCCCTGCCAACGGCTGAGAAAGAGACTTCGCACCTTAAAACGGAGCCCACAAACTGGTGCATGTTGGTGAGGGAGAACGGTGTCATGGAGGTGAGCATCTCAGTCTGTGCCTAAGGTTGAGTTGGAATGGTGTACAAGACTGGAAGGAGCCCAATGTCTTGTAACAATGTAGTTTAAAACTGCATCGACCTATGTTTTTATATCCATAAGGATAGTGCAATGAGGGATTGCTGCTGAGTTCTATAAACCTGAATTTCAGAACCTTAATGCAGAATTTTTTTAAAAGTGCTGTGGAGTTAGTCTCCGCTATACTCTCATTACCCTGAGCATTTCCCCTGCATTGGAGTGAATGGATAGCTATGATTTTCTCATGAAAATTGGTGTTTTTTGCAATTCCTAATGATGTTCCATAATTTTGTACCTCTTCACTTGCCTTCTCCATCACTCCCTGACTAATACATTGAGTAATTGGCCTCTGTGACTTGCTGCTGGAAATTGTGGAAACAGCCAAACAAAATAAGGTGTCAGGTTTGGCAGCACCGACAATTACATCGCGGAACCACATCTGAATTCAGCTCTGCTTTACAAAGAGTTAGATCCTTCTCTCCACCCCCAGCCACTTTTAAACAAAAAGGCACCTGCTTAACGGAAACCAATAATATATATGCTGGACAGCAGTGGTCCCAGCACAACTCCCACTTAGAGACAGTATATTTACAGCAGAGGATGAGCTAGTGGGAGGGCGATGGTTTCATGGTATTATCACTAGACTATTAATCCAGAAGCTCAGCTAATGTTCCGGGGATCCAGGTTCAAATCCTGCCACGGCAGATGGTGGAATTTGAATTGAATAAATATCTGGAATTAAGAATCTACTAATGACCATGAAACCATTGTTGGAAAAGCCCATCTGGTTCACGAATGTCCTTTAGGGAAGGAAATCTGCCGTCCTTACCTGGCTTGGCCCACGTGATTCCAAAGTCACAGCAATGTGGTTGACTGTCAACTGACCTCAGGCAATTAGGGATGGGCAATAAATGCTGGCCAGCCAGTGACTCCCTTGTCCCATGAATAATAAAAAAATGACCTGAATGCCTCTTTTGGATGTAAGTGTTTTTGGTGGTTGTGATTTCACTTCCCTGTGTTTCTGTGCAGATTTACCAGCTGCCTGACTGGCGCTTGGTATTCCTGGTGAAAAATTTCCCTGTGGGTCAGCGTGTGCTGGTGGACAGCTCTTCTGGTCAGCACGTGACACAGGGAGAGATAAAGAAGGAGGAGTTTGCCCGCCTAACGGAGATGCCATCAGTAAGAGAGGTCCTGCTGGTTGGACTCGGCAATCGACAGACCAGGCCTTTCCTTCTGGTGAGTAAGTTTGTGTCACTACAATAAATTCTATTCTGTATTTTGTACGTGTTCTGAGCTCGTGTAGCACATCAACAAGGCTCTCTGTGCAAATAGATTCCATTCTCTGTCATGAGCTTGTCCCGTCAGAGGTGGGGGATATAAACAAAATGCAGCAAGTCAGAAATAATATCACGGGGGGCTGGAAACACTGAGCAGGGTGGGTTGGACGGTAGGGATGACATCTCCAGCTGAGGGACTTCCTACAGGATCAGATGAACTGCTTGTAAAGGGGAAAGGAAGCAATGGGGGAAATAAAGAACGGTGAATGACTGACAGAAGGGCAGAGCAAACAGATGACCAAACACAGAGAAACCGATTGCAGTGAAGGTGAACAATGTTAGAAGAACCAGTTACTTCACTGCCATTTTCTCTTCAGGACTACCCCCATCACACCCATCTTGAAGTTTTGTTCTTCCCTTGAACATGATTTTGAATTGTCTGCTTTACTCTGTTTCCTCTTCATTTCCTTCTGTTTCTCAGTCTGCGTTTGATCGTTCAGAAAGGATGTAAACACATTGGAAATGGTTCAGAGAAGGTTTACTGAGTAATATTTAGAATGGGTGTGTTGTCTATGAGGAGCGTTTGTTCAGGCTAGGCCTGTATCCACTGGAGGTTAGAAGAGTAAGGGTAAGTGTGGGAGCAGCTGCATTTTCATAAGTTTTGGAGCTATTCACTCTTTTAATCCTTCCTTTATCCTTATGCACAATTATGAAGTAACTATGTGATCCTGCTGTGTATAATCTGTGCTATGGTCCTGGAAGACCCTGATTAAATTTTAGTGATGGCGAGTCAAGTCAGAACTCCTTGTCTGATCGAGACAGTTAGATATGGCCGGGGTGGGGCGAAGGAGACTTTGCATTAAAGTGTGATCCTGTTTACATTCAATTTTGGTCTGGAGCGGGGTGCCTTGCCTCTGGCTCTGTTAAACGTAAATGCCTGGGATTCAGTATTTGTAATGCTATGGTGGAACAGGCTCGAGGGGCTGAATGGCCGTCTCCTGTTTATATGAATGTGTGTTTGTCAAAATTCCATCCCTCCTGTTATTTATTCATCTCCATCAGCTATTCTTTCCTTCCTCCCTTTTTCATAGCTCTGTGTTTTTCTTTACAAGTGATGCCGTTTCATACTCTTGTCTGGACCTTGAAAAATTTATCAATTTTACTTCGAATTTTCACCCCTCTATCACTTCTACATGGTCCATCTCTGGCATTTCCCTTCTCTTCCTTGATCTTATGTTGCAGCTTTGTAGAACCTTAGTTAGGCCACGCTTGGAATATAATGTTCAATTCTGGTTGCCACACTACCAAAAGGAGGTGGAGACTTTGGAGAGGGTACAGAAAAGATTTAATGGGATGTTGCCTGGTATGGAGGGCATTAGCTATGCGGAGGGATTGGAGAAACTTGGTTTGTTCTCACTGGAGCGACGGAAGTTGAGGGCGACCTGATAGAAGTCTACAAGATTAAGGGGGACATGGACAGAGTGGATAGTCATAAGCTTTTTCCCAGGATGGAAGAGTTAATTACCAGGGAACATAAGTTTAAGATGCAAAGTTTAAAGGAGGTGTATGAGCTAAGGTTTTTTTTTAAACACAGTGCGTGTCTGGAACTCGCTGCCAAGGGAGGTAGTGGAAGCAGATATGAGGGGCTGATTACGAGGGGAGGGAAGAAGTTGGGGGGGGTGTGGTGGAATCTGGACAAATACGTGAATAGGATTGGAATAGAGGTATATGGTCCCTGGAAAGCTAGGGGGCTTTAGTTCAGACAGGCAACATGGTCCATGCAGGCTTGGAGGGCTGAAGGGCCTGTTCCTGTGCTGTAATTTTCTTTGTTCTCTCTGTCTCCATTCCTGGTGAGAAACTGTCCACCAGAATGCTTTTTTCAGCTCTGAAGAAGGGTCATCCAGACTTGAAGTGCTGGCTCTATTCTCTCTCCACAGATGCTGTCTGACCTGCTGAGAATTTCCAGCATGTTCTGTTCTTGTATGTGAGATGACTGACTATCCTTGGTGTTTGCTGCAGGTTCATGTGGAGCAGGAGCTTTTGATCTACGAGGCCTTCCCCTATGATGCACAGCAAAGCCAAAATAATTTGAAAGTTCGGTTTAAAAAGGTACGTAACAGCAGAGGAAGAACGACCCTGAAGTATCTCTCAAGTCAGCTGCTTCCATTCAATGAATGCTTATGATTAAGATGCATGCCTGTTGATTTATTCTTCAACAACTAATTCCATTATTTAGATTTACAATTTTCCTCCAATGGATTGCTGCCTGCAGGTTCTACCAGTGCCATAAAAATCGGAGTAATTAGTTATTCATCTTATTATAGTAAGTGTTGGAAAAACTCAACATGCCAGGCAGTATCTGTGAAGAGAGAAACAGAGTGAACATTTCCAAGCTGTTCCTCTGAGGAACTGCCCCAATGAAAAGTCAATTTTGACTTGAAACATTAACTGTATATCTCTCTCCAGAGATGCTGGCTGGGCTATCGAGTCTTTCCAGCATCTCCTGGGTTTTGTTTTCCCATGCTCATCTACTTGCACAGAATCCAGCAGATTGTGAAGCAGCTCCTGTCCTGATGACAGCTCCCCCCCTCGTAATCAGCAGTATCTCAAAGTGATGCCTTTCCTCTTACGTTTCCTCTCCAGGTGCCTCATAATATAAACTTCAGAGAGAAGAAGGTCAAACAGTCCAAGAAGGACAAAAAGGTTGAGAGTGCTACAGGAGAGGAGCAGATCATCCCAAAAGCAAGGGTCGCTCGCTTCCGCTTTTTTGAAGATATTTCTGGATACTCGGGGGTAAGAGCTACTATAAAAAGCAGAGTAAATTTTCCTTTATCTTTTTCTCACTAGGGGTCATAATTTGAGGATAACTTTTTTCTAACAGCATAAACCCCTGAATAATAAGGTACAAGCCTCCTAACCTACCCAAGCAGATGGTGCATTGTCTGTTCCAGCTCCCACAGCACTATTAGGAAGAAGTATAGGGTGATTTTCCCCAGTGTTCTGGTCAATATTTATCCTTTTTTACTGGAGTTTGTTTGTCTGCTTGTTCTTACTTGCAGTTTCTATGCATAGATTAATTATAAAGTGCTTTGGATATGCTGACTTTGTGAGGTTCTCCTCTAAAGCATTTTGACAGAAGTCTTGTTTTTTGAGAGATGACATAAATCAGCTGCACAATTCGGGGTTCCCAAATATCCCAAGCACAGTTAGGGTAGCATTCCAGCATTTAGTGAGAGGATATACAGCATGGTGGCACAGTGGTTAGTCCAAAGATGTGCAGGTTAGGTTGATTGGTCATGCTAAATTGCACCGTAGTGTCCTGAGAGGTGTAGGTTAGAGGGATTAGTGGATAAATATGTAGGGAAATGGGGGTAGGGCCTGGGTGGGATTGTGGTCGATGCAGACTTGATGGGCTGAATGGCCTCCTTCTGTACTGTTGGGTTTCTATGATTTCTGTGATTTTGCTGCTGCCTCTTAGCACCAGGGACCTGGGTTCAATTCCGGCCTTAGGTCACTGTCTGTGTAGAGTTTGCCTGTTCTCCCTGTGTCAGCATGGGTTCCCTCCCGCAGTCCAACGATGTGTAGGTTAGGTGAATTGGCAATGGGAAATTGAACCTACTGTCAGGGGACTAGCAGAGTAAGTATGGGGATAGGACCTGGGTGGGATTGCCATTGGTGCAGATTCAATGGGCTGAAAGGCCTTCTCCTGCACTGTAGGGATTCTATGATATGAGTCAATAAGTCTTCCATGCTGCTTAACCTGCTGAACATTCTAGATGTGGAGATGCCGGCGTTGGACTGGGGTAAACACAGTAAGAAATCTCACAACACCAGGTTAAAGTCCAACAGGTCCGAACATTCCAGATTCCAGGTAGCTGGGAACCAATAGCAACATTATTAGAAGTTTTGATTGTTCTGATTCAAGATGGCCGTGTGTTGTTCAAATTTCCATCATGCATTTGCTGATGGGAAAGCTGCAAGCTTTTAAATTCATTTTTGACATTTGACTCTTGCTGATTCCTAGTGACCACATCCCAGACGGCCCCTGAGCAGGTGGCGGTACGCTCGAACTTTAAGAACTCTTTCATGTGATGTGGGTGTCACTGGCTATTCCAGCATTGCCCATCCCCAGTCACCCTTAAACTAAGTGGCTTGCCATGGCATCTCGCAGGGTGTTTAGAATCGACCACATTGCTGCAGGGCTGGAGTCAGATGTAAGCCAGACCAGTTTTCCTTCCTGAAAGAAAATGAATGAACCAAATGGATTTTTATGTTGATGATAGTTTCATGGTCACCGTTGCTGAGACTAGCTTCCGATTGTGGATTTATTAATTGAATTTAAATTCCACCAAGTCCTGTGGTGGGATTTGAACCCATGTCCCAAGGGCATTGAACTCTTGGCCTCTGGATTACTAGTCTAGTGACATTACTCGTACTCCACTGTCTCCCCTCATTGCAGTCTATCAATTGTAGGTATATCCACGATGCTATTAAGGAGGAAATTCCATGATTTTGACCCAGCAATGGTGAGAGTTCCACATCAGGATGTGTGGGGCTGGGAGGGAAACTCTCAGCTGCTGGTCATGTGTTCCCACGTCTACTGTCCTTACACACTCTCCAGATAATAGAAATTATGGTTTTAAAAGATGTTATTGAAGGAGTCTTGGCAAGTCGCTTCAATGATTCTTGTCAATGGCATTCACTGCTGCCAGTGTCGGTGGTGGATCAAATGGTGTGGAGTTTTGTGAATGCTGCCTCTACCAGTTTCAATGCGCTGTTAATATCTCCTCTCCTCTGCCCTAGGTGTTTATCTGTGGCCCCTCCCCTCACTGGCTGTTCATGACTTCCCGAGGCGCATTGCGCTTGCACCCCATGACTGTTGATGGACCAATCGAATCCTTCGCACCCTTCCACAATGTCAACTGCCCCAAGGGCTTCCTATACTTCAACAAACAGGTATGGAGCAGAGCACTGGCACCGTAAAAATCTTCAGTCCAATCTGTGTCTCGCGAGAAGCTTCCTCCTTTCACAAGAGTTAATTTGATAAACATGAGAGCTCCTTAGTGCTCTTAGTAAAGGCACTATCTGGTGTTGTACATTCATACAGAAATCCCTGGTTCCATCCAGAAAGGCCTGCTGTTTTTAACCCAGGCCGTGCTCTATTGCATGGATTTATTTTGCACTTTCTCATTGTTTTTCTGACATAAATGCTTCCAACCATTTGCTATGTTTGTAGAAACATTAATTTTCTTTATGTGGTGTTGTCTTTTGTCTTGGACTGTCCTTGATATCAAGGCTGCATGTGACTGAGTGTCGCATCAAGGAGCTCTAGTAGAATTGGGCTCAGTGGGAATCAGGAGGAAAACTCTCTGCTGGTTGGAATCATACTCAGCACAAAGGAAGATGGTTGTGGTTTTTGGAGGTTAGTTATCACAACTCCAGGACATCTCTGCAGGAGTTGCTTAGACCCAACCATCTTCAGATGCTCCATTAATGACCTTCCTTCCATCATAAGTCTGAAATGGATGTTCATCATCGTTTGGAACTCCTCAGATACTAAAGCAGTCCATGTCCAAATGCACCAAGACTTAGATAATATCCAGGCTTGGGCTGACAAGTAGTATTAATGCCACCCCAAGTGCCAGGTAATGACATCTCCAAAAAGAGAGAATCGTACCAATGCCCTATGAAGTTCAATGGCCCTCACTGATTCCCCACTATCAACCTCTTGAGAGTTACCATTGACTTGAAACTGAATTGGACTAGCCTCATAAATACAGTGGCTCACATCCTGACTCCCAAAGCCTATCCACAATTTGCAAGGCGTATGTGAGGAGGGCGGTGAATTATTCTCCCCAGTGCAGTCCTTTTTTGTTATCTGCACACGTCTCCAGCGAATGTCAAATGAATAATGTTTGGGGATGAGAATACGTTTACTTCCACTAATATCCAACTCTAAACTCAGAGTCACAGATCAGTTGTGTTCAGGAGAGAGCAGACAATACTTGGGTCTACTAGCTTGTGTAATTCAGTAACACAGTGTGGAGTCTGTTTACATATTAACCCATCAGCAAAGCGTGGCTCTGTAAGCTCCTTATTGTTTTAAGTCTATGAAAGGCATTAATGTAATTGTTAATCTGATGTTGAAAATCCTGTCACCCCAGAATAAGGCTTTTTAAAAAGCATGCATAAAAGGAATTTTTCTTTCATATGTCTTTTCTCATTTACAATCCTGTAGGGTGATCTTCGAATTAGTGTGTTACCTACATACTTATCCTACGATGCGCCATGGCCAGTTCGAAAGATCCCACTACGTTGTACAGCACATTACGTATCTTATCATGTGGAAACTAAGGTGAGAAATGATGTTTTCACTGAATCTTGCTTTACCCCAGAATGTCTCTTTAAGCCAATGTTTTGTTTAATTAGCTTGTGGCAATGGTGTTGTCAGTAGAATTTCAGTAAAATACAATTGTGGATGTGTGAAATGTTTTACTACGTTCACTTGTAAAATGGACCAGTGGTACAGCTCCAGATTCTGCCCCTCAGTATTCAGGCTGTGTTTCTATAGAAACTATTGTATGTGGGGCCCCACAGATATGCACTTCCCCACAGTGGAGCACTATGGCGATTGGGAGTATTCTCCATTTCTGGCATCTATTATAGTGCTAATACCGACTAACTCATGGCTAACCAGGAACCAAATTGGAGGCTGCTGTAGTCTGTGTGACCAGGGAATACACAACATGGAGTATTAAGCCACCAGGAGCTCTGGAAAAGGGCTATTTTATTTACTTAGTTTCATTTAAAATTAATTTTGGTTCCTTCACCTTTGAACCCAGTGAGTTTGTAACTGTCCGGTCCTGTCACCCAGTACATATCATAATGGGGAGCAGGAGTAGATCATTTGGCCCCTTGATAAGACGATATCTGATCCAATTATAGCCTAAACTTTCCTGCCTACCTCCTATAACATTTGACTCCCTTGTCAATCAATTGTCTTACTAACTCAGCCTCAAAATTATCCAATGACTCGGTCATCTCTCTGGGGAAGTCCAGACTAATAGCCCTTTGAGAGGAACAATTCTCCTCATCCCCATCCTAAATGGGAGACACCTTATTTTTAAATTGCGTCCTTTAATTCTAGTGCCTCCTACAAGTGGAAACATCCTCTTAGCATCCATTCTATGAAGATCCCTCAGGACTTGTTGCAGTAAGATTGCCTTTAGTTCTTCAAAACTCCAGTGGCTAGATTGGATTCTTCTTAACATCAATATCCAACCCTCCCTTAAACGACAACCCTTCCAACTCGGAAATCAGTTAAATAAACCTTCTCTGTACTGTTCCTAAAGCGGTTAAATTTTTTAAGTAAGAAGTGCAAAATTATACACAACACTCCAGATGTGGCCTCACTAAAGTTCTGTATAAGTGTAGCAAAACTCCTTACTTTTATATTCCATTCCCCTTGCAATAAACACAAACCCTCCATTTTTTATCTTAATGTTGCTGTACCTGCATAATATTTGTTGTGATTCGTATGTCAGGGCACCCAGATCCCTGTGTACCAGAATTTTATAATCTCTCCGTTTAAATAGTACGCTGCTTTTTTATTCCTGCCAAAGTATGCAAGTTCACATTTTTCTACATTATACTGCACCTGACAAATTTTTGCCCATTCACTTAATGACTCCTGAATCTTATGTGTCCTCTTAACTTCCTCTGACATCCATTTTTGTGTCATCAGCAAATCTACCAACCATACATTCAGTCCCTTCATCCAAGTCTTTAATAAAAATGAAAAATAATTGCAGCCCCAGCATTGATACCTATTTACGAATTTTAGATTACTAACCCAAAAATGGCCTGTTTAACCTTAATTGCTGCTTGCTGTTAGCTAACCAATCTGTTACCCCCACACCATGAACTCTTATTAAAAATTTATTGTCTACCGGTTCGACCTTATGCTTATTGTTCAGGGGCCTTGACCTTAACACTTCAAAGAAAATCCACATAATCAATAATGAACACTGTGAAAATGTGTATTTTCCTCCAGGTGTATGCAGTAACGACAAGTGTGACAGAGATTTGTAATCGGATCCCAAAGATGACAGGGGAAGACAAAGAGTTTGAGAACGTTGAGCGTGGTGAGTAAACCCAAACCTGAAGGAAGATGCTTCAGTTTGATGGGGAGGGGAATCTTGATCTCTGAGGAAGAACAATTTTTTGTGCTACTTGGTGTCTGTAAAGGCAGTTCACTGGTAGCATGCTGCAGGAAACTGGTTCTACAATTGTGCCTCCAAAGTTCTAGTTGGAACGGAGGACTTTGATGGTGTTAAACATTGAAATGCTGCGGTGTCCTCCACCATGTGTATTGGAGACATATAACTTGACTATGTTGATAACATTGCGGCTGTTACTGTGTCCACTGCATGGCAAAGGTTAAGAATCAAAGTTTAGTAGTCAGGAATAAGGGATAACTTCATGATCAGAAAAAGTCTGGTCTATAAAATAATGAGGGGCATAAGTAAGGTAGATAGTCAACATCTTTTCCCAAAGGCAGGGGAGTCTAAAACTAGAGGGTATAGGTTTAAGGTGAGAGGGGAGAGATACAAAAGGGACAGATGGGCAATTTTTTCACACACAGGGTGATGAGTGTCTGGAACAAACTGCCAGAGGTAGCAGTAGAGATGGGTGCAATATTGTCTTTTAAAAAGCATTTAGATAGTTACATGGGTAAGATGGGTGGAGAGGGATATGGGCCAAATGCAGGCAATTGGGACTAGCTTAGGGGTTAAAAAAGGGGCACAATGGACAAGTTGGGCCAAAAGGCCTGTTTCCATGCTGTAAACCTCTATGCTGCATTTATTGTGAATCTTGATTTGCCATTATAGGTAAAACCTAGCTTGACTATTGATTGAGTTAATTTGTATTTTTATTGGTGTGAGTGGGTGGGTATGGTTCGATGATCCCTTGTTGCCATGAATTACTCTCAGAACAAAGGGAGCTATTGAGGAAGGGGGCTTTTTTAATGTGAGAGGGGTTGTTGGGGTTAGAATGTCTGCCAGAGATATGGGTGGAAGCAGATTCATAATAGCCTTTAATAAGGAACTAAATACGTCTTTTGGGAAAAAAATAAGAAAGGGGCAAGGGAATAAGACTGAGTAAACTAACAGAAGCACAGTGAACTGAGTGGGCATGAGGTATGTTGTAAAGCCACATGAGAGTCTGTCTAGTGAAGGAGATGGGGCAACATCCTTCAGTTGGTGTGAATGAATGTGGGAGCAGTAGCCTCCCATTGGTATTAGTGGAGAAGAGTAAGCCTTTGCCCCTTTGACACTGATGCCTTGTTCTATTGGCAGATGACAGGTACATCTACCCAATGTTGGAGAAGTTTTCGATTCAGTTGATCTCGCCCGTCAGTTGGGAAGCCATTCCCAATACTAGGTGAGTTAAAACAACACCTGCACACGCACACTGCTGCAACCCCTCCCCTTGGTACAGAGGTGCTGAGGCCAAAGTAATGTGAATCTTCTGATACTGTGGCTGAGATCACAAACCTCTGAGAATGGGCCAAGAATTTAAGAAGTATTTACCAAACAGGCGTGTTAGGAAGCACGTCATCAGTTTTTATTGTAAACAAAAGCACCACTTTTTACAAGATTGGTTACACCAGTGCTGCCTGAAAGTCAGTTGTAAGTGTTTGAGTCTCCTTGTTTTGTTTCCTTTTCAGTCTGGTATAAAAATTATATGAGCATCTCTGGTTAGGCCAGGACTTACTACTCATTCGTAATTACCCTTGAGAAGGTGGTGGCGACTTGCCTTCCTGAACCGCTGCAGCCCCTGTGGTTGGATAATTACACTTCCAGAGAGTTTATTACAGTAATGGTTGCTTTTACGATACACAGAATCTGTGTTTTACTTCTGATGATATAGTCACGTGTTACAACATTCCTGTAAGCAGATAAGTAATTGGGGCGGCATGATGGCACAGTGGTTAGAACTGCTGCCTCACAGCTTCAGGGACCCGATTTCGTTTCCTGGTTTGGGTCACTGTCTTTGTGGAGTCTGCACATTCTCCCTATGTCTGCGTGGGTTTCCTCTGGGTGCTCTGGTTCCCTCCCACAGTCTGAAAAACATGCGGGTTAGGTTGATTGGCCACTCTAAATTGCCCCTTAGTATCCCGGGATGTATAGGTTAGAGGGGTTAGCAGAGTAAATGTCTGGGGCTGTGTGGATAGGGCCTGGGGTGGGATTGTTGTTGCTGCAGACTTGATTTCTTCCTCCCTTTAGCGATAAACATCCCCAGAACACATTGTTTGATATTAGATAGGTTGTGTTTTTTGACATCCAATTTATCTGAAACACTTTTTGTGCCCTTTTCTTTTCTTTAATCCTTTCCAGGAAGTTAGAAGAATTTGACAATCGTAGGGGTGAGGTGTAAGTATGAGCATTTGAACCTATTGGGTGGCCTGGACTTTAACTTACGAGAAAAACAAGATTATTATGTTCTGACTGGAACGATGGAGGTTGAGGGGCGACCTGATAGAAGCCTACAAGATTATGAGGGGCACGGACAGAGTGGATAGTCAGAAGCTTTTTCCCAGTGTGGAAGAGTCAATTACTAGGAGGCACAGGTTTAAGGTGCGAGGGGCAAGTTTATAGGAGATGTACGAGGCAGGTGCTCTTACGCAGAGGGTGGTGGGTCCCTGGAACTCGCTCTCAGAGGAGGTAGTGGAAACAAATATGATAGTGAGTTTTAAGGGGTGTCTTGACAAATACATGAATAGGATAGAAATAGAGGGATATGGTCCCCAGAAGGGTAGGGGGTTTTAGTTCAATTGGGCAGCATGTTCGGTGCAGGCTTGGAGAGCTGAAGGGTTTGTCCCTGTGTTGTAATTTTCTTTGTTCTTTATTTGCAGCTATTGGTGTAAAAGATTCGAAAGTCCAATGTTTAACATTTGATGATTAGGCTGTTGATTGTTATATGTTTGCTCGTTTTCCTGTTTCAGCCATTAGCATTAATGTTTAGTTCCTTGAAGTGGAAGGATTCTTCCTGCCACGGAGGGATAGATGCAGAAACAGATGAGGAATAGAGGGATACAGGTGGTTGGTCTAGATAGGACAAGGTGTTGGTGCAGGCTTGGAGGGCCGAATGGCCTGTTCCTGTGCTGTATTGTTCTTTGAGAGGCTGAAAATTGCTCCATGTTCTGGTTTCCACGGGCCCTGGTTTTCTGCCCACTATATTGAATGAATACAAAACCACAGGCTGCGGGCTCAGCACTGCTCAAACTGAGCTCCCTTTGCAAAACACTCCTTGCAGGGAGCTTCCTGTCAGGTGGTCATCCCAAACATGGGGTGGAACGAAACTCAGTGTTCAGAACATAGGCAGCAAGTTTCAGTGATGAACATTCAGCGTGCCTGCTTCTGTACACACTCCTGAACCCCGTAACAGCTGTAGTGACACTGCTGCTGGTTTTGTGAACAGTTGTAGAACAACTTGTATTTATATTAGACCTTTAACCCCTCAGGGCACTTCACAGGAACGTAACCAAGCTACATAAGGAAATGTTAGCTCAGATGACCAATATTTTTGTCAACAAGGCAAATTTTAATGACTATCTTAATGGAGGAGCGAGAGAAGCAGAGACATTTGGGAAGGAAATTCCAGGACATCAGACCCGGGCAGCTAAAGGCAGGGCTGACAATGGTGGATCAATGGAAACTGAAAAGCCAGAATTGGGGGAGTGCTGAGATCTGAGGGTTGCAGGATTTGAGGAGATTATTGAGATGGGGAGGCATAAATGTGATGGTTAGAATTTTAACACCATAGAACTAGGAGCCTGTGTAGGTCAGTGCTGATGGCTGCAAGAGCCTCATGGTGAGTTGAGCATGGGCAGCAGTGTGCAGGCGAGCTCAGGCAGGCTTTTCCAATTTTCTATTTGCACACAATTTCTCCATCAGTTCCTCTGACTCCCATTTGTGATTTTGTGTAGGATTGACATGGAGGACTGGGAACATGTAACCTGCATGAAAACCGTATCGCTGAGGAGTGAGGAGACTGTGTCAGGACTGAAAGGTTATATTGCTGTGGGAACATGCCTGACACAGGGTGAGGAGGTTACGTGCAGAGGCCGGGTGAGTGAGATGGTTATCATTCACATTGCTTGGAAAGAATCATTGTATTCACAGAATAAAACAAAAGGGTAACTTTTGGACCTGTACTGTTAACATTATCTAAATCTGTTCATGGCATCAGCTTCCCATTCTGTACAGTTCAGTGAAAAAACCTTTTAAAAAACATGAAAATACTCTGAATTGTGTGACTGCACAGCTCTGTGCAGCAGTGGTTCGTAACACCTCCGCTGTAGAGATTGTGGGTTTGAAAGGTACTTTGAGTTTTGCTGAGTTCTTGCAGTGCATCTTGAAGATTGTGTACTTGTGTTGTAGATGGTGGACAGGCTTTGGGGAAATCAGGAGATGAGTTACTCACCGCAGGATTCCCACCTCTGATCTGCTGTTATAGCCGCAGTATTTATATATCTAGTCCAAATCAGGTTCTGATCAATGGTAACCTCCAGGATGTTGATAGTGGGGGATTCAGTGATGGTAATGCCATTGAATGTCAAAAGGGTGATGGTTAGATTTTCTCTTCTTGGGGATGGTCGTTGCCTGGCACTTGGCATGAATGTTGCTTGCTACTTGTCAGCCCAAGCCTGGTTATTGTCCAGATCTTACTATGTTTGGACATGGATCGTGTCAGTTTGCATAGTATATATTTTAGTGCTGGTGTCTCTCGGCTGTTGTACTTATAAATACTGGGTCTGCAAGAGCAGAGGCTGGAAATTCTACCACCTATCACCAATTCAGCACAAGTCAGAAGTGTGACTTGCTTTGATGAATGCAGCCGCAATAACACTCAAGACGCAGGGAACAATATCAGAGGGAGGTTCAGAAGTGATGTTAGGGGTAAGTTTTTCACTCAGAGGGTGGTGAGTGAATGGAATCGGCTGCCGTCAGTGGTGGTGGAGGCGAACTCGCTGGGGTCTTTTAAAAGACTTCTGGATGAGTATATGGGGTTTAATGAGATTGAGGGTTATAGATAGGTCTGTAGGTTGGTAGGTGTTGATGTGATCGGCACAACTCGTGGGCCGAAGGGCCTGTTTGTGCTGTAGTGTTCTATGTTCTATGTAACATTTACACCATCCTGGGTAAAGCTGCCCGCTTATTTGGTAACCCATCCACCAGTGATAATAAATGGCAGCCGTGAGTACTGTATACAAGATACATTGCAGAAACTCAGCAAGGCTCCTTCAACAGCACCTTCCAAACCTCTGACCTCTGCCTCCCAAAGAGAGGAAGGGTAACAGGCAGTGGGAACATCACCACTTGCAAATTTTTTGCCAGACCAAAAGGATCACCGTTCCTTCACTGTCGCTGTGTCAAAATCCTTCCTAACTGCACTGTGGGTGTACCTACACTCCAGTTCAGGAAGGCAACTCATCACAATCTTTTCCAAGTGCAATTAGGCTGGGATAATAAATTCCGGATGGAAGCCTCATAGGACTGAAGATGTCACCTTCCAAAACGGTGCTTCTACAATGTCCACCATGTTCCTGAGCTGAAGTTTCCCACTGTGCTTGACAGAGCCCTCAACCCAACTCTCCTACCTCACTGCTTTTCCTCCCTCCCAGAACCATGACAGAGTCCCCCTTGTCCTCACTTTCCTCACCAGCCTCCACGCACCCTGAACATTCTCTCTCTACCTTCTTTTGGGAAAAAGATACAAAAGTCTGAGGTCACGTACCAACCGACTCAAGAACAGCTTCTTCCCTGATGCCATCAGACTTTTGAATGAACCTACCTCACGTTAAGTTGACCTTTCTCTGCTCTCTAGATAAGACTGTAACACTACATTCTGCACTCTCTCGTTTCCTTCTCAATGACAGTATGCTTTGTATAGCATGCAAGAAACAATACTTTTCACTGTATCTTAATGCATGTGACAATAGTAAATCAAATCAGTTCATTTGCCAGATTATCCAGCATCGTTTCTGCCAACTCTAACGTGATGTTACCACTAAACACATCCTCCCCTCACTCCCCCTGTCAGCATTCCACAGGGACCATTCCCTCCAGGACACCCTGGATTCCTCCATCACACCCAACGCTTTCCCATGGCATCTTCCAATGCAGTTGCAGAATAAAGAAAATTACAGCACAGGAACTGACCCTTCGGCCCTCCAGACCTGCACCGACCATGCTGAACTAAAGCCCCTTGCCGTTTCGGGTACCATGTCCCTCCATTCTCATAAGAACATAAGAAATAGGAGCAGGAGTAGGCCATCTAGCCCTTCGAGCCTGCCCTGCCATTCAATAAGATCATGGCTGATCTGAAGTGGCTCAGTTCCACTTTCCCGCTCTCTCCCCATAACCCTTAATTCCCTTGTCTGTCAAAAACCTATCTACCCGTGACTTAAATATATTTAGCGAGGCAGCCTCCACCACTTCAATGGGCAGAGAATTCCAGAGATTCAGCACCCTTTGAGCGAAGAAGTTCCTTCCCAATTCCGTTCTAAACTGCGCCGCACCCGCCCCCCCGTCTTGAGGCTGTGCCCTCTAGTCCTGCTGTCCATTCTGAGCGGGAAGAATCTCTCTACCTCTACCCTATCCATTCCTTTCATTATCTTATACGTCTCTATAAGATCCCCCCCTCATCCTTCTAAACTCCAACGAGTACAGACCCAGTCTATTTAGTCTCTCTTCATAGTCTAACCCCCTCATCTCTGGTATCAGCCTAGTGAACCTCCTCTGTACTCCCTTCAAGGCCAAAACATCCTTGCGCAAGTGCGGCGACCAAAACTGCACACACTACTCCAGCTGCGGCCTCACCAGTGCCCTGTACAGTTGCAGCAAGACCTCCCTGCTTTTATGTCCTATCCCCCTCGCTATAAAGGCCAGCATCACATTCGCCTTCTTGATCACTTGCAGACTGGGTTTTTGCGACTCATGCACAAGGACCCCCAGGTCCCTCTGCACCGTAGCATGCTGCAGCTTTTTGCCCTTTAAATAGTAATCCCTCCTACTATTATTCCTGCCAAAGTGGATAACCTCACACTTGCTAACATTGTACTCCATCTGCCAGGTCCTCGCCCACTCGCTCAGCCTATCTAGATCCCTCTGCAAACTTTCCACACCGTCCGCACAATTTGCTTTTCCGCTCATCTCATCCTAGTCATGAAGGTGTAACATCTGCCCCTTTACTACTTCCTCACTATTCAAGACCCTAAATCCTCCTCCAGGTGAAGCAATGATTCATTTGTATTTCCAGTTTAGTCCATTGTTTTTGCTGCTCCCAGTGTAGTCCCCTCCATGTTAGGGAGACTAAACACAGACTGGGTGACCACTTTGTGGAACACCTTTGCTTAGTCTGTAAGCATGACCCCAATCTTTGGGCTGTTTGCCGTTTCAACTCAGCATCTTGCTCTGATGCTCACGTTTCAATCTTTGGGTTGCTGCAGTACTCCAGTGAGGAACAGCACCTCATCTTCTGATTAGGCACTTTACAGCCTTCTGGATTTAGCATTGAGTTCAACAGCTTCTGAGCGTGAATTCTGTCCCCCGTTTCGACCATTTCTCTTCTTTCTTCCCCCAACTCCCTTCCCCACACAGGGACGATCTGTTCTTGTGTTTTACTTTGAGAGAGCTCTGTCCATTGTTCTGCAATGAACACATTCTGACCTTTGGGCCACTTTAACACTATCATTAACTCTCCCTTTACTTTGCCTCTATGATATGTCAGCCCAATCCCGACTGAGTTCCCAACTGTCCCTGGCCTGTTTTGCTCCCCCTCTTCCACAGTATAAAATCTGTTGACTTTCTAATGCTCTTCAGCTCAGCCAGAGACCCGGGTTCAATTCCCAGCTTGGGTCACTATCTGTGCGGAGTCTGCACATTCTCTCTGTGTCTGCGTGGGTTTCTCCCGAGTGTTTTGGTTTCCTCCCACAGTCCAAAGATAGAAACATAGAAACTAGAAGCTGGAGGAGGCCATTTGGTCCTTTAAGCCTCCTCCGCATTCATTTTGATCATGGCTGATCATCGAATTCAATATCCTGATCCCACCTTCCCCCAAATCCCTTAACTCCTTTAGCCTCAAGAACTGTATCTAATTTCTTGAATATTCTTGAAATCTGATAATGTTTTGACCTCAACTACTTGCTGTGGTAGTGAATTCCACTCATTCACCACCCTCTGGGTGAAGAAATTTCTCCACCCCTCAGTTATAAAAGCTTTGTCCCTTACCCTCATACTGTGACCTCTAGATTCCTCCACCATTGGGAACATTCTTTGTGAATCTACCCTGTCTAACCCTGTTAGAATTTTATTCTCACACTTCTAAATTCCAGTGAATATCATCCTAACCAACTTATCCTCTGTCTTATGAGGAAAGACTCAGCCTGGTAAACCTTTTCTGTGCCCTCTCTATAGCAAGGACATCCTTCCTCAGATAAGAACAACAGAACTGTACACAATACTCTAGATGTGACCTCACCAACGCTCTATACAATTGCAGCAAAACATCTCTATCTCTATACTCAATTCCTCTCATTATGATGGCCAACATACCATTTGCCTTTTCTAACTGCACGCTTACATTCAGAGACTGATGCACAAGGACTCCATGGTCTCATTGAGTATCCATCTCTCTAAATTTAATTTAACCCGTTCAAGTAATAATCCTCCTATTATTGCTACCAAAGTGGATACCCTCACATTTATCCACATTATACTGCATCTGACATGCAGATGCCCACACACTCAGCCTGTCCAAATCATGCTGAAGCATCTCTGCATCCTCCTCACAGCTCACCCTCCCACCCAACTTTGTATCATCTACAGAATTGGAGATAATACATTCAGTTCCCTCTTCCAAATCATTAATATATAATGTGAACAGTTGGGGTCCTAGCACAGATCCCTGTGGAATCCCACTAGTTACTGACTGTCAAACAGAAATGGACCCATTTCTGCCAACCTTCTGCTTCTATCTGATAACCACCTTTCTATCCATCTCAAGACCTGCAATCCCATGTGTTTTAACTTTACATAGTAATCTGCTATGTGAGACCTTGTCGAAAGCCTTCTGAAAGTCTAAATAAACCACACTCGGTCAATTCTATTAGTTACATCCTCAAAGAAGTCCAATAGATTTGTCAAGCGCGATTTCCCTTTTGTAAATCCACGCTGACTTTGTCTGATTATACCACTGCCTTCCAAATGTCGAGCTGTGAAATCCTTGATAATGGCCTCTAGCAACTTCCCCAGTACTGACGTTAGGCTCACTGGTCTATCATTCTCTGTTCCCTCTCTGTCTCCCTTTTTGAATAGCGGTGGGCAGGTTAGGTTGATTGGCCATGCTAAATTGCCCATTAGTGTGAGAAGGATTAACAGGGTTTGTGAGCAGCTGAATGTGAAATCCAGCTCCTTACTAATGTTTCTTGAGAAATATGTTTCAGTGGAGATTCTGTTGGACCAATGAGTGTGTGCATCCTTTACCGGTTGTCTGTAAGAGGAGATTCATTACTGGTTGGTCGCTGTCCAAAATGTCTGAGAGTTGAATCAGCCAAAGCTGTGAATCCTTGCAGATCCCACTCAGGCTCCTATAGATTTCACAGACAGTGATGGACTGGGGATATTGAAAGTTCCTTGAGATGTCCTGTGAATTTCAGCATACCAGAATAAACCAATGGTTCTGTTATTTCTGTTTGTTGTTTTTTTTCTGTACAGATTCTGATCCTGGATGTGATTGAAGTTGTGCCTGAACCTGGCCAGCCTCTGACCAAGAACAAGTTCAAGGTGTTGTACGAGAAGGAGCAAAAGGGCCCAGTGACGGCCCTGTGTAACTGCAATGGTTACCTTGTCTCAGCAATCGGACAGAAGGTAACCACTGTTCCTTCCTCTTCCTCCTCAGTGTACCATCAGCACCGTCCTTGTGTAGTCTTGTCAATGAGTACATAAGCATGTTATCCCTTATCAATGCTTTACTTACCTGCCTATCCCAGCAGCTGAGTAATGTGTTTCTTGATTTTCAGAAGGCGTTTGACAAGGTGCCTCACGAGAGGTTATTACAGAAGGTCAGGGGGCATGGAGTTGGGGGTAGGGTGTTAGCGTGGATAGAGGATTGGTTGTCAAATAGGAGGCAGAGAGTGAGGGTCAATGGGTGCTATTCGGATTGGCGGTTGGTGACTAGTGGAGTGCCCCAGGGGTCGGTGCTGGGGCCTCAGCTATTTACCATTTATATAGATGATCTGGAGGAGGGAACCGAGTGTATGGTGTCGAAATTTGCTGATGACACCAAGATTGGTGGAATGGCAAATTGTGCGGAGGGTGTGGAGAGTCTGCAGGAGGATCTAGATAGGCTGGGTGAATGGGCCAGGAACTGGCAAATGGAATTTAATGTTGGCAAATGTGAGGTGGTCCACTTTGGTCGGAATAATGGTAGGAAGGACTATTACTTACGTGGCGAAAAACTGCAGCATGCGACGCGCAGAGGGACCTCGGGATCCTTGTGCATGAGTCACAAAAACCCAGCCTGCAGGTGCAGCAGGTGGTCAGGAAGGCGAATGGGGTGCTGGCCTTCATCGCGAGGGGGATTGAATATAAAAGTAGGGAGGTCTTGCTGCAGCTGTATAGGGCACTGGTGAGGCCGCAGCTGGAGTACTGTGTGCAGTTTTGGTCACCGCACTTACGCAAGGATATTTTGGCCTTGGAGGGAGTGCAGAGGAGGTTTACTAGGCTGATTCCAGAGTTGAGGGGATTGAACTATGAGGAGAGGCTGAATAAACTAGGCTTGTACTCATTAGAGTTTAGAAGAATGAGGGGAGATCTCATTGAGACATATAAGATGATGAATGGGATGGATAGGATAGAGGTGGAGAGGCTCTTCCCACTCAAAGGACAGAGGGCACAGCCTCAAGATAAAGGGGGGGGGGGGTGCGGTTTAGAACGGAGTTGAGGAGGAACTTCTTCACTCAAAGGGTGGTGAATCTCTGGAATTCTCTGCCCGTTGAAGTGGTGGAGGCTGCCTCGCTAAATATTTTTAAGACGCGGGTTGATAGGTTTTTAATAGGCAAGGGGATTAAGGGTTATGGGGAGAGGGCGGGAATGTGGAACTGAGCCACGACAGATCAGCCATGATCTTATTGAATGGTGGGGCAGGCTCGAGGGGCTGGATGGCCTACTCCTGCTCCTATTTCTTCTGTTCTTAATGTGGAGATTGTCAGCATAGGAGGAGACTTGGTAAAGTGAAATCTCTTGTGGGCTGATTTCACAAATATAGATCATAGAATCATAGAACCCTACTGTGCAGGCTCATCGAGTCTGCACCGAACACAATCCCACCCAGGCCCTACCCCCATATCCCTACATATTATACCCACTAATCCCTCTAACCTATGCGTCCCTGGACACTAAGGGGCAATTTCTTAGCACAGCCAATCAACCTAACCCACGTATCTTTGGACTGTGGGAGGAAACCGGAGCACCCGGAGGAAACCCACGCAGACACGAGGAGAATGTGCAAACTCCACACAGACAGTGACCCGAGCCGAGAATTGAACCCAGGAGCCTGGAATTGTGAAGCAGCAGTGCTAAACACTGTGCTACCGTGCTGCCCTATTTTCTTTCTTTCTTTCTTATATTAATTCTGTTTTCCACCTTTATTCCTACATCCTTTTAGAGAAGACTTCTAGCTGCTGCGGTCACTTCAGTGCCACTCACTTGAGTGGCTTCGTCCTATAATTCACTAGCTGGAAAGACTCTTCCAATCTCCTTTGGTGCTCACCTTAAGATCATGGCCTTCTCTCTCAACTTGAACCAATTCAGTTGGAGCCACCTTGGTTGTAAACAGAAACTACTGCAAATACACAGCAGGTCTGGCACCATCTGTGGAGAGAGAAACAGAGGTTAAACATTTCATAGAACATAGAACACTACAGCACAAACAGGCCCTTTGGCCCACAAGTTGCACCGATCACATCAATACCTACCAATCCATAGACCTATCTATAACCCCCAATCCCATTAAATCCCATATACTCATCCAGAAGTCTTTTAAAAGATCCCAGCGAGTTCGCCTCCACCACCACTGACGGCAGCCGATTCCATTCACTCACCACCCTCTGAGTGAAAAACTTACCCCTAACGTCACCTCTGTACTTGCTTCCCTGCACCTTAAATCTGTGTCCTCTCGTAGCAACCATTTCAACCCGGGGAAATAGCCTCAGAGAATCCACCCTATCTATTCCTCTCAACATTTTATAAACTTCTATCAGGTCGCCTCTCAACCTTCGTCTCTCCAGGGAAAAGAGTCCCAGCTCCCTCAACCTATCTTCATAAGGCATGCCTCCCAGTCCAGGCAACATCCTTGTAAATCTCCTCTGTACCCTTTCAATAGCTTCTACGTCCTTCCTATAGTGAGGCGACCAGAACTGCGCACAGTACTCCAAGTGGGGCCTGACAAGTTTCATCTCGAACTTTCATCAGTGCCCTTCCCTCCTTGTCTGTTTTGCATGAGAGGCTGAATAAAGGCTGAATAAACTAGGCTTGTACTCGTTAGAGTTTAGAAGAATGAGGGGAGATCTCATTGAGACGTATAAGATGATGAATGGGATGGATAGGATAGAGGTGGAGAGACTCTTCCCGCTCAAAAAAGACAGTAGGACTAGGGGGCACAGCCTCAAGATAAAGGGGAGGCGGTTTAGAACGGAGTTGAGGAGGAACTTCTTCACTCAAAGGGTGGTGAATCTCTGGAATTCTCTGCCCGTTGAAGTGGTGGAGGCTGCCTCGCTAAATATTTTTAAGAAGCGGGTTGATGGGTTTTTGATAAGAGAAGGGATTAAGGGTTATGGGGAGAGGGCGGGAAAGTGGAACTGAGCCATGACAGATCAGCCATGATCTTATTGAATGGCGGGGCAGGCTCGAAGGGCTAGGTGGCCTACTCCTGCTCCTATTTCTTATGTTCTTATGTTCTTATGACAGAAATCAAAGTTAAAGTTTATTTATTAGTCACAAGTAAGGCTCACATTAACACTGCAATGAAGTTACTATGAAAATCCCCTAGTCGCCACACATCGGTGCCTATTCAGGTACACTGAGGGAGAATTAAGCATGGCCAATCAACCTAACCCACACGTCTTTGGACTGTGGGAGGAGCCGGGAGGAAACCGGAGCACCCGGAGGAAACCCACGCAGACACAGGGAGAATGTGCAAACTCCATACAGGCAGTGACTCAAGCTGGGAATTGAACCCGGGTCCCTGGCACTGTGAGGCAGCGGTGCTAACCACTGTCCACCCATTTTTCCTTCTGAATTCGAAGATCAACCTATTCAGATCATGATGAATTAGGTGACTTGTCAGATGTTGATGTGACGTTTAGTTTGAGATTTCTATCTGTAAATCCCCACCTTCTGATATTAGATATTGGAGACAGGAGGATGTTTGAGTCTGTCTGAAGCTGAATCTTCATTCAGTGAGAGAGGAGCAGCAGCTTTGCTGGGCAGTAAGGAGTAGATGAACAAGCTCTTGTCCAACTTCTGCATTCAGACAATGGGGGAGCTCTGATTTGCTGGAGAAGCAGAGTCCATCTGCCATCTTGAGCTGTTTAAGAAGCTGAGGCCTGAAGGAAGCTCTTTGCCCTGCCTTATGCAGGTGAATCATATCCTTACAGCACAGAAAGAAGCCATTCGGCCCATCAAGTCTGCACCGACCACAATCCCATCCAGGCCCTATCCTCGTAACCCCATGCATTTACCCTAGCTAGTCCCTGTGACTAAGGGGTAATTTAGCGTGGCCAATCCACCTAACCTGTGCATCTTTGGACTGTCAGAGGAAACCGGAGCACCTGGAGGAAACCCAGACACAGGGAGAACGTGCAAACTCCATACAGAAAGTAACCCAAGCCAGGATTCGAACCTAGGTCCCTGGCGCTGTGAGGCAGCAGTGCTAACCACTGTGCCATCAAGACATCCAGGGATCTCTTCAAACTCTGAGCTAATGCTGCAACGAGATTACAAAACTCTGTTGTTAAATTTGAAAGCACTAATCTTTTGGAGACCTAAAAATCATACTGACTCTTCAAGTGAGAGCTCTGACATTGCTTGCCCTAGTATCAGGCATTTTAATGATTCAGTCTCACTTGTCACTGGCAGTGTTACTTCTCCTGGAATGTGGCTTTAATTAACTTGCTGTAACATTCCTCAGCTGTTAGTGAAGAATTTCTGATTGCTGATGTGGGTTTATTTATTCGCTCGTGCGATGTGGGTGGCACTAGCTGAGCCAGCATTTATTGCCCATCCCTAATTGCCCTTGAGCTGAGTGACTTGCTGGGCCATTTTAGAGGGCATTTTAAGAATCTGGAGTCACATGTAGGTCAGACCAGGTAAGGTCAGCAGATTTCCTTCCCTAAAGGATATTAGTGAACCAGATGGGTTTTTCTGACAATGGACAATGGTTTCATGGTCATCAGTAGACTTTTAATTCCAGATTTTTATTGAATTCAAATTCCATCATCTGCAGAGTCCCCACAGTATTAATCGAGGTCTCTGGATTACTAGTCCTATGAGAAATTATTAACTGTTTTGTTCTGTACGGAGTGTAAGATTGGATTTTTGTTCTCAGTTGTCTGTGCACGTGCCTTTGAATCAGATGTTTGTGGTTCAAGTCCCTAGATTGGATATAATCTAGGGTGACACTCTGGTGCAGTACTGAGGGAGTGCTGCACTGTCAAATGAGTTGTTAAATAGCTCTCATTAGATCCCTCAGATGGATGTAAAAAATCCTATGGCATTAATTTGAAGAAGAGCAGGGAAATGCTTCCCAATATCCTGCCTAATGTTTATTCTTCAAACAAAAATACAGACCAGCTGATTATTTATCTCAGTTTGTGGGCTCTTGCTGTGTAAGAACATAAGAACATAAGAAATAGGAGCAGGAGTAGGCCATCTAGCCCTTCGAGCCTGCTCCACCATTCAATAAGATCATGGCTGATCTGAAGTGGATCAGTTCCACTTTCCCGCCCTCTCCCCATAACCCTTAATTCCCCTGTCTATCAGAAACCTATCCACCCGTGACTTAAATATGTTCAGCGAGGCAGCCTCCAGCACTTCAACGGGCAGAGAATTCCAGAGATTCATCACCCTTTGAGTGAAGAAGTTCCTCCTCAACTCTGATCTAAACTGCACACCACCCCCCACCCAGCGTTATCTTGAGGCTGTGCCCTCTAGTCCTGATCCAATTAGCTGCTGTATTTCCTACAACACTTCACAGAGTGAAGCACTGCAGGTCCTTTCTTTCATTTAAAATGTCACAATTGGAGAGAATTGAGTGTGTTTCTCTCGGGATCTTCTGCCTGGTAAAATGATGTGATGAAATTCTTCTTGTACAGATTTTCCTGTGGAGTCTGAAGGACAATGACCTAACTGGAATGGCTTTCATCGACACGCAGCTCTACATTCACCAGATGATCAGTGTGAAGAATTTCATCATGGCAGCAGACATCATGAAAAGTGTCTCCATCCTTCGATACCAAGAAGAGAGCAAG
This sequence comes from Carcharhinus amblyrhynchos, assembly GCF_965287045.1. NCBI lineage: Eukaryota > Metazoa > Chordata > Chondrichthyes > Carcharhiniformes > Carcharhinidae > Carcharhinus > Carcharhinus amblyrhynchos. Next base: position 146,344,107 of record NC_137325.1, on the reverse strand, counting down.
ACTCTGTCTCTCGTTAGCAGGGTACGTGTGTGGCACAGCGCTGACCACTTGTACTGATCCCCGAGAATGGGAAACACTCAGGAGCATTAATTTTCAATAGGATAAAGATGGACGTTTGCTCTCTTCCTGCATGAGAGCCTAAGATAATGGAGACTATTCCCATTCTAATTTTTTTATTCATTCATGGGGCTTGGGCTTCACTGGCTGGCCAGCATTTATTGCCTATCCCCAGTTGCCTGAGGGTAGTTGAGAGTCAGCCACATTGCTGTGGCTCTGGAGCCACATGTAGGCCAGGCCGGGTAAGGACAGCAGATTTCTTCCCTGACGGGCATTAGTGAACCAGATGGGTTTTTACAACAATTGACAATGGTTTTATGGCCATCATTAGACTTTTAATTCCAGATTTTAAAAAAAAAATTAATTCAAATTGCACCATCTGCCGCGGTGGAATTCGAACCTATATCCCCAGAACATTAGTTGAGTTTCTGGATAAATACCCTAGCAATAATACCACTAGGCCATCGCCTGCCCTTGAATCTCAGAAGATAACACTGCTAGTCAGTACCTAAGGGATGGTGGATCCACATCATTGTCGAACTAAACATTATGTATGCTTTATTAATCTGTCAGCCTGAACTGAGGGTGGCAGGACAGGCTGAGATCATTATTATTAAAGCTTGCAGTATCCTAGGCTTTATCAATAGGGGCACAGAATAACAGGAGGCTATGTTAAACTATATAGAACATGGTTAGGCCTGATCTTGGTATCATCCAGTTTGGGTATCATGCTTCAGAAAGACATTGGAGTATGTACAGATGAGAGTCATAGGAATAATTCCAGGGATACAGACCTGTCGCTATGGGGGTAGATTGGAGAGATTGAGACTGTTTTCCCAGGAGAAAGAGACTTTGATCAAGGAATTCTGATCTTGAAGGGTAAGTAGTGAGAAAGTGTTGCCACTGGATAGTACATCAAGAGCTAGAGGACATGTTCAAAATAATTGACAAAAGGAGTATTAGTGATGTGAGCATTTTATTTTTACCAAGAGACTGGTTGGAGTCTGGACTGAACTTCTGATAGACGTAGGGAACCCTGGATGACTCAGGATATTGAGGCCCTGGTCAAGAAGAAGGAGGAGGCACATGACAGGCATAGGCAACTGAGATCAAGTGGATCCCTTGAAGAGTATGGAAGGTGTAGGAGTAGAATTGAGAGAGAAATCAGGAAGATGAAAAGGAGACACAGATAAGACACAGGAGAATTCAAAGAGCTTCTACAAACATAGTGAGGGAGAGAGTTGGGCCTCAAAGATCAACAGGGTCATCTATGTGCGGATTCACAAGAGATGGGAGAGATTCTAAATGAATATTTCTCATCAGTATTTGTTGTTGAGAAAAGCATTGATGTCAAGGAACTTTGGGAAATAGTGATGTTTTGAGGAGTGTACATATTACAGAGAAGGAGGTTCTGGATGTCTTAAAGGGCATCAAGGTAAATAAATCATCAGGATCTGATTATGTGTATCCCAGGACATTGTGGGAGGCTAGGGAGGAAATTGCGGGTCCCCCAGCAGAGATATTGAATCATCAACAGCCACAGGTGAGGTGCCTGAAGATTAGAGGGTGGCAAATGTATTTGTTTAGGAAGGGCTGCAGGGAAAAGTCTGGGAACTACAGTCTGTTGAGCCTATGATGACTATATTGTTAGAAGATGTTCTGAGGGACAGGATTTATAGGTGTTTAGAGACGCGAGGACTGATTAGGGACAGTCAGCATGGCTTTGTGAGTGGAAAACCATGTCTCACAAATTTGAGTTTTTGAAGGAGTAACCAAGAAGGTAGATAAGGGCAGTGCAGCTGATGTTGTCTATATGGACTTTAACAAGGCCTTTGTACCACATCGTAGGTTGTTGCATGAGGTTAAATTTCACAGGATCCAGGGTGAGGTAGCCAATTGGATACAAATTGGCTTGATGACAGAAGCCAAAGGGTGGTTGTTGGAGGTTGTTTTTCAAACTGGAGGCCTGTGACCAGCGGTGTGCCTCAGAGATCAGTGCTGGGTCCACTGTTATTTGGTATAGAACATAGAACAGTACAGCGCAGGACAGGCCCTTTAGCTGTCAATGTTGTGCTGAGCTATGCCCAATCCCAAGATCAAGCTATCCCACTCCCTATCATTCTGGTGTGTTCCATGTGCCTATCCAATAATTGCTTGAAAGTTCCTAAAGTGTCCGACTCCACTATCACAGCAGGCAGCCTATTCCACACCCCAACCACTCTCTGAGTAAAGAATCTACCTTGGACATCCCTCCTATATCTCCCACCATGAACCTTGTAGTTATGCCCCCTAGTAATAGCTACATCCACCCGAGGAAATAGTCTCTGCATGTCCACTCTATCTATCTCCCTCATCATCTTATAAACCTCTATTAAGTCGCCTCTCATCCTACTCTGCTCCAAAGAGAAAAGCCCCAGCTCCCTCAACCTTTCCTCATAAGACCTACCCTCCAAACCAGGCAGCATCTTGGTAAGTCTCCTCTGCACTCTCTTCAATGCTTCCACATCCTCCTTATAGTGAGGTGACCAGCACTGAACACAATATCCCAAATGTGGTCTCACCAATGTCTGGTATAGTTGCAGCATAAATTATTTATATTAATGATTTGAATGAGAATATAGGAAGGGTTAGTAAGTTTGCTTACTTAGTTAGTAAGTTAGTCGGGTTAGTAAGTTTGGCGCCAAGATTGGTGGCATAGTGGACAGTGAAGAACATTATCTTAGATTACAACGGGATCTTGATCAGTTGGGCCACTGGGTTGATGAATGGCAGTTGGAGTTTAATTTAGATAAATGTGAGGTGATGCATTTTGGTAGATTCAACCAGGGCAGGATTTACTCAGTTAATGGTAGGGCATTGGGGAGAGTTACAGAACAAAGAGATCTAGAGGTACATGTTTATAGCTTCTTGAAAGTGGGAGTTGCAGATGGACAGGGTGAAGAAGGCATTCAGTATGCTTGATTTCATTGGTCAGAACATTGAATAAAGGAGTTGGGACATCTTGTTGAAGTTGTATAAGACACTGGTTCTTTACTCAGAGGGCAGTAAGGGCGTGGAATGCCCTGCCTGTAGCAGTTGTGGACTCGCCAACTTTAAGGGCATTCAAATGGTCGGTGGATAGGCATATGGATCACATTGGAATAGTTTAGGTTAGAGGGTCATTAGATTGGTTCCACTGGTCGGCGCAACATCGAGGGCCGAACGGCCTGTACTGCGCTGTAATGTTCTATGGTAAGGCCACGTTTGGAATACTGTGTACAGTTCTGGTCACCCTATTATAGAAAGGATATTATTAAACTTGAAAGAGTGCAGAAAAGATTTACGAGGATGCTACCGGGACTTGATGGATTGAGTTATAAGGAGAGGCTGGATAGACTGGAACTTTTTTCCCTGGAGTGTAGGAGGCTGAGGGGTGATCTTATAGAGGTCGATAAAATAATGATAGGCACAGATCAGCTAGATAGCATCTATTCCCAAAGGTAGGGGAGTCTAAAACTAAAGGGCATAGGTTTAAGGTGAGAGGAGAGAGATACAAAAGTGTCTAGAGGGGCAATTTTTTCTCACAGACGGTGGTGAGTGTCTGGAACAAGCTGCCAGAAATAGTAGTAGATGCTGGTACAATTTCGTCTTTTAAAAAGCATTTTGACAGTTACATGGGTATGATGTGTGTAGAGGGATATGGGCTAATGTGGGCAATTGGAACTAGCTTAGGGGTAAAAACTGGGCAGCGTGGACAAGTTGGGTCGAAGGGCCTGTTTCCATGCTGTTAAACCTCTATGATTCTGATTCTGAGTGTTTTTATTTCAAAGTTCACCTTGTTAATGTCACTTATCCCCAGGATCCCAAACTTCTGGAAGTGTACAGCATAGAATTCATGGTAGACAACTCTCAGCTGGGATTCCTCGGTGAGTTACTATCCACATCTGTTGTCCAAAGGTTTGCTTTGAATAAGACTTAATAAAACTGTGAATAATTTTAGCAATTTTTTTCTCCTTACTGCCTCTCCAAATGACCTCAGGTTGAAGAGCCAATAAGAAACCCAGTTGCATTTTAACCAGTGTTACTGTTATTAATGACGTCCTCCCTCTGCACAGGCAGCTAATCCTGTTCTCCTCACCTAGAGGACAAACCTGGGCCTTTTCAAACCCACTTGTTTTAGCACCAAGCTCTCTCTCTGCTTCTGCCAGTTTGGCTATTGTATCCATGTAATCTTTTGATCCTTGAACCTAATCTACATTCACTGCCCGTTTATAGCGAAACTTCCTTGCTGTCTTTCTAGTTTAGTTCAGCAAGCCCGCACTTCACTGCAGAGGATTGTTGGAATGTCCAACTTCCTCAGTGTCTGGAAGATAGGCCATCTTTGTCAGAATGCCAAAGCATCTCCACCCTCTTTCTATTCTTTAAGGGCGATCTGTATGTTGACAATTTAAAAAAAACTTTCAAATACCCAGAATTTTGTTTTATTCTCATTCGCCTTGATAGTTTCTCCTTCTTCCTGATAATGCAATTTATCATTTGTGGAAAGGTTTGGTGGAGATTTAGACATTGCAACACACAGCTTTACCTGACAAGTCTTTGGTGTAACCAGCTCTGTGCACCTTTGAAGAAGGTGTGGTACATTGCAAATTCTGCCTGTACTGGTTCCCTATAGCTGATTTTTCTTTTTGATTTCAGTGTCTGATCGTGAGAAGAATCTCCTGGTTTACATGTATCAGCCAGAAGGTATGAACCACTTGTCCTTACAGCCTGTGCTGTGGAGGATTCAGCGCTGTCGCTTTTATGATTTATCCTCTCTCGCTTTTTTCCCTCGTGCGCTTGGCACCCCCCCCCCCCCACCCCACCTTCTCTCTCCTCCTCCTCCTCCTCCTCCTCCTCCTCCTCTCCCCCCACCCCACCCCCTCACCGTCCTGACTTGGAAATATATCGTTGTTCCTTTATTGTCACTGGGTCAAAATCCTGGAACTCTCTCCCTAACAGCACTGAGGGTGTACCTACATCCCCTGGACTGCAGCGATTCAAGAAGGCAGCTCATCACCACCTTCTCAAGGGGCAATTAGGGATGGGCAATAAATACTGGCCGAGCCAGTGATATCCACATGAATTAATCAAAAAATCCAGTTCAAGTTTTTTCATTGGTATTCATTTTTATTTTTCCTTTTCTTTTTCTAGATTTCTTCAATTCTATTTCTTATTCTTTATCTTTTCCAGCAATTCTAATTATCCGTTTGCAATTGAATTGTAGCTAATTCAGTTTCACCACTGTTTGGAGAGCTTGGTCTATCCAACAATCCTTGTAATTTACGGGTTATGCTTTCAATGATCTCAGCATTTGTCAAAATATCGTCTTCCATCTTTAGGAAAGTCTTAGCAATTTCTGATGCAGTTTGGGTTCTAACATATACAATATATGTTAGAGGACCTCCAATCTCTTGTCCAGTGCTTCAATACCCATTTACTCTTTCTTTTAAGGATTCACAGATTCCACCATTTAACAGTAAATTCCCAAATAAATTTACTTTTCAGCATCCAGTAACTTGCTTTCCACATTTCTAAAGTTGGAATTGAAACGAACCTCCATATATGCGATCTTGTCCGAACCCATCTGGTTTACTCATGTCCTTTAGGGAAGGAAATCTGCCGTCCTTACCTGGTCTGGCCTACATGTGACTCCAGAGCCACAGCAATGTGGTTGACTCTCAAGTAGGGATGGGCAATAAATGCTGGCCAGCCAACGATGTCCATATCCCATGAATGAATTCAAAAAAACAATCTAACTACAGCTCCCTTTCAGGCACAGAAACATTTAAGTTGAACCCACTTGAAGCTATATTTTATTTCTAGTGTTTATCATACAAATATAAATCCCTTAAAACTATATTTGGTTTCCTGCATCTTCCTCATGGCTTACTTCTGTTACCTAACTATGTTTTGTCAGCAAGGTTTGATGCACCACACTTGGTTCCCTCATCCGGACTGATCCTAGCAGTGACCCACCTGCCAACCTGAAAGTAACCTGTTTAATTGTTGATATTTGAGAATCTCTGGTTGTTCTTTTTCAGCAAGGGAGAGCTATGGAGGGACACGATTACTGCGAAGGGCAGACTTTAATGTGGCAGCTCATGTGAATGCCTTTTGGCGGACACCATGTCGTGGAATCATGGATGGTTCAAATAAGAAGAATCTGGCTTGGGAGAACAAACATATTACCTGGTTTGGTAACTATCAGTTATCCGTATGCTTCAGTTATCCATATGCATATTTTTCACTGTTGCCTTATTTCCCAGTAATGTAATGATGGGATTGGATTCTTGTCTTCCCCTATCGGTTCTGAATGTTTCTCTACATGACATTTATTTATGTTTCATGTATTTCCTAGCAACGCTGGATGGTGGGATGGGACTCTTATTACCAATGCAGGAAAAGACATACCGGCGTCTTCTGATGCTACAGAATGCGCTGATCACAATGATTCCTCACCATGCGGGCCTCAACCCAAAGGCATTCAGGTGAGAAGAAGGCAGCGTTTTTTGCATCTCACGCCACAATCTTCAATTTTAAATTTAATCTTCAAATTGTCATCAGCTTTAACACTGAAAATACTTCCTCATCTTGTACTTGCCAGCTAATTGTTTCCAAAGCCCCCAGTCTTCCTGGGTACAATGGAAGCTTCTCTATACCAACTGTGTTACAGACAGGAGGGGGATTCATTTTAACAGTCCTGATTTCTCCTGTCACTGTTTGTGATTTCTCATTCCCCTTTCTCAGTGATGATGCATTTTCCCCAACCTGAGTGTTCCAAACCTCTCCAAATAACCCCCACAGCAAACTCGAGACAAGGTAAAATATGACGGTTGTTTTTGAATCAAACACGTACAGTGTGGAAAAGGGGTTTCCCAATATCCGTTCCTTTGACGCCTATACAATAAAAGAGGGATAAAGAAATGGCTACAGGGCAAGGCAACAATAAAAATGCGAGCTTTGCATGAGTCCAGAATCGGAACGCAATGGCGTATTCCTTCAGAGGTTAGCAGGATTAGTGTTGCACAATAATCAGTCTTTCCAATAAACGTGATGGGAGAAGCTGCATAGAGTTGAATTAGTCTTGAAGGCATAAGTTTCAATGTTGCACTAATTAGTTCATTCACTATGTACACGAGGGGCAGTTTTCTTTCTGCTGCTACCTGCTTGATGATAAAATAGAAACAGTGACAGGCTGCCGGCCTGGAGTCCTGCTTTCTCTTTAGAGGTCACACAGAGACAGCCACGGTTCAGTTCCCACATGGCAACATTTCACGTTCCAGCAGCTTGGTGAGTGGAACATTATGTCACATGTCCCATTCCTCCTGGGTGCTGGTCAGGAATATGTGTTACTAGGTCTGGAATTCTGAGCTGTTTGATCAAGGAGTTGAGGCCCACTTTTGTTCTTGGAGACACAGTATCTCTGATGGTCAGGATTCTTCTTCAGAAATGTTAAGAAGGATTGTGCAATTCCAGGAATGGCCAGTAATTTATTTTTTTCTGAGATAACGTGTCTCTGATGTTTGACGGAAGGTTACAAATTCCTCTGGTATGAGTCATGGCTAGTCAGGGTAAAGTCTTCATCTATTTTTAAAAATATACAATAACTTTAAAGCAGCCAGTTGATGTGGATATATATATTTTCTTATGCAAATTTAATGTGAAGGATTCGCCTGATCGGACCAAAAGTTGACCAAAGCTTTAGGGTTCATACCCGCTGTCATTTCTTCAAAAACAGGTGAATTTTAATATTCTTCAATGCGAGAGGTATCAGTGTCAGAAAATGGATTGCACTTACAAACAAGTCTCTCAAACTCTCCCAGGACAGGGAGTAAGATGGCTTGATCTTGGTTTCGGACAAAGCTCGGCACAACATCGAGGACCGAAGGGCCTGTGCTGTTCTATGACCCAAATCTCTCTATACCCATGTAACTATCTAAATGCTTTTTAAAAGACAAAATTGTACCCGCCTCTTCTACTACCTCTGGCAGTTTGTTCCAGACACTCACTGCCCTCTGTATGAAAAAATTGCCCCTCTGGACACTTTGGTATCTCTCCCCTCTCACTTTAAACCTATACCTTCTAGTTTTAGACTCCCCTACCTTTGGGAAAAGATATTGACTGTCTAGCTGATCTGTGCCCCTCATTATTTTGTAGACCTCTAAGATCACCTCTCAGCCTCCTATGCTCCAGAGAAAGAAGTCCCAGTCTATCCAGCCTCTCATATCCCAATCCATCAAGTCCCGTTAGCATCCTAGTAAATCTCTTCTGCACTCTCTCTAGTTTAATAATATCCTTTGTATAATAGGGTGACCAGAATTGCACATAGTCTCATATCCCAATCCATCAAGTCCCGTTAGCATCCTAGTAAATCTCTTCTGCACTCTCTCTAGTTTAATAATATCCTTTGTATAATAGGGTGACCAGAATTGCACATAGTATTCCAGTGTGGCCTTACCAATGTCTTGTACAACTTCAACAAGAGGTTCCAACTCCTGTATTCAGTGTTCTGACCGATGAAACCAAGCATGCCGAATGCCGCCTTCATCATGCTGTCCACCCGTGACTCCACTTTCAAGGAGCTATGAACAAGTACCCCTAGATCTCTTTGTTCTGTGACTCTCCCCAACACCCCACCAATAACTGAGTCAGTCCTGCCCTGGTTCAATCTATCAAAATGCATCACCTTGCATTTATCTAAATTAAACTCCATCTGCCATTCGTCAGCCCACTGGCCCAATTGATCAAGACTCCGTTGCAAATGGAGATAACTTTCTTCTCTGTCCACTGTGCCACCAATCTTAGTGTCATCTGCAAACTTACTAATCATGCCTCCTAATAGACAAAATACAATAAGTTACACATCCCATGCTTACTGTGGTAGGATATCCATCAGTGTGCAAGCCAATCCTGATGCATTTTTGGCCTGGAATATTGAAAAATTACTAGAGGTGTTTCTACCCTTCGCTAGTAGGTAGTAATATTGCACCATGCACTTCCATTCTCACTGAAATGGTTGTTTTTTTCAAAAATGAAACAACTTTGCACAGGTAAAAACATCACACTTTAATAGAATAATAACAGCTGAAACGTAGACAAATTGGCTCCAAACTAGGTATAGTTATCACATTTTTTTAATGGTCTTGACCTGTTATCTCCTTAGCATTCCTGTACGGTATCCCAATTATCAATGTTGCCTGGGCCAATATTTATCCCTCAACCAACATCATTTGAAACAAATCTGATCATTACATTGCTGTTGAGGGAGCCTGCTATGTGCAAACTATTAGCCATGTTTTCTATGTTTTAACAGTGACCACATTTTGAAAGTACTCTATTGGCTGTAAAGATTTTTGGAATGTCCTCAGGTGTTGTATAAATGCAAAGTTTAATTTTAATCTAAACCACATCTTTGCTTTTATCTCACTGAATGCATTCTCGATATCAAATCTGTACTGAGGTATGTTTCCTACAATATCTCACAATAGACACATGGTTTGGTAACCTACCCAGTTTATATTGATCTGTACCACTTTAAATAACTTTCCTTCTCATTAATAAGTCTCATAATACCAGGTTGAAGTCCAATAGGTTTATTTGGAATCGTGAGCTTTCGGAGCGCTGTTCCTTCATCAGGTGAGTAGAGCTAAACTCAGCCTGTGCTCCAAAAGCTCATGCTACCAAATAAACTGCTCGACTTTAACCTGGTGTTGTGAGACTTCTTACTGTGCCCACCCCAGTTCAATGCCGGCATCTTTATGGCTTCATGTTGGTACATCGCTTCTTTCTGTTTTCAGTCACCTCCAGGAGTCCATTCCTCCTCCATGTGCTGTTTCTTGGTGACATTGACTGCAGGCAGCTTCTGTGTGTGTTCATATGCGCCGATAATAGCTCGCTCTATGTCTCCATTACCTCAATCAACCTGTGACTACTCCATCTGTAAAATCCGATTCAAAACTTATCTACTTGTCAAACTTTGTTCTCTCTTTCTAATGTTTCTCTCCATGACACCACTTTCCTCATTTCTACTGTTCCCTTATGACATTTAAAAAATGCATTAAGCCTTGTTTGTTGAGATCAAGATAGCTCTGTGACATTTCATCCAAACAAATGATTCACTGTGGTAAATGTTAAAGGACTGATCAAAGTTAGGAAATTTAAAGTAAATGAAGAACTTGCATCTCTATAGTGCCTTGCACATCCTCAGGACATCCCAAATGCTTCACAGTTGATTATGTGCATTTGACAACAATGTTGAGATTATCTGTATGAGGGATAGCTTTTCATAGAACCATGGAATCCCTACAGTGCAGAAGACAGCCATTCGGCCCATTGAGTCTGCACTGACAACAATCCCACGTAGGTCTTATCCCAGTAACCCCACTTAGTTACACAGCTAATCCTCCTGACACTAAGGGGCAAATTATCATGGCCATAAGAACATAAGAAATAGGAGCAGGAGTAGGCCATCTAGCCCTTCAAGCCTGCCCCGCCATTCAATAAGATCATGGCTGATCTGAAGTGAATCAGTTCCACTTTCCCGCTTTCTCCCCATAACCCTTAATTCCGTTGTCTATCAGAAATCTATCTACCCTTGACTTAAATATATTCAACGAGGTAGCCTCCAACACTTCAATGGGCAGAGAATTCCAATCCACCATAAGAATGGCCAATCCACCTAATCTGCCTATCTTTGGACTTAAGGGGGAAACCCACGTAGACGCAGGAAAAATGTGCAAACTCCACATAGACAGTGACCCAAGCCGGGAATTGAACCCGGGTCCCTGGTGCTGAGAGGCAGCAGTGCTAACCACTGTGCCACCCAGGACATGGGAAGAGCTACTTTGAATGTCAAGAGGCTCTTTATGCCAACCTGAGAAGGCAGTGTGTCTTGCGCACTTCAGTTTCTGGAATGAGAATTGAACCAACGTATTTTCAACTGAGAATGCTACTCGCTGAGTGCTGTGTGTAATGACGTGCTTGTTGTTCATGTTTGGTGAAACAGGATGTTGCACTGCGACCGACGGGCTCTGCAGAATGCAGTGCGGAACATTCTAGATGGTGAACTGCTCAACAAGTTTTTGTACCTCAGCACAATGGAGCGCAGTGAGCTGGCCAAGAAAATCGGCACAACACCAGATATGGTAAATAGCAGCAAACACCAGTTCAACAGACTGAACTGATTTTTTCAATGACCTCTCGTTAGGGATGGTCAGGCTTAATACTGTCATGGTGGCACGTGGTTAATCCCACACAGGATAGCCTGGGTTAATATTGTATGTGTTTTAACAGCAGATCACATTTTCATATCATCACTATATGAACTTTGGCTTTCAAACGGTTTAGCTGCCATTTCGAATTAAGTGTGGAATTTGGGATGCCCTTTTGTAATGTCCTTCCTCGACCTGTCATTCCAATGTCCTATTGCTCTATTTTCCCCATCCACAATTGGAAGTGCTGACTGGTCCTGTGATACTAACACCAGAGGTGAGAGTCAACTTCTGATCTAGATGAAGGAACTGAGGGTATTGTGGCTAAGTTTGCAGATGATGCAAAGATAGGTGGAGGGACAGATAGTAGAAGGTGGGGAAGCTACAGAAGGACTTTGACCAGTTAGGAGACTGGGCAAAGATGTGGCAGATGGAAAGCAACATGAGAAAGTGTGAGGTCATGCACTTTGGTAGGAAGAATAGAAGTGTAGACTGTTTTCTAAACGGGTGGGAAGCCCAAAGGGACTTGGGAATCGTAGTTCAGGTTAACTTGCAGATTGAGTTGGTAGTTAAGGCAAATGCATTATTTCAAAGGACTAGTATACAAAAGCAGGGATGTACTGTTGAGCCTTTATAAGGCTCCGGTCACACCACATTTGGAATATTGTAAGGATGTGCTGGACTTGCACAGAGTCCACGAGAAAAATCCCAGGAATGAAATACTTGACTTATGAGGAGCATTTGAGGACTGTGGGTCTGTACTCAATGGAGTTTAAAAGGGAGGGGGGAAGTCTTGTTGAAACTTAGAATACTTAAAGGCCTGAATAAAGTGGATGTGGAGATGTTTCTATCAGTAGGAGAGACTAGGATCTGAGGATACAGCCTCAGAATAAACCGTTAGTACCAAGAAGGAATTTCTTCAGCCAGAGGGTGCTGAGTCTGTGGAATTCATTGCCACAGAAGGTTGTGAGGCCAGGTCATTGAGTGTATTTAAGACAGATGTAGATAGGTTTTGGATTTGTAAGGGGATCAAAGGTTATGGGGAAAAGGCAGGAAAATGGAGTTAAGAAACTTATCAGCCATGATTGAATAACAGAGCAGACTTGATGGGCTGAATGGCCTAATGCTGCTCCTATATCTATAGTATTGTTTAAAGTTTGTTTTTTTAATTGTGTCACAAGTAAGTTTACATTGCAGTGTTAATGAAGTTATTATGAAATTGTAGGATTATCACAGACTTAATACTGGGTGCTCAGAAGGCTGCTGAAGCCAATAATCTCTATTGTAACTAGTCCATCTATTTGGTCAGTTAAATGAGGTGAGTGTTTCAACAGCTATTTTTTGGTTGCAAAAATAATCACATCCAAACCCAATTCTGTCCACCACACCCAAGGGTAGGAACTCCCTGCTCCCTAATCCGGTCATGCAGAGAGTAATTTTCTTACCCAAGTCATTGCCTTAGTGAATCACAGCCTTCCTGTTCTTTAGGACTCTGTTGTGACATTATATCACCTGTGTTTCTTTCAGATTTTGGAAGATGTGCTGGAGATTGATCGAGTTACTGCCCATTTCTAATGCAGACTGGACAAAAAGCCAGAGATTTTGTCGGCAACTTTTCACCTCAATGCAGACAGAAATGTCTGAGGGCCTCTGGACATTTTGACTGAACACAGCAGTGCAAAAGGCCTGAGGCAGTTTTTATTCATTCTTGATTTGTTTATATGGATTAATTTGAATGTATTTGTCTGTTTTTCATACTTAAATATTTTGTAATGCAAATAGGGTAAAAAATTTTGTTTTTTAACCTGTCCTTATTTTTTCTTATTTGGAGAATATGTGGAAAAATCAAAAGTAAGAAAATCCACTGCCAGTATGTCTTTGTTGCTTATCTTGACCTCAGCATAGAATTTAGTTCTTGAGCAAGTCTTCTACATCCTACCCGATGGTACTTGGCTAGTTCTCCAATTGGCATCAAGGATTCCTTTCTGAAAGTTTGGGTTAGAACTTGGAGAATTGTATTTAGTGAAAGAACTTTATAACAAATTAAGCAGACTTTAATCTCTATGGTTGAGGTATAAATAAATCCAAGTGCATAGATGGGAGTTTCAGTCTCATCTTAAAGATCACAGCAATGCTGCCTCTTGGTGTGTGGACACCTTTATGATTCCCAAGGGGAGAACTATGGCTGCCCCTGGTGGATAGACTATTTCTTTTAAACTCCCATTAGAGGTACTTGGTGCAGCTCAATTTTAAAATGGCATCTTAAACCTACCCTTTTGCAGATAGCTATCGTGCCCAGAACTTTAAAGTTTTACTGGTAACACTGGCCTCTGAATTAATCTGTTTACACTTGACAAAATGGTGGAATGAAAGACTGACTTACTATAATGCTTCCATGATCTCAGGATATCATTGGCCAATGAAGTTCCTGTGAAGCATGGTCACTGTGATAATGTTTAAACAAGACAACTGTTTCCAGTGATACCACTCCTCTCTGTCATGAGAGACAACAGCCACGGCTCAGCTTAACATTGTATTGAAAGGATGGATGAAGAGAAAATGTTTGACACTGCTCTCTGCCTAGTCCCCATCTCTATTTTACAGGACAGAGCTAGCATTTTTTGTTGGACAGAATTTTTGTGAAGTAAACTTTTGTAAAAGGATCAAGAGAATGGGACTGAAGAAATAATTAGACTGTGTATGGAACCAAAAGAGATGGGGGGAGATACTAAATGGGTTTTTTGCATCCGTATTTACTGAGGAAACAGACATGGAGTCTGTGGAAATAGGGCAAACAGGTAGGGAGGTCATGGAACCTTTACAGATTAAAGAGGAGGTGGTGCTGGCTGTCTTGAGGCAAATCAGAGTGGATAAATCCCCAGGAGTGGACAGGGTATTCCCACAGACCTTGAGGGAAGCTAGTGTTGAACTTGCAGGGGCCCTGGCAGACACATTTAAAATGTCAGTATTCACGGGGGAGGTGCTAGATGGTTGGAGGGTGGCTCATGTTGTTGTTTAAAAAAGGTTCCAAAAGAAATCCAGGAAATTACAGACCAGTAAGTTTGATGACAGTGGTGGGCAAGTTATTGGAAGGTGTGATAAGGGATAGGATCTACAAATATTTGGATAGACAGGGACTTATTAGGGAGCATCAACATGGCTTTATGTGTGGTAGATCATGTTTGACCAATCTATTAAGAGTTTTTCGAGGAGGTTACCAGGAAAGTGGATGAAGGGAAGGCGGTGGATATTGTCTACCTGGATTTCAGCAAGGCCTTTGATAAGGTCCCTCATGGGAGGTTAGGAAGGTTCGTTCGCTAGGTATACATGGGCAGGTAATAAATTGGATTTGACACTGACTCAATGGAAGAAGCCAGAGAGCGGTTGTGGAGGATTGCTTCTCTGAGTGGAGGCCTGTGACGAGTGGTGTTGGGTCCATTGTTGTTTGTCATCTATGTCAATGATCCGGATGATTAATGTGGTAAATTGGATCAGCAAATTTGCTGCTGATCCAAAGATTGGAGGTGTAGTGGAGAGTGAGGAAGGTTTTCAAAGCTTGCAGAGGGATTTGGACCAACTGGAAAAATGGCAAATGGAATTTAACACAGACAAGTGTGAGGTATTGCACTTTGGAAGGACAAACCAAAGTAGAACATACCAGGTAAATGGTAGGACTCTGAAGAGTGCAGTTGAACAGAGGGACCTGGGAATACAGGTGCAGAATTTTGTAAAGAGTGCTTCTGGTACATTGGCCTTTATAAATCAGCATATTGAGTATAAAAGTTGGAGTGTTATGGTAAGGTTATATAAGGCATTGGTGAGGCCGAATTTAGAGTATTGTAGTCAGTTTTGGTCACCTAGTTACATCCTTCCTGTAAATAAGGTTGAAAGAGTGCACAGAAGATTCGCAAGGATGTTGTCAGGACTTGAGAAGCTGAGTTACAGAGAGAGATTGAATAGGTTAGGACTCTATTCCCTGGAGGGGAGATTTGATAGAGGGCATGGGTTAAGGATGAAAGGAGAGTGGTGGGAGTGTGGAATGAGCTGTCAGATAAAGTGGTAAATGTGGGTCACTTTTAACATGTAAGAAAAACTTGGACAGGTTGATGGGTGAGAGGGGTGTGGAGGGATATAGAACAAACAACACAGCACGGGAAACAGGCCCTTCGGCCCAATAAGCCTGTGCCGCCATTTTAACAGAGTTCCCTCTCCATCCATGACCCTTGTCTATGCTTATGCCATTCCACGTTGAGGGAAGACTAATTTAGGGATAATTTGTTACACCAGTCAGCCTAACAGCACATCTTTGGGGTGTGGGAGGAAACCGGAGCACCTGGAGAAAACCCACACAAGCACAGGGAGAATGCACAAACTTCCACAGACGCTGGCCCAAATCCATGTATCTGCGCAGCTAGCAGTGATAGTCACTGAGTTGTCAATATGGTTCAAGTGCAGGTCAATTGGACTTGGCAAAAAATAGTTTGGCACAGACAAGAAGGGCCAAAAGGCCTGTTTCTGAGCTGTAATTTTCTATTGTTCTAATTAGAACGGAGTGAGATAAGGAAAAACAACTTCACTAAAGTATCAGCAATAAGAAGTTACTTAAAATACAATTAAGTACCATACATGATGAGTGTGTGAATAGGTCAGATTCTATGGTCCTTATCCAATTCCTGACTTTTCTTACAAATAGAGTAGAATTTCTATCACTGAACTGGGAGAGATTGTTTCAATGTCAAGAAATCCTTAAGGGCACCTTGACAAACTCCTGACTGATGATTAAGGCATTCTATGATTTAGAGCCATTACACAAGTGTCCATTAAGCTTGCTGTAGAAAAAAGGAAACAGTGCTGAATTTCTCATCCCTCCTGTTGTAGAAGATGAGTAAATGCCCAGTCTGTTGGTTTAACCCAAACTGGTTTAGGCCCTTGTTCTGCAGTGATATATTTACAGTGCCATCTGAAGAGTGAAACTCTGAGGATTCAGATCCCTTTGGCGCTCCCTCCATTTAATCTTGAAGTTCATGGCTGCTTGATGAACAAAGATTTTGGGAAAAAAAAAATCCATCTGTCAAGTTTGAATGATAGCCATCCCACTATTACTCTAGGTAACTGTACAGTTCTTCGTCTGGTGCTAACAGGCCAAAGTAAACAAACAATCGTATAAGAAGGGAGACTATCTTCATCATCAGGCTTTCCGATCTGAGGAATAAACAGAATACAATTACAAATATGTCCAATAGTTTCAGACAGACTTTGAATTTTCTGACTGCACTATTCCCCCATCATCGAATTGGCTGGGTTATAATAAGGGGGAAGGGTTGCAGTTTAGGGACAGGAATGGCCCCAGTTTCTGATGTCTTTTCCAGTGGAAGTGAATTTGCACAGATTGGGTTCGGTAATAAACGTTCCCATCCATCTAAGGCAGAGAAGAATCTTTAGGGCCACGAATCTCCCATCCGCGCCCACCCCATTCCTGGCGGATCCGGCTGGGAGACACGCGTTTGTGGCCTTGAACTGGGATTTGCACATCTCCCAGATCGGGTGAGAAGTTACCGGCCAGACCATGCTGGAAACCGGCGGGAAGGCAGGTAAGCCATTTAAATCTATTTTAATTATCAGAAACTTACAAGTCCCGATCGAATCTTCCACTGTCAGGATTACTTCATTCTAGCGGGAGACCCTGCCAGAATGAAGGGGGGGGCAATTGGGGACGCCTTAAACTGCTTAAGGGGCAAAGTGCCCGTGGTCAGGGTTTAGGGACAAATCCTGTTGCCACTCTGCATTGGCATCAGTCCAGGATGGAGCGATGGCCAGGGGGTTGTGGGGGGAGGCGGGGAGCTGCTGGGGTTTCGAGCTGGCCAGCAGACAGGAGTTTGACAGTTTGGGGCCACTGTGCACACGCAGAGCTCCACAGCCGTCAAACTCTGGCGTGAATAGTGTTCCCCCCACCCCCCCAGGTTTTTAATTAGATTCACAACAAGGACCTCTTCAGCGCACAAAGTGCAGAGATTCAGGTGAGAAGCTGACCTGTCAGAACTGGTGTGATCTGGGAGAATTGCAGCCTAGAGCTCTTTTCCTGGATCCACAGTTTTGCTACAATTCTCTTGCATCTCCTGGCTTACCTGAGACTGATCTCAAATTGGAAGGTGGCCCACTTTATCTTCATCCACTTTAAAGCACCGACTGTCCAGAATCCCCTGGTGTGTTTATGTGTTAACAGACTTTGTGCTTGAACCGCACTGCAAGGAATGAGATACCGGTTTGTAGTTTCTGAATGTAAGTGGCATACTGGTCTGGACCACAGTTCAGGAATACAAAAGCCCCTAAATAAAGAACCCAGAAGTACAAAGGCAGCAGACATGTGGGAACAACACCAATTGCAAGTTCCCCTCCATGCCATTCTTTTAGTCACTGGGTAAAAATCCTAAAGCTCCCTCCTTAATGGCATTGTGGGTCAACCCACAGCACCACCTTCTCAAAGGCAATTAGGAACGGGCAATAAATGCAGAAAAGCACACACTACACAGTGCTGCCATAACTCCCAAGTCCCTAAAAAAAAAAATTCCATCTCTCTGGTACACTTTGATATCTGATTTGTTTTCAGACTATAACTTTGCTAGATACATTGACTATAATTGTTCTGAATTTACTCTTCACTCATTTCTCTACTACCACCAAGTTAAAAGTCACTGAGTGCTGCCTCAATTTTCCTGGTTTCCATTTTGCCTGAAGTAAAGGATGGGCTAGGAAATGCGTTATTGATGAATAAGAAACTGTAATGAATTGAATAATGCACATCAATGAACGTACAAACAAAGAGCAGAAGTCTTTCAGTCTCTTGAACCTGCTCCACCATTTAATAAGATCATGGCTGATCTCATGGCAACCTCAAATTTACATCTTACCATCCACAATAAACTTCATACGAATCTGGGAGTGTTTGATGGGGACAATGTAGAGGGAGTTTTACTCTTTTTCATGAACCTATCCACACAAAACCTTTCAGGAAGTGAGTTCCAAAGACTCATGACCCACACTGAAAATATTTCACCTCATCTCCATTTTACATACGCAACTTTGTTTTAAACAATGACCCCTAGTTCTACATTCGCCCACAGTATCTTGCAATCAAGTCAAGTTTGGCCTTGGAGGGAGTGCCGAGGAGGTTCACTAGGCTGATACCGGAGATGAGGGGGTTGGACTATGAAGAGAGACTAAATAGACTGGGTCTGTACTCGTTGGCGTTTAGAAGGATGAGGGGGGATCTTATAGAGACATATAAGATAATGAAGGGGATGGATAGGGTAGAGAGATTCTTCCCACTTAGAAAGAATAGCAGGACTAGAGGACACAGCCTCAAGATAAGGGGGAGGCAGTTTAGATCGGAGTTGAAGAGGAACTTCTTCACTCAAAGGGTGATGAATCTCTGGAGTTCTCTGCCCGTTGAAGTGGTGGAGGCTACCTCGCTAAATATATTTAAGTCACGGGTAGATAGGTTTTTGATAGGAATTAAGGGTTATGGGGAGAGAGCGGGAAAGGGAACCTGATCCACTTCGGATCAGCCATGATCTTATTGAATGGCAGGGCAGGCTCGAAGGGCTGGATGGCCTACTCCTGCTCTTATTTCTTATGTTCTTCAGCAGATCCAAGTTTAGCCTGTCCAGATGTTTGTTTTATTAGTCACAAGTAGGGTTAAGTTAACACTGCAATGAAGTTACTGTGAAAATCCTAGTCGCCATGCTCTGGCGCCTGTTTGGGTACACGCAGGGAGAATTTAGCATGAACAATACACATAACCAGCACGTCTTTCGAACTGTGGGAGGAAACCGAAGCACTCGGAGAAAATCCACAGACCATGACCCAAGCCAGCAATCGAACCCTGAGCCCTGGCACTGTGAAGCAGCAGTGCTAACCACTGTGCCGCCATGTCAATATCCTTCATGATACGAACTTTGAATTTTCCTAATAATCTTAGATTTCTAGAAAGTATTTGCTAAAGTATCAAAGTGCAGTACGTCCAATTCCCTTTCAAGCACAACTCAGGTTACTTAAAAGAATTATGTTTTTTTTTTCTTCACCATTGCTAAGGCAAACCAAAGAACTAGGAGCAGGCTGATGTATGTAAAGAACAAGATCATTTATTTACTATTTATAAACTGAATAGACTCTGCCAGAACCAGCAGTTTATTAATAAATCTGCATCAAGTCACTATTCATAGCATCCCTACAGTGCAGGAGACCATTCAGCCCATCAAGTCTGCACTGACACTCCAAAAGAACATCTTACCTAGGCCTTTCCCTGTAACCCCATGCATTTACCATGGCTAATCCACCTAATCAGCACATCTTTTGACTATGGGAGGCAACCCATGGAGGCACAGGGAGAACATGCAAACTGTATAGACAGTCACCCAAGGCTCGAAACAAACCTAGGTACATGAGGCTGTGAGGCAGCAGTGCTACCCACTGGATCACCCCAACATTATGAGCATGGATTCCAACTATTGGGAACCACTCATGATAATTTTAATTTTGCCTACAAACAGGATAGGTGGAAAATAAATCCACTACTCCAAGGTAAACATAACTTCTTTAAAAGCTAAAATTTGCCAAAAACGGCCCTGAAAAAATAGAGGTTGGGAAGGCTAGATTGCTTAAAAATCAACAACAAATAAGAATCGTCCATGTCCAAGGTCAAGGATGTGAAAAGAGCAAAATAAGCAGAGCAACAACAGTTGAGATGCTCCAGATTATATCATTTACTTGCCAGTAAATATTAGATCTTTGTCTCCAGACTGTATCAATTGTGAGACCAGTGCACTATCAGACTCTCATACCAGGTAAGATTCCATACTGTATCACTGTTAGACAAAGGGCTGAGGAAATTATCTGAGATAGGAATTTTTACTGTATTTCCTAAAATTGAGAACGTTGAAATGCTTAACATGTTTTCAACAAGATTAGCTACAGGGTAACTATTCTCTCTGGTGGACGAAATCAATAACACAGAGAACAGAGAAACTGTTATTATAATCACCAAAGGTAGTACGGCAGCCATACAGGGGTGGCACAGTGGTTAGCACTGCTGCCTTACAGCGCCAGTGACCCGGGTTCAATTCCTGGCTGGAATTCACTGGAAACAGGAGGAAAATCAGCTCCTACCTGGAAAGACAAGCATTAATGATGTGGGAAGTACTGGATTTACCTTCTAGCCATCAGGACATATCGGTCAACAGGAGAGCCCAGGATGACATTAATGCTGCGGACGGTGTTGATGTTCCGGAAGACAAGCAGCATAGGCCGCGGCAAGTCCTTCAGCACTTGGATAATGCGGTCAATGTGGTTGCTGGCCATGTCCTGCATGTAAGCCCTCTCCTCCCTGGTCAGGATGTTGGCCAGCTGAAAGGCTGCCTCTCGCATGTTGATTGGCCGTTGCATCAAGATCTCACAGAAGAGGAAATAGTCTGCAGGGGAGGAAAAACAGTGAAATAACTGGAGCAAACGGAAAGGTCTGTTGCCTTCGGGGATAGACTAATCAAATGCTGACTAATTACAGCACTACCAGGGGCCTTTCCCAAAAACAGCAGCCCCTGACTCAAAATGGTATGCGCAGTTAAAGGCACAGAATCCATCCTTTACCTCATTCCCAGGTCATAGAGTCAAGTTTACAGCACAGAAATAGGCCCTTCAGCCCAACTTGTCCATGCTGCCCAGTTTTTACAACTAAGCTGGTTCCAATTGCGTATGTTTGGCCCATATCCCTCTATACCTATCTTACTCATGTAACTGTCTAAATGCTTTTTAAAAGACAAAATTATACCTGCCTTTATTACCTAGAATCCGACAGTGCAGAAAGAGGCCATTTGATCCACTGAGTCTGCATCGATCACAATCCCACCCAGGCCCTATCCCCCATAACCCCATGTGTTTACCCTAGCACTAAGGGGCAATTTAACATGGCCAATCCACCTAACCTGCACATTTTTGGACTTGAGAGGAAACTGAAGCACCCCGAGGAAACCCAATAGAAACAGGGAGAATGTGCAAACTCCACACAGACCCAAGCCAGGAATTGAACCCAGGTCACTGGCGCTGTAAGGCAGCAGTGCCAACCACTGTGCCAGCCCTGTATGGCTGCCGTACTACCTTTGATGACTATAATAAGGCTGTTATAGTTTCAGGCAGATATTGAATATTGCAGCCTCACTGCCATTTATACAAACCATTTTTAGATTTTGAATGTCCCAAGGTGCTCACATATACAACTTATAACTAGCTGGTGATAGTTCTGTCACATACCCAATATTTGTTATTCTCATCTCCCTAATCAGTCAATGGGCATCTCACATCTCCCAAACAGGGGGCTAGGGGATTTTCACAGTAACTTCACTGCAGTGCTAATATAAGCATACTTGTGACACTAATAAACTAAACATCTGTTTAAATTTGAGTGGCACTGTACAGTAATAAAGTTCTATTACAATAAGAGCACAATATTATTCAAATTTTTATTTGTGCTCACTAGAAACTGATCATATTCTCTGATAGGCCGAGTCCATTAACTAATTGGCCTTGCATCGTGGATCCTACTGTGTACTGTGTAAAGGACCTGCACGACGAGGCCTCCAAACACTCACAGGGCAGGTACAACATGGAGAAAGATGATTAAACTTGCAATGTTTATGAACATTGGCACCTTTATTCAGGCTGATGTGTAGTACATTAAGTGAAACATCATGTTACGTACTAAGAACTATTCAATCCAATTATAACATTCCAATATTTGTAAATAATATTTAAGGACCAATCTCTGGATACAAAAAGCTCATTCACATAGGCAAGGCATTAATCAGGTCACTCACCTTTGACCCCTAGCTCATTAGCAAATTTCTTCATAGCAGAATCATTGAGGAGAATGATAGAACGCCAGAGTTTGCACAGACTAATCCGGTCCCTAAGAGCAAATACAATGTCAAACACATGATCTGGGTTGAAGGATCAGGGATTTCTCAGTCACACGTTTACTGTACTTCTCTCCCTCACAATACCTGCCAAAAAGTGTTGGCAAAACCATCAGCACCAGGACCCACTAAACTCAGACAAATATCACTATTCCTGCATCATTCTTAGGTCAAAATCCTGGAATTTCATGCACTGAGTTTCTTCACCACATGGACTTAAATGGTTCAAGACAGCTCACCACCATTTTCACAGAGAGATTAATAAATGTTTGCCTTGCCAGTGACGGGCATATCTGAGAACATGTCAGCTGATCAGTGTTCCCCAGCAATACATCTTTTTTGGTTCAAGTTCCTAAAGCACCAACAGCCTTTATTTAACTGGCCAGTCTCAACATAACCCTGGACGATGACTTTTGGCAGCTGAGAATACACCTAGCCAATTACAGACACCCAGCATTGCAAGTAATTAGAAGAACTAATAGAATGCTATCATTTATTCTGAGGAAAATTGAAAACATGATTAGGAGGATTATGTTTCAGTTATACAGAGAAGTGGTGAGACTGCCTCGGTAATGTATGCAGTATTGGTCTTCTTATTTAAGGAAAAATGTAAATACATTAGCTGTTCAAAGAAGGTTTACTAGATTAATACCAGCAACAGGCAGGTTTTCTAATGAATAAATGTTGGGATAAGTTAATCTTGTATCCACTGGCGTTTAGAAGAATAAGAGGTGACTTGATTGACAGAGTGGATATGGAGAGGATATTTCCTCTTGTGGGAGAATCTAGAGCTAATTGAATCATAGAAACCCGACAGTGCAGAAGGAGGCCATTCAGCCCATCAAGTCTGCATTGACAACAATCCCCCCCAGGCCTTAAGTCACAACCCCATATATTTACCATGCTAATCCCTCAAACCTACACATCCAGGGATACTATGGACTATTTAGCTTGGCCAATCAACCTAACCCGTATAGCTTTGGACCGTGGGAGGAAACTGGAGCACCTGGAGGAAACCAATGCAGACACGGGGAGAATGTGCTGACTTCATGCAGACAGTGACCCAAGCTAGGAATCGAACCCAGGTTCCTGGGAGCTGTGAGGCAGCAGTGCTACCCACTGTGCCACCCTAGGAGGTCATGGATAAAAGTTTATTTATGTCACAAGTAGGCTTACATTAACACTGCAAAGAAGTTATTGTGAAAATCCCCTCATTGCCACACTCTGGCAAGTACACTGAGGGAGAATTTAACATGGCCAATGCACCCAACAAACATGTCTTTCAGACTGTGGGAGGAAACCGGAGTACCTGGAGGAAACCCATGCAGACTGCGCAGACAGTGACCCAAACTGGCAATTCAAACCCGGGTCTCTGGCACTGTCAGGCAGCAGTGCTAACCACTGTGGCACCGTGCTGCCCCTTATTAAAAATAGGGAGTCTTCCATTTAAGGAAGAGAGGAAGGAATGTTTTTGTATGCATTCACCCACACTGATATATCCACCCTTGCTCTCAAACAAATACAATCACCCACTTCACACACAAGATAGCAATTAGCAAAAGGAAACCTTTGGGGAAGTAGGGGTGTAATGCTCTTGTCACTGGACTAGATTCAGATTCAGAGCAAGATCTGGGGACCTGGGTTCAAATCCCATTATGGCACATGGTGAAATGTGAATTCAATAAAAAAAATCTGGAATTAGAAATCCCATGACCATGAAACCATTGTTGATTGCTGTAAAAACCCATCTGGTTCACTAATGTCCTTTAGAGAAGGAAGCCTGCTGTCCTTACCTGGATGTGGTTGACCCTTAAACGCCCTCTGTAGTGGAGGGCAGTTAGGGATGAACAATAAATGTTGGCCCAGCCAATGATGTCCATATCAAGTGAATGAATAATTAAAAAAAAACTTAGCCAATGATGTAAAAGCCAACTGTAGTCCTGTCTCTAATAACTCAGTACAGATTAGAGATTAAACCAGTAAGGCAGTTGATGAACTAGTGATCCACATCCCAGTCTGGATTGATGTCTTCTAAGTTGCTGAGAAACTTAGGGTAAAATTAGGGAGATGCTGGCCATAATATTCTTAGTTAAAGTGATTGTGGCAGAGGACTAGAGAATTGCAGTCTTAAAAAAGGTAGAGAAATAAACTTAAGGCCAGTCAATTAAACATCACTGACAAAAAAACTTCAGAAAAAATATTCGGGGACAAAATCAACAGGGATTTAGATAAGCATAAGACTACTACAGGAGAGTCAATGGTTAAAGGCAAATTGTGTTTGAATAACTTGATTACATTTTCTGTTCTGGTTGCCTTGCGAAAGGGATTTGATGAAGTCCTGCATATCAGATTCATCAGCATGGGTTAAAAGGGGCAATAGTAGCATGAATATAAAACTGGCTGAGGGACAGAAAGCAGTTTTGGTGAACAACTGTTTTTCAGACAGGATGGATGCAGTAAGGAGAGTTCCCGAGTATTTTTTTTATTCAGTCAGGGTGGGTGTCGCTGGCTGGGCCAGCATTTATTGCCCATCCCCAACAGGCCTTGAACTGAGTGGTTTGCTCAGCCATTTCAGAGACAACCACTTTGCTGTAGGTCTGGAATCACACGTAGGCCAGCAGATCCAGGTAAGGACAGCAGATTTCCTTCTCTTAAGGACATGAGTGGACCAGATGGGTTTTATGACAATGATTTCATGGCCAGCCTTCTTTAAATTCTAGATTTTTATTGAATTTAAATTGCACCTTCTGCAGTAGTGGGATTTGAACCCAGGACCCCAGAGCATTACCCTGGATCTTCACTTTAATAGTCCAGTACAATGCTACTGCCTCCCAATATTATTTATGCTGAAAATTAATAACTTGGAATTGAGAGGGGGGAAGGGCATGGTTCATGCTCTATTTTGAATAATGGTGCAGTTCCTAAAATTTGCAAGTGACATTTGCATGCAATAAAGGAATATTTGTAATTATGGGTGACTATAACCTGCATAGAGATTGGGCAAATCACATCATAGTGAAGGAATTTCTGAAGTGTGTATGGGATAGTTTTCTGGATCAATATATTGAGGAACAAATAGTGAACCAGAAATGTTGGGGAACACAGGGTTTAGTGAGAGGGAAGAACCAAAGGAAATCAGTAATAGTAGGGAAATGGAGCTGGGGAAATTGATGAGATTGAAGGCGGATAAATCCTCAGGCCTGATAATCTACATCCCAGAGTAATGAAGGAAGTGGCTTGAGAAATAGTGGTCTTCATCCAAGTTTCTGTAGACTCTGGAACAATTCCTACTGATTGGACAGTAGCTAATAAAGGGAAGTCGAGAGAAAACAAGTAATTATAGACCAGCCAGTCTAACATTGGTAATGGGGAAAATTCTACAGTTTGTCATCAAGGATTTTATAGCAGAGGACTTGGAAATCAGTGTCAGAATTGGATAGTCAGCACAGGAATATATGTTAGCACTACCCTCATCACTCTGCCTTACTGCTTCCTCAACAAATTCTATCAAATTAGTGAGACATGATCTTTCCTTAAAAATACATACATCTTTTATGATATTAAATATCCAGATCAAATCTCCTCCAAGCAGAGAGGGCTGAGGAGGACGACCCTACTTTTCCAAGTTATAAATGTGACCTGTTCTGCTACCTCACAAAAGATTTGTGCTATCTAGATTTCTGTTCTTGCACCCCCATTTTACAGTTATAACATTTAGCCCACATTGACTCTCATCTTCTTATCAAATTCTATCACTTCATACTTTGTTCTGTTGAATGTCATTTTTCATGTATTTCCCTTCAATTAGCCCTACGTCCTCCTGAAATCCAGTGGCTATATTCCTCTCTGCTTACTACACTTCAACAGTTTCACGTCGTAGAAAATAAGGATAGAGACCATCCTGGGAATTACAGACCGGTAAGCCTTACTTCTGTTGTGGGCAAAGTTTTGGAAAGAATTATAAGGGATAGGATTTATAATCATCTAGAGGGAAATAAATTGATTAGGGATAGTCAACACGGTTTTGTGAAGGGTAGGTCATGCCTCACAAACCTTATCGAGTTGTTTGAAAAGGTGACCAAAGAGGTGGATAAGGGTAACGCAGTTGACGTGGTGTATGTGGATTTTAGCAAAGCGTTTGATAAGGTTCCCCATGGTAGGCTACTGCAGAAAATGCAGATGCATGGGATTGAGGGTGATTTAGCAGTTTGGTTCAGGAACTGGCTAGCTGTTAGAAGACAGAGGGTGGTGGTTGACAGGAAATATTCAACCTGGAGTTCAGTTACAAGTGGTGTACCTCAGGGATCTGTTTTGGGGCCACTGCTGTTTGTCATTTTTATAAACGACCCAGATGAGGGTGTAGAAGGATGGATTAGTAAATTTGCTGACGACACCAAAGTCGGAGGAGGTGTAGACAGTGAGGATGGATGTTACAGTTTGCAGAGGGACATAGATAAGCTGCAGAGCTGGGCTGAGAGGTGGCAAATGGAGTTTAATACAGAAAAGTGTGAGGTGATTCACTTTGGTAAGAGTAACAGGAGTACAGAGTATAGGGCTAATGGAAGGACTCTTAGTACTGTTGATGAGCAGAGAGATCTCGGGGTATATGTGCATAGCTCCCTGAAAGTTGGCACCCAGGTTGATAAGGTTGTTAAGAAGGTGTACGGTGTGTTAGCTTTTATTGGTAGGGGGACTGAATTTTGGAGCCGTGAGGTCATGTTGCAACTGTACAAAACTCTGGTGCAGCTGCACTTGGAGTATTGCATACAGTTCTGGTCGCCGCATTATAAGAAAGATGTGGAGGCCTCACCAAGGCCCTATATTATTTCAGCAAAACATCTCTGCTCCTCTACTCAAATCCTCTCACAATGAAGGCCAACATATCATTTTCCTTTTTACTGCTGCTGCACCTGCATGCTTACGGCCAGATAGTAATCTGTCTCCTGTTTTTACTCCCAAAGTGAATAACCACATTTATCCACATTATACAATATCTGCTATTCATTTGCCCACTCACTCAGCTTGTCCAATCACACTGAAGCTTCTCTGCATCCTCCCCACAGCTCACTTTCCCACCCAACTTTGTGTCATCTGCAAATTTGAAGATATTGCATTTAGCTTCCTCTTCCAAATCATATATACAGTGAATAACTGGGGCCCTAGCACCAATCCCTGTGCTACCCCACTAATCACTACCTGTCATTTGGAAAAATACTCATAAAATTTATTCCTATTCTGTGTATCCTGTCTGCCAAGCAGCAATCAGTTTTCTATCCTTTTCAATGCACTATACTCAATTCCATGCCCTTTAATTCTACACACTAATCTCTTGTGGAACTTTGTTAAAAGCGTTCTGAAAGTCCAAATAAACCATACCCACTGGCTCCTTCTCATCAATCCGACTCACTGTTGGACCAGTAATCTAGAGACACAGATAATGCTCTGGGGTTCTAGGCTCAATTCCCACCATGGCGATGGTGGAATTTGATTTGATTTATTATTGTCACATGTATTAGTATGCAGTGAAAATTATTGTTTCTTGTGTGCTATGCAAAGCATACTGTTCATAGAGAAGGAAAGGAGAGAGTGCAGAATGTAGTGTTACAGTCATAGCTAGGGTGTAGAAAAAGATTAACTTAATGCGAGGTAGGTCCATTCAAAAGTCTGATGGCAGCAGGAAAGAAGCTGTTCTCGAGTCAGTTGGTACGTGACTTCAGACTTCTGTACCTTTTTCCCAAAGGAAGAAGGTGGAAGAGAGAACGTCCGGGGTGCGTGCAGTCCTTAATTACACTGGCTGCTTTGCTGAGGCAGCGGGAAGTATAGACAGAATCAATGGATGGGAGGCTGGTTTGCGTGATGGATTGGGCTACATTCACGACCTTTTGTAGTTTCTTGCAGTCTTGGGGCGAGCAGGAGCCATACCAAGCTGTGATACAACCAGAAACAATGCTTTCTATGGGGCATCTGTAAAAGTTGGTGAGAGTCATGGTTGACATGCCAAATTTCCTTAGTCTTCTGAGGAAGTAGAGGCGTTGGTGGGCTTTAGTAACTATAGTGTCAGCATGGTGGGGGGAGAGAACCAGGACAGATTATTAGTCAATTCGGTAGAAATCTGGAACTAAAAGTCTAATGATGAGCATGAAACCATTGTTTCACAGGTTCACAGAAAGGCAGCGCTCTGCCCTTTTGTGGCATTTAATGACTCTGCCTTCTCCTGTCGTCTCTGTAGGTCGGATACATAAGCCTTTCTACAGCTGAACTGAAAGAGGTGAACCTACATTCTTGTCTGTGATATACAGGTCCATTCACGACTCAAGGACCTGATCAACCTTAGAACCTACTTGCTTATTATTCTCAATGAAATACCCAACCTACGTGCAATAGAACATGCTTTGAACCAGTGTTCCCCTATCCCACTCCTCTCCTGTATAACATTTGGCTCTAGAATCAGTAATTGTTCTACAGTATGTCTTACACACAGACACCCTCCTTATGAGAACTGGAACAGGGAGATCCTAGATTGTGTTTGGAAGACAGATTGCCAAAATACTGTGTGTGGGATATGAACAAGTGAACAATTCTGCCGAGCAGGATACAGATTCCTGAAGACTTCCACCATCTCCAGGAATTGGCTTCCTTTAGGAAGGCAACAGCACTCACCAGGAGGCTGTATTGTTAGCAGCAGTAGCAGTTAAATGGTTAACTTTCTCACCAAGGCTGTCTCAGGCTTACAAGTGATTTGTAACTTTTAAAATAAAAACACAGGCATACCTCAGCCAACTCGAGAGAACAAGGCCAGTCCAGCAGACTTCTAAGATAAGCTGAGTACAATCTCAATTTGTCTCTTCACAGAACAGGAGAGTAAATATTCTGTTGATGGATTTCTGACACACAGCCAATGGTGTAGGCTGAGAAATCTGGCTCTAGAACTGTCCACTTTACATTCCTCCTCTTTGTTGCATCATTAATCTAACATCAACCCTCAGTTCAAAACTCAAACCTTGGAGAACTTGTTTTTTTCACTCATGCTGAAAACTCTGGAACTCTCTCAACTTTTTGTTTCCTGTAAGCTTGGATTGCAGCAGACATTATGTGTGGCACACTGTCAATGTCAGAAAGTTAAATTCAACTCACAGTCCAGAGATATCAATATCATCACAGAAAGTGGCCATTTAGGCCTGCTGTGAAGGAGCAATTTATATTGTAGCACTCCCCAGCCTTTTCCCTTAAACATGCACATTCCTCATTTTCAGATAATTATCTAATATCCTCCTAAATTCCTCAAATGAACGTACCTCCATCTCACTCTCTGGCTGAAAATGTTTCTCATGTCTCCATTGCATCTTTTGTTAATTACCTTAAATCTGTGCCTGCTCGTTCTTGATCCTTCCACCAATGGGAACTGGTTTCCCTAAATGCTCTGTCCATAACCCTCACGATTTTGAGCATCTCTACGAATATCAGCCGTCAATCTTCTCTTCTCCAAGAGAAACTGTCCCAATTGCTCCTTTTTATCTACATAATGCAAGTTCCTCATCTCTGGAACCATACTCAGGCTAACGTTCCCAGCACATAACAGAGAAAGGGCAGCACTGCCAGAGGTGACGTCTTTCAGATGAACATTTATGCCAAATCTTCTTTCTCCCAGATGCATGTTAAAAAAAATTCCATGCATTATTTTGAGTGGTACAGTAGTTAGTATTGCTGCCTCAGAGCGCCAGGGACTTGGGTTCAATTCCTGGCTTGGGTCACTGTCAATGCAGAGTTTGCAAGTCCTCCCCGTGACTGCGTGGGTTTCCTCCGGGTGCTCTAGTTTCCTCCCACAGTCCAAAAGGCATGCTCATAGGTGCACTGGCCATACTGAATTGCCCTTTAGTGTGTGTAGCTTAGAAGGATTAGCGAGGTAAATATGTGGGTTAAAGGGATAGGGCCTAAGTGGGATTGTTGTCGGTACAGACTTGATGGGTCAAATGGCCTCCTTCTGTTTTGCAGAGATTCTATGATTTTAGGAGCATGGAAATTATCCTTGTCCTGTCTAACATTTATCCCTCAATCAACATCATTATAGCTGATTAGACAGATTAGTTATCACATTGTTGTTTGTGGATTCTTGATTTGTGCAAATTGGCTGTCACATTTCCTACATTACAACTTCATAAATATGAACTGGTTATAAATGATTTTGAGATAGCCTGAGGTGCTAAAAACATGCTATCAATTTCTTCTTTCATCCCATGTAAAGCTATCTTTTTCAGCTCCATTTACAAACTCAAATAATCTGTCATAATCAAATTCTCCTTCACATCAAAAGTTATACTCCGAGTGTTTGTCATCTATCTTTACAAAGTAATAGCAGTAACAAGAAGCCCTTAAGACGGGATTTACAGTCATTCCAAAAAATATCTTAACAGAGCAACACAAAATGCGACCAGGATTAATTTAATAAGCACCAGTGCTTTTAGTAGGAAAAGTCAGGACAGTATAGTCCAAAAAGTGGCTGCTGCTTTGAGCAGCAAGATACTGCATTAACAATCCAGAAAGTGCAATGAAAATAAAAATCTATCAATAGAAGCAACAATCTGTCAAGTGATGCAAATACCAAACTGATTCATCATTGTCCTTTAGCTGGTCAGGCCTTTGTGACTAGTTCCATACTAGTGCGGTCGAGTAAACCACTAAGTTGCATCAAAACTACTACAAAGGGTGAAGTCCCAACCAAGCAGAGTGTGTTCATCTGATGGGCTGCAGTGGTTTAAGAAGGCAGCCCACCATCACCTCAAGGCCAGCAATGATGGGCGATAAGTGCTGGCCTAGCCAGCAAATCCCACTTATTAACAATGATTTCTGAAAAAAACACTTACTTTATATCCAGGCTTTCATACAATCCATGATCTAGGAGCACCAGTTCTGCTTTTCCATCAGGGCCTTTCCTAACCAACACTGCACAACAGAGAGAAAAAAGCATCAAATATTAATTTGACTCTTTTGGATAAAGAGGAATTACATGGGACAGGGGAAGAGAAAGGCTGGAACAAGACAAAAATCACTCAACATCTCAGGAAATGCATGTCAGCCTATTCAGATGGATGATAAAGATCCTGTAAGGGGAGCATTCCTCTATCAACAAAACAATAAAAAGGTTGACCTTACTGCTGTTTGAGATTTCTTGCTGTGGGAGACTGGCCTCCTTATCGGTCTATAAATTTATAGGTTATTTATACGTGTGCACGTGGGTTTGTGTAACACTGACATCTTCGAGATGCAATATAGAAATACTATATGGTGCTCCTGCTGAAGATAGTCACATTCAATGACATTACCATTGCTGAATCCCCCACTAACATCATGAGAGAGTCACCACTGCAACAGAACTGGAGCAGCCATAAAAATACAGTGACTACAAAAGCAGCAAAGATGCTAACTCACCTCCTGACTCCCCAAAGCCTATCAGGCTCAAGTCTCGAGTGTGATGGGTGCAGCTCCAACACTCAAGAAACTGAACATCATCCAGGACAAAGCAGCCCTGCTTGATTGGCATGATATCAACAACATCTATTCCCTCTGCCACCACAGTGGCAGTAGTGTGTCCATCTATAAGATTCACTGCAGTAACTCAGCAAGGCTCCCTTGACAGCACCTTGCAAATCCATGACCCCTCCCACCTAGGACAAAGGCAGCAGGAACAGCACCATCTGCAATTTCCCCTCCAACCCACTTACCATCCTGACTTGTAAATATATCACCATTCCTTCAGAGTCACTGAGTCAAAATCCTGGAAATCCCTCCCCAACAGATGTGCAGTCTACCTACATCTCAGCGATTACAGCAGTTCAAGAAGGCAGCTCAAAACTACCTTCTCAAGGGCAACAAAAATGTTGGCCTTGCCAGTGATGCCAATATCCCATGACAGAGAAAAAAAATTTGCTGCCTTTGTCCATAATCTGTTTATCCATCACTGCTGCTGACCTACATCTCCAACCAGAAATGCCTTGGAATTTTAAAATTCTCATCCTCATGTTCCAATCTCCCCCAATCTCCATAGCCTCCTACAGCCCTAAAATCTTCTGAGATCTCGATGTTCCTTTAACTCAGGTTTCTTGTACATCCCCCATTTTAATCACTCCATAAATAGCAGTAGTGTGTGCAGCTGCCTATAGCTCTGGGATTATGTTCCTAAACACCCATCTTTCTCTGCCCCTTTCAAATGCTCCTTGAAAGCTACCTCTCTGCTATGTTTGTGGTCACTTGTTCTAATATTTCCTGAAATGGCTCAGCATCAAATTTTGTTTGAAAATGTTCCTGTAGAGAACCTTGGGATGTTGATGGTGCTATATAAATGCCTGGTGTTATTGATCACAAGTAGCTTTCCCCCTTTTCAGTCTCTGCTTTCAGTTATATAAACTAATTCTGGTCAAACTAGATGTATTTTCTACTGTAGCATTTGTACTTCAAAGATGTGAAGTTTTGGTGGTCTAGTGCTCCCCCACAGTTCTCAGACTTACCATTCCCAGGGTGGGGGTCAGCGTGGATGAACCCAGTATAAAATATCTGTTCTGCAAAAGTCCTGACCAGTTTGTCTGCAACCTGAGGAAAGGAGTTGGTGTGTCAGTGTACAGTGCAACTCTTCCAGCTGCTTTTTCAACAGTACTGCCAATCATAACAGATGGTGGGTGTGCAACACAGGCATAGACATGACACCAGAG
The DNA here is from genome assembly GCF_965287045.1 of Carcharhinus amblyrhynchos. Taxonomy (NCBI): domain Eukaryota; kingdom Metazoa; phylum Chordata; class Chondrichthyes; order Carcharhiniformes; family Carcharhinidae; genus Carcharhinus; species Carcharhinus amblyrhynchos. The sequence goes on along the minus strand of NC_137325.1, from coordinate 146,311,155 downwards.
AAACTAGAACAGCCACTGCAAACCCTTCCTCGTCTTTGGCATCTTAAAAGATCTGAATTTGACCCTCTCAACAAAGGCATTTAATCAATCCATTTTTCCAATTCAATGATATCTCAACGTTGGCTGGCCTGGTTGGGCATCACAGGCAAGGCTGCATTTATTACTGAGTCCTAGGAGCCTCCAAAGGGATGATGGTGGACTGCTCCCTTAAATGGCTGCAGTCCATGAGACATAGAGACACCCAACATGTTGTTGGGAAGGAGTTCCAGAATTTTGATCCAGTAATGATGAATAACTATGGATATATTTCCAAGTCAGGATTGAGAGAGACTTGGAGGAAAACTTCCAGGTGATAGTGTTCCCATGTGTCTGCTAAGGCAGCAGAGGTTGCTGTCGAAGGAATAATTTGCCGCAGCATATCTTGCAGATAGTATGCACAGCACCATGTTGTGTCAGTGGCAGATGAAGTAGCTGGTTTCAGTGATTTGCCATCCAGACAAGGAACTCACATGTTACATCCAGATTCGAGCAGATTTTTGTGGACATCAGCAACAGGAGTTGCACATTAAAGCCATCACTTAGTGCAGGCTGGGAGAAAACTTTGTGCAGGGTTGTCAGGGAGCAAGGGATGCTTTGGTACAGGGTAGGTGCTGGGAATAAACTATTATATTTTTCAAAGGACAAGTGACTTTTAACAGCTTTAAAGTTCATCGAGAAAGCTGGGGAGACAGTGGGTTTGACTTTGGATCGTTCTAGCCAAGAGTGTGCACAGCCGCAATAGATTGAAAGACTATAAGCTTTAAATGATACACAGCCAACAAATACTGGCAGGGACTGTACAGCAATTAGATTAACATTTAAAGAAATATAATCTCTCAGGGTTTCCACTTCTGGTCCCCATCAAACAAACCCTCTCAGAATATAGCATGTATGGGCATCAGATGATGAAATTGACCTATTATACTCTCTGGGCCCACAGTTAAACTGACCTATTAACATATACTGTCTGAAGAGCGAGGCGAGGCCAGTAAGCGAGGCGAGGCCAGTGAGCGAGCAGGCGAGCAAGCGAGGCAAGACCAGAGGGCTCCTAGTGTCTGTCCATGAGCCATTGCCTTCAGAAGAGATGAGGAATAAATTTGAGAGAGTGGATGAGGAAAATCTGCACTTACATCTTTGACACTCAAGCCCTGTTGCTCAATTTCATCAACGTTGGTGACTTTACAGCCCTCGCAGTAATCTGCAGTCAGGATTCGCTGAAAGTAAAAGCATACACAGATTAAGCAGAAATACATCATACATTTACAGAGCCAACAAAAGGCAGAAAATGCCTATGCACAGCAATAGAAGGTGAGTGTGAGTGACTCTGTGGTAAAATGGAAAGGAGGGGTTTAGACAGGTAGAATCTAGACAGCTGGATCACAGTAAACAAAGGTTCCATCTTTGCAATTGAATAGAGTGCTTAGGGAAAGTGCAGAATATCATCGGACAAACCAATACACAAACGAGAAATTAGACTAACGTTTAAAGGAAAAGCTTACAGAATTATTAGAAAAATGGTTACACAGGATCAAGAGGAAGTGTTAGCGTGGATATGAAGTTGGCTAAGGTTGAGAAAACAACATTGTTTTTTTCAGACTGGAAGAAGGTTTTCAATGGTACAAAAATAGGAACTAGGAGTAGGGGTAGGTCACTCGGTCCTTAGAGCTGTTGCACATTCAATAAGATCGTGGCTGATCATCTTTCAGCCCCTGATAACCTTTCATCCCCTTGTTTATCAAGTATCTACTGAGAGCTGCCTTAAAAATATTCAAGGGATCTGCTTTCACTGCCTTTTGAGGAAGAGAATTTCAGAGACTGATAACCATCAGAGAAAAACATTTTCCTCATTTCTGTCATAAACAGCAGACCTCTTATTTTTAAACAATTCAAGCTTCTCTGACAACAGGAAACCTCCTTTCCACATCTACCCCATCAAGACTCAAGATTGTTAAGAGATCTCACGTGGTTGGGTTGGGACCAATGTTCTTTTTGATACATATTAAATGACCTGCACCTTGGCACAGAGGCATTATTTCAAAGTTTGCAGATAGAGTCATAGAGGTTTGCAGTATGGAAACAGGCCCTTCGATCCAATTTGTCCATGCCGTCCTTTTTATTAAACCACTGAGGTAGTCCCAATTGCTTGCGTTCAATCCATATCCGTCTAGACTCATCTTACCCATGTAACTATCTAAACACTTTTTAAAAGACAAAATTGTACCCACCTTTACTGCTGCTTCTGGCAGCTTGTTCCAGACACTCATCACCCTCTGTGTGAAAAATTGCCCCTCTGGACACTTGTATCTCTCCCCTCTCACCTTAAACCTATACCCTCTAGTTTCAGACTCCCCTACCTTTGGGAAAAGATATCGACTATCTAGCTGATCTATGCCCCCCATTATTTTAAGACCTTTGTAAGATCACCCCTCAGCCTCCCATATTCCAGGGAAAAATGTTCCAGTCTATCCAGCCTTTCTTACTGCTGCAGCAAATCAGGCTCATGCAAAAATAGTAAAAAAAAATAAAGATTTTCATTCTGAATGCGTGAGTATTCGCAATAACATAGCACAAATAAAGATAAATGGTTTAAATCGAATCACCATTACATGGTTATAAGGAGATCGAGGTTGAGAAATAAATATTCCAAAGTATACAATGTTTCAACAGTGGTTATACTGACAGATAGAGTATTACAAAAAAATAATTGGAGCATGTAACAAAGACAATGTAATAGTTATGTGGAACTTTAATCTTCAAATAAATTGAAGAAATCAATTTGGCAAAGGTGGTCTAGAAGACTAGTTTCTAGAATGCATTAGTTTCTTGAAGCAATGTGTTGTGGAACCGACTATGGACCTAGTATTATGCAATGAGACAGGGTCAGAACAGGATGACGAAGGGGTTAATAAGAGTGATGTAGTTAAAGTAATCATAATCAACAACGGAAAAATATTAGATAAACTTTTGGAATTAAAATCCAACAAATGCCCAGAACCTAAAAGGGTTCTGAAGGAGATAGCTGCAGACACGGAGGATGTGCTGCTTGTGATTTTCCAAAATTCTCTAGACTCTGGAATGATCCATGTGGATTGGAAGTTAGCAAATGTAATTGCAATAGTATCTTGATCAATTGGGCCGTGGGCTGACGAATGGCAGATTGAGTTTAATTTAGACAAATGCGAGATGATGTATTTTGGTAGATTGAACCAGGGCAGGACTTATTCAGTTAATGGGGAGAGTTACAGAACAAAGAGATCTAGGGATACATGTTCATAACTCTTTGAAAGTGGAGTCACAGAGTGGTGAAACAGGCATTCGGCATGCTTGGTGTCATCGGTCAAAACATTGAATACAGGAGTTAGAACATCTTGTTGAAGTTGTACAAGACACTGGTAAGGCCACACTTTGAATACTGTGTACAATTCTGGTCACCCTATTATAGAAAGGATATTATGAAATTAGTAAGAGTGCAGAAAAGATTTACTAGGATGCTACAAGGACTTGATGGATTGAGTTATAAGAAGAGGCTGAATAGACTGGGACTTTTCTCTCTGGAGTGTAGAAGGCTGAGTATAGAGGTCTATAAAATAATGACAGGCATAGACAAGGTACACAGTCAATATCTTTTCCCAAAGGTAGGGGAGTCTAAAACTAGAGGGCATAGCTTTAAGGTGAGAGGGGAGAGATACAAAAGTGTCCAGAGGGACAATTTTTCCCACACAGAGGGTGGTGAGTGTCTGGAACAAGCTGCCAGAGGTAGTAGTGGAGGTGGGTACAATTTTATCTTTTAAAAAGCATTTAGATAGTTACATGGGTACGATGGGTATAGAGTATAGGGGAAATATGCAGGCAATTGGGATTAGCTTAGGGGTTTTAAAAAAAGGGCAGCATGGACAAGTTGGGCTGAAGGGCCTGTTTCCATGCTGTAAATCTCTATGACTCTATAAATATAGCACCGCTTTTTAAGAAAGGAGGGAGAGAGAAAACAGGGAAATTCAGGCCTCTAAGCCTGGCATCAATTGTTCAGAAAATGCTGGAAACTGTAAGAAAATCTTAACAATGCACTTAAAAAATAATTAAAATCATGTTTGAATGAGTTTTTTTGAAGGGGTGACCAAGAAGGTAGATGAGGGCAGTGCCGTTGATGTTGTCTACGTGGACTTCAGCAAGGCCTTTGACAAGGTATCACATGGTAGGTTGTTGCATAAAGTTAAATCTCACGGGATCCAGGGTGAGGTATCTAAATGGGGATAAAATTGGCTTCTTAACAGAAGCCAGGGGGTGGTTGTAGGGGATTATCTTTCAAACTGGAGGCCTGTGACCAGTGGTGTGCCTCAGGGATCAGTGCTGGGTCCACTGTTATTTATCATTTATATTAATGATTCGGATGAGAATACAGGGGGCATGGTTAATAAGTTTGCAGATGACACTAAGATTGGTGGTATAGTGGACAGTGAAGTTATCACCAATTCAACGGAATCTTGATCAATTAGGCCAGTGGGCCGACGAATGGCAACTGGAGTTTAATTTAGATAAATGCAAGGAGATGCATTTTGGTAGATTGAACCAAGGCAGGACTTACCCCGTTAATGGAAGGACATTGGGGAGAGTTACAGAATAAAGAGATTAGAGGCACAGGTTCATAAATCCTTGAAAGTGGAGTCACAGGCGGACAGAATGGTGAAAAAGGCATTCAGCATGCTTGGTTTCATCGGTCAGAACTTTGAATACAGGAGTTGGGATGACTTGTTGAAGTTGTACAAGACATTGGTGAGGCCACACTTGGAATAGTTCTGGTCACCCTATTATAGAAAGGATATTATTAAACTAGAAAGAGTGCAGAAAAGATTTATTAGGACGCTACCAGGACTTGATGGTTTGAGTTATAGGGAGAGGCTGGGTAGACTGGCACTTTTCCCTCCGGAGCACAGGAGTGATCTTATAGAGGTCTATAAAATAATGAGGGGCACAGATCAGCTAGATAGTCAATATCTTTTCCCAAAGGTAGGGGAGTCTAAAACTAGAGGGCATCGGTTTGAGATGAGAGGGGAGAGATACAAAAGTGTTCAGAAGGGCAACCTTTTCACACAGAGTGGCGAGTGTCTGGAACAACCTGCCAGAGGTAGTAATAGAGGTGGATACAATTTTGTTTTTTAAAAAGCATTTAGACAGTTACATGGGAAAGATGGGTATAGAGCGATATGGGCCAAATGCAGGCAATTGGAATTAGAACATAAGAACATAAGAAATAGGAGCAGGAGTAGGCCATCCAGCCCTTTGAGCCTGCCCCGCCATTCAATAAGATCATGGCTATCTGTCGTGTCTCAGTTCCACATTCCCGCCCTCTCCCCATAACCCTTAATCCCCTCTCTTATCAAAAACCCATCAACCCGCGTCTTAAAAATATTTAGCGAGGCAGCCTCCACCACCTCAACGGGCAGAGAATTCCAGAGATTCACCACCCTTTGAGTGAAGAAGTTCCTCCTCAACTCCGTTCTAAACCGCCCCCCCTTTATCTTGAGGCTGTGCCCCCTAGTCCTACTGTCCTTTCTGAGCGGGAAGAGCCTCTCCAACTCTATCCTATCCATCCCATTCATCATCTTATACGTCTCAATGAGATCTCCCCTCATTCTTCTAAACTCTAACGAGTACAAGCCTAGTTTATTCAGTCTCTCCTCATAGCTTAGGGGTTTTAAAAAAAAGGGCAGCATGGACAAGTTGGGCCAAAGGGCCTATTTCCATGCTGTAAACCTCTATGACTCTATCTGATTATATGAAAAGGAATTGTGCTTGACCAATTTGAGTATAGCTGAAAAAAGAAGACATGCTTTGTGTTTAGTCCTCAACATGACAGATGCAAGAATATCAAATTTCAAAGGGAATAACAATATTTCGTGCTGAAGAAAAAGGTGCTGATTAGTTGGTAAGTGGGCTCTGCATGGTCAAGGCATTGCCATGGAGAATATTTGATCTATATCGCGCTAACTCATGAATGAATGTGTCAGTCCTGAAAAGTACCCAGTCTATCTCAAATTACCCCGCAGGCAAGCGCAAAAATCATGCTGCCATTCACGCCAGTGGGATCTTATAGCCCTGCTAACGGTACAACCCTGCCATCGGTTTCCCAGCCGCAAGGAGTCCATTCACAATGGTGGGACTGTAAGATCCCACCACCTGCAAACAACACGCCACTTCCCACCACCATCAAACATGATGCAGCAAGGGAGGAAAATCCCACCCAAGGTGTCTCAAAGATTTGAGCAACAAGTTCAGCTAGCATCTCATCCTGCTAATATGCAGTAGCAACACGAGTTGTATTTTCCAACAGGATGCTGCACCAAGCCAAAAAGACATTCCCGCCTATCACACAAATGAATAATGTGTTATATTAATTCCAGTGGCAGCGTGATGCCAGGTATGTGGGTCATATGTCCCAATGACTGATGGATTGTAATAAACATGTCCCCTCAGCTGTTTGCAACAGGCACAGAGTATTGATTGTACTCAACAAACCTGTGCTTGCAAAATTTAGAACAGTATGCAGATAGGGTGTCATTCCACAATTGGCCAGCATTTCTGAGTACACTACCAATTATGTCGAGAACCAATTCAGTATCAGTCAAGTTTGCAATATGGTTCACATATTTGTGCTAGAAGTTACATGTATTTAAATTCAGGGGCCTATGTTCTGCAAACAAATAAATTATGTCCAAGCATTGCACCTTTCTCAATTGAACAAAAACATGGGGGACAGCTGTTCCCTGGCGCATTCCCCATGGCAACATCTCAATCAGTGCTAACTTGGCTATTCTGAATTTAAACAAAACTAGAGGGATAAATATTCTCTGGGCATTCTCAATGGCAACATCTCAACCAGAGTCTATTTGCAAATCAGCATTCTTTTCTCATGAAGTACAATTGTTTTTCCCTTTGCGATTTGGTATTCTTGTATCTATCCTGATGACAGCAAGTCTCCCTTTGATAGTATATCTCTTTTTTCCAGCTATACTTGAGTTCTGTACTATTACTTTTGACAAATCCTTTTGCATTTGTTTGAGGATGTAACTAGTAAGATAAAGAACCTCCAATAAATGTAGTATACTTGGATTTGTAAAAGGCATTCAGTAAGATACCACTCAAAGGTCATTATAAAAGATAAGAGCTTAATGGAGTTTGGAGTAATATACTAGCTTGGATTGTGGACAGATTGATGAACAGGATGCAATGAATAGGGGTAAGTGTGTGTTTCCAAGTTGATAGATGTAACTAGTGAAGTGCCACAAGGATCAACGCTTGGGCCCAGCTACTTAATCTCTATTAATAACTTAGACAAAAAGACCAAGAAAAGTTACCCAAGTTTGAAAATTGTACAATGTTAGCTGGAAACGAAAGCTGTGAACTGATAGAGAGATTGGAAAGTAACATAAATAACAGATGAATGGAAGTTAGGTGAAGTGAAAGGTGGCACAGATGGAGGATAATGTTTGGAAGTGAGAGGTTTGAGATCTTGGGTGACTCATACAATGAACACAAAGCTAGTATGCACATACAGCAAGCAATTAGGAAGGCAAATGGCATGTTTGGAGTACAGGAATAAGGATGTCTTGATATATAGTTGTAGAGAGTTCTGGTGAGACTACACGAAGAATACTGTGCACAGTTTTGACTTCAGGAAGGGGAGGTGCTGAGATAGTGATACTGTCACTGGACTAGCAATGCTGTGGTGACAGGTTCAAATCTCACTGTAGCAGATGGCAAAATTTGAATTCAATAAAAATATGGAATCAGAAGTTGAATGTTGACCATGAAACCATTGTTGTCATAAATACCCATCTGGTTCACCAATGGCCTTGAGGGAAAAAATGTGTCACATATGCCTTTTTCACCCCTCCACCAACATGCCCTTCCACCTTCACAGATCTATGGACAAACACACCAAGGTCCCTTTGTTCATCAGAACTTCTAGTATCATGCCACTCACTGAATACTTCCTTGTCAACTTACTCCTTCCAAAGTGTATCACCTCACACTTCTCAGGGTTAAATTCCATCTGTCACTTAGAAGATAGCCACGATCTTATTGAATGGTGAAGCAGGCATGAAGGGCTGAATGGCCTATCCCCGCTCCAAAATCCTATACTCCCAAACATGCAAGGTTCTGAAGGGGGCTCGAAAAGGGTAGATGCTGAGAGGTTGCTTCTCCTTTGTAGGAAATCTAGGTGATAAGGGCCAAGTCTCAGGGTCAGGAACTATTAATTTAGGACTGAGATGAGGAGAAATGTATTCACTCAAAGACTTGTGAACCTCTGAAATTCTCTACCCCAGAGGATTGTGGATGATCTATTATTGAGTATATTTAATGCTGAGATAGACAGAATTTTCAACTCTGAAGGGATTCAAGGAACATGGGGAGTGGCTAGGAAAGTGAAGTTAAGGCCAGAGATCAGCCATGATCATATTGAATGGGGGAGCAGATTTGAAGCGTCACTTGGTCTACTCCTGCTGCTTTATCTTTAAATTCTAATGTAATAATTATTGGAAATTTTGATAGGAAATAAATACAATTTTATTAGCATAAGCTACATTCCAGAACAAAAAACAAATTCCCACTGCATTTGTAATAGATTTGTTTTTAATCTTCTATTGTCCTGCATGACAGCTTAGGATGAACTTCAAGCCAAGAGACTTGCATATCATCCCCAATTTTTGAGCTTTCATCAGTGGCCAACAGACTCAAAGGGTTTACAAGTGACTTGGTGAGCAACAAATCTCATAAAATATGGGCCCCATTTACCAAACCTGAATGAACCCAGCCTCCAGGCAGCTGAACCACTTTATTTGCCCAGGATGTTAATCTAATGAAAGCCTTGATTATATTTTAATGATGGGAGACATATTCATTGCACATAGCCAGAACATACTCCATATTTTTAGCCTCACCTTGCTAGTCTGCTTCCAGTACACCTTGGGAATAACAATAAATTTGAAGTGGCTGAGATCTCGTGCACATCGCTCTGCGTTACGGCCTTCATTCTCAAAGTCCAGTTCCTGGGCTAGTGTTCCCTTCAGGTCCTGTGGTGTATGGCATGTACAGAATACATATGAGGCACGCTATGTATTTCCATATTAAACCAGTTTAATACTCTAGCCTTCCACTGACATAGGAACAGAAGCAGGTCATTCAGTCTCTCTAAGATAAAAGCAAAATATTACAGATGCAGGAATCTGAAACACAAATAGAAAATGCTGGAAAATCTAAACAGGTCTGACAGGATTTGTGGAGAGAATAGACCCAACGTTTCGGTTCATGATGACCTTTCGGTGCATGATGCATGACTACCAGTAAATTATGACCTCAATGCATAGTACACGTATATAGATATTGGATCAAACAGGTTCTGGGCACAGTTACATGCAGGAAAGGCATGTGCCGGTTAGGAGAAAGGATGGGAAAGGTAGGATTAGGGAACCGTGGATTACTAGAGATATAGAAGACCTGGTTAGGAAGAAATGAGAGGCGTATGTCAGGTCTAAGCAGCTGGGAACGGAGAGAGCGTTGGAGGAATACAGAGAGAGTAGGAGGGATCTCAAACCGGGTGTTAGGAGAGCAAAGAGGGGGCATGAGATGGCTTTGGCAGGTAGGGTTAAGGAGAATCCAAAGGCGTTTTACTCCTATCTTAAGAACAAAAGGGTGGCTAGGGGTAAAATCAGTCCTCTCAGGGACAGACGTGGGGAATTGTGCTTAGAGGCAGAGGGAATGGGGGAGATCCTGAATGAATACTTTGCGTCGGTATTAGAACATAGAACACTACAGCGCAGAACAGGCCCTTCGGCCCACGATGTTGCGCCGACCAGTTAAAAAACAATGACCCACTAACCTAAACCAATCCCTTTTTGTCCATAAACCTATCCACGGATCTCTTAAACGCCCCCAAACTAGGCGCATTTACAACCACAGCAGGCAGGGCATTCCAATCCCTCACCACCCTCTGGGTAAAGAACCTACCCCTGACATCCGTCCTATAACTACCCCCCCTTAATTTAAAGCCATGCCCCCTCGTGCTAGCTTTCTCCATCCGAGGAAAAAGGCTATCACTGTCCACCCTATCTAAACCTCTAATCATCTTATATGTCTCAATAAGATCCCCTCTTAGCCGCCTTCTTTCCAGCGAAAACAACCCCAAATCTCTCAGTCTCTCCTCATAGGACCTCCCCTCCATACCAGGCAACATCCTGGTAAACCTCCTCTGCACCCTCTCCAAAGCCTCCACATCCTTCCTGTAATGTGGGGACCAGAACTGCACACAGTACTCCAAGTGCAGCCGCACCAGAGTTGTGTACAGTTGCAACATGACGCTGCGACTCCTAAATTCAATCCCCCTACCAATAAACGCCAAGACACTGTATGCCTTCTTAACAACCCTATCTACTTGATTCCCAACTTTCAGGGATCTACGTACACATACACCTAGATCCCTCTGTTCATCCACACTATTCAAAGTCCTCCCGTTAGCCCTATACTCAACACATCTGTTATTCACGAAGGAGAGGGGCTTGATGTCTAGTACAGTCATTGAGGGAGCGGTAGACCAATTGAAAGATCTATTGGTTATGAGGGAAGAAGTGTTAGGGCTTTTAGAGGGCATTAAAACCGATAAATCTCCGGGGCCTGATTGCATTTATCCTAGGCTGCTTAAAGAGGCGAGGGATGAGATTGCTGGGCCTCTGACGCGAATCTTTGTCTCTTCTTTGGACACAGGTGAGGTCCCAGAGGACTAGAGGATAGCGAACGTGGTACTGTTGTTTAAAAAGGGTAGGACGGATAGCCCGGGTAACTATAGGCCGGTGAGTTTAACGTCAGTGGTAGGCAAGTTGATGGAGAGGATTCTTAGGGATAGGATGTATGCGCACTTGGAGCGTTGCGATCTGATTAAGGATACGCAGCATGGCTTTGTCAAGGGGAAGTCTTGCCTTACGAATCTGGTAGAATTCTTTGAGGAGGTGACAAAAACGGTTGACAAAGGACGAGCCATTGATGTCATCTATATGGATTTCAGTAAGGCGTTTGACAAAGTCCCTCATGGTAGGTTGGTACAGAAGATTAAAGCTCATGGGATATGTGGTCAGGTATCTAGATGGGTAGAGAACTGGCTTGCAAAGAGGAGTCAGAGAGTAGTAGTGGAGGGGTCTTTTTCTAGCTGGAGGTCTGTCACTAGTGGTGTTCCGCAGGGCTCGGTACTGGGACCTCTTCTCTTTATAGTGTATATAAATGATTTGGAAGAGGGAGTAGATGGTGTGATCAGCAAATTTGCTGATGACACCAAGATGGCTGGATTGGCAGGCAGTGAGGAGCAGTGTCTGGCAATACAGCGGGATATTGATAGGCTGGTTGATTGGGCAGATACGTGGCAAATGGAGTTTAATCCAGATAAATGTGAGGTGATGCATTTTGGCCGGAATAATGTAGGGGGAAGTTATATGATAAAGGGTAAGCCTGTAAGGAGGATAGAATCGCAGCGAGACCTGGGGGTGCAAGTGCACAAGTCTTTGAAGGTGGCAGTACAAGTGGAGAGTGTGGTGAAGAAAGCCTATGGTATGTTAGCCTTTATAGGAAGGGGTGTAGAATATAAGAGCTGGAGTCTAATGTTGCAGTTGTACAGAACGTTGGTTAGGCCGCATTTGGAGTACTGCGTCCAGTTCTGGTCGCTTTACTACCGGAAGGACGTGGAGACTCTGGAGAGAGTGCAGAGGAGGTTTACCAGGATGTTGCCTGGTATGGAAGGACTGGGGTATGAGGAAAGATTGAAGAAATTAGGGCTCTTTTCCCTTGAAAGATGCCGACTGAGGGGGGATCTAATAGAGGTATATAAGATTATGAAGGGTATAGATAGAGTAAATAGAGGTAAGCTATTTCCTATAATAGAGACACGTAGAACAAGGGGCCATGGACTTAAGGTGAGGGGGGAGCGGTACAACACAGATATTAGAGGGAGATTTTTCACAGAGGGTAGTGGGGGTATGGAATGCTCTGCCAAGGTGGTGGAGGCAAACACGCTAGAGTCCTTTAAGAGTAACTTAGACAGGCACATGACTGAGTTAGAGATGGGTGGATATAGGAGATCCTTTTAAATAAGGGTCATTAGCATTGGGGTGACCCTGGTAATGTAAAGAACATAAGAACATAAGAAATAGGAGCAGGAGTAGGCCAACTAGCCCTTCGAGCCTGCCCCGCCATTCAATAAGATCATGGCTGATCTGTCATGTCTCAGTTCCACATTCCCGCCCTCTCCCCATAACCCTTAATCCCCTCTCTTACCAAAAACCCATCAACCCGCGTCTTAAAAATATTTAGCAAGGTAGCCTCCACCACTTCAACGGGCAGAGAATTCCAGAGATTCACCACCCTTTGAGTGAAGAAGTTCCTCCTCAACTCCGTTCTAAACCGCACCCCCTTTATCTTGAGGCTGTGCCCCCTAGTCCTACTATCCTTTCTGAGCGGGAAGAGTCTCTCCACCTCTATCCTATCTATCCCATTCATCATCTTATACGTCTCAATGAGATCTCCCCTCATTCTTCTAAACTCTAACGAGTACAAGCCTAATTTATTCAGCCTCTCCTCATAGCTCAACCCTCTCAACTCCGGCATCAGCCTAGTAAACCTCCTCTGCACTCCCTCCAAGGCCAAAATATCTTTGCGTAAGTATGGCGCCCAAAACTGCACACAGTACTCCAGCTGCGGCCTCACCAATGCCCTATACAGCCGCAGCAAGACCTCCCTACTTTTATATTCAATCCCCCTCGCTATGAAGGCCAGCATCCCATTCGCCTTCCTGACCACCTGCTGCACCTGCAAGCTGGGTTTTTGCGACTCATGCACAAAGACCCCGAGGTCCCTCTGCACCGTCGCCTGCTGCAGTTTTTCTCCACGTAAGTAATAATCCTTCCTACCATTATTCCTACCAAAGTGGACCACCTCGCACTTGCCAACATTAAATTCCATCTGCCATTTCCTGGCCCATTTGCCCAGCCTATCTAGATCCTTCTGTAGACTCTCACCACCCTCCGCACAATTTGCCTTTCCACCAATTTTGGTGTCATCAGCAAATTTCGACACCCTACACTCAGTTCCCTCCTCCAGATCATCTATATAAATGGTAAATAGCTGAGGCCCCAGCACCGACCCCTGGGGCACTCCACTAGTCACCATCCGCCAATCCGAATAGCACCCATTGACCCCCACTCTCTGCCTCCTATTTGACAACCAGTCCTCTATCCATGCTAACACCCTACCCCAACTCCATGCCCCCTTACCTTCTGCAATAACCTCTTGTGGGGTACCTTGTCAAACGCCTTCTGAAAATCAAGAAAGACCACATCCACCGGCTCTCCTCTATCCACCGCCCTAGACACATCCTCATAGAAGGGGTATAATCTTTTCATTCACGGGTTTTAAGTCGGTCCACCTCGTGTCCAACGAGGGGCATACACGCGATGGGTCGTACTGGGGCTGCTCTTGGTTGTTTGAGATTGGCCTAGTGCTTCATGTCGTTAGTGTGTGCCTAAACTGGACAAGATACTGGGCAAGACGACAGCTCAGTGACTATCGCTGATTGCTGTGCAGACACATGGATTTGGGCCGGTGTCTGTGGGAGTTTGCGCATTCTCCCCGTGCTTGCGTGGGTTTTCTCCGGGTGCTCCGGTTTCCTCCCACACCCCAAAGATGTCTTGTGCAAGAGTCACAAAAACCCAGCCTGCAGATGCAGCAGGTGGTCAAGAAGGCTAATGGGATGCTGGCCTTCATAGCGAGGGGGATTGAATATAAAAGTAGGGAGGTCTTGCTGCAGCTGTATAGGGCATTGGTGAGGCCGCAGCTGGAGTACTGTGTGCAGTTTTGGGCGCCGTACTTACGCAAGGATATTTTGGCTTTGGAGGGAGTGCAGAGGAGGTTTACTAGGCTGATACCAGAGTTGAGGGGGTTGAGCTATGAGGAGAGGCTGAATAAACTAGGCTTGTACTCGTTAGAGTTTAGACGAATGAGGGGAGATCTCATTGAGACGTATAAGATGATGAATGGGATGGATAGGATAGAGGTGGGAGGCTCTTCCCACTCAGAAAGGACAGTAAGACTAGGGGGCACAGCCTCAAGATAAAGGGGGGGGTGGTTTAGAACGGAGTTGAGAAGGAACTTCTTCACTCAAAGGGTGGTGAATCTCTGGAATTCTCTGCCCGTTGAGGTGGTGGAGGCTGCCTCGCTAAATATTTTTAAGACGCGGGTTGATGGGTTTTTGATAAGCGAGGGGATTAAGGGTTATGGGGAGAGGGCGGGAATGTGCAACTGAGCCACGACAGATCAGCCATGATCTTATTGAATGGCGGGGCAGGCTCGAAGGGCTGGATGGCCTACTCCTGCTCCTATTTCTTATGTTCTTATGATGTGCTGTTAGGCTGATTGGCAGGAATAAGTTGTCCTTAAATCAGTTTCCCTCAATCTGGATGGCCATAAAACATTAGATAGGGGTCATGGGTAGAGAGGTGGACTGGTGGTGTTGAGATGGCGGCGTGGGCTTGTTGGGCCGAAGGGCCTGTTTCCCGGGCTGATTTTGTTCTTTGTTACAATGTCTTCCCACAATGAAACAGCCTGCCAACATTGTTAAGATTCATAAAAAATAGCCATTTGGGTTGAGATACCAATGATCTCACTGCAAAGGCGGCAGCAGATTTGAGTTACAAACCTGACACCATTATGATCATTCTCTTTCTGTGCTGTACGAGCAATCCTCTGATCATCACTATAAGGAATGGTCTACATGTGATTAGCTTATGGGTTTTAAAAAAATGTGGCATGGGCAAGCTGTAAACCTCTAGGACTCTAATTAAACTTGGAAAGGTTAAAAATGCAAAGCTTGAATAAGAGCTTGTTCAGACATAATAAGAGTACCCAGTGTACAAAGATAACAGTCTATTTAAAAAAATAACCTGTTATGTTACTAAAATGCAATATACAATGAGTGTAAAAGAGATAAGATTCTGGGACAGTTCAAAAATAAAAATTATCTGGAGTTGGGCCTGGCAGGCAGAGAGGTTTTTGATTGTAAAATACATCATTCACATGAATGGCCATTTCGCCAGTCAACACTGAACGTGACCTTGCAAATTTAACATTTGGCATTCCACAGCAGCTTGCATTCATAAGCTTTCAATGTTATTAATACAGGGTCAGGGAGTGTAGAGGCAACATTACTGCACCCAAAGACCTGAGCTAATAATCTAGAGACACTAGTTCAAACTGTATCGCAGAAAGTATCAGTAACTACTGGATTGTCACTACAAACCCACCTGATTCACTAACATCCTTTAGGAAAGGGAATCTGCCTGTCTTCAGTCTGGCCTGTGTGTAACTCCAGACCTATATTAATGTGATTGGTTGCACTCTGCTCTCTGAATTGGGCTAACAAACAATTCAGTTGTCTCACGGGCAATTAGGGATAGGTAATAAATCATCACCTTGCCAGAAACGCCTACATGTTGTGAATGAACTTTAAGAAGTGAAATATCCTGGCACAGGAACAGAAGCATTTTCTCCGGCCTGTTCTGCCATCCGAACAGCTGATGATGACGTTGCACCATTTGTAACTTTTGCAACGTAACCTGAAGGATCAGATCTGTCATTTAACACAGTTCTTAACATCCATTATCATTTGCATTGTTATACCATTTCCATGTCGGTTTAGTGACTAAACAGCCTGCTGCAATGCCGAGTCAGGTAATCAGGTTGGGGATGCACGTGATTACCAGAGCATTAACCCATCTGGTTAGGTAGTACCAGGTTTGAGAAGGCTGTGTCAGACATAACTTCAAGTTCAGTGGTCATGGATTTGAATCCTACTTCAGAGAATTCAGTACATACAATTCAGGCTAATACTCTGGCACAGCACCCAGGGAGTGCTGTTGGGCATGCAATATTTTGGATGAGAACCGAGATCCCATCTGTCCCTCAGGGATGGACAGAAACAATCCCATGGCACCATGTCACAGAATAGCTAGGGAGTTCTCTGTGATATTTTAGCAAGCATTTATGCCTGAGCCATCATTAAGAAACAGATTATCTCATTGCTGTTTGTGGGAGCTCACTGTAGGCAAACTGACTGTTGCATTTCCTACATTACAACTGTGACTACTTTTCAGGAGTACATTACCGGCTGGAAAATGCTTTGTAATCTTCAAAGGTTGTGGAAAGAGCTATAGAAATGCAGGCTATTTCAGGCCAACTGGTCTTAATCCGTTTTGAAGGACATTTATTTCAAGATGGGTGGAACATGTTTTATACTATGCCATGGTCTGCAGTCTGGGAGACACTGGCAGTTTAAGATGCGGCCTGTTTTGAGGTGGTTAAGACAGTCAGAGTCTGAAATAAGGACCTGCACTTTTGTGCCCAAAAATATTTGCATCGCATCTGCATACATCTCTTTGAGTGGCATGGTGGTACAGTGGTTAGAACCGCTGCCTCAGAGCGCCATGACCAGATTCGATTCCCAGCTTGGGTCACTGTCTTTGCGCAGTCTGCACATTCTCCCAGTGTCTGCATGGGTTTCCTCCAGGTGCACCAGTTACCTCCCACAATCTGAAAAGACATGCTGGTTAGGCTCAACGGCCATGCTAAATTCTCCCTCAGGTGTACCCAGAGTGTGGCCACTAGAGGATTTTCACAGTAACTTTATTGCAGCATTAATGTAAGCCTACTTGTGACACTAATAAATAAATTAGAGTTTAGAAGAATGAGGGGAGATCTCATTGAGACATATAAGATGTTGAATGGGATGGATAGGATAGGATAGAGGTGGAGAGGCTCTTCCCGCTCAGAAAGGACAGTAGGACTAGAGGGCACAGCCTCAAGATAAAGGGGGGGCGGTTTAGAAAGGAGTTGAGGAGGAACTTCTTCACTCAAAGGGTGGTGAATCTCTGGAATTCTCTGCCCGTTGAGGTGGTGGAGGCTGCCTCGCTAAATATTTTTAAGACGCGGGTTGATGGGTTTTTGATAAGCGAGGGGATTAAGGGTTATGGGGAGAGGGCGGGAATGTGCAACTGAGACACGACAGATCAGCCATGATCTTATTGAATGGCGGGGCAGGCTCAAAGGGCTGGATGGCCTACTCCTGCTCCTATTTCTTATGTTCTTATGTTCTTAAAAAAAGAGATATTAATTGACTGAGAAATAAATGGGGCATGATTCATATCTGAACCACTGCCTCTCTTACAATTTTCTTTTTGATAAAACCTTATACCATCAAGGATATATATCTGTATGAAATTCTGCAGTATCATCTGGAAATATCATGCTACATTCAACATTCCTACCCTTCCATTAGGACAGAGAACACTTACCTGGAGGACCCAGCGGAATGCAAACTTTGGATGCATCAACTGAACCAGGCCCAAGAGGAACTCCAGTGTCATAATGTCTCCATCAAATCGGTCCCGTAGATCAATGAACTGTACCTGGAGTAAGAGGAAGAGATAAAATGCAATTGAACTGTGAATTTAAAAGCAGAGTCAAGAAAGAAGTTGGTCTCTTGAGTGAGAAGAACATAGGTTCAAGTCCCATTCCAGCACAAAAAAAATCAAGGCAGTAGTGAGGGGGTACTTCTGAGGTACTGCCTTTCAGATGGGACATTAAACAGAGGCCCCATCCTTCCTCTGAGCTGGAGAGAAAAATTCCCTTGGTCACTACCTCAAAGAAGAGTAGGGGAGTTATCCCCAGTGTCCTGGCTTATCAATATCAAACAGGTTATCTGGTCATTAATCACAATGCAGATTGTGGGACATTGTAGTGCATAAATTGGCAGCTGTGCTTCCTAGGTCACAACAATGACTACCGTTCAAAAGTACTTCAATTACTGCAAAGTGCTTTGAAATTTCTGATGGTCATATAAATGCAAGTCGTTTTGTCTCACACTTCAAGTGTGCCTGTTGTGTAAAAATTGCTTTTCCAGTTTTCAACCATATTGAAAAAAAACATACACAGCAAAACAACTTCCCTGGGCGTATCACACCATGCCCGCCAGCTGCTGCCTCTATCCACTACTTGTGGTCTCTGCCTTTCCCTGTGTAATGTACAACACATCCTGCAACAAGCTCATTGGTAGTATCAGCACTAGAGATTTGCTAGTGCTATTTTATGAACTGAAATGATAGAAAAGCTCAGCAACTCATTTCAATATTTGAAAGGTGGCGATGGCCATTAGCAGCGTGAGGTTTGCAGGAATGCAAAGAGGGGAAAAAAAGCAAAACTTCTTTTCAACAGAGCCTGCACTTCAGAGAAAATGCCAATTGACCAGAAGTGTCAATGACACTTCTTGAGAAGGTGAGAGGGCATGGGATCCAAGGGGTTTTGGCCCTGTGGATCCAGAACTGGCTTGCCTGCAGAAGGCAGAGAGTGGTTGTGGATGGGTCTTTTTCGGCATGGAGGTCAGTCACCAGTGGAGTGCCCCAGGGATCTGTTCTAGGACCCTTGCTGTTTGTCATTTTCATAAATGACCTGGATGAGGAAGTGGAGGGATGGGTTAGTAAGTTCGCTGATGACACGAAGGTCGGTGGTGTTGTGGATGGTCTGGAAGGATGTCAAAAGTTGCAGCAGGACATAAATAGGATGCAGGACTGGGCGGAGAAGTGGCAGATGGACTTCAACGCGGATAAATGTGTAGTCGTCCATTTTGGCAGAACCAATGGGATGAACGAGCACACTATCAAGGGCAGGAGTCTTAGTAGTGTTGAAGAGCAGAAGGATCTTGTGGTCCGGGTCCACAGGACTCTTAAATCGGCCTCGCAGGTGGAGGATGTGGTCAAGAAGGCATATGGTGTACTGGCCTTCGTTAATCGAGGGATTGAGTTTAGGAATCGGGAGGTAATGCTGCAACTTTATAAGACCCTTGTCAGGCCTCACTTGGAGTACTGTGCACAGTTCTGGTCGCCTCACTATAGGAAGGACGTAGAAGCTATTGAAAGGGTACAGAGGAGATTTACAAGGATGTTGCCTGGACTGGGAGGCATGCTTTATGAAGTTAGGTTGAGGGAGCTGGGACTCTTTTCCCTGTAGAGACGAAGGTTGAGAGGCGACCTGATAGAAGTTTATAAAATGTTGAGAGGAATAGATAGCCTCTGAGAATCCACCCTATTTCCCCGGGTTGAAATGGTCGCTACGAGAGGACACAGATTTAAGGTGCGGGGAGGAAAGTACAGAAGTGATGTTAGGGGTAAGTTTTTCACTCAGAGGGTGGTGAGTGAATGGAATCGGCTGCCGTCAGTGGTGGTGGAGGCGAACTCGCTGGGGTCTTTTAAAAGACTTCTGGATGAGTATATGGGATTTAATGGGATTGGGGGTTATCGATAGGTCTATGGATTGGTAGGTGTTGATGTGATCGGCGCAACTCGTGGGCTGAAGGGCCTGTTTGTGCTGTAGTGTTCTATGTCCTAAGTGCTTTTGAACACCCCACGCCTGTGAAAGGCATCATTGAAATGCAAGTTGAATCCCATCATTAATTTAATTTTAAGTTTCATTCCCTTCAGTGTTCAGGGACTCTCTCCCTGTTTAGAGATATATCTTGGTACAGAATGAACACTGGTGCGTGGGTTATAGTCAGGTTGACACCGCCTTGCACAGCCTGTGTAAACCTCCAGTCCCAAAGTATTTCAAGATATGTATTTAAAACTATTCCAGCATGGAGTAAGAAACTGTGTTGAAAGTGAAAGCCACTGAATATTGTTGTTATAGTGAGAGCTTGAAAGCTGACCCACTTCATCATAAATTGTCAGCAAGTACTCAAAAAAGGCTAAACGAATATTAGCCTTCATAGCTGGATGGTGGGAATATAAAGTGGAGAACTTTTACAACAGCTACACAAAGTAAATGTTAGGCCACACCTAGAAGACTGCGTAACACTCACAGCAGCACATTTTTTCATGTTGGATTTGGAAAGAACGTAATGAAGATTTATCAAAATATTTCCAGAGTTCAAAGGGTTAGATTATGTGAAATAAATTCCCTGAATTATAGGCTAAGGTATGATTTACATACATGGACATTAGATGCAGGAATAGGCCACTCAAGCCCGCTCGCCATTTAGCAAGTTCATGGCTGATCTGATATCTCCACAGTCCTGCCTACCTCCTATAGTATTTCCTCACCCCCCCTTATCACAATCTATCTCTGCCTTAAAATTATTCGAACACTTTGATTCTACTGCCTTTTAGGGAAGAGAATTCTAAAGACTCCAGCTCTCTCTCTCCACGGATGCTGTCGGATCTGCTGGGACTTTCCAGCATTTTCTGTTTTTGTTACTAGATTCTTGTTGACTTAAGGATATTCAGTGATTTGGTGCAAAGGTGGGTGAAGGGAGTTAAGATTGCAGATCAGTGCAATGGGTTTTGCAGTAAGCTTTGACAAAGGGTCATCTGGGCTCAAAATGTCAGCTATTTTTTCTTCCTTACAGATGCTGCCAGACCTGCTGAGATTTTCCAGCATTTTCTCTTTGTGTTACAGATCAATTATGTTTTAATTGAATCACACAACAGCTTTGTGGGGTTGTATTGTCTTCAATTGGTCACAGACAGTCAAATAAGACTTATTACATGACCAAAGGAAAATAAATCAATTCATGGTCAGAATGTGCCCATTAAAAAAAAGTGTTACTGTTTTCCATTCTTTATGTTTTCAGTTTTACTTTTTGGGATTGATATAAGCACAATATACTTTGAATATGTCAGGTTGATTGGCCATGCTAAATTGCCCTCAGTGTCAGGGGGACTAGCTAGGGTGTTACGGGGATAGGGTATGGGCAGGATTGTGGTCAATGCAGAATTGATGGGCCAAATGGCCTCCTTCTGCACTGTAGGAATTCTATGATTCTCAATCCGCAGAGAAAATCCTTCTCGTTTCTTAAACGGGCAGCTCCTCATTTTAAAACAATGAGCGCCAAATTGAAATTTTTAGCATTTTAAATGGAATTGACGGGATAAAATTTTTTTCCACTGGTAGAACTGTAGGAAAAAGGGACAAAATTAAAGCCAGCTCATTTGGAAGGGAAGTTAGAAAACACTTGTGTGTGTATTGGGGTGGTAGAAGTGTGGAACTCTCCCACGTAAAGCATTGCGCTCAATTAATAATTTAAAACCTGCCCAAGGAGATTAAACTTCGCTAAACAGGATAAAGAAGAGGCCAGGGCAGGTGGATGATGTTTGGATACAGATCAGTTGTCTCTCTTTAATAGAGGAGCATAGAATAACCATAGAATCCCTACAGTGCAGAAGGAGGTCATTGAGTCTGCAGCGACTCTCCAAAATAGCATCTTACCCAGGCCCACCCGCCTGCAACAGGCTTGTGGAACCAAATAGTTTTCTCCTGTTCCTATGTGTGGACTGATATTGATGATGTGGATATGCCGGCGTTGGACTGGGGTAATTCTTATGTTCTTAAACACAGTAAAAAGTCTGACAACACCAGGTTTCAGTCCAACCGATTTATTTGATAGTAAACTCACTAACTTTCGGGTTAGCCCCTTCGTCAGGTGAATGGAGAGTTCTGGCCTCAGACAGAGCATATAAAGCACAGACAGTTTACAGATTACTGATTAGAATGCAAATCTTTACACCTAACCTGCTGTTCAAGTCTTAAAGTGGCCGACAATGTGAGTGGAAGGAGCACTGATCACAGGTTAAAGAGATGTGTATTGTCTTCAGACAGTACAGTGAGTGAGGTTTTGCAAACCCAGGCAAGTCACGGGGGTTACAGAGAGTGCGACATGAACCCAAGATCCCTGTTGAGACCGTCCTCATGTGTGCGGAACTTGGCTATCAGTCTCTGTTCAGCAACTCTGCGCTGTCGTGTGTCGTGAAGGCCGCCTTGGAGAACGTTTACCCGAAGGTCAGAGGCTGAATGCCCATGACCACTGAAGTGTTCGCCAACAGGAAGGGGACAGTCTTGCCTGGTGATTGTCGAGCGATGTTCATTCATCCGTTGTCGTAGCGTCTGCATGGTCTCCCCAATGTACCATGCTTCGGGACATCCTTTCTTGCAATGTATCAGGTAGACAATGTTGGCCGAGTTGCAAGAGTATTTACCATGTACCTGGTGTATGGTATTCTCACGTGTGATGATGGTATCCATGTTGATGATCCAGTATGTCTTGCAGAGGTTGCTGTGGCAGGGTTGTGTGGTATTGTGGTCACTGTTCTCCTGAAGGCTGGGTAGTTTGCTGCGAACAATGGTCTGTTTGAGGTTGCGTGGTTGTCTGGAGGCAAGAAGTGGGGGTGTGGGGATGGCCCTGGAGATGTTCGTCTTCATCAATGATACGTTGAAGACTCCGGAGAAGATGTCGTAGCTTCTCCACTCCGGGGAAGTACTGGACGATGAAGGGTACTCTGTCCACTGTGTCCTGTGTTTGTCTTCTGAGGAGATCGGTGCGGTTTTTCGCTGTGGCACATCGGAACTGTCGATCTATGAGTCGAGCGCCATATCCTGTTCTTATAAGGGCATTTTTCAGCGTCTGGAGGTGTCTGTCATGATCCTCCTCATCTGAGCAAATCCTGTGTATACGGAGGGCTTGTCCATAGGGGATGGCTTCTTTAACATGTTTAGGGTGGAAGCTGGAAAAGTGGAGCATTGTGAGATTGTCTGTGGGCTTGCGGTACAGCGAGGTGGTGAGGTGACCGTCCTTGATGGAGATGCGTGTGTCCAAGAATGCAACTGATTCTGGGGAATAGTCCATGGTGAGTCTGATGGTGGGGTGGAATTTGTTGATATCATCATATAGTTGTTTCAGTGATTGTTCACCATGAGGCCAAAGGAAGATGTCATCGATGTATCTAGTGTATAGCATCGGTTGAAGATTCTGTGCAGTGCTTGTTCGAACCTGTGCATGAAGATGTTGGCATATTGAGGTGCAAATTTGGTCCCCATGGCTGTTCTGTGTGTCTGGATGAAAAACTGGTTGTTGAAGGTGAAGACATTGTGGTCCAGGATAAAGCGGATGAGTTGTAAAATTGCATCTGGAAACTGGCAGTTATCAGCATTGAGTACTGAGGCAGTCGCAGCAATGCCATCGTTGTGGGGGATGTTGGTGTAGAGGGCCGAGACATCCATTGTGACGAGGAGTGTCCCTGGTTCAACTGCTCCATGTGTGCTGCGTTTCTGTAGGAAGTCCGTAGTGTCGCGACAAAAGCTGGGGTTCTTTGTACAATGGGTTTCAGGATGCCCTCGACGTAGCCGGAGAGGTTCTCACACAGAGTCCCATTGCCCGATACGATGGGACGACCAGGTGTGTTTGCCTTGTGTATCTTTGGGAGGCAGTAGAGATCTCCAATGCGGGGAGTACGTGGAATGAGAGCACGGAAGTTGCTCTGAAGGTCCGGATCAAAGGTCTTGATCAGATTGTTGAGTTGACGAGTGTGTTCTTTGGTCGGATCTGTGGGTAACTGTCTGTAGTGTTCCTCGTTGTTTAGTTCTTTACACTTCGGTACACTTCTTTACAGTAATCCGTTCTGTTCAGTATGACGATGGCCCCTCCTTTGTCTGCTGGTTTGATGACAATGTTGCAGTTTGTCTTGAGAGCATGGATGGCGTTGCGTTGTGCTCGGGTGATGTTCGGGGCTGTCTTGTGAGTGCAGCTGATGAATCTGGTGTTAATGCACCTCCTGATGGTTTGGGCATACAAGTCCAGTCGAGGGCAGCGGCCTTCCGGAGGAGTCCAATTGGACTCTTTCCTCTTAAGTTGTTGCACTGCGTATCTGTCGGCTGTTCTGGTTCATTGGCTGTCTCATTGTGCTGATATTCTCAGTGATGACGACACACTTGAGAGGAGTTAACCGGTGAAATTATTTGAAATTTGAAGCAGATTACTACATTTATCATTTTTGCCTGAATTTATCAAATATCAATTTTGGAACCAAAAATTAATTTGTGATACCCACTACTGCTACCGACTGTACCTACTTTAACAGCCACAGATGTCCCATCATGTAGTTCTGCCCTGTGGACCTGAGATAGACTGGCGGCTGCAAATGGCTTCTGGTTGAAGTACTTGAACAATTTATCTGGAGTGGTTTGAAAGTCTTCAAGGAACAATGCATCAACCTGGAAATGTCAGAAGAGAAGGTGACATGGTCTTTTTGTATACATTTAATGCAAGGAGTAGTTGGGAGTAATAGTCACTTTGTTTGTGATGAGGAAAATAAGTCCTACCCATCTTGTAAGGACTCCATCCCATTCTATCTCTTCAGCTCTGTTGCATCTATTCAATGCTGCCACTTTCCAAAATGGCACTGCTAAAATGTCTTCCTTCTTCCTTAATTGTGGTTTCCCACCCACCATGGCGGACAGAGTTCTCAACCACGTCTGACCCATCTCCCACACCACTGCTTAATCCCATCCCTCTTTCCCAGAGCCAGGATAGTGTCCCCATTTCTCACGTGTCACCCGCCGGCCCCTGCATTCAAAGGATCATCTGCCATTTCTGTCAAACATAGAAACAAAGAACAAGGAATAGCACAGGAACAGCTCCTTCGGCCCTCCAGACTCATGCCAATTATAATGCCCTAACTAAATGAGAAAACCTTCCGTATCCTTCTATTCCCTCCCTATTCAGGTACCTATCCAGATGCCTCTTAAATGTTGCTAATGTGCCTGCTTCCACCATCTCTTCTGGTAGGGCGTAGAAAATAAAAGCAGGAATAAACCATTCAGCCCTTCGAGCCTGTTCTACCATTCATTTTGATCATGGCTGATCAAATTCAATATCCTGATCCCACCTTCCCCCATATGCCTTGATCCCTTTAGCCCCAAGAGCTATATCTAATTTCTAGAACATAAGAACATAAGAAATAGGAGCAGGAGTAGGCCATCTAGCCCTTCGAGCCTGCCCTGCCATTCAATAAGATCATGGCTGATCTGAAGTGAATCAGTTCCACTTTCCCGCTCTCTCCCCATAACCCTTAATTCCCTTGTCTGTCAAAAACCCATCTACCCGTGACTTAAATATATTTAGTGAGGCAGCCTCCACCACTTCAACGGGCAAAGAATTCCAGAAATTCACCACCCTTTGAGTGAAGAAGTTCCTCCTCAACTCCGATCTAAACTGCCCCCTCCCCTTATCTTGAGGCTGTGCCCTCTAGTCCTGCTATTCTTTCTAAGCAGGAAGAATCTATCCACCTCTACCCTATCCATCCCTTTCATTATCTTATACGTCTCTATAAGATCCCCCCTCATCCTTCTCAACTCCAACGAGTACAGACCCAATCTATTTAGTCTCTCTTCATAGTCCAACCCCCTCATCTCCGGTATCAGCCTAGTGAACCTCCTCTGCACTCCCTCCAAGGCCAAAATATCCTTGCACAAGTGCGGCGACCAAAACTGCACACAGTACTCCAGCTGCGACCTCACCAGTACCCTGTACAGTTGCAGCAAGACCTCCCTACTTTTATATTCTATCCCCCTCGCTATAAAGGCCAACATTCCATTCGCCTTCTTGATCACCTGCTGCACCTGCAGACTGGGTTTTTGCGACTCATGCACAAGGACCCCCAGGTCCCTCTGCACCGTAGCATGCTGCAGCTTTTTGCCCTTTAAATAGTAAGTTAAATAGTAATTTTTCTTAAAATCACAGACTGTTTTGGCCTCAACTACTTTCTATGATAGTGAACTCAACACATTCACCTTCCTCTGAGTGAAGGAATCCATCCATCTCAAGGTACTACCCACAATCCCATGTGCTTTAACTTTACAAAGTTGTCTGCTTTGTGAAACTTTGGCAAAAGCCTTTTGAAAGTGTAAATAAACCACACCCATGGTTCACCTTAGTCAACTGTGCTAGTTAGTGCCACAAAGAATTCCAATAGATGCGTCAAGCATGATTTCTCCTTTGTAAATCCGTGCTGACTTTGTCTGGTTATAACACTGCCTTCTAAATGCTGAGCTTTGAAATCCTTGATCATGGACTCTAGCCAAGTACTGACGTTAGGCTCACTGGTCTATAGTTTACTGTTTTCTCTTTATCTCCCTTTTTGAATAGAAGGCTTACATTAGCCTGTAATATAACCTGTAGGAACCAGTCCAGAGTCCAAAGAAGTTTGGAAAATGACTACGAATGGATCTACTATTTACAGGGCCACTTCATTAAGTATTCTGGGATGAAATTTATCAGGCTGTGGAGATTTACCTGCCTTCAATCCCATCAATTTTCCCAAAATCATTTCTCTACTAACTCCAACTCCATCACCAAATATATTTTCTCCTCACTCCCCGTCAGCATTCAGCAGGGATACTCTGGTCTACTCCTCCATCGCACCCAACACCTCGCCCACCTCCCGTGGAACCTTCCAATGCAATTGCAGAAGGTGCAACATCTGCCCCTTTACCTCCTTCCTGCTCACCATCCAAGGACCTAGACACACTTTTCAGGTGAAGCAGCGCTTCATGTGCACCTCCTTTAATCTAGTCTATTGCATTCGCTGCTCCCAATGTGATTTATTCTAAATTGGAGGCCAAACGCAATGACTGCTTTGTAGAACACCTTCAGTCCATCCACAAGCAGGACCCAGACCTTCCTGTTGCTTATCATTTCAATGCATCACCCTGCTTCCATGATCACGTCTGTCCTTGGCCTGTTGCAATGTTCCCGTAAATGCAAACTGGAGGAACAGCACCTGATCATCCGATTAGGCTCTTTACAGCCTTCCACATGGAACACTGAGTTCAACTTCATAGCATGGACTCTCTCCTTCATCTTCATCCCATTTCTATTCATTTTCTTTTATTTCGTCACATTTACTATTTACATTTCTTCCATCGTTCTTTTCAAATACATTCTGATCTCTTGATGGCCTGTTATCAGCACCCTTCTAAGCCATGATCACTGCCATTAACATTCCCTTTTTTCTATGACATTTTTGTTAATTAGCTGGCCCCTTCCCCCGCCTTACAGTATAAACCTCCTCCTAATTTCCTTATCATCAGTTCTGACGAAGGGCCATCCAGACTCCAAATGTTAGGTCTATTCTCTCGCCACAGATGCTGTCAGACCAGCTGAGATTTTCCAGCAGTTTCAGTTTTTGCTCCAGAATATTACTCTGGGTCTCTGGATTACTAGCCCAATGACAATATAACTATACCAGCATTGTCTCCAACTTCGTACCTTGACTTGGGGAAGTGACATGAATGGTTGCAGTTAGAAACAGAAATCGGCAGGTTGGTGCATTAGGATTCTACATGTTTTGAGGTCAGAGCTCAGGAATGTTTTGGTGCCATCTAGACAGGATGCTGGATTCTGAAGCTAGCCTTGCTGTACCTACCCTGAGGGTGTCTAATGCCAACTCTGCCAGCATGAAGTGCCAAGAGTTCCCAGTACTATCTTAGATGATAACATAATTCACAAAGGGAAACACAAACAGACATACCTCCTTGTCCCTCCTGCCAATGGCCTTGTCCTCTAGGATTCGCAGAGTGTTGGTGTACTCTGGAGGGAGTAGGTGATTGAAGGCACACAGTCCCTGTCCCAGCTTGATGTACAAACCTGAGTTCTTGATGGCTCCCTCCACGATGAGGTCTGCCCCTCGCTGGTGGCAGGCAGACATTGTGTCTAGGAAGTCCTGGCTGTTCTGACAGGATCCAAGAAGAACACAACACTTATAACAGATCACCACATGGTCTCTTATGGAATAAGTGCCAAAATAAAACAAGCCTTTTGATCACTAATTTTTACATTTAACCTCCTTTATAAAATAAAGCTTAAATCTTCGAAATGTTGAGCATGACATTGACACTTCATATCAGCCTTGGTTCAACAGTAGCTCTCTTGGAGTCAGAAGGTTAGGAATTCAAATCCTCTAGAGATTCGAGTACAGTCCACACTCTAATCCATATTGACAAAGCGCTGTAGTGTTGGAAGTGCTCTCTTTTAAATAAGACAGTAAGCCACGGCTCTGTCCGCTTCCTCAGTTGGACAAAGAAGATTGGATTGTGTATTGATCCCGTTAGGGACAAGTAACTTTTTGTTTAAAGCAGGCAAAGTTTGAAATCCCCAAATAATTACTAAGAGAATAGAACATAGAGTATTACAGCACAGTACAGGCCCTTCGGCCCTCGATATTGTGCCGTGCTATGTCCAAATCCAAGAATAAAACCACAAGATTCCAGTGTTTAAACAAACAAAATAAATTTTATGATACAGGTGAGAATGTGGGGGCGGGGTTAGGAAAAGCACATTTGCATGTGATACGAAGATTGGCAAGATGGTTAATAGGAAAGAAGAAGGTATTAGGATGCAGGAAGATATAGATGGGCTGGTCAGATGGGCAGATCAGCAGCAGATGGAATTTAACCCTAAAAAGTGAGAGATGATGCACTTTGGAAGGAGTAACAAGCCAAGAGAATTCACAATGAATGACAAGATATTACAAAGTTCAGAGAACAGAGGACTCTAGGGGTGCTTGTCCACAGATCCCTGAAGGCAGCAGGACAGGTTAATTGGGTAGTTAAGGTAACATACAGGACACTTGCTTTTATCAGAGGAACACAAGAATTAGGAGCAGAAGTAAGCAATTCAGTCCTTTGAGCCATCTCTGTTATTCATTAGATCATGGCTCACTCAAAGGGTGGTGAATCTCTGGAATTCTCTGCCCGTTGAAGTGGTGGAGGCTACCTCGCTAAATATATTTAAGATGTGGTTAGATAGGTTTTTGGTAGGCAAGGGGATTAAGGGTTATGGGGAGAAAGCGGGAAAGTGGAACTGAGCCACGACAGATCAGCCATGATCTTATTGAATGGCGGGGCAGGCTCGAAGGGCTAGATGGCCTACTCCTGCTCCTATTTCTTATGTTCTCATGTTCTTACGGCTGATCTCTCCCTGGTCTCAAATCCACTTCCCTATCTGTTTCACATATTCCTTTAATCCATTTTTTAAAAAATCAGAAATATATCCATTTCCTTCTTGAAACTATTTAATGATTCAGACTCCACCATTTATAAATAAAAATGCATCCTCACATCACGCCTGGTGGCCTAGTTCTAATTTCAGGCTTAGGACCCTTGTTTTGGATTCAGCCATCAGAAGAAATAGTTTCTCTCCATCTACCTCATCATATTACTTAAATTGTCTTATATTCCTCAATTATACTCTAAAGAATAAACACAAGCCTGCTCTATGTGATCTATACTCATAGATAAACTCTGAGCCCCGTATTATTATGATCAGAACTGCATCGGATGTGTCATCTTCAAAGGTCTAACTTCTTCAATTCTAAAGAGTTGGTACTCAGGAGAAAGTGGAGACATGAATCATAGTACTGCAACACAGAAGGATACCAATTGGCCCATCAAGCCCACATCAGTTCTCTGCAACATCAGTTTAGCCAGTCCTATTCCAGTCACAGTGCATATAGCTCCAACCAGGCTCACAAGCTGTGCATTCTAGATCCTTGTCACTTGCTGCCTAATATAATGACTGCTCTTTTACCAATCACCTTAAACCACTGTCCTCTGGTTCTCAAATCTTCCATGAACGGGACCAGTTTTTCCTCTATCAAATCTGCCACGACCCATCAAGACTTTGAGTACCTCGATAAAATCTCTTCTTAATCTTCTCTCAGGACAGCAGCTGGTTTCTCCAATTCAAGTTTCTGCTTCCACCACACTGAAATGACTCTCAAAGTTACAGATACCTTTGTCTCAATCACATAGTGTAAGTTTTCCCTCTTCATCCTTCTTGACCTGTCTGAGGCCTTTAGCACAATTGATATCATTCTCCAATACCTCTGCACCGTTGTCCAGTTAGGTGGGACTGCTCTCACCTGGATCCATCTATCCTAGGCCGAAATTCACTTGCAACGGCTTCTTTTCCTGCTCCCACACCATTACCAAAATATCCTTGCGCCGCACCTGCGCAAGGATATTTTGGCCTTGGAGGGAGTGCAGAGGAGGTTCACTAGGCTGATACCAGAGTTGAGGGGTTGAGCTATGAGGAGAGGCTGAATAAACTAGGCTTGTACTTGTTTAGAAGGATGAGGGGAGATCTCATTGAGACGTACAAGATGATGAATGGGATGGATAGGATAGAGGTGGCGAGGCGCTTCCCGCTCAGAAAGGACAGTAGGACTAGAGGGCACAGCCTCAAGATAAGGGGGGGGCAGTTTAGAACAGAGTTGAGGAGGAACTTCTTCACTCAAAGGGTGGTGAATCTCTGGAATTCTCTGCTCATTGAAGTGGTGGAGGCTGCCTCGCTGAATATATTTAAGACGCGGGTAGATTGGTTTTTGATAGGCAAGGGGATTAAGGGTTATGGGGAGAGGGCGGGAAAGTGGAACTGAGCCACTTCAGATCAGCCATGATCTTATTGAATGGCGGGGCAGGCTCGAAGGGCTAGATGGCCTACTCCTGCTCCTATTTCTTATGTTCTTATGTTACCACTGGTGTCCTCCAAAGATCTATCCTTAGTCGCCTCCTATTTCACATCTATGTACCGATTCTTGGCATCCTAATCCAGCAACATCATCCAAAGGCACTGCATTAGTTTTCACCCATAGACTAATGACAGCCAACTCCACCTCAGCAGTACTCTCTCGTCATCTACTGTTGAAAAGTATCAGACAGCTTATCTGACATCCAGTGCTGGGGGGGAGCTTTCCTCCAATTACTGAAGCCATTGATTTTGGACTTAGCTCTAAACTGTATCCTAGGTACCAACTCCATTCCTTTCCCAAGCAACAGTCCAAGATTAAGCCACTCTGTTCACAACCTTCATGTCACTGTTAGGAAACCAGAGTTTCAAAGGATTTATATTTGTAGAGATAAAGATTAAAAATAAGATATAGTTTTATGAGGAGAGAGATGAATCTGTGGAACTCTTTGCCGCAGAAGGCTGTGACGGCCAGGTCATTAAGTATCTTTAAGACAGAGATAGATAAGTTCTTGATTAATAAGGGGATCACGGATTACAGGGATAAGGCAGGAGAGAATGGGGATGAGAAAAATGTCAGCCATGATTGAATGGTGGAGCGGACTTGATGGGCCAAGTAATTTAGTTCTGCTCCAATGTCTTATGGTTTTAGGTAGGTTTAATTTAATGTTCTGTACTGGCAAATAAGCTATGATTAGTTTTCAGGCTGAGTAAACAATGTTTGTCTGTGTGGGGGTTTCATTTCAATATCCAGCTTAGACTCAATTGTCTTTTAGAGTTTCGGAATACAGACTCCAGATGATTGCCTAGTAACCTGTGATGGGAGTAGACTTTGTCTGGAAATCTGTAGAAAAATGGAGACTGGAAGAGAGATAGGATGGGTCTCTCAAGTCTGCTTGATGCTGGAACGTTATAATAAAGTAATGCTTCAAACAACCAGCTAGAATCACACAGAAAATACTTGTAAGGAACTACTGAAAATTCCAGAGAACCACAGAGCTGTAATAAGATTTCAGGAAGCCTGAAACTCAGTGTTTGGAGACTTTGGAGAACAGACTTCTATTCGAGATCCAAGAAAAATTGGGTCAGATTGATGGGTGAGAACTACTAAAAGTAATGCCGGCAATTGTTCTACTACTGTCTGTGAACACACTGTAAAGTAGCAACTGAGATCTTAAAAATTGTTAAGGCAATGGAAGTCACAAAGAACTGGTCCATGCTCTGAGATTCTAAGAAGAAATCTACAAATATTGACTTAGGGTGCTGATGAGATGTTTGCAGCTTCTAATGTATTTTGTCATCCATAGTAACCTTAAACCTGTGTGTAAGTGTTCAGTTAAAGGAGGAATACAGGGTATTGTATTATAATTCATTTTTTTAAACATTTAATAAATGTCTTCTTTGGTTGTTAAAAAAAATTGACAGTTCTGTGACTCCATTTCCTCTACATTTGATAAAACCAAAAAATAAATATAACTGTTATGATCTTTTGAGCTAGGGTCCCATTCTGGGATCCTCCTGTCCAGTTATGACACTGACTGGGATCGTAACAGTAACATTTGTCACCAAGATAAGCTTCTAAATTCAAATTCATCCCATCACTTGCTGTTTATAGTGTACATTAATGATCTTGAGGTAAATGTGGGGAAGTATGATCATAAGTTCAGAAATGATATGAAGATTGGTGATGTGGTAAGCAGCAAGGAGGAAAACCTTAGATTATAAGGCTATATAGATTGGCTGGTCAGGTGGGCAGAACAGTGACAAATGGAATTTAACCCTGAAAAGTGTAAGGTGATGCATTTCAAGAGGACTAAAGGCAAGGGAACACACAATGAAGGGGTAAGACACCAGGAAGTACAGAGGACCAGAGGGACCTTGGGGTGCATATCCAAAGATCCCTGAAGGCAGTCGGACATGTAAATAAGATGATTAAAATGGTATGTGGGATACTTGCTTTCTTTTAGCCAAGGTAAAGGTTGTAAAAGTAGGGAGGTTCTGAAGTAGCTGAGTAAAACACTCGTCAGGTCACAGCTAGAGTGCTGCATGCAGTTCCAGTTCCACACTGAGAAGGATGTGATTGCACTAGAAAGTATGCAGAGGAGACTGACCAGGATGTTCCCTGAGCTGGAGCTTTTCAGTGATGAAGAAAGACTGGTTACATTGGAGTTGTTTTCTTTAGAGCAGGGAAGGCCAAGGAGGGACTAGGTTGATCATAAGGGACTAAGATATAAAATTACAGGGTAGATGGATAAACTATTCACTTTGGTAGAGGGGGTCAATAAAGAAGAGGCATAGATTTAAGGTCAGGGGCAGGAGATTTGAGAAAGACCTTTTTCATCAGTGGGAATCTGGAACCCTCTGCATGAAAGGATCATTTCATTATGTTAAAGGCATTATATAAATATACTGTCCATTTTCTTCCCATTGGTTCAAATTTGTTGGCAAGCCTATTATATGGCACAAACTCAATTAAAACTAACATTCAAAATACAAAGCTTACCTCATCCATTCCATGTAGCTTAACGTTAATAGTCCACCAGTAATCTGTAGAAATTTTGATTCCAAAGTAAATGGATCTGGAAAGGCAAGTATAGCCCATTCAGATGAACAAAATTACTTCATTCCTCCAGCACTCTGAGATGATTCTGCACTGGGGTAATCATTGCCCTATTGCAATGTTTTAATGTTGTGCTAATGGTCCAAATTTCAATTATTGGAGAAATTTTGTTAAAAATGTTATAATCTCTTGTATACAAGTTTGAAGTTAACATCCAGGTATAGCATGTAATTATCAAGGCAAATGATATGTTAGCCTTCTAGGTATTAGTCAAGACCAAAGGCTTGAATTATCAGAAAGGCAAATGCTTGGTACCTGCCATCTGAGAGTTGTCGCATAACCCAGCCACATCAACCCCTACAGGCCCACTGTCATTTTACACTCAGTCAAGCTTTATTGGTGCCCCATCCACAATCTTAAATGATCACTAGCTCTACCACCAATAAATAGTAGCAGCAATGTGTACCACCTATAAGGTTTACAGAAGCAGCTCACCAAGGCTATTTCCACTTCAGCATCTTCCAAACCCATGACCTCTATTATCTCGAAGGAAAAAGATAGCAGATGTTTAGAAACACTGCACCTAACAAGTCACACACCATCTTGACTTGAAAACATATTACTGTTCCTTCACTGCTGCTGAGCAGAATGCTGGAACTCCCTTCCTAGGAGATGCTGACTCGTCACAACCTTCTCAAGGGCAATTAGGAATGAGCAATAAATGATGACCTAGCCAGCAATGCTCACAGCCAATAAATGAAAAATTGGTTACCCAGAGAGAGTCGGGTTCTTCAGGAAAGGACAGGAAATATCTGGACTATTATGACAGCAAAGCAAGATTCAAAAAGCAAACAACAAAAGGAAGAAACACATTACTCACCTCCAGAAGCGACTAATACCTTCAACCAAAAGCCTCATTCTCCTGCGGTCACGGGCATCTGACAAACCAAACATGACACCAGCAGTCAGCGGGACGGTAAGCACTACCCCGAAGAGCAGCTTTTTATACAGACCTCGTCGACGAACGTAACTGTAGAAGGACAGAAGAAAGGTATAGTCTACACTTCATAGCGAAAACTTTTCACCTTTTTTTAAAAAGCACATGGTGCAGCATAAACAAAGAACAACCCAGCACGGGAAACAGGCCCTTCGGCCCAACGAGCCCGCGCCGCCGCATCACCCTACGCCTACCCTGCCCTGCGTGTATGCGAGTGGAACCCCTAACTTAGCCAGATTCAGGGGAGAATAGTGTCAATTTGGTATACCAATCAGCCTAAGAGCACATCTTTGGGGTGTGGGAGGAAACCAGAGCGCCCGGAGGAAACCCACGCAACCACAGGGAGAATGCGCAAACTCCCACAGACACAGGCCCAAATCCATGTATCTGCACAGCTAGCAGTGCTAGTCACTGAGCTGTTGCGGCGCCCGTCTACTGGTCCAGGATCAAGCACACACACCGACACGAAGTACTAGGCCACTCCCGGAACCTCCAAGAGCAACCCATGCATGACCCACCATGTGCATGCCCCTTGTTTAACAACAAGGTGGACCGCCACCTGCGGAATAAAAAGACAAAAACGTTAACATGTAAGTCTACATTTCCGGTGTCTCCCAAGGCTCTGACCCTATTTAATACCCTCTACTATAACCCTCCATCCTTGTTTTGCTCACGTGTCTATCTAAGTAAACCTTAAACAAGTCTTAAACAGGTTTTCTCCTGGCTTCAGCAATTCCGATCCATTTCCCAGTGGCCAGACATATGGAGAGAAGAAAAGGTCACCGCACACCACAGTCTGATAATAAGGAAGGAAGTCAAAATGCATGAGGGAGGTGATTCTCCCATCATGCTGCGCTAATTTTTTAGGAGAATCCCGCGGCAACTGATGTGTGGAATTTGTGCATGCATTCCCGCCATGTTAAAATCTCCCAGTGCTGGATCTCTGGTGGCATATGTTCCTGGCTGGAAATCGGTGGGGAGGTGGGGAATGCATGCACAAATTCCGCACATCAGTTTGCCGCGGGATTCTCCCAAAAAATTAGCGCAGCAGGATGGGAGAATCACCTCCCTCATGCATTTTGACTGCCTTCCTTGTTATCAGACTGTGGTGTGCGGTGATCTTTTCTTCTCTCCGTATGTCTGAGGTGGGGGGTAAGTATTTTACTTCTATTTTTAATATAATTTAAATTAATGGGCCAGGACTGAAGTCTCCAGGCTCACTAGCCTCTCCCACCCTGCCAGAGTATTTCACTCCAGCGGGGTAACATTAGCTCCCCACTTTCGGGGAACTAGCGGTCCAACTCTGTTGGAATGAAGGATGTGGAGGGGCATTGGTACCCTGAAAGTGCCAGCCTGGGCCCACTGGCACTGCCCAAGGAGCAAAGTGCCAGTGCCTGGGAAGGGCACCTTGGCACTACCCATCAGGCATGGGCAATGCCAAGGAGCATTCAGGATCAGTGGGGGAAGGAGGGAGGCCAGTGTTGGGGCAGGCGATTGGGCCTTGGGGGCAGACAGCCATGTTGCGGGGTTGGCCAACAGTTGGGAGGTCATCAGTGCGAGGCCATTGCGCATGCGCCGATTTCAACACTGACATATCTGCGCATGTGCAGTGGCCCTCTCTGCACGTTGATTTCAGCCTCTGCAGTGGGAATAGGCCATCCCCTGAAATTTAATGATATTCACATTGGTGGCCTATGCAGTGCACAGACTTCTCTGAGCTCCCACTGAAAAAACCAGTACGAATTGCTCCAATTTTCACACAAATTCGACACTTAGAATTTTTTTGGGAGAATTCTGCCCGAGTTTTTAGGCAGCAGAGCTGATGTATTCTTGAGGCTGGAGTACAACTGATTTGCAGCTTCTAATCAGACCCGAGATTTTAAGTGTATGAGGTAATTGAAGCTACATATAAATGAACTGAGGTCAAGCCAGTCCAACTAATTAGCAATTTTGACAACTGTATCCAGCCCTACGTTAAGTTTAATTAACCCATCACTCATACTCCTGTTGATTATTACATAGAGAACATAGAACATCACAGCACAGTACAGGCCCTTCAACCCTCAATGTTGTGCCGAGGTATGTCCAATCCCAAGGTCAAGCTATCCCCTCCCTATCATTCTGGTGTGCTCCATGTGCCTATCCAATAACCGCTTGAAAGTTCCTAAAGTGTCCAACTCCACTATCACAGCAGGCAACCTATTCCACACCCCAACCACTCTCGAGTGAAGAATCTACCTCGGACATCCCTCCTATATCTGCCACCATGAACCTTATAGTTATGCCTTATAGTTACTGGAGTTCTATGAGGATGTGTCTAGGGCGGTGGATAGAGGAGAGCCAGTGGATGTGGTCTTTCTTGATTTTCAGAAGGTGTTTGACAAGGTACCTCACAAGAGGTTATTGCAGAAGGTCAGGGGGCATGGAGTTGGGGGTAGGGTGTTAGCGTGGATAGAGGATTGGTTGTCAAATAGGAGGCAGAGAGAGTGGGGGTCAATGGGTGCTATTCAGATTGGCGGTTGGTGACTAGTGGAGTGCCTCAGGGGTCGGTGCTGGGGCCTCAGCTATTTACCATTTATATAGATGATCTGGAGGAGGGAACCGAGTGTATGGTGTCGAAATTTGCTGATGACACCAAGATTGGAGGAACGGCAAATTGTGCAGAGGGTGTGGAGAGTCTGCAGAAGGATCTAGATAGGCTGGGCGAATGGGCCAGGAAATGGCAAATGGAATTTAATGTTGGCAAGTGCGAGGTGGT
Organism: Carcharhinus amblyrhynchos; assembly: GCF_965287045.1. NCBI lineage: Eukaryota > Metazoa > Chordata > Chondrichthyes > Carcharhiniformes > Carcharhinidae > Carcharhinus > Carcharhinus amblyrhynchos. The sequence continues at coordinate 146,274,365 of NC_137325.1, read as the reverse complement.
CCACTTTGGTAGGAATAATGGTAGGAAGGATTATTACTTATGTGGAGAAAAACTGCAGCAGGCGACGGTGCAGAGAGACCTTGGGGTCCTTGTGCATGAGTCGCAAAAACCCAGCTTGCAGGTGCAGCAGGTGGTCAGGAAGGCGAATGGGATGCTGGCCTTCATAGCGAGGGGGATTGAATATAAAAGTAGGGAGGTCTTGCTGCGGCTATATAGGGCATTGGTGAGGCCGCAGCTGGAGTAGTGTGTGCAGTTTTGGGCGCCGTACTTACGCAAGGATATTTTGGCCTTGGAGGGAGTGCAGAGGAGGTTTACTAGGCTGATGCCGGAGTTGAGGGGGTTGAGCTATGAGGAGAGGCTGAATAAACTAGGCTTGTACTCGTTAGAGTTTAGAAGAATGAAGGGAGATCTCATTGAGACGTATAAGATGATGAATGGGATGGATAGGATAGAGGTGGAAAGACTCTTCCCGCTCAGGAAGGACAGTAGGACTAGGGGGCACAGCCTCAAGATAAAAGGGGGGGCGGTTTAGAACGGAGTTGAGGAAGAACTTCTTCACTCAAAGGGTGGTGAATCTCTGGAATTCTCTGCCCGTTGAGGTGGTGAAGGCTACCTCGCTAAATATTTTTAAGACGCGGGTTGATGGGCTTTTGATAAGAGAGGGGATTAAGGGTTATGGGGAGAGGGCGGGAATGTGGAACTGAGCCACGACAGATCAGCCATGATCTTATTGAATGGCGGGGCAGGCTCGAAGGGCCAGATGGCCTACTCCTGCTCCTATTTCTTATGTTCTTATGCCCCCTAGTAACAGCTACATCCACTTGAGGAAATAGTCTCTGCATGTCCACTCTATCAATCCCTCTCATCATCTTATAAACCACTATTAAGTTGCCTCTCATCCTCCTCTGCTCTAAAGAGAAAAGCCCCAGCTCCCTCCACCTTTCCTCAGAAGGCCTACCCTCCAAACCAGGCAGCATCCTGGTAAGTCTCCTCTGTACTCTCTCCAATGCTTCCACATCCTTCTTATAGTGAGGTGACCAGAACTGAACACAATATTCCAAACGTGGTCTCACCAACGTCTGGTATAGTTGCAGCATAACCCCACGGCTCTTAAAGTCAAACCCCCTGTTAATAAATGCTAACATATAGCTTTCTTCACAGCTCTATCCACTTGAGTGGCAACCTTCAGAGATCTGTGGATATGAAGCCCAAGATCTCTCTGTTCCTCCACATTCCTTAGAACCCTGCTGTTGACCCTGTAATCTGCATTCAAGTTTGTCCAACCAAAATGAATCACCTCACACTTATCAGGGTTAAACTCCATCTGCCACTTTTCAGCCCAGCCCTGCATCCTATCAATGTCTTTTTGCGGCCTGCAAGAGCCCTCCATGTCATCCACTACTCCACCAATCTTGGTGTCGTCATCAAATTTACTAACCCACCCTTTAGCCCCCTCTTCCAAGTCATTGATAAAAATCACAAATAGCAGAGGACTCAGCACTCACCCCTGTGGTACCCTGCTGGTAACTGGCCTCCAGTCTGAAAATTTTCCCTCCACCACTACCCTCTGTCTTCTATGATACAGCCAGTTACTTATCCAATCGGCCAAATTTCCTTCTAGCCCACACATCCTTATCTTCTTCGTGAGCCTACCATGAGGAACCTTATCAAATGCCTTACTAAAATCCGTGTATACGACATTAACTACTCTACCTTCGTCCACACACTTAGTTACCTCCTCAAAGAATTCAATCAAATTTGAGAGGCAGGACTTACCCCTCACAAAATCGTGCTGACTATCCTGGATTAAACTGCATCTTTCCAAGTGGTCATAAATTCTATCTCTCAGGACCCTTTCCATTAACTTACTGACCACTGAAGTAAGACTAACTGGCCTACAATTATCAGGGTCATTCTTACTTCCTTTCTTGAAGAGAGGAACAACATTTGCCACTCTCCAGTCTTCTGGCGCTACCCCATGGACAGTGAGGACCCAAAGATCAAAGCTAAAGGCTCCGCAATCTCATCCCTTGCCCTGGCCTCAGCTTTTTACCATTTATATAGATGATCTGGAGGAGGGAACCGAGTGTAGGGTGTCGAAATTTACTAATGACACCAAGATTGGGGGAACGGCAAATTGTGCAGAGGGTGTGGAGAGTCTGCAGAAGGATCTAGATAGGCTGGGCGAATGGGCCAGGAAATGGCAAATGGAATTTAATGTTGGCAAGTGTGAGGTGGTCCACTTTGGTAGGAAGAATGGTAGGAAGGACTATTACTTAAGGGGCGAAAAACTGCAGCAGGCGACGGTGCAGAGGGACCTCGGGGTCCTTGTGCACGAGTCGCAAAAACCCAGCTTGCAGGTGCAGCAGGTGGTCAGGAAGGCGAATGGGATGCTGGCCTTCATCGCGAGGGGGATTGAATACAAAAGTAGGGAGGTCTTGCTGCGACTGTATAGGGCATTGGTGAGGCCGCAGCTGGAGTACTGTGTGCAGTTTTGGGCGCCGCACCTGCGCAAAGATATTTTGGCCTTGGAGGGAGTGCAGAGGAGGTTTACTAGGCTGATTCTGGAGTTGAGGGGGTTGAGCTATGAGGAGAGGCTGAATAAACTAGGCTTGTACTCGTTAGAGTTTAGAAGAATGAGGGGAGATCTCATTGAGACGTATAAGATGGATAGGATAGAGGTGGAGAGACTCTTCCCGCTCAAAAAAGACTGGAGGACTGGGGGCACAGCCTCAAGATAAAGGGGGGGCGGTTTAGAACAGAGTTGAGGAGGAACTTCTTCACTCAAAGTGTGGTGAATCTCTGGAATTCTCTGCCCATTGAAGTGGTGGAGGCTGCCTCGCTAAATATTTTTAAGACGCGGGTTGATGGGTTTTTGATAAGAGAGGGGATTAAGGGTTATGGGGAGAGGGCGGGAAAGTGGAACTGAGCCGCGACAGATCAGCCATGATCTTATTGAATGGCGGGGCAGGCTCGAAGGGCTAGATGGCCTACTCCTGCTCCTATTTCTTATGTTCTTATGTTCTCCCAAAGTATCCTAGGATGTATCCCATCTGGCCCAGGGGACTTATCCACCCTATTACTGGTTCCCAATGCACTGAATTCAAAAGTTTCATCCTCATTTTCAAAATCATCCATGGATAAACTTTCCTACTTCCCAACCCCTGCCCTTTCAGAGCTTCCAGACCTAGATCCTTCCAAAATAAAAACTATGACTCAATTTCAATCCCCATGGGAAAACTGGAGGAAATGTTTCTAATTGGTCTAGGGTTTTTAAACCTGATTTCTCAGTCTCCTGCAGGAGATTGGACAGTTCTGGATAGGAGGAAATCCCACTATTGAAACGCAGAAGGCTAACATTTTCCTACATTTAACAGGTTGATGAGTTAATTTGGGGAAAACACAAATGCTGAAGGAGTTGGTGAGGTTCAAGACCACACTGGCCTCTACCCTGCAAGACAATATGTTGGCCTAAAGTGCACAAACTCCTGCATAATAACATACCTCATGGGCTGGGAACTAAGCTGCTGCTTGAAGATGGCAGACGGGGTCAGTGGTACTTGCCTCATCCTCTGCAATAAGGTCCAGTGATGCCTACACAACCATACCTAACAAATTATAAAAAGTAAATAAGAATGCAAGAAACGTGAGAGTTGAGGAAAAAAAACCATCGAAATTAGATAGTTAATTACTGACATACAATTTTAGGTTGTTTAAAATGATAATTGTCGCAAGATTGTTTTCTTATGAAGCTGTCAAGAGACTCATTTGGCCCAACTATTACTGCTGATTAATAACACACATATACATCGGTACAATCATCATGCTGATTTCTACCAGCCTCACTACTCTCCTATACTCCCTTTTGATATTCTGCAATGTGGCCAGTACTATTTCCCCAGTTCCACATTAATCCATATAGTCTAATATCACACAGCCATTCCAAGTTTTTACCGAAATATTTTCATAATATTTACATGCTACTACTTCTCCTCCCCCCACCGAGTCTCTGACTTCACCAACTCAGTCTGGAGACTTTACAACACTTCCGGATCTAATTGTTTTCAGGTTTGGAGCAATGGTAGCTTCAACTTCTTTGGACTGACTTTGTTGGTCTAGAGTTGAAGCCGTGGCGGATTAACTACCTCCCGGACTCCTAGACTGAGCTTTAGTAAGGCCCCCTGCTCCACCCTTCGTTGAATAGAAAGAAGTGACATTAAGTGACATTAGATAACTTATAATTGTTGTACCATGTGTAATATACTATGTGTATATCATAAAGTTATATGAATCAATTACAGCCCTTTTATTCATTTATTTTTCATTTTCTTTACATTTGTACTTCAAAAAGCTTCCGTGTTTTTTTGATTAACAAAAGTGTCGATAACAGCTTGTAAATCAATAGATTGAAGCATGTCTGATTCAATGTTCATGAGTGCCAGGTGAATAAGTTTCTCATCACTCATTGTTGAGCGCAAATAGATTTTGATCCTCTTCAGTGCTGAAAATGAACACTCATCATTAAGGACAGATAAATTCTAAAGCAAATGTATGCATTTGGATACACCTCGTGCAGTCAATCTCTTGCCAGAGCTCAATACATCCCAGTGACAGTGACATCATCATCGGATTGTCCTCGAATGCACTTCTAAAAGTAGATGAGCTCTTCCACAAAGGCCATTCCGCATATGAAAAAAGTATATGCAAAAGTACTGAAATATCATCCAAAATAGTCACATGTACACTCAATTAAACCATTTTTTTTGTATACTCAATTAACCCTTTGAAGGGTAGAGTGACATGAATGTCGTCCATTGTATTAAGGGTAAAGCAACATAAATGTTGTTTCTCGGTAGGTTAACTTTGTCACGTCTGCAGTGATTGGTAAAACAAGATTTACCAACGGCTACTGTTCCAATCAGATGCTTTCTTTCTTCAGCTTCATGATGATGTCATACATGTGTTATGAATGCAGTATGATAATGAATTCAAACTCTTTGGCTGGCGAGTGGTGACAGTGAGTCATTTACCACGTCGTAAACAACAATGGCGGCACGCAAACTAAAGTCTATTTTAACGTTTTCACAGGCAGTAACTGCGCTCAACAACAGTTTTGATGATGGATTATGCAGTGATAATAGTGGGCGTGATTTAGATGCCAAGGATTTTGATGTTGATATTAGTGAATCATCAGCTGATGATTGTGAATTTGGTGATACATTGATAGCACTGGAGACAGAGGTGACAGTCATTGTGTTGTGATGTGGGACCAAGATTATGTAAGGGTGAATGTTGAAAAAAGTACTATATGTAATTAAGTATGCACTAAAATAACTATGTATACATGTTATAGCATGACAATAAACTCTTTGTTGCATTTATTTTGTATTTATTTGCATATAGTACAAGTCCGGAGGTGAAGCTCCTCTATATATAGGTATTTGTTATATTAATTCATCCACGGGATAGAGTTATGAAAATTTATTCATCCTTAAATGGGTTAAACCAATTTTTTCTGCTCTCAGGCTCCTCCCTTCTGGCCTTTAGGCTTAAGCTTACTCAGCCTAATGGTTTATCCGCCACAGAGTTGAAGATATGGCAATTGGTGTTTCAATTATTTGACTTTCAACATTTAGTTTGTTTCTGGAGCTCTTCAGTGATTTGTTTTTTGTGTCTTGCATTTTGTGTCTTACATGGACAACTACAATGGAGTTATCTCCTCTGCTTCCAGAGTGAATGTTCGGTTCCATTCAGGTTTTCTTTATGCAAGAGACCCGCCATGTTGTTCCTTTAAGTTGATGATTTATCTTCCTTATCTTTGTGCATTCTTCATCCTTGAGCTGCAGTTTGGCTTCTAATGCTGCACTCTTGTTTCTTCATATGCACTTGTGTTTCCCTGAGTTAGGGGGAGAAAGTAGGAAAGTGGAACTGATTCACTTCAGGTCAGCCATGATCTTATTGAATGGCAGGGCAGGCTTGAAGGGCTAGATGGCCTAGTCCTGCTCCTATTTCTTATGTTCTTATGTTTTGTCTTGCTGAGCTGGTGGTTGTTTCATTTCTTCTCCAAGATCAAATTTATGTTATGCGTGTGAGCTTGAAGCCCCAGCTTTGTTGTTAAATCTTTTCCTTGACCTATAACAGCAGCATTTTGACTCTGAAGTTCAGGCATACCCTTCTGCTGCTCCTGCTCCATATCTTCTGCTTTAAGTATGTTGGTGCCCATCTGGAGGTTTCGCTGGTCTGACCAAAGAGTATTTCCTACTATCTATAAAGGAACTGGAATAACTATCTGCAAAGAATGAAGACAATTCTAAACAGAAGTCCCAGTTGAGATATCAGTGTTCCCAGCAGTTGCGGCACTGTGCCACAGTGGTTAGTACTGCTGCCTCACAGCGCCAGCGACCTGGGTTCGATTCTCGGCTTGGGTCACTATTTGTGCGGAGTTTGCACGTTCTCCCCGTGTCTGCATGGGTTTCCTTGGGGTGCTCTGGTTTCCTCCCACAGTCCGAAAGATGTGCTGGTTGGGTATATTGGCCATGCTAAATTCTCCCTCAGTGTACTTGAACAGGCGCTGGAGGGTGGCAACTGGGGGATTTTTGCAGTAACTTCATTGCAGTGTTTATGTAAGCATACTTGTGACACTAATAAATAAACTTAAACACAGGCCTGCTGGACACTGCTCACACTGGAGGTCTTTTGGCATCACAGTGCTGACATGGTCTGCCACCATTTTGCTTTTAGCTTGGGTATCACTATCCTAGCCCTTTTATTACTTTATGAATTGGACTTTTGGTGTTGGTCTGTACCATGATTTAACTTCACCAAGAAAATAGACTGATTTTGCTGACAGACTCCCAATTACCTGGTGATTCAGATGATTTTCTTTTCCAAAGTCAGATCTGCCTTAGAGTGGAGCATCATCAGCCACACCCACTACTGTCAGTCTCTCATCAGCTTTGACTTAAGGTCATCATAGTTATAGTCTTCAGCCAATTCGCACAACATATTTATGAATGAATCTACAGATTCCCCAGACTTCTGGACTAAATAAATTTTGCTCATTGTGAAATGTTATTGCTTCTCAGGTTAAACTAAGTGTCAGTGACCTATTCAAAGTTATCAGAAGATTGATTTGTTCCATATTTCACAATTATGTGTGACAGTTATTGGAATTACTGGATATAATATGGGGGGTTGGGGGGGAGGGATGGGTGGTGGAAGAGGAGGAGGAGGAAGAGGAAATCAGGATATTGAATTTGATGTCCAGCCAAGATCAAAATGAATGGTAGATCTCATTAATGAATAACCTACTCCTGCTTCTAGTTTCCAAGAAGTTTGTATGACTGAACAAAAACTATTCATTAAAACATAACTGTATAATACATGCACACATATAGGACACAGATCTGACCAGATGTGATCTTCATGCCGACCTCTGTTACATTCTACTACTCCCACTCCTGTTTCTATTGGCGTACATTAACCCTTACAGTCCTGAACACCCTAATGTAACAACCATTTTTACTTACAGAAATTCTTCTGCAGCTAGGGAAACATAATGGACCAAGCCAGTTAGCAAATGTCTCCATTGCTTTCCCCAAGCCATTAAAAGAAAGACCGAATCAGAAGTTGTGGATTTAAGCCCCAATTAAGACTTGAGCACATAATCTAGGCAGACACTCCACTGCAGTGCCTAGGGTGTACTGCACCGTCTTTCAGATAAAAGAAAGAATAACAAAGAACAAAGAAAATTACAGCACAGGAACGGGCCTTTCGGCCCTCCAAGCCTGGCTATTATTATGAGGCTGTTGGTGGGTCTTTGCTGTGTTGAAACAAGCAACTGTGTTTTCCACTTTCCAATCGAGACTTTACTTCAAAAGTACTTAATTGTCACAAAGCGCTTTAGGATGTCCTGAGGTTGTGAAAGGCAGTAGTTAAATGCAAGTTGTTCTTCAATAAGTCAACCTAGCAGCAGTACCAGTCACTGAAGGAAACCTTTTCACCACTTGATAAAAGTAGAGGCCTGACTTGTCTTCAGTCCTGCTGCTCAGAATTGTAAATTCTTAGTGGTTTTGCATTGTCATTGGTGTGGAGCATTCAGAGCTCACTGTACTTCACCGCATCTTCTGCTGTTCCCATCTATGTCAACTCCAGATTAATAGGTTTTAATTACAGTCCACTGAAAGCTGCTTTGATTATCAAACCTTTTTGAGAGTTAAATAATTTGTCGATTCAGGAAGCAGCTATTGATGTCGAACAACTTGCTCTCTTTTTTTTTTACACAGTAAAGCAATTTGTACAGGCCTGGACACAAGTTTCCTGCTTTAATACCCCCACCCCACACAGGCGCCCTATGTCCTTGGCCTCTTGTCCTGACGTGAGCATCAGGAACACTATCTCATCTTTCTCTGGGCTATCTGCAGCGCCTCTGGACTGAGTGCTCGCTTCAGTGATAAGAACACAAAGTTCTGAAAACAGGCGATAGGTCAGGTTGCACCTGTGGAGGAGAAAGCTTAATGTTTTCAGATCTCATTAATTTTGACTAAGGATCAGACTTTCTCCACAGGTGCTGTCTAACCTGTGCAGCATTTCCAGAGCTTCGGTTGTTTTATTGAGATTGCAGTGTGTACAATGCGCTGCAGCAACTCAACAACGTTTCTTTGACAGCACTCACTGGTAATAGTAGCATAGTATTTTGTTGTTAGAGCAGTAATCCAGAAACCTGAACTAATGATTCACAGACAAGAGCTTAAATCCCAGCTTGCACATCTGGAATAAAAAGTTAGCATAGTGTCTATGAAACTACAGGTCGGTTGTAAAAACCCATCTGACTCACTAACATTGTTTATGGAAGAAAATTTCTCATCATTACTCAATCTAACCCCCATGTCACCCCAGAGCCACTGCAATCTGAAATAAGCTCAGCTGCTCATTGAAATGGCCTAGTTGAGCGCAATGAATGTTGACCTTGCCAGCAAACACCCAACCAAACATCTTAAGAGTGAATTAAAAAAAAACTCCCAGTTGGTGGGTATCTTTACCACAGAATGTGCAGGAGTTCAATAAGGAGGTGGTTTTGTGAATAACTGGATGGTTAAAGTTTATTTATTAGTGTCACAAGTAGGCTTTACATCAACACTGCAATGAAGTTACTGTGGAAAATCCCCTTGTTGCCACACTCCGGCGCCTGTTCGGGTACACTGAGGGAGAATTTAGCATGGCTAATGCATCTAACCAGCACTTCTGGACCGTGGGAGGAAACCAGATCACTCAGGGGGAAACGCATGCAGAGAATGTGCAGTCTCCGCACAGACAGTGACCCAAGCTGAGAACTGAACTCAGATCCCTGGCACTGTAAGGCAACAATGCTAACTACTATGCGATGGGTGTTAAATGCCCCACTGAGAGAGAAATAGGCTGTGACTGGAGGAGTTTCCCTGCAGAAATCTTCAAACTTACTGACCATTTTACCAGTACTTTCAACAATTGCTTTGCAGGCCATTACAAAGAGGCTTCACAGGCCAGATCACAGGTTCGAGAAGCCAGATTTAGATGATGCTAATTGTGCAACAAGCATCTATTAAACTATTAGGAATCTACATTCAAAGTGATCTCAAATGGGATTACCAAGTTTGTGAAGTGCTTGATTGAGCAAATGTAATACTTAACGTGCTACATCTTGTAGAAAAGGATAGAAGTAGATCCTGAACAAAAGTACTAAACTGGGGGAAGGCTAACGACGACAGTATTAGGCAGGAGCTAGGGAATGTAGACTGGGGATGGCTGTTTGAGGGTAAATCCACATCTGATATATGGGAGTCTTTTAAAAATCAGTTGCTAACGATTCAGGACAAATATATCCCTGCAAAAGTGAAGGATAAAGGTAGCAAAATTCGGGAACCTTGGAGGACAAAAGAGATTGTGAGCTTAGTGAAAAAGAAGGCTACAGCATATATAAATTTCAGGAAATTGAAAACAGCTAAGGCTTTTGAGGAATACAAAGACAGCAGAAAAGAGCACAGACTTAGGAGGGCAAAGGGGGGCCATGAAATGTCCTTGGCACGTAGGATTGAGGAGAATCCAAAGGCTTTTTGTGTGTATAAGGAGGAAGAGGGTAGCTAAGGAAAGGGTAGGTCCATTCAAGGACAATGGAAGGAATTTGTGAGTGGAGCCAAATAAGGTGGGCGAGGTCCTTAATGAGTATTTTGCATCAGTATTCACAAGGGAGAAGGATGTGTGAATGGCGAGTGCAGAAAGGAGAATGTTGACATAAAAAGGGAGGAGGTATTGAAAAACATTAAAGTGGACAAATCCCCAGAACCAGATTGGGTCTATTCCAGAATAGTGAAAGGGGCAAGGGAAGAAATTACTAGGGCTTGGCCAAAATCTTTGCTTCCTCTTTAGTCACAGGCAAGATAAGAACATAAGAACATAAGAAATAGGAGCAGGAGTAGGCCATCTAGCCCTTCGAGCCTGCCCCGCCATTCAATAAGATCATGGCTGATCTGTCGCTGCTCAGTTCCACTTTCCCGCCCTCTCCCCATAACCCTTAATCCCCTCTCTTATCAAAAACCCATCAACCCGCGTCTTAAAAATATTTAGCGAGGCAGCCTCCACCACTTCAACAGGCAGAGAATTCCAGAGATTCACCACCCTTTCAGTGAAGAAGTTCCTCCTCAACTCCGTTCTAAACCGCCCCCCTTTTATCTTGAGGCTGTGCCCCCTAGTCCTACTGTCCTTTTTGAGTGGGAAGAGTCTCTCCACCTCTATCCTATCCATCCCATTCATCATCATATATGTCTCAATGAGATCTCCCCTCATTCTTCTAAACTCTAACGAGTACAAGCCCAGTTTATTCAGCCTCTCCTCATAGCTCAACCCCCTCAACTCCGGAATCAGCCTAGTAAACCTCCTCTGCACTCCCTCCAAGGCCAAAATATCTTTGCGCAGGTGCAGCGCCCAAAACTGCACACAGTACTCCAGCTGCGGCCTCACCAATGCCCTATACAGCTGCAGCAAGACCTCCCTACTTTTATATTCAATCCCCCTCGCTATGAAGGCCAGCATCCCATTCGCCTTCCTGACCACCTGCTGCACGTGCAAGCTGGGTTTTTGCGACTCATGCACAAGGACCCCAAGGTCCCTCTGCACCGTCGCCTGCTGCAGTTTTTCGCCCCGTAAGTAACAGTCCTTCCTACCATTCTTCCTACCAAAGTGGACCACCTCACACTTGCCAACATTAAATTCCATTTGCCATTTCCTGGCCCATTCGCCCAGCCTATCTAGATACCACAGGATCGGAGAGTAGCTAACATTCTCTCTTCTGCCCTTCTTAAACAAAGGAACAATCTGGGAAATTACAGGCCTGTGAGCCTTACATCAAAGGTGGTAAATTATTGGAGAAGATTCTTAGGGGTAGGATGTACTCACATCTGAAACAGAATAGGCTTATTAGTGATAGGCAGCATGGTTTTGTGAAGGGGGGATCATGCTCCACACACTTGATTGAGTTCTTTGAGGAAGTGACAAGAGAAATTGACCAGGGCAGGGCAGTGGATGTTGTACATATGGACTATAGTAAAGCCTTCGCTAAAGTTCCTCATGACAGGCTGATACAGAAGGTGAAGGTGAAGTCATATGGGATCTGAGGTGAGCTGGTAATTTGGATACAAAACTGGCTTAGGCATAGAAAGCAGAGAGTAGCAGTGAATGGTACTTTTCTAACTGGAGGTCTATGGCAAGCAGTGTTCCACAAGGATCAGTGCTGGGGCCTCAGTTGCTTGTAATTTATATATATAATATATTATATGAATAAATGATTTGGAAGAAAATGTAGGTAATCCGATCAGTAAATTTGCAGATGATACAAAAATGTGGGGAGTAGCGGATAGTGAGGAGAATTGTCAGAGAATACATCAGGATATGAATCAGCTGGAGACCAGGGCCGAAAGATGGCAGATGGAATTTAATCCAGACGAATGTGAGATGATGCAATTTGGAAGGTCTACTGCAGAAGAGAAGTATACAATGAATGAAACAGCCCTTAAAAATATTAGCATACAGTGGGATCTAGGTTCCCTAAAGGCAGCAACTCAGGTGGACAAGATAGTCAAAAAGGCATGTGGTATGCTCACCTCCATCAGTCGGAGTATTGAGTATAAGAATTGGAAAATCTTGTTGCAGCTGTGTAAGGCTTTGGTTAGGCTGCATTTGGACTATTGTGTACAATTCTAGTCGCCACACTACTGGAAGGATGTTGATCCACTGGAAAGGGTGACGAAAAGATTTACCAGAATGTTGCCTCGTTTAGAGGACATGGACAATGAAGGAAGGTTGAAGGCATGGAGAATGAGTGGAGGTCTGATAGCAGTTTATAACATTACAACAGGCTTGGACAGAGTGGATCATCAGAATCTTTTTCCCAAGGTTGAATGGTCAACTACTCGGGGGCATAGATTGAAAGTGAGAGGAGGAAAGTTGAAGAGAAATACAAGGGGAAAGTTTTTTCATAAAGGATGCTCTGCCAGCGGAGGTGGTGGAAGCAGATTCTATAACAATGTTCAAGAGGCATCTTGATTTATACATGAAGACAGGGAACAGAGGGATATGAACCATGTAACGGCAAGAAAATATCTGATGTGAGAGGCATCTGTGTCGGCACAGACTGGGTGGGCCGAAGTGCCTGTTCTTGTGCTGTCCTGTTCTTTGTACCTCAAATTGACATATTCACTGCATTTAATAGTTATGCTGGACCCATTTGCTGAACACGCAGTATCAGATTGGAATGTTGGCCTTACTGAAGACTATGCAAACAAGATGGAAAGTATTCAGAAACAAGCACCAAAACCAATTCTAGGTAACAGGTTTCAGAGCCACTCTGACAAAAACCAAACTACTGAGTAACTGTTCCCTTGCTGAAAGGTAGAAAATGCTCAAATCCCACTTCCCATTGCCATTATGTCTTGCCATAACTGCACAAAACTAAATATGTAATGGAGTTAAGAAAAGACACCATTCTGCAAATAAGATATATATGAGACAAATCCTGTATGTTATAAAACTCAAATTTCTTGTAAATGTTTGAGAAGTTAATGAACTCCACCTAACAAATAATCTACAGATATTTTGGACATATATACAAAATAGCGTTCAGTAGTTCTTCCATTTTTCTATAATCAGATGTATATTTTGCAGTTTATTTGCAATTATTTGTGTAGTGAAATGTTCACAATTGCATAATTATTTTATTATTTTGTACTTCATTTTCATTTTACAATTGTCTATAACTGTTTTGAATTATGATCACTTGTTTAATTTGTCATTACAATTTGGCACAGGGCACCATGATGATTTTTCAATAAACTAATCGATGTTTATGTGAAGAAATAGTCACCTATTTCATTCCTGAGAGGTTTGCCTTGAATGTTTCATCTCCTGTTAGGCTCATTCATCCTTCTTTTTCCCTTCATGAGGAATGAAGTATACCTAAAATTTCATATGCATTCACTCCCAATGCTGATTTAGACAATGAGATTTAAGAACAGAGGAAATAGGGAGAATTTGCTCTTCAGTCCATTGAGTTTGCTCAGCAATTCAAGCAGATCTTGGCTGATCATCAACCTCTGGGTGTACAGGTACACAGGTCACTGAAAGTGGCAATGCAGGTGGAAAAGGGAGTCAAGAAGGCAAGCGGCATTCTTGCTTTCATCGGCCGCGGTATTGAGTTTAAAAATTTGCAGGTCATGTTGCAGCTTCATAAAACCTTAGTTAGGCCACACTTGCAATATAGTGTTCAATTCTGGTTGCTACACTACCAGAAGGATGTGGAGGCTTTGGAGAGGGTACAGAAAAGATTTATCAGGATGTTGCCTGGTATGGAGGGGGCATTAGCTATGAGGAGAGGTTGGAGAAACTTGGTTTCTTCTTACTGGAACGACGGAGGGGCAATCTGATAGAAGTCTACAAGATTATGAGAGGCATAGACAGAGTGAATAGACAGAAGCTTTTTCCCAGGATATGACAGTCAGTACTAGGGGGCATAGGTTTAAGATGCGAGGAGCAAGGTTTAAAGGAGACATACGAGACAAGTTTTTTTTTAAACAGAAGGTGGTGGGTGCCTGGAACTCACTGCTGGGAAAGGTAGTGGAAGCAGATATGATAGTGAGTTTTAAGGGGCGTCAGAATTAATACATGAATAGGATGGGAATAGAGCGATATGGTCCCTGGAAGGGTAGGGGCTTTAGTTCAGTCGGGCAACATGGTTGGTGCAGGCTTGGAGGGCCGAAGGGCCTATTCCTGTGCTGTAATTTTCTTTGTTCTCTTCTGCCATTTTCTCCACTATTCCCCATAACTCTTGATGTCATTAATATCCAAAAAACTATCGAAACACCGTGAATGATAAAGAGTTTCAAGAGCCCTCTGGGGTGGAGAATTTGGTCTCTCAACTTTTTGTTTCAGGTTTCCAGTGCCTGCAGTATTATGTGAGATGAATAGAAGGAAAAGGATTGCCATTATTTAAGGAGGAATATTGACAAGAGTTATCAAGATTGTCAAAAAAATGATGAGAGAACTCAAAAAGTTTCTTATGCTGAGGCTGCTGGAGCCTGGAATGTTTTGCAACAGGAAGCAAATGACGCAAAAAATATTGCATATTATAAAAAAGACCAAATAAGAGTTCAATATCTTTTATCATACAGGGCTATAGTGAGAGGACAGGGCAGAAAGATTAGCTTGGGATCAATTCTGAGCTCTAGAGGGGGAGATTTAGGAAGTGTGCACGGCAAATAGATCCGTTTTGAAAAGACTCCAACAAAGACCTGGCACAGACACAATGAGCTGACTGGCCTCCTTCTGTGCTGCAAAATTAATAGTTATTCCAAAATAAAAATCAGCTGAGGTTCTGTTTAGGGAAGAGAAGGTTTGGGGGAGGAGGAAAAAACACGGATAAATTACCAAGTGCCAGAACAGACATCAAACCAACGGTGATGGCCTCCTTATTCGCTGGCTGACATCTGCAGATTAAAGTAGCTATTTATAGATGTTCTGCAGGAACAGTCTGAATTATGTTGAGCAGTCAGGGCCAAGCCACAGCCTGGTGCACAGGATGGTAGGGCAAGGTGAAGGAAACTTTTACTGTACTCAATCATAGAAAGTTTATGGCTCAGAATCAGGCCACTTGGCTCATTGTGCTGGGGCGGGGGGCGCAGAATCAGAATATTGAATTTGATGATCAGCCATGATCAAAATGTATGGCAGAGCAGGCTCAAAGGGCTGAATAACCTACTCCTGCTTCTAGTTTCCAAGAAGTTTGTATGATTGAACAATAACTATTCATTAAAACATAACTGTATAATACATGCACACATATAGGACACAGATCTGACCAGATGTGATCTTCATGCCAACCTCTGTTACATTCTACTACTCCCACGCCTGTTTCTATTGGCGTACATTAACCCTTACAGTCCTGAACACCCTAATGCGACAACCATTTTTATTTACAGAAATTCTTCTGCGGCTACGGAAACATAATGGACCAAGCCAGTTAGCAAATGTCTCCATTGCTTTCCCCAAGCCATTAAAAGAAAGACCAAATCAGAAGTTGTGGATTTAAGCCCCAATTAAGACTTGAGCACATAATCTAGGCAGACACACCACTGCAGTGCCTAGGGTGTACTGCACCGTCTTTCAGATAAAAGAATAACAAAGAACAAAGAAAATTACAGCACAGGAACGGGCATTTCGGCCCTCCAAGCCTGCACCGACCATGCTGTCTGACTTAACTAAAACCCCCTTCCCTTCTGGGGATCATAGCCCTCTATTCCCATCCTATTCATGTATTTATCAAGATGCCCCTTAAAAGTCACTACTGTATCCGCTTCCACTACATCCCCCTGCAACGAGTTCCAGGCACCCACTACTCTGTGTAAAAAACATTGAACTGGAGGCCAAAGTTCCCTCTTGTGACACATGAGAAAGCCCCCACAGCCACTAATTTCTCAGAAGAGCAGAGGAATTCACTTTAGTGTCCTGCCAACTATTTACCCCTCAACTAACAATATCAGTCAATCATGTTGTCTGGCCATTATTACGAGGCTGTTTGTGGGTCTTTGCTGTGTTGAAACAAGCAGCTGTGTTTTCCACTTTCCAATCGAGACTTTACTTCAAAAGGACTTAATTGTCACAAAGCGCTTTAGGATGTCCTGAGGTTGTGAAAGGCAATAGTTAAATGCAAGTTGTTCTTCAATAAGTCAACCTAGCAGCAGTACCAGTCACTGAAGGAAACCTTTTCACCACTTGACAAAATCAGTGAAACAGAAGCAGAGGCCTGACTTGTCTTCAGTCCTGCTGCTCAGAATTGTAAATTCTTAGTGGTTTTGCATTGTCATTGGTGTGGAGTATTCAGAGCTCACTGTACTTCACCGCATCTTCTGCTGTTCCCATCTATGTCAACTCCAGATTAATAGGTTTTAATTACAGTCCACTGAAAGCTGCTTTGATTATCAAACCTTTTTGAGAGTTAAATAATCTGTCGATTCAGGAAGCAGCTATTGATGTTGAACAACTTGCTCTCTTTTTTTTTACACAGTAAAGCAATTTGTACAGGCCTGGACACAAGTTTCCTGCTTTAATACCCCCACCCCACACTGGCGCCCTATGTCCTTGGCCTCTTATCCTGGCATGAGCATCAGGAACACTATCTCATCTTTCTCTGGGCTATCTGCAGCTCCTCTGGACTGAGTGCTCCCTTCAGTGATAAGAACACAAAGTTCTGAAAACAGGCAATAGGTCAGGTTGCACCTGTAGAGGAGAAAGCTTAATGTTTTCAGATCTCATTAATTTTGACTAAGGATCAGACTTTCTCCACAGGTGCTGTCTAACCTGTGCAGCATTTCCAGAGCTTCAGTTGTTTTATTGAGATTGCAGTGTGTACAATGCGCTACAGCAACTCAACGTTTCTTTGACAGCACTCTCTGGTAATAGTAGCATAGTATTTTGTTGTTAGAGCAGTAATCCAGAAACCTGAACTAATGATTCACAGACAAGAATTTAAATCCCATAAATCCGCAAAGAATGAAGGCAATTCTAAACAGAAGTCCCAGTTGAGATTTCAGTGTTCCCAGCAGCTGTGGCACTGTGGTTAGTACTGCTGCCTCACAGCGCCAGGGACCTGGGTTCGATTCACGGCTTGGGTCACTATTTGTGTGGAGTTTGCACGTTCTCCCCGTGTCTGCGTGGGTTTCCTTGGGGTGCTCTGGTTTCCTCCCACTGTCCGAAAGATATGCTGGTTGGGTACATTGGCCATGCTAAATTCTCCCTCGGTGTACTTGAACAGGCGCTGGAGTGTGGCAACTAGGGGATTTTCGCAGTAACTTCATTGCAGTGTTAATGTAAGCCTACTTGTGACACTAATAAATAAATTAAACACAGGCCTGCTGGACACTGCTCACACTGGAGGTCTTTTGGCATCACAGTGCTGACATGGTCTGCCACCATTTTGCATTTAGCATGGGTACCCCTATCCTAGCCCTTTTATTACTTTATGAATTGGACTTTTGGTGTTGGTCTGTACCATGATTTAACTTCACCAAGAAAATAGACTGATTTTGCTGGTAGACTTCCAATTACCTGGTGATTCAGATGATTTTTTTTCCAAAGTCTGATCTGCCTTAGAGTGGAGCGTCATCAGCCACTCCTACTACTGTCAGTCTCTCATCAGCTTTGACTTAAGGTCATCATAGTTATAGTCTTCAGCCAATTTGCACAACATATTTATGAAAGTCTACAGATTCCCCAGGCTTTTGGACTAATTAAATTTTGCTCATTGTAAAATGCTTCTGTTGCAGCCAATAAAATGAGCTGGACAGTTCACTGACAGCGTTGGTGCCACAGACCAGGTTGAGGGAAGAGGGGGTCTATGCTGATGGTATTGTTTAGCCATTGCCTTCAGTTATTTGTTTATATAAGGCAGAGCGAATCAAGCTGTGAATGGGGACCTCAGGAGGTAGCCAAGATGGATCATCCACTTAGCACTTCTGGCTGAAGATTGTTGTAAATGCCTTGATGTGCTGGGATGTCCCATCAATGAGTATGGGCACTGCAGCAGTTCAGGCTCACCACCACCTTCTCAAGGGTAATAAGGGATGGCAGCAAACCCTCACCAATCCAGTGATGTTGACATTCCATGAAAGAATTTTTAAAAAAATGTTGGAGATTGGAAGGCTGGCCAAGATGGCACTTACATATTTGAATCTAGAGGTGGCCATGATGCTGAAACAATGCTACCGTCTGATGATACATAAGGACCCAGAATGAAAAAACAGAAAGATTAGGAATCTTATCTCAACTAACCTTCTCTCACTCACCTGGGAGCATTAAATGTGGGTGAGGAGAGCTGGAAGGGAGGAAGAAGCAGTCTAATAAAAGACTTTGGGACGTAGCCACAACCTGGAGATATATTTTCCTGAATAGCACCTGATTCTTTCCTCACCATTGGAAAATACAGAAGTCTTTTGAACCTGCAGGTTCAAAGGACTTCTGTATTTTCCAATGGTGTAGAAGATCATGACAGATCATCTACCCTGATGCCACTTTCCCACACTATCCCCGTTTCCTTTGATGCTATTCTCAATTTCTGTCTTGAACATGCTCAATGATTGAGTCTCCCTGGCCTTCTGGGGTAGAGAATTTTAAAGATTCACAACTTGAGTGAAGAAAATAGGGAGTGGGAGAGAGAATAAAACTTTGAGAATTTCCCCCATATTTGTTCCTCAGAAATGGAGACACTGGAGCCCAATTCAGAGCTAAATAGTTCTGACAAAAAATTCAATTTCAGCATACCACCGACATAATTCGAATCATAGAATCCCAACAGGAGGCCAATCGGCCCATAGAGTTTGCACCGACAACAATCTCACCCAGGCCCTATCCCGAGAACCCCACGTATTTATCCTGCTAGTCCCCCCAACACTAAGATGCAATTTAACATGGCCAAACTAACCCTCACAACTTTGAACTGTGGGAAGAAACTGGAACACCTGGAGGAAATCTATGCAGACACGCGGAGAACATGCAAATGCTACACAGTCACCCAAAGCCAAAATTGAACCCAGGTCTCTGGTACTGTGAGGTGGCAGTGCCAACCACTCCACCATGTCGTCCCCATTAGCCATGGCTGCAATCAATGTCTTTCAAACACTGAATCATTAAGAGTCATGAGCCTGAATTGGTTCTGTGCATAGTTACTTACACAGCAGCAACCGCTAGCTACGACTTGAAATCACAAAACTGTCACTTAGCTTACTGCCTGGATGCATTTTTGAAGGTTTCAGTACGTGGCCTCTCACCTCTAACATCCCTAGGCCATACTGGTCATCTGCCTATGTTTGTTTTGCTGTAATGTCGGACAACATGAAAGTTTGCATAACGTCTAGCACAGGAGCACTGATAGTGGATGCAAAGTAAAAAGGTCACAGGAACACAAGTATTGCATAATATTAAAACACAAGACAAAATGACACTCATTTACATCACACCTTCTATGACTTTTAGCTGTCTCAGAGCTCTTCAAACCAATTAAGTAGTCATTATTTTATTGCAAGACATACAGCAGCCAAAACAAACACCATAACATCTCAGAAACAAGATGATTTCAAATGGAAATTGGATGGACATGAAGGAAACAAATCCTCAGAGTTACAGGGATCAAGCAGGTGAATGGGACTGATTTGATTGCTCCTCGGCAATCAGTATAGACACAATTCTGTACTGTATATGGCTCCACGACTCTATAAAAGGACTAGATAATTTGCTTGTTATGATGGTTGAGGGGTATATATTGGCCCTGGGAAAACTCCTATGTTCTGTGCTGTTAGGGAGGGAGTTCAGGATTTTGACCTAGTGACAATGAAGAAGCAGTGAATTCCAAGTCGGGATGGTCTATAATGTGCAGGGTAACTTCCCATGCATTAGCTGCTTGTCTTTCTGAATGATGGAGATCATGCATTTGGAAAGTGCTTTGAATTAGGCTTGGTAAGTTGCTGCAGTGCATTTTATACATATTACACAATGTTGCCGCTGTACATTCTTGACGGTGATGGAAGTGAATGTTTAAGATGCTGGATGAGTTGCCAGTCAAACAGTCTGCTTTGTTTTTCCACACAATACAACAGGTAGGGATAAAAACATAGAAACATAGAACATTACAGCACAGTACTGGCCCTTCGGCCCTCAACGTTGTGCCGAGCTATGTCCAATCCCAAGATCAAGCCATCGCGTCCCTATAATTCTGGAGTGTTCCATGTGCCTATCCAATAACTGTTTGAAAGTTCTTAAAATGTCCGACTCCACGATCACAGTAGGCAGTGCATTCCACACCCCAACCACTCTCTGAGTGAAGAATCTACCTCGGGCATCCCTCCTATATCTCCCACCACAAACCTTATAGTTATGGTTCATGGTGGGATCTTGGCAAAACATTGCATCTGAAGTACAACGTGATGCTTTCTCAGTATCGCACTGGATTGCTAGTGTCTTTTTGTTCTCTTATCTCTGGAATGGGGTTCAACACACAACCTTCTGAAGATAATGTTTCCAAAATACCTCATTAGCCGTGAAGTGCTTTAGGCTACTTTGAGGTTTTAAACAGATTATTTTCCTTCTTCACATCCAAGCTAACTGTCATTATGTCTGCCCCTATCACAACCAGGGTACCGCCCGCACTCTGCCCCTATCAATCACAACCAGGGTACCGCCCGCACTCTGCCCCTATCAATCACAACCAGGGTACCGCCCGCACTCTGCCCCTATCAATCACAACCAGGGTACCACCCGCACTCTGCCCCTATCAATCACAACCAGGGTACCGCCCGCACTCTGCCCCTATCAATCACAACCAGGGTACCGCCCGCACTCTGCCCCTATCAATCACAACTGTGTTCAGATGCGACGACAATGGATGAATGAACACCGTTCAACAATCACCAGGCAAGACTCTTCCTGTTGGGAAACGCGGTCAAGGGCATTCAGCCTCTGATCTTCGGGTGAGCGTTCTCCAAGGCAGCCTTCACGACATATGACAGCACAGAGTCGCTGAGCCGACGCTGATAGCCAGTTCCGCACACGCGGACAGCCTCAACCAGGATCTTGGGTTCACGTCCACTATCTGTAACCCCCATGACTTGTCTGGACTTGCAAAATCTCACTAACTGTCCTGTGTGGAGACAATACACATCTCTTTAACTTGTGCTTAACACTCTCTCCACTCACATTGTCTGTATCTTTAAGACTTGATTAGCTGTAAAGAATTGCATTCCAATCATTATTCTGTAAATTGAGTTTGCATCTTTATAAGCCCTGTTAGTGATTAGAACTGCCACTCACCTGATGAAGGGGCACCCAGTGCTCTGAAAGCCATTGGCTTTTGCTACCAAATAAACCTGTTGGACTTTAACCTGCTGTTGTGAGACTTCTTACTATCAATCACAAGCAGGGAACAACCCGCACTCTGGCCTCTCACAACCAAGGGACAGTCCGCACCCTGGCCCTCTCAATCACAACCAGGGGACAGTCTGTACCCTGGCCCTCTCAATCACAGTAAGAAGTCTGACAACACCAGATTTAAGTCCAACCAATTTATTTGATAGTAAACTCACAAACTTTCGGAGTTTGCCCCTTCGTCGGTGAATGGCGAGTTCTGACTTCAGACAGAGCATATAACCGCACAGACAGTTTACAGATTACTATAATCTTACTGTGTTTACCCCAGTCCAACGCCAGCATCTCCACATCATGGTCTCTCAATCACAGCCAGGGAACGGCCCGCACCCTGCCCCTCTCGCGGCCAGGGGACGGCCCGCACCCTGCCCCTCTCGCGGCCAGGGGACGGCCCGCACCCTGCCCCTCTCGCGGCCAGGGGACGGCCCGCACCCTGCCCCTATCAATATCTACCAGGGTACAGTCCACACTGCCCCAATCACATCCAGGGTACAGACCGCACCCTGCCCCTATCACATCCAGGGTACAGACCGCACCCTGCCCCTATCACATCCAGGGTACAGACCGCACCCTGCCCCTATCACATCCAGGGTACAGACCGCACCCTGCCCCTATCACATCCAGGGTACAGACCGCACCCTGCCCCTATCACATCCAGGGTACAGACCGCACCCTGCCCCTATCACATCCAGGGTACAGACCGCACCCTGCCCCTATCACATCCAGGGTACAGACCGCACCCTGCCCCTATCACATCCAGGGTACAGACCGCACCCTGCCCCAATCACATCCAGGCTACAGCCCGCACCCTGCCCCAATCACATCCAGGCTACAGCCCGCACCCTGCCCCAATCACATCCAGGCTACAGCCCGCACCCTGCCCCAATCACATCCAGGGTACAGACCGCACCCTGCCCCTATCACATCCAGGGTACAGACCGCACCCTGCCCCAGCACACCCACACCAATCAATATCTACCAGGGTACAGTCCACACTCTGCCCCTATCACCGATCCCAATAATGCCACCCCCACTATAACTTCTTTTTTTGAGCCGGTGCCAGCCCACTTCGCTTCACCCTCCTAGACCACCGAGCTCCAGTCAGGAATGGCCGATCAGAGCGGTTTCAGTGACTGGCTTTACCTTGAGCAGCATCTCCTTCGCCATATCCCCGTCGCCCTTCCTAGCAACCAGTGCCGAACGCCCGAGGCTGCGTCATTACGTCACTGCGCTCGCTTGACACGCGGTCACGTGATGCGGGTCCGCCCCGCAGCACTCTGGATATTGTAGTTTAACCCTCACGGTACAGGCTGTTTCTTTTCACCGATTTCTGTTTAGTTTCCATGTTCAGGCTTTCCAAATGTTGGAAGCGATAAATATTTGGGAATCAAATGTTAAAATGTGACGAAATATGCGCAGAGAATGTTTTTTTTTAATCATTGGCATGGTGACACATCGGAAAGGAGATGGCGAGGTTCGAGACGTTTTTCCGGAACAGTTTGAGGAAGGAGGATCGGACACCGTTTGGAGCACGAGCGGCACGGAGAGGGGTCAGGACCACGCTGAGCACGTGCTGGCCGCTCCCAGCCAATCAGCCGGTCAGGATTTTCCCGCGCTCTGCGGCAGCTCGCGCGGCAGCCGTTGGGCTTTGAATCTGCCGCCCCGCCCCCTACTCCTCGCGCTTGCCGCTTGCGAGCGCTCTGCTGTCTGACTGCTCACCCACTCGCCCAGCCCGCTGGCGGTGTCCTCCCCGCAGCCACTCAATACCTTTCTAAACTCGATGGGCCCAGGCTCAGAGGGAACTGACTCAAAGAAAGAACAAAGAAAATTACAGCGCAGGAACAGGCCCTTCAGCCCTCCAAGCCTGCAACGACCATGCTGCCCAACTGAACTAAAAGCCCCTACCCTTCCAGAGAACATGTCCCTCCATTCCAATCGTATTCATGTATTTGTTCAGTCGCCCCTTAAAGCTCACTATCATATCTGCTTCCACTATCACCCCGGGCAACGAGTTCCAGGCACTTGCCACCCTATGTGTGAAAAACTTGCCCCTTGCACCTTAAACCTATGACCCCTAGCAATTGACTCTCCCACCGTGGGAAAATGTTTCTGACTATCCACTCTGTCCATGCCTCTCATAATCTTGTAGACTTCTATCAGGTTGCCCCTCAACCTCCATCATTCCAGTCAGAACAAACCAGGTTTCTCCAACCTCTCCTTATAGCGAATGCCCTCCATACCAGGCAACATCCTGATAAATCTTTTCTGTACCCAAATCCTCGCGAGCTGTCAGAGGGAGATTTACCACACAAAGGCTCTGATTTGATTTGATTTATTATTGTCACGTGTATCGGGATAGAGTCAGACGTTTATAGCATGGGAACAGATCCTTTGGCCGAACTTGCCCATACCATCCAACCAACTGTCTTGTACGTGAAAATCTTGGTGTCAGCACAAATGTTGTGGTTGTCAAAGACGCTCATCTGTAGGTGCCCAAGCATTGAATACGAGGTTGGATCTCTGCATTGATGTCAACCTTCAATGAGAGGTGGCTCCCAGATAGGGGAAATGTTCTAAGTTTGAGGGGGTTATTCCATTGATTTTGATGGAAGGAGAGATTGGATCTTGCCATAAGGTAGATTGGTAAAGGACTTGAGTCTTCTTGAGGTTGAGGCTGAGACCAATTCTTCGGTATGTTTCCAAGAAGGTGTCAAGCATGGCTTGAAGATTTTCTTCTGAGGGAGCGGAGATGATGATGTCATTCACACACTGAAATTCTTTGAGTAATGTCAGTGTTTTCTTCTTAGGTTTCAGCTGGTTGAGATTGAAAAGTTTTCCATTCATCCTGTAGACATTGTCCACTCCACTGAGAAGCTTGTTCTTGAAGGATGGAGGTGATGAAGTTAGAGAAAAGGATGGGGGTGATGACACACCTTGCTTGACTCCAGTCTTAACTTTGAAGGTTTCTGTTCCATTTCTGTTGGTGAGGACTGTGCCTGACATCTTATTGTGGGACAGCCGGATGATGTTGATGAATTTCTTTGGACAGCCAGTCTTTGACATGATCTTCCATAGCACTTCCCAACTGATTGAATCAAAAACCTTGGTCAGATCGTTCAAGGTCATGTAAAGTAATCGATGTTGCTCTGGGCATTTCTCTTGAAGTTGTTGAGCAGTGAAAATTACGTCCACTGTTTCAGGTTTGGTCAGAAACCACGCTGGCTTTCCAGGAGGATTGCTTCAGAGACTGGGAGAAGGCAGCTAGCGAGGATTTGGGCAATGATGTTCCCAGTGATGGAGAATAGGGAGATTCCTTGATAATTCCCACAGTCCACTTTGTCTCCTTTATTGAAGATGCTAGCGATGACAGCATCCCTAAGGTCAGCGGGAATTTCTTCTCTGTCCCAGATTTTCAGGAACAGCTGATGGAGGTAAAGGGTGATCTCTTCTCCCAGCTGATGAGAAGAATGTGCCTCAGACAGCACTGATACCTCTCCAGGGCCTCGAGATGGCATTCAAGTTTCTGAGCCGTATAGAAGAGTTAAGAAGGTGACTGCCTTGTACAAGAAGATCTTGGTGTCAGAACAAATGTCACAGTTGCCAAAGACTTTTGGCCTTAGGCGCCCAAAGGTGGCGCTTGCAGATTGGGTATGAAGTTGGAACTCTGCACTGATGTCAGTGTTTGATGGAAAGTGGCTCCCAAGTAGGGAAAATGTTCCACGTTTGGGAAGGTTACTCCATTGAGTCTGATGGAGGGAGAGACTGGATCTTGCCCTAAGGTGCATTGGTAAACAACAATAAAATCTCTGCAGGAATCTCATCCACTCCCACTCCTGTGGCTTTTCCATTCTTCACTTTTTTAATGGCAGCTTTGATTTCATCCATGCTTAATAGGTATTCAAGATCATTTTGATGTGGAGTTGAGGGATTTCTTCAAACACGTTTTCATCTATGATTGTATCACGGTTTAGGAATTTTTTTGAAGTGTTCTCTCCGTTGAAGGCTGATGTTTTGTCTCTCTCAAGACAGTTCTGTCATTATTCCTTACTGGTTTGAGGCCAAGGGTGTTGGCTTCATATGTTATTTTAGTGGCACTGAAGAGTTTGTCAGTAAGGAGTTGCAGCTCCTTAGTTTTCTCAGTCCGCCATTTGTTCTTCATTTCCTTGGTCCTTCTTTGTACCTCTGCCTTTGCTGATTGGCAAATTCTTCTCGTGGCCTTGTTAATTATGTTGTTTTGCCAAGCGTGGAGAGCTTTCATCTTCTTGCCGATAAAGTCTTGGATGGTGTGGTCATTCTCATCGAGTTAGTCTTGGGGATTAAGGGTTATGGGGAGAGGGCGGGAATGTAGAACTGAGCCACGACAGATCAGCCATGATCTTATTGAATGGCGGGGCAGGCTCGAAGGGCTAGATGGCCTACTCCTGCTCCTATTTCTTATGTTATTATGTGTTTCCCAGTTTAACAGTCAATAGTTTCTTCACAGCCTGAGATGATGACTATGTTCAGCTCTTTTCAGTTTTCCTCCACTCCATTAGCATGAACATTTTGGAGATATTGGTGAAGACATTGTTGGAAGGTCACTAGCATGATCAGCTCTTGAAGCTGCCCAATGTTGATCTTTTTTCTGAGCTGTTTCTGCATCTTCTGCAGCTTCTTGTGGAATTTGATGGACTTAGAGGAGCAGGTGAGCTGGTGGTCTGTTCAGCAATCATCTGCACTGGTTATCGCTTTATTGATGAAGGCATCCTTTTGAAATTGGGCGATGGAGAAGTTGATCATGAGCCAATGCTTTGATCATGGATATCTCCAGGAAGTATTGAACATGTCTTTTGGCACAGCAGTGTGATAGTAATAACAAACTATTGTTCCATGCATTTGGTGAGCAGGAGAACCCTGTTGGAGTTGCGATTTCCAACTCCTTCCTTTCGAATGGTTCCTTTCCTCAGCTAGGTGTCCTTTCCAACCCCAGCATTGAAGATGCCAAGGAGGATGTTCTTCCTTCTGAGTGTTGGAGAGAATGGTATCCAGGATGGAGTATAAACTTTCTTTGGACTCATTGGCATGAAGGGTTAGGGCGCAGGCACTCAAAACTGTTGATTGCTGTTCTTGGTTATAGACGAAGGGTCATGAGGTGCTCGTTGATGCTGGCAGGGAGCTCTGGAGTCGGTTGACAAGTTTATTCTTGATAGAAGATCCAATTCTATGCGTGATCATTGGGTTTTCCTCTTCAGAAGAAGATGTAACCACCATCATCTTCCTTCAGCTGCCCTTCATCTACTCTTCGAGTCTTTTGCAGGGCAGTGATGTAAATGTTGAATTGTCTGAGTCCACGAGCAACAAGGCAGTTCTCCATTCTGGTCAATTATATTTTTTGTTCATTTGTGGGACATGGGCATCGTTGGCTGGCCAGCATTTATTGCCCACACCTAGTTGCCCTTGAGAATGTGGTGGTGAGCTGCCTTCTTGAATCGTTGCAGTCCATTTTTTGTGTGTTGACCCACAACTACATTAGAGAGGGAATTCCAGGATTTTGACCCAGTGATTGTGAAGGAACAGCGATATATTTCCAAGTCAGGATGGTGAGTGGCTTGGAAGAGAACTTGCAGGCGGTGGTGTTCCCCATTTATCTGCTGCCCTTGTCCTTCTAGATCATGGATTTGAAGGTGCTGTTTAATGATCTTTTGTGAATTAATAGAGTCATAAAGAGTCAAAAATGTTTACAGTACGGAAACAGGCCCTTTGGCCTAACTTGTCCAAACTGCCTTTTTTTAAAACCCCTAAACTAATCCCAATTGTCCACATTTGGCCCATATCTCCCTATTCCCATCTTACCCATGTAACTATCTAAATGCTTTTCAAAATACAATATTGTACCCACCTTTACTACTACACCTGGAAGCGTATTCCAGGCACTCCCCACCCTCTGTGCAAAAATTGCCCCTCTGGACACTTTTGTATTTCTTCTCTCTCACCTTAGACCTGCGCCTTCTAGTTTTAGACTCCCCTACTTTGGGAAAAGATATTGACTATCTAATTGATCTATGCCCCTCATTATTTTATAGGCTTCTATAAAATCACCCCTCAGCTTTCTATGCTCCAGCCTCTCCTTATAACTCAAACCATCAAGTCCCAGTAGCATCCTGGTAAATCTTTTCTGCACTCTTTCTTGTTTAATAATATCCTTCCATCGTTTGATAATTGCTCTTTGACTGTGTATCATAGATGATGAATCAAACAGAAACAATGCCTCTACTTCCCCAATTGCTGCAGAGCATCTTATAGATAGTATACACTGTTGCGACTGAGCGTCGGTGGTGGAGGGATTGAATGTTTGTAAATGTGGTGCCAATCAAGTGGGCTACTTTGTCCTGGATGGTGTCAAACTTCTTGAGTGTCAGTGGGGCTGTCCCCCTCCAGGAAAGTGGGGAGTATTCCACCACCCTCCTAAGTTATACCTTGTAGATGGTGCTTAGGCTCTAGGGAGTCAGAAGGTGAGTAACTCACTGCAGCATTCTTAGCCTCTGACCTGCTCATGTAACCACCATGTTTATGAGGTGAGTACAGTTGAGTTTCTGGTCAATGGTAACCCCAAGGACGTTGACAGTGGGGGAATTCAGTGATGGTAACACCATTGAATGTCAAGGAGCACTGGTTAGAAAAATAGAAAAACTACAGCACAACACAGGCCCTTTGGCCCACAAAGTTGTGCCGAACATGTCCCTACCTTAGAGATTACTAGGCTTACCTAGAACTCTCTATCTTACTAAGTTCCATGTACAATAAGTCTCTTAAAAGACTATCGAATCTGCCTCCACCACCATTGCCAGCCGCCCATTCCACACATCCACCACTCTGAGTGAAAAACTTACCCCTGACATCTCCTCTATACTACGCCCCAGCACCTTAAACCTGTGTCCTCTTGTGGCAACCATTTCAGCCCTGGGAAAAAGCCTCTGACTATTCACTCGATCAATACCTCTCAACATCTTATACACCTCTATCAGATCACCCGTCATCCTTCGTCTCTCCAAGGAGAAAAGGCTGAGCTCCCTCAACCTATCCTTATAAGGCATGCCCCCCAATCCAGGCAACATCCTTGTAAATCTCCTCTGCCCCCTTTCTATGGGTTCCACATCCTTCCTGTAATGAGGAGACCAGAACTGAGCACAGTACTCCAAGTGGGATCTGACCAGGGTCCTATCTAGCTGCAACATTATCTCTTGACTCCTAAACTCAATTCCTCAATTGATGAAGTACACCATATGCCTTCTTAGCCACAGCTTCAACCTGCACAGCTGCTTTGAACGTCCTATGAACTTGGACCCCAAGATCCTTCTGATCTTCCACACTGCCAAGGGTCCTACCATTAATATATTCTGCCATCCTATTTGACCTGCCAAAATGAACCACTTCACACTTATCTGGGTTGAACTCCATTGGCCACTTCTCTGCCCAGTCTTGCATCCTATCCAATGTGACTGAACACATCGATGAAGGAAGAGCAGTGGATGTGATTTACATGGACTTCAGCAAGGTGTTTAATAAGGCCCCCCATGCAAGACTTCTTGAAAAGGTGAGAGGGCATGGGATCCAAGGGGCTGTTGCCTTGTGGATCCAGAACTGGCTTGCCTGCAGAAGGCAGAGAGTGGTTGTGGATGGGTCTTTTTCTGCTTGGAGGTCGGTCACCAGTGGAGTGCCCCAGGGTTCTAGGACCCTTGCTGTTTGTCATTTTCATAAATGACCTGGATGAGGAAGTGGAGGGATATGTTAGTAAGTTTGCTGATGACATGAAGGTTGGTGGTGTTGTGGATAGTCTGGAGGGATGTCAGAAGTTGCAGCAAGACATAGATAGGACGCAAGACTGGGCTAAGAAGTGGCAGATGGACTTCAACGCGGATAAATGTGTAGTGGTCCATTTTGGCAGGTCCAATGGAATAAAGGAGTACAATATCAAGGGTAGGACTCTTAGCAGTGTTGAGGAGCAGAAGGA
This sequence comes from Carcharhinus amblyrhynchos, assembly GCF_965287045.1. NCBI lineage: Eukaryota > Metazoa > Chordata > Chondrichthyes > Carcharhiniformes > Carcharhinidae > Carcharhinus > Carcharhinus amblyrhynchos. The sequence continues at coordinate 146,244,880 of NC_137325.1, read as the reverse complement.
CCTTGAGGTCCGGGTCCATAGTACGCTTAAATCGGCATCACAGGTGGAGGATGTGGTCAAGAAGGCATATGGTGTGCTAACCTTCATTAATCGAGGGATTGAGTTCAGGAGTCGGGAGGTAATGCTGCAACATTATATGACCCTTATCAGACCCCACTTGGAGTACTGTGCGCAGTTCTGGTTGCCTCACTACAAGAAGGATGTGGAAGCTATTGAGAGGGTGCAGAGGAGATTTACAAGGATGTTGCCTGGATTGGGAGGCATGCCTTATGAGGGTAGGTTGAGGGAGCTAGGTCTCTTCTCCCTGGAGAGACGAAGATTGAGAGGTGACCTGATAGAGGTTTATGAAATGTTGAGAGGTATAGATAGGGCAGATTCTCGGAGGCTATTTCCCAGGGCTGAAATGGTCGCTACGAGAGGACACAGGTTTAAGGTGCTGGGGAGCAGATACAGAAGAGATGTCAGGGGTAAGTTTTTCCCTCAGAGGGTGGTGAGTGAGTGGAATCGGCTGCCATCGGTGGTGGTAGAGGCAAACTCGCTGGGGCCTTTTAAGGGACTTCTGGATGAGTACATGGGATTTAATGGGATTGAGAGTTATAGATAGGCCTGGTAGGTAATGGATATGATCGGCGCAATTTGTGGGCTGAAGGGCCTGTTTGTGCTGTAGTGTTCTATAGAACATAGAACACTACAGCACAAATAGGCCCTTCGGCCCACAAGTTGCGCTGATCACATCAATACCTACCAATCCATAGACCTATCTATAACCCCCAATCCCATTAAATCCCATATAGTCATCCAGAAATCTTTTAAAAGACCCCAGCGAGTTCGCCTCCACCACCACTGATGGCAGCCGATTCCACTCACTCACCACCTTCTGAGTGAAAAACTTACCCCTAACATCACCTCTGTACTTGCTTCCCTGCATCTTAAATCTGTGTCCTCTTGTAGCGACCATTTCAACCCAGGGAAATAGCCTCTGAGAATCCACCCTATCTATTCCTGTCAACATTTTATAAACCTCTATCAGGTCGCCTCTCAGCCTACGGCTCTCCGGGGAGAAGAGTCCCAGCTCCCTCAACCTATCTTCATAAGGCATGCCTCCCAATCCAGGCAACATCCTTGTAAATCTCCTCTGCACCCTTTCAATAGCTTCTACGTCCTTCCTATAGTGAGGCGACCAGAACTGCGCACAGTACTCCAAGTGAGGCCTGACAAGGGACTTATAAAGTTGCAGCATTACCTCCCGACTCCTAAACTCAATCCCTCGATTAACAAAGGCCAGTACACCATATGCCTTCTTGACCACATCCTCCACCTGCGAGGCCGATTTAAGAGTCCTGTGGACCCGGACCGCAAGATCCTTCTGCTCTTCAACACTGCTAAGACTCCTGCCCTTGATAGTGTACTCGTTCATCCCATTGGTCCTGCCAAAATGGACCACTACACACTTATCCGCGTTGAAGTCCATCTGCCACTTCTCCGCCCAGCCTTGCATCCTATTTATGTCCTGCTGCAACTTCTGACATCCTTCCAGACCATCCACAACACCACCGACCTTCGTGTCATCGGCGAACTTACTAACCCATCCCTCCACTTCCTCATCTAGGTCATTTATGAAAATGACAAACAGCAAGGGTCCTAGAACAGATCCCTGGGGCGCTCCACTGGTGACCGACCTCCATGCAGAAAAAGACCCATCCACAACCACTCTCTGCCTTCTGCAGGCAAGCCAGTTCTGGATCCACAAGGCCAAAGCCCCTTGGATCCCATGCCCTCTCACCTTCTCAAGAACTCTTGCATGGGGGACCTTATCAAACGCCTTGCTGAAGTCCATGTACACCACGTCCACTGCTCTTCCTTCGTTAATGTGTTCAGTCACATTTTCGAAGAACTCAACTAGGCTCGTAAGGCACGACCTGCCCTTGACAAAACCATGCTGACTATTTCTGATCATGCTAAACCTCTCCAAATGCTCATCAATCTTGTCCCTCAGTTGCCTCTCCATCAGCTTACCAACCACTGAGGTCAGACTCACCGGTCGGTAATTTCCTGGGCTATCCCTGTTCCCTTTCTTGAAAATAGGAACCACATCTTGTACTAGGCTTGTACTCGTTAGAGTTTAGAAGAATGAGGGGAGATCTCATTGAGACGTATAAGATGATGAATGGGATGGATAGGATAGAGGTGGAGAGACTCTTCCCGCTCAAAAAAGACAGTAGGACTAGGGGGCACAGCCTCAAGATAAAGGGGAGGCGGTTTAGAACGGAGTTGAGGAGGAACTTCTTCACTCAAAGGGTGGTGAATCTCTGGAATTCTCTGCCCGTTGAAGTGGTGGAGGCTGCCTCGCTAAATATTTTTAAGAAGCGGGTTGATGGGTTCTTGATAAGAGAGGGGATTAAGGGTTATGGGGAGAGGGCGGGAACTGAGCCACGACAGATCAGCCATGATCTTATTGAATGGCGGGGCAGGCTCGAAGGGCTAGATGGCCTACTCCTGCTCCTATTTCTTATGTTCTTATGTTCTTATCTGCAATCCTCCAGAACCTCTCCCGTCTCCATCGACGACGCAAAGATTATTGCCAGGGGCTCTGCAATCACCTCCCTCAGTAACCTGGGGTACATCCCATCTGGTCCCGGCGACTTGTCTATCTTGATAGAATTCAAAAGTTCTAACACATCCTCTTCCTTAATATCCACATACTCAATCTTTTCCATCTGCTGCAAACCTGTAGCAAAATCTCCCAGATCAGTTTCCACCGTGAATACTGAGGCAAAGTACTCATTAAGCACCTCTGCCATTTCTTCTGGTTCCACACAGACCTTTCCCCCTTCACTTTTTATAGGTCCTATCCCTTCTCTTCTCATCCTTTTACTTTTCACATATTTGTGAAAAGTTCTATGTTCTATCAATGTCTCGCTGTAACTTCTGACATCCTTCCACACTATCCACAACACCACCAACCTTTGTTAGAGTGTCTCTTATTGGTGATGGTCATTGCCTGGCATTTGAGTGGCACGAATGTTACTTGCCACTTGTCAGCCTAAGCCTGGATATTATCCAGACCTTGTTGCATTTGAACATGGACTGCTACTTCAGTATCTGAGGAGTTGCGAATGGTGCTGAACATTGTGCAATCATTGGCGACCATCCCCACTCCTGGCATCATGACAGAGAGAAGGTCATTGATGAAGCAGCTGACGATTATTGGGCCTAGGACACTATCGTGAGCGACTCCTGCAGAGATGTCCTGGAGCTGAGATGGCTGATCCTCCACAACCACAACCATCTTCCTATGTACCAGGTACGACTGCAACCAGCGGAGTGTTTGCCCCTTGATATCCATTGATTCCAGTTTCGCTAGGGCTCCTTGATGCTACGCTCAATCACATGTGGCCTAGATGTTAAGGGCCATCACTCACACCTCACCTCTGAAATTCAGCCCTTTCGTCCATGGTCGAATCAAGGCTGTAATGAGGTCAGAAGCTGAGCGACCCTGGCGAAACCCAAAATGGGCGTTACTGAACAGGTTATTGTTGAGCAAATGCTGCTTCATAGTACTGTCGATGATTCCTTCTGTCACTTTACTGATGATCGAGAGTAGATTGGGCGGTGATTTTGGCTGGTTTGGATTTGTGCTGCTTTTTGTGTACCCGGGCAATTTTCCACATTGTTAGGTAGATGCCAGTGTTGTAACTGTACTGGAAGAGCTTGAAAGTTATCTATGAGCATTCATACATTCCAGGTTCAGAAATTGAGTTGAACTTTGATTTTCTGACTGCAGATAGATGAGCCTGCTGGATACAGTTTTCCAGCCAGGTTGGAGGTGAAACAGATTAGCTGTAGGCACCTTTTCGAATCTTTTCCCCATGCAGGGTGAGCAGATGTGTGGTGGTGTGTTGGTTTCCTCTAGGTAGACATCTGGCCCAGGATATCTTTTAACATGGGAGTGCTGTTGCACATCAGCAGTCACCTGGTCTTTGATAGAAGGTACGTTCAGTTCCAGTGCCAAGGGGACTCGATGACTGGGGAACTTCCTACTGCTGCTTGACTCCATGTGAGTATCTTTTGACTGATCCGCCATTGAGGACTTGTTTTGGATTGCGCTTTGTTTGGTTGCTCCCCTCCAACCTTACCGTCATGGGTGACCCTTCCAGGTGTTCAAGACTCCTGATGACATTGTTCTTGGGATCAACAAAATGTCCAAGCTTCTCCAGCATGGCAAGGTGGCAACCCATGGAAAGGTATCTGAATATAGACTCGGATAGTAGTGGCATAAGAGACAGAGAGGGGCAAGAGTTCTCAAACTGTGTTCAGAAAAATTATCTATAGTAATATATATTTTTTATGGGACATGGGCATCTTGACCAGGGCCATTACTTATAGCTGATCCCTATCTGTCCTTGGAGGGACAGTTAAGAGTCAACCACATTACTGTGGAACTGGAATTACATGTAGGCCAGACCACTTTAGATGACAGATTTCCTTACCTAAAGGATATTAATGAACTAAATGGGTTTTTACTATGGTCAACAGTGGTTTCATGATCATCATTAGACTTCTAATGCCAGCTTTTTATTGAATACAAATTTCAACATCTGCCATGATGGGATTCAAACCCAGGTCCCCAGAACTTTGCCCTGGGCCCTGGTCCAGAGACAATGACCAATACCAGTAGGCCAGTATCTCCCCTTGTTTCCAGTCCATTGAGAAAGGAGGCATTGCTGGACCTTGTTCTTGAGGATGTCATGGGTCAAGTAGATCAAATGTCATTAAGGATCGTTTAGGAGACAATGGAAAACCAGCTTCAACGGGCTAAGGATAAATCTGGGCCTGATAAATTGGAATCAAATGTGCCTAGGGTGTACTGCACCATCTTTCAGATAAAAGAAAGAATAACAAAGAACAAAGAAAGTTACAGCACAGGAACGGGCATTTCGGCCCTCCAAGCCTGCACCGATCATGCTGCCCAACTTAACTAAAACCCCCTTCCCTTCTGGGGATCATAGCCCTCTATCCCCATCCTATTCATGTATTTATCAAGCTGCCCCTTAAAAGTCACTACTGTATCCGCTTCCAATACATCCCCTGGCAACGAGTTCCAGGCACCCACTACTCTCTGCGTAAAAAACATTGAACTGGAGGCCAAAGTTCCCTCTTGTGACACATGAGAAAGCCCCCACAACCACTAATTTCTCAGAAGAGCAGAGGAATTCACTTCAGTGTCCTGCCAACTATTTACCCCTCAACCAACAATATCAGTCAATCATGTTGTCTGGCCATTATTATGAGGCTGTTTGTGGGTCTTTGCTGTGTCAGAACAAGCAGCTGTGTCTTCCACTTTCCGAATGAGACTTTACTTCAAAAGTACTTAATTGTCACAAAGCGCTTTAGGATGTCCTGAGGCTGTGAAAGGCAATAGTTAAATGCAAGTTGTTCTTCAATAAGTCAACCTAGCAGCAGTACCAGTCACTGAAGGAAACCTTTTCACCACTTGACAAAATCAGTGAAACAGAAGCAGAGGCCTGACTTGTCTTCAGTCCTGCTGCTCAGAATTGTAAATTCTTAGTGGTTTTGCATTGTCATTGGTGTGGAGCATTCAGAGCTCACTGTACTTCACCGCATCTTCTGCTGTTCCCATCTATGTCAACTCCAGATTAATAGGTTTTAATTACAGTCCACTGAAAGCTGCTTTGATTATCAAACCTTTTTGAGAGTTAAATAATTCGTCGATTCAGGAAGCAGCTATTGATGTTGAACAACTTGCTCTCTTTTTTAACAGTAAAGCAATTTGTACAGGCCTGGACACAAGTTTCCTGTTTTAATACCCCCGCCCCACACTGGCGCCCTATGTCCTTGGCCTCTTGTCCTGACGCAAGCATCAGGAACACTATCTCATCTTTCTCTGGGCTATCTGCAGCACCTCTGGACTGAGTGCTCCCTTCAGTGATAAGAACACAAAGTTCTAAAAACAGGCAATAGGTCAGGTTGCACCTGTGGAGGAGAAAGCTTAATGTTTTCAGATCTCTTTAATTTTGACTAAGGATCAGACTTTCTCCACAGGTGCTGTCTAACCTGTGCAGCATTTCCAGAGCTTCGGTTGTTTTATTGAGATTGCAGTGTGTACAATGCGCTGCAGCAACTCAACAACGTTTCTTTGACAGCACTCACTGGTAATAGTAGCATAGTATTTTGTTGTTAGAGCAGTAATCCAGAAACCTGAACTAATGATTCACAGACAAGAGCTTAAATCCCATAAATCTGCAAAGAATGAAGGCAATTCTAAACAGAAGTCCCAGTTGAGATATCAGTATTCCCAGCAGTTGTGTGGCACAGTGGTTAGTACTGCTGCCTCACAGCGCCAGGGACCTGGGTTCGATTCTCGGCTTGGGTCACTGTCTGTGTGGAGTTTGCACTTTCTCCCTATGTCTGCGTGGGTTTTCTTGGGGTGGTCTGGTTTCCTCCCACAGTCCAAAAGATGTGCTGGTTGGGTACATTGGCCACGCTAAATTCTCCCTCGGTGTACTTGAACAGGCGCTGGAGTGTGGCAACTAGGGGATTTTCGCAGTAACTTCATTGCAGTGTTAATGTAAGCCTACTTGTGTCACTAATAAATAAACTTAAACATAGGCCTGCTGGACACTGCTCACACTGGAGGTCTTTTGGCATCACAGTGCTGACATGGTCTGCCACCATTTTGCTTTTAGCTTGGGTATCACTATCCTAGTCCTTTTATTTCTTTATGAATTGGACTTTTGGTGTTGGTCTGTACCATGATTTAACTTCACCAAGAAAATAGACTGATTTTGCTGACAGACTTCCAATTATCTGGTGATTCAGATGATTTTTTTTCCAAAGTCAGATCTGCCTTAGAGTGGAGCATCAGCCACTTCTACTACTGTCAGTGTCTCATCAGCTTTGACTTAAGGTCATCATAGTTACAATCTTCAGCCAATTCGCACAACATATTTATGAATGAGTCCACAGATTCCTCAGACTTTTGGACTAAATAAATTTTGCTCATTGTGAAATGTATTGTTTTCCAGGCACTATATCATATCACTGCAAGTGTCTAATGCAATCAACTTCTGCAAATTTAATCACTGCTACGTGCACACAGCCTCACTGAGGCTAGGGGAGAAAAAAAACCAGAGGGCATGGGTTAAGGGTGAAAAGAGAAAAGTTTAAAGGGAATATTAGCGGAGGCTTCTTCACGCAGAGAGTGGTGGGAGTGTGGAACGAGCTGCCGGATAAAGTGGGCTCACTTTTAACATTTAAGAAAAACTTGGACAGGTACATGGATGAGAGGGGTGTGGAGGGATATTGTCCAAGTGCAGGTCAGTGGGACTAGGCAGAAAAATGGTTCGGCACAGCCAAGAAGAGCCAAAAGGCCTGTTTCTGTGCTGTATTGTTCTATGGTTCTAAACTATTTACACATCCTTTCCCAGACTTGTCATCCATCAAGTCCTTCTCTTTGGTGAATACTGATGCAAAGTATTCATTTAATGCCTCACCTATTTCCTCTGACTCCACACATAGATTCCCTCCCCTGTCCTTGAGTGGGCCAGCCCTCTCCCTGGCTACCTGCTTGCTCTTTATATATGCATTAAAAGCCTTGGGATTTTCCTTAATCCTGCTGACCAATGATTTTTCGTGACCCCTTTTAGCCCTTCTTACTCCTTGTTTAAGTTTCTTTCTTTCTACTTTCCAATGGACAATTAAAGATAGGCAATAAATAGTGACTTTCCTAGTGACATCCAACTCCTAAAAATGAATTAAAAAACATTTCTTTGTCACTAAGATGAGATCTATCACTGAGTATATTTATTTATGGCCCCTTGTTCTGGAATCCCCATGGATTTGTTTGTAGTTGAGATAATGGGAAGGTGAAATTGCAAAAGTGGCTGTGAGTATGGATGGGGAGTTATTTTTGAGGAAAAGGTTACACAAATTCTATGCCCATTTTATAATAGAAATTGTCTGTATAACATGTCACAATGCAATTGCATCCTCCAGTGGCAATGCTGCAGTCCCCCATCTGGCAGGAGGGTGGAATTACAGCCAGGTAGGCTTAAATAGGGTGTTTTCAATTAAACATGGACATAAGCTATAATGGAAGAAATGGATGATTTTAATTGATTATTAATAGAAGTTCCATGCAGTACCATGCAGCCTTATATAGTAAAGAAGTTGCATTTTACTTACCAATCAATACACAAAGGTCAAATTTTGATTTTTAATTGTATTTTCTTGTACTTAAAAGATTGCATACTCACAGAAATACATTCTACATTACAAAATGATCATAAACAACTTCTATGAAAATACTACTTTCATTACATATTTTCACAATCTGTGAATCTTCCATATCTACTCTGTTAATTAATGAGTGAAGGATTGAGTTGAAAAAATAGTTAAGTATACAGAAACAGATTTACATACTTTGCAGTTGTGTTTTGCTGATGGGAATTACTGGGCACTTTGTTATAAGTTTGTTATAGTAGCCATTTCATTGTCAATGTTGGCTTAGCTCCTAGTATTCTTGATTCTGAGTTGGAGTATTGTAGATTCAAACCTCATGTAACATAGCACAGAGACATGACACAGAATTACATAGAAACAGGTGATTCATCTCAACTGATCCTCATGATTCTCCTCTCACTATAATTATCTTTTTGCAGCATATCCATATCGCTCTAGTTTCATACAATCCCTTCCATGCAGAAGGAGGCCATTTGGCCCATCGAGCCTGCACGGACAACAATCCCACTCAACCCTATCCCCATAACCCCATGTATTTAATCCTCCTGACACTAAGGGGTAATTTAGCATGGCCAATCAACCTGACTTGCACATTCTTGGACTGTGGGAGGAAACCAAAATACCCGGAGGAAACCCACACAGGCAGTGTTAAGGAAATTTTTAAAGAACAACTTACATTGTGGCAAATCCACACAATATTACTTTATTTTGTGCTTACAATGGCTATTAGGAGTGATCAGAAGGATTTGCTCCCAGTTGTTCCATTACAGCCATCTTTTATACAGATCCAATCATATGAGCGTAACAATCTTGTACAGATCTAATCAAAATCCTCAATATAATGGATTTTCTACCTTGTTTACCCAATAGTCTTCACAGAATACAATTACACCCATAATTAAATCACTTATTGGGCTTAGTTTTTTTTCCCTAGAGCATTCCATTCTTTGTATGTCTTCATTTTATTTGAGTGATGCTATCCTCTCTAACCCCTGTCATGCTAAACCATATTTTCCCAGTTAAACCTTTATATTCTTATCTACTTTCTCAATAGAGAGAACATGCATCTCCATACAGACAATCACTGAAGGCAAAATTGAACCTGGACTCCTGGTGTTGTAAGGCAGCAGCACTCAATACTGTGCTGTACCAATGCAACACCATCACAATCTCAGTTGCACTAACACTGGCTTTCTGTTGCCTGTCATAGGAAAGAGATACAGATTTTGAGAAAACTTGATGGCTACTTACTGGATGACTACCTAGGATAAGGGAATAAGTTTTAGTTTGAAATAGGAAACTTTGGGTTATATTCATTGGACGAGGCGATTGAAGGGTGACTTGCTGGGGGAGGCGATAGCCTAGTGGTGTTTTTGCTAGACTATTAATTCAGAAGCTCAGCTAATGTTCTGAAGACATGGGTTCATCTTTCTTTTCACAGAATCACAGAATACTACAGTGCAGAAGAGGCCCTTTGGCCAATCAAGTCTGCACCGATGCATGAAAGGCCCTGACTTGCCCACCTAATCCCACTTGCAGTACTTGGCCTGTAGCCTTGAATTGTATCTCATATATGCATCAAGTCATTTAAAGACAGCAGTACTCTGCATCAACCACATCATTTGACTGCAAGTTGCAAATTATCACCATTCTTTGTAAAACGAAATTCTAAATATCTGGAATTCTTTTAAAATTCTTTATTTGTGAATGATGCTCTTACAATTTATGCCCCTTTGTTACCACAACTGGAAACAGTTTCCCTGTAAGCCAACCAGTTAAAACTATTTATACATGTCTGTCAGATCTCCCTTCTTAATCTCTTTTCCAGAGAACAGAGAGAAGGTCAGGGGACATGGAGTTGGGGGTAGGGTGTTAGCATGGATAGAGGATTGGTTGTCAAATAGGAGGCAGAGAGTGGGGGTCAATGGGTGCTATTCGGATTGGCAGATGGTGACTAGTGGAATGCCCCAGGGGTCGGTGCTGGGGCCTCAGCTATTTACCATTTATATAGATGATCTGGAGGAGGGAACCGAGTGTAGGGTGTCGAAATTTGCTGATGACACCAAGATTGGTGGAACGGCAAATTGTGCGGAGGGTGTGGAGAGTCTACAGGAGGATCTGGATAGGCTGGGCGAATGGGCCAGGAAATGGCAAGTGGAATTTAATGTTGGCAAGCGTGAGGTGGTCCACTTTGGTAGGAAGAATGGTAGGAAGGATTATTACTTACGTGGCAAAAAACTGCAGCAGGCGACGGTGCAGAGGGACCTCGGGGTCCTTGTGCATGAGTCGCAAAAACCCAGCTTGCAGGTGCAGCAGGTGGTCAGGAAGGCAAATGGGATGCTGGCCTTCATAGCGAGGGGGATTGAATATAAAAGTAGGGAGGTCTTGCTGCAGCTGTATAGGGCATTGGTGAGGCCGCAGCTGGAGTACTGTGTGCAGTTTTGGTCGCCGCACTTACGCAAGGATATTTTGGCTTTGGAGGGAGTGCAGAGGAGGTTTACTAGGCTGATGTCGGAGTTGAGGGGGTTGAGCTATGAGGAGAGGCTGAATAAATTAGGCTTGTACTCGTTAGAGTTTAGAAGAATGAGGGGAGATCTCATTGAGACATATAAGATGATGAATGGGATGGATAGGATAGAGGTGGAGAGACTTTTCCCGCTCAGAAAGGACAGTAGGACTAGGGGGCACAGCCTCAAGATAAAGGGGGTGCGGTTTAGAACGGAGTTGAGGAGGAACTTCTTCACTCAAAGGGTGGTGAATCTCTGGAATTCTCTGCCCGTTGAAGTGTTGGAGGCTACCTCGCTAAATATTTTTAAGACGCGGGTTGATGGGTTTTTGGTAAGAGAGGGGATTAAGGGTTATGGGGAGAGGGCGGGAATGTGGAACTGAGCCACGACAGATCAGCCATGATCTTATTGAATGGCGGGGCAGGCTCGAAGGGCTAGATGGCCTACTCCTGCTCCTATTTCTTATGTTCTTAAATTTCTTCTCACAGAAGGTGGCAAATCTCTAGAATTCTCTGCTTGAAGGAATCGGCGGCCTACTCCTGCTTCGATTTTTTGTGTTTTTGTGTGGCATTATGGTAAGTTTTACCTGCACTTTTTCCGATGCTTCAACATCATTTTTGCAATCTGGTGACCATAATTCCTCATACTTCTAACAATTTGGACATATTATTGCTGTTACTTTTAGCTACTCTTACCAGAAGATCTGCTGTTAAGATATGTCTGACTCGTTTATCTCATGCCATCCTCAAACATCCACTGTAGTTTGTCTGCAACCATTCTGGATGTCTGTACTTACCTATGCCTAGGTTGACCCCTCTCTGTTGCCTTCCACTTTAGCCTCCAGAAGAAGAAATCTCTGTATCTTTTCAGTTCTGATCAAATAGCCTAAATAATTACATTTTCTTTCTGGATGTCATTTTTTAGAATTCATTTTGCTGTTGAAATTTCAAGCACTTCTTCATTTATCTTCTGTCTCACATATGGAATTTTGTAGCATTGACGTAGCATCCATATTTTCTTTGGGCATATAATACTATCTTTCATATGTCATGGATATATATATAACATATATAACATAGGATCTTATATGTCACACAGTACTTGAGAATATAATATAATGTATAATATGTCTACTTTCTTCCAGTTACTACAGACCTTCTGTTTTATTCTATCTTTCTCGCTTTCCTTTCCTTCTTTCTATATTTGCTTTAAACATGCCGCTTCTCAAACTTTTTTCCAGCTCTGATGCAAGATCTTCAACCTGAAATGTTAACTCTGTTTTTCTCTTTCCATAAATAATACCAGACTTGCTGAGTACTTCCAGAATCTTCTGCTTGTTTTTAATATGTAATTTCATACTGGGGCATATAAAACACAATACTTGACATATATAGTATTCAGACACATAATACAGTGCTTAGACATGATACATCTAGATATGTTATACAACAATCACAAGATATAATACAGAACTTTTAAATACATCATGACTACTAAAATATGTAATATTTGGATATATCATATCTCCTTCAATATCTTCTATGTTACTTAAATAATTACTTATATCAGATGGTATTAGTTTATATCAGACAGTGCTTTGATGTACCAAACAGTACTCGCTATCTCAGACTGCATTTGAGGGCACCAGATAATTCTCAGATATGGCAGAGAGAACTCGGGTTTGTTAAATTGTACTCAGGTTTGTCAAACAAAACTGAGGTGTTTCAAATTGGCCTCAGGTATATTAGATAGTACCCAGGTATGTACAATAAAATTCGGGTTCATCAGCTAGTACTGGGATTTGTCAGATAATATTCCGGTTTGTCTGACAGTTGTCCGATATGTCAGATAGTTCTCTGGTATTTCTGAGAATACTTGGTTTGTCTGAGAGTATTTGGATATGTCTGAGAATATTCTGGTATGTCAGATAGTACTCCGTTACGTCTGAGAGTACTGTGGTATGTCTGAGAGTACTCCAGTATGTCAGACAGTACTTCGGTATGTCTCACAGTACTTGGATATGTCTGAGAGTACGCAGGTATGTCTGAGAGCACTACGGTATGTCTAAGAGTACTCCAGTATGTCAGGCAGAATTTGAGTTCGTCACATAGTAGTCGAATATGTCAAATAGTTACTCGGGTTTGTCAAACAGAATTTAGGTATGTCAGATGGTACTCGGGTTTGTGTTACTAATGAGCATCTTATAAAGAATTATTTATGTTGGCGAAGCAATATATCTTTTTTATGTCAAAACTGTGAATTCCAACAAACTTTAAAAATGGAATATTAGAAATCAAAGAATTATCTAGTTTGGCACGAACATCGGCAGTTTTCTTCAGAAGGTGGCTGGTGTGTGAAATCTCAGTATTGTCCTACTTCAGTAAAGGGTCACTGATTTGTATTTGAATGGATCTCCAGCCATGATAATTCTGACCTTGAAGCGCTTGACGCTGACACTGGGAGCCTGAAACAAAGAAAATTACCTATGGCATCTCATTAACATTTCCTACTTGCAAGAACATGGATTTATTTTTTAAAAAATCAAATGTCAAATAAAAATACAATGTGATAAGAATTTTAAAATTAGATCAAACTGGATCAAATTCAACCTAAAGTTTGTTCGAAAGGAGACAGATATTTTTGATTCGTCTTCCTGAGAGAATGGGAAAGAATATAATCAGTAAATTAAACACAGCTCTTGGGAAATATACTATCAGAGGGGCACTGGGTTTCTTACGCATTGTACATGGATCAAAGTATGGGTAGGCATGAAAACGTTAGAAATAATCTGTACATTGGCTCTCAATCTAAATTTCCCCACAAGAGGAAGTATCTATTCTATGTCTACCCTGCCAATCCCCCTTTATCATCTTATATAGCTCAATTAGATCTCTTCTCGTTCTTCTAAACTCTAGAGAGTATAGGCCTAAACAGCTCAATAGCTCTTCAGGAGACAAGCCTCTCTGGAATCAGTCAAGCAAACATCCTCTGAACTACCTCTAATGCCACTATATCTTTCATAAGAACATAATAAGAACATAAGAACATAACATAAGAACATAAGAAATAGGAGCAGGAGTAGGCCATCTAGCCCTTCGAGCCTGCCCCGCCATTCAATAAGATCATGGCTGATCTGTTGTGGCTCAGTTCCACTTTCCCGCCCTCTCCCCATAACCCTTAATCCCCTCTCTTATCAAGAACCCATCAACCCGCTTCTTAAAAATATTTAGCGAGGCAGCCTCCACCACTTCAACGGGCAGAGAATTCCAGAGATTCACCACCCTTTGAGTGAAGAAATTCCTCTTCAACTCCGTTCTAAACCGCCTCCCCTTTATCTTGAGGCTGTGCCCCCTAGTCCTACTGTCTTTTTTGAGCGGGAAGAGTCTCTCCACCTCTATCCTATCCATCCCATTCATCATCTTATACGTCTCAATGAGATCTCCCCTCATTCTTCTAAACTCTAACGAGTACAAGCCTAGTTTATTCAGCCTCTCCTCATAGCTCAATCACCTCAAACAAGGGAACCAAAACTGTATCCAGGATTCAACTTAGGTTGAGCATGTTATATAAATACACATACTTCTACTTTTCTATGTCTATATTCATTTCTTTTGTGTTAGCATCCAACATGCTCCTAAAGCTTGTATTTATATACTCAAGTGGTCACTGTCCCAAATAGTGATAATGCATTACATTATATGTTTTTTTCCCCCAAAGAATGAAACTTTAAATAACATTGTTTAGAAGCAGAGAGTGAATGATGCAATTGGTTATGACAGTGCCCTTCCTCTTCTAATGTAGCCTGGAATAATAATCATGTAAAGGGCAAAGAAAGAAAGAATTTCTGAAGTGCATTTGGGAGAACTTTATTTTTGGCCCAAGAAGGAAAGAGGATTTGCTGAATCTAGTTCTCAGAATTAATTGGGTCAAATGGAGGAAATGGAGTCAGGAGAATATTTAATGAGCAGAAATCACATCCTGAGGTTTAAATAAGCCATGGAAAAAGATGAGGAGCAATTTAAGTTTAGAATACCTAGTCGAAGCAGAACCCATTTCAGTGGATTGAGGACAGATCTGGCCTGTATAAACTGGAACGAAAGATTAGCAGGCAAAAATATGATCAATGGATGGCATTTAAAGAACAGATGGTTTGGGTACAGTTGACGGGAATGCATGAAACCAGAACTCCCAGGGTGACAAAGATAAAGAATAGGATGAAGAGGGAAAGGAATGGGAGGACAGATGTCAGATTGATAAGACCAGTAAGAACAAATATCGAAGGTTCATATGTGAAGTAAAAAGGAAGGACAAAGGAACCAAAGAGAGAATATCAGAAACGATGGACTGAAAATCTGAGGATAAATCCAAAGGCTTCTACAAGCATGTAAACAGTAGACAGTACTTTAAAGAGTGGTGGGATAATTTGGGAACAAAATAAAAAATTACACATTGAGGCAGGGTGCATGGCTGAGGTGCTAAACAAGTTCTTTACATCTGTCTTTATCAATGAAGAAGATATTTCTGAATTCACAGTAAAAGAGGAGGTGATTGAGAACCAAAATGGTGTAACAGTTGATAAAGATGCAGTGTTAAAAAGCCTGGCTTTAAATAAAGTAGATAATTCACCAGATTCAGATGGGATGCATGCTATTCTGCTGAATTAAGTAGGGGTGGAAATTGCAGAGATATTGGCCATAATCTTTCTCCATTGTCTTCATCTTTTCTCAAAAAAAAGATGGACACCACCCTCTGAGTGAATTTCTTTTCCCAAATCTCCTCTGAATCTCCTGAACCTTAACCCTTGTGATTGACCCCTCAGCCAAGGGGAACAGCTACCTCTTGAACCTATGTCGCCAAGTGACTGACTGTTCAACCAAGGGGAACATTTGCTCCTTATCCACTCTGTCCATATCCCTTATAATCTTGTATACCTCCATCAGATCGTCTCTTAGTCTTCCAACAAAATCAACCCAAGCCCATCCAACCTCTCTTCATAATTTAAATGTTCTATCTCAGGTAGCATCCTCTTGAATTTCCTCTAGACCTCTAGTGCAATCACATCCTTCCTATAATGTGGTGACCAGAACTGTACACAGTACTCTAGCTGTGACCTCACCAAAGTTCTATACAACTCCAACATGACCTCTCTCCTTTTGTGATCTAGGTCTCGAATGATAAAGGCAAGTGTCCCATATGTGATTTTCACCGCCCTACTAACATGCCCTTCCACTTTCAGAAATCTATGGACAAACATGCCAAGGTCTGTTTGTGCCACGGAACTTCCTAACATCAAGCCATTCATTGAATAATTCCTTGTCAAAGTATTCCTTCTGTAATTACTTAACAAGATGCACCAGTTAGAATATGAACTCCATGATTGAGGCAGTTATTGCGGTCAAATCCAGAAGCCCTTAGAGGTATATAAGGTGGAGTGTTGGGGTCACTGGCACTCAGGGTGTATACTCTGTCCAGAGAAGTACCTGCCTGAGCAGTACTAACATTTGTAAACAAATCTACATTTGCTGAAGGGACACCAGCATCTTTGTGTCATGCAAACTTACTAATCCTATCCCTCAAGTGCTCATCTATGTCATTTATATAAATGACAAATAATAAGGGACCCAGCACAGATCCATGTGGTACTCCACCAGACACTGTCTTCCAATCACTAAGTATTCTCAGAACACCAGGTTAAAATCCAATAGGTTTATTTGGTAGCACGAGCTTTTGGAGCATTGCCCCTTCATCAGTTGAGTGAAAAGTTTGGTTCACAAACAGGGCATATATAGACAAAAACTCAGTTACAAGATAATGGTTAAAATGCGAGTCTTAACAGGTAATCAAGTCTTTTTACGTGCAGACAATGTGAGTCTGCAGCTGAAGAGACTTGAATACCTGTTAAGTCTTGCATTCCAACCATTATCTTGTAACTGAGTTTGTGTTTATATATGCCCTGTTTGTGAACCAAACTCTTCACTCACCTGATGAAGGGGCAATGCTCCAAAAGCTCATGCTACAAAATAAACCTGTTGGATTTTAACCTGGTGTTGTGAGACTACTTTCTGTGCCTATCCCAGTCCAACACCGGCAACTCAGCATCATGGCTTCCAGTCACTAAAGCAGCCTCTGTCATGATCCTCTGTCTCCTACAACTGAGCCAATTTTGAATCCACTTTATCAAATTACCTTGTATTCCATGTTCATTTGCAATTTCATAAATCTCCCATGTGGGACTTTGTCAAAGCTTTGCTGAAATCAATATAAACTACATCAACTGCACTACCTTCATCTGCATACCTGGTCACCTCCTCAAAACAATCAAACTTTGGGTCAGAACCCCTGCAATCTCTTCCATTGCCTCCCATGGCAGCCTAGAGCACAATTCATCCGGATCTGGAGATTTGTCCACTTTTAATGCCAAGTCTGGGTGTTGTATGAAGTGGAAGGAAACATGGCCTTTATCGTGAGAGGGATGGAGTATAAAAGCAGGGGGGTCTTGCTGCAATTGTACAGGGCACTGGTGAGGCTGCACCTGGAATATTGTGTAAAATTTTGGTCCCCTTATTTAAGAAAGGATATATTGGCTTTGGAGAGGGTGCAGAGAAGGTTCACCAGGTTGATTCCAGAGATGAGGGGGTTGGCTTATGAGGAGAGATTGAGTAGACTGGGCCTGTACTCATTGGAGTTTAGGAGGTTGAGGGGTGATCTTTATAGAGACATAAGATAATGAAGGGGCTAGACAGGGTGGAAGCAGCGAGGTTATTTCCACTTAGAATGGAAACAAGAACTAGGGGGCACAGCCTCAAAACACGGGGCAGTCAATTTAGAACAGAGTTGAGGAGGAACTTCTTCTCCCAGAGGGTAATGAATCTTTGGAATTCACTGCCCGTTGAAGCAGTAGAGGCTACCTCGTTGAATGTGTTTAAGTCACATATAGATAGATTTTTGACCAATAAGGGAATTAAGGGTTACGGGGAGCAAGCGGGTAAGTGGAACTATCAGATCAGCCATGATCTTATTGAATGGCGGAGCAGGCTCGAGGGGCTAGATGGCCTACTCCTGCTCCTATTTCTTATGGAGAGGAATCAGGGATTTTTTTTGTTTGTTGATATTTTAAAAGTAAAATGTATTTATTGGTCACAAGTAAGTCTTACAATAACACTGCAATGAAGTTACTGTGAAATTCCCCTAGTCGTCACATCCTAGCAGCTGTTCGGGTCAATGCACCAATGTGTGTCTTTCAGTGATTAAGGTGACAAGAAGCATTCCTGTAATGTCTTAGCCATCATTTCAAGAAGTTCTCCATATTTTCTAAGCGGAATAGTACATAATCAATTCTGAAAATAAGTAAAATACATTTCTTGTGGATTTTAAAAACAAACTCCAATGTTAACTGATATTTATTGTCAATGCTAATAAATCAACATTGATATAATTAATAAATACCAATTCATGCCAATATAATTAATAAATTCCAATGCATAGTAAAACAATTACACCAATCCACACCTTTATTTTGGTGGGATTGGGATCCTTAAGAAGCCAAGATTAGATGAATGTAAATATGTAACGTTGATAAGTGCTGGGGGAGACTACAGAGCAATTTGAAAAAAGGGACAAGATTCTAATATCAAAAAATTGCTTGACCGGGAGACAATGTAGATCCCCCAGCATGGGAATTAAAATTTGTACGGGTTAACACATTTGGAGCAGAATTTTGGAGTTTACAAAAGGTAGAACATGGGAGACGAGCTAGAAATGCACTGGAATAGTCAGATCTAGTGATAATGAAGATTTGAAATAACTAACAATCCACATCTACATAATTCAGAATTACCATTCCACATCTACATAATTAATAACTAATCCACACCCAACTGGCTGATAAGCCACACCCAAATAGTTAATTAATAAGCCACACCCAAATAGTTAATTAATAAGCCACACCCAATAGTTAACTAATAATCCACACCCCAATGGTTAACTAATAATCCACAGCCAAATGGTTAACAATGATACCAACCAACACCAAAACAATGAATCAATAACAATCAATGCCGACATAGTTAATAAATACTCACATTGAGATATTTAATATAGATGTCAACCTGATACCCTAATAATCAATAGATTAGATTGGAAAATAAAGCTCGATTATGGATTAGCTAAGATTCTGATAATAGCTAAGCTAATTAATAATTTATAAGTAAATTTCACTCCTTAGGCAGTAATTTTCTGGTTTCCGCTCCAGAAACAAACTCAAGTGAAAAGAACAAGAATTTGCGTGAACATCACATCTAAAGAAGCGCAATGGCACCAACAGGTACTTTTGGGAAATTGAATTTGAAGCGGCTATATTAGCATCCTCCTCCGCCGTTATATTAATGTCTGCTCGTTGTGGATAAAGTAAAAGACTCTGACAAATACTTCCCTCCGATCTACGTCAACGCTACACACAGAGGCCATCCAGTAAGGGACTTCCGAAGGGGCAATGAAGGGCAAGTAGGACTGAATTTTCTTATTGTTTTGGATATCATATGTGATAGGCCGTCTTCCAATACATACTTTGCCCTCAAAATAAGCATCTATGGTACCATGTGCTGGAAGAGAGCTCCTCACCCTGGGACATTTGGGATCTCTGTTAAACGCCTCCTGAAAGGCCTCCTTGACGGCTATTGACAAAGCATCTCTGGTCCATATGTTAGCTTCCGTGAGGGTCTTAGGCTCATATTGCTCTGGAACGTCAGGGAGCAACGCGGCTGTTCTTCTCGGGGCTCCAGGCCGAGTGCGGGTGCCCGTCTGTGTCACCCTGTACTGGACGTGGACCACACCCATAGGCAAGTGTCTTCTGTCGGAAATCATGGCTCCCACTACTACTTTGCCGCTCTGCACCAGCTCTATGAAGCGGTAGATGTTGTGACATCCCATGACCGACCGACCCCGCATACTGTACCCATCGTAGTGCTGGAAAGCGCTCTCCAAAATTATCAACCTCCACTGTTGGCTGGACATGGCGGCTGGAGAAAGAAATAGAGGCAAATCACTGAAACCTGTCAGAGCTGCCAGAGGAAAGTTCCACGGCCACTGCACTGCGTCGTCAACAGGAACCCGCCCTTTGCGCTGCTCCTGTTGACTCCATCTAAATGCCTGGTTAGGGATGTCGTGATTAAACCGATTCGTACCCATTTCCCCCTTGCCCACACACATTTCATGATTGCGTTCAATTAATGGAAAATATGGAGAAACATGGAGAATTGTACTGGGTAATCTAAATAACTGAAAATACTTTGAGAAAAACAACACAAATGTGGAATCCTGTTATACGAGATACGTAGATTATGTATACGTAGACAATAATATAAATGACTACATATGAGAGAGATAATCGCTAAACCAATGCTATCTTCTGGTATTCCGACTTCAGGCAGCTCATCGAGAAATAAATTGGGTAGAAAGTTTCCTTTAGATTCCCAAAGATTCGTGGCGAAGACAAAATAGGCGCAATGCCATTAGTCTCAGTTAAATTGGTTAGTGTAATAAATACTTTTACAGAAATAAAAATGACATTTGGCTAGAAATGTCTTTAAAAGTTCACCTGACGCAATTCTGACGCATCCAAGGGCGTTCCCCATCAAAGTGCTGAGCCTCCCAAATGTATCTGCATTGCGGCTGGTGGCCCTTAATTTGCATTTAACGGTTTAAAACCTGACCCTTTGCTGAACCAATATTCTTAAAGCCACTCCTGGTCATTACTTGGAGGTTTCAATATGAGCTTCAAACAGATGGTTCCCCAGTTCAGCTGGATAGACGGTGGGAAAGTGGATTTGGGGGAATATTGGACTGAACTCCCTTTCCCCATCAGCGCCTTTCTTAGGCGCCTGGATGAACAAGTGATCTCTCAATATGTCCACTGTCTCCTGGACAACAGATCCTTTTCGTTTGGTGATGGCGCTGGGGTCGAATTTTGTGGTGATGATTATTTGTATGGATCAGAGGAACCGGGATCCAATGAGATCCAATTCTACGTGGCTTACGGAGAGATAAGTACGAGAGTGAGCAAGAGGGCACTTCTAAATTTACTGAAACTGATCTTGGAATCGAGACCCCGACCGTTTCTCAAAAGCACCCAGGAGTGCTTAAAAGGTCTGGATCATCATCTAAAGAGGCTGGAGAGACAGGGTATGTCTGTCGCTCTGACTAGGCGTTTCCGATCTATTTATTTATTTGTCATTCTGTCTGCCTATCTCTTTCTCTCTGTCTATTTACCTATTAAACCAACTAATATCCAGTGCTATCATTCTGTATGCTGTTTTTACTTTCATTAGCTGTTTACTTTGCACTAGCTTGCCTCGATCCGCGTCCATTTCACTACCCTTCTCTTTTATCAGTCCCTCTGTTCCACCTGTCTACTCTCCCGTTATTTCTCCTGCTTTATGTGTCGCTACTTTTATGAACACATATTTCTCCCTCTTCATCAGCTTTGCCATATCTACCTCTTTTCCCTCTTCACCATTTTTCTCTACCCTTCTATCACTCACGCTCTTTACCTTTAACCCTATCTTCTCTCATTTACCTCTTCCCCTTTATCCCCTTTAATCACTTCCACATTCCTCTTTATCTACCCATATTTTCTACCTTTATAAACTTTTCTCGCCTTTATCCATTTTATCTCATTTCCTCCTAATCGATCATTTTTTCTCTTCCTTTTTCTTTCATTTCCTTTCATTTCTGTCTGTGGGATTGATTTATCCTCACGTTATTAATCAGATTGTTTTTTTCTTCGCTTTTGCCTATTTCTGTTCACTCTAAATGGCGGTTCCATCTTTCCCGATAAACCTTTAGACGGTGCATCCCTTCTTCGTTTTGCTTGTGTCGGGTAACACATTCCAACATCAACCAGTGCATAACTTTTCAATATTTTCTTATGGAAATGTTTAATAATTTCAAGTTTCGCTCAATAAAGTAACAAATGGACCCATGTTTCAGATTCTGTTTCTAATCTTAAGGGATTAATTGCCCTGGATCATATTCAGGTTTGTCTCTGCCTCCTAAAGGCTGCAGCGTGACCCATCATTTGGTCCTTTTTGGTTGTGAACAGAATAAAATACTAACAGGTCGAAGCTTTACTTAAAAAGAACAAATGGCATTTATTCCCTGGCAACTCAGTAACATCGATGCGTCTGACACTTCCTAGAAGGTGTTCCTGACCTGAGCCATTCATTTTGAGTACTAAAATAACTAAATAGTTTGCAGTGTTTTAAATAGGTGCTCTCAAATTTCAGCGCAATCGTGGCTCCAATAGTCGTCCGAGCTATTGGAAGATGTACTGAAATATTTAGTAACTCGTTTTACACCCAACGTTTGTACTGTATCAACTGAAATAAAACCGAAACAAAATTTGAATTTTGAAATGATTTA
The DNA here is from genome assembly GCF_965287045.1 of Carcharhinus amblyrhynchos. Lineage (NCBI taxonomy): Eukaryota > Metazoa > Chordata > Chondrichthyes > Carcharhiniformes > Carcharhinidae > Carcharhinus > Carcharhinus amblyrhynchos. The sequence continues at coordinate 146,222,693 of NC_137325.1, read as the reverse complement.
TCTCGTATTTTAGATTTTAAAAATAATATAATTGTATTTCAGTTAAAACACTTTCAGTAGAAATGATTACTGAATGCATGTGGCTGATCTGTTTGAACAACCGCAGTAGTTAATTCGGGAGTGAAACTGATCGGCTTTGAGCTTCAGAACTGGATTGCGAGTCACCGACCGCACAGTCCCCCTGGGAGGGGGAGCGTTTAAATTCCACAGATCAGGTCACTCAGTCGGGAATGGTACAGTCGAAGGGCTAAAGGCGTTGGGAGTGGAGCAGGAGTCACAAACAGGAGACAGAGGACTGGAGAAGGTACAAAAAAAAATCTGCCTCTTGTATTACGCGCCACTTGGAGAGGCCGAAAATGCAGCACCCATGATTCAAAAGTAACACTGGTTCAGAATTTGAAGTGTCTTAAAAACGCTCGCAACATCCGCCATGCGCTTGCCTCATAGCCCTGCAAATGTTTCCTTTCTAGAATGATTTGATTTATTATTGTCATATGTATTAGTATACAGCGAAAATTTATAAGACAAAGCACTGTACAGTCATTGCTAGGGTGCAAGGAAAGATCAGCTTAATATGAGGTAGATCCATTCAAAAGTCTAAAGAACATAAGAAATAGGAGCAGGAGTAGGCCATCTAGCCCTTCCAGCCTGCCCCGCCATTCAATAAGATCATGGCTGATCTGAAGTGGCTCAGTTCCACTTTCCCGCTTTCTCCCCATAACCCTTAATCACCTTGCCTACCAAAAACCTTTCTACCCACGTCTTAAATATATTTAGCGAGGTAGCCTCCGCCACTTCAACGGGCAGAGAATTCCAGAGATTCACCACCCTTTGAGTGAAGAAGTTCCTCCTCAACTCTGTTCTAAACTGCCCCCCCCCCCCACTTATATTGAGGCTGTGCCCTCTAATCCTGCTGTCCTTTCTGAGCGGGAACCTCTCCACCTCTACCCTATCCATCCCTTTCATCATCTTATACGTGTCAATGAGATCCCCCCTCATCCTTCTAAACTCTAACGAGTACAAGTCCAGTCTATTCAGCCTCTCCTCAAAGCTCAACCACCTCAACTCCGGTATCAGCCTAGTGAACCTCCTCTGCACTCCCTCCAAGGCCAAAATATCCTTGCGCAAGTGCGGCGACCAAAACTGCACACAGTACTCCAGCTGTGGCCTCACTAGTGCCCTGTACAGTTGCAACAAGACCTCCCTACTTTTACATTCAATCCCCCTCGCTATGAAGGCCAGCATCCCATTTGCCTACCTGACCACCTGCTGCACCTGTAGGCTGGGTTTTTGCGACTCATGCACGAGGACCCCCAGGTCCCTCTGCACCGTAGCATGCTGCAGCTTTTCGCCCTGTAAGTAGTAGTCCTTCCTATCATTATTCCTACCAAAGTGGATAACCTCACACTTGCCAACATTGTATTCCATCTGCCAGGTCCTCGCCCACTCGCTCAGCCTATCTAGATCCCTCTGCAGACTTTCCACACCCTCCGCACAATTTGCTGTTCCACTTTGTGTCATCAGCAAATTTTAACACCTTACACTCGGCTCCTTCCTCCAGATCATCTATATAAATGGTAAATAGCTGAGGCCCCAGCACCGATCCCTGGGGCACTCCACTAGTCACCAACCGCCAATCCAAATAGCACCCATTGACACCCACTCTCTGCCTCCTATTTGACAGCCAACCCCCTATCTACGCTAACACACTACCCCAACTCCGTGCCCCCTAACCTTCTGTAACAACCTTTTGTGTGGCACCTTATCAAACGCCTTCTGAAAATCGAGAAACACCACATCCACCGGTTCCCCCCTATCCACCGCACTAGACACATCCTCACAGAATTCCAATAAATTCATCAGACACGACTTCCCCTTAACGAAACCGTGCTGCGTCTGCTCTATCAAACAATTCTTCTCAAGATGCCTCGCTATTTTCTCTTTGATTACGGATTCAAGCATTTTTCCTACAACAGACGTTAAACTAACCTGCCTATAATTCCCTGCCTTTTAAAGGCAGCCGGAAAGAAGCTGTTCTTGAGTTGGTTGGTACCTGCCCTCAGACTTTTGTATCGTTTTGTGTCTTTTTCCCTATGGAAGAAGATGGAAGAGAGTATGTCCGGGCTGCATGGGGTCCTTAATTATGCTGGCTGCTTTTCAGAGACTGTAGGATGTGTAAACAGACTCATTAGATGGGATGTTGATGGACTGGGCTTCGTTCACAACCCTTTGTGGTTTCTTGCAGTTTTGGGCAGAGCAGGAGCCATACATGCTGTGATACAACCAGAAAGGATGCTTTCTATAGTATATCTGTAAAAGTTGGTGAGAGTCGTAGTGGAGATGCCAAATTTCCGTAGTTTCCTGAGAAAGTAGAGGTGTCAGTGGGCTTGCTTAACTATAGTCTCAGCGTGAAATGACCAGGACAGAGTGTTGGTGATCTGGGCACCTAGAAACTTGAAGCTCTCAATCATTTCCACTTCATCCCTGTTGGTGTAGACAGGGACCTGTCCTCCATTATGCGTCCTGAAGTCGATGACTATCTCCTTCATTTTGCTGACATTGAGGGAGAGATTATTGTCATTACACCATTTCACCAGGTTCTCTCACGCTTACCTGTACTCCATCTCATCATTGTTTGAGATCCAACCCACTATATGGTGGTGTCATCAGTATACTTGAAAATCGAATTGGAGGGGAATTTGGCCACACATTCATTGGTGTATAAGGAATATAGGAAGGGGCTGAGAACACAGTCTTGCAGGGCACTGGTACTGAGGATAATCATGGCAGAGGTGTTGTTGCCTATCCTTACTGATTGTGGTCTGTGGGTTAGGACATCTAGAATCCAGTTGCATAGGGAGGAGCTGAGCCCCAGGCCATGGAGTTTGGAGATGGGTTTTGTAGGAATAATGGTGTTGAAGGCTGAGCTTCTACAAATAGGAACCTGACATAAATGTTCTTGTTATCCTGGTGTTCCAGGGTTGAGTGTAGGGCCAGGGAGATGGCATCTGCTGTGGACCTGTTGCAGTGATAGGCAAACTGTAGTGGATCCAGAATGTGTTCAATTCCCTTTTGAAAGTTATTACTGAATATGCTTCCTCCATCTCCCCTCTGGTTCTCTTGCCAATTTTCAACCAGAGCAAAATATGGCAGAAACACAATGAATAATATAACTGCCCAAAATAACAATCACAGTGGTCACAACATATATTTAGCATAAGCAATAATGAATAGCATGATGTATGATTATGATAATGATCAACCCATTAACTAATTTTGAAGATTAGATGAGGAAGATTTCAAAAGCAGAAAAAAACCTATCACCAATTAAGATGTAAGATAAAACATTTATGGGTATTTTGCAATTTATTAAGATGCTGGGTTTAAATGAATGCATTTTGGTGTAATTTGGAGGTGGAGTGTCAGAAAATGCCAAGGCAGTATCTGGAATCTTCTGTACATTCAGTGTGTGATTGCTGACCTTGCCTGTGACCCGCACATCTCATGAAAGAATAAAGAAAATACATTAAACCCAATCATGTTCCTGGCTAGAGCTCTCACATCACATGCGTCATAGACCATTTGGATTTTCTGATGCAATTGGTTAGAATCCTATATGATTAAATTTCGGTTGAACCACCTTTCCCTGGGAAACCTGAATTAAGTATATGGCTGGGTTGAATTTGTCTGAAATTATACAAGGCTCTTTCTTTATGCCTCAAAAAAGAAGCGTTTTTGGTACAAAATTTGCCATTGCTGTACCACCTTTCTGATAGTATTTCTTGTTTTATGGATTTCCACCAGTTCTGAGTCACCAATCTACTAGCTTCCCCCACATGATTGACTTCCTGCAGTCTCTTTTGATTATATAACTGCATTGTCAAAGGGCTACCTCCAGTCAGAGTCAAGTGCCCAGGGACACACGTATGTCATCCCGCCATTGCCTCCTGGGGACACACCTTGTGATTCGGTGTGTGGGGGTAGACCATATCAGCTTTAAGACATAATGGTTCCATATTAGCACATTGAGTAGGGTGATCTATACACAATTTGAGGCATTGTTTTCAAGTTCCCCTTTTCCTGACGACTGGGCCATGTGGAACTTACGGCGAATTTGTTGAATGCAAGATAAACCTTTGCCCATGAAATGGGACTCTTGATCAGAAAGAAAATCACTATCAACCTAATAGGAGTTGTCTAATAGGAAGCATAGAGTTGGTATCAATGGGTGCTATTCTGATTGGCGGTTGGTAACTAGTGGAGTGCCGCAGGGATCGGTGCTGGGGCCTCAGCTATTTACCATTTATATAGATGACCTGGAGGAGGGGCTGAGTGTAGGGTGTCAAAATTTGCTGATGACACGAAGGTAAGTGGAAAAGCAAATTGTGCGGAGGGTGTGGAAAGTCTGCAGAGGGATCTAGATAGGCTGAGCGAGTGGGCGAGGACCTGGTAGATGGAGTACAATGTTAGCAAGTGAGAGGTTGGTAGGAGGGATTACTATTTAAAGGGTGAAAAGCTACAGCATGCTACGGTGCAGAGGGAGCTGGGGGTCCTTGTGCATGAGTCGCAAAAACCCAGTCTGCAGGTGCAGCAGGTGATCAGGAAGGCGAATGGAATGTTGGCCTTTATAGCGAGGGGGATAGAATATAAAAGCAGGGAGGTCTTGCTGCAACTGTACAGGGCACTAGTGAGGCCGCAGCTGGAGTACTGTGTGCAGTTTTGGTCGCCGCACTTGCACAAGGATATTTTGGCCTTGGAGGGAGTGCAGAGGAGGTTCACTAGGCTGATACCAGAGATGAGGGGGTTGGACTATGAAGAGAGACTAAATAGACTGGGTCTGTACTCGTTGGAGTTTAGAAGGATGAGGGGGGATCTTGTAGAGACATATAAGATAATGAAGGGGATGGATAGGACAGAGGTGGAGAGATTCTTCCCGCTCAGAAAGGACAGCAGGACTAGAGGGCACAGCCTCAAGATAAGGGGGGGAGCAGTTTAGAACAGAGTTGAGGAGGAACTTCTTCACTCAAAGGGTGGTGAATCTCTGGAATTCTCTGCCTGTTGAAGTGGTGGAGGCTACCTCGCTAAGTATATTTAAGACACGGGTAGATAGGTTTTTGGTAGGCAAGGTGATTAAGGGTTATGGGGAGAAAGCGGGAATGTGGAACTGAGCCACTTCAGATCAGCCATGATCTTATTGAATGGCAGGGCAGGCTCAAGGGGCTAGATGGCCTACTCCTGCTCCTATTTCTTATGTTCTTATAACCTGCATTGGTTCAGAACACCTCACTCAAAAAAATGAGTGCAGCAGATTGAAATTTTCGATCATGGTGGGAAAAGCTATCTATATATTAAATCAATCACAACTTTGAGCATATATTCATAATTTCTTTGTCTTACTAAAAGCACATGTCAATTCAATTTGTAAATGTGATCAAGGTCCTTCAATGGTAATTGAAAGTGCAAAAAAGTTCAGTAGCACTAGAGGAAGTTAGTCTGGAGGCAGGGTAAACACTGATTGAACTATTGATCAATGTAAGATTGTGTTGAAGGTCACCAACGCACAAAAAATGTATTTTCATAGGTAGTGGCAGAGGAATAATGACCTGTAGTGGGATAGAAGTGGAATAATCCAAGCATTTCATCTCGTAAACCTGGGTAAATGCAAAAGTCAAAAAGGCCCTCACCATTTTTAACCATAAGGATTGATGCAACAGCATATCGGGGGTTAGGAGGAGGCCAGCCTGCTAGATGCTTCTGAGTGATGTGACAAAAAGCAGGACAATTACCCTATCCACTATCTCCCAGTCCCCAAAGTAACAGCTATTGCCAGAAGAGCAGAGCGTGTGTGCACAGCTTGTTTCGCTAAACCATCAGCTTCTGCATTATCTCTTGAATGAGGACAGAATGTTTTCTTGTGAGCTGCAGCCTTACCAAGGTACATGGAGTGTGGCACAAATGGAGAGTATTCTATAGGACACAAAGGAGACGAGTAAAGCGGTGATTTACCATTACATGAGCAGTATGCATCCTGGTGACACAGGGACAAAGCTAGAGCAGACTTACAGGCCTAGCTGCTGTCAGATCAGATGTTGGTAGGTATTTCTATCATATAAAGTTTATTTGTTAGTGTCACAAATAGGCTTACATTAACACTGCAATGAAATTACACTCTGACACCTGTTCAGGTACACTAACACTGCATTATCTCTCGAATGAGGACAGAATGTTTTCTTGTGAGCTGCAGCCTTACCAAGGTACATGGAGTGCAGCGCAAATGGGACAATTTAACATGGCCAATACACCTAACCAGTCTGGTGACACAGTCCAAGAATGTGCAGGTCAGGTTGATTATCCATGCTAAATTGACTGTAGTCAGGGGGGATTGGCAGGGTAAATGCATAGGGTTACGGGAATAGGACCTGGGTGGAATTGTGGTTGGTACAGACTTGATGGGTCGAATGGCCTCCTGTACTGTGGGGATTCAATGATATTTGTCTTTCAGACTGTGGAGGAAACCAGAGCATCCGATGGAAACCCATGCAGATACAGGAGAATATACAGACTCCACACAGACAGTGACTTGAGCCAGGAATTGAACCTGGGTCCCTGGCACTGTGAGGCAGCAGCGCTAACCACAGTGCTTACCACTGTGTCTTATAATCAGAACTAAGAGCAGGATTGGGCAATTCAAATCCTCGAGCCTGCTCCACCATTCAATAAGATCATGGCTGATCTTCTTTCAGCCTCAACTCCACTTTCCTGCCCATTCTCCATGACCGTTCAACCCATTACTAATTAAAAATCTGTCTATCTCCTCAAATTTACTCGATGTCCCGGCATCCACTGCACTCTGGGGTAGTGAATTCCACAGATTCATGACTCTTTAAGAGAAGTAGTTTCTCCTCATCTCTGTTCTAAGTCTGCTACCACTTATCCTAAAACCGTGACCTCTTGTTCTAGATTGCCACTCAAGAGGAAGCATCTGCTCTATGGCTGTGATTTTACTGGTTCGTCCTGCCCATCAATGGGCAGAGCGAGCCGGTAAAATTGTGCAAGAGCCGAGAAATCAGGATCGCGCCCGATTTCTCAACTCTCGCAATATTACCGGAACTGGATTTCCGGCACGATCAACCACTTGCCCATTTCTGGCGAGAGGCTGAATAAATTATTTAAATTTATGTTAAACTTTATATACATCTGTTTAGCCAACCCAGTTGTTCGGGCTGGCATGCATTTATGGCCTTGCTGGGAGATGTTCTCTCCAGCAAGGAAAACACCTGCTCCCCATGAATGGGGAACAGTCATGCTGCCCTCACCAGTAGAATCAAAGGCCATTGATTTTCCTGGAGAGGCTGAGGGCAAAGAGGTGCACCTTGGGCAGTACCAGCCTGGAACCTTGGCAATGCCCACTAGGCAATTTGGCATTGCCAACTGAACAGTGCTGAGGTATGGGGGCAGACCTGTAGGGGCAGGGCCTATGGAATGGGGTAAATGGGTCAGGGCCTGAAAGGGGCAGGGCCTGGCTGGGGCAGCCCCATTGTGGAGGGAGGGGGGCCTGCTGCACATTCTGCAGCCACGGTCAGTGGGGGAGGGAGAGGGGGCACACTACCATTCTGCAGCTGTGATCAGTGGGGGAGGGAAGGGGATCCATTGCTGCTCTGCCTGCGATTGGGGGGGTTGAGCGCAATTAGTCTGAACAACAGGGGTGGCAGCGGAGGTGATATTTACAGGCGGTGTGGGGCTTGCAAGTGGGCATACGTCCCCATGATCATGGGAGGGGGGTGGGGTTGGTTCAGGCTGTCTGCAACATCAGGGGCCTGACAGATATCTCTTTCTGTCAGGCCTCTGCTTTGCAAAAGCAAATGTACAGACACATAGATCTGCACATGCGCAATAGCTCCCTCTGCTTCCTGATCAGGCTGCCTGGTGATTTTTGCATGCACTGTGTGCACAAGATTGGGAGTAAAACTTCACCCAAAAATGGATCTGCAACTTTCTGATCTTCATGCTAGCTGGACATTTACAACTTTTCTCGTAGAATTCCACCCTATGCCTACTTTGTTAATCCCTTCTATCATCTTATATCCCTCAATTAGATTTCCTCTCATTCTTCCAAACTCTAGACAGTATGGGTCTAAACTGTTCAATACCTCTTCATAAGACAAACTATTCATCCCTGGAATCAATCGAATGCACCTTCAATGAACTGACTCTAATGCCACTACATTCTTCATCAAGTAAAGGGACCAAACTATACACAGTATTCCAGGTGCAGCTCACCAATGCCTTGCATAGTTGCAGCAGCACTTTACTTTTATACTTTATTCCTTTAGCTATTAATGCCAAAATTCCATTGCTTTCCTTATTACTTGCTGTACCTGCATATCAATACTCTGCAACTCATGCTCAAGGGATCTACACCATTGTGAGCCTTCTAAATACGAAAGCAGAGAGTGTTCTAAACTGAATAGTGGGACAAGGGATCAAATGTGGAAAGATGTGATAAATCAAAGAGCAGAGACAAGCCAAAAGAGAAAGGTGTTGTTGTGGTGGGTGATTTTAACTTCCCCCATATTGATGGGACTCACTTACTGCTAATGGCTTAGATGGGGCAGAATTTGTAAGGAGCATCCAGAAGGGTTTCTTGAAACTGTATGGAAATAGCCCAACTTGGGAAGGAGCCATATTAGACCTGGTATTGGGGAATGCGCATGGCCAGGTGATCGAAATTTTAGTAAGAGAGCATTTCGGGAACAGTAATCATAATTCTGTAAGCTTTAAGGTGCTTGTGGATAAGGACAAGTGTGGTCCTCGGGCAAAGGTATTAAATTGGGGAAAGATCCAACATTAGGTAGTATCTGGAGAGGCTAGTTTGGGGGAGGCTGTTTGAGAGTAAATCAACATCTGACATGTGGGAGTCTTCAAAATTGGATTTTGATTGGATTAGAATTCAAGACTGACATGTACCTGTGAGGGTGAAGAAGAAGTGTGGCAAGCATTGGGACCCCTGGATAATGAGGAATATTATGAGCCTTGCCAAAAAGATAGAGGAAGCACTTGCAATGTCTAGGACAAGATCTTCCTCTTAGGACAGGTGAAGCCCTTGAAGAATATAAAGAACATAGGAAGGAATTTAAGGAAGGAGTTAGGAGGGCTAAAGCGGTCATGAAAAGTCCTTGGCAAGCAAGATTAAGGAAAATCTTAAGGCATTTTATACGTATGTAAAGAGCAAGAGAGTAGCCAGGGAAAGGGTTGGTCCATTCAAGGATATTGGAGGGAATCAATGCGTGGGAATAGAGGAAATGGGCAAAATACGAAATGAATACTTTGCCTCAGTATTCACTGAAGAGAGGGACTTGATGGATGAGGAGTCTTGGGCAGGGCGTGTAGACATTCTGGGTCATGTCAATATCAAAAAGGAAGAGGTATTGGACGTCTGAAAAAGCATTAATGTAGATAATTCCCCAGAGCCTGATGGAATCTACCCCAAAATGCTGAAAGAGGCAAGAGTGGAAATTACTGGGGCCTTGATAGAAATCTTTGTATCCTCATTGGTTACAGGTGAAGTTCCAGTGGACTGGAGGATAGCCAATGTTGTTCCATTGTTTAAGGGCAGCATGAATAATCCAGGAAATTATAGGCCAGTGAGCCACACGTCAGTGGTAGAGAAACAAGTGGGAAAGATTCTTAGGAAAAGGATTTACTCACATTTGGAAACAAATGGCCTTATAATGGACAGACAGCGTGGTTTTGTGAAGGTGAGGTCGTGCCCCATTAACTTGATTGGGTTTTTTGGGGAAGTGATGAAAATGATAGATGATTTGATTTATTACTGTCACATGTATTAACATACAGTGAAAAATATTGTTTTCAATACTTACATTCCAGATGAGGATAAGTTCAGTGGATGTTGTGTACATAAGACTTCAGTAAAGACTTTGACAAGGTTCCTCATGATAGACTGGTCTGAAAGGTGAAGTCACACAAGATCAGAGGAGAGCTGGCAAGATGGATACAGAAGTGGCTTGACTATAGAACACAGAGGGTAGCAGTAGAGGGATGCTTTTCTGAATGGAAGGCTATGGCTAGTGGTATTCCTCAGGGTTCAGTTCTGGGACCTTTGTTGTTTGTAATATATATAAACTATTTGGAGGAAAATATAGCTGGTCTCATTAGTAAATGTGCAGATGACACAAAAATTGGTGGAGTTGTGGACAGTGAAGAGGATTGTCAGACGACACAGCAAGATGTAGACCGGTTGGAGACTTGGGCAGAGAAATGGCAGATGGAGTTTAATCCAGACAAGTGTGAGATAATGCATTTTGGAAGTTCCAACGCATGTAGGAATTATACAATAAATGGTAGAACCCTTAGGAGTATTGACAGGCAGAGAGACTTTGGCATGCATGTCCACCAATCACTGAAAGTGGCGTTGCAGGTGGATAAGGTAGTCAAGAAGGCATATGGCAAATTGCCTTCATTGGTCAAAGCATCGAGTATAAAAATTGGCATCTCATGCTGCCCCTGACAGAACCTTAGTTAGGCCTCATTTCGAATATTGCATACAATTCTAGTCGCCATGCTACCAGAAGAATGTGGATGCTTTGGAGAGGGTACAGAAGAGGTTTACCAGGATGTTGGCTGGTCTGGTGGGTATTAGCTATCAGGAGAGATTGGATAAGCTTGGTTTGTTCTCACTGGAATGACAGAGGTTTGAAGTGTAACCTGGTAGAGGTTTACAGAATTATGAATGACATGGACAGTGTGAATGTTCAGATGCTCTTTCCTAGGGTTGAAAAGTCAAGTACTAGAGGATATAGGTTTAAGATTCGTGGAGAAAAGTTTAAAGGAGATGTGTGAGGCAAGGTTTTGACAGAGGGTGGTGAATGTCTGGAATGCACTGCCTGGGGAGGTGGTAGTGGCAGGTATGATAGTGGCATTAGGATGGGAATGGAAGGATGTGGACTCCGTAAGTACATAAGGTTTTAATTTAGGCAGACATCATGATTGGCACAGGCTTGGGGGGCCCATGGGACTGTTCTTATGTTGCACTTTTCTTTATTCTATGTTCTTTGTATGACAGGAACATCTAACAGTAAATCAAGAGATGAGGTTATTAAAATAATCAAACTCTGTACCCAAATGTACATAGCATTCAAAACAAAAGATAAACTGAAAACACAGCACATTATCAGAAGGACATGGAAGCTTTGGAGGGAGTGTAAAGTAGCTCGCCAAGATGTTGCCTGGCCTGAGTGTGTTGGCTATGAGGAGAGGTTGAATAAACTAGGATTGTTTTCACAGGACAGAGGCTGAGGGGAGATCCAATAGAGGTCTACAAAATTATGAGAGGCTAGATAGGGTGGATAGTGAGAGGCTTTTTCCAAGGGTGAAAGTGTCAATTACAAGGGAGCACAAGTTCAAGGTGAGAGGGGGGAAGTTTAAGGGAGATGTGCAGGGGAGATTTTTCATGGAGAAAGTGGTAGATGCCTGGAACGTGCTGCCACATTAGCAACATTTAAGAGGCACCGGGATGGATATATGAATAGGAAGAAATAGATGGATATTGACTGAGTAAGGGCAAAATTGAGGCATCATGATCAGCACAGGGTTGGAGGGCTGAAGGGCCTGTTTCTGTGCTGTACTTTTCTTTGTTCTTCATACAGGTATGACTTGATATCCATTATTCAGACATGGATTGGGACCTGAATATTGAAGAAAGCAGGATATTTAGGAAGGACAGAAAGTGAGGAAAATGTGAAAGGGTGATTGAGGTGACCCAGCATTTATGGTTAACTAGAAATGTTAAAGATGGTATGAAACTTTAAAAAAAGCATACAGTTGTGCAAAAACAGGTGGCAAGTCAGAAGTTTGGACAAAATATAAGGAACAGCAAAGGATGAGTAAAGGATTAATTAGGAGAGAAAATTAGTGTACAAAAGAAAGTTAGCCAGAAATGTCAAAACAGATAGTCAGAGCAAGCATTGCTTCTATCGAAAGTGAGTCTGAAGAATTCATGAAAGAAAACAAGGAGATGGCAGGTGAATTGAACAGGTATTTTACACTAGTTGTCATTATAGCGGATGCAAGTAACAGGAATAACTATAAATCAGGAAATGGAAGGGAGAGAGGAACTCAAGAAGATTACAGTCTGCAGAAAAATGGTACTGAGTAAATTATTGGAGCTGCAGACTGATTGAGGCCTGGGAGCTGATGGACTTCGTTCTAAGGTCTTAAGTACAAGTCCAGTGAGATAGACAATGCATTGGTTTTAGTTTTCCAAAATTCCCCATATTTGGGTAATGCACCATGTGATTGGAAGATTACAAATGTAACTCCATTATTCAAAAAACGTGCGGGGGGGAGGGGAGATGGAAAGTGGGAAACTACAGGCCAGTTAGCTTAACATCTAATGTGGATCAAATGTTAAGTTATTAATATAGGGCACTGTGTAATATAGGGCAACTGTACAGGGCACTGGTGAGGCCGCAGCTGGAATACTGTGTGCAGTTTTGGTCGCCGCACTTACGCAAGGATATTTTGGCCTTGGAGGGAGTGCAGAGGAGGTTTACTCGGCTGATGCCGGAGTTGAGAACATAACATAAGAAATAGGAGCAGGAGTAGGCCATCTAGCCCCTCGAGCCTGCCCCGCCATTCAGTAAGATCATGGCTGATCTGTTGTGGCTCAGTTCCACATTCCCGCCCTCTCCCCATAACCCTTAATCCCCTTGCCTATCAAAAACCCATCAACCCGCGTCTTAAATATATTGAGCGAGGGAGCCTCCACCACTTCAATGGGCAGAGAATTCCAGAGATTCACCACCCTTTGAGTGAAGAAGTTCCTCCTCAACTCCATTCTAAACCGCCCCCCCTTTATCTTGAGGCTGTGTCCCCTAGTCCTATTATCCTTTCTGAACGGGAAGAGCCTCTCCACCTCTATCCTATCCATCCCATTCATCATCTTATATGTCTCAATGAATTGTTTTTGGAGCTTTCTTATGTGCTCTTCAAATTTATTTTATTAATTTATCTTTGTGTTCTCAGCACTTTTGGCAACTATCCCGTCAATTGTCAATGCAAGTCATTTACAGTAAATAAATTGTAAACAGTTGAGGTTCCAGCACTGATCCCTGTGGTGTAACCCTCATTACATCTTGCCAACTGAAAAAGATCAACTTATGTCTGCTTTCTCTTCCCTGTTGGCTAGCCAATCTTCTATATGCTACCCTTTATAACATGAGCTTTCATTTTCTGCAATAACCTTTGACGTGGCACTTTGATGCCTTCTGGAAATCCAAATACAATACATCCACCAGTTCCCCTTAATCAATAGCACATGCTACTTCCTCAAAGAAATCCAATAAATTGGCTAAGTATTTCACTTTCAAAAACCCATACTGACCCTGCATATTTACCTTGAGCTTATCCATGTGTGCTGCTATAAATTCTATATAAGAACATAAGAACATAAGAAATAGGAGCAGGAGGAGGCCATCTAGCCCTTCGAGCCTGCCCCGCCATTCAATAAGATCATGGCTGATCTGTCGTGGCTCAGTTCTACATTCCCGCCCTCTCCCCATAACCCTTAATCCCCTTGCCTATCAAAAACCCATCAACCCGCGTCTTAAATATATTGAGCGAGGGAGCCTCCACCACTTCAACGGGCAGAGAATTCCAGAGATTCACCACCCTTTGAGTGAAGAAGTTCCCCCTCAACTCCGTTCTAAACCGCCCTCCCTTTATCTTGAGGCTGTGTCCCCTAGTCCTATTATCCTTTCTGAGCGGGAAGAGCCTCTCCACCTCTATCCTATCCATCCCATTCATCATCTTATACGTCTCAATGAGATCTCCCCTCATTCTTCTAAACTCTAACGAGTACAAGCCCAGTTTATTCAGCCTCTCCTCATAGAAGAATGAGGGGAGATCTCATTGAGACATATAAGATGATGAATGGGATGGATAGGATAGAGGTGGAGAGGCTCTTCCCGTTCAGAAAGGACAGTAGGACTAGGGGGCACAGCCTCAAGATAAAGGGGGGCGGTTTAGAACGGAGTTGAGGAGGAACTTCTTCACTCAAAGGGTGGTGAATCTCTGGAATTCTCTGCCCGTTGAGGTGGTGGAGGCTCCCTCGCTCAATATATTTAAGACGCGGGTTGATGGGTTTTTGATAGGCAAGGGGATTAAGGGTTATGGGGAGAGGGCGGGAATGTAGAACTGAGCCACGACAGATCAGCCATGATCTTATTGAATGGCGGGGCAGGCTCGAAGGGCTAGATGGCCTACTCCTGCTCCTATTTCTTATGTTCTTATATAGAATTTATAGCAGCACACATGGATAAGCTCAAGGTAAATATGCAGGGTCAGTATGGGTTTTTGAAAGTGAAATACTTAGCCAATTTATTGGATTTCTATGAGGAAGTAGCATGTGCTATTGATTAAGGGGAACTGGTGGATGTATTGTATTTGGATTTCCAGAAGGCATCAAAGTGCCACATCAAAGGTTATTGCAGAAAATGAAAGCTCATGTTATAAAGGGTAGCATATAGAAGATTGGCTAGCCAACAGGGAAGAGAAAGCAGACATAGGTTGATCTTTTTCAGTTGGCAAGATGTAATGAGTGTTACACCACAGGGATCAGTGCTGGAACCTCAACTGTTTACAATTTATTTACTGTAAATGACTTGCATTGACAATTGACGGGATAGTTGCCAAAAGTGCTGAGAACACAAAGATAAATTAATAAAATAAATTTGAAGAGCACATAAGAAAGCTCCAAAAACATATAGATAGGTGAAGTGAATGTTGGAGATGTTCAATTGTTATACATATTGAAGGCAGGGATAAACAGGTTTTTGGTTTCTCATGGAATCTCAGAGGTATGGAAAGCAGGTGAGAAAGTGAAACTGAAGCCATGCATTGAATGGGAGGTTGGGCTCGATTGGCCATATGATCCACTCCTGCTGTTGCAGAGTGTGGCTATACATAGAACATAGAACATAGAACACTACAGCACAAACAGGCCCTTCGGCCCACGAGTTGTGCCGATCACATCAACACCTACCAACCTACAGACCTATCTATAACCCTCAATCTCATTAAACCCCATATACTCATCCAGAAGTCTTTTAAAAGACCCCAGCGAGTTCGCCTCCACCACCACTGACGGCAGCCGATTCCATTCACTCACCACCCTCTGAGTGAAAAACTTACCCCTAACATCACTTCTGAACCTCCCTCCCCGCACCTTAAACCTGTGTCCTCTCGTAGCAACCATTTCAACCTGGGGAAATAGCCTCTGAGAGTCCACCCTATCTATTCATCTCAACATTTTGTAAACTTCTATCAGGTCGCCTCTCAACCTTCGTCTCTCCAGGGAAAAGAGTCCCAGCTCCCTCAACCTAACTTCATAAGGCATGCCTCCCAGTCCAGGCAACATCCTTGTAAATCTCCTCTGTACCCTCTCAATAGCTTCTACATCTTTCCTATAGTGAGGCGACCAGAACTGCGCACAATACTCTAAATGAGGCCTGACAAGGGTCTTATAAAGTTGCAGCATTACCTCCCGATTCCTAAACTCAATCCCTCGATTAATGAAGGCCAGTACACCATACGCCTTCTTGACCACCTCCTCCACCTGCGAGGCCGATTTAAGAGTCCTGTGGACCCGGACCCCAAGATCCTTCTGCTCTTCAACACTACTCAGACTTCTGCCCTTGATAGTGTACTCGTTCATCCCGTTGGTTCTGCCAAAATGGACGACTACACATTTATCTGCGTTGAAGTCCATCTGCCACTTCTCCGCCCAGTCCTGCATCCTATCTATGTCCTGCTGCAACTTTTGCCATCCTTCCAGACCATCCACAACACGACCAACCTTCGTGTCATCAGCGAACTTACTTACCCATCCCTCCACTTCCTCATCCAGGTCATTTATGAAAATGACAAACAACAAGGGTCCCAGAACAGATCCTTGAGGCACTCCGCTGGTGACTGACCTCCATTCAGAAAAAGCCCCATCCACAACCACTCTCTGCCTTCTGCAGGCAAGCCAGTTCTGGATCCACAAGGCCAATTTTACTTTGGAATTTAACATGTATGTCTTTGATAATCCATTTCAGTGTACCTTTGTTGTGATGTAGCCTCTTCTATCATCTTTATAATGGTTAATCTATTTGTTTATGTTGAATAGATGCTGAAATCCAGCTGTTGTTCAAAGCAATAGCCCAAAATGATTGGAAAACCCTCTTCAGCATTCTCAACAAGGAACACTTTAGTGAGTCAGAATTCAACCCAGGGGATAATGAGCCATATTTGGATGCCTTTGTGAGGAATGAGAATGGCTTCACACTTCTTCACCAGGCAGCCTGTGCAAACAGACCAGAGATGATCGAATTTCTGTGGTATCTTTCTGACTCTTGGGAGTGTCTGGTAGATTTGACCATTAAGCCTCCATGGCACCCAAAATGGCCTATTGAGATGCTTCAACAAAAACCAGTGGACAACAGATTAATGGAACACATTACTGGTAAGAATGCTATGCAGCTGGCAGAGATATTCGGTTACCAAAATGTGGTGGAAGCATTAAGTGCCAAAGTAAAGCTGCAGTCTTCTTTGTTGGACATCCATTGTGCTGTGAAGTTCAAAGACACCCAGTGGCTGAGGAACATCATCATAGAATCTGATTCTATCAAGACTATTGTCAATAACTGCGTAGAAAACACAATCACTCCACTATGGTTGGCTTGCACCAAAGGGTTTTTAGAGACTGTGAAGCTATTAATAGACCTTGGAGCAGTCACCAACACGAATTCCACAAATGAGCAAGGGCAAACTTTCCTGCACAGAGCAGTGTGCTTTGGAAATGCAGCAGTGGTTCAATATCTCATTCAGGGCAATTATCTTGGGATAGATGTCAAAGACAGGTTTGGTTGCACTCCATTGTATTACGCTTTGCACCTCAACCTTCCAAGAATGTCCAAGCTTCTCCTGATGTATGGGGCTGATTTGGATTCGCAGTGTGTTAACCCTCACACACTGATAACAGATTCAGCCAGACTGCTACTGGAACGATTGGAGTTTCAAGACCTGAAACAGCACCTGCTTGAATGTCCGCAGCTGGAAGCAGAAATAGATGATTTCCCTGCAGAATTGGGTGAAAGAATTTCTTTCATTGATGTGTCGACCAGGATCATGTCTTGGCCTTTCAGTCTTACGGGATCAGCTGCACTCTGTACCCCCTGGATGCAAGGTGCTTCCAGAAAACAGAGATCTCAGCCAAATGTTCATTATTACTTCAGTTTGCCTAACTTCTGATTGTCATTAGAAACTTCACCAAACGTAGGAACAGATATAGGTTAATTATCCTCTTAAACAATTGGATAATGTTCCATCACTCAGTCAGGTCATAGCTGACCTGAATCTAAACTTCATTTAACTGTCTCGCTTCCCCATTCCTCAATATTCTTATCTAGGAAAAATGTGGCAATCTCAGTTTTGACATTTTCAATTGACCCCAGAACAACCTTTTGGGGGCAGGAGTTTCAAACTTTTACTACCATTTGTGTGAATAATTGCTTTCTAGCATCAATCCTGAATGGCCTTGTTCTAAGGTTATTTTTCCTTGTTCTGGTTCAATAGAAAGCAGCGGCCTGCAGCTGTCTGTCAATCTGTTGAAAGGAGTTGGTTCAATACCGTAGTAAGAAGCTAATCTATGTAGTGACTCATCAGAAGGTCTATGTAAGAAACCAGTTCTTCAAACCACATGAACAGTAAAGAGCACATGCAGAGACAGGAGACTATGCCTGAGTGAGACATAGACAGTGAGGAATTGGGAATTTGGCCCACATGGAGGTTCAGTGCACAGGGCAAAAATGGTGCTTTATCTGATACCTTTATGTCAGTCTCCAGAAGCTGAATCATGAGAAGGAGCTGAGTAAGTCAAATTTACTTTATAGTCTCTAGTTTATAGCAAATAGTAGTAAAGTAATCTTCAGGAATAGCAGGACAGATTGACCATGAAGAATGCCTGTCCTATGCCATGTGAGGAGTTGTGGACACTTGTTATGATATGTCATATGGTACTTAAAGGAAACTTTGGCAAGCTACCACAACAATTTGCCATTTTACTATGAGAAGGTATGTGTATTGAAATCAGGACTCAAAAATTCCAACCCACTTTTGGAGATTTGAAATATTAAACTAAACATTTATTAACAAAATAAAAGAAAACTTAAACTTACAAGATTGTAGTTGCATGGTTAAACTAATTTTGCAAACATTTTGCCAAAAGATTTCTACTTAGACTCAAAAATAAACATCCATTTTTAGGCACTATATTTCATAGAATATAGAACATAGAACAGTACAGCACAGTACAGGCCCTTCAGCCCTCGATGTTGTACCGAGCTTTGTCTGAAACCAAGATCAAGCTATCCCACTCGCTATCTTGTGCTCCATGTGCCTATCCAATAACTGGTTGAAAGTTCCTAAAGTGTCTGACTCCACCATCACGGTAGGCAGTCCATTCCACACCCCAGCCAGTCTCTGAGTAAGGAACCTACCTTGGACATCTCTCCTATATTTCCCACCTTGAATCTTATAGTTATGTCCCCTAGTAACAGCTACATCCAACCGAGGAAATAGTCTCTGAATGTCCATTCTTTCTATCCCCACATCATCTTTTAAACCTCTATTAAGTCGCCTCTCAACCTCCTCTGCTCTAAAGGTAAAAATCCTAGTTCCCTCAATCTTTCCTCATGAGACCTACCCTCCAAACCAGGCAGCATCCTAGTAGATCTCCTCTGCACTATCTCCAATGCTTCCACATCCTTCTTATAGTGAGGTGACCAGAACTGCACACAATATTCCAAATGTGGTCTCACCAAGGTCCTGTACAGTTGCAGCATAACTCCATGGCTCTTAAACTTAAACCCGCTGTTAATAAATGCTGACACACTATAGGCCTTCTTCATGGCTCTACCACTTGAGTGGCAACCTTCAGAGGTTTGTGGATATGAACCCCAAGATCTCTCTGTTCCTCCACATTCCTCAGAACCTTGCTGTTGACCCTGTAATTCGCATTCAAATTTATCTTAGCAAAATTAATCACCATGCACTTATGCCTATTTCATCCATAAATGTTCCAGTAATGTTCCCGTAAGGCACCCACTGTTGCTACAGGGGAGGTATTTCACAGGGTTTCTCTCATCCTCTCATTTGACACTGGATCTCCAAGACTTTAAACAAAATCCTGCTTTCTAAGGCAAAAATATATTTCTCTGGGGTTTCTGAACATGGCTTACTTTGCTTCTTTCACTATTCTCTCAGCACAGCACACTGTGGGGTCTCACATGGCCACTCCTCCTAGCATAGAACCATAGAAAAGTTAAGGCCAGAACCATGCCATTCAACCCATCTTGTCATGCCAGCCCAAGGACATCTAGGTGCCTTTTCTAATCCCACCTTCTTGCACCTGGCCCTTAGTTTACAGCACTTAAGGTACAGATCCAATTTTTTTTTAAATGAGTTTAGGGTCTTTGCTTCCATCACTAATTTGGGCAGTGAATTCCAGACCCCACCACCCCTTGCATAAAAAGATTCTTCCTCATGTCTCTGCTACATCTTCTGCCATTTATCTTGAATCTATGTCACCTGGTTTGAGAATTCTGCACCAAAGGAAACAATTTTAACCTGTCCACTCTATTTCTTCCCCTTAAAATACCTCAATCAAGTCTCCCCTTGACCTTCTTTGCTCCAAATAAAATAACCCCAACCTATCCAATCTCTCCTCAAAACATTCTTGTAAACCTCCTCTGCATTCATCCCAAAGCAATAAAATTCTTCCTATAATGTGGTGACCTGAACTGCACGTAATACTTCAGTTGCGGCTTCACCAGCGTTTTATACAATTCAAACATTATATCCTCACTTTTATATTCTATACCTCTCCCAATGAAGGAGAACATTCCATATGCCTTATTTGCATCCTTGTCTACTTGAACTGCAGCCTTTATGGACCAATGTACTTGTGCACCAAGATCTCTCACTTCATTTACCCTCTTAGTATATTCTATTTTATTGTGTCTTCCATATAACTGTTTGACCTCCCCAAATGCATTACTTCATACTTCAATTACATTAAAATCCATCTGCTGCTTTACCGCTCACTCCACCAACCTATCAATATCATTTTGGAGATTATAGCTATCCTCTACACTATCCACATCCTGGCCAATCTTTGTGTCATCTGCAGATTTCCCAATTGTGCCCCCATGTTCACAGCCAAATCATTAAAATATAACAGAAACAGCAAGGGTCCTAACACCAAACCCTGTGGAACATCACTTGAAACAACTTTCCATTCGCAAGAGCATCCATCGAACATTACCTTTTGTCTCCTGTTACTGAACCAACTTTTTATCCAATTTGCCACTATACCCTGTGTCCCATGGGGTTTTAGCTTTTTAGAGCAATCTGCCATGTGGGACCTTTACCAAATGCCTTGCTAAAATTTGTGTACATATCATTCACTGTACTACTTTCATCAACACTTATCATTTTCTCAAAGAAAACAATCAAATTTGTGAGACAAGACCTTCCTTTAACAAGTCCATACCGACTATCCTTGACTAGTTCATGCCTTTCTATGTGACAGTTAATCCTATCTCTCAGAGCTGATTTTATTGATTTGAACACCACCAATGTAAGACTAATTGGCTTGTAATGGTTTGACATTTCCTTCAATCCCTTCTTAAACAATGGAATGACATTTACATTTCTCCAGTTCTCCAGTATCTCCCCTGTGCCTAATGAGGATTGGAAAACCTTCCTCAGAGTATCTGCTATCTTCTCCTTGATCTCTTTCAACAGCCTCAGAAATAATTCATCTAGTCCTGGCGATTTGCCAACTTTCAAGGATTTCAACCTTTTAGGTACTTCCTCTCTCTTTATGACTATCCCATCCAATATCGCAGTGTTCCTCCCAGACTACTATATCTGCATCACCCTTTCCTTTGTAACATGAAGACAAAAATATTCACTTAAAACCCTTCCCCCAGCCTCTGCATCGACGCACAAGTTCCCTTCTTCATCTCTGATAGGCCTCACATTTTCCTCAAATAACCTTTTACAATTCATATATTGGTAAAATACCTTTGGGTTTTCTTCAACTTTACTTGCTAATCTTTTTCCATGCCCTCTCTTTCTTTCATATCTTTTTTTCCTTTCTTACTTCATCCTTGCACTTCGTATATTTGCTTAGGCTACCTACTGTGCTTAGTTCTTTGTGCCTTTCGTACGCTTTCTTCTTCTGATTGATCTTCCCCTGTATCCCTCTGGACAATCGGGGTTTGGGGTGGGGGGGGGAAGGGTCTAGATTTGGTAGTGTCACTCTTATTTCTGGAAGAGACATGTCTACACTATACATCTAGGAGCTTGTTTTTGGTGCTTCCCACTGCTGATTTATCCTCTAGCAGTGCTGTATAGTCCACCTCAGCCAAGTCAAAAAATAAAGAACAATACAGCACAGGAACAGGCTCTTCGGCCCTCCAAGCCTGCACCGATTATGTGTTCCTAACTAGACCATCCGTTTGTATTCCTCTATTCCCAGTCTGTTCATGTGGCTATCTAGATAAGTCTTAAATGATCTTAGCATGTCTGCCTCAACCACCTTGCTTGGTAGTGCATTCCAGGCCCCTACCATCCTCTGTGTAAAAAGAAAAATGTCCCCCTCATATCTGTACTGAACCTTGCCCCCCTTACCTTGAACTTGTGGCCCCTTGTGTTTGACATTTCTAACCTGGGAAAAAGCTCCCAACTGTTCACCCTATCTCTGCCCTTCATAATTTTATAAACTTCTATTAGGTCGCCCCTCAACCTCCATATTTCCAGGGAGAACAACTCTAGTTTACTCAATCTCACCTCATAGCTAATACCCTCCTTACCAGGCAACATCCTGGTAAACCTTTTCTGCATTCTCTCCAAAGCATCCACGTCTTTCTGATAGTGTGGCAACCAGAACTGGACGCAGTATTCCAAATGTGGCCTAACCAACGTTCTATATAACTGCAACATCATATGCCAACTTTTATACTCTATTCCCCATCCAATAAAGGCAAGCATGCCATATGCTTTCTTCACCACCTTTTCCACCTGTGCTGCCATTTTTAAGGAACTGTGGATTTGCACACCCAGATCCTTCTGTGTGTTTATACTCCTGATGGCTCTGCCATTTATTGTATAGCTCCTCCCTGCATTAGATCTACCAAAATTCCATCTGCCATTTCTCTGCACAATTTTCCAGCCTATCTATATCTTGCTGTAATCTCTGACAATGTTCATCACTATCTGCAACTCCAGCAATCTTTGTGTCATTTGCAAACTTACTAATCAGACCAGCTACATCTTCTTCCAAATCACTTACATATGTCACAAACAGCGTAGGTCCCAATACAGAGCCCTGCGGAACACCACTAGTCAATCAGAAAAAGACTCCTCCACTGCTACCCTCTGTCTTCTATCCGTCAAGCCAGTTTTGTACCCATCTAGCTAGTTCACCTTTGATCCCATGAGATTTAACCTTTTACACCAGCCTGCCATGAGGGACCTTGTCAAATGCTTTACTAAAATCCATGTGGGTGCCATCCATGGCCCTTCCCTCATCAATCTTTTTGTCACCTCCTCAAAAAACTCAACCAAACTTGTGAGGCATGACCTCCCTCGTACAAAACCATGTTGTCTATTGCTGATGAGACTATTCAATTCTAAATGTGTATAGATCCTGTCTCAAAGAATCTTCTCCAACAATTTCCCTACCACAGACGTCAACCTCACTGGCCTATAATTATTGAGTTATCTTTGCTGCCCTTCTTAAATAACGGGACCTCATTTGCTGCCCTCCAATCTTGTAGAACCTCACCTGTGTCCAATGAAGAAACAAAAATTTTGTTAGAGGCCCAGCAAGTTCATTTCTTGCCTCTCTCAGTAATCTAGGACAGATGCCATCTGGCCCTGGGGATTTGTCTACCTTAATGCTTGCTTAAACACCTAACACTTCCTCCCTTGTAACTGCGATTTGTTCTGACGGATCTATACATCCCGCTGAGACACTACCAATCAACGAGTCCTTTTCCTTTGTGAATACTGATGCAAAGTATTCATTCAGGATCTCACCTACTCCCTTGGGTTTGAAGCATAATTCCCCTCCTTTGTTCTTGAGAGATCCGACTCTGTCTTTGACAACCCTCTTGTTCCTAACATATGTTTAAAATGCCTTGGGATTCTTTTTAATCCTGTCTGCCAAGGACATTTCATGACCCCTTTTTGCCCTTCTAATTCCCTGTTTGAGTTCTTTTCTACTTTCTCTGAATTCCTCCAGTGCTTCATCTGTTTTTAGCTGCCTGGACTTCATGTATGCTTCTTTTTTCTTTTTGATTAGACCCACAATTTCTCTGGTTATCCATGGCTCTCGAATCCTACTTTCCTGTCTGTCCTTCTTTTGGCACATGCCTGACTGCACTGCTATCAACTGCTGCTTAAAAGACTCCCAATGTCAGATGTGGATTTACCCTCAAACAGCCTCTCCCAATCAACAGCCA
Organism: Carcharhinus amblyrhynchos; assembly: GCF_965287045.1. Taxonomy (NCBI): domain Eukaryota; kingdom Metazoa; phylum Chordata; class Chondrichthyes; order Carcharhiniformes; family Carcharhinidae; genus Carcharhinus; species Carcharhinus amblyrhynchos. Next base: position 146,199,099 of record NC_137325.1, on the reverse strand, counting down.
CCAAATCCTGCCTAATCCAGCTGTAGTTAGCCTTCCCCCAGTTCAGCACCTTACCCATAGAATAACACTCATCCTTTTCCATGACTATCCGAAAGTTTACAGAATTGTGGTCACTGTTTGCCACATGTTCCCCCACTGAAACTTTGATGACCTGACCGGGCTCATTCCCCAGTACTAGGTCCGGTATAGCCCCCTCTCTAGTTAGACTATCAATATATTGTTCCAAAGATCCTTCCTGGACACATTTTACAAATTCCTCCTCCTCCGGACCTCCAGCCCTAAGGCACTTCTGGTCTATATGAGGGAAATTGAAGTCTCCTGCTACGATGACCCTATTTTTTCTACACCTGTCCAGAATCTCCTTACATACCCATTTCTCAACTTCCCATGAGCTGTTGGGAGACTTGTAGTACATCCCCAGCATAGTGACTGCACCCTTCCGTTCCTTCTCCTTTCTGCAAAACTTGCTTTCCCCAGTTCAAAACCTTTACTCCTGCTTTATCTCTGTCCTTTTCCATGGTATTGCTCAATTTATGAAGGCGGTGTGGTGGCATAGTTGTTTGCACTGCTGCCTAATTGTGCCAGGGTCCCGAGTTTAGTTCCAGCCTTGGGTGAGTGTCTGTGTGAAATTTGTATGTTCTTCCCATGTCTGCATGGGTTTCCTCTGCTTGCACCAGTTTCTACCAACAGTCCATTTAGCATATTACCCCTTCTTACAACTAGAATTGATTCCTTAACCATTAGTGCTACTTCCCCCTCCTTTTTTATCTCCTACTCAATTGTATCTGAAGACTCCAGTACCAGGGATATTGAGCTGCCAATTTTACCCTCCTTTATCCAGGTTCATGTTATATTAGTGACATCTTGTTGCCATGTTTCTACCTGTGCCCTTAACTTATCTACTTTGTTTGTAATACTCCTTGCATTGAAGTTTAACCCCGTCAGTTTCCCTTGCTGGACACTTTTTGCTACAACTTCCATTTGAATAACAATCCAACTTCTCATTTTTTCTTCCAAAATGAACAATCTCAGATTTTCCCACACTGAATTCTGTTTGCCACTTTTTTGTCCACTCATTTGATTTGTCAATGTCTTATCGTAAGCTATTTATATCGTCCTTAGACCCATACAGCCTTACAGACTTGAATGGGTGTGTGACCTACTTCTGTTTCTATTTCTTGTGATCTTATGCCTTCCCTCCTGCCTTTGTATCATCCACAAATTTGGCCACAGTGCACTTGTTCCGTCCTCCAAATCAACAATATATATTGTGAAGTGGCACTGGTCCGTGTGGCACTCCACTGATTACTACTCTCCAACTTGAAAAATTGGGTATTGATTCTCGCTGCTTCCTGTTAGTTAACCAATCCTCTATATATTGACTAGTTCTCCTCAGGCTGATATGTCCTGAGATAACTTGAGTAAGTTTGTCAGACCTGATGGTTCTTAATTCATACTTTGCATCTGTCTTCGCATCAAGGGGGACAGGGCAAACATTGTAGTTAAGGAGGGGGAGTGTGTCATTTTGAATGAGAGGAACACAGCGAGTGAAGAAATATTAAGGGAATTAGTATCCTTGAAAGTGGATAAACCACCAAGGCAGATGAAATGTACCCTAGGCTGTTAAAATAAGCCAAGGAGGAAATTGCGGACTGTTTGACCATCCTATTTCCAGCCCTCAATGAATACAGATGAGGTACCAGAGAATTGGAGGTCTGCTTAAAAAGGGAGCAAAAAAATGGAGCAAGTAATCATAGGCCAGTCAGTTTAAACTCAATAGTAGGAAAATTATTGAAACCTATTTTCTCGGATGGGACCAGAAAATATTCCTAGCCTATTCATTTATCTATCCAGATTCCTCTTGTTATAGAATCTGCTTCCACCACTTCCTCCGGCAGTGCGTTCCAGGCATTCACCATCCTCTGTGTGAAAACCCTTATATCCCTTTTAAACTTTCCCCTCTCACTTTCAACCTATGGCCCCGAGAAATTGATCAACTCTGGGGAAAAAGACTCTAACTATCCACTCTATCCAAGCCTGTGATAATCTTGTGAACCTCAAGTTCCCCACTCATCCTCCAACACTCCAATGAAAATAATCCAAGTTTGTTCAGCATTTCTTCATAGTCCATATCCTCCTGATCAAGCAGCACCCTGGCAAATATCTTCAGCACTCTTTCCAGTGCATCAGCACCCTTCTGGTAGTGTGGTGACCAGAATTGTACGCAATATTCCAAAGGCGGACTAACCAAAGTCTTAAACAGCTGCAACATAATTTTCCAATTCCTATACCCAATGCCCCAACCAATGAAGGCCAGCATGCCATTTGCCTTCTTGACAATCTTGTCCACCTGAGTTGCCACCTTCAGGGAACTGTGGACCTGCACGCTTAATCTCCCTGAATGCTAATATTTCTAAGGGCTCTACAATTTATGCTTTCCTTCTGTAGTAGACCTTCCAAATCACATCACTTCGTATTTGTCCGGGTTAAATTATATCTGTCATCTTTTGGCCCAGGATGTCCAGCTAATTTATATCCTGCTGTATCCCCAAACAATCCTCACACTCCGCTACGCCAGTAATTCTTGTATCATATAAGAACATAAGAAATAGGAGCAGGCCCTTCAAGCCTGCCCCGCCATTCAATAAGGTCATGGCTGATCTGAAGTGGATCAGTTCCACTTTCCAGCTTTCTCCCCATAACCTTTAATTCCCCTGTCTATCAGAAACCTATCCACCCATGACTTAAATATATTCAGCGAGATAGCCTCCACCACTTCAACGGGCCGAGAATTCCAGAGATTCACCACCCTTTGAGTGAAGAAGTTCCTCCTCAACTCTGATCTAAATTGCCCCCCATCTGAAAATTTACTAATCAGATCACCTACATTTTCCTTCAAATCATTTATATATTACCAACAACAGAGACCCCAGCACTGATCATTATGGAACACAGCTTGTCATGGACCTCCAGTTAGAAAAGTACCCTTCCACTGCTACTGTCTGCTTTTGATGCCCAAAATGTGGAGATGCCAGCATTGGACTGGGGTAAGCACAGTAAGAAGCACAGGTTAAAGTCCAACAGGTTTATTTGGCAGCACAAGCTTTCGGAGGGCTGCTCCTTATCAGGTAAGTGAGGACTTGTGTTCACAAACAGCGCATATACAGACACAAACTCAATTTACAAGATAATGGTTGGAATGTGAGTCTTCACAGATAATAAAGTCTTAAAGGTACAGACAATGGGAATGGAGAGAAGGCCAAGCACAAGTTAAAGAGATGTGTATTGTCTCCAGGCAGAACAGTTTGTGAGATAGCCAAGTTCTGCGTTCATGAGGATGGCCTCAGCTGGGATCTTGGGTTCATGTCACACGATTTGTAATGCCCACGACTCGCCTGGGCTTACAAAATCTCACTAATTGCCTCAGCAATTTCTTCTCTCACCTCTCAGTATTCTGGAATAGACCCTATCTGGTCCTAATGACTTGTCCACCTTAATGTTTTTCAAAACCTCCAATACTTCAACCCTTTTTATATCAACACAGTCTAGAATGTCACTACCCTCCTTTCTACACTCACCATCCACCACATCCTTCTCCTTTGTGAATACTGATGCAAAGTATTCATAAAGACCTCACCCACCTTTGGCTCCACACAAAGTCCCTCCACTGTCCTTGAGTAGACCTACCCTTTCCTTAGCTACCCTCTTCCTCCTTATGTATACACACAAAAAAAGCCTTGGGATTCTCCTTTATCCTGCCTACCAAGGACTTTTCATGGCTACTTTTTGCCCTCCTAAGAACCTATTTGAGCTGTAAAAATTGGGTCAGTGGCAGGAAACAAAGAGTAATTGCTGATGGAGTGGATGAAAGGCTGCTTGTATTGGAGTTCTGCGGGGTCCTGTACTAGATCCCTTGCTATCCACCTTGCCTTAAAACTATTCACAGCTTCTGCTTCCACAAGATTTACAGGAAGAGAGTTCCAAGGACTCGCAATCCTCTGAAAAATTTCACCTCAACTCTGAACTGCCAACAGGAACAGTTTCTCACTATCTATTCTGTCCACCCCACTCATCATTTTCAGCACATATTAAATCTCGTATCATTCTTTTATTCTTTAACTAGAACTGCCCAGCTTCTCTAATCTATCCATATAACTGAAGTTCTTCATCCAGAAACTATTTTTGTAAATATTTTCTGCACTGTCTCTAATCCTTTCACATTCTTTCTAAAGTGCTGTGTTCAGAACTGGGCACAATACTCCATTTGAAGCCATGGTGGCATGGTGGTTAGCACTGCTGCCTCACAACATCAGGAACCTAAGTTTCATTCTGGCCTTGGGTGACTGTGTGGAGTTTGCACGTTCTCCCCACGTCTGCGAGTGTTTTCTCTGGGTGCTCCGGTTTCCTCCCACAGTCCAAAGGTGTACAGTTTAGTTGGATTGGCCGTGCCAAATTGCCCTCAGTGTCCAAAGATGTGTAAGTTATGTGGATTGACCATAGTAAATCGTCCCTTAGCATCCCAAGATGTGTACGTTAAATGGATTAGCCATGGTGAATATGCATGAATGGTGTGGGGGAGAGGGCCTGTGTAAGATATTCTGTCAGAGAATCAATGGAGATCTGATGGGCCACATGGCCTCTCCTTCCACTGCCGATTTTATGAATCTATGAAGTGTTTTATTAAGGTTTATTATAACTTTTTTATTTTTGTGCTTTATGCCTCTATTTATTTATTTTTTATTAATTTACTGGATGTAGGTGGACATCACCAGCTAACTAGGAGTTCTGTTCACAAACGGGGTATATAAAGACACAAACTCAATTTACAAAATAATGGTTGGAATGTTATTATTTTGTAAATTGAGATTGTGTCTTTATATGCCCTGTTTGTGAATAGAACTCCCACTTACTTGATGCAGGAGCAGCGCTCCGAAAACTAGTGACTTTTGCTACCAAATAAACCTGTTGAACTTTAACCTGATATTGTGAGACTTCTTACTGTGTTTACCCCAGTCCAACGCTGGCATCTCCACACCATGATCACCACCTAGGCCAGCATTTATTACTAATTCTTTGTTGCCCTTCAGAAAGTGGTGATTTGCCTTTTAGAACCACTGCTGTCTGTGGTGTAGGTACACCCATGTTTCTGTTAGCGAGGAAATTTTAGGATTTTGACCCAGTGACAGTGAAGGAACGACAATATATTTCCAAGTCAGGATGGTGAGTGACTTGGGGGGGGCACTTCCAGATGGTGCTGTTCCCAGGTATCTGCTGCCTTTGTACCCCTAGATGGTGGTGGCTGTGGGTTTGGAAGGTGCTGCCTAAGGAATTTTAGTCAAGTCTAGGACTCTGTATGTTTAATTTACTGCTTTCTCAGCTTTCTTTTTTTGATCTATATTAATGATCTCAACCTGCCTGCCGCCTTCAGCGATACATACTACTATGGAGAGGAGAGGAGTTAATTTAAACAGCACTAATTTATCCTCTCACCACCCATCTGTAAACAGAAAGGTGCTTTTGATTTGCTTCATTCATCCTTTAGATCACACCAATCCCTCAGTTTTGATGTGATCCAATTTTTTATTAACGACCTCACAGTAAACTTGTGATAGAATGAACTCAAAGCGTTAGTTTATTTCCACACGCTCAAAAAAAAGGAGGGTTTGCAACATTACTCCCTTTGTAATCATACAGTAAAAGAGGGATAGAGAAAAGAAGGATTTACAGTACAGAGATCAAACACAAACATCAAAAATCTGTCCGCTTCTGCATTGTTGGGACAGAAAGTGCTGGAAAATTTCAGCAGATCTGACAGCATCTGTGGAGAGAGAATAGATCCAAAGTTTCGAGTCTGGATGATCCTTCGGACAAAGGGTCATCCAGACTCAAAACGTTGGCTCTATTCTGTCTCGGTGTGGAGATGGTGGCATTGGACTGGGGTAAACACAGTAAGGAGTCTCACAACATCAGGTTAAAGTCCAACAGGTTTATTTGGTAGCTCAAGCCACTAGCTTTCGAAGCGCTGCTCCTTCATCAGGTGAATGGGATTTCAGTTCACAAATTCTGTCTCCACAGATGCTGTCAGACCTGCTGCGATTTTCTAGCATTTTCTGGTTTAATTTCAAATTCCAGCATCCACAGCATTTTTCTTGTATCTGCTAGAGACCATTATAAAGATTTACTAGAAGAGCACTTGTAAAACATTGGCAAGATCAGACAGAGTCAGCAATTCTTTGAGGTTGTAACTAATATTGTGGATGAGGGAGAGCCAGTGGATGTGGTTTACTTGGACTTCTAGAAGGCTTTCAGTAAGGTTCCACATTACCGCACAAAATTAAAGCACAAGGCATATATTGAGTAATATATTGAGATGGATAGAAAACTGGTTAAGATAGAAATAAATGGGTCTTTTTCCAAGTGACAGGCAGTGATTAGTGGGGTACTGCAGGGATCAGTGCCAGGACTCCAGCTATTCACAGTGTATATTATTGAGTTAGATGGGGCAGCCAAAGGGTGGTGAACCTATGGGACTCATTGCACAGAAGGCTGTGGAGGCCAGGCCATTGAGAGTATTGCTGCCTCACAGTGCAAGGAACCCGGGTTCAATTCTGGCCTTGGATTACTCTCTGTGTGCAGTTTGCACATTCTCCACATAACTTTGTGGGTTTCCTCTGGGTGCTCCTGTTTCCTCTCAGAATCCAACAATTTGTAGTCTAGGTTGCTTGGCCAAGGTAAATTGACCCTTAGTGTCCTAAGATGTGTATGTTAGGAGTAAATATAAAAGTCCTTGCACCCCAGTTGCTGAAAGTAAGCATGCCGATGCAGTAGGTGGGGAAGAAGGCAAATGATATGTTCACCCCTATAGAGCAAGGATTCATAGAACATAAAACACTACAGCGCAGTACAGGCCCTTCGGCCCTCGATGTTGCGCCGAGCAGTGGAACGAATCTAATGACCCTCTAACCTAAACTATCCCAATGTTATCCATACACCTATCCACTGACCATATGAACGCCCTTAAAGTTGGCAAGTCCACAACTGCTGCAGGCAGGGCATTCCACGCCCTTACTACCCTCTGAGTAAAGAATGTCATTAGGGAAGTCTTGCTGCAGTCATATAGGGCCTTAATGAGACCACACCTGAAACATTGGGGCAATTCTCCCAAAACTGTTCTAAGTGCTGAATTCACGGGAAAAATGGTGTAAATCACGAGTGTGTTTTCAGTGGGAGCTCAGACTTGAATCTCCCACACTCTGTGCAATGCAGAGGTCACAATGAGGGGATGTGGGGCCTATTCATGCCAGAATTTGACAGTTCTGGGCTTCTGTGTATGCAAAGTGGCCCCAAATTGTCAGTCTCCTTTTTACCTCCCTGGGTGTGGTGCTGCCTCTCCAACCCCCATGGCCTGATTGCAGCCCCCACCACCATTCCTGGGCCAACCCTGATCCCCCCTCCCCTCACAGAGCACCCTGATCTCCAGCCACCCCCCTCCCCCCCAGTAATATGATCTCCCATCCCCCCTTCCACCCCAGAAGACCCTCCCCCCAAAGAGGCAGACCCCCCTTCCCCCGGCAGACCACTCTTCCCTAGCCCACCCCGATCACCAGCCTTCCTGACCTGCCCTGACCGATCCTGTCTGCAGAATGGCAACAGGACACTTCCACCCCTACTGATTGCCCTTATGCCCTGCCCCCAGCTGCTCCCGCCTCTTGGCACTGCCCCAAAGGCCCCACCTCCTTGGCACGGCCCGCCTAGGTCCTGCCCTTTGGCACTGCCCCATGTCTGGTGGGCAGTGCCAAAATGCCCCCAGTGAATCGGCACTTTGCCTCTTGGGTGGTGCCAAGGGCACATGCTGGTACTGCCAGGTGCCCATGTCCAGGGGGCACCACCACCCTACTGCCCAATCCCCAGGGGGGTCCCAGCAGGGTCTCTAGTTCCCTGAAAGTGGGGAGCTACTCTAAACCCCACTGGATGAATTTGTACTTGCGCGGTGGGAGATGCTATCGGGCCTGGAGAATTCAGTCCCAGGTCCAGTAATCACATTTAAACATTTTGAGAATGTTGGATAATATTGTGAACCTTGTTAAAGGAAAAAAAGGAAACATTTGTCAAGGCTAGGATGCTGGGAACACACGAAGCAAGTGTGGAATACAAGGAAAGTAGAAAAAAGCTTAAGCAAGGAAGAAGGAGGGCTAACAGGAGTCACGAAAAATCATTAGCCAGCAGTATTAAGGAAAATCCCAAGGCTTTTTTTACATATATAAAGAGCAAGAAGGTAACCAGGAAGAAGGTGGGCCCACTCAAGGACAGGGACTTCCAAAGGGAAGTGTGTGTAGAAAGGTTGAATCATGTTGAGATAAAAAAGGTCTGGAGGTTTCTGAGAAACATGAAGGTAGACAAGTCCCCAGTGCCTGATGGGATATACCCCAGAATATTGAGAGAGACAAGGGAGGAAATTGCTGGGGCCTTGAGAGAAATGTTTGTATCCTCACTGGCTGCAGGGGAGGTCCCGGAGGATTGGAGAATAGCCAATGTTGTTCCTTTGTTTAAGAAGGGTAGCAAGAATAATCCAGCTAATTACAGGTCGGTGAGCCTTACGTCAATGATAGGGCAATAATTGGAGTGGATTCTTCGAGTCAGAATTTACTCCCATTTGGAAATAAGTGTTTGTATTAGCGAGAGGCAACATGGTTTTGTGAAGTGGAGGTCATGTCTCACTAACTTGATCGCGTTTTTCGAGGGAAGTGAAGAAGATGATCGATGAGGGTAGGGCAGTGGAAGTTGTCTACTTGGACTACTTGGTCTTTGATGAGGTCCTTCATGGCAGACTGGTGCAAAAGGTGAAGTCACATGGGACCAGAGGTGAGCTGGCAAGGTGGATACAGAACTGGCTTGGCCATAGAAAACAGAGTAGCAGTGGAAGGCTGCATTTCTGAATGGAGGGCTGTGACAAGTGGCGTTCCCCAGTGATCAGTGCTGGGACCTTTACTGTTTGTAATATATATAAATGATTTGGAGGAAAATGCAATTGGTTTGATTAGTAAGTTTACAAAGGTTAGTGATTTGTGGATAGCGATGAGGACCATCTGAGGATACAGCAGGATATAGATCAGTTGGAGACTTGGCGGAGAAATGGTAGGTCGAGTTTAATCTGGACAAATGTGAGGTAATGCACTTTGGAAGGCCTAGTAAAGATTGGAAATAAAAAGTAAATGGGAGAACCCTTAAGAGTATTGATAGGCAGAGGGATCTGGGTGTACAGGTACACAGGTCACTGAAAGTGGCAATGCAGGTGGAGAAGGTAGTCAAGAAGGCATGCGGCATGCTTGCCTTCATCGACTAGGATATTCAGTTTAAAAATTAGCAAGTCATGTTGTAGCTTTATAGAACCTTAGTTAGGCTGCACTTGGAATATAGTGTTCAATTCTGGTCACCACACTACCAGAAGGATGTGGAAGCTTTGGAGAGGGTACAGAAAAGATTTACCGGGATGTTGCCTGATATGGAGGGCATTAGCTATGAGGAGAGGTTGGAGAAACTTGGTTTGTTCTCGCTGGAACTATGGAGGTTGAGGGGCAACCTGACAGACGTCTACAGGATTATGAGAGGCATGGATAGAGTAGGTAGTTGGAAGCTTTTTCCCAGGATGGAAAAGTCGATTACTAGGGGGCACAGGTTTAAGGTGCGAGAGGCAAAATTTAAAGACATACAAGGCAAGTTTTTTTACATAGAAGGTGGTGGGTGCCTGGAGCTCGCTGCTGGAGGAGGTAGTGGAAGCAGATATAATAATGAGTTTTAAGGGGCACCTTGACAAGTACACGAATAGGATGGGAATAGAGAGATATGGTTCCCAGAAGGGTAGGGGGTTTTAGTTCAGTCGGGCAACATGGTGGGTGCAGGCTTGGAGGGCCAAAGGGCCTATTCCTGTGCTATAATTTTCTTTGTCCTTCGTTCTTTGTTCTAAATGACATTAAAAATAAATTAAAATTACTTAAGTACTGATCCCGCCTGTTTTCTGCATGGTCCCGACCACACTGGAGTTCCGTTGCTGGGAGATGCACATGCATTGGGAAGGCGTGTAAGTAATCCTGTGAATCAGTGGGCGCGTGAATCTCCTGGCCCGACTTGCCAAAAAATTAGCAGATCGGAATGGGAGAGAATTGCCTCCATAGTATGTAGCTTTGGTCTCCTTATCTGAGAAAGGATGTTCTTGCTATGGAAGGAGTGCAAAAGGTTTACAAGACTGATTCCTGGGATGGCAGGACTGATTCACGAGGGGAGATTAAGTTGATCAGGGTTATGTTCACTGGAGTTTAGCAGGGTGAGGGAGATCTTATAGAAACTTATAAAATTCGAACAAGTTTAAACAGAGTAGATGCAGGAAGGATGTTCCCGATGGTGGGGTAGTCCAGAACCAGGGTCACAATGTGACGATACAGGGAGACCATTTAGGACTGAGATGAGGAGAAATGTCTTCACCCAGAGAGTGGTAAACCTGTTTAATTCTCTAACACAGAAAGCTGTTGAAACCAAAACTTTGTATGTTCTCAAGAAAAGTTAGAATTAGCTCTTGGGGCTAAAGGAATCAAACAATATCATAGAATCTCTACATTGCAGAAGGAGGCCATTTGGTCCATTGAGTCTGCACCAACCACAATCCCACCCAGGCACTATTCCGGTAACCCCATGTATTTACCCTGCCAATCCCCCTGACACTAGGGTCAATTTAGCAATGCCAATCTACCTAACCTGCACATCTTGGACTGCGGGAGGAAACCAGAGCACCAGGAAGAAACTCACACAAACACTGGGAGAACATGCAAATTTTACACAGACAGTGACCCAAGGCTGGAATTGAACCTAGGTCCCTGGCTCTGTGAGTTAGCAGTGATAACAAATGTGCCATGGTGCTGCACCATGCTAAGCTAGATTATCAGCCATTATTATAATAAATGTGGAACAGGCTCAAAGGGCTAAATGGCCTACTCCTGCTCCTAATTTCTATGTTTCTATGAATAAAATTCAATGACCCAGTCTCCACTGCTTCCTGGAGAAAAGAATTCCACATATTTGATAACTTTGAGAGAAAAAAAAACTCCTTGCCTTTGTCTTAAAGGGAAGCCTTTTATTCTTAAACTTTTAGAAACAATGAACAAGATTCCTCAGCCTCCCAGCTGCGTACTTCCCACTGGCAGGAGATGGCGTGTTGTTTCCTGGTCCAGTTTGAATATTTGAAGATAGCAATGAGCAGATCTCTATAGATTTTACAAAAACAATATACAAGCTAAACTCTTAAACCCCTGGATTCTCTGGTGTTGACACTGTCAATGGGAATTCCCATTGATGTCAATCTATGCTGGCTGGAAACCCATGGGCGGGGTTGCGCTGCTGGCGGGACCAAAGAATCTCCCCAGCATGAATGGAGGGAGAATTCCAGCCCATAATTCGGAACAAAATTAACAGCCACTTGGAGAAATGTGGATTAATTAAGGAAAGCCAACATAGAGTTCTTAAGGGCGAAATATGATTAACTAACTTGGTTGGGTTTTGATGAGGTAACGGAATGTTGAAGAGGATGTGAGGGGTCTAAGATATCAATATCTTGTATATTGTTTTTATAAAATCTATAGAGATCTACTCATTGCTATCTCCAAAATATTAAGTCTGGACCAAGACCTTAAAAAGGCTGAATCTATGTCTCTCTGTGACCATTGAACAAAAGGAACTAGCTGGCAGTATTGGAGAAACTTGCACCTCATTATCTCTGAAGAGCCACTAATGACATATTGTGGGCTGGACAGCTATAAAATAGTCATCTGCATGCCATAATCCAGACTGGCTAACTGGAGTCTACTGCTAGGACACAAGGCCATGCAACCTTCCTTTCAATTCTTGATGGTTGAGATATGTAACAATCTTGGGGACCCTGAGGAGGGTTACATACCCTTTATCAACGACAGTGTGAAGAAATGGGAGTCTAATTTGTTGCACCAGTAATATTGCCTGCTAGAACTGCTTCTGTTTACCACCATACAAGCAGCCTCACAGGAAAGGAACTCTGCCAAGATTGGACATTTGGCCACATCTATACTGCTTTTACTGGAAATTATGTACTATTGTTTACAAGAGTAAATCATCCCAGCGTGCCTATCTCATCATGTGAAGTTAACAGCTCTGGAAAAGTGAATTGGTTTTCAACTCTCAGATCTCTAAGAAGGAATACCTAATTGGACTTTGATTCTGAACTCTGGAACCCATGTAAAACAATATTTAATTTCTTTCTAGTCTACACAATGTAAATCTTTCTTTTTTCTATGTTTTTTTAACTGTATAAATTCAAAAGAGGCAATAGATTCATAGAATCCTACAGTGCAGAAGAAGCCATTCGGCCCATCATGTCTACACCAACCACAATCTCACCCACACCCTATCCCTATGTATTTACCCTACTTAGTCCACCTGACACTAAGGGGCAATTTAGCACGGTCAATCCACCTAACCTGCAATGTTGCAACTTTGCTCTCATGTTTTGAATGCACACAAATAAATTAATCCTTTGAATTCATCCTGTCTCGAGGTTGCTGCAGAATTATTAATCAAAAATTGGATCCACCAAAACTTAGGAGTTGGGAAATATGCTGCCGCTTTTTAAATTTTTTAGCGCAGTGAGCCAAGAGATTTAGGCGGCACCCGATCCGTGGGATCCACGCTGGGCATCCAACCCTGACTGCATCTCCCAGTGTCGGATTTCCTGCACTGTCAGCTTTGCACCAGAAATAGCTGCATAATGCATGCCCATAATAATTTAAATAGATTTTAAGTGCAATTAGCGGGCCTGGGACTGAACCCCCCCCCCCCCCTCCCCCGGCCAGGAGTGTTTCACTCGAGCGGGGTTTACAGTAGCTTCCCACTTTCTGGTAGCTGGCAGCCTGACCCCACTGGAATGAAGAGGCAGCAACTGGGGCCCCCTGAAGATTCGGCAGTAGGGTGGAGGGTTCACTGGACATTGGCACCCTGGCAGTGCCAGCCTGGGACCTGTGGCACTACCTAAGGTGCAAAGTACCAATGCCCGGGGGCTCCTTGGCACCAGCCATTGGGCATGGAGCAGCACCAAGTGACCAGACCTAGGGGGCAGGACCTACAGGACAGGGCCTGATGTGGCCGAGGCCTGGTGGTGCTACCGGTGGGGATGGGGGAATTCTGCTGCTACCCTGCAGTCGGGACTGGTGGGGGAAGGAAGGAGGTTGGTGATTGAGGCTGGCCTTTGGGGTTGTGGGAAGGGGGCAGGTCAGGCGAATGGGGCTGCGAAGTTGAGGGGCGGTCGGCATTGTCAATGGCGGGGGATGTTGGAAGTCAATTGATGGGGGGAATGCTGGAGATCAGAGCAGACTGGGGTGCGGGGGTGGGGGAGGTTCGGGGCTGGCCTGGGAATGGTCAAAAGACCAACGATTGGGCCATGGGGAGGTGGAGGGTCGTCATTGCCAGGATTGCAAGACTGGCCAAACATTGAGCTGGCCAGCAATCAGGAGGCTGGCAGACAAGAACCATTGCACATGTGCCAATCTTGGCACCGACAGATCAGCACATGCGCAGTCGTCGCTCAGCGTTATGCTGCCGACCTCTCCAGCGGAAATAGGCCCCGCCCAGTGAAATTTAATGATACACACCCTGGTGACCTCTGCAGTGCATAGGGTGTGGGAGATTCTTCTCTAAACTCCCACTGAATAAAAACAGCTTGAATTACCCCAGTTTTCACACAAATTTAACATCTGGAATTTGTTTGGGACAATTTTGGCCATCTTTTCTGCTAAACTCCTTTCCCAATCCACCGCAGCCAACTCTGCCCTTATTCCTTTGTAATTACCCTTATTTAAGTTTAGCACAGTTATCTCTGACCTAAGTTTCCAATTCTCAAACTGAATGCTAAATTCTACCATGTTATGGTCACTATTTCCTTGGGGATCTTTTACACTGAGATTGTTTGTCTGCCTCATTATTCATTACTGGATCTGAAATAGCTAATCCCATGTTGGATCCAAACATATTGTTCTAGGAGAACCGTCCTTAGTACACGCTATGAATTCTTCTGCATGCCTACTTCTGCCAATTTGATTTTCCCAATCCATATGAAGATTAAAATCACGCATGATCAATGTACTGCCTCTTTTACATGCCCTCATTATTTCATCATTTATTCTCCACTGCAGGATCGCCACTTAAATGCGTACTGACAACTTTAATGAATGTCTTTCCTCTTGTTATTCGTTATCTCCACCCATGTGAATTCTAACATTTTCTGATCTAAGATCATTTTTTGCTATTGCACTTATTCCATCTTATATTAACAAAACTACCCCACCATCCTTTCCTTCCTGCCTGTCCTTACGAAAGGTCACACACCCCTGAGTATTAAGTTCCCAGATTTAATCTTATAACCATGTCTTTGTAATGGTTATGGGTTAGGATTGTTTTCGTTGGAGTTCAGATGAATAAGGGTGGGATCTCATAGAGACTTATAAAATTCTAACAAGACTAGACAGGGTAGATGCAGGGAGGACGTTCCCGATGGTGGGGTAGTCCAAAACCAGGGGTCACAGTCTGAAGATTCAGGGTAGATCGTTTAGGACGGAGGTGAGGAGACATTTCTTCACCCAAAGAGTGGTGAGCCTATGGAATTCATTACCACAGGAAATAGTTGATGCCAAAACATTGAATGTATTCAAAAGGTGGCTGGATATAGCACTTGGGGCAAATGGAATCAAAGGTTATGGAGAGAAAGCAGGATTAGGCTATTAAGTTGGATGATCAGCCATGACCGTAATAATTGGCGGAGCAGGCTCGAAGGGCCAAATAGCCTCCTCCTGCTCCTATATTCTATGTTTCTATAAGATTGGACCCACTAACCTCAATTTGTGCCGTTAATTCATTTATTATGTGCTGAATACGAAGTGCATTTAAGTAAAGTGCCATTAACTTTGCTGTTTTACTATTTTATCCCCTTTGACCCAATTTGTGATTGTTGTTTTATGTTTGTATACTCTGTTTCTTCCTGTCACACTCTGGGTATCACTACCTAAATAGCTGCCTTGCAAAGCTGCCATATCCTTTTGCTTTGTAAGCTCCTCTCCGGAAGTTGAAGACCCTAACTTTGAGGAACAATGCTTTGATGTGGCTGGTGATTAAACAAGACCGCACCTGTACAGAGGTGCAAAAGTGAGAACACTTAATACATCCAGCCATGGCGCAAGCTTCACGTGAGTTTACTTTCTTCTGTCACTCTGCCCCTATCATGCTTTAATACCATCTTGCTTTCCTTGCAGGTCAATTAGTCAACCAACCCAGACCATCCTCGTGCCCTCTGTAGACCACAGCTCTGACAGCTTGGTGATGAGCATTGAAGGGCATCACAGCTGTCACCCGCACTCTCCACCAGCACAGATACGCACACCTCGGTGGGAATAACTAGTAGGCAAGCTTCTGGAGAACACCTCATAGCTGAATGTCCACAGCAGGAAGAGGCAGGAGTGTCCCAGCGACCTACATTCTGAGAGATGTCAAAGCCCAGGACTCTGCTCAGCTCCGATCAGATGATGTGCCCCTTGGCTTGTTTGTCCCACAGGTGCTGGAGTTACAAAGGCAGAATCGGGAAAATCAAGAAGCAATGTCAGCATCCATCCTCCAGTTGCAAGACCAACTGGAGGAGTCCACCATTTTCTGTCTGAGGAAATAGAACTTAGAACATTACAGCGCAGTACAGGCCCTTCAGCCCTCGATGTTGCGCCGACCAGTGGAACCAATCTAATGACCCTCTAACCTAAACTATTCCAATGTTATCCATGTGCCTATCCACTTGAATGCCCTTAAAGTTGGCAAGTCCACAACTGCTGCAGGGAGGGCATTCCACGCCCTTACTACCCTCTGAGTAAAGAACCTACCTCTGACATCTGTCCTATAGTTACCACCCGTTAATTTAAAGCTATGTCCCCTCGTGTTAGCCATCACCATCTGAGGAAAAAGGCTCTCACTGTCCACTCTATCCAATCCTTTGATCACCTTGTATGTCTCAATTAGGTCACCTCGTAACCTTCTCTCTAATGAAAATAACCTCAAGTCCCTCAGCCTTTCCTCATAAGACCTTCCCACCATACCAGGTAACATCCTGGTAAACTTCCTCTGCACCCTTTCCAATGCCTCCACATCTTTCTTATAATGCGGCGACCAGAACTGTACGCAATACTCCAAGTGCGGCCGCACCAGAGTTTTGTACAGTTGTAACATGACCTCACGGCTCCAAAATTCAATCCCTCTACCAATAAAAGCTAACACACCGTACGCCTTCTTAACAACCTTATCAACCTGGGTGCCAACTTTCAGGGAGCTATGCACATGTACCCCAAGATCTCTCTGCTCGTCAACACTACTAAGAATCCTTCCATTAGCCCTATATTCTGTACTCCTGTTACTCTTACCAAAGTGAATCACCTCACTCTTTTCCATATTAAACTCCATTTGCCACCTCTCAGCCCAGCTCTGCAGCTTATCTATGTCCCCCCGCAAACTGTAACATTCATCCTCTCCACATCCACTCTTACAGTATCCTGTAAGTTTCAATAAGATCCCCCCTCATCCTTCTAAACTCCAACAAGAACAGACCCAAAGTCCTCAACCTTTCCTCATATGACAAGCTCTTCATTCCAAGCATCATTCTTGTGAATCTCTTTGGACCCTTTCCAAGACCAGCACATCCTTCCTTAGATACAGGGCCTGAAACTGCTCACAGTGTTCCAAGTGGGATCTAACCAGAGCCTTACACAGTCTCAGAAGTACATTCCTGCTCTTGTACTCTTGCCCTCTTGTCATGAATGCTAACATTGCATTTGCCATCCTAACTGCCGACTGAACCTACATGTTAATCTTAAAAGAATCTTGAAATTCATGTCAAGACTACAATTCACATCAGCTTCATCCTTAGATTTCAACCTCCTTCCCCCAGGGTTTGCAGATCAAAGGAGCTTCCCACATTGAGCAGCCTCTCACCCACCCATGATTACATCCCCAATAGCCTGGTCTCCAGGACCAGTGGCATTTGACATCCACAGAACTCATGACCTGAGGCTGCATTTTGGAGTCTGAGGTGACAGTTCATTTTGAATGTACTCACCTTCCCCACTGTTTGATGACCCATTTGCCATCATGAGCTCATCACCATCGTATGTCAGAGTCCCCCCTGTTTTGCAATGGTACTTTCAAAGAACATCTCATTACAATACAAAAGGGTGGCACACAACTAAGTCTTGGTTGCTTTCAGGTCTTCCTTTGCCCTCCTTCTGGGTTCTTTCATTGCCCCCCAGTCTGGAGTATTTCCTTTCCCATCTTAGGAGATAGAACATAGAACACTACAGCACAAACAGGCCCTTCGGCCCACAAGTTGCGCCGATCACATCTATACCTACCAAGCCATAGAACTATCTGTAACTTCCAATGCCATTAGATCCCAACTGTCCTCCAGGAGTCTTTTTCTCCCCTCCTTTTTTAGTTCATCAGTGTCCTCCTTAGGGGCCTTCTAGTGCTCCCTCTCCTGGATTATCCAGTGGTGCCTTCTTCCAAGTTTTCAGTGCTCCACTCGCTCTGGGTTTTCTCAGCACCCCCTTCTTAGTCTTTTACTATTTACTCCGTGTCTGGTCTTGCCTCTTTCTTGAGGGTTTCTTACTTCCCCTGTGCTCCAGTGTTGCCTCTTCCTTGAGGTCTTAATTTCCTCTGCTAAGGTTTTACATTGCTCACAGCCCCCCTTTTGAGAGCTGCCCTCTATCTGTTTTTTGCCCCTGATTTTCCTTTTCTTTGTCCTTTGTTCCTTGTTGTGGTTGTTGTATTAAATGTTGTACAACTTTAAATGCAATATCGCTTTAAGACTGTCAAGTTTTTTTTGACTGCCGACAGCTGTGGGTTTTCTCTCAGTGCCTTTCCCATGTTTTTGGAGTGTTAGTGCGAAACCACAGCTCTTCCTTTTTGGACCCTATTTTAGACTGTTAACATTTTGTTCTGTTAAAAAACCTCCACAATTATTTCTATGATTCTCTTATTTTTTTTTAGCTGGGTGGAGAGTCCATTTTTCTCTCCTCATTCTGATATTGATCTTTTTGACAGTTTCAATTTCAGCTCCAGAACTGTCCAGTCAGGACAATTATCTTCTTTTAAAATCTTATTAATTTTTTTTTTCCTTTTCAGCAAGTAAAGGACTTTGTTTGTTCCAGACTTCAAATCTTGACTGCCTGCAGTTCCCCAACGCAGAGATTGCTAGCCGGACTCCCCTGCAGGCTTATATTCAGATTAGGAGACCTTTTGATTTGATTTATTATTGTCACATGTATTAACATACAGCGAAAAGTATTGTTTCTTGCACGCTATATAGACAAAGCATACCGTTCATAGAGAAGGAAATGAGAGAGTGCAGAATGTAGTGTAACAGTCATAGCTAGAGTGTAGAGAAAGATCAATTTAATGCAAGGTAAGTCCATTCAAAAGTTTGACAGCAGCAGGGAAGAAGCTGTTCTTGAGTTGGTTTGTATGTGACCTCAGACTTTTGTATCTTTTTCCTGAAGGAAGAAGAAAAATTGTCCAAGGTGTGTGGGGTCCTTAATTATGCTAGCTGCTTTGCTGATGCAGTGGAAAGTGTAGACAGAGTCAATGCATGGGAGGCTGGTTTGCATGATGGATTGGGCTGCATTTACAACCTTTTGTAGTTCCTTGCAGTCTTGGGCAGAGCAGGAGTCATTCCAAGCTGTGATACAACCAGGAAGAATGCTTTCCATGGTGCATCTGTGAAAGTTGATGAGAGTCATAGCTGATATGCCAAATTTCCTTAGTCCTCTGAGAAGGTAGAGGCATTGTTGGGCTTTCTTAACTATAGTATCGGCATGGGGGGAATGGACAGGTTGTTGGTGATCTGGACGCCTAAAAACTGAAGCTCTCGATTCTTTCTACTTCGTCCCCATTGATGTCGACAGGGGCATGTTCTCCTTTACGCTTCCTGAAGTCGATGACAAACTCCTTCGTTTTGTTGACATTGAAGGAGTGATTATTTCTGCTGCACCAGTTCACCAGATTCTCTATTTCATTCCTGCATTCTGTCTCATTTTTGTTTGAGATCCAACCCACTACGGTGGTGTCGTCAGCAAAGTTGAAAATCGAATTGGAGGGGAATTTGGCCTCGTAGTCTTAGACCTGGAATCTAAGCCTCTTCATTTTCTTGCACTTCTGGGACAAGTTCTGCAGTTCCCTGTGTTTTTTTCTTTTTTTTTATTTCTAAACACTGCTGTTTCTTTTGCTTTTCTCTCTTACATAATTAAACTGTAGCAACTCCTGTCTTTTTCTCTTTATCTCAAGTTTTACTTCTCTTGTAAAGGCTAATCTCTTTTCATTTTAATTTTCTATATCTTTCCAAAACTCTTGACTCACCAGCCACATCTGGTTCATTACTTCGCCTGGCACTACTTTCACAATTCTCTCTTGAGTTTATTCAGTCAAAAACAGGCGCTCAGGTGAGTATCCCTTTTTTCAATTAAACCAGATGTTCACAGATAAACTTTTTACCTGTGCCACCAAACTTTTTCCACCTTGTCACCAAATGTAATGGCACTTTTGCCATCATCAAGAAACTTCAGACTTCATTAGGAATAAAAGGTATTTATTGATAAAGAGAAATTATGTACAGGGGTTTGCAGCCCTAGGCTGCCCTGGACCAGCAGCCTCTGACTGCTCCAATTCTAACATGCTTACTCCATGACTTCAAAATGTATTCTGCTCGAGAGAAGACACCACCCGCTGGAGTGATCACTTGCTCTCAGTTCCCATTTGTCCCTGAAGCCAGTTGACTTTCTACTGCTGTATTGTTTTAAAGAGACAGACACCACAATTACAGCACCCACACTGCCCCCTCACATTTGTCCTCTATACTGACCCTATGATCTTTACACCGCCCCCCCCAACCAACTTCCAGCTGTCACTACAAAAGGACACTCCCTCCGGATGAAGACTGCTTCAACCCCAGCAAGAGGGAACTACGAAGCACTAACGCCAAATCAGCTGCCAGACCCCTCGGAGGCCTATGGCCAGCAGCAATAAAGGTCCACTGAGGCCTATGGGCATACCCCCACCACCCGCCCTACCACCCCATGGACTTAAACCCCAGCCCCCCCATGATAATCGCTTAGCTGGTTCCCCCACATTATCTCCGGTTTCCTCCTCATTAGTAAAGTAAATAAGTAAAGTTGCCATAGTTCCAGATGACCATAGGCTGCTCACCCCTTTGAAGGGGAGAGCTGATTGGTGGTGATTTAACCTGAGGGTCACCACACCTCAGGCAAGAGGCAAGGTTGAGAAAAGGGGGCCTTCATGAATAACCACACCCAATTTGGGAACCTCTCCATTAGACACTCTGGAGGCTAATGTTGATTTTAGCGCTTACCTCGTATATCCCCTTCGTAAATGAGGTTGCCAGCTTCTTATTTTTATACAGCTGTTGTAAATAAGGCCGGCATTAGGTAACATAGTATGTAATGAATATTCAGTGAAGATGGCTCACTAATGAGATGCTAATGCATTTAAATGAGATTCCTGAACTTTTTGGGCAGGATGGCTACAGGAGGGCATGGATGGACCAAAATATTGAAGGGTACAGGATACTTAGGAAGGTGAGCAAACAATGAAAAACTGGAGAGGGAAAATCATGTCTGACAAAATTACTTGAGTTCTTTGAAGAGGTATCAGCAAGAACAATTAGTGGAGAACCGTTCCATGTTGTATATTTAGATTTTTAAAAGACGTTTAGTAAGATGCCACACAAAAGGTGTTGGAGGTAACATTCTGTCATGGATAGAGGATTGGCTAAATGATAAGAGGCAGCATGTTGTGACAAGGGAGTCTTTCTCAGGTTGGAGGGCAGTAACCAGTGGAGTGTCACAGGGAGTAATGCTGCGACTGCAAGTCTTCATAGTATATGGTAATGATTTGGAGGAAGGAACAGAGTGTGTGTGGTAGATGCCATTAAAATTGATTTTTTGTCGCACAAGTAAAATTAAATTGTCATGTATTTTGCAAACCATGTTTGGGTAGCAACTAAGAAAAAGGAAACAATTGATGCAATTAGTAGTCAGAGCGCTGTGAGCCAGGATGCAGCTTAGACACAGGAGGTGTTGCAGAAGCAGCAGCAATAGAGAGAGGCAGCAATACTCAGTAAACAGCCAGCAATTAGGTACTGAAGACAGCTGGAGAGCAGGAGAGAAGGACAGCCATCCTCAGTAAACAGCTCAGTTGGTGATTAAGTGCTCGAGGCATAAATTAGTTTGTGCAAAAGATTGTTTTCCTTGTTAAACCAAAGACATTCCCAGGTCCTGATCACTTAAGTTGTTTGGTGTAGTAATCACTGGCTATATTTCACCAATAGATTTATGATTGTTGTTTAGGAAACGGGGGTCTCAGAGTTTAGGATTACAGAGAAAACAGATATCTTTGAGTGTTCAGTCTTTGAGGAGATAAGTGCTTACTGTTAATTTGCTGAAGTATAAGATTGTTCTTTATGTTGCTTTATTATCTTTCTTCTACTTTAGTAAATACTCTATTTTGTTGTTTAATGAAAGAGAGGCCTGAGTTTTCACTGTTTCTGCAATGTTTCTTACTATAAAAAACACCACAAAAAAAACATTGTTTCAGGTTGGAACACGCACGCACATAACATCATCAGGGTTTTGTAACAATACAAATGCAGGAGAGAAGGGCAGGTTATAAGGAGGATATAAATAGTTTACAGGGAGATATAGGTTGGCATGGTGGCACGTTGCTGCCTCGCAGCACCAGAGATCCAGGTTTGATTCCCAGCTTTGATAACTGTATGTGTGAAGTCTGCACGCTTTCCGTGTGTCTGCATGGGTTTCCTCCAGGAGTTCCAGTTTCCTTCCATGATCCAAAAGAAGTGCTGGTTAGGTGCATGGGCCATGCTAAATTCTCCCTCAGTATACCTGAACAGGCGCTGGAGCAACTTGGGGATTTTCACAGTAACTTCATTGCAGTATTAATCTAAGCCTACTTGTGACACCAGTAAATAAATAAAATAATATATACAGGTTAAGTGAGCAGACAGAAAATTCACAATTGGAATTCAAAATCAATCACTGATCTTTTATTTGAATATCTTCTTCAAATTAATCATCTTACAATCACAGACACATCATCAATAATAAAACCCAATTACAGCTGCATTCCCAGTTGCTCAAAACATAGCGCATGGAGCTACTGTAATAATTCCCCAACAGAAGGGTTATTTATAGATCTGAAATCCACTAAATTGAGAAGTGCTAGATTAATCTTCCCATTGCATGCCCTCTATTGTAACATAGTTGATATTGAGATTTAGATTAAACTTTCAGACGCATCATACCAAGATCCCAAAGTCAGACCCAATTAAACATGGAATGAAACTGATTAATCACAACTTCTGAATAGAAGGTTCAAGAAGATAAGGTCATGAGCCTTATCAAAGACTCCTTCCGATTGGAGAATCCAATATGACCTGGAAGAGTCCATATTAACAGTCATATCTTTAATGTGTTCCAGCCTGAGGATAAACAGGGGTAGGCTGTGTTAGATTTCCAACTGCAGAACATTGAAGTAATTGCGCTGAACCTGAAGAGACAAACACAATATTAGCAATATTCAGTCAGAAACCTAATGAAACAAGCAGTGTCTGGCATATGTATACCACATATTCTGAATGTATATTCTGAATGTATACCACATATTCTGAATTAATTCTCCTCCTGGAGTATTAATCTCACTTGCTTTCCGGGAATTTTTCTTCCTTCACAAAGATTGATTATTTTGCCTCCATACTAGCACCTGACCCTGCCTTTGGTTTAACTTTTCTTCTGAAAAGACACCTCCAACAATACAGAGTTCTCTCACTGAGTGTCAGCATAGAGTTGGTGCTCAATTTCCTGTCGTACAACTTGAACCCAATCTTTTTAGCTAAATTTGACAATGACACACACTATTGAACTCAATTTAGCACAGATTAAATATTAAATACAGGCCTTGCTTATATGTTAACTGATTGGGAGCTATTTCAAATACAGAATTATCATTACTGCCTAATTTCAACCAAATAACAAAAAAATGCATGTAAGAATTGAATTAGTGAAGAAACATGAAATTCAATAATTAGACATTATGATCAATGAACTTACTGTGGAGGACCAAGGTATTCTATGCCTCTGCTACCCGGAACTACTTGGATTAGGCCAGTCACACACATTACTTTGTGGGTTGAAAACCAAACGAGGAGGACATGGTATATAGAAAGGTATTTCTGATGCACACTGGAGAAAGCTAGACTTATCAGTTGGATTCGGATATAACCCGTCATCTTTCCCACAGCAGAGGTTTCGTTTCCTGATGGTGGTAGTCCCTTCAAGAGAATCACAACATCATGAATGTACAGAGAAAAAATCCTAAACAAAGTCAGGAACACTTGTACATGTTTTAGAAAAACCGAATAGTCAGAAGTTAGATCCTCATTATTCTACATTCCCAGACAAATTTAGAAACTTGGAGAACATGATATTAAAATAATAAGAAGCAAATCACAGAATTCTAACAGCACAGGAGTTCATCACTCCTGTATCTGCTTTAGAAAGACTTGTACAGCGAGTCCCATCTCACTTATTCTCCATATCATTTCCATTTTTAAATTGATTTTTGAATTATCCTCCTTGACCCTTTCAGCATTACATTCCAAATCATAACAACTTACTGTGCTTAAAGAAAAAAGGGACAAGATTTTCCAGCCCATCTTGCCAGCAGGATTTTCTGAACCTCCTGAAGGCGAAACCGTTCCCCCTGCCCCCAACCCCACTCCACAGTGGGTGCACTAGTGCAAATGACTTCAGCAGGACCAGAAAATCCCTCTGCTGGCCACTGGTGAGCTGCCTCCACCACCAAAAAATCTGCTGTGAGGGAGGGGTGGGTGGGGGTAGAAAACGTTCGCTAATCAGTTTAATCACAGTTTGACCATGATTTTTTGGCCCTAAAACTCTCTGGTGGGTTTTCCCACAACAAAGGTAGCTCATCCTTTGTTGACAACAAGATCTTCTGTTCTCACTCAAGACAATGGCCATTTGTGTTGCTCGCTGGCCGTGCCCACCGCAGCAGTCACCGTAGGTGGGACCAGAAGATCCCTCCAGGAAGAGCTGGAAAATCCGGGGACATGGAGATTAAAGTGAGTTGGCCACTTCAGAATTTTCACAGCTGACAGGCAGAAATGCAGATGTTGATCACAGGGGTTTGCCTGAAATCACCATACCAGGGGTGATCTTCAGGTCTGCCAGGGCTGGAAGGGACAGTCCAGCCATGACACCCTCATCCCAGAAAAAGTGGTGAGGTCAACCCTTGCTCCCAGCCAGAGTCCACCCAACCTTCAGGAAGCTTGAGGGACCCTTCCTCTGCAACCTGGCAGTTGCACCAGACCTACCTCCTTGATCCCTCTCAGGGCCTAATGCGCCGGGCCAAGGCGTCAGTGCCAGGGGGTAATATACTGCTGAAACTGCCAAGGAGTGTGGCCTAAGTGGGCTCTGAGAGGTGAGGGAGGTTGAGTGAAGGGCCTGAGGGAGGGAGGGAACCTGAAAAAGTCATAGACTCATAGAGGTTTACAGCATGGAAACAAGCCCTTCAGCCCAACTTGTCCATGCCACCCTTTTTTAAACCCCTAAGTTAGTCCCAGTTGCCCCGATTTGGCCCAAATCTCTGTCTTCCCATCTTACCCATGTAACTGTCTAAACATTTTTAGTCATCTAAACGTCATGCTTCTCTGATTGGAGGCCTGTGATTAGTGGTGTGCTATAGGGATCGGTGTTGGGTCCACTGTTGTTTGTCATCTATATCAATGACCTGGATGATAATGTGGTAAATTGGATCAGCAAATTTGCTGATGATACAAAGATTGGAGGTGTAGTGGAGAGTGAGGAAGGTTTTCAAAGCTTGCACAGGGATTTGGACCAGCTAAAAGAATGGGCTGAAAAATGGCAAATTGAATTTAACGCAGACAAGTGTGAGGTATTGCACTTTGGAAAGACAAACCAAAGTAGAATGTACAGAGTAAATGGTAGGACTCTGAAGAGTGCAGTTGAACAGAGGGATCTGGGAATACAGGTACAGAATTCCCTAAAAGTGGCATCACAGGTGGACGGGTCATAAAGAGTGCTTTTGGTACATTGGCCTTTATAATTCGGAGTATCGAGTATAAAAGTTGGAGTGTTATAGTAAGGTTGTATAAGGCATTGGTGAGGCCAAATTTAGAGTATTGTGTAGAGTTTTGGTCACCTAGTTACAGGAAGAACGTAAATAAGGTTGAAAGAGTGCAGAAAAGGTTCACGAGGATGTTGCCAGGACTTGAGAAGCTGAGTTACAGACAGAGATTGAATAGATTAGGACTTTATTCCCTGGAGCATAGAGGAATGAGGGGAGATTTGATAAGAGGTGTATTAGATTTTGATGGGTATAGATAGAGTGAATGCAAGCAGGCTTTTTCCACTCGGTGAGAAAAAAACCAGAGGGCATGGGTTAAGGGTGAAAGGAGAAAAGCTTAAAGGAAATATTAGTGGGGGCTTCTTCATGCAGAGAGTGGTGGGAGTGTGGAATGGTCTGCCGGATAAAGTGGTAAATGCGGGATCACTTTTAACATTTAAGAAAAACTTAGACAGGTTCATGGATGAGAGGGGTGTGGAGGGATATGGTCCAAGTGCAGGTCAAAGAGACTAGGCAAAAAATGGTTCGGCACAGACAAGAAGGGCCAAAAGGCCTGTTTCTGAGCTGTAATTTTCTATGGTTCTAAAAGACAAAATTGTTCCCGTTTCTATTACTACCTCTGGCAGCTTGTTCCAGACACTCACCACCCTTTGTGTGAAAAAATTGGCCCTCTGGACATTTTTGTATTTCTCCCCTCTCACCTTAAATCTATGCCCTCCAATTTTCAACTCCCCTACCTTTGGGAAAAGATATTGACTATCAAGCTAATCTGTGCCCCTCATTATTTTAAAGACCTCTATAAGATCTCAGCCTCCTACACTCCAGAGAAAAATGTCCCAATCTATCCAGCCTCTCCTTATAACTCAAACCATCAAGTCTGGGTAGCATCCTAGTAAATCTTTTCTGCACTCTTTCTAGCTTAATAATATCGTTTGTATAATAGGGTGACCAGAATTGCACACATTATTCCAAGTGTGGCCTTACCAATGTCTTGTACAACTTCAACAAGACATCCCAACTCCTGTATTCAATGTTCTGACTGATGAAACCAAGTATGCTGAATGACTTCTTCACCACCCTGTCCACCTGTGACTCCACTTTCAAGGAGCTATGAATATGTATCCGTAGTTCTTTTTGTTCTGTAACTCTCCCCAACATCCTACCAGTAACTGAGTAAGTCCTACCCTGGTTCAATCTACCAAAATGCTTCACCTCGCATTTATCTAAATTAAACTCCATCTGCTGTTCATCAGCTCACTGGCCCAATTGAGCAAGGTCCTGTTGCAGTCGGAGATAATCTTCTTTCTGAGTGGGTGTAAGAGTGGGGATGCTGGGTGAGTAGAAAAGTTGAGTGGGGGGTGGGTCTGAGGTGGTTTAAGTCCCGTGGTGGGTGTGGAAATGTGGAGTATTTCCTGAGGTGGAGGCCATTGGGAAAACACTACAAATCATCTGGCCCCATCCTCATCTGATATGCAATCAGGTGTTTTACACCATATTCCATGGTCGGGCAAACATGATGACATACAGTCTGCTGTATTATACGGCGCCGTATTGAAAAAGCACCCAATATCATGACCCATTATTGAAGAAAGAAGATGTACCAGCTGAAATTGAAGTTGGATCTCTGGAAACACTCTGAGGTTGGAAGATAGACCTCCTCCAGGACAGCAAATCTGGGAGGTCCACCAGTAGGTGCTCCACACACCTACTGCTACGGGGTTCTGGGTTCAGGGTTACCAATGACCTCCATCCTGAACCCTGAAGTAGCACCAGGTGAGTCTGAACATCTTCACCTCTAGTTGTTCCTGATGCATTTTCAGCATGGTTGGTTACACATTCATTTGCATGAAAATCAGTTTCACACCAGCATCTGATTGGTTTCCCGATCCAACATGGCAGGCACCAGCAGAAGGTCCTGCTGGAATTCATGCCAGTGTAAAACTGATTTTTAGGCCTCCTGTCAAATTCTCTCCCCATACCTGCCATTGAACCTGTTGCAAGGGCATGGGAAAACTCGGTCTATTAATTCTGTTTCTCGCTCCCTGAATAGTGCCAGATCTGCTGAATCTTTCCAGCATTTTATGTTTTTATGTCAAACCTAATATCTGGTCTAATCAGAGTGCTTAACCAAACAAGCTTTGATGGGCAGTACAATGGCACAATGGTTAGCGCTGCTCCATCAGGGACCTGGGTTGAATTCCTGGTTTGGGTCACTGTCTGTCTGGAATTTGCATGTTCTCCCCATGTCTGCATGGGTTTTCTCTAGGTGTCTGGTTTCCTCACACAGTCCAAAGATGTGCAGCTTAGGTGGATTAGCCATGCTAAATTGCCCCTTTGTGTGAGGGAGAGTTAGCAGGGTAAATACTTGAGGTTATAGGAATAGGTCCTGAGTGGGATTGTTGTTGGTGCGGGCTCAATGGGCCGAATGGCCTCCTCTTGCACTGTGAGGATTTTATGATTCTATGAAATTGTTCTGTCTCTTTAAGTATAACATCTTCTTTCAGTAAATATCCAGCAAGATTAGCTTGGGTGAAAATAATAGTTCCTATCTCAGATTGCTTGTTTAAAGACTCAAACAATTTAATATCTAAACCAATGTAACTTTCCCCGCCCAGAAAACTATTAAAATTTTTATGACCAAACCCAAGCAACATATGACATAATTTCAGTACAGTACTTCAAGGGCGGAACATGGAAAATATTTGGATACATAAAATGATTTTCATTGCTGCTTTATAATGTTTTATCATTTTTATGCTTCATGTAAAAGTTTATATTTATGATTTTTTTCCAGTCATACCTTGTGCTTAGGCATTCTGCCATCATTCTATAATACAGAAAATTCCAAAATCCAGAAATGACTTTGTCCCAGGCATTCCAGGTCAAAAATGTAGTGTATTTAAAAATCCTCAAACCTAACCCTCAATTTTAAATTCTGCCTGAATCTTACTGATAAGACGTTTCTGAAATTCTGCAATACTACCCCAAAAAAAATCAATTCATAACATCAAGATGCCTGAAAGTTCCGTTATAATACCAATAAAACATCTGCTTCTAGTCGAACACAATCTGTTTTCAGCAAAACTGACTTCAGCAAGAAATACCATATCCTGGAATCAACATTCAAGCCATAGGCAAATTTGTTTAGTTTTTATGATTTTACTTCAGAATCTGTTGACTCCTTCACTAGTTTCAGAAACATCTATCTCAGAGAGGTATCACCCTTTAGAAATATGGCTTTTATATTTATTGGTTATATTTAGTGGTTAGCACTGCTGCTTCACAGCACCAGTGACCTGGGTTCAATTCTGGCAGTGGTGACTGTGTGGAGTTTGCACATTCTCTCCATGTCCATGTGGGTTTCCTCCAGGTACTCCAGTTTTCTCCCACAGTGCAAAGATGTGCATGTTAGGTGGATTGGCCATGCTAAATTGCCCCTTAGTGTCCAAAGACGAAGGTTTGGGGGAGTAGTGAAGTGAATACAAGTGGTCATGGGGATAGGGTGGGATGCTCTTGGAGAGTCAGTGCAGATTCAGTGGGCTGAATGGCCTCCTTCTGCACTGTAGATATTCTATGATCCATTTTCCCATGAATTTGTGGCCAAAAGTGCTAAAGTAGTTTTTAAAATTACTTTTCAGCATATGGAAGGGTCCACTTTAACATCTGCATCACCCAATTATTCTTGAAAGCTTCTAGCAACTAGCCTTGCATTTAACTCATAAGTCCAAATTGCAAGGGCATTTTTAGTACAAATTTATTGATGTGGCAAAGCATGTTGCCACTTATTTGATACCTCAGAACAAACTCCAACTTCATTCTCTTTGTACTGCTTTTCTCATTGACAACTACAAACACATCACAATCACGATCACAACAGCATTTGCTGCTCATCTAATTTTGAGATTATTCTGTAGATTTTATTTATTTGTGGAATCTATTTAAGTTTTATGTCTCTCAGGATGACTACTGAAAGATTGCCTTCTTCCACTATTGGAGAAATTTTGCTACAATGCTGTTTACTGAAACTCGCCACTTCTAAACCTATTATCAGTACTTCTACAAGACTTCCACTCTTTCATCCCATTCTGCCAGTCCATGAACATGCTTGTTGGACTTTTGTTCTGAAAATTCACCCAATAGCTAAACTTGATGAAACCCTGTCTGCTTGGATGTATATCATTCACATTTTAGAAAAAAAATCATTGTAACCAGGAAG
This sequence comes from Carcharhinus amblyrhynchos, assembly GCF_965287045.1. Classification (NCBI taxonomy): domain Eukaryota; kingdom Metazoa; phylum Chordata; class Chondrichthyes; order Carcharhiniformes; family Carcharhinidae; genus Carcharhinus; species Carcharhinus amblyrhynchos. Next base: position 146,169,590 of record NC_137325.1, on the reverse strand, counting down.
ATTATCACACAGCACAGAAAGAAGTTTGGGATTTGGCTCATAGACTAATTGTGACCATTTGGTGTGAATCCCTTGTTTAAACTGCCCATACAAGGCTATTTAGCAGCAATATTCATATGTTTTCACACATGCCTGAAATCATCATTGACAAATTCTTCTCTGTTACCACACAGAATCTTCACTAGTATCCAAAATCTTGTCAATATTCGTTTCTCCGTGATCTTGTCTATAATTACCTTTCTGTTCTTACTACACATTACAGTGAAAATTGACAAATGTTAGCGAGAGTTGGGCCTAGAGGGGATCCCATGGCAACACCATCTATTTGCTCGTTCATGGTGCCATTAAAGCTGAAGTCAAAGGAGTGAATTGTGAAGTTCCTAAGCTCAATGACTACAGATTCAGTAATTAAACTTATTTCTTAATCCTACATCATGTGAACTACGACAGCTACTCCTATCTCTTTCACTCCAAGATCCAGCTCTGGGAATTGTGGCAAAATAGGTCACATTGCAAAATCTTGTTGGGCTAAACCAACTTCCCTGGATGATGAATATAGATTCAAAACCACTCAAGAAGCTTTGCATCCAGGATAAAACAGAACACTTGTTTGGCAACCCGTCTAACACCTTCAATATTCACTCTCTCCATTAATGCAGTGGCAATCATAAGTACCATCTGCAAAATACACTGCAGCAACTTACCACGGATACTGTGACAACTCCTTCACCTCTATGACCTCTACCTGCTAGAGGATAAAGGCAGCAGACGCATGGGAACATCATCACTTGCAAGTTCCCCTCCAAGCCACATCTCACCCTTGGAACTATATTACTGTTCCTTCACTGCCAATGGGTTAAAACCCTGGAACTCTCTCCTTAACAATGCTGTGTGTGCCCTACAACTACATGGCTGCAAGGATTCAAGAAGGCAGCTCACCAGCACTTTCTCAAAGATAATTAGGGAAGTGCAATAAATGCTGGTCTAGCCAATGACACCTGACCCCACCATCAGACTCACCATGGACTATTCCCCAGAATCAGTTGCATTCTTGGACACATGCATCTCCATTAAGGATGGTCACCTCAGTACCTCACTGTACCGCAAGCCCACAGACAATCTCACAATGCTCCACTTCTCCAGTTTCCACCCTAAACATGTTAAAGAAGCCATCCCCTATGGACAAACCCTCTGTATACACAGGATTTGCTCAGATGAGGAGGATCCTGACAGACACCTCCAGACGCTGAAAGATGCCCTCTTAAGAACAGGATATGGCGCTCGACTCATAGATCGACAGTTCCGATGTGCCACAGCGAAAAACCACACCAATCTCCTCAGAAGACAAACACGGGACACAGTGGACAGAGTACCCTTCGTCGTCCAGTACTTCCCTGGAGCAGAGAAGCTACGACATCTTCTCTGGAGTCTTCAACATATCATTGATGAAGACGAACATCTCGCCAGGGCCATCCCCACACCCCCACTTCTTGCCTTCAGACAACTACACAACCTCAAACAGACCATTGTTCGCAGCAAACTACCCAGTCTTCAGGAGAACAGTGACCACAACGCCATACAACCTTGCCACAGCAACCTTTGCAAGACATGCCGGATCATCGACACGGATACCATCATCACACGTGAGAATACCATCCACCAGGTACACGGTAAATACTCTTGCAACTCGGCCAACATTGTCTACCTGATACGTTGCAAGAAAGGATGTCCCGAAGCATGGTACACTGGGGAGACCATGCAGACGCTACAACAACGGATGAATGAACATCGCTCGACAATCACCAGGCAAGACTGTTCCCTTCCTGTTGGCGAACACTTCAGTGGTCATGGGCATTCAGCCTCTGACCTTCGGGTAAGCATTCTCCAAGGCGGCCTTCACGGCACACGACAGCGCAGAGTCGCTGAGCAGAGACTGATAGCCAAGTTCCACGCACATGAGGACGGTCTCAACAAGGATCTTGGGTTCATGTCGCACTATCTGTAACCCCCAACACTTGCCTGGGTTTGCAAAACCTCACACTGTACTGTCTGGAGACAATACACATCTCTTTAACCTGTGATCAGTGCTCCTTCCACTCACATCATTGGCCACTTCAAGACTTGAACAGCAGGTTAGGTGTAAAGATTCGCATTCTAATCAGTAATCTGTAAACAGTCTGTGCTTTATATGCTCTGTCTGAGGCCAGAACTCTCCATTCACCTGACGAAGGGACTAACCAGAAAGCTTGTGCGTTTACTATCAAATAAATCGGTTGGACTAAAACCTGGTGTTGTCAGACTTTTTACCTGACAAAGGGGCAGAGCCCCAAAAGCTAGTGGTGTTTACTACCAAATAAACCTGTTGGACTTTAACCTGGTGTTGTGAGACTTCTTACCAAATTGTTTACCAAATGTCATGGTCAGGGATGTTCTCAAACAAAGAGAATAAAGGAAGTACAGAACAGCAACAGCCCTTCAGCCCACCAAGTCTGTGCTGACACATATTCCTCTCTAATATTTTCTTGCCTCTAATTCCTGCCTATTCAATATCTATCCAGATGCCTCTTGAAATTTGTTATAGAATCTGCTTCCACTACCTCCTCTGGCAGTGCATTCCAGGCATTCATGCGCCTCTGTGTGAAAAACTTGACCCCTCACGTCTCTTTTAAACTTTCCCCATCTCACTTCCAACTTATGTCCCAGAGTAATTGACTCTTTGACCTGGGAAAAAGACTCTGACTATCTACTCTATCCAAGCCTGTCATTACCTTGTAAACCATTATCAGGTGCTCCCTCATCCAATGAAAACTCCAGTGAAAACAATCCAAGTTTGATCAACCTTTCTTCATAGTCCACATCCTCCAAACCAGGCAATATCCTGGTAAATCTCTTCTGCGTCTTTTCCAATGCATCAATATCCTTCCAGTAGTGTGGCGACCAGAATTGTACACAATACTCCAAATGTGGCTTAACCAAAGCCTTATACAGCTGCAACATGATTTTCCAATTTCTAATTCAATGCCCCAACCGATGAAGGCCAGCATGCCATGCCTCAGCATTGATCACTTTGTCCACCTGAGTTGCTACCTTCAGGGAACTGTGGATCTGTGCACCTAGATCCTTCTGTATGCTAATATTTTTAAGGGCTCTACCATTTACTGTGCACTTTCCTTTGGCAGTAGACCTTTCCCGCCCTCTCCCCATAACCCTTAATCCCCTCGCTTATCAAAAACCCATCAACCCATGTCTTAAAAATATTTAGCGAGGCAGCCTCCACCACCTCAACGGGCAGAGAATTCCAGAGGTTCACCACCCTTTGAGTGAAGAAGTTCCTCCTCAACTCCTTTCTAAACCGCCCCCCCTTTATCGTGAGGCTGTGCCCCCTAGTCCTACTGTCCTTTCTGAGTGGGAAGAGTCTCTCCACCTCTATCCTATCCATCCCATTCATCATCTTATATGTCTCAATGAGATCTCCCCTCATTCTTCTAAACTCTAACGAGTACAAGCCTAGTTTATTCAGCCTCTCCTCATAGCTCAACCCCCTCAACTCCGGAATCAGCCTAGTAAACCTCCTCTGCACTCCCTCCAAGGCCAAAATATCCTTGCGTAAGTACGGTGACCAAAACTGCACACACTACTCCAGCTGCGGCCTCACCAATGCCCTATACAGCCGCAGCAAGACCTCCCTACTTTTATATTCAATCCCCCTCGCTATGAAGGCCAGCATCCCATTTGCCTTCCTGAGGAATGTGGAACTGAGCCACAACAGATCAGCCATGATCTTATTGAATGGCGAGGCAGGCTCGAAGGGCCAGATGGCCTACTCCTGCTCCTATTTCTTATGTTCTTATGTTCAAATCACATCACCTCACATCTGTCCCAGTTAAATTCCATCTGTCATCTTTTGGCCTACACCTCCCCCTGATTTATATCCTGCTGTACCCTCAGACAACCCTCTTCACTATCTGCTGCTCTCCAATTTTTGTATTATCTGCAAATTTACTAATCATTCATACCACAATCTATCAACAATGTCAATAGCTTCACATAGCTAGTCACCATGATCACGAGGAATCTGTCACTTGATACTGAAATCAATATTTGCATGGCAAAAGATGCACATATTATGTCCATGCTGAGTTAGAAAGTGGAACATGGGAACGTAGAAGCAGGAGTAGGCTATTTGGCCCCTCAATCCTGCTCTGCTATTTAACTAGATCATAGCTGTTCTTCTATTTCAATGCCATCTTCCCACACATTCCACACATCCTTTGATGTCATTGATATCTAGAAATCTAACAGCGTCTGCTTGGTACATCTCCAATGCTTGAGCCTCCACTGCCCTTTGGGGAGGAGCTGTCCAAAGGTTCCCCAACCTCTGACTGAAGACATTCCTCCTTCGAGTGGCACAGTGGCACAATGGTTAGCACTGCTGCCTCACAGCACCAAGTACCCGGGTTCAATTCCTGACTTGGGTCACTGCCTGTGCAGAGTCTGCACGTTCTCCTCGTGTCTGCATGGGTTTCTTCCAGTTGTTCCAGTTTCCTCCCACACTCTATAGATGTGCAGGTTGGATGGTTTGGCCATGCTAAATTACCCCTTTGTGTCGGGGGATTAGCTAGGGTAAATGAATGGGCTTACAGAGATAGGGCCTGGATGGGATTGTGGTTGGTGCAGACCCGATCGGCCAAATGGCCTCCTTCTGCACTGTAGGATACTATGATTCTATGATTCCTCATTTCATTCCTCAATGGCCTACATCTTGTCCTGAGACTGTGTTCCTTAGCTCTAGATCTCCTGCCGGGAGAAATATCATTCCTGCAATTACCCTGTCAAGCCCAATGAGAATTTAGTTTACTTCAGTAAAGCCACATCTCATTCTTCTAAACAAGATTTGTCCAGTGAGCCACTATGCGGCCTGCTCAGCCTTTCTCTGCAGCTCATGGAACTCATGTTTAAGATTATTTAAAGATTCTGATAGTTTCTGCTGTTCACAGGTCACTTCTCTCCCATATGTGCTGTTGATAAGATAAATACTGCATCTGTCAGCAGAAAAGGTGGGAGAAAACCAATCTCTGACTGGAGAAGCATCTTCTTTCCACCTGACGCCTGAGAAAACAGCCCAATGGCAGCAATGAGTCGATTGGGGAAGGCAGTGTGTGAGTAAGAGGATGTCAGTGAGCGAGAGCTGTGTGTGAGTGAGAGTAAGATGTCTCTCAACATCAGGTTAAAGTCCAACAGGTTTATTTGGTCGCACAAGTCACAAGCTTTCAGAGTGCTGCTCCTTCATCAGGTGAGTGGGAGTTCTATTCACAAACAGGACATATAAAGACACAAACTCAATTTACAAAATAATGGTTGGAATGCGAGTCTTTACAGGAAATCAAGTCTTAAAGTTACAGACAATGTGAGTGGAAAGAGGGTTAAGTACAGGTTAAAGAGATGTGTACTGTTTCCAGGCAGGACAGTTAGTGAGATTTTGCAAGCCCAGGCAAGTCGTGGAAGTTACAGATAATGTGACATGAACCCAAGATCCCGGTTGAGGCCGTCCTCATGTGTGTGGATCTTGGCTATCAGTTTCTGCTCAGCGATTCTGCGTTGTTGCATGTCATGAAGGCTGCCTTGGAGAAAGCTTACCGAAGATTAGAGGCTGAATGCCTGTGACCGCTAAAGTGTTCCCTAACAAAAAGAGAACACTCTTGCCTGGTGATTGTCGAGTGGTGTTCATTCGTCCATTGACATGGCCTCATAGAGCCGTGAAGAAGGCCTTTAGTGTGTTAGCGTTTATTAACAGGGGGTTTGAGTTTAAGAGCTGTGGGGTTATGCTGCAACTGTACAAGACTTTGGTGAGACCACATTTGAAATATTGTGTGCAGTTCTGGTCACCTCACTATAAGGATGTGGAAGCATTGGAGAGAGTGCAGAGGAGATTTACCAGGATGCTGCCTGGATGAGAGGGTAGGCCTTATGAGGAAAGGTTGAGGGAGCTGGGGCTTTTCTCTTTAGAGCGGAGGAGGATGAGAGGCAACTTAATAAAGGTTTAGAAAATGATGAGGGGGATAGATAGAGTGGACATTCAGAGACTATTTCCTCGGGTGGATGTAGCTGTTACTAGGGGGCATAACTATAAGGTTCATGGTGGGAGATATAAGAGGGATGTCCGAGGTAGGTTGTTTACTCAGAGACTGGTTGGGGTGTGGGATGGACTTCCTGCAGTGATAGTGGAGTCGGACACTTTAGGAACTTTCACGCTGTATTGGATAGGCACATGGAGCACACCAGAATGGTAGAGAGTGGGATAGCTTGATCTTGGTTTTGTACAAAGCTCAGCACAACATCGAGGGCCGAAGGGCCTGTACTGTGCTGTACTGTTCTATGTTCTCTGTTTTATGATCTATGAGACTTCTTTTCCTGCAGCATATCAGATAAACAATGTTGACTGAGTTGCAAGAATATGTACCGTGTACCTGGTGGATGGTGTTCTCATGTGAGATGATGGCATCCATGTCGATGATCTAGCACGTCTTGCAGAGGTTGCTGTGACAGGGTTATGTGGTGTCGTGGTTACTGCTGTCTTGAAGGCTGTGTACTTTGCTGCGGACAATGGTTTGTTGAGGTTGGGCAGTTGTTTGAAGACAAGAAGTGGGGGTATGGGGATGGCCTTGGCGAGATATTTGTCTTCATCAAATACACGTTGAAGGCTCCAGAGAAGATGTCGTAATTTCATATACTGCCACAAGAGGACACAGGTTTAGGGTGCTGGGGAGTAGGTACAGAGGAGATGTCAGGGCTAAGTTTTTCACTCAGACGGTGGGGGTTGCGTAGAATCGGCTGCCGTCAGTGGTGGTGGAGGCAAATTCGATAGGGTCTTTTAAGAGACTTCTGGATGAGTACATGGGACTTAATAGGATTGAGGGTTATAGGTAAGCCCAGTAGGTAGAGATATGATCGGCGCAACCTGTGGGCCAAAGGGCTTGTTTGTGCTGTAGTTTATCTATGTTCTATGTTCTCCGCTCCGGGGAAGTAGTGGATGACAAAGGGTACTCTGTCCCCCGTGTCCCGTGTTTGTCTTCTGAGGAGGTCGGTGCGGTTTCTCGCTGTGGCGCATTGGAACTGTCAATCTATGAGTCGAGCGCCATATCTTGTTCTTATGACGGCATCTTTTAGCACCTAAGGGGTCCGTTGTGATCCTCCTCATCTGAGCAGATCCTGTGTACATGGAGGGCTTGTTGAAGGGGATGGCTTCTTTAACATGTTTAGGGTGGAAGCTGGAGAAGTGGAGCATTGTGAGGTTATCCGTGGGCTTGCGGTACAGTGAAGAGCTGAGGTGACCATCCTTGATGGAGATGTGTGTGTCCAAGAATGCAACTGATTCTGGAGAGTAGCCCATGGTGAGTCTGATGGTGGGATAGAACTTGTTGATATTATCATATCATTGTTTCAGTGATTGTTCGCCATGAGTCCAAAGGAAGAACATGTCATCAATGTATCTAGTGTGTAGCATCGGTTGAAGGTCCTGTGCGGTGAAGAGGTCTTGTTTAAACTTGTGCATGAAGGTGTTGGCATATTGAGGTGCAAATTTGGTCCCCATGGCTGTTCCGTTTGTCTGGATGAAGAATTGGTTGTTGAAAGTGAAGACATTGTGGTCCAGGATGAAGCGGATGAGTTGTAAAATTGCATCTGGAGATTGGCAGTTGTCAGTGTTGAGTACCAAGGCAGCTGCAGAAATGCCATCGTCGTGGGGGGATGCTGGTGTAGAGTACCGAGACATCCATTGTGACCAGGAGAGCTCCTGGTTCAACTGCTTCATGTGTGCTGAGTTTATGTAAAAGTCCATAATGCCGAAGTAACACAAGCCCACAGATAACCTCACGATGCTCCACTTCTCCAGCTTCCATCCTCAACACGTTAAAGAAGCCATTGCCTATGGACAAGCTCTCCATATACACAGGATCTGCTCGGATGAGGAGGATTGCAACAGACACCTCCAGGCACTGAACAGGATGTAGTGCTCAACTCATTGATTGACAGTTCCAATGTGCCACAGCAAAAAACTGCACCAACCTCCTCAGAAGACAAATACGGTTCCCGGCGGACAGAGTACCCTCTGTTGTCCAGTACTTACCTGGAGCGCAGAAGCTACAACATTTCCTCCGGAGTCTTCAACATGTCATCGATGAAGACGAACATCTCGCCAAGGCCATCCCCACACCCCCACTACTTGCCTTCAAACAACTGCACAACCTCAAACAGACCATTGTTCACAGCAAACTACCCAGCCTTCAGGAGAACAATGACCACAACACCACACAACCCTGCCACAGCAACCTCTGCAAGACCTGCCGGATCATCAACATGATGCCATCATCTCACGTGAGAACACCATCCACCAGGTACATGGTACATACTCTTGCAACTCGGCCAAAGTTGTCTACCTGATACGCTGCAGGAAAGAATGTCCCAATGCATGGTACATTGGGGAGACCATGCAGACGCTATGACAACAGGTGAATGAACACCGCTCGACAATAACCAGGCAAAAGTGAGGATGTTCCTGGTGAGGAACACTTCGGCAGTCATGGGCACTCAGCCTCTGATTTTCGGGTAAGCGTTCTCCAAAGCGGCCTACACGACACACGACAAGGCAGAATCACTGAGCAGAAACTCTTAGCCAAGTTCTGCACACGTAAGGGCTAAGATCAAGTGTAGTATCGACATGCTGTGCTTGGTTCAAGTCATTATGTTACATTTCAGCTTCATTTGAAGCAATTTTTAAAAGCGGCATTTCAGCCTTTTGGCTAAGATGCAAATGAGATCAGGAGGAGGAGCTATGTCTACTCCAATCAGTTTGGATCTTGTAGATCAAGCCCAAGACAGGAGGTGAGAGCTCTGTCTTGTCAGCTTGGATCGGGAATGTTTCAACTCTGAATTGGACTTGATTTGATTGAATTGGAATAAAAACACAAACAAAAGGACATAAGAACATAAGAAATAGGAGCAGGAGTAGGCGATCTAGCCCTTCAAGCCTGCCCCGCCATTCAATAAGATCATGGCTGATCTGTTGTGGCTCAGTTCCACTTTCCCACTTTCTCCCCATAACCCTTAATTCCCTAGTCCGTCAAAAACCTATCTACCCGTGACTTAAATATATTTAGCGAGGTAGCCTCCACCACTTCAACGGGCAGAGAATTCCAGAGATTCACCACCCTTTGAGTGAAGAAGTTCCTCCTCAACTCCGTTCTAAACTGCTCCCCCCTTATCTTGAGGCTGTGCCCTGTAGTCCTGCTGTCCTTTCTGAGTGGGAAGAATCTCTCTACCTCTACCCTATCCATCCCCTTCATTATCTTATATGTCTCTATAAGATCTCCCCTCATCTTTCTAAACTCCAACGAGTACAGACCCAGTCTATTTAGTCTCTCTTCACAGTTTAACCCCCTCATCTCTGGTATCAGCCTAGTGAACCTCCTCTGCACTCCCTCCAAGGCCAAAATATCTTTGCGCAAGTGCGGCGACCAAAACTGCACACAGTACTCCAGCTGCGACCTCACTAGTGCCCTGTACAATTGCAGCAAGACCTCCCTACTTTTATATTCTATCCCCCTCGCTGTGAAGGCCAGCATCCCATTCGCCTTCTTGATCACCTGCTGCACCTGCAGACTGGGTTTTTGCAACTCATGCACAAGGACCCCCAGGTCCCTCTGCACTTTAAATAGTAATCCCTCCTACTATTATTTAGGACGGCCTCAACCAGGATATTAGGCTCATGTTACACTATCCGTAACCCCCACAACTTGCCTGGACTTGCAAGATCTCACTAACTGTCCTGACTGGAGACAATACACATCTCTTTAACCTGTGCTTAACCCTTCTCCACTCACATTGTCTGTACCTTTAAGACTTGATTACCTGTAAAGACTCGCATTCCAACCATTATGTTGTAAATTGAGTTTGTGTCTTTATATTCCCTGTTTGTGAACAGAACTCCCACTCACCTGTTGAAGGAGCAGTGCTCTGGAAGCTTGTGGCATGTGCTACCAAATAAGTTTGTTGGACTTTAACCTGGTGTTGTGAGACTTCTTACTGTGCTTATGCGGCAGCGCGGGCTCGTTTGGCCGAAGGGCCTGTTTCCCGTGCTGGGTTGTTCTTTGTTCTTGTTCTTTGTACCCCAGTCAAACGCCGGCATGTCCACATCATGTGAGTGAGAGAGCATGGAGGAATTTTCTAGGCATGTCCGCCTGAGGTCCCTACAATCCCACCTGAGGCCAATGGAGAATGCCGTTCCCTGAGCCTCGCCTGTCTCTGGAACCGGGGCGGGTGTGCCGGTAAAATTCCAGCACATGTGCCTGAGAGAGAGCAGATGAGTGTGAGAGAATGAATGTGTGTGTATATCTATTAGAGTATGTGGGTGTGTGAGAGAAGGTGAGTATGTGGTCTTTGAGAGAGTATGTGTGAAAGAGTGAAAGATTTTATGAGAAAAATTCAAAGTGCCATCTTAGTGTAAAATGGGAGAATTTCAGATCTTTTTTGGGCGACTCCAATTGTATATATTGTGCACTTAGAGAAAGAAAGAAATGGATGAGACCACTTCTAGCCACTAGAGGGAGGAGCAGGGCTTCACTCACCAGGAACACAGTAAGAAGTCTCACAACACCAGGTTAAAGTCCAACCAGTTAATTTGATTGTAATCCCGCAAGCTTTCAGAAACGCTGTGCCTTCGTCAGGTGTGTGGAAGAAGGTGTGTGGAACCTTATAGAGGAATAGAGAATAGTGTGTAATAGAGAAGGATATTCACTAAGCTGAATATCTTCCTTCTGTGCTGTACTATTCTATGATTTAATAATTACGTTACAGAAAAGGGATCAATTTGTGACAGAACATTGAACATTTTCTGTACCTCCAGACCCTCCCCGCCTGCAACTCCAGTCGCCATCCCCCCAATCAGCTGTGCCCCCCTCCCCCAACCCCCAACACTCTTCCCCACCTTCACCTCATTACTTCCCCAGTTACCTTGAGTACTTGTTTGCGGTTGTGCTGTTGTTGCAGTACTATATGGCCAGATACAAGCGTTTGATACTGCATCGTAAATCAAACCGGTCTGGCATGCTTGTTGGAAAGCTATTTCTGCGAAACACTGGTAGAACATATTGGGATTCAAAGGGTCAACATAGTTTCCATCTGCTTTCTCCAGGCAGAATGTTGCATTAAAAGTGAAATTACCTGCAAAAGAATCACAATATCAGAAAGAAACTCAATAGGTCAAGTTGCAGAAAGTTACATTTCAAAATGAGGATAAGAAAATAGAGAATAATTCATTCAGTTATCAAGCCTGTTTTCCCTTTCAACTGAATCTTGGCTGATTGTATCTGAACTCTATTTACCTGTCTTTGATCCATATTTTTGATTTTGATTTGATTTATCATTGTCACATGCATTTGTCTACGATGAAAAGTACTGTTTCTTGTGCACTATTCCTTAATAACCTTTGATTTCTCGGCCACAGCTTTGAAAGCTCCAACTGACCTCAGCATCTGTAACATTTTGAGATTTCCATTGTTGCAAATTTCACTTCTGAACACTGATCAGTAATTTTCATATTTATTTCATCTTGTTCTGGATTTCCCTAACAAATGAAATTGTTTCTTAGTATCATTCAAAATGTGTGCTCCACCCTCCCCCGGCTTTTAACCTTTTCACCGCTGGCATTCTCAAAGCCATTTTCCATTGTAGATCCCTCTTCCCTGCAGACTTATGACAATGTTCATTTCAGTCCTATGTAAGGATGTTTCTTTTTGGAAACTATGGGATTTGGAAAGGACACTATGGTGGTAACGTGAATGATCAGTAAAATTATTTAATAGAAAAGCTTTCTGTTCTGTGAACATCTACATGATGTGCGACAGGACAATCAAACTGATGCTTTCCTGAGGTAATCGCTTCACTCTGAATATGTACCTCAGCTCCTCAACTCTATCACTGTGACACATTCAGTTCCCAAAGTTGTAATGGGAAGAATCCTAGAATTATAGAATTCCTACAGTGCACAATGAGGCCATTTGGCTCATCAGGTCTGCGCCAAGTACAATTCCACCCAGGCCCTACCTTCATAAACCCACCTATTTACCCTAGCTAGTCCCCCTGACACTAAGGGGCAATTTAGCATGGCCAATCAACCTAACCCGCAAATCTTTGGACTGTGGGAGGAAACCAGAGTAGCCAGAGAAAACCCACACAGACACAGGGAGAGCGTGCAAACTCCACATAGACAGTCATCTGAGGCCAAAATTGAACCTGGGCCCCTGGCACTGTGAGGCAGCAGTGCTAACCACTGCATCACCATGCTGCCCTATAAATTATAAATTATAAACTATAAACTGTAAACAAAAAGAGATGATTCCCTTATATTGATGATTTTGAAATACACTTGTGTTGATACTTGATGTGAATGGAATAAATTTGCTTCCTAAGATGGTCAAGAACTAGGTAAGCATGACTGTAATAGTGTTGAAGGGATATAGATGCCAACAATAGAAGGATCTCATTTGAAGAAGTCCATAGTCTTAGTTGTAATGAAGATCTTAGTTACACAGAGGTTACAATATAAAAACAAAGTAGTTTGTTTCTGTTGCATGTGAGAAGTCATGGAAGCTTTTTTGCTCTTTCATGAGATGTGAGAATCATTGATTAGGCCTGCATTTTTATTCATCTCTAATTGCCCTTGAGAAGATAGTGGTGAGCTTCTTCAACTGCAGCTGGCCATGTGGTGTAGGAACATCCACAATGCGGGTTGGAAATGGGTTTCAGGATTCTGACCCAGCAACAATGATAGAATTGATGCTAACTTTCAGGTGGTGATCTTCCCAAGCATCTGCTGCCCTTGTGCTTCTAAGTGGTTGAATTCATGTGTTTGCAAGATACTGTCAAAGAAACCTTGGTGAGTTCCTGCAGATAGTACATACTGCTGCCATTGAGCATTGGTGGTGAAGAGTTTGAATGTTGAAGATTTTGGATGGGATTCTGATCAAGCAGGCAGCTTTTTCCTCAATGGAATCAAGTTTCCTGTGTGTTGTTGGAGTTGTACTCATCAGACAAGTGGACAATATTCCATTGCACTTCTGACTTCTATCTTGAAGATGGTAGACAGAATTTGGGGAGTTAGGAAGCGAGTTACTGTGCTAGCCTCTGCTAGCTCTTGTAATCTCAGCTAGTTCAGTTCAGTTCCTGGTCAATAGAATGTTGTTAGTGGCAGATTCAGCGAAAGTAATACTATTGAATGTCAAGAGGAGATGGTTCGATTCTCATTTGTTGGAGACGGACATTGTCTGCCAGTTATATATACAAATGTTGCTTGCCACTTATCAGCCCAAGCCTGAATGTTAGCTAGTCCATGGATGTGGGCATGGACTGCTTCAGTATCTGAGGTGTCACAAATGGTGCTAAACATTGTGCAATCAATGAACATCCCACTCTGACCTTATGATGGAGGGAAAGTCATTGATGAAGTACTTGAAGATGGCTCAGCCTAGAATGCTGTAATGCGTAACTCCTGAAATGATGTCCTGGAGTTGAGATGACTGCCCTTCAATAACCACACCATCATTCTTTGTACGAGGTATGACTCCAACCAGTGGAGAATTTTCTTCCTCATTTCCATTGCTGGGTGGCCCTGGCAGAATCAAAGCCAAGTGTTAGTGAGCAGATTATTGTTGAGTAAGTGCTGCTTGATAGCACTGTTGATGACATTGTTTATCACTTTACTGATGATCAAAAGTAGGGTGATGTGGTGGTAATAGGTTGCATTGGATTTTCTTGCTTTGTGTGGACAGGACATATCTGGGCAGTTGTTGGTGCTGTAGCTTCCAGTGATGTAGGTGACCACATGTGCAGCAAATGCAGAAACTTGAACCCCTGGTTTCAGAACGCGAGTGATAGTTAGAATAACTGTTACATGTACATGAGGCTGAGGACTATAAAGATGGCACATTTAAGGGGTGATTATACCGCAGGCTAAGAGAGTGCAGGCAGAAAGGAAATGGGTGATCACCAGACAGTCTAAAGGACCAGGCAGATAGTGCAGTAGTCTTCTGAGTCCACTTTGCTCATTAACTGGTTTTCTGATTTGGATACTGGTGAAGGTGATGGTTCCTCAGAAGAGTACTACTAAAGCAGTGTTTGTGCACCACAGGTCACTTAGCTGCGCAGTAGGAGAGGAAGGAGAGTGGAAGAGAAGTAGTGGTAAGGAGACTGAATTGTTAGAATAGACTGGCATTTTTGTGGCCCTGACTCCTGGATGTTATATTGTTTCCTGTTGCCAGGATCAACAATCTCACTGAGCACCTGAGGACATTCTTAAGGGGGAGGGTGAACGGCCAGAAGGCCACATCAATTCTGATGACATTGATAGAAAGAGGAAGGAGGTCCTTAAAACAAATTTTAGGGAGCTAGGAAGAGATTAACAAGAGGGATTTCAGAGACAGAGATAATGTTGGTAATAATAGGAAGAAAACAGGTATAATCCAATTGCCATTCTGGAAACATGATTGCAGGGTGACCAAGGTGAGAACTGAATATTCTAGTTATTTATAGGCCACCAAACAGTGATAATGTAGGACACAGGATAGATCAGGAAATTAGAGGTATATATATCAAGAATAATGCAGTGACCTCGGGCACTTAAATCTACATGTAGACTGAGTAAACAAATGAGCACTAATACTGTGGAGGGCAAATTCCTAAACTATATACAAGATGGTTTTCTAGAATATTATGTTGAGGAACCAGTGAAAAAACAACTTATTTTAGGTCTACTAATGTGCAATGGGAAAGGGCTCATTAATAATCTTGTTGTAAAGGGGCCTGTGGGGAAGAGTGACCATAATATTGTGGAATTTTACTTAGAGTTTGAAAGTTATGTATTTCAGTCTGAAATAAGGGTCTTAAATCTAAACAAAAGAAACTATGAAAGGCAAGTTGGCTGTTGTAGATTGCAAAGCTACATTGAAAGATACAATGGCAGATAAGTTATGTCTAGCATTTAAATAATTAATACATGGTTTAGAACAAAAATTCATTCCTTTGAGGCACTAAAACACAACAGAAAATGTGATCTAAGCACGGCCAATAAGAGAAGTTCAAGATTATAGAAAAAAGCTTATAAAGTTGCCTAAACGTAGTAAGCCTGAGAACTGGGAGCTCTTTAGAATTCATGAAAGGGGGTTATCTATTTATCTTTAACAAGATTCAGCAGGGGAAATGCACAGCCAAAATTAGAAGAGACAGCAAGTGAGTCAGGATGACCTAGAAGTTATAGGCCAGTTAAGGCATAAGGGAGTTTGGCAAGATTGAATGGTATTTATTTTAATGCAAGGAGTCAGATGAGTTTAAGGCACAACTAAAACATGAGACTATGATGTTATTGCTGTCAGTGAGACATGGTTAGGAAAGGGGTAGGATTGGCAGGAAACTATTCCAGGATATAGGATCTTCAGGCAAGACAGGGAAGGAGATAAAAGAGGCGGGAGTGCTGCAGTTTTCATCAGGGAGTCAATCTCAGTAGTTAGGAGGGATGACATCTTAGAAGGTTCTTCAAATGGAGCCATATGGGTAAAAGTAACTAGATAGTGACAATGGGAGATTTCAACTTCCCCAACATTAACTGGGGTAGCCATAGTGAAAGTTTTAGAGGAATTCTCAAAATGCATCCAGGGGAACTTGTTGAGCCAGTACAAGAAGATCCTTCAAGAGATGGGGTGGTCCTGGACTTAATTTTAGATAATGAAGGAGGGCAAGTGTTTGAAGTATCAATGGGGGAACATTTTGCAGATAGTGATCATAACTCCATTAGATTCAAGATTGTTTTGAAAAAGGACAAAGATTGGCCAGAAATCAAAGTTACAAACTGGGGAAAGGCTGATTTTAATAAGATTGGATATGATTTAGTCAAAGTGGGCTGGGAGCAGTCATGTTTCAGTGACAGAACAATGGGCACATTCAAGAAGGCTAAGATCAAGTGTAGTATCGACATGCTGCACTTGGCTGAAGTCATTAGGTTACATTCCAGCTTCTTTTGAAGCAATTTTTTAAAGCGGCATCTCGGCCTTTTGGCTAAGATGCAATTAAGATCAAGCCTCAGAGGAGGAGCTACACCTACTCCAATCAGCTTGGATCATGTAGATCAAGCCCAAGACAGGAGTTGAGAGCCTTGTCTTGTCAGCTTGGATCAGGAATGTCCCAACTTGTTGGGACTCTGAATTGGCTTTAATTTGACTTGATTGGATTGGAATAAAGAAAACAAAGAAAAAAATAGGGAGAGTATGGGGGCCAACATGGGAAAGGTTGGAGCCAACAAATCCAATGAAGCCTGGGTGTCAGGATAGATATACAACATTGGATGAAGAGAAATTGGGAGGCTTATGGCAGACATCAAGGGTTGAAAACAGCAGAAGCCTGAGAGAAGTATAGAACGTGCAAGACGGAACTTACAAAAGAAATTAGGAGAGCAAGTAGGTAGGTAGTTAGAATAATGGAAAATCCAAAGTTAAGGGTAAAAGAATATCCATGAAAAGTATTGGGTTGATTAAGGACCACTGTGTTAATTTGTGTATGGAGCAGAAGGACATCATTGAAACATGGCTGAGAGAAAGGTTAGACTGGCAATTCAACATTCTGGGGTATTAGGCGAGACAGAGGAGGTATAGAAAGGGAGGTGACATAGCAATATTAATTAAAGAGTCATTTACTACAACAAGGAGAGATGATATCTTGGAAGGGTCTCCAAATGAAGATTTGTGCATAGAACTTAGGAATGTAAATAGGGTAGCCACATTGCTTGAAGTGTATTATAGGCTCACAAAGAGTCAGCAGGAAATAGAGGGGGCATAGTCTTAGTGTAAGGGGCAGGAGATTCAGAAGGGATTTGAGAAAAAATGTTTTCACTCAGACAGTGGTGTGAATCTGGAGTGCACTGCTTGGGAAGATGGTGGAGGCCGGAAACCTTATGACCTTTAAAAAATATTTGGATGAGCATTTGAGCAGATATATAGACAGTTCACAGAGATGTGTGAGAGTAATAATCAGTAGTAATATATTAGGGATTTCAACTTTCCCAACATTAATTGGGATAATCATAATGATAAGGGTTTTAAAGGGGACAGATTTCTTGAAATGTATTCAGGGGATTTTTTTGTATCAATATGTAGAAGGCACAATGAGCGATAGTGACCACAAAACGGTAGGATTCAAATTTGTTATGGACAAGGAGAAAGATAGCCTGCAAAAGACAGCTTTGGATTGGGAGAAAGTAGATTTTATTAAAATAAGGGAGGATCTGGCCAAAGTTAATTGGGAATAGTTCCTTGTGGATAAATTCACAGCAGAGCAGTGGGAGGCATTCAAAAAGGGTTTGGGGAGAGTACAGATCCAACATGTATTATTTTGGGCAAACGTAAAAGTAATAAGTTAAGGTAACCCTGGCTATCTCGAGCAATTCAGGACTGGATGAGGAAAAAGAGGAAGTCTTTTACCATGTCCAAAGGAAGCAATTCAGCTGCGGCCCTAGAGGAATAAAGGAATTGCAAGAGGAAACTTAAGAAAGCAATTTGAACAAAAAAGGGGCATGAAAAAGAACATGTGAATAGAATTAGAGAGAATCCTAAGATATTTTATAGATCCATTAAAGGGAAGAGATTAACCAGGGAGAGAGACCCATTACAGACCAACGGGTAATCTGTGTGTGAAACTGCAAGACAATGGAAGGGTGTTAAATGAATACTTTTCTTCGGTCTTCACACTGGAAAAGGAAGACCTAGGTACAGAGTTCAGAAAAAGGTGCAGTGAGGAACTTGTACAGTTTGACATAGGAAAATGGGAAGACTTTAGCGATGGAAAGGGAAAGGTATACCGCAGGGCAAGAGTTATAGCTGGGGGAAAGGAAATTATGATGTGATTAGGCAAGATTTAGGATGCATAGGATGTGAAAGGAACCAGAAGGGGATGGGCACAATTGAAATGTGGAGCTTGTTCAAGGAACAGCTACTGCGTGTCCTTGATAAGTAGGTACCTGTCAGGCAGGGAGGAAGTGGTTAAGCGAGGGAACTGTGGTTTACTAAAGAAGTTGAATCTCTTGTGATGAGGAAGAAGGAGACTTATGTCAAGATGAGACATGAAGGCTCAATTAGGGCACTTGAGAGTTACAAGTTACCCAGGAAGGACCTAAAGAGAGAGCTAAGAAGAGCCAGGAGGGGACATGAGAAGTCTTTGGAGGTAGGATCAAGGAAAACCCTAAAGCTTTCTATGGGTATGTCAGGAATAAAAGAATGATTAGAGTAAGATTAGGGCCAGTCAAGGACAGTAGTGGGAAGTTGTGCGTGGAGCCTGAAGAGATAGGAGAGAAACTAAATGAATATTTTTCATCAGTATTCACACAGGAAAAAGACAATGTTGTTGAGGAGAATACTGATATTCAGGCTATTAGACTAGACAGGATTGAGGTACATAAGGAGGAGGTGTTAGCAATTCTGGAAAGTATGAAAATAATAAGTCCCCTGGGCCGGATGGGATTTATCCTAGGATTCTCTGGGAGGCTAGGGAGGAGATTGCAGAGCCTTTGGCTTTGATCCTTATGTCATCATTGTCAACAGGAATAGTGCCAGAAGACTGGAGAATAGCAAATATTGTTCACTTGTTCAAGAAGGGGAGTAGAGACAACCCAGGTAATTATAGACCAGTGAGCCTTACTTCTGTTGTGGGCAAGGTTTTGGAAAGGATTATAAGAGATAGAACATAGAACATTACAGCACAGTACAGGCCCTACGGCCCTCAATGTTGCACCAACCTGTGAAACCAATCTAAAGCCCATCTAATCTACACTATTCCAATATCATCCATATGTTTATCCAATGACCATTTAAATGCCCTTATTTGTTGGCGAGTCCACTACTGTTGCAGGCAGGGCATTCAACGCCCTTACTACTCTCTGAGTAAAGAACCTGCCTCTGACATCTGTCCTATATCTATCACCCCTCAATTTAAAGCTATGTCCCCTTGTACTAGCCATCTCCATCCAAAGAAAAAAGCTGTCACTGTCCACCCTATCTAATCCTCTGGTCACCTTATATGCCTCTATTAAGTCACCTCTTAACCTTCTTCTCTCTAACAAAAACAGCCTCAAGTCCCTCAGCCTTTCCTCATAAGACCTTCCCACCGTACCATGCAACATCCTGGTAAACCTCCTCTGCACCCTTTCCGATACTTCCACGTCCTTCCTATAATGGCTCCGAAACTCAATCCCTCTACCAATTAAAGCTAACACACTGTATGCCTTCTTAACAACCCTATCAACCTGGGTGCCAACTTTCAGGGATCTATGCACATGCACACTGAGGTCTCTCTGCTCATCTACACTACCAAGTATCTTACCATTAGCCCAGTACTCTGCATTCCTGTTACTCCTTCCAAAATGAATCACACTTTTCCGCATTAAACTCCATTTGCCACCTCTCAGCCCAGCTCTGCAGCTTATCTATG
Source organism: Carcharhinus amblyrhynchos (assembly GCF_965287045.1). Classification (NCBI taxonomy): domain Eukaryota; kingdom Metazoa; phylum Chordata; class Chondrichthyes; order Carcharhiniformes; family Carcharhinidae; genus Carcharhinus; species Carcharhinus amblyrhynchos. The sequence continues at coordinate 146,150,069 of NC_137325.1, read as the reverse complement.
TCCCTCTGTGACCTGCAACATCCTTCTGCACTATCCACAACACCACTGACTTTAGCATCATCCGCCAATTTACTAACCCATCCTTCTACACCCTCATCCAGGTCATTTATAAAAATGAGAAACAGCAGTGGCCCCAAAACAGATCCCTGAGGTACACCACTTGTAACTGAACTCTGGGATGAACATTTCCCATCAACCACCACCCTCTGTCTTCAGCTAGCCAATTTCTGATCCAAACTGCTAAATCACCCTCAATCCTATGCCTCCATATCTTCTGCAATAGGTTACCGTGGGGAACCTTATCAAACGCTTTACTGAAATCCATATACACCACATCAACTGCTTTACCCTCATCCACCTCTTCGGTCGCCTTCTCAAAGAACTCAATAAGGTTTGTGAGGCACGACCTACCCTTCACAAAACCGTGTTGACTATCCCCAATCAAATTATTCCTTTCTAGATGATTATAAATCTTATCTCTTATAATCCTTTCCAAAACTTTGCCCACAACAGAAGTAAGGCTCACTGGTCTATAATTACCATAGTTGTCTCTACTCCCCTTCTTGAACAAGGGCATAACATTTGCTATCCTCCAGTCTTCTGGCGCTATTCCTGGAGACAATGACGACATAAAGATCAAAGTCAAAGGCTCTGCAATCTCCTCCCTAGCCTCCTGTGTGAACAATGACAAAAAATATTTATTTAGCACTTCTCCTATCTCTTTGGACTCCACACACAACCTCCCACTACTGTCCTTGACTGGCCTTAATCTTACCCTAGTCATTCTTTTATTCCTGACATACCTATAGACAGCTTTAAGGAGTAACAGGAATACAGAGTACTGGGCTAATGGTAAGATACTTGGTAATGTGGATAAGCAGATCTCACTGTCCATATGTATGGATCCCTGAAAGTTGGCACCCAGGTTGACAGGGTTGTTAAGAAGACGTACGGTGTGTTGGCTTTTATTGGTAGAGGGCTTGAGTTTAGGAGCCATGAGGTCATGTTGCAGCTGTACAAAACTCTGATGTGGCCACACTTGGAGTATTGTGTACAGTTCTGGTTGCCGCATTATAGGAAGGATGTGGAAGCATTGGAAAGGGTGCAGAGGAGATTTACCAGGATGTTGCCTGGTATGGTGGGAAGGTCTTATGAGGAAAGGCTGAGGGACATGAGGCTGTTTTCGTTTGAGAGAAGGTTAAGAGGTGGCTTAATAGAGGCATGTAAGATGATCAGAGGATTAGATAGGGTGGACAGTAACAGCCATTTTCCTCGGATGGAGATTGCTAACACGAGGGAACATAACTTTAAATCGAGGGGTGATAGATATAGGACAGATATCAGAGGTAGGTTCTTTACTCAGAGAGTAGTAGGGGCGTGGAATGCCCTGCCTGCAACAGTAGTGGACTCGTCAACATTAAGGGCATTTAAATGGTCATTGGATAAACATATGGATGATATTGGAATAGTGTAAGTTAGATGGGCTTTAGATTGATTTCACAGGTCGGCGCAACATCGAGAGCTGAAGGGCCTGTACTGCGCTGTAATGTTCTATGATATTGGAAGCTCTGACAATTCCCCAGACCAGAATGAATTAAATCTCAGGCTGCTGTGTGATGCAAGGCAGAAAATTGCAGGGGTCTAACACAAATTTATAATTCCCCTCCGGCCATGGGGGAAGCGCCAGAGGACTGGAGGATGGTTGATGTGGTTCCACTTTTCAAGAAGGGTGGTAGGGATAAGCTAGGAAATTACAGACCAATGAGTCTCACATCAGTGTTAGGAAAAATATTGGAGAAAATTCTGAAGGTGAGAATTAATATCCACTTGGAAAGGCATGGTTAATTAGGGATAGTCAGCATAGCTTTGTCAGAAGGAGGACATGCCTAATAAATTTATTAGCATTTTTAAAAAAAGTGATCAAGTATTTGGACGAGGGAAGGTCAGTTGATGTATTTCATATGGATTTTAGCAAAGCTGTTGACAAGGTCCCACATGGAAGACTGATTGAGAAGATTAAAGCTCATAGATTTCAGGGAAACTTGGCAAGATGGATCAAAAACTGGCTTAATAATAACACAAAGGGTAGTGATAGAAGGTTGTTTCAGTGACTGGAGGCCGGTGTCCAGTGGTGTACCACAAGGATCAGTATTGGTACCCTTATTGTTTGTTATATACATAAATGATAGCGATGGTAATGTGAGGGGAATGTTAAGAAAGTTTGCAAACAACACCATGATTGGTAGGATGGTTAATAGTGAAGAAGATAGTTATAGGTTACAGAAAGATATAGATAGGTTGACAGAGCAGTGGCAGATGGTATTAAACCCTGATAAATGCGAGGTCTTACACTTTGGAAGATGAAACAAGACAAGGGAGTATTTAATGAATGGCAGGACAAGAGGAACAGATATATCTTGGGGTACTTATTCACAGATCCCTGAAGTTGGCAGAGCATATGAATAGGGTAGTTAAGAATTCATATGGGACATTTGTTTTTATCAGTGGCAAAGAGTATAAGAGCAAGGAGATAACATTGGAGTTGTGTAAAGCGTTGGTTAGGTCACAGTGGGAGTACTGTGTGCAGTTCTGGTCACCTCACTACAGAGAGGATGTGATAGCGCTAGAGGGGGTACAGAGGGGGTTCACCAGGATATTGCCTGGGATGGAGTATTTGAGCTATAACCAAAGAACAGATAGGCTTGGGTTGTTATGTTTAGAGCAGAGAAGGCTGAGGGAAGATATGATTGAGATGGATATGATTATGAGGAGTATGGAAATGGTGAGTAGGGAGCAGCTGTTCCCCTTTGTTAAAGGGTCAATCACGAGGGGGCATAGTTTTAAGGTCAGGGGCAGGAGATTTAAAGGGGATTTGAGAAAAAAGGTTTTCACTCAGAGGGTGGCAGGAATCTGGGATGCGCTGCCAGAGAAGGTAATGGAGGTCGGAAACCTTACAGCCTTTGTACACCTGAGCACTTGAAATATCATAACATTCAAGAATATGGGACAGGAAAATGGAATTTGCACACCTTTAGTGGTAGTTATTGTTGGTGTAGACTTGACGGGCCAAAGGGCCTTTTCTGCACTGTATGACTTTATGACATAGTCAGGGTTCTAAATTAATATTTTGGCCAAAATTTTACTGACCCGCCTGCCATGGGAATTGGAGCAGGCGAGGGGCGGAGCATGGAAAGGTCTCATGAATGACCTTGGGCAGGATTTACGGCTTTGGGACGAGCATGGCCGTAAAATCCCACTCTGTGTTTTGCTGTTCACTGGTGAGAGAAATGATGTGGGTACTGAAATCAGTGAGAAGGACTGTGATACAATTAAAGAAATTAACATAGAGCGAGAGTCAGAAAGCCTGACAGGCTTAAAAGTAGACAAATCTCCAGGGCCAGGTGAAATGTATTCCAGGCTATTGAGCGAGGCAAGGGAGAAAGTAACAGGGGAGCTGACAATAATTTTCAAATCCTCTCACCACAGGAGAGATGCTGAAGGACTAGACTATAGCCAATGTGATACCATTATTCAGGAAGGGTGGAAGGGATAAACCAAGAGTCCATAAGCCAGTCAGTCTAAACTCAGTGGTGGGAAAATTATTGGAAGCAATTCTGAGAAATTAATTAATAAATGGAATTAATCTACATTTGATAAGGCAGAGATTAATCAAGAACAGTCAGCATGGTTTTGTTCAGGGGACATCATGTGTGACCAACTTGATTCAATTTTATGAAGAGGTGACAAGTTGTGTAGATGAAGGCAATGCATCTGATGTAATCTGCTTGGACTTCAGCAAGGCTTTCAATAAGGTCCCATATGGGAGATTGATAGCGAAGCTAAGAGCCTGTGGAAACCAAGGAAATTAGGCAAAATTTCCAATTAGGATCCGGAATTGGCTGACAGGCAAGAAGCAGAGAGTGATGGTTGCGGGGTGTTTTCAGACCGGAAGATTGTGTCCAGTGGAGTCCTGCAAGGATCAGTGTTGGGGCCCTTGCTGCTTGTGATTTATATAAATGATTTAGACTTGAATGTAGGAGGGTTGCAGCTGTATAGGGCATTGGTGAGGCCGCAGCTGGAGTACTGTGTGCAGTTTTGGGCGCCGCACCTGTGCAAGGATATTTTGGCCCTGGAGGGAGTGCAGAGGAGGTTTACTAGGCTGATACCGGAGTTGAGGGGGTTGAGCTATGAGGAGAGGCTGAATAAACTAGGCTTGTACTCGCTAGAGTTTAGAAGAATGAGGGGAGATCTCATTGAGACGTATAAGATGATGAATGGGATGGATAGGATAGAGGTGGAGAGACTCTTCCCGCTCAAAAAAGACAGTAGGACTAGGGGGCACAGCCTCAAGATAAAGGGGAGGCGGTTTAGAACGGAGTTGAGGAGGAACTTCTTCACTCAAAGGGTGGTGAATCTCTGGAATTCTCTGCCCGTTGAAGTGGTGGAGGCTGCCTCGCTAAATATTTTTAAGACGCGGGTTGATGGGTTTTTGATAAGAGAGGGGATTAAGGGTTATGGGGAGAGGGCGGGAAAGTGGAACTGAGCCACAACAGATCAGCCATGATCTTATTGAATGGTGGGGCAGGCTCGAAGGGCTAGATGGCCTACTCCTGCTCCTATTTCTTATGTTCTTATGTTCTTATGTTCTTATGTTGATCTGTTAAGTTTGTGGATAATACAAAAATCGGTTGGATAGTAAATAGAGCCTTGGAATCCAAGAGAATATGGACAAGCTGGTCATGTAGGCTAATCAGTGGCAAATGAAATTTAATCTGGATAAGTGTGAAATGATACACTTGTGTGAAACAACCAAGGCAAGAGAATGCATGATTAATGGCAACACCCTGGGAGGCACCAAAGATAAAGGATCTTGGTGTGCATGTACACCGGTCCCTTAAGGTATCAGGACAGGTGGATAAAGTTTTTAGGGAGGCATATGGACAGTATACTTGTCTTTATTAGCCGAGACACAGAGCTTAAGAGAAGGGAAGTTATGTTGAAATTATGTAAAAAGTTGGTTAGAATGTTCTGTGCAGTTCTGGAATCCACATCATTGGTAGGATGTGATAGCAATGGAATGGGTGCAGAAGAGATTTAACAGGATGTTGCCTGGGCTGGAGCGTTTTAATTATGGAGAGAGATTGGGGTTGTTTTTCTTAGAGCAAAGGAGGCTGGGGTGTACATGATTGAGATGTATAAAATTATGAGGGACATAGATAGTGTAGACAGAAAGAAACTTTTCCCCTTGGTGGAGGGATCAATGACTAAGGAGCAGAGATTTAGGGGAAGAGGCAAGAAGTTTAGAGGAGATGTGAGGAAAAACCTTTTTACCCAAAGGCTGGTGGGAGTCTGGAACTCTCTATCTGAATGGGCGCTGCCGGCAGAGACCTTCATTACATTTAAAATGTATGTAGATCTGCACTGGTAATGCCAAGGCATACAAGGTTATGGGCAAAGTGCTGGAAAATGGGATGAGAGTAGTTAAGTGGTTTGTCTTTGACTGACGCATACATGATGGGTCGAAGGGCCTTTTTCGGTGCTACATACCTCTATGACTCTATGTGAATCTAATTAGCAATCCTGTGATTTTGTTTCTCCGTGTTTGATTTAAAAAAAGTTTAGGTTACAGTCTCTTGAGCCAGGGTTCAATTCTGGGATCTTCCCATCCAGGTATAAACATCAACTGGGTTTGTAACAAAGTAACTCCAGTGAAAGAATTAAAAATAATTCAGTCCCTGTTTACCTTCCGTTGGAACATTTTCTGGCCAGTCACACATTCTTGTTTTCGGATTGAAAACCAGTCTATTAGGACATGTCAGATGGAATGTTTGTCCAAATGCACATTGGTAGAAGCTATGCCTGTCCAATGGATCTGGAAAATATCCATTGTTCTTCCTAAGGCAGAAATTTGGATCCACGATGGGACCTGCAAAAGAATCATAGTATCAGGCAAGCACACAGAGAAACATTATGAACAACTCTATGAAGTCAGTAATTAGACCAAATTGGAGGAGGTGCAAGTGAAATATTGCTTCTTCTATGAGCACTTAGCACAGAGCTCGGTGAATGTTAGTTGAATCCACTAAATGGAATGGTTTGCTGAATGGAGTAACAATGCAAATTTGGTGGGAGTGAGAATTCAAATCAAATTATACCATGGGATACTATGGGCCCTATTTTATCATTTTGATTCTAAGTGCTGGGCGGACTTGAAACTGGGAGTTTCAGATCCGACTTTTAGATCTGTTTTTAGGCACCCCCATATACACACTGCCTGAATAATTATCAGCAATTCTGAATTGCGCTGCAGAAGCCCATGGGCAGGGCTTAACGCACCCAAAATACTGCAGCTCCGATTGGTGCCTCCAACTGCACATGTGCAGAATAAAAATGATAGAATGCGGCTCCCTTGCCTCATCCCTCCCAGGCCGGCTAATGCCTCCCATGGTCCCCACAGACATTGCCCCACCTCCCCCCACAACATTACTTATACTCCTTATGACCAGTCCACTTTGGCCAATTTCATCCTCATTCCTTTGCAATTCACCTTCTTTAAGTTTAGCCCTGATATTTCAGTCTCAAATTTCTCCCACTAAGCTGAATGCTAAATTCTATCATACTGTGTTCACTACTTCCAAGGGGATCCTTAACTTTGAGACCATTTACTAAATCTACCTTATTATACATTACCAGACCAATCCCTAGTTGGTTCCAAAGAATAAAGAAAAGTGCAGCACAGGGACAGGCCCTTCTGCCCTCCAAGTCTGTGCCAATCATGATGCCCAAAATAAACTAAAAAAAATTCAGCCCTTTCTCAGTCCGTATCCTTCTATTCCCTCCCTATTCATTTGCCCATCCAGATGCTTCTTAAACATTACTAATGTGCCTGCTTACGCTATCTCTTCTGGCAACATGTTCCAACCACTCTCTGTGTGAAAAACTTCTCCCTCACATCTCCCTTAAACTTTCCCCCTCTCACCTTGAACCTGTGCACCTTTGTAATTGACATCCTGTAATATATTGTTTCAAGAAACCATTTCAAATGCACCCTATGAATTCATTCCCTTGGGTGCCATTTCCAATTTGATTTCCCAACCTATATGAAAATTAAAGTTTCCCATGACAATGCAGTGCTTTTTTTATATGCATTTGTTATTTCTGGATTCAAGCACTTCCTACAGTGATGCTACTTTTCAGGGGCATATGCAAAAATCCTACTCTCGGCCTTCCTTTGGAATTTGTCACTCCCACCCAAATCAACTCCACATCCTCTGAGCCGAGATCCTCCCTCAGAAATGTATTTACTTCCTCTCTTATTAGCAGGCCTGCCCCATGGCATTTACCTTCCTGCCTGTCCTTCCTAAAGATAAGAAAAATTCAGAATATTGCCTTTCTTTGCAACCATATCTCAGTAATGGTATCAGGTCATACCCATTTAACTCTGTTTGTGCTGTCAGTTCATTTATGTTGTTTTTTATGTACATACATTAAGGTACAGAACTCTTAGAATCCCTACAGTGCAGAAGGAGGTCATTTGGTCCATCAAGTCTGCACCAACCACAATTCCACCCAGGCCTATCCCTGTAACCGGATGCGGTGGCTGGGAAGATTGCAATGGGGTTTTGTACCAGCACTGAAACCCCTTACCCGTGATTCACTGAGCCTGCGCCATTCGTGATGGGGCAGGAAAATTGTGGATGCGGTGTCCACATGATTGCAAAGTCGTGCAATCCAGAGAGATGTTTTGTTTTGGGAGTCAGAGCTAAATTAATATAAAAACATTCAGTGAACCCTCAAAAGTTGTGACATTATGGAGATGAGTGGATTTAAGAAGGTACTCTAGCTTTAGATTACTTGTATGTTTGCTGGGAGAGTGTGTTCTGTAGCAGGGGAAGGAGCTGAACGTTAAAAGGATGTTGCATCTAGCAGGCTCAGGGCAGGTAGGATTTAGTGAAGTCTTGGGGAGAAAAGAAGATGGCAGAAGTTCCTTAACTCCCTGGTGAGACACAGATGAAGACCTGGGAGCCATCTATAGCTCAGTGAAGCTGAGAGACTGGAGTTAGAAGAAACCCAGGGAAGTGCCAGTTTATTGAAGCTAATGGTCCACAAAAGGAATTAGAGCAGGAATGCAGCTTTATTAATCCCATGGAACACAGTCTCAGGAGAAGAGATTGAACCATTGGGAGGTGAGCAGCTGTTCAGGCAGTCAAGTTAGAGTTACTTTTGAAGGAATTCAGAGGCTAGATGTTCAAAATGAATAGCTAAAATCTGCCATTAAATAGATAGGCCAGAATTGTCCAGCTATTCATCCCCTCAGCCGCTGCCAGCGAAAATGGAGAATTTGGAGTTCAGTTATATCTCCATTCACTGTCACGGTAGTGGAGAATCCCAGCTGCAAGGTGAGGTTGGAGAATCCACATGGGAGGTGTCCCAGTTTTTCTGTCTTTATATTGCATTTGTTACAATGATGCTCCCGTTGAAACTAGCACTTCTGACATGTCTGCCTTTTTCATTGATCTGGGTTTCCCCCCACTGTGGTTGACAGAGCCCTCAACTATGTCTGGCTCATTTCCAGCAACTCTGCCCTCACACTTTGCCTTCACTTCAGAACATGATAGGTTTCCCCTTGTCCTCATTTTCCATTCCACCAGCCTCCACATTCAAACGATCATGATCCACCATTTCTACAAACCTCAGCATGATAGCATCATGAAATACATCTTGTCCTCTGCTATTGTCATTCAACAGGTACTTCTCCCTCTGTGACACCCTCCATCATCCCGACCTCTCAAACCTTTCCTACAGCACCATTCCATGCAGTCAGAGATGATGTAACACCTGCTCCTTTACCTTCTTCCACCTCGCTATCCAAGGCCCCAAACACTCCTTTCTGGTGAGGCAGCATTTCACTTGCATCTCCTTCAATCTAGTCTACTGTATTTGCTGCACAACATTAGGGAATCTAAAAGCAGACTGGGTGACCACTTTGCAGAACACCTTTGCTTAGTCTTAAGGCATGAACCCAATCTATCTGTCGCTTATCATTTCAACTCGGCATCTTGCTGTCATGCCCACATGTCCATCCTTTGCCTGCTGCAATGTTCCAGTGAAGCCTAATGCACACTGGATGAATAGAACCTTATCTTCCAATTAGATATTTTGCAGTTTTCTGGACTCAAAATTGAGTTCGACAAATGAAAAAAATATATTTTTGACCCAATTCAACCCCCCACCCCCACAAGGCAATTTGTCACTTGTTCTTTAATTTTGTTTTCACTGAGTCATAGAGTATTGACATTTGTTCTCCTACTAACACATTCTGCTCTCTTAGGTTATCATGATGAAGGAGCAACACTCCAAAAGCTTGTGCTGCCAAATAAACCTGTTGGACTTTAACCTGGCGTTGTGAGACTTCTTACTGCTCTTACGCCACTATCACTACTTTTTATAATCCTTAAAACCACAATTGACACTTCCTTTTTCTTGTGCCCAAAACATCTTTGTTGCAATCTTTCTGAGCTCACACATATTACTGACCTTCTATTTTGCTTCACCCGCCACCCCAAATAGTATAAAATCACTTTTCTCCCTCTCTATAGTTCTGAAAAAGAGTCAAATGGACTCAAAATGTTAACTCTGTTTCTCCAACCACAGATACTGCAAGACCTGCTGAGATTGTTAGTGTTTTCTGTTTGTATTTAAATGCTTTAATTTGTATGATTCTATGAAAGAGTAGTTCCTATTTACCAGATCCAAACTTAGATTTCAAGATGTCAGGTGTTTTACTTAAGGGATAAATAGTATATTTTCTTTTCAAAATTGGAGCAAATAGAGTAATTTACACAATACAAATACATTCCCATGCAATTTTCTCTTTTTACCTGGACTGATGGTTGTCATTGAAGCATCTGTTTTTGCCGTCTTTATCATTGTGGTGGTTTCCTTTGCTTTTGAAGGAGTCACCATTGTTGTTGGGATAACTTTCACTGTTGTTGCAATCACCTTTGTTGTTGTCAGGATCGCCGTTGTTGTTGTCGGGATCGCCGTTGTTGTTGTCGGGATCGCCTTTGTTGTTGTTGGGATCTCCTTTGTTGTTGTTGGGATCTCCTTTGTTGTTGTTGGGATCGCCTTTGTTGTTGTTGGAATCGCCTTTGTTGTTGTTGGGATCACCTTTGTTGTTGTAGTGGTCGCCTTTGTTGTTGTTGGGACCACCTTTGTTGTTGTTGGGATCTCCTTTGTTGTTGTAGTGATCGCCTTTGTTGTTGTTGGGATCTCCTTTGTTGTTGGGATCGCTTTTGTTGTTGTTGGGATTGCCTTTGTTGTTGTTGGGATCTCCTTTGTTGTTGTTGGGATCGCCTTTGTTGTTGTTGGGATTGCCTTTGTTGTTGTTGGGATCTCCATTGTTGTAGGGATCTCCTTTGTTGTTGGGATCGCCTTTGTTGTTGTTAGGATCTCCTTTGTTGTTGGGATCGCCTTTGTTGTTGTTGGGATCGCCTTTGTTGTTGTTGGGATCGCTTTTGTTGTTGTTGGGATCTCCTTTGTTGTTGTAGTGATCACCTTTGTTGTCATTGGGATCACCTTTGTTGTTGTTGGGATCACTTTTGTTGTTGTTGGGATCGCCTTTGTTGTTGTTGGGATCTCCTTTGTTGTTGGGATCACTTCTGTTGTTGTAGTCTTTATTGTTGTTGGGATCACCTTTGTTGTTGTTGGGATCGCCTTTGTTGTTGTTGGGATCACCTTGGTTGTTGTTGGGATCGCCTTTGTTGTTGTTGGGATCACCTTGGTTGTTGTTGGGATCGCCTTTGTTGTTGTTGGGATCGCCTTTGTTGTTGTTGGGATCGCCTTTGTTGTTGTTGGGATCACCTTGGTTGTTGTAGTGATTGCCTTTGTTGTTGTTGGGATCTCCTTTGTTGTTGTTGGGATCGCCTTTGTTGTTGTTGGGATCTTCTTTGTTGTTGTAGTGATTGCCTTTGTTGTTGGGATCTCCATTGTTGCTGTTGGGATCTCCTTTGTTGTTGTAGTGATCGCCTTTGTTGTTGTTGGGATCTCCACTGTTGTTGTTGGGATCTCCATTGTTGTTGTCAGGATCTCCACTGTTGTTGGGATCGCCTTTGTTGTTGTTGTGATTGCCTTTGTTGTTGTTGTTGGGATCGCCTTTGTTGTTGTAGGGATTGTCTTTGTTGTTGTTGGGATCATCTTTGTTGTTGTAGTGATTGCCTTTGTTGTTGTTGTTGGGATCGCCTTTGTTGTTGTAGGGATTGTCTTTGTTGTTGTTGGGATCATCTTTGTTGTTGTTGTGATTGCCTTTGTTGTTGTTGGAATCGCCGTTGTTGTTGGGATCGCCTTTGTTGTTGTAGGGATCTCCTTTGTTGTTGTTGTTGGGATCGCCTTTGTTGTTGTGATTGCCTTTGTTGTTGGAATCGCCGTTGTTGTTGGGATCGCCTTTGTTGTTGTTGTGATTGCCTTTGTTGTTGTTGGAATTGCCCCTGTTGTTGGGATCGCCTTTGTTGTTGTTGGGATCGCCTTTGTTGTTGTAAGGATCTCCTTTGTTGTTGTTGGGATCGCTTTTGTTGTTGTAGGGATTGCCTTTGTTGTTGTAGGGATTGCCTTTGTTGTTGTTGGAATCGCCTTTGTTGTTGTTGGGATCACCTTTGCTGTTGTTGGAATTGCCTTTGTTGTTGTTGGGATCGCCTTTGTTGTTGTTGGGATTGCCTTTGTTGTTGTTGGGATCAACTTTGTTGTTGTTGGGATCTCCATTGTTGTTGTTGGGATCTCCTTTGTTGTTGTTGGGATTGCCTTTGTTGTTGTTGGGATCTCCTTTGTTGTTGTTGGGATTGCCTTTGTTGTTGTTGGGATCATCTTTGTTGTTGTTGGGATCTCCATTGTTGTTGTTGGGATCGCCTTTGTTGTTGGGATCACCTTTGTTGTTGTTGTAGCCTCCATTGTTGTTGGGAGTGCCTTTGTTGTTGTAGGAATCACCTTTGTTGTTGTTGGGATCTCCTTTGTGGTTGTTGGGATCACTTTTGTTGTTGTTGTAGTCTTTATTGTTGTTGGAATTGCCTTTGTTGTTGTTGGGATCACTTTTGTTGTTGTTGGAATTTCCTTTGTTGTTGTTGGGATTGCCTTTGTTGTTGTTGAGATCACTTTTGTTGTTGTTGGAATCTCCTTTGTTGTTGGGATCGCCTTTGTTGTTGTTGTAGTCTTCATTGTTGTTGGGATCACCTTTGTTGTTGGAGTTGCCTTTGTTGTTGTTGGGATCACTTTTGTTGTTGTTGTTGGGATCGCCTTTGTTGTTGTTGGAATCGCCTTTGTTGTTGTTGGGATCTCCTTTGTTGTTGTTGGGATCACCTTTGTTGTTGTAGTCTCCATTGTTGTCAGGATGACCTCTTTTGTTGTTGGGATCTCCTTTGTTGTTGTCAGGATCTCCATTGTTGTTGGGATCACTTTTGTTGTTGTTGGGATTGCCTTTGTTGTTGTTGGGATCTCCTTTGTTGTTGGGATTGCCTTTGTTGTTGTTGGAATCACCTTTATTGTTGTTGGAATTGTTTTTGTTGTTGGTGGGATCTCCTTTGTGGTTGTTGGGATCACTTTTGTTGTTGCTGTAGTCTTCATTGTTGTTGGAATGACCTCTTTTGTTGTTGGGATCTCCTTTGTTGTTGTCAGGATCTCCATTGTTGTTGGGATCACTTTTGTTGTTGTTAGGATCGCCTTTGTTGTTGTAGTGATCGCCTTTGTTGTTGTTGGGATCGCCTTTGTTGTTGTTGGAATCTCCTTTGTTGTTGTTGGAATCGCCTTTGTTGTTGTTGGAATTGCTTTTGTTGTTGTTGTAGTCTTCATTGTTGTTGGAATGACCTCTTTTGTTGTTGGGATCACTTTTGTTGTTGTTGGGATCACTTTTGTTGTTGTTGGGATTGCCTTTGTTGTTGTTGGGATCTCCTTTGTTGTTGGGATTGCCTTTGTTGTTGTTGGAATCACCTTTATTGTTGTTGGAATTGTTTTTGTTGTTGGTGGGATCTCCTTTGTGGTTGTTGGGATCACTTTTGTTGTTGCTGTAGTCTTCATTGTTGTTGGAATGACCTCTTTTGTTGTTGGGATCTCCTTTGTTGTTGTCAGGATCTCCATTGTTGTTGGGATCACTTTTGTTGTTGTTAGGATCGCCTTTGTTGTTGTAGTGATCGCCTTTGTTGTTGTTGGGATCGCCTTTGTTGTTGTTGGAATCTCCTTTGTTGTTGTTGGAATCGCCTTTGTTGTTGTTGGAATTGCTTTTGTTGTTGTTGTAGTCTTCATTGTTGTTGGAATGACCTCTTTTGTTGTTGGGATCACTTTTGTTGTTGTTGGGATCACTTTTGTTGTTGTTGGGATTGCCTTTGTTGTTGTTGGGATCACTTTTGTTGTTGTAGTCTTTATTGTTGTTGGGATCGCCTTTGTTGTTGTTGGGATCGCCTTTGTTGTTGTAGGGATCGCCTTTGTTGTTGTTGGGATCACTTTTGTTGTTGTTGGAATCTCCTTTGTTGTTGTTGGGATCGCCTTTGTTGTTGTTGGGATCGCCTTTGTTGTTGTTGGGATCACTTTTGTTGTTGTTGGAATCTCCTTTGTTGTTGTTGGGATCTCCTTTGTTGTTGTCGGGATCTCCTTTGTTGTTGTCAGGATCTCCATTGTTGTTGGGATCACCTTTGCCGTTGTTGGAATCACCTTTGTTGTTGTTGGAATCTCCTTTGTTGTTGGGAACTCCTTTGTTGTTGTTGGGATCTCCTTTGTTGTTGTTGGGATCTCCTTTGTTGTTGTTGGGATCACTTTTGTTGTTGTTGTAGTCTTTATTGTTGTTGAGATGGCCTTTGTTGTTGTTGGGATGACTTTTGTTGTTGTTGTTGGGATCGCCTTTGTTGTTGTTGGGATCACTTTTGTTGTTGTTGTAGTCTTTATTGTTGTTGGGATCGCCTTTGTTGTTGTTGGGATCACTTTTGTTGTTGTTGTAGTCTTTATTGTTGTTGGGATTGCCTTTGTTGTTGTTGGGATCACTTTTGTTGTTGTTCGGATCACTTTTGTTGTTGTTGGGATCGCCTTTGTTGTTGTTGGGATCACTTTTGTTGTTGTAGTCTTTATTGTTGTTGGGATCGCCTTTGTTGTTGTTGGGATCGCCTTTGTTGTTGTAGGGATCGCCTTTGTTGTTGTTGGGATCACTTTTGTTGTTGTTGGAATCTCCTTTGTTGTTGTTGGGATCGCCTTTGTTGTTGTTGGGATCGCCTTTGTTGTTGTTGGGATCACTTTTGTTGTTGTTGGAATCTCCTTTGTTGTTGTTGGGATCTCCTTTGTTGTTGTCGGGATCTCCTTTGTTGTTGTCAGGATCTCCATTGTTGTTGGGATCACCTTTGCCGTTGTTGGAATCACCTTTGTTGTTGTTGGAATCTCCTTTGTTGTTGGGAACTCCTTTGTTGTTGTTGGGATCTCCTTTGTTGTTGTTGGGATCTCCTTTGTTGTTGTTGGGATCACTTTTGTTGTTGTTGTAGTCTTTATTGTTGTTGAGATGGCCTTTGTTGTTGTTGGGATGACTTTTGTTGTTGTTGTTGGGATCGCCTTTGTTGTTGTTGTAGTCTTCATTGTTGTTGGGATCACCTTTGTTGTTGTTGGGATCTCCTTTGTTGTTGTTGGGATCGCTTTTGTTGTTGTTGGGATCTCCTTTGTTGTTGTTGGGATCTCCTTTGTTGTTGTTGTAGTCTTCATTGTTGTTGGGATCACCTTTGTTGTTGTTGGGATCACCTTTGTTGTTGTTGGAATTTCCTTTGTTGTTGTTGGAATCTCCTTTGTTGTTGTTGGAATCTCCTTTGTTGTTGTTGGAATCTCCTTTGTTGTTGTTGGGATCACCTTTGTTGTTGTTGGGATCGCCTTTGTTGTTGTTGGGATCTCCTTTGTTGTTGTTGGGATCTCCTTTGTTGTTGTTGGAATCTCCTTTGTTGTTGTTGGGATCTCCTTTGTTGTTGTTGGGATCGCCTTTGTTGTTGTTGGAATCGCCTTTGTTGTTGTTGGGATCTCCTTTGTTGTTGTTGGGATCGCCTTTGTTGTTGTTGGGATTGCCTTTGTTGTTGTTGGGATCGCCTTTGTTGTTGTTGGGATCGCCTTTGTTGTTGTTGTTGGGGTTTCCCTTGTTGTATCCACTGGGATTATTGGTATCAATATTGAATGGACACAGGCAACAATTGTCAGGCTGAAGACTAAACCTGGTTCACAAAGAATGTATTGTGTTTCTTCAGACGAGCAGAAATAGTAACTGATGTTGTCCTGTGGATTTTCATAGAATCCATTTGGTTTCCCTTTGCAAAAGAGTATATTCCCTACAAGAGAATCATATAGTGTTAAAAATGTAGATGAAATGTCATGTTCTTGACATTCCAAAGCATTCTCGTGGCTGTATCTTCCACATCAACATCCAGGTGGTTACCATTGACCAGCAATTGAACTAGACCAGTTATTCAAATGCTGTAACTATAAGAGGTCAGAAGCTGGGAACTCTGAGAAGAGTGATTCACTTACTGACTTTGCAAAGCTTGCCCACCATCTCCAAGGTACGAGTCAGGGCTATGACAAAATGCCTAGATGAGTCCAGTTCCAACAATAGTCAAGAAAGGAGTTCCACTCTCTAAGTGTGCAATTGGTTTATGACCACAAGATGAACATAATGCATGTCTGTACCAGACACCCCAGCAGTGTGCATGATGATTTTATTCTGAGGAGCTCAGACATACCGGAGGCATTATAGAAGGAGCCCAGGCTGCAGGGATGGTTTTGTGGGTGACATGGGGCACCCGTTTTGGACTTGGCTGATGATGCCTATGTGGAGGCCTGAGACTGAGGTGGAGGCCTGATATAATGAGGCCCACGTTGCCACCCACTCTATAATGGAGCGGTGCATAGGGCTTCTGAAAATGCGGTTCAGGTGCCTAGACCACTCTGACGGGGCCTACAACATAGCCCCCTGATTTCTTTCTGCATTATGGTGGTGTGCTGTGGCCTACACAACCTGATGCAGCAGAGAGGAGACCTTTTGGAGATGAAGACATGGAGGCCAACCAGCCGGGCGTCACTGGGGAGGAGGCCACCCAACAGGAGGAGGAGGAACAGGAGGGGAAAGTGAGGAGGACCATGCTGAGCAACACTGTCCAGGCACTGGAGGGCTGGAAGCAAGAATCAGACATGCGAGGGCAGCAAAGGAGATCCTGATCACAAGGCGCTTCACTTACTTGGGGCCTGTGTTTGTGCCTTTCCTCCTCCCTTGGGATTCTTGTCGACTCCTGGGTTACTCCATGGGATGGCAGTGCTTCTGCAGTGAGTCCTCTACCCATAGTGATCGAGCCCTCTGCGATTGTCATCTGAGCCAGGGGCCACCTGCCAATGGCCTCAACAAATGCCCTCTGAGACTGGGCCAAGCTCTATAGCGCCTCAGCCATGGCCCTCAGTGACTGGGCCATGTTTTCAAGGGCTGCTGCTGTAGCCCACTGCATCTCAGTGCTGTTCCGCTGGGTTTCATTCAAGCTTTCGAACCTCCCAGCCATGGGCCACAGAGCCTCGAGAAGAACGTTGAGTCCCTCAGCTGTGGCCTGCTGTGACTCAGTCACGGCCCTCAGGCCTCCGCTGTGGCCTGCTGTGACTCAGCCTTGGCCCTCTGGCACTTTGCTATGCTCTGATGTGACTCAGCCGTCACTTAGAACCTGCCATTCATGGTGAGGATTCTCTGTAAGAATTCTCACAACACCAGGTTTAAGTCCAACCAATTTGTTTGATAGTAATTCCACAAGCTTTCGGAAACAGTGTTCCTTTGTCAGGTGTGTAGAAGGTTCAAGTCAGAGAAAGGCATATAAAGACACACACAGTTTACAGAATACTGACTAGAATGCAAGTCTTTGCAGCTAACCTGCTATTCAAGTCTCAAAGATGCAGACAATGTGAGTGGAGATAGCATTAGCATAGGTTAAAGAGATGTGTATTGTCTCCAGACAGGATAGTAAGTGAGATTTTACAAGCCCAGGCAAGTCATGGGGGTTACAGATAGTGCGACATGAACCCCAGATCCTGGTTGAGGCAGTCCTCATGTGTGCAGAAATTGGCTATCAGTCTCTACTCAGCGACTCTGCGCAGTCGTGTATCATGTTTACCCCAGTCCATCGTCGGCATCTCTACATCATGAGGATACTCTGTCTCAGGCTTTCCACTGCGGATGCAACCCTTGCAGTGTTGGCCTGGGAAGCATGCAAGACAGGCAATAGCTGGTCCGCCTGAAAGCTTTGGGACTCCTCCCAACAGTCTCGCAGTCAGTCCACTGTGGTTGTCTCTGCATTCTCTGGCTCGGTTGCTGCATCTCCAGCAGCTGAGGGAGAAGTAGTCTCAGAGACCCAGCATGTATCCTGGGGCCAGCTGACTCCTCACCTCCAGCAGGCCCCCGCCTGCTGGAGGCCTCAGATGTTCCCTCCTGCACCCGATGTACATTATCAGATGTGTCATGCTCACCAGAGATGACCCAAAAGCCTCACCATTAACTAGATGCACTGAAGTCAGAGTATCTGGGTTAGTGAGTTGTGAGTGGAAGCTGATGCCAAAAAGGAACCACTCTCGAAGGTCCCTTCACCTACTTCCTCTGAGGAGTCTTTGGAGCTGTCAGCTCAAGGTGGCCTGGAGCTGCAGCAGGGGCCTCAAGTCCAGATGGCCCAGGCGTGTCTGGATCTCGCCCTGCAACACAGGACACAAGATTAAGTGCAAGGCACGCAGAGGAATCTGGGATACCAGAATGTGAACAAAGAACAATGAACAAAGAAAATTACAGCTCAGGAACAGACCCTTCGGCTCTCAAAGCCTACATTGACCATGCTGCTGAACTTAACTAAAACTCTCTACTCTTCTGGGGATCATATCCCTCTATTCCCATCCTATTCATGTATTTGTCAAGATAACCCTTAAAAATGATTACCGTATCCACTTCCACTACCTCCCCTGGTAACAAGTTCCAGGCACCCACTACATTCCGTGTAAAAAATCTCCCTCATACATCTTCTTTAAAGCTTGCCCCTTGCACCTGTGCCACCTAGTAATTGATTCTACCACTCTGGGAAAAATCTTCTGACTATCCACTCTGTCCATGCCTTTCATAATCTTATAGACTTCTATCAGGTCGCCCTTTACCATTTATATAGATGATCTGGAGGAGGGAACCGAGTGTAGGGTGTCAAAATTTGCTGATGACACCAAGATTGGGGGAAAGGCAAATTGTGCGGAGGGTGTGGAGAGTCTGCAGAAGGATCTAGATAGGCTGGGCGAATGGGCCAGGAAATGGCAAATGGAATTTAATGTTGGCAAGTGTGAGGTGGTCCACTTTGGTAGGAAGAATGGTAGGAAGGACTATTACTTACGTGGCGAAAAACTGCAGCAGGCGACGGTGCAGAGGGACCTCGGGGTCCTTGTGCATGAGTCGCAAAAACCCAGCTTGCAGGTGCAGCAGGTGGTCAGGAAGGCGAATGGGATGCTGGCCTTCATAGCGAGGGGGATTGAATATAAAAGTAGGGAGGTCTTGCTGCAGCTGTATAGGGCATTGGTGAGGCCGCAGCTGGAGTACTGTGTGCAGTTTTGGGCGCCGCACCTGCGCAAGGATATTTTGGCCCTGGAGGGAGTGCAGAGGAGGTTTACTAGGCTGATACTGGAGTTGAGGGGATTGAGCTATGAGGAGAGGCTGAATAAACTAGGCTTGTACTCGTTAGAGTTTAGAAGAATGAGGGGAGATCTCATTGAGACGTATAAGATGATGAATGGGATGGATAGGATAGAGGTGGAGAGACTCTTCCCGCTCAAAAAAGACAGTAGGACTAGGGGGCACAGCCTCAAGATAAAGGGGAGGCGGTTTAGAACGGAGTTGAGGAGGAACTTCTTCACTCAAAGGGTGGTGAATCTCTGGAATTCTCTGCCCGTTGAAGTGGTGGAGGCTGCCTCGCTAAATATTTTTAAGAAGCGGGTTGAAGGGTTCTTGATAAGAGAGGGGATTAAGGGTTATGGGGAGAGGGCGGGAAAGTGGAACTGAGCCACAACAGATCAGCCATGATCTTATTGAATGGCGGGGCAGGCTCGAAGGGCTAGATGGCCTACTCCTGCTCCTATTTCTTATGTTCTTATGTTTATGTTCAACCTCTGTCATTCCAGTGAAAGCAAACCAAATTTCTCCAACCTCTCCTCATAGGTAATGCCCTCCATACCAGGCAACATCCTGGTAAATCTTTTCTGTACCCTCTCCAAAGCCTCCACATCCATCTGTAGTGTGGCGACCACGATTGAACACTATATTCCAAGTCCAGCCTAACTAAGGTTCTATAAAGCTTCAACATGACTTACCAATTGTTAAACTCAAAGACTCAGCCAATGAAGGCAAGCATGCCATATGCCTTTTTGACTACCTTCTCTATCCGCATTGCCACTTTCAGTGACCTGTGTACTTGGACACCCAGATCCCTTTGCCTGTCAGTACTTTTCAGGGTGCTGCCATTTACTGTACATCTCCTATCTGTATTAGACCTTCCAAAATGCATTACCTCACATTTGTCCAGATTAAACTCCATCTGCCATGCCTCCGCCCAAGTCTCCAACTGACCTATATCCTGCTGTATCCTCTGATGGTCCTTATCACTATCTACAAATCCACCAACCTTTGTGTCGTTCGCAAACTCAACAATCAAACCAGTTACGTTTTCCTCCAAATATTTATACATATTACAAACAGCAAACATCCCAGCGCTGATCGCTGAGGAATGCCATTTGTCACAGCCCTCCTTTCAGAAATGTACCTTTCTACTGCTACCTTCTGTTTTCTTTGATACAACCAGTTTTGGATCCACCTTGCCAGCTCACCTCTGATCCCATGCTACTTCACCTTCTGCACCAGTCTGCTATGAGGGACCTTGTCAAAGGCCTTACTGAAGTCCATGTAGACAACATCCACTGCCCTTCCCTCATCAATCATCTTCCTCACTTCCCCGAAAAACTCGATCAAGTTCATGAGACACAACCTCCCATTTACGAAACCTTGCTGCCTCTCACTAATACATCCACTTATTTCCAAGTGGGAATAAATCCTGTCTCGAAGAATACTCTCCAATAATTTCCCTATCATTGATGTAAAGCTCACTGGCCTGTAATTACCTGGATTATTCTTGTTACCCTTTCAAACAAAGGAACAACACTGACTTTTCTCCAATTCTCTGGGATCTCCCCTATAAGAAGTCTCACAACACCAGGTTCAAGTCCAAGAGGTTATTTGGTAGCAAAAGCCACCAGCTTTCAGAGCACCCGTCCTTCGTCAGGTAAGCCCACTTACCTGACAAAGGAGCAGCGCTCTGAAAGCTGGTGGCTTTTGCCACCAAATAAACCTGTTGAACTTTAACCTGGTGTTGTGAGACTTCTTGCTGTGTTTACCCCAGTCCAACGCCAGCATTTCCACATCATGATCTCCTCTATAGCCAGTGAGGATACAAAGATTTCTCTCAAGGCTCCAACATTTTCCTCCCTTTCCATTCTCAGTATTCTAGGGTATATCCCATCAGGCCCTGGGGACTTGTCTAACCTTAATGTTTCCCAAGAACCCCAATACCTCCCCCACTTTGATCTCAACATGAATCAAATTATCTGTATACCCTTTCCCAGACTCAGCATCCACCAAATCCTTCTCTTTAGTGAATACTGATGCAAAGTACTCATTTAATACCTCATCCATTTCCTCTGGCTCCATGTATAGATTCCCTCCCTTGTTCTTGAGTGGGTCAACCCTCTCCCTGGCTACCTCTTGCTCTTTATATATGTATAAAAAGCCTTGGGGTTTTTCTTAATCCTGCTGGCCAATGCTTTTTCATGACTTCTTTTAGCCCTCCTTACTTCTTGCTTATGCTTCTTTCTACTTTCCGTGTATTCCGCACTTATTTCATATGTTCCCAGCCTCCTAGCTTTGACAAATGCTTCCTTCTTCTCTTTGACTAGGCTCACAATATCTCTCGTTATCCAAGCTTCCTAAAATTTGCCATATTTACCCTTCATCCTTACAGGAATGTGTCGGTCCTAAATCCCTATCAACTTACACTTGAAAGCCTCCCACATGCCAGATGTTGATTTGCCCTCAAACATCCTCTCCCAGTCTACATTCTTCAGTTCCTGCCTAATATTAGAGTCATAGAGGTTTAACAGTATGGAAACAGGCCCTTCGACCCAACTTGTCCATGCCACCTTTTGTTTTAAACCCCTAAGCTAATCCCAATTCCCACATTTGGCCCATATCCCTCTATACCTATCTTACCCATGTAACTGTCTAAATGCTTTTTAAAAGATAGAATTGTGCCTGCCTCTACTACTACCTCTGGCAGCTTGTTCCAGACACTCACCACCCTCTGTGTGAAAAAATTGTCCCTTTGGACACTTTTGTATCTCTCCCTTCTCACCCTAAACCTATTCCCTCTAGTTTTAGACTCCCCTACCTTTGGGAAAAGATATTGACTACCTAGCTTATCTGTGCCCCTCATTATTTTATAGATCTTCTATAAGGTCACCCCTCAGCGTTGTACGTTCCAGAGAAAATGTCCCAGTCTATCCAACCTCTCCTTATAACTCAAACCATCAAGTCTAGGTAGCATCCTAGTAAATCTTTTCTGCACTCTTTCTAGTTTAATAATATCCTTTCTACAATATGGTGACCAGAACTGCACACAGTATTCCAAGTGTGGCCTTATCAATGTCTTATACAACTTCAACAAGACGTCCCAACTCCTGTATTCAATGTTCTGACTGATGAAACCAAGCTTGCCAAATGCCTTCTTCACCACTCTGTCCACCTGTGACTCCACTTTCAAGGAGCTATGGACCTGTACTGTAGATTTCTTTGTTAATCTCCCCAACACCTCACAACTAACTGAGTAAGTCCTGCCCTGGTTCAATCTACCAAAATGCATCATCTAGCATTTGTCTAAATTAAACTCCATCTGCCATTCTTCAGCCCACTGGCCCAATTGATCAAGATCCCGTTGCAATCTGAGATAACTTTCTTCACTGTCCATTATGTCACCAATCTTGGTGTCACCTGCAAGCTGATTAACCATGCCTCCTATATTCTCATCCAAATCATGAATATAAATGACAAATAACAGTGGATATTGTTGTAGTTAGCCTTCACCCACTTTAGCAACTTAACTTGAGAACCAGACTTATCCTTACCCATCAGTATCTTAAAGCTTACTGAATTGTGGTCACTGTTCCCGAACTGCTCCCCTACTGAAACATCGACCACCTGGCCAGTCTCATTCCTCAATACCGGGTCCAGTATGGTCCCTTCCCTAGTTGGACTATCTACATATTATTTCAAGAAGCAGTCCTGGATGCTCCTTACAAACTCTGTCCTATGCATGCCCCTAGTATGAGTCCCAGTCAATATAGGGGAAATTAAAATCTCCCACAGTAACATCCCTTGCCAAAATCTGCCTACATATCTGATCCTCTATCTCCTGCTGGCAGTTGGGTGGCCTATTGTAAACCCCCAACATTGTGACTACACACTTCCTATTCCTGAGCTCTACCCATATTGCCTCACTGTATGAACCCTCCGAGGTGTCCTCCCGCACAATGCGGCTTGACATTTCTTTGTTAAACATAGAACAAAGCACAAAGAAGATAAAGAAGATGACCTCACAGGAACAAGTCCTTCGGCCCTCCAAGCCTGCAGTGACCATATTGCCCATCTGAATTGTAACCCCAGAGACTATATGCCTCTATCCCTGTCCCAATCACATATCTGTCAAGATGTCCCTTAAAAGTCATTACCTGATCTGCTTCTACGATCTCCACCGGCAGCTTGTTCCAGGCGCCCACTACCTTCTGTATAAATAAACATGCCTCGTAGATCACCTTTGAACCTTGCCCTTCGCACCTTAAACCCCTGCCCTCTTGCAATCGCCTCAAATTGAATGGAGGATTGACAGGGGCTCACATCTTGACTCCAGCCCTACTATACTGTTGCTGACAGTTCAGATTCTTCTTCCCTGGACAGCTCAAGCACCCGCTCCTCAAAAGGGGTGAGGACCCGGAAGTCAGGTTCACCACCCACTGTGTTCACCCTCTCATGGGTGCTATCGGCAGTCTTCTCCTGTGGGGACAGAAGGAGCTGTGAAAGAAATTATGGCGTGACTCCTGCAGAGTATCACGGTGTGGCTCTCAGAGGGCAAGCACAGTGATACTCTTGGGAGGGGGGTGTGAAAAGAGATGATTGGAGCTCAGGAGTTGGAAGCATGCAGGGTGCCAGGGGTGGGGGGAAGATGCTAGGTGGAGTTAAGCATTCACCCTTGCTGCCCAGATGAGATCATTGACCTCTTTGCGGCACTGCTTCTCTGTTCTAGGGGCCAATGCCATGGCGCTAACCGAGGCAGCAACTGTCTCCCAGGCCGCTTTGCTGTCACCTCCCCTGGGTCTGCGACTTGTTGGGGGGAGGGGGTGTCCTGCCTATCGTCTGCAGCATCTAGCAACCTGCTGAGGTCACCCTCTGTTAACCTGGACGCTGGCCTCTTTGACGTTTTTTCCTGCACTGCCTGCCTGCCTGTCCATCCTTGGGTTTTTTTGTGGAGTTGCCCCTCTTTAGGGCAGATCTGCCACTGAAAGCAGTTTGAGAGAGCATTCCAGCATGTTAAATGCAGTTTGTTTGTTAGCATTGAGGGGAAGGCAAGTGAGCAATTGCAGGTGTGGTGGCGGTGGGTTGGGGGATGATTGAAGCCAGGGCAGAGAGAGGGAGGTGTCATACAGCCATTGGAGTCAGGGGCAGATGGGGAATGTGTGTGGGTGGGTCCAGGATGGAGGGGAGGCACTGCCACTCTGCCTTCAATTGGTGAGGGCAAGGAGGGGGGGAGCTGCTACCACTCTGCCTGTGATCGGTATGGGGATGGGGGCATGATTGGTCTGAGTGGCAGGGAATGGGAAGATTAGGGGGCCAGTAACATTGTGGCAGGGGGAAGATCAATATCCAAGGGGGCCAGGGGAAGCATTATCCAGCCTGGGAAGGATGTGGCAGAGGAGCAACAATATTTTTCCTTTATGCATGGAGGCTCCGATCGAAGCTGCAGGGTTTTGGGCGTGTTATCCCCACCCACAGGCTTCTGCAGCAAGAATCAAACTCGCTGATAATTTTGCAGGCAGAGTGCATATCGGGGGAGGGGTGCTAAAAACAGGCTGAAAAGATGGATCTGAAAGTTTCAAGTCCACCCAGCACTGAGTAAAAAAATGGTAAAATTGCACCTCAATCGCTTAATGAAGGCCCTGCCTGCCTTCTCAGGGTGGAGCTGAAAGAGCAGGAGAGTTCTCCCAATGTGCTGGTCAATATTTATTTCTTAAACAAATTCACCTAAGTAGATTATCAAACCATTATCCCATTGTTTATGGGATTTGCTGTGTACAATATGGTTGCAATGTTTCTTACATTACAACAGACAGTACACTTCAAAATAATTCAAATCACTGTAAAGCATTTTAGGACATTAGGGAAGGAGTATCGATCCAAACTATCAATCCAAAGGTGCAATCCCATCATGGTAGATGCTTGAATTTGAATTCAATAAAAGATTAAGGATGACCATTAAACCATTGTCAATTGCTGTAACAACCAATCAGGTTCACTAATCTCCTTTTGGGAAAAAAGTCTGCCATCCTTACCTTTTTTAAGTTTAATTTTTAAGTTATTTATTAGTGTCACAAATGGACTTACACTAACACTGCAATGAAGCTACTGTGAAAATTCCCTAGTCGCCACACTCCAGCGCCTGTTCTGCTACATTAAGGGAGAATTTAGCATGACCAGTGCGCCAAATCAGCTTGTCTTTCAGCCTGTGGGAGGAAACTGGAGTACCCAGAGGTAACCCATGCAGACATGGGGAGAATGAGCAGACTCCATACAGACAATGACTCAAGCTGGGAATCAAACCCAGGTCCCTGGAGTTAATGGAAATCAGGGGGAAAACCCTCCACTGACTGGAGTTATACCTGGCACAAAGGAAAATCATTGTGGTGATTGGAGGTCATTCCCTGATAATCACTGCAGGACTAGGGTAGTGTCCTAGGTCTTACCATCTTCAGCTGCTTCATCAAGACCTTCCTTCCATCAAAAGGTCAAGAGATAGCATTGGGAGTGGTGGCATGGGCTGAGGGCATCTTCTGTCTCCAGCTCAGACCCCTGATCTTCCCACAGTCCCTGCAGTCTTACTCTCAAGATGTAGGCTATGAGAGCCAGAGTTTGACATTCTAGGTTGACAGCATCACCATTATATGATTGCGAACATCTCTCCCTTCCCAGTACCAACCCCACTACCACCACTGCGCACCCCCCCCACTCCCCTCTCCCCAGCTGTGTCCCAGATGAAAATTCCTCCTTCGCACATTCAGTAATGAGCAGGGAGGTCAGTGGTGTGTCATAAGAAAGACAGGAGTCAGACGTTCTGTAGTCATGAGGAGCACCACAGCTTTCCTCACAGTGAGTCATCTTTGTCCTCCTGCTTTGAGAGCAGATCCACTGACACCACCTACCCAGGCCCATCACCCAGGAGTGACGTAATAGTGACGCTTGGAGGACCCTCCTGGCCTCCTCCTCCTCCAATGAAGCCACCTGTTCTTCCTCCTCTTCTCGCATGTTGCCCTGTTACTGGGAAAGATTGTGTAGCACACATCAAACGACCATGATAGGTGCTACCCTCTGGAGGCTATATTGCAGAGTCCCACCAGAGTGATCCAAACTGAGGAACCATGAGTGGGATTCTCCCATAAAAATTCTACGTGTTGAATTTGCGTAAGAACTGGAGTAAATCCTGCTGGCTTTTTCAGCGGGATTTTTAAAATGAATCTCCCATACTCTGTGCATCACAGAGTGCCCTAGCATGAATCACGCTTAAAATCAGTGGGTGGGACCTCTCTCATTGGTGAGGCTGGCAGCATAACATTAGGTGGCCACTGCGCATGTGCCCATTTGTCAGTGCCAAAATCGGCGCATGCGCAGTAACCCCGCACTGTCAGCCTCCTGGTCGCTGGCCAGCTCCACAACCCCACAACGCTGTTACACAGACCTCCCCGTGCCCTGATCGAGTTATAGAGGTATATAGGATGGAAACAGGCCCTTTGGCCCAACTTGTCCATGCCATCCAGTTTTTACCACAAAGCTGGTCCCAATTGCCTGCATTTGGCCCATATTCCTTGAAACCCATCTTACCATGTAACTGTTTAAATGCTTTTTAAAAGACAAAATTGTACCTGCCTCAAGTACTGCCTCTGGCAGCTTGTTCCAGACACTCTGCACGCTCTGCGTGAAAAAATTGCTCTCTGGACGCTTTTGTATCTCTCCCCCCTCACCTTAAACCTATGCCCTCTAGTTTTAGAATCCCCTAACTTTGGGAAAAGATGTTGACCTTATCCATGTCCCTCATTTAATAGACCTCTATAAGATTATCTCTAAGTTCTATGTTCCGTGGAAAAAACTCCCAGTCTATCCAACCTCTCCTTATAATTCAAACCATCAAGTCCCGGTAGCACCCTAGTAAATCTTTTCTGCACTCTTTCTAGTTTAATAATATCCTTTCTGTAATATAATGACCAGAACTGTACACTGTATTCCAAGTGTGGCCGTACTAATGTCTTGTACAACTTCAACAAGATGTCCCAATTTTTGTATTCAATGTTCTGACCAAAGAGGAATCTTCCAGTGTTCTCCCAGTTCTACATATGAGCGGCACGGTGGCACAATGCTTGGCAATACTGCCTCATAGTGCCAGGGACCCTGTATTCAATTCTGACCAATGAAACCCAGCTTCTGAGAAATTAATTTTGTACTTTATTTCAGTCTTTACAAAGGGAGACATGAACAATGTACCAGGAGTGCTGAGAGAAACATGTTTTAGTGATTAGCTGAAGGAAATCAGCATTATTAGAGAAATGGTTTTGGGGAAATTGATGGGATTGAAGGTGGATAAATTCCAAGGTCCTGATAATCTTCATCCCAGATACTTAAGGAAGTGGCCCTGGAAATAATAGATCCATTGGTGGTAATTTTCCAAAAATCTTTGGACTCTGGAATAGTTCCTACAATTGGACAGCAACCATAAGCCTGCTATTCAAAAAGAGAGGCAGAGAGAAAACAGGGAATGATAGACCAGTGAGCCTAACATCAGTACTGGGGAAGTTGCTAGAGTCCATTATCAAGGATTTCATAACTCAGCATTTGGAAGGCAGTGGTATAATCAGTCAGCATGGATTTACAAAAGGGAAACCATGCTTGATGAATCTATTAGAATTCTCTGAGGATGTAACTAGTAGAATTAACCGAGGAGAACCAGTGGATGTGGTTTATTGAGACTCGCAAAAGGCTTTCAACGAGGTCTCACAAAACAGACTACTATGTAAAGTTAAAGCACATGGGATTGCAGGTAAAATCTTGAGATGGATAGAAAGCTGGTTAGCAGAAAGGAAGCAAAGAGTTGGTATAAATGGGTCTCTTTCTGATTACAGTCAGTGACTAGTGGGGTTTCACAGGGATCTGTGCTAGGTCCCCAACTGTTCACATTATATATTGATGATTTGGAAGAGGGAGCTGAATGTATTATCTCCAAATTTGCAAAGGATACAAAGTTGGGTGGAAGGGTGAGCTGTAAGGATGATGTAGAGTTGCTTCAGTGCGATTGGGACAGGCTGAGTGTGTGGGCATCTGCATATCAGATGTCGTATAAGGTGGATAAATGTGAGGTTATCCACTTTGATAGCATTAATAGGAAAACAGATTATTACTTGAATGGGTGTAAATTGAGAGAGTGGATACTCAATGAGAATTTAGTATCTTCGTGTGTCAGTCGCTGAAAGTAAGCGCGCAGGTACAGCAGGCAGTAAAGAAGGCAAATAATATGTTGGCCTTCATAGTGAAAGAATGAGTATAGGTTTAGGGATGTTTTGTTGCAATTGTGAAGGGCATGGTGAGGCCACATTTGGAGTATTGTGTGCAGTTTTGGAGTCCTTATCTGAGGTCAGATTTCCTTGCTATAGAAGGAGTACAGCGAAGGTTTACCAGGCTGACTCCTAGATGGCAGGTCTGTCACATGAGGAGAGATTAAGTCAGTTAGAATTATTTTCACTGGAGTTTAGAAGAGTGAGACGGCATAGAAACTTATACAATTCTAACAGAGTTAGGCAAGGTAGATTCAGAAAGAATGTTCCCAGTGGGGGAGTCCAGAACTAGGGGTCATAGTTTGAGGATAAAGGGTAAACCTAGTAGAACTGAGATGAGGGGAAATTTCTTCACCCAGAGAGTGGTGCATGTGTGGAATTCATTGCCACAGAATGTAGTTGAAGCCAAAATATTGTCGGATTTCAAGAATAAATTAAACATAGCTCTTGGGGCTAAAGGGATCAAGGGATATGGGGGGAAAGGGAGATCAGGATGTTGAATTTCATGATTAGCCATGATCAAAATGCATGGCAGAGCAGGCTCAAAGGGCTGAATGGCCTCCTCCTGCTTCTAGTTTCTATGTTTCAATGATCCGGTGGCATAAAAGTTCCAGAGCCTCTGAAGCAGCACCCTGTTGTTCTGGGGCTGGTTCCTGTGGTGCTGGGTTATGCCTGGGCTGGCCCTGGGATTGGCCCTGTATGGCTCAGCGCCAATCAGCAGGAATAAAGTGAGCTGGCCTGACTGTAAACCAAAA
This sequence comes from Carcharhinus amblyrhynchos, assembly GCF_965287045.1. NCBI lineage: Eukaryota > Metazoa > Chordata > Chondrichthyes > Carcharhiniformes > Carcharhinidae > Carcharhinus > Carcharhinus amblyrhynchos. The sequence goes on along the minus strand of NC_137325.1, from coordinate 146,121,348 downwards.
TTCATCTTCAATCTGTGAGGACGTAGAAAAGACAGAGACACAGTCAGCAATGTAATCGAATACATTTACTGTAACCCCCTCCCTAATCCCATTGTGATCCAGTGTTTGAGGAGCGACCAACTCTCAGCGCTGCTTTACTGAAGCTGCAGCGCACACCAGATAGTTTGCACAGTCACTGACACAGGCCTATGTTCCCAAATCTTGTGACATGGCCTCCAATCTGTAACATCCCTCCTCACAATTCATCACTTAAGGAATGCATCATGTACGTATCACGCGCTATGGCGGTGAACCTTATGGCTCACTGTGAATGCCTCTTCTCCTAACACCTGAGGTTAGCTTATGGGGGATATCTGATTTATTGATGATGAGGAACAGTTAATAGGAGGGAATATTAGGGAGTATCATGGATGAGATAGGGAACATCTTGGTCCCACCCAGACACCAACCAAAGTGCAGAACTTCACTGGACGCACCTATGCCCTTAATATCGCATATTATTCTCATTGTCTCCCAAGCATGAAAAGAAGCAGCTACTCCAGGATGTGTGGGAAATGTGCAGCCTGCAGGTGAGAGTGAAACAACTCTGTCCCAAGACTCCTTCCCCATCTTACTACTGACAAATGTCCAATCTCTGGAGAACAAGCAAGATGAACTAAAAAATGTATTATTGTCACAAATAGGCTTACGTTGACACTGCAATGAAATTACTGAGTAAAGCCCCTAGTTGCCACACTCCAGCACCTGTTCAGATACACTGAGAGAGAATTTAGCATGCCCAATTCACCTAACCTGCACATCTTTGGACTGTGAGAGGAAACTGGAGCCCCTGGAGGAAACTCACGCTGACATGGGGAGAACATGCAAACTCCATACAAACGGTGACCCAAGCCGGGAATCGAACCCAGGTCCCTGGTGCTGTGAGGCAGCAGTACTAACCACTGTGCTACCATATTCACTTTTCAGAAGTTGTGTGCTGTGTTTCACAGAGACGTGGCTCACTCCTGTTTCACTGGACTGTGCCCCACAACCAGAGTGCCTCTCAAACCACTGAATGGGCTGTTCAGCGGCCTCAGGCAAGGCTAGGGGAGATACGATCTGCCTTCTAATCGATACCTCTCAGTGGCTAGAAGTAGCAACACTGGCAAGTTTCTGCCTGATGATGATGCTGAAATTCCACCCCTACTCCCTTCTGCTGGATTCACCTCTGTTATCCTAACAGCACTTTACATCCCACCCCATGCAGACATGAAAACCGTGCTGGACAAAATATATACCACCAGAAATAGCCGTGACAGGAAATATTCCAAGGTCTTGTTCATCATGACCAGGAACTTCAATCAGGCCAAACTCAAGTGTATCCTACCAAAATACCACCAACACGTCTCCTGTTCCACCAGAGGCCCAAACATTTTAGATCACTGCTACACAAACATCAAACATGCCTACTGCTCTACCGCCCACCCACACTTTGTCATGGCACAGTGGTTAGTACTGCTGCCTCACAGTTCCAGGGATCTTGGTTCGATTCCCGACTTGGGTCACTGTATGTATGGAGTTTGCACATTCTGCCTGTGTCTGCATGGATTTCCTCCGGGTGCTCTGATTTCCCCTTGTAGTCCAAAAATGTGTGCGTTCGGTTGATTGGCTATGCTAAATTGCCCCTTAGTGTCCCGGGATGCGTAGATTAGCGGGATTAGCAGGGTAAATATGTAGAGTTTCGGAATAGAGCCTGGCTGGGACTGTTGTCGGTGCAGACTCGATGGGCCTTATGGCCTCCTTTTGTATTGTAGGGTTTCTACGATTTCTATGAATTCAAACAACAAGACTGTGCTCTGCGCTAAGCTTACAAGCAAAAACTGAAACAGGCAAACCCGATAAAGAAAGTTGTGCAATGCTGGCCTGAGGAATCAGATGATCTCCAATGGGACTGCTTCGAGTCAGTGAACTGGTCAATATTTAAAAACTCAGCGACCAACTTGAATGAGTGCACCACTACAGTAATTGACTTCATTAATAAGTGTTTAGAAGACTGTATGCCAAAGAAGTAAATCTGTGTGTTTCCAAACCGGAAACCATGGATAAACAGGAATATCTGCTTACTGAAGCTCAGGTCTGAGGCCTTCGAGTGAGGAGACCCTGACCTCTACAAGAAATCCAACTATGAAGTACGGAGAACCATCAAATTAGAGACCCAGGTACACACACAGACTTCCATCAACTATGGCAAGGGTCTGTAAGACGTAACAGGCTACAAGATTAAGGTATGTAGAATCCCTGCATCCTTCCCCAAAGAGCTCAACGCATTCTATGCCCAATTTGAGTAAGAGGTCAGCGAGAGCACATTTTTTGCCCTAGAAGCCTTGGCTGAGCCCATGTCTGAGGTCCTCCATCACAGACATCAGATCAGCCTTCTCAAACATCAACCCACAAAAAGCGACTGCAGTACCCAGCCAGCGCTAAGACCAGCAGGGTTATTCGCAGACATTTTTAACCTCTCTTTACTCCAATCTGAGGTCCCTACCTGTTGCAAGAAGACAACCATCATCCCTGTACCAAAGAAAAACCAGGCAGCATGCCTTAATGACGATTGCCTGGCCTCCCAGCTTGACTGGATTCACTACAGTTCATCTATCCTGCAACAGGTTGATGGCAGATGCCATCTCCCGAGCCCTACCCTCAACCCTGGAACACCTGGATAACAAAGACACTAATGTCAGATTTCTATTTATTGACCACAGCTCAACTTTCAACACTATTATTCCTGTAAAACTCAGCTACAAACTCTGTGGCCTAGAGCTCTGCACCTTCCACTACAACTGAATCCTAGACTTCCTAACCAGAGACCGCAATCACTAAGGATAGGCAACAATACCTCCATGATTAACTCACTGGGGTTATGCTGCAACTATACCGGATGTTGATGAGACCACATTTGGAATATTGTGTTCAGTTCTGGTCACCTCACTATAAGGATGTAGAAGCATTGGAGAGAGTGCAGAGGAGATTTACCAAGATGCTGCCTTGTTTGGAGGGTAGATCTTATGAGGAAAGGTTGAGAGAGCTGGGGCTTTTCTCTTTAGAGTGAAGGAGGATGAGGGGCGACTTAATAGAGGTTTATAAGATGATGAGGGGGATAGATAGAGTGGATGTTCAGAGACTATTTTCCTCGGGTAGATGTAGCTGTTACTATGGGACACAACTATAAGGTTCATGGTGGGAGATATAGGAGGGATGTCCAAGGTAAATTCTTCACTCAGAGAATGCTTGAGGTGTGGAATACACTGCCTGCTGTGATAGTGGAGTCAGATACTTTAGGAACTTTCAAGCAGTTATTGGATAGGCACATGGAGCACACCAGAATGATAGGGAGTGGGATAGCTTGATCTTGGGTTTGGACATAGCTCGGCACAACATTGAGGGCCGAAAGGCCTGTACTGTGGTATACTGTTCTATGTTCTATGTTCTATTAATCTCAACACCAGTGCCCCACAAGGCTTTGTCCTCAGCCCCTTACTATACTCTTTATACACCTATGACTGTGTGGCCAAATTCCCCTCCAACTCGATTTTCAGGTTTGCTGATGATAGCACTGTAGTGGGTTGGATCTCAAACAATGATGAGACAGAGTACAGGAATGAGATTGAGAATCTGGTGAACTGGTGCAATGATGATAAGCTCTTCCTCAATGTCAGCAAAACAAAGGAGATTGTCGTTGACTTCAGGGACCGTAGTGGAGGAGATGCCCCTGTCTATATCAATGGGGATAAAGTAGAAACGATTGAGAACTTCAAGTTTCTGGGTGTCCAGATCACCAACAACCTGTCCTGGGCCCTCCTGGGACACTATAGTTAAGAAAGTCCACCAAGGCCTCTACTTTCTCAGGATGCTAAGGAAATTCGGCATGCCCACTATGTCTCTCTCCAACTTTTACAGATGCACCATTGAAAACATTCTTTTTGTTTGTATCAAATCTTTGTATGGCTCCTACTCTGCCTAAGACTGCAAGAAACTACAATGAGTCATGAATGAAGCCCAGTCCATCATGCAAACCAGGCTCCCATCCACTTTCTCTACATTTCAGGTCCTTTGGCCAAACTTATCAATGCCGCCCAGTTTTTACCCACTAAGGTAATCCCAATTGCCCACATTTGGTCCAGATCTCTCTATTCCTATCTTACCCATGGAACTGTCAAATGGTTTTTAAAAGACAAAATTATACCTGTTTTAGACTTTCCATCTTTAGGAAAAGATGTTGACTGTCTAGCTTATCTATGCCCCTCATTATCTTATATACCTCTATGAGATCACCTCTAAGCCCCTTTGCTCCAGCAAAAAAAAAGTACCAATCCATCTAGCCTCTCCTTGTAACTCAAACCATGAAGTCCCAGTAGCATCCTAGAAAATCTTTTCTGCCCTCATTCTAGTTTAACAGTATCTTTTCTATACTAGGTTGACCAGAACTGTACACAGTATTCCAAGTGTGGCCTTACCAATGTCTCATACAATTTCAAGAAGATGTCTCAATTTCTATATTCAATGTCCTGACCAATGAAACCAAGCATGCCGTATTCACCAACCTGTCCACCTGTGACACCACTTTCAAGGAGCTGTGAACCTTCACTCCATGATCTCTTTGTTTTACAACTCTGCCCTACCATTAACTGAGTAGATGCTGCCCCAATTCAATCTACCAAAATGCATCACCTCTCATTTATGTAAATTAAACTCCATCTGCCATTCATAGGCCCTTTGGCCCAATTGATCAAGATCCTGTTGCAATCTGAGATAACATTCTTCACTCTCCATGTTACTACCAATCTTGGTGTGATCTGCAAACTTACTAACCAAGCCTCCTAAATTCTCATCCAAATCATGAATATAAATAACAAATAACAGTGGACCCAGCACTGATCCTTGAGGCACACCGTTGGTCACAGGCCTCCAGTTTGACAAACAACCCTCTACAACCACCCTCTATCTTCTGTCAGCAAGCCAATTTTGTATCCAATTGGCTACCTCATTCCGGATCCAGTGAGATTTAACCTGATGCAACAACCTACCATGCGGTACAAAGAACAAAGAAAAGTACAGTACAGCAACAGGCCCTTTGGCCCTCCAAGCCTGCGCTGATCATTATGCCTGCTTTTGTGAAGTACTTTTTTGCTTGCTATTGGAGCATTGTTGCAGCACCTGGATGAACACTGAAGCATTTGCAACAATCTTCAGCTAGAAGTGCCAAGTGGATGGTCCACCTTGGCCTCCTCCAGTGGTCCCCAGTATCACAGATGTCAGCCAATTCGATTCACTCAGCATGATACAGAGCACAACAAAGAACAGTACAGCACAGGAACAGCCCTTCAGCCCTCCAACCCTGTGCTGATCATGATGCCTGCCTAAATTAAAACCGTATGCACTTAGAGCCCATAACCTTCCATTCCTATCCTATTCATGTATTTGTCTAGTTGCCCCTTTAATGATGCGATCGTACCTGCTCCCCCCACCACTCCATGCAGTGCGTTCCAGACACTCACCATCGTCCGTGTAAAAAACTTGCCTCGCGCATCTCTTCTAAACCTTTCCCCATGCACTTTAGACTTATGTCCCCTAGTTCTTGACTTTTCTCCTCTTGGAAAGATCATCTGACTATCCATTCTGTCCATGCCAGTCAATCTTGTAAACCTCTATCAGGTCACTCCTCAATCTCTATCGTTCCAGTGAGAACAAACCAAGTTTATCCAATCTCTTCTCATAGCCAATACCCTCCACACTAGGCAACATCCTGGTAAATCTTTTCTGTACCCGCTCCAAAACATCCACATCCCTACACAATATTCTAAATGAGGCCTAACTGAGGTTCCGTACAGCTGCAGCCTGGCCTGCCAGTTTTTATACTCAATGCCCCAACCGATGAAGGCAAGCATACTATATGCCTTCTTGACTACCTTATCCACATGCGTTGCCACTTTCAGTAGTTGGTGGACATGTATGCCTAGATATCTCTGCCTGTCAATACTCCTAAGGGTTCTACTATTAATTGTATAATTCCTACATGCATTAGGCCTTCCAAAATGCAATATCTTGCATTTATCCGGATTAAGCTCCATCTGCCATTTCTCTGCCCAGGTCTCTAACTGATCTATATCTTGTTGTATCCTCTGACAATCCTCTTCACTATCCACAACGCCGTCAATTTTTATGTTGTCTGTGAACTTACTAATCAGACCAGTTACATTTTCCTTCAAATCATTTATGTATACTACGAAGAACAGGGGTCCTATAACTGATCCCTGTGGAATACCACTAATCACAGTCTTCCATTCAGAAAAGCACCCCTCTACTGCTACCCTCTGTCTTCTATGGCCAAGCCACTTCTGCATCCATCTTGCCAGCTCTCCTCTGATCCTGTGTGACTTCACCTTTCATACCAGTCTACAATGAGGTACCTTGTCAAAGGCTTTAGTCCATGTATACAACATTATCTGCCTTTCCCTCATCTATCATCTTCATCACTTCCTTGAAAAATTTGATCAAGTTAGTGAGACACAACCTCCCCTTCACAAAACCATGCTGTTTATCACTAATAAGTCCATTTCTTTCCAAATGTGAGTAAATCCTGTCCCTACGAATCTTTTCCAATAATTTCCCTACTACTGACATAAGGGTCATCAGACTATAATTTCCTGGATTATCCCTACTGCCCTTCTTAAACAATGAAACAACCTTGGCTATCCTCCAGGCCTCTTGTAACCAATGAGGATACAAAGATTTCTGTCACGGTCCCAGCAATTTCCACCCTTGCCTCCCTCAGTATTCTGGGGTAGATCCAATCCGACCCTGGGGACTTATCTACTTTAATGCTTTTTAAGACACTCAATATCTCCTCTTTTTTGATATCAACATGACCCATAATATCTACACACCCTATCTTAAGCTTCTCATTCATCCAGTTCCTCTCTTTGGTGAATACTGAGGCAAAGTATTAATTTAGTATCTCACCCATTTCCCCTGGTTCAATAAATAGATTCCCTCCACTATCTTTGAGTGGGCCGACCCTTTCCCTGGCTACCCATTTGCTGTTTACATATGTATAAAATGCCTTAAGATTTTCCTTAATCCCGTTTGCAAGAACTTTTCATAACAAATTTAGCCTTCCCAAATCCTTCCTTAAGTTCCTTCCTGTGTTCTTTATATTCTTCACGGCTTCATCTGTCCTAAACTTTTAGACTTTATGAATTCTTCCTTTTTCTTTTTGACAAGGCTAATAATATCCCTCATCAGGGTTCCTGATACTTGCTACATTTATCCTTCAGCCTCACAGTTACATGCTGAATTCCAATCAACGGACCTTTGAAAGACTTGTACATGTCGGATGTTGATTTACCCTCAAACAGCCTCCCCCAATCTATCCTTTTCAGATCCTGCCTAATGTTGTTGTAGTTAGTCTTCCCCCAATTTAAGACCTTCGTCCAAGGACAAATCTTGTCCTTATCCACAACACCTTAAAACTTATGGAATTAGGATCATGTTCCCGAAATGCTCTCCTACTGAAACTTTGATCACCTGGCTGGGCTCATTCCCCAATACCAGGTCTAATATGGCTCCTTCCCGAGTTGGGCTATTTACATGTTGTTTCAAGAAACCCTCCTGGATGCTCCTTACAAATTCTGCCCCATCCAAGGTCCGAGCAGTAAGTGAGTCCCAGTCAATATAGGGAAAGTTAAGATCTTCCACCATAACAACCCTGTTGTTTTTGCACCTTTCCAAAATCTGTCTGCCTATTTGTTCCTCTATTTCCCGCTGGCTGTTGGGAGGCCCAATATTGTGACTGCACCCTTCCTATTTCTGAGCTCTACCCATATTGCCTCGGTGCCTGAACCCTCTGAGGTGTCCTCCCTCAGTACAGCTGTGATATTCTCCTTAACTAGTAATTCTTTAATTAATTAATTAATTAATCTAATTAATTCTCTAATTAACTAATAATTCTCCCTGTGGATGCGTGGGTTTCCTCCGGGCGCTCCGGTTTCCTCCCACACCCCAAAGATGTGCTCTTAGGCTGATTGGTTTTACCAAATTGACACTATTCTCCCCTGAGTCTGGCTAAGTCAGGGGTTCTATTCGTCCGAAGGGCCTGTTTCCCGTGCTGGGTTGTTCTTTGTTCTTTGTTCTTAATGCAACTCCCCCACCCCTTTTACATCCCTTTCTATCCTGCCTGAAACATCTAAGTTCTGGAATGTTTAACTGCCAATCCTGTTCCTCTTTCAACCAAGTCTCTGTAATAGCAACTCTGTAATAGTACTAATCCAAACTCTTAAGTTCATCTGTCATACCTGTTATACTCCTCGCGTTGAAACAAGTACACTTTAGACGAACAGTCCCACTGTGTTCAACAACTACTTCCTTCCTCCTCTCCCTCTTAAACTTACTGGTCTTAATCTGTAGCTCTCCCTCAATTATTTCTTCTGCTGACTTACCACTCTGAGTCCCAGCCCCATCCCATACTAGTTTAAATCTTTCCAAGTGACTGTAGCAAATATACCCATTAGGATATTGATGCCCCTCCAGTTTAGTGTACCTAAATCAAAGGTACCTTATCAAAGGCCTTGCTAAAGTCCATGTAGACAATATCAACTACACTACCCTCATCTGTCTTCTTGGTTACCCCTTCAAAAATCTCAATAAAGTTCGTGAAACATGATTTTCCACTCAAAGCTGTGCTGACTGTTCTTAATCAATCCTTGCCTCTTTAAATGAATGTAGATCCTGTCTCTCAGAATGCCTTCTGACAACTTACTCACTATAGATATTAGGCTCACTGGTCTTTAGTTCCCAAGCTTTTTCCTTCTTAAATAAAGGCTCCACATTTGCCACCCTCCAATCTTCAGGCACCTCACCTGTAGCTGTTGATTGTTCAAATATTTTGCTAGAGGACTCGCAATTTCCTCCCTAGCATCCCATAATGCCCTGGATATATTTCAGCAGGTCCCGGGGATTTATCTACCTTGATGTCATAGAGTCATAGAAGGGCATGGAAACAGGCCCTTCAGCCAAACTTGTCCATTTTTTTAAAATCCCTAAGCTAATCCCAATTGCCCCCATTTGGCCCATATCCCTCTATACCCATCTTATCCATGTTACTGACTAAATGCTTTTTAAAAGACAAGTACCCGCCTCTACTATTACTTCTGGCAGTTTGTTCCAGACAGTCACCATGCTCTGTGTGAAATAATTGCCCCCCTGGACCCTTTTATAACTGTCCCCTCTCACCTTAAACCTATGCCCTCCAGTTTTAGACTCCCCTAGCTTTGGGAAAAAGTATTGACTATCTAGCTGATTTATGGCCCTCATTATTTTATAGACCTGTATAAGATCACCCCTCAGCCTTTAATGCTCCAGAGAAAAAAGACCCAGTCTATCCAGCGTCTCCTCATAACTCAAATCATCAAGTCCTGGTAGCATCTTAGTAAATCTTTTCTGTAATTATTTAGTTTAATAATATCCTTTCTATAATATCTTGACTAGAACTATACACAGTACTCTAAGTGTGGCCTTACCAATATCTTGTACAACTTCAACAAGACATCCCAACTCTTGCATTCAATGTGCTGACCAATGAAACCAAACATGCTGAATGCCTTCTTCACCACTCTGTCCAGCTGTGACTCCACTTTCAAGGAGCTATGAACCTGTACCCCTGGATCTCTTTGTTCTGTAACTCTCCCCAACGCCCTACCAGTAACTGAGTAAGTCCTACCCTGGTTAAACCTACCAAAATGCATCACCTTGCATTCATCTAAATTAAACTCCATCTGCCATTCGTCAGCCCACTGGCCCAATTGATCAAGATCCCATTGCAGTCAGAGATAGCTTTCTTCACTATCCACTGTGCCACCAATCTTGGAGTCATCTGCAAATTTACTAACCATGCCTCCTACGTTCTCATCCACATCATTAATATAAATGAAAATAATAGTGGATCCAGCACTGATCCATAGAATCGTAGAATCTTTACATGCAGAAAAAGGCCATTTGGCCCATCGAGTCTGCACCGACTACAATCCCACACAGGCCCTACCCCCATATCCCTACATATTTACCTGCTAATTCCTCTAACCTATGCATCTCAGGACACTAAGGGGCAATTTTAGCATGGCCAATCAACCTACTCTGCACGCCTTTGGATCCTGAAGCAAACCACTGGTCACAGGCCTCCAGTTTGAAAAACGACCTTCTACAACCAACCACTGGCTTCTGTCAAGAAGCCAATTTTGTATCCATTTAGATACCTCACCCTGAATCCCATGAGACTAAACCTTATGCAACAACCTACCATGCGGTACTTTGCCAAAGGCCTTGCTGAAGTCCATATAAACAACATCAACTGCACAGTCCTTATCTATCTTCTTGGTTACCTCTTCAAAAAACTCAAATTTGTGAGACATGAGTTCCCACTCAAAGGTTTGCTGACTGTCCCTAATCAGTCCTTGAGTCTCTAAATGCCTATAGACCCTGTTTCTCAAAATATCTTCTGACAACTTACCCACGACAGATGTGAGGCTCACTGGCCTATAGTTCCCAGGCTTTTCCCTGCAGCCCTTTTTAAACAAAAGCACAGCATTTGCCATCATCCAATCTTCAGGCACCTTACCCGTGCCTATCGATGATTCAAATATCTCTGCTGGCAGACTCACAATTTCCTCCCAAGCCTCCCACAATGTCCTGGGATACTCTTCATCAGGTCCTGGAGATTTATCTACCTTGATCCGCTTTAAGACTTCCAGCACCTCTTTCTCTGTAATATGTACACTTCTCAAGACATCACTGTTTATTTCCCCAAGTTCCCTAACATCCATGCTTTTCTCAATAGTAAATACTGATGAGAAATATTCATTTAGGATCTCACCCATCTGTTATGGATCTGCATATAGATGACATTGTTGATCCTTAAGAGGTGCTACTCTCTCCCTTGTTACTTTTTTGCCCTTTATGCATTTGTAGAATTTTTTTGGATTCTCCTTTGCCTCTTTTGCCATTTGCCCTCCTGATTTCTCTCTTAACTCTACTCCTACACCCTCTATACTCTTCAAGGGATCCACTTGATCCCAGCTCCCTATGCCAATCATGTACCTCCTTCTTCTTGACCAGGGCCTCAATATCCCAAGTTATCCAGTGTTCTCCACTTCTACTAGCCTTGCCTTTCACTCTAAAAGGAATGTGCTTAGCTTGAACTCTGGTTAACACATATTTGAAAGCCCCCCCATTTACCAGGCATCCCTTTACCTGCCAACAGACTTCTCCAATTAACTTTTGAAAGTTCCTGTCTGATACCATCAAAATTGGCCTTACCCCCAATTTAGAATTTTAACTTTTGGGCCAGACCTATAATTCTCCATAGCTATCTTAAAACTAATGGAATTATGGTCACTGGTCCCAAAGTGATCCCCCACATACACTTGCCCTTCCTTATTTCTCAAGAGGAAGTCAAGTTTTGCCCCATCTCTAGTCAGGCCATCCGTACACTAATTGAGAAGTTCCTCCTGAATACACTCAACAAATATTTCTCCATCCAAGCCCCTAATACGATGGCTGTTCCAGTCAAAGTTGGGAAAGATAAAGTCCCATACTATTACCACCTTATTTTTCTTGGAGCTATCTGTAATCTCCTTACATATTTGCTCCTCAATTTCCCGCTGACTATTTAGGGGCCTATAATACAACCCTATCAAAATGATCTCTCCCTTCTTATTTCTCTGCCCTACCCATTGACTCAGTGGGTGAACCTTGGATATATCCTCTCTCAATATTGCCTTAATGTTCTCCCTAATCAAAAATGCAACTCTCCCCCCTTCTTTTGCCTCCTGTTCTATCTTTCCTATAGCATCTATACTCTGAAACATTGCACTATTAGTCCTGCCCCTTCCTTAGCCATGTTTCAGTAAGAGCTATAATATCCCAGTCCCATATACCCATCCATGCCCTGAGTTCATTTCCTTGCTTGTCAGGCCTCTTGCGTTGAAATAAAAGAAGTTTAATTTAGACTTCCCTTTCTCTCTGCCCTGCTTTCTCAGACCATCTGCCCTGTCATGTTTTGTATGCTTCCCTGGTGTTTTATTTCTCTTAGCCTTAATGGACCCATTCACTGAGTTCTTCACAGTCTCTGTACTCTGTGTTGTGGCCCTTTTTGATTTTTGTCTTTGGTTTCTCTGCCTTCCACTTTTCCCTCTTACTGCCTTCTGTTTCTATCCCCATTTTACTTTGCTCTGATTTTCTGCATCGGTTCCCATCTTTCTGCCACATTAGTTTAACCCTCCCCAACCGCACTTGCAAGTATTCCCCCGAGGACATTGGTTCCAATCCTGCCAGGTGCAGAACATCCGATTTGTACTGATCCCATAGAACATAGAACATTACAGCGCAGTACAGGCCCTTCGGCCCTTGATGTTGCGCTGACCTGTGAAATCAATCTAAAGCCCATCTAACCTATACTATTTCAATATCATCCGTATGTTTATCCAATGACCATTTAAATGTCCTTAAAGTTGGCGAGTCCACTACTGTTGCAGGCAGGGCATTCCACACCCTTACTACTCTGAGTAAAGAATCTACCTCTGATATCTCTCCTATATCTATCACCCCTCAATTTAAAGCTGTGTCCCCTCGTGCTAGCCATCTCCATCTGAGGAAAAGGGCTCTCACTGTCCACCCTATCTAATCATCTGATCATCTTCTATGCCTCTATTAAGTCACCTCTTAATCTTCTTCTCTCTAACGAAAACAGCCTCAAGTCCCTCAGCCTTTCCTCATAAAACCTTCCCACCATACCAGCCAACGTCCTGGTAAATCTCTTCTGCACTCTTTCCAATGTTTCCACATCCTTCCTATAATACAGTGACCAGAACTGTACACAATACTCCAAGTGTGGCCGCACCAGAGTTTTGTACAGCTGCAACATGACCTCACGGCTCCGAAACTCAAATCCCTCTATCAATAAAAACTAACACACCGTAAGCCTTCTTAACAACCCTATCAACCTGGATGCCAACTTTCAGGGATCTACGCACATGGACACCAAGATCTCTCTGCTCATCTGCACTACCAAGTATCTTATTAGCCCAGTACTCTGTACTCCTGTTACTCCTTCCAAAGTGAATCACCTCACACTTTTCCGTATTAAACTCCATTTGCCACCTCAGCCTAACTCTGCAGCTTATCTATGTCCCTCTGCAAACTGTAACATCCTTCTGCTCTGTCCACAACTCCACCAACTTTAGTGTGATCTGCAAATTTGCTAACCCATCCTTCCACGCCCTCATCCAGGTCATTTATAAAAATGACAAACAGCAGTGGCCCCAAAACAGATCCTTGCAATACGCCACTAGTAACTGAACTCCAGGATGAACATTTCCCATCAACCACCACCCTCTGTCTTCAGCTAGCCAATTTCTGATCCAAACCACTAAATCACCCTCAATCCTACGCCTCCGTACCTTCTGCAATAGCTTACCATGGGGAACCTTATCAAACGCTTTACTGAAATCCGTATACACCACATCAACTGATTTACCCTCATCCACCTCTTTGGTCACCTTGTCAAAGAACTCAATAAGGTTTGTGAGGCACAACCTACCCTTCACAAAACTGTGTTGACTATCTCTAATCAAATTATTCCTTTTTAGAAAATTATAAATCTTATCTCTTATAATCCTTTCCAAAACTTTGCCCACAACAGAAGTAAGACTCACTGGTCTATAATTACCAGTTGTCTCTACTCCCCTTCTTGAACAAGGGGTCAACATTTGCTATCCTCCAGTCTTCTGGCACTATTCCTATAGACAACGACGACATAAAGATCAAAGCCAAAGGCTCTGCAATCTCCTCCCTAGCCTCCCAGAGAATCCTAGGATAAATCCCATCCAGCCCAGGGGACTTATCTATTTTCACACTTTCCAGAATATAAAAGCAGGGAGGTCTTGCTGCAACTGTACAAGGCACTGGTGAGGCCGCAACTGGAGTACTGTGTGCACTTTTGGTCCCCTTATTTGCGAAATTATATATTGGCCTTGGAGGGAGTACAGAGAAGGTTCACCAGGCTGATACTGGAGATGAGGGGGTTAGCTTATGAAGAGAGATTGAATAGACTGGGCCTGTACTCGTTAGAGTTTAGAAGGCTGAGGGGGGTTCTTATAGAGACTTACAAGATAATGAAGGGGCTAGATAGGGTAGAGGTAGAGAGATTCCACTTAAAAAGGAAAACAGAACTAGAGGGCACAGCCTCAAAATAAGGGGGGGTGCAGTTTAGAACAGAGTTGAGGAGGAACTTCTTCAGTCAAAGGGTGGTGAATCTCTGGAATTCTCTGCCCGTTGAAGTGGTGGAGGCTACCTCACTAAATATACTTAAGTCACGGGTAGATAGGTTTCTGATAGACAAGGGAATTAAGGGTTATGGGGTGAAAGCGGGAAAGTGGAACTGATCCACTTCAGATCAGCCATGATCTTATTGAATGGTGGGGCAGGCTCGAAGGGCCAGATGGCCTACTCCTGCTCCTATTTCTTATGTTCTTATGATACGGGTTTGGGATTTCCTGCCGTGACTCAACCTTTAAAATTAACTTACAACAACTACAATGCCAAGACAAAAAAAAAGGAATAACTACTTACTAGTCACCGGCAACTCATCAGAGTGTCATGACATAACATATTGGCAATGAGATGGAATTGATTGAATGGCACAGCCTATCCATGAGTATCTAATTTAATTGAAATTGGAAAAGAGGGGAATCCTACCTGGTTTTTGGGTGACGAGATTCAGAGAGAGTTGTTGAGCTAGTGCTAGACCCTGAGGGGCAGTTGAAGTACCGAACCCGGTGCGGCTGTCGAGTCAAGAGGTTTGGAAAGGTATAAGAAAATATTAAAATGAAGTGAGATTAGCCCTCAGAAGCAAGAGAAGTAAAATGTGAGCTAAGGAGAAATAAAGGAAAAGGACAATGAGAGTACAGATCTATCAATCTGAACAAGCCTACAGGGAACCAAAGAACAAAAACAGCCCAGGAAACAGGGCCTTCAGCCCAACGAGCCCGCGCCGCCATTTTAACATTACCCCTTCCACCCATGACCCTTATCTATTGTTTTATGGCAATCCACATTGAGGGAAACTAATTTAGGGACAATTTATTACTCCCAGTCAGCCGAATAGCACATCTTTGGGGTGTGGGAGGAAACCGGAGCACCCGGAGAAAACCCACGCAAGCACGGGGAGAATGCGCAAACTCCCACAGACACCGGCCCAAATCCATGTGTCTGCACAGCAATCAGTGATAGTCACTGAGCTGTCGTCTTGCCCAGCATCTGGTCCAGTTTAAGCACACACTAACGACATGAAGCACTAGGCCAATCTCGAACGTTCAAGAGCAGCCCAAGTACGACCCATCGCGTGTATGCCCCTCGTTGGACAACAAGGCAGACCGACTTAAAACCTGTGAATTAAAAGAGAAAAAACGTTATTATCATCCCATATCCTTTTACATTACCAGGGTCGTCCCAATGCTAATGACCCTTATTTAAAACAATCTCCTATATCCTCCCATCTCCAACCCACTCGTGTGCCTGTCTAAGTTACTCTTAAACAACTCCAACGTGCCTGCCTCCACCACCTTACTTGGCAGAGCATTCCATACCCCCACTACCCTCTGTGAAAAACCTCCCTCTAATATCTGTGTTATACCTCTCCCCCCTCACCTTAAGCCCATGGCCCCTCGTACTGTGTGTCTCTAACATAGGAAATAGCTTACCTCTGTTTACTCTATCTATACCCTTCATAATCTTATATATCTCTATTAGATCCTCCCTCAGTCGGGAAAACAGCCCCAATTTGCTCAATCTTTCCTCATAACCCAGTCCTTCCATATCAGGCAACATCCTGGTAAACCTCCTCTGCACTCTCTCCAGTGTCTCCACGTCCTTCCAGTAGTAAGGCGACCAGAACTGGACGCAGTACTCTAAATGCGGCCTAACCAACGTTCTATACAACTGCAATATTAGACTCCAGCTCTTATATTCTATACCCCTTCCTGTAAAGGCTAACATACCATAGGCTTTCTTCACAACCTTCTCCACTTGTACTGCCACCTTCAAAGACTTGTGCACTTGCACCCCCAAGCCTCGCTGCGTTTCTATACTCCTTATGGGCTTACCCTTTATCATATAACTCCCCCTACATTATTCCGGCCAAAATGCATCACCTCACATTTATCCAGATTAAACTCCATTTGCCATATATCTGCCCAATATACCAGCCTATCAATATCCCGTTGTATTGCCAGATACTGCTCCTCACTGCCCGCCAATCCAGCCATCTTAGTGTCATCTGCAAATTTGCTGATCACACCACTTACTCCCTCTTCCAAGTCATTTATATATACTACAAAGAGAAGAGGTCCCAGTACTGAGCCCTGCGGCACACCACTAGTGACAGACCTCCAGCTAGAAAAGGACCCCTCCACTACTACTCTCTGTCTCCTCTTAGCAAAGTAAAAAGTCTGACAACACCAGGTTTCAGGCCAACCAATTTATTTGATAGAGAGGTTTGGAAATCAAATAAATCAAATAAATCGGTTGGACTGAAACCTGGTGTTGTCAGACTTTTTACTGTGTTTACCCCGGTCCAACGCTGGCATATCCACATCATGTCCTCTTAGCAAGCCAGTTCTCAACCCATCCAGATACCTGGCCTCATATCCCATGAGCCTTAATCTTTTCTACCAACCTACCATGAGGGACTTTGTCAAACGCCTTAGTGAAATCTATATAGATGACATCAACGGCTCGCCCTTCGTCGACCATTTTTGTCACCTCCTCAAAAAATTCTGCCAGATTCATAAGGCAAGACTTCCCCTTTACAAAGTCATGCTGCGTATCCTTAATCAGATCGCAACGCTCTAAGTGCTCATACATCCTATCCCTTAGAATCCTCTCCATCAACTTACCTACCACTGACATTAAACTCACCGGCCTCTAGTTACCCGGGTTATCCCTCCTACCCTTTTTAAACAAGGGTACCACGTTCACTATCCTCCAGTCCTCTGGGACCTCACCTGTGTCCAAAGAAGAGACAAAGATTTGCGTCAGAGGCCCAGCAATTTCATCTCTCACCTCCCTAAGCAGCCTGGGATAAATGCCATAAGGCCCGGAGATTTATCAGTTTTAATGCTACCTAAAAGCTCTAACACTTATTCCCTCGTAATCGATAGTTCCTCCAATTGGTCTCCTGCTCCCTCGATGACTGTACCAGACATCAAGCCCCTCTCCTTCGTGAATACCGACGCAAAGTATTCATTCAGGATCTCCCCCATTCCCTCGGACTCCGAGCACAATTCCCCTCCTCTGTCCCTGAGGGGACCGATCTTTTCCCCTAGCCACCCTTTTGTTCCTAACATAGGATTAAAACGCCTTTGGATTTTCCTTAATCCTACCTGCCAAAGCCATTTCACGCCCCCTTTTTGCCCTCCTAACTCCCCTTTTGAAATCCCTCCTACTCTTTCTGTATTCCTCCAACGCTCTCTCCATTCCCAGTTGCTTAGACCTGACATACGCCTCTCATTTCTTCCTGACCAGGTCCTCAATATTTCTAGTAATCCATGGCTCTCTAATCCTACCTTTCCCATCCTTCCTCCTAACCGGCACATGCCTTTCCTGCACCCATTGCAGTTTTCCCTTGAAAGACTCCCACATGCCTAACGTGGACTTGCCCTCCAACAGCCTATTCCAGTCTGTATCCCTAAGCTCCTGCCTAATCCGGCTGTATCTAGCCTTCCCTCAATTTAGCACCCTCCCCTTAGGACAGCTTTCATCTTTTTCCATTTGTATCCTAAAGTAGACAGAATTGTGGTCACTATTAGCCACATGTTCACCTACCGCAACCTCAACCACCTGACCTGGCTCATTTCCCAGAACTAAATCCAGTATAGCCCCCTCTCTAGTCAGGCTATCTACATACTGCTCCAAGGACCCTTCCAATACACATCTTACGAATTCCTCCCCGTCTGAACCCCCAGCTCTAGGCACCTTCCAATCCACCCCAGGGAGATTAAAATCTCCCACTACAACAACCCTGTTCTTCCTACACTTATCCAAAATGTCTCTACATATACCCTCTTCCACTGCCTGCGGGCTGTCAGGCGGTCTGTAGTACACCCCTAGCATAGTAATCGCTCCCTTCCTATTCCTCAACTCCACCCACAGAGACTCAATTCCCAACCCCTCCATGTTATCCTCCCTCTGCACTGCTGTGATCTGTTCCCTAACTAACAGCGCCACTCCCCCTCCTCTTTTCAACCCTCCCCTATCACACCTAAAACACTTATACCCTGGAATATTTAGCTGCCAGTCCTGCCCCTCCTTTAACCACGTCTCCGTCACTGCCACCACATCTAAATTCCTCGTGAACATCAAGGCCCTAAGTTCATCCGACTTTCCCATCACACTCCTCGCATTTAAACATAAGACCCTAAGACCCTCAGGCCCTCTCGGATCCTCCTTCTCCTGGGAGATTTTCCTATCATCTAGACTTACCCTGTCACCCAATCTGCTCCCAACCCCAGTGCCTGAGCTGTCTGTCTCCTCCCCACCCCACTTCCATATTAGTTTAAACCCTGCCAAAACACTCCAGCTAACCTCCCAGCTAAAATATGTGTACCCTTCCCATTTAAATGTTCCCCATCCCACTTGTATAGGTGCCCTTCCCTCACAAAGACTTCCCAATGGTCAACAAAACTAAAACCCTCTATCCTGCACCAATCCCTCAGCCATGCATTCAGCTGTAGGATCTCATTATTCTTATCCCTGCTATTGCTGGGCACTGGCAGCAGCCCAGAGATCACCACCCTGGAGGCCCTACACTTCAGCCTGGCTCCCAACTCCCTGAACTGCGTACATATATCCCCCCTACTCTTCCTTCCTACGTCCTTCTCACCTACATGTATAATTACATCCACCTGGGTCCCTTTGCCCTTCAACATTCCCTCTACCCTGTCCGACACATCCTGCACCCCTGCTCCAGGGAGGCAGACCACCATCCTGGAGTCCTGCTTTTGCCCACAGGACCACCTATCCATTCCTCTAACCCTCCCATCCTCCACCACTATCTCACATCCAGCCCCCTTCCTTCCCTCTGAGGCATTCTGCTCTTCCTCTCTTGCCCTATTCACCCCAGTTGTCGCCTTACCCCTGATATTTTGGGAGACTACCTCTGGGGTAGTCTTTGGACCATTACTCCTCTTCTTTTTCCCCTTCCTAACCGTAACTCCCCCCCCCCCCACCCCCCCAGGCCCTGGGATCTCCGCGTGACCGTGGTTCCTATTCATTATTGCCTCGTTCTTCCTGACTAAAAATAAATCTTCCAGCCTCAGCTCTAATTGCCTAACCCGGGCCCTCAAATGCTGCAACTCCAGACATTTGATGCAGATGTGGACTTTCCGGAGACGCAGTGTCTCCAGGAACTCCCACATAGTGCACCTAATGCAGCTGACGGGTCTCCCCAAGGACCCTGCCATTTAATTGACCAACCTTAGAGTTAGGGACACAAATGGAAAACAGGAAAAATTGGACTGGTAACTCACCGTGCCTAAGCCTGCTCTCGCCTAAGCCCTGTGAGCCAAAGCCCTTACAGCACTCACTCTGCACCCACCTCACTCCGCTGCCCGCTCCCGACGCTGCCCACTGTCTATTGCGGCCTTCTTTTTGTACTCCCGCGCTCCCTTCCTGACTGCCCCCATGCCTAGGTCCCGCTACGGAAAGCAAAAACAAACAAAAACCCCATGAACTGGCAATACGCTGTCTCTGTACTAAGGGGTTACAGGAAGAGAGGTTCTGGAATTTTGAGAAGTCCCCAACCTGTTTTAATCGAAACAGATGTTTATATTTTAAAAAAGGTTGGCATTGGGAAGATTTGCTGCAGCTGTAGTCCAAATGTGTGTAGGTTGGTGGATTGGTCATGCTAAATTGCTCCTTCTTGTCCCAAGATGTATAGGTTAAGGGTAAATACGTGGGGTTATGGGGATAGTGGGCCTGAGTGAGATGCTCAATTGGAGAAACTTGATGGGCCAAATGGCCTCCTTCTGCACTGTAGGGGTTCTGTGATTTGAAAGTTAAAAAAAAGCAGCATCTGGAGACACTCTGTACGTGCATTAATACATTTGCTGCAAAATGCATTGGCAAAGGGAAACCACTGTTTCCGAATAATGACAACCTGTGTAGAGAAAAGTGATTGCTACACAGTCTTAAAGAAATAATACACTTAACATTGTACAGCATTTAATGAAGTAACCACAAGAAGGAACAAGCTGACAGAAAAATCAGACAAGACAACAAATAGAGGGCAACTCCAAAAAACAACACAATACCTCAAAGGACAAAATTAAGATCTTAAGAGAGAGGCAATGCTGGAGCTCAGAGAAGGTAATAAACCTTCTAGGAAGTGGCTATACCAAACTTAAGAGTAGATAGTGAAAGACAATCCAGTAGGCCCCAGAAGGGGAGCACCAATGCACACCAGAAATTGAGCACCAAAAGAATTTAAATGACTAAATGAAGCACTGAAAGCAGTAAGACTAAGTTGTGCGCCATCCTTTTATACTGTAATAAGAAGTTCCTTGAAAATGTTAGCAGTAAACTACAAGTAAAGGATAAAGTTAGGTTTTTTATTGCTTGCTGCTGGAGCATCCTTACTGCTGGATGTAAACCAAAGCATTTGCAACAATCTTCAACCAGAAATACCAAGTGGATAATTGGCCTCCCAATGCTCCCTAGCATCACAGATGTCAGTCTCAAGCCAACACGAGTCACTCCATTTGATGTCAAAAAACAGTGAGAGCACTGGACACCACAAAGGTCATGGTGTCTGATTATATTCTGGCAAAAGCCCTGAAGACTTATGCTCCAGAATTTGCTGTGTCTTTAGCCAAGCTGTTCCAATACACCTATGACACTGGCATTTACCCTAGAAAATTGCCCAGATATGTCCTGTATACAAGAAACGGGGAAAATCCAACCCAACCATTCGCCCCATCAGTTTACTCTTAATCATCAGTAAAATGGTGGAAGGAGGAACTTACTCAGCAATAACCTGCTTGCAGACACTCAGTTTGGATTCCACCAGGGTAACTCAGCTTCTGACCTCATTATGATAGAAACTATAGAATCCCTACAGTACAAAAGGAGGCCATTCTGCAATCTGCACCAATTCTCTGAAAGAGAGATCACCCACGTGCCCTATCCCTGTAACCCCATGCATTTACCATGGCTAATCCATCTAACCTATACATCTTTGGACATTAAGGGGCAATTTAATATGGCCAATCCACCTATTCTGCATATCTTTGGACTTTGCATCCTTGGTTCAAATATGGACAAAAGAGCTGAATGCCAGAGGTGAGAGTGACTGCCTTTGACAGGAATTTGTCAAAGGCATTTGACTGAGTATGGAATGAAAGGAACATGAGCAAAACTGAAGTCATTAGTAATCAGGAGAAAAACTCTGTGCTGGTTGGATTCATACCTGGCACAAAGATAGATGGTGTCCTGTTGGGGGTCAATCATCTTAGCTTCAGGGCATCACTGCAGGAGATCCTCAGGGTAGTGTCATAAGCCAAACCACCTTCAGCTGCTTCATCAATGACCTTCTTTCCATCATAAGGTCAGGAGTGGGGATGTTCGCAGATGACTGCACAATATTTAGCACCATTCACAACTCCTCAGATACTAAAGCAGTTCATATCCATTTGCAGCAAGACCTGGACATTATCCAGACTTGGGCTGAGAAGTGGCAAGTAACATACGCACCACACAAGTACACACAATGACCATCTCCAACAAGAGAGGATTTAATCATTGCTCCTTGACATTCAATGGCATTGCCATTGCTCAATCAACATTCAACATTCTGGGGGTTACCATTGACCAGAAATTGAACTGGACTAGCCATATAAATATTGTGGCTACCAGAGCAGGTCAAAGCTAGGAATCTTGTGGGTGATTAACTCACCTCCTGACCCACAAAGCCAGTCAACCATCTACAAAACACAAGTTAGGAGTGTGATGGAATACTCGTCACATGTCTGGATGAGTGCAGCTTCAGCAAGACTTAAGAATCCCGACACAATCCAGGACATAGCAACCCATTTGATCGCTACCCCTTCCAGAAACATTCAATCACTCACCTAAATCACCTAAAAGTGTACTGCATGCACTCACTAAGTTTCTTTATTCAGCACCTAAGCTCACGACCACCACCATCGATAAGGATAAGAGCACCAGGTGCCTGGGAACACCATCAGCTGGAGGTTCCCGTCCAAGTCACTCACCATCCTGACTTGGAAATATATCGCTATTCCTTCACCATCGCTGAGTCAAAATCCGGGAACTCCTCCCGAATCGCACTGTGGGTATACCTACACTTCAGGGATTGCAACGATTCAAGAGGACAGTTCACCTCCACCTTCTAAAGGGCAGCTTAGGATGGACAAATGCTGGCTTAATCAGTGATACATCCCGTAGAAATTCATTCCTAAAATCTTGATTATTTTTAATTTCCTATACTCCTGTCATTATAGTTTAATCTTTAAGCAGTGGTAATATCCCAGTGAATCTGTGGAGCACTCCTCGAAGACCAGGCCTTCCTGAAGCAAGTTTCCAAGGAACCCAGAATGCCTAGAATATAGTATTCTACATGGGGACAGACCAAGACACTGTATAACCAAATCATCATTTCTTCCCCGTGGTACTAAGGACCAACATTCCATTCGCTTTATTAGTTCAGTAGAATCCTCCCATGCTCCAGCTGGCAGGCTCAATGGCAGGGGAGGGAGGAGAATTTAATGATTGGTCCAAAACTCAGTTTCACTCCAGTGTGAATTTTCTGTGGGGTAATCCACTGGAGCTCTCCGTGGTGAATCGGGGAACCTACTGGCACTTAGGAATATTTTTGTTTAGATCACCCGCATTATGTTTCTTTTTTAACTTCATAGCGAGGGGGATTGAATATAAAAGTAGGGAGGTCTTGCTGCAGCTGTATAGGGCATTGGTGAGGCCGCAGCTGGAGTACTGTGTGCAGTTTTGGGCGCCGCACCTGCGCAAGGATATTTTGGCCCTGGAGGGAGTGCAGAGGAGGTTTACTAGGCTGATACCGGAGTTGAGGGAGTTGAGCTATGAGGAGAGGCTGAATAAACTAGGCTTGTACTCGTTAGAGTTTAGAAGAATGAGGGGAGATCTCATTGAGACGTATAAGATGATGAATGGGATGGATAGGATAGAGGTGGAGAGACTCTTCCCGCTCAGAAAGGACAGTAGGACTAGGGGGCACAGCCTCAAGATAAAGGGGAGGTGGTTTAGAACGGAGTTGAGGAAGAACTTCTTCACTCAAAGGGTGGTGAATCTCTGGAATTCTCTGCCCGTTGAAGTGGTGGAGGCTGCCTCGCTAAATATTTTTAAGACGCGGGTTGATGGGTTTTTGATAAGAGAGGGGATTAAGGGTTATGGGGAGAGGGCGGGAAAGTGGAACTGAGCCACGACAGATCAGCCATGATCCTATTGAATGGCGGGGCAGGCTCGAAGGGCTAGATGGCCTACTCCTGCTCCTATTTCTTATGTTCTTATGTTCTTATGTTCTAACTTGTGCAATTTGGATATCGAAGTCTCTTTCCATATCCATAGTTCTTAGAAAATACTGCAATTCATTTTTCTTGGATCTTTAGTAAATGAACTCTCATTTCCCAATGTTGAACTCAATTCACCACTTTCTTTCTGGTTGTATCACAGCTTGGTATGGGCTCCTGCTCTGCCCAAGACCGCAAGAAACCACAAAATGTTATGAATGTAGCCCATCCATCACGCAAACCAGCCTCCCATCCATTGACACAGTCTACACTTCCCTTTGCCTCGGCAAAGCAGCCAGCATAATTAAGGACCCCACACACCCACGACATTCTCTCTTCCACCTTTTCCATCCAGAAAAAGATACAAAAGTCTGAGGTCATGTACTAGCCGACTCAAGAACAGCTTCTTCCCTACTGCTGTCAGACTTTTAAATGGACTTACCTTGCATTAAATTGATCTTTCTCTACACCCTAGCTATGATTGTAACACTACATTCTGCACTCTCATTTCCTTCTCTATGAACATTATGTTTTGTCTGTATAGCGTGCAAGAAACAATACTTTTCACTGCATGTTAACACATGTGACAATAATAAATCAAATCAAGTCACTATTTAGCTTACTCAGCAACTCCATTGACTTCCATTTCAAATCAAATCATTTATTGAGCACTTTTAACTTACTCTGTTCATCTGTGCCCTTTGTTACTTTCTGATCACGTCCTCACAATCTAATGTTATTATCTAAGCGGAATTACTTAACTTGGAAGAAACAGTACTGCAACTTCTCATACCATTCAAAAAGATTAACATAGAAACATAGAACACTGTAGCACAGTACAGGCCCTTTGGCCCTTGATGTTGTGCCGAGCTTTGTCCAATCCCAAGATCAAGCTATCCCACTCCCTATCATTCTGTGTGCCCCATGTGCCTATCCAATAACCGCTTGAAAGTTCCTAAAGTGTCTGACTCCACTATGTGGAGATGCCGGCATTGGACTGGGGTAAACACAGTAAGAAGTCTGACAACACCAGGTTTAAGTCCAACCGATTTATTTGATAGTAAACTCACAAGCTTTCGAGGTTAAACTCTTCATCAGGTGAATGGAGAGTTCTGGCCTCAGACAGAGCATATAAAGCACAGACAGTTTACAGATTACTGATTAGAATGCAAATCTTTACACCTAACCTGCTGTTCAAGTCTTAAAGTGGCCGACAATGTGAGTGGAAGGAGCACTGATCACAGGTTAAAGAGATGTGTATCATCTCCAGACAGTACAGTAAATGAGGTTTTGCAAACCCAGGCAAGTCACGGGGGTTACAGATAGTGTGACATGAACCCAAGATCCCTGTTGAGACCATCCTCATGTGTGCACACATGACAGCGACAGCGCAGAGTTGCTGAGCAGAGACTGATAGCCAAGTTCCGCACACATGTACTATCATGCACTATCTGTAACCCCCGTGACTTGCCTGGGTTTGCAAAACCTCACTCACTGTACTGTCTGGAGACAATACACATCTCTTTAACCTGTGATCAGTGCTCCTTCCACTCACATTGTTGGCCACCTTAAGACTTGAACAGCAGGTTAGGTGTAAAGATTTGCATTCTAATCAGTAATCTGTAAACTGTCTGTGATTTATATGCTCTGTCTGAGGCCAGAACTCTCCATTCACCTGATGAAGAGTTTAACCTCGAAAGCTTGTGAGTTTACTATCAAATAAATCGGTTGGACTTAAACCTGGTGTTGTCAGACTTTTTACTGTGTTGACTCCACTATCACAGCAGGCAGTACATTCCACACCCCAACCACTCTCTGAGTAAAGAACCTACTTCAGACATCCTTCCTATATCTCCCAACATGAACCTTATAGTTATGTAGTTGTGCCCCCTAGTAACAGCTACATCCACCTGAGGAAATAATCTCTGAATGTCCGCTCTATCTATCTCCCTCACCACCCTATAAACTTCTATTAAGTCGCCTCTCATCCTCCTCTGCTCTAAAGAGAAAAGTCCCAGCTCCCTCAACCATTCCTTGTAAGACCTACCCTCCAAACCAGGCAGCATCCTGGTAAATCTCCTCTGCACTCTCTCTGATGCTTCCACATCCTCCTTATAGTGAGGTGACCAGAACTGCACACAATATTCCAAATGTGGTCTCACCAAGGTCCTGTATAGTTGCAGCATAACCCCACGGCTCTTAAACTCAAACCCCCTGTTAACAAACGCTAACACACTATAAGCCTTCTTCACGGCTCGATCCACTTAAGTGGCAACCTTTAGAGATCTGTGGATATGAACCTCAAGATCTCTCTTTTCCTCCACATTCCTCAGAACCCTGCCGTTGACCCTGTAATCCGCATTCAAATTTGTCCTACCAAAATGAATCACCTCGCACTTACCAGGGTTAAACTCCATCTGTCACTTTTCAGCCCAGCTCTGCATCCTATCAATGTCTCTTTGCAGCCTACAACAGCCCTCCACCTCATCCACCACTCCACCAATCTTGGTGTCGTCATCAAATTTACTAACCCACCCTTCAGCCCCCTCCTCCACGTCATTGATAAAAATCACAAATAGCAGAGGACCCAGCACTGATCCCTGTGGTACACCACTGGTAACTGGTCTCCAGTCTGAAATTTTTCCATCCACCTCCACCCTCTGTTTTCTATGAGATAACCAGTTACTTTCCAATCAGCCAAATTTCCCTCTATTCCACACCTCCTTACTTTCTTCATGAGCCTACCATGGGGAATCTTATCAAATGCCTTATTAAGATCCATGTGTACGACATCAACTGCTCTACCTTCATCTACCCACTTAGTTACCTCCTCAAAGAACTCAATCAAATTTGTGAGGCAAGACTTCCCTTCATGAATCCGTGCTGACTATCCCAGATTAAGCTGCATCTTTCCAAATGGTCATAAATCCTGTCCCTCAGGACCCTTTTCATTAGCTTACTAAAGTAAGACTAACCAGCCTATAATTACCAGGGTCATTCCTATATCCTTTCTTGAACAGAGGAACAACATTCGCCACTCTCCGGTCCTCTGGCACTATCCCCATGGTAAGAAGTCTCACAACACCAGGTTAAAGTCCAACCAATTTATTTGATAGTAAACTCACAAGCTTTCAGGGTTTGCCCCTTTGTCAAGTGAATGGAGAGTTCTGGCCTCAGACAGAGCATATAACAGCACACACAGTTTACAGATTACTGATTAGAATGCAAGTCTTTCCAACTAACCTGCTATTCAAGTCTTAAAGATGCAAACAATGTGAGTGGAAAGAGCATTAGGCCTAATGCCTAATGCCCATGTTTGGTGGGAGCAGATACGATAGTGAGTTTTAAGAGGCTTCTTGACAAGTACATGAATAGGATGGGAATGGAGGGATATGGCCCCCAGAAGGGTAAGGGGTTTTAGTGCAGTTGGGCACCATAGTCGGTGCAGGTTTGGTGAGCCAAAGGGCCTGTTCCTGTGCTGTAATTTTCTTTGTTCTTTGTCTTTTCAGGGTCATGGATTTATAATTCCAGATATTTATTGAATTCAAATTTCACTATCTGTGATGGTGGGATTTGAACCTGGCTTTCCATAGCAATACCCTGGGTCTCTGGATCACTCATCCAATGACAATACCTTATGCCACTATTAATTATGTTAAACTGGCAATATTTTTGTTGTTTCTGGATCAGAAAATTGCCAGCTTTTAGATACTTCACCAAAGTTGCTATTCCAGCTCAGTGCTTGAGGGAGCACTGTGGTATGAAAGGTGCCAATCTTCAGATGGGACATCAAACAAAGATCCCATTGGAAGTGCAGGGAGTTCTCACACTGTCCTGGCCAACTCTCTTAATAGATA
This sequence comes from Carcharhinus amblyrhynchos, assembly GCF_965287045.1. Lineage (NCBI taxonomy): Eukaryota > Metazoa > Chordata > Chondrichthyes > Carcharhiniformes > Carcharhinidae > Carcharhinus > Carcharhinus amblyrhynchos. The sequence continues at coordinate 146,093,846 of NC_137325.1, read as the reverse complement.
CCACAAAAATCAGACTGATCAAAGAATCATTCATTTGGTTGTTGTTTTGTGGGAACTTCATGGTATCTGGCTACCAGCCTGCAGTATTGAGTTTATGTAGGCTATTATCATATATTCCTTTGCCCTTATGTGAAGGTGTTATACAATATTTTCTTACATCCTTTACCTCCAAAAACAAGTTCAAGGACTGGGAGTGGATCAAAATCACCAAAGGAGATCCAGTGTATTATATATTTCATTGTGTCAATTTTGTGGAACAAATGTGAATACAATGCTATATATTGTGTGTTCTGCGTGTAAGCTTTGACTGTAAGCTCATTTTATTTTTGAGATGTGGGCATTGCGAGCATAACCACCAGCATTTGGTGTCCAGCCCTAATTGCCCTCGAGCTGAGTAGTTTGTTCAACTATTGCTAAATTAAAGCACATGGTATTGGGGGAAGTATATTAAAATGAATAGAAGATTGATTGACAGAGAGGAAACAAAGAGTGGGAATTGGCAGGCAGGAACTGGTGGAGTGCCACAGGGATTGATGCTGGGACTCCACTATTCACAATATATGTTAATGATTTGGATAGGACCAAATTACAACATCTCAAAGTTTGCACATGATACCAAGTTAGATGAGGGGGTGAACTGTGACGAGATGCAGAGATCCTTCAGAATATCTGGACAGTTTGGGTGAGAGGGCAAATCAATGGCACTTGCAATATAATTTGAATAAATGTGAGGTTATTCACTTTCATAAGAAAGCAGAATAGCTGTAAATTGGGAAAGGGGAGTGTGTAGCAGGACCTGGATATCCTTGTGCACCAGTCACTGAAGATAAGCATGTAGGTGCAGCAAATGGTAAAGAAGGCAAATGGTATGTTGACCTTCATTGCGAGAGTTTCGAATACAGGAGCAGGGATGTGTTGTTGCAATTTTACAGGGCCTTGGTGAGGCCACACCTAGAGTACTGTGTGCAGTTTTGGTCTTGTTTTCTGAGGAAGGATATTCTTGCTCTTGACAGAGTGCAGCAAAGGTTTACCAGGTTAATTGCAGGGATGGCGGGATTGATGTATGAGGAGAGATTGGCTAGGTTAGGATTGTTTTCATAGAAGTCCTACAGTGCAGAAGGATTCCATTTGGCCCATCAAGTCTGCACTGACAACAATCCCAGCCCAGGCCCTATCCCGAAAATACTACACATCTATCCTACTAATTCCTCCAACCTACACTTCCAGGACACTAAGGGACAATTTAGCATGGCCAATCAACCTAACCTGCACACCTTTGGACTGTGGGAGGAAACAGGAGCACCCACAGGAAACCCATGCAGACACTGGGAGAATGTGCAAACTGCACACAGACAGTGACCCAAGCCAGGAATCGAACCTGGATTCGTAGAGCTGTGAGGCAGCAGTGCTAAGTACTGTGCCACCATGCTGGAGTTCAGATGAATAAGGGGGGGATCTCATAGAGACTTTATAAAATTCTGACAGGTCTAGACAGGGTAGATGCAGGGAGGATATTCCCAATGTTGAAAGTCCAGAACGGGGGTCACAGTCTGAGGATTCAAGGTAGACCATTTAGGACAGCAGTGAGGCAAACTTTCTTCACCCAAAGAGTGGTAAGCCTGTGCAATTCATTACCACGGAAAGTAGTTGATGCCAAAACATTGAATGTATTCAAGAGGTAGCTGGATATTGCACTTGGAGTAAATGAGATCAAAGGATATGGGGAAAAAGCAGAATTAGGCTATTAAGTCATGATGGCATGAATGGCGGAGCAGTCTCGAAGGACCAAGTGGCCTCTTCCTGCTCCTATCTTCTATGTTTCTATGTTTCTATATTTCATAGGGAAGCTAAGAGTCAATCACATTGCTGTGGGTTTGGAGTCATATGTAGACCAGACAGAGTAAGGATGGCAGATTTCCTTCCCTAAAGGCCATTTTACACAACTTCTGTGTTAACAATAATTCATGACAGTCACTTTACTGAAAGTAGCTTCATAGTCTGGATTTATCAATTGAATTAAAATTCCATTAGCTGCCATGGTGGAATTTGAATCTGTGCCCCAGTATATTAAGATGGGCCACTTGATTATAGCCCGGGGGAACACTGCACCATCCCCTCCCCTCAAAGTTTAGGGATAAGTTTAGCTCTTATCATTTGGTGTTCATGATCAGTCATGTCTTAGGTAGTTCATAATGTTCCAGACATTCCCACCTGCTGGCCTCTGTAGTATTCAAACTGTTATTCTCTTCCGCTGTTCTGTACAAAGGTCTAGTCATTCCATACATTTTCTTGAATGATTTATTATCCACCTATTAGCAGTTAATGAGGCAATGTCTTCTGTATTCTAGTTCCACCCTTGTTCTTTTCAACTATTGCAGGATGAGCTTTTGATATGTGGATACATATTATATATTAAGAAAAGTTTACTGTGGTGATTCTATCTCACCATCAATTTCTCAAGACCAATTATGGACAGACAAGAAATGCTGGCTTTGCTAGCAGAGTCTACTTCCCATGAAAGCATTAAAAAAGCCTGCTACACCTATACCTACATGCATTCAGACAGGCAATACAATAAAATAAACTTTTACTAAAAGACATTGATTATAAATCAAACACAATTGTTTTCCTCTGCATCTCTTACCTGTGACAGCTACTGTTGTTTGCGATGTGGCTACTGTGGGCTGTGAAGTGGCTGGTGGGGCCTTTGGAGTGGTTGCTGGTGGCTGAGAGGTGGTTATTGGAGGCTGCAGTGCTTCTGTGCTCTTTGGTGGTAAAGCAGTTGGTGGAAGAACACACCAAACTCTCTCTATATCAAAGATCAGGTTACTTTGGCAGGTGCTGTAGATTGTTATGTTCCCCATGCATTGGTAGAAACTGGCAATGTCATTTGGATCCTCATATACCCCAACTTCTTTGCCTTTGCAAAAGGTCTCAACTGGTATACTGGACCCTAAAGAAAAACTCAATATTAGCAACACAGACATAAAACATTGAAAAAGAATTACCATTATTTTTCATTCTTTAACACCTTATCTACTGTCCCTAGTTGACAGGTGAAGTAAGAGCACTCAAAGCCTCAGCTGCTTAGCTCTATGCCTCACATCCTACACCAGTCAGGTTCCTTGACATAACATTCCTTTGATTCCAAGCACTCAAGGGTCTTCATGTTAAAAAATGCCAAAAACAACAAGCAAATAATGGAGGGTTAGCACACCAAGTTTTACAGTAACTAGTCCTACCAAGGTCAATGGACATTTGAATGGCTCACCTCATTTTAGCACTGTGTCACAACAGGGCCATAAAATTCCAACTATAGAATCATTCAGCATAATGGGAGGCCATTATGTCTTCCAAAGAGCTATTCCCATGTTCTTTCCCCACAGCCCAGAAATGTACTTTCTTTTTAAGCATATGCCTACTTCCCTTTTGAAAGTACTGATTGAATTTGCTTCCAGATCATAATAGCTCAGTGAATAAAAATATGCTAATTTCCCCCTAGCATTTTTCCTTCCACATCTAATCATTCATTTAGAGAAAGAGCCATGTCATTCTTAACCAGTCCAGCTAATTGTGAGAACAACATGACTGTATCTTACCTGCCACCTAAAGTGGTCTAAGCAAGCCACCCAGCTGGAGAACAGCTTTGGACAATAAATTACATTACAATAATGCCCGCACCCCTTGAATGAATTAAGAAAATGATTTTCTGAGATCTCAAAATCTACATCTTTAATATTTCTTACAATAAACTTAGGATGTACATTTATTCAAAAAAAGTTCCAAATACATTTTACTTCTAAAAATATCATAATCTCACAGGTACATATAAAAGATCCAATGGCACCATTTCGAAGACAAGCAGGGAAGATCTGCCAGGTTCAGGCCAATATTTATTCCTCAGCTAATATCAATAAAATGCATTATCTTGTCATTATCACATCACTATTTGTGGGAATTAATTTTGTGCAAATGGAATGCACATTTCCTGTATTACAGCAGTAACTAAACATAAAATATCACTAAGATATAAGCCAATTAATGCAGATACTGGAACATGAAACAAAAACATAAAATGTTAAAAAATTTAAAGTGTCATCCAAACTTGAAATGTTTGCCCTGTTCTTTCTCCACAGATGCTATTAGACATGTTGAGATTTTCCAGCATTTTCTGCTTTTATTTCAAAAAAACGCTTAACTGACTATAAAACTCATTTGGCCATAAAAGGATCCATATAAATGCAAGTTCTTTCTTTCTTCTCTCTCTGACTCTGATCCCAATACACGTGTCTAATAAACATTAAGTGAAGTGGGCAGAGTCAGACTCTATGGTGTACAGCTAAGAGATGAACTCTTGCAGTGAAGATCACAGCTACTCACCCAGTTGTCCCAGAAGCAAGAGGACCAGAGCCCCTGAAATAAATGGTAATGAGAATTAGTGTCAACATGCAAGAATTGTTAAATTCTATGATTTTATGTTATAGTATTAATTCTGTCCCTCTGAATTACCATTTCAACATGCTGTGCCATTCCCCCTCTCATGAGAACAATCTATAATTTTAAGTTGCACACTGACACCTCTATTCCTAAATGGAATAGTTCCCATGATAGCACAGTCACTCTTACAGCAAAGACATCTTGACCTGTTTTTGTTGGGTTTTTTCAGCTCCCTGCATTTATATACATTCATTCTGTTAAATCTTCCTGCCTCCCCACATTGTTCAAATTTGGACACAACCCTAATTGCCTCTGCTTCCATTTTATTGACCAATTTGTTAGTTGGTGTTATTGACACTGAAGGGGACAGTAAAATTACATTGAATATGTGGCACAGAAATAAACTTTACTGTCCAAACTATCTGTGTCAAAATTGATGTTTAACTTGAACTTTATCCCATCTATCCTTATCCGACCAAAGAGTTATGAACAAAGCCCAGTTCACCACACAAACCAGTCTCCCATCCATTGACTCTGTCCAAACTTCCCACTGCCTTGGAAAAGCAGCCAGCACAATCAAGGTCCCCTTGCACTCCAGACATTCTCTCTTCCACCTTCTTCCATCAGGAAAAAGATACAAAAGTCTGAGGACATGTATCAACCAGGCCAGGAACAGCTTCTTCCCTGCTGCTATCAGATTTTAGAATGGACCTAACATATATTAAATTGATCTTCCTCTGCATCCTAGCTATGATTGTAACATTTTTACTATATTCTGCACCCTCTCCTTTCCTTTGCTCCTATATGCTCTATGAACAGTATGTTTTGTGCAGTGCGCAAGAAACAAAACTTTTCACTGTGTCTCAATACATGTGACAATAAATCAAATCAAATCAAAACTTTTCAGCGTAACTCTCTATTCTCTTCTCCCATATATGCTTATCTAGCTTCCAATTAAATGCATCTGTGTGTCTCAACTACTTCCTGAGGTAGGAGATTCCACATTCTCACCATTTTCTGACAAAATACTGGCACTGAATACTGAATAATTACAAAGTACAACTGTGAGAAAAAGATTGAGAAGTGTCTTACCTAAACACAAGCACAGAGCTGCCATCCTCAATGTGCTTTCAGTGCTGGTCTCTGCTTTAACTGAATGTCCCCTGGGTATTTATTGGAGAGGTCAATTTCCAACAAAAGACTTTTACTATGCAAAGAAGGTGTCAGTTTACCTGGAGCCAAATAGAAGTGCGCAGAGTGTCACTCAGATTACAAGCTTAGGTTTCTGTGGAAGCTCCTTCGCCCAGAGGTAGAGTTGAATGGTTTAAGATGGAAAATATCAGTTAGAAATCAAGAACTGGTCCAAATGACTTGGCATCTGCACCATTATTCTGTTACTAATGTCCCTCTTTGGTCAAGTGATGTAACAATGAATTATCCTGTAATGTGTTATGCTATTTTCTGATGGACGACCCTTAGAGCAAAGTTGACCAGAAGAGATGTTTAAAATCAGTTCAGGTTTAGATAGAATAGAAACTATTTTCAATGGCTGAAGGATCAAGAATGAAAGGGCGCAACTTGAGAAAAAACTTACCTATGCAACAATAGTTAAGATTTGAAATGGATTTCAAAACAAAATTGAATAAATACTTTTAGAAGAATTAATTACAGGAGTTTTGGTAAGGAGTGAGGTGAATTCAATATTTTAAAAAATCATACACAAATAGAAATTTAGATAAGAGTAAAGTTACCATCATGTAGGACCAAAACCTTCAGCCATTTGAGCCCGTCCCTTCACTCAATGAGAACATGGCTGGTCTGTATCTTAACTTACCCTGGCATAACAAAAATCTATCGTTCAACTGTTGGAGTGTTGTAAAACCTCATAGGAACCTGCCACCCTTACTTGGTTTCTGCTATATATGATTTGAGACTTAAGTCAACATGATTGACTCCTAACGGGCCTCTGAAATTGTCTAACAAGCCACTTAATTGCATCAAATTGCTTTCAGCAGCACAAAGTAAAGGGTAACATGGACAGCAATAAATACCTACTTTTCCAGCAACATCCACTGCTTATCCATATTGCCATTATAATTCTGGAATTTTGGGAAGTTGTGAAAAACAAAGCTGTCACATCTGATTGTCTAACTTTGGTTGAATGATGTACCTACCAATGGTATGCCCACATGTGCTAAAAATTCACTCCTGTTTCGAATCAGACATCGCTCAGGTGAGACTCGTAAAATCCCGCCCGAGGCCAACGGAGAATCTGCAAGCAGCACCCGTCCCAATTCCGGGCCAGACATGACAGTAAAATTCTGGCTGATAACTTGGTGAATGGAGAAAAACCAATGCATTTACCAAAGATATCTGGATCCAGGCAGAAATAGAACAAACTCCAAAAACCGATTTTTGGACCAATCCACAGATGATTTCTTCAATTTAAAAAAAGTGTCAACCTATGTTGATGAGAAGGGATCAGATTTTGAATTTATCAAACCCCAGTTTTATTTTTCATTAAAGTTACAGCACAAAAACAGAATATATGACCCAACCAGTCCCTTGCTGGCGCAAATACAAAATTTGCAGTTGCCAAAAATTTGAAATAAAAACAGAAAATGTTACATACATATTTGCATGTGAACATATATGTACATTAAGAGGAGTGGGCATTTGGCTCCTTGAGTCTGCTGTGTCATTCAATAAGATCATGGCTGATCCGATTGTAACCTCAGCTCCACATTCTCATCTATTTCGGTAATCATTCACCCCATTGCTTATCAAAAACCTATCTAGCACTGTTTTAAAAATATTCAAAGACTCTGCTTCCAGCACCTTTTGAGGACAAAAGTTCTGAAGACTCATGAACCCCTGAAAACCAATTTCTCATCTCTATCGTAAATGTCTAACCCCGTCATTTTTAACAGTTACATCTAGTTTTAGATTTTCCGTCAAGAGGAAATATCCTCTCCACATTCACCTTCAAGACCCCTCATGTTTCAATCAAATTGCCTCTTACTCTTCCAAGCTCCATCAGCTACAAGCCTAGATTGTACAAAGTATCGTTATAGGACAACCTTTTGGGGTGGCATGGTGGCACAGTGGTTAGCATTGCTGCCTCACAGTGCCAGGGTTCGATTCCTGGTTCAGTTTTGTGCGGAATCTGCACATTCTCTCCTTGTCTGCGTGGGTTTCTTCTGGTGCTCCAGTTTCCTCCCACACTCCAAAGATGTGCTGGTTAGGTGGATTGGTCATGCTAAATTGCCCCTTCGTGTCAGGGGGACGAGCTAGGGTAAATGAATGGGGTTATGGGGATAGGGCCTGGGTGGGATTGTGGTTGGTTCAGACTCGATGGGCTGAATGATTCTAACCTGCCCAATTCAGGTATCAGTCAAATAAACCTTCTCTGAAACACTTCCTTTTACACCCTTCCTTAAGTAAGGAAACCATACTGTGCATAGCACTAATCTCTTAGCACGGTGGGCCGGGAACATCACATGTGGGCCGATTCACGGGATTCGTGCATTTGTTCCCAAACACGCGTGCATCTCCGAGCACTGGATATTCAGCCCAGTCGGGACTACACTGGAAACTGGAGGGAACAGCTGCCACTCTGCATAGGGATCAGTCGGGACTGGAAGGAGGCCAGTGACTGGGGCGGCCTGGGGGGACAGTGATCAGCAGGGCAGGGTCTGCCTCCCACAGGGTGGAGGGGTCTGCTGGGGGAGTGGGGATGTCTGCCGGGGGAGGGGGTTGGCCTCCTGTAGGAAGGGGGGGAGCTGCGATCGAGGGGAGGGAATCGTCACTTCTGGAGGGGTGGGGGGGTGCTGGAGTTGGGGTGCTTGGGATGGGGGTGAGGTCGGGATTAGGGCTGGCCTGGGAATGCTTGTGCAGGTTGCAATCAGGCCATGGGGTGGTTGGAAGGACAGCACTGCAAATGGTTAGGAGGCCAGCAGTGCGGGGCTACTGTGCATGAACCAATCTCTGCTATGACAGGTTGGTGCACGTCCTGCGGCCCGCTCAACATTATGCTGCCAGCCTTTCCAGCAGGAATAGATTCCGCCCCCTGATTTTTAATAATATTTATGCTAATGCACTTTACAGGGCACAGAGTGTTTGGAAATTCATTTTAAAAGCCTCGCTTAAAAAAATATGGGATTTACTCAAGTTTTTACGTGAATTCGATACTTTGAATTTTTTTGATAGAATCCCACCCATAGTATGCCAGTGATGGAGGAAGTAAAGTAGAACATAGATAGAACACAGAACATTACAGCGCAGTACAGACCCTTCGGCCCTCAATGTTGCACCGACCAGTGGAACCAATCTAATGACCCTCTAACCTAAACTATTCCAATGTTATCCATATGTCTATCCAATGACCATTTGAATGCCCTTAAAGTTGGCGAGTCCACAACTGCTGCAGGCAGGGCATTCCACGCCCTTACTACCCTCTGAGTAAAGAACCTACCTCTGACATGTGTCCTATATTTATCACCCCTCAATTTAAAGCTATGTCCCCTCGTATTAACCATCACCATCCGAGGAAAAAGGCTCTCACTGTCCACCCTATTTAATCCTCTGATCATCTTGTGTGCCTCAATTAGATCACCTCTTAACCTTCTTCTCTCTAACGAAAACAACCTCAAGTCCCTCAGCCTTTCCTCATAAGATCTTCTCACCATACCAGGCAACATCCTGGTAAACCTCCTCTGCACCCTTTCCAATGCCTCCACATCTTTCTTATAATGCGGTGACCAGAACTGTATGTAATACTCCAAGTTTTGTACAGGTGCAACATGACCTCATGGCTCAGATATTCAATCCCTCTACCAATAAAAGCTAACACATCGTACACCTTCTTAACAACCTTATCAACCTGGGTGCCAACTTTCAGGGATCTATGCACATGTACCCCAAGATCTCTCTGCTCATCCACACTACCAAGAGTCTTTCCATTAGCCCAACACTCTGTAATCCTGTTACTCCTTCCAAAGTGAATCACCTCACACCTTTCCACATTAAACTCCATTTGCCATCTCTCAGCCCAGCTCTGCAGCTTATCTATGCCCCTGTAACATCCATCCTCACTGTCTACAACTCCTTTGACTTTAGTGTCATCAGCAAATTTACTAACCCATCCTTCTACACCCTCATCTAGATCATTTATAAAAATGACAAACAGCATTGGCCCCAAAACAGATCCCTGAGGTACACCACTTGTAACTGAACTCCAGGTTGAATATTTCCCATCAACTACCACCCTCTGTCTTCTATCAGTTAGCCAATTCCTGATCCAAACTGCTAAATCACCCTCAATCCCATGCATCTGCATTTTCTGCAGTAGCCTACCATGGGGAACCTTATCAAACACTTTGCTGAAATTCATATACACCACATCAACTGCTTTACCCTTATCCACCTCTTTGGTCACCTTCTCAAAGAACTCAATAAGGTTTGTGAGGCACGACCTACCCTTCACAAAACCATGTTGGTTGGGATGGAAATTGAGTGGACTGCATTCTCCTGAATGGTGTTGAGCTTCTTGACTGCTGTTGGGATCTGCATTTATCCAGGAAAGAAGTATTCCATCCCATTCCTGTCTTGTAAAACTCACCACAGAATACCTATCCTCTGATCTCTTCCTGTAGCCATAGCACTTATGAGAACTGTCATTTCAGTGATTCTATCTTTCCCTTGTTGGAGATGGTCATGGCGTGGCAATTGTGTGGCACAAATATTACATTTGCACTTATCAGCTCAGTCCAAAATGTTACCCAGTTCTTACTGTATTGCAACAGAAATTTTCATTTTTTAGAAATATTGCAAATAGTGCAAAACCATGTGCAATCATCAGGAGAATATCCCAACTTCTGACCTTATGGTGCAAGGAAGGTCAATGAAGTGGTGGTGGGGGGGGCGGTGGTGGAGGTGGGATGCAGCACAGTGGCACAGTGGTTCGCACTGCTGCCTCACAGTGCCAGTGATCCGGGTTCAATTCCCGGCTTGGGTCACTGTCTGTGCGGAGTCTGCACTTTCTCTATATGTCTGCATGGGTTTCCACCGGGTGCTTCAGTTTCCTCCCACAGTCCAGAGATGTGCTGATTAGGTGCACTGTCCATGCTAAATTCTCTTTCAGTGTACCTGAACAGGCGCCAGAGTGTGGCGACTAGGGGATTTTCACAGTAACTTCATTGCAGTGTTAATGTCAGCCTACTTGGCACTAATAAATAAATAAATAAATAAACTTTAAAGATGAATATGATTCGGTTTAGACACTGCTATGAGGTACTCCTGCAGTAATATTTTGGGGCTGCAATGATTGATCTCCAACAATCAGAACTGTCTTTCTTGATTCTAGGCATGATTCCAGCCCTTGAAGACATTTCCCCCTGATTCCCATTGAATCAGTTTTGCTGGGACTCCTTGATACCACACTCAGTCAAATGCTGCCTTAATGTCAGGGGCACTCACTCTCACCTCAGTTCACTCTTTGCCCATATTTCAATCAAGTGGGTAACGAGGTCTGTTGAATTTTCCTCCAAATCATTTACATATATATTGTAACCAGCAAAGGTCTCAGCATTGATCCCTGAGGGATGCCACTATTCCCAGCCCTCCATTCAGAAGTGCAGCCTACCATTGCTTTCCCCTGTCTTCTATGACTGAGCCAGTCCTGTATCCATCTTGCCAGCTCACCTCTGAACCTTGTGCAACTTCACCTTCTGTACCAGTCTGCCATGAATGACCTTGTCAAAGACCTTACTGAAGTTCATGTAGACAACATCCTCTGTCCTACCCTCATCAATCATCTTCGTCATTTCCTTGAAAAACTTGATCAGGTTAGTGAGACACAACCTTCCCTTCACAAAACCAAAACCTCTGGTATGGAGGGCATTAGCTATGAGAAAAGATTAGGGAAACTTGGTTTGTTCTCACTGGAACAATGAAGGTGAGGGGCAATGTGGTAGAAGTCTACAAGGTTATAAGGGGCACGGACAGAAGCTTTATTCCAGGGTCAATTACTAGGGAGCATAAGTTTAAAGAGAGGGGCAAGGTTTAAAGGAGATATACAAGGCAAGTTTGTTAACAGAGGGTGGTGAGTGCCTGGAACTCGTTGCCCAGAGAATTAGTGGAAGCAGATACGATAGTGACCTTTATGGGGCAGCTTGACAAATACATGATTAGGGTGGAAATAGAAGGATAAGGTCCCTGGAAGATTAGGGGGTTTTAGTTCACACGGGCAGCATGCTTTGGAGAGCCGAAGGGCCTGTTCATTGTTCGTTGTTCTTTGTCTGGAGCTGAGTCATCCTGCCAGACTCTGCATGATGGTAAGCAGATTATTGGTGAAACTGCTACTGAAAACACTGTTAAAGATTTCTTCCATATTTCTCAGATGATTGAGAGTAGCTAGAAAAGAATCATAGATCCCCTACAATGCAGAAGGAAGTTTTTCAGCCCATCAAGTGTGCACCAACTCTCCAATTCAGCATCTTACCCAGATCCACCACCTCTGTCCCCTGTCCTATCCCCATCACCCTGCATATTTATCATGGTTAATCCACCTAACCTACACATCTTTGGACACTAAGGGGAAATTTAGCATGGTCAAACCACCTAATCTACACATCTTTGGACTTTGGACAAGCCAGAACACTCAGAGGGAAACCCAAGCAGACACAGGGAGAATGTGCAAACTGCACATAGACAGTCGTCTAAGACTGGAATTGAACCCAGGCCCCTGGAGCAGTGAGGCTTCAGAGAATCATAGAATCCCCACAGTACAGAAGGAGGCCATTCAGACCTTCGAGTCTGCACCGACAAAAATCCCACCCAGGCCTTAATTATGCACGCTTTATATTTAACCTCTTAATCCCCCTGACACTAAGGGACAATTTAGCATGGCCAATGCACCTAACCAGCGCATCTTTGGACTTTGGATAGTGCTAACCACTGTGCCACTGTGCTGCCCTATGAAGCTATGAAGGGAAGCTATTTAGGCTGGGGTTGTTAGGGGTAAGTTTTTCACTCAGAGGGTGGTGAGTGAGTGGAATCAGCTGCTGTCGGTGGTGGTAGAGGCGAACTCACTGGGGTCTTCTAAAAGACTTCTGGATGAGTATATGGGATCTAATGGGATTGGGGGTTATAGATAGTTCTATGGCTTGGTAGGTATGAATGTGATTGGCACAACTTGTGGGCCGAAGGGCCTGTTTGTGCTGTAGTGTTCTATGTCCTATGTTCTCCTTTCACAGAGAAAGCTGAGGAGGGACTTCAGAAAAACACCCATTTACCCCTACTCTTTGCTTTCTTTTAGTTAACCATTCCTCTATCCATGCTGACACATTACCCGTAATACTGTGCACCTTTATCTTATGTAACAGTCTTTGATGTGGCATCTTGTCAAATGACTTCTGGAAACACAGATACACCACATCCACAGGTTCCCCATTGTCCACTATTCTCAAAGAATTCCATCAAATTCGTCAAACATGAGCTTCCCTTCATGAACCCATGCTGTGTCTGACCAATGAGACAATTTATGTCCAGATGTCTTGCTATTTCTTCCTTAATGAAAGATTCAAGCATTTTCCCTACTACAGAATTAAGCTAACCAGCCTATGGCCTTTTGTCTCCCTCCTTTTTTAAACAGTGGCATCACATTTTCTGGACAGCAGTGTAGCCACAGACTTTACTGTATCCTGTGTGCTCACATTGGATGAATTGAAATGGCTAAAGGCTGAAATCTGCAATGATGAGGACATTGGAGGAAGCTGAGATGAATATCCAAAGGCACTTCTGATGATTGTTGAGGCTTCAGTATTGTCTTTTGCTCTCATATCCTGGTCTCCACCATCATTGAGGATGAGAAAGAGCATGGAACCTCCTTCTTCCATTAGTTATTTAATACTCCACCACCACCATTCATGACTGGATGAGGCAGAACTCCAGAGCTTTGTCATTACCAATTGACTGTGATGTTACTTAACTCTGTCTATATGATACAGTTCTGCTCTTTAGTATGCATGTAGAATATTTTCATTGGTTCACCAGATTGGGATCTGGTTTTTAGGTGTGCCTGATGTAGCTCCTGGTATGCATTTTTACATTCATTCAACAGGGGGTTGATTCAGTTGAATCACTTGTTTGATGGTGGGGAAGTGAGGGAGACACCAGGCCATCAAGTTGAATATATTGTGATTGAATATACTTATGTTCTTGCTGATGGAGAATATGTGATGTCCAATTTTGAGCTGCTAGGCCTGTTCTGCATTCATTCTCTTTAACCTGGTATTAATACCACACAACATAATGGTGTCCTTGGCAAGAAAATGGGACTTCACCTCTGCGAGGCGATAGCCACTCCTACTAACGCTGTTATGGACAGGTTCACTCATGACAGGCAGATTGGTAAGGGTGAGATCAAGTGAGATTTGTCTCTTACTTGTTTTGGTACCACCTGCCGCAAGTCCAGTCAAGAGATATGTGTTATCTATTTTAGTGGTGGCATGATTGCTTTTAAGGCCCAGTTGCATGATTTGATAATGATGTCATTGGGATGTTTCAAAGCTTCCTGCTTTAAGTTTCAGTTTGTACCTTGTGCCGGAAACAGCTCTTTCAATAAATCTATTGTTTTTATTTTGAATCTACGTGTGAATCTATCGCTGGAATTCTAATGCATTGCAGAATTGAAGTGGGCGAGGGGCAGACAACGGACATGTCTGTTGACCTTGAGTGGGAATACCTGGTCTCACTCGAACGAAGCCTTATAATCCCGCCCCGTGTCTTTTCTTCTTGCACAATTTCAAACACAGTTAAGACATTACAAAAAGAAAATCGGCGCCAAGACGGGATTTTATTAATTGAGAACATTGAGTAAAGAGCTTAACTGGAGAAAAAAAATGATCTGGATCCTCACATTTTGAATATTAGAAGGCTAGGGAAAATCAACAACAGGACTAAAGATTGAAGTGCTAGTGCAGGAAGACAAGTGGTTTGTGGTTTCAAAAGAAGGTTTTTTTTCTGCTCAGAGGAGGGTGAAATTCCAGGCAGCATCTGACATATTTGAAAAGAAGGGATGCTTTTCTGTAGCCAGCATTTAGTCTGTATATCAAGAAATTCGAAAAAAACAATATATCAAGTCAACAGCCTCCTGGGTCAGAACAAGAGTACTGGGAAGAATCTAAAAAAAGAAATATACTGAGCAGCCTCAAGTTGCTGGTACCTGTAAAAGCTGCAGCATCTTTCCTTTAAACCCAGATGATGTGATTTTAAGGACATACACCAAAGAGAACATGCCATTAAAAGGTTACATCATGGTCAACATAGAGTTGATTGAATTCTGGAGTTGCTTTCACGTGGTCTGTGATCTATCTGGGAGATTGTGTTGGAGAAGATAAAGCTTAACTGGAATGCTGTCAATAGATTGGTAGATACCAAAACTGTCTAATAGCACCTCCTGGATAAATACAAGAGTGTATTTAAAGAGATACTTGGTTCATTGAAGGGAGTTGAAATGAAACTCAAGATAAAGCCTAATAGTCAACCAAAATGTCTCAAAGCAAGAGCTATGCTATGTACAATTCATTCCAAAATCAAAGAAGAATTAAGTTAAAGTTTATTTGTAGTCACAAGCATGCTTACATTCACACTGCAGTTACTGTGAAAATTCCCTAGTCACCTCACTCTGGTACATGGCCAATTCACCTAACCAGCACATCTTTGGACTGTGGGGGGAAACCGGAGCACCCGGAGGAAACTCATGCAGAGAGAGGGAGAATGTGCATGCTCCACACAGATAGTGACCCAAGCCGGGAATCAATTCCAGCGCTGTTAGGCAACACTGTTCTGTGCCATCCCGGAATTAGTCTGACTTATTAATATTGCTGGTTACAATGTGTAACTGTACTATTCTAATCGTACCTTTCATGAAACCAAATGGTTGAGTTAGCATTTGAGGAGATTTAAAACAATTATTAATCCAGGTTTGTGTGCTGATCAATATCCACTTTCTTTCATTGATTATGTGTTTGCTGGGCTATTAGATGGGCAGAAATTCAGCAAGATTGATCTTTCCCAAGCATATTTACAGATGCGTGTAACCGCTGAATCTCAAACATTGCTTACTGCCATAACTGATAATCATCTTTTTTGTTTTAAAAGAGTGCCTTTTAGAGTAACATCTGCATCAACCATATTCCAAAAATCAATGGATCAGATTTTAAGTGGTCTTTCTGTTGTACAAGGTTCCCTGAGTGATGTTCTAATTGTAGGGTCCAGTGAACAAGAGCATTTGAATAATTTAACTGCAATATTGAAACATTTCCAAGCTCCTGCTCTGCATATCAGGAAAGAAGACCGTGACTTTTAGAGACATCAGTCCAGTATTTGGGTAATGTTAATCATAGTAAATTCATTCCTCATTTAGCTACACTATTGAAGCCATTGCATAATTTACTATCTGTGAAACAGTCATGGGGCTGTTCAGCAGAATGTGAGAAAGCATACAAGGATGTCAGAGATAAGTTGCAGAAGTCTGAAGTATTGGTTCCTTTTGCTCCAAAGCTACCTTACTGCTTGCATGCAATGTTTCATCTTATGGAGTAGGGGCAGCAGTTTCACATTTCGTGCCTTTGGAAGAAGAAATGACCGATAGCTTTTCCTTCTCATATGTTGACTAGTGCTGAATCTAACTGTGTTCAGCCAGAAAATGAAGCATTGAGTATAATTTTTCACATACAAAGGTTTCATCATTATTTATATGGTCAGCATTTCGCATTATTGATTACATAGAAACATAGAAAAACTACAGCACAATACAGGCCCTTCGGCCCACAAAGTTGTGCCAAACATGTCCCTGTCTTAGAGATTACTAGGCTTACCTATAACCCTCTATCTTATTAAGTTCCATGTACTTATCTAACAGTCTCTTAGAAGACCCTTTCAAATCCGCCTCCACCACCGTTGCCAGCAGCCCATTTCACGCACCCACCACTCCCTGAGTGAAAAACTTACCCCGATATCTCCTCTGTACCTACTCCCCAGCATCTTAAACCTGTGTCCTATTGTGGCAACCATTTCAGCCCTGGGAAAAAGCCTCTGACTATCCACTCGACCAATACCTCTCAACATCTTATACGCCTCTATCAGGTCGTCCCTCATCCTTCGTCTCTCTAAGGAGAAAAGGCCGAGCTCCCTCAACCTGTCCTCATAAGGCATGCTCCCCAATCCAGGCAACATCCTTGTAAATCTCCTCTGCACCCTTTCTATGGCTTCCACATCCTTCCTATAATGAGACGACTAGAACTGCACACAGTACTCCAAGTGGAGTCTGACCAGGGTCCTATGTAGCTGCAACATTATCTCTTGACTCCTAAACTCAATTCGTCGATCGATAAAGGCCAGTACACCATACGCCTTTTTAACTACAGCTTCAACCTGTGCAGCTGCTTTGAGCGCCCTATAACCGGACCCCAAGATCCTGCTGATCTTCCACACTGCCAAGAGTCCTACCATTAATATTATATTCTGCCATCCTATTTGACCTGCCAAAATGAACCACTTCACACTTATCTGGGTTGAACTCCATGTGCCACTTCTCCACCCAGTCAATGATTGATCATTGACCTTTAACTACTATTTTTGGGCCTTGCAAGGCATTCCGTCATTAGCTGATAGCCAATTGCAAAGATGATCACTAATCTTATCTGCACATGCCTATGATATGAAGTGTTGTCAGTTAGCTGCTATGCATATACTGATGCATTATTATGCACACTTTGCCTACTGGGGCAGGTGCCATCAACTTGTATTGCAAATATTCTTTAGTTTTTACCAGTAGATCATTTGCCTGTCACAGATTCTCACCTCTGGAAACTTCATAGATAGTAGTGTCAACAGCAATCTCAAATTGTTAAGACAAGAAGTAAGGGCAAAACAACACCCATTTCAACAAGGAGTTTGAGTGTTAGTGGATAATTGTGCCAAGAGTGAGAAATGGGTACCAGCCATAGTTTGAGCAAAAACAAGTCCATTTTCTTAGCTGGTTCAAACCAAAGAGGAACTAGATTGATGATGCCACGCTGACCAATTGTAATAATCTTAAAATTATTTCTCCAAATCATCTCCAGATGTACCAATTTCTTTAGTCCCTTGTGTTGTGAATACTATTACAAAGATTGAGTTGAAGCTGAGTTGCCTGATTATTGTGTCTATGTCACTATACCATGTGAGAATGATGCAGAATTAGTTCCAAGAGCAGAAGTGTCTACTGAAGTTCCAGCTCATACTACTAGGGTTAAGGACAGCCAAATTCCAGTATGTTGCATACAAAAAATGAGGAATATATGTCCTCCTGATTGACTTTCTCATTGATAATGTGGAATGAGTAATGATGCATAGTATTTGTCCAGAGTATCATTGATCATATGCATAACATGTAGCAATTTGTTGTCATGAACACGGAGGTAAAGTGGGAAGGATGTTATATATTTAAATTGTTGCATGATTGCTTGAAGAGCGGGTCACATGATTTGATGGCAATGTCATTGGGGTGGTTCACAGGTTCCTTGTTTTAGTTTCAGTTTGCACTCTGTACAAGCAACAGTGCTTCCGATAAATCCGTTGTTAGTTTGAAACCATGTGTGCAAACCACACATTTTCTTTTTGTTTAAAACCCACAACCCTTAACATAGGACCTTACAATATGTCTTCAGAATTCAAAGGATTTAGCTAGATCAGTCATTTGTAGTCATACTGAACTACTCTTTGTGATAAATGTCCCATTACCCAGAATATATATTATGTCCTTGCTACTCTCAGTGCTTTCTGTAAGTACACAAGAACATAACAAATAGAAAGCAGAAATAGGCCACCAGAGTTTCAAACCTGTCCCACCATTCAATGCGATCATAGTTGATCTCTGCTGGCCTCAGCTTCTTTTCTGTGTCATTTCCCCTTGGTCCTCTATCCCGTGATCTACCAAATATTTATCCACCTCCACTTTTACTGATCCTACCATCCTCTGGGGCAGAGAATTCCAGAGATTCATAAGAACATAAGAACATAAGAAATAGGAGCAGGAGTAGGCCATCTAGCCCTTCGAGCCTGCCCCGCCATTCAATAAGATCATGGCTGATCTGTCGCGGCTCAGTTCCACCTTCCCGCCCTCTCCCCATAACCCTTAATCCCCTCTCTTATCAAAAACCCATCAACCCGCATTTTAAAAATATTTAGCGAGGCAGCCTCCACCACTTCAACGGGCAGAGAATTCCAGAGATTCACCACCCTTTGAGTGAAGAAGTTCCTCCTCAACTCCGTTCTAAACCGCCCCCCCCCCCCTTTATCTTGAGGCTGTGCCCCCTAGTCCTACTGTCTTTTTTGAGCAGGAAGAGTCTCTCCACCTCTATCCTATCCATCCCATTCATCATCTTATACGTCTCAATGAGATCTCCCCTCATTCTTCTAAACTCTAACGAGTACAAGCCTAGTTTATTCAGCCTCTCTTCATAGCTCAACCCCCTCAACTCTGGTATCAGCCTAGTAAACCTCCTCTGCACTCCCTCCAAGGCCAAAATATCTTTGCGCAGGTGCAGCGCCCAAAACTGCACACAGTACTCCAGCTGCAGCCTCACCAATGCCCTATACAGCTGCAGCAAGACCTCCCTACTTTTATATTCAATCCCCCTCGCTATGAAGGCCAGCATCCCATTCGCCTTCCTGATCACCTGCTGCACCTGCAGGCTGGGTTTTTGCGACTCATGCACAAGGACCCCGAGGTCCCTCTGCACCGCCGCCTGCTGCAGTTTTTCGTCCCGTAAGTAATAGTCCTTCCTACCATTCTTCCTACCAAAGTGGACCACCTCACACTTGCCAACATTAAATTCCATTTGCCATTTCCTGGCCCATTCGCCCAGCCTATCTAGATCCTTCTGCAGACTCTCCACACCCTCCGCACAATTTGCCGTTCCCCCAATCTCATCACCCTCTATGAGAAAAAATTTCTATACGCCTCAATTTTAAATGAGTGGCCTTTTATTTTTTAACTATGTCCTTTTGTTTGAAATTCTCCCACTATTGAAAATGTTTCACCCTCTACCCTGTCAAGTCCCTTCAGGATCTTATCTGTTTGAATAAGGTCACCCCACACTCTTCTAAACTCCAAGGAATACAGACCCAGATTATATAGTCTCTCTTGGTAGGACAACCCTCTCATCTATGGAATTAGCCCAGTGAATCTCTTTTGGAATGCCTCCAATACAACTATATCATTTCTTAGTAAGGAGATCCAAACTGTTTCCAGTATTCCAGGTGAGGCCTCATCAACACACTATACAATTGCAACAAAACCTTCCTATTTCCTAGTTTTCTTCCCCTCCCAACCCTTTTGCAACAAAGACCAAAACGCTGTTGTCTTCTTAACTAATTGTTGGACCTGGTACTATCACTAGACTATTAATCTAGAAACTCAACTAATGTTCTGGGCACCCGGGTTTGGATCCTGCCATGGTAGATGGTGGAATTTGAATTCAATAAAAGATATCTGGAATTAAGAATCTACTGATAACCATGAAACCAATATCAACTGCAGGATAAACCCATCTGATTCACCAATGTCCTTCAGGAAAGGAAATCTTACCTGCTCTGGCCTACATGTGACTCTAGGGCAATAGCAATGTGATTGACTTTCAAGGATAACTAGGGATGGGCAATAAATGCTGTCATGATGTGGATATGCCGGCGTTGGACTGGGGTAAACACCGTAAAAAGTCTGACAACACCAGGTTTAAGTCCAACCGATTTAATTGATAGTAAATTCACTAGCTTTCGAGGTTTCCCTCTTCTTCAGGTGAATGGAGAGTTCTGGCCTCAGACAGAGCATATGAAGCACAGACAGTTTACAGATTACTGATTAGAATGCGAATCTTTACACCGAACCTGCTGTTCAAGTCCTAAAGTGGCCGACAATGTGAGTGGAAGTAGCACTGATCACAGGTTAAAGAGATGTGTATTGTCTCCAGACAGTACAGTGAGTGAGCTTTTGCAAACCCAGGCAAGTCATGGGGGTTACAGATAGTGTGACATGGACCCAAGATCCCTGTTGAGACCGTTCTCATGTGTGCGGAACTTGGCTATCAGTCTCTGTTCAGCAACTCTGCGCTGTCGTGTGTCGTGAAGGCCGCCTTGGAGAACGTTTACCCGAAGGTCAGAGGCTGAATGCCCATGACCACTGAAGTGTTCGCCAACAGGAAGGGAACAGTCTTGCCTGGTGATTGTCGAGCGATGTTCATTCATCCGTTGTCGTAGCGTCTGCATGGTCTCCCCAATGTACCATGCTTCGGGACATCCTTTCTTGCAACGTATCAGGAAGACAATGTTGGCCGAGTTGCAAGAGTATTTACCATGTACCTGGTGGATGGTATTCTCACGTGTGATGATGGTATCCATGTTGATGATCCAGCATGTCTTGCAGAGGTTGCTGTGACAGGGTTGTGTGGTATTGTGGTCATTGTTCTCCTGAAGGCTGGGTAGTTTGCTGCGAACAATGGCCTGTTTGAGGTTGTGTGGTTGTCTGAAGGCAAGAAGTGGGGGTGTGGGGATGGCCCTGGAGATGTTCGTCTTCATCAATGATATGTTGAAGACTCCGGAGAAGATGTCGTAGCTTCTCCACTCCGGGGAAGTACTGGACGATGAAGGGTACTCTGTCCACTGTGTCCCGTGTTTGTCTTCTGAGGAGATCGGTGCGGTTTTTCGCTGTGGCGCATCAGAACTGTCGATCTATGAGTCGAGCGCCATATCCTGTTCTTATAAGGGCATCTTTCAGCGTCTGGAGGTGTCTGTCATGATCCTCCTCATCTGAGCAAATCCTGTGTACACGGAGGGCCTGTCCATAGGGAATGGCTTCTTTAACATGTTTAGGGTGGAAACTGGAAAAGTGGAGCATTGTGAGATTGTCTGTGGGCTTGCGGTACAGTGAGGTACTGAGGTGACCGTCCTTGATGGAGATGCGTGTGTCCAAGAATGCAACTGATTCTGGGGAATAGTCCATGGTGAGTCACAGCAACCTCTGCAAGACATGCCGGATCATTGACATGGATACCATCATCACACGTGAGAATACCATCCACCAGGTACATGGTAAATACTCTTGCAACTCGGCCAACATTGTCTTCCTGATACGTTGCAAGAAAGGATGTCCTGAAGCATGGTACATTGGGGAGATCATGCAGACGCTACAACAATGGATGAATGAACATCGCTCGACAATCACCAGGCAAGACTGTTCCCTTCCTGTTGGCGAACACTTCAGTGGTCACGGGCATTCAGCCTCTGACCTTCGGGTAAACGTTCTCCAAGGCGGCCTTCACGACACACGACAGCGCAGAGTCGCTGAACAGAGACTGATAGCCAAGTTCCGCACACATGAGGACGGTCTCAACAGGGATCTTGGGTTCATGTCGCACTATCTGTAACCCCCGTGACTTGCCTGGGTTTGCAAAACCTCACTTACTGTACTGTCTGGAGACAATACACATCTCTTTATCCTGTGATCAGTGCTCCTTCCACTCACATTGTCGGCCACTTTAAGACTTGAACAGCAGGTTAGGTGTAAAGATTCACATTCTAATCAGTAATCTCTAAACTGTCTGTGCTTTATATGCTCTGTCTGAGGCCAGAACTCTCCATTCACCTGACGAAGAGGAAAACCTCGAAAGCTAGTGAATTTACTATCAATTAAATCAGTTGGACTTAAACCTGGTGCTGTCAGACTTTTTACAATAAATGCTGGCCAGCCAGCAGCACCCTTTTCCTACAAATGAATAAAAAAAGTAATACTTTCACATCCTTTCTAAAGTGTGACTCCACTTGAAACCTACTCATTGTTTTATAAAGATTCACCACAACCTCCTTGCTTTTGTGCTCTGTCCTGATTTATAAAGCTGATATATAAAGCTGAGGACCCTGTTAGCCTCCTTTATCATTTTCTCAAACTACTGTTCCACATTTTTTTTCATTCATTTAAGAGCTGTGTGTTTTGCTTGCTAGGCCAGTATTGATTGGCCATCCCGAATTGTCCTTGAGAAGGTGCTGAAGAGCTGCTTCTTGAACCACTGCAATTCAGGTAGATCGCGTTAATCTTGGATGTAGTTTTTATGCCACCAGGCCTAAAAATTGGCTCAGTGCCTGATGCCAAACAGTTTGCAGTTGTCCCCACCCCTTTCCATTGGTGCAAACTGGATCCTGCCAGGGACGTCACGTGGGTGCAAATCACTGCTGGTCTCCAGAGACCAGATGTGATGATCATGCCGGTGTTTCATAGCCTATTGACGCTCCCAGATGGTTAGAGGCATGGCCAGGCATTGCCCCGACCAAAAGCCTGGAACCCCCTCAAGGCACTATAGGTATACCTACACCACGTGGTGTGATTTCAAAAGGTGGCTTAACAGTATCTTCTCAAGGGCAATTAGGGAATGGCAATAAGAGATCATCTTTTCAGCAACACACATTCCCCATGAAAGAATAAAATGAAAGTTACTTATGCACAATTTTGCCTTAACAAATCCATGCTGGCTTTTCTTCATTAATCCACATTTATCCAAGCTTAATTTTGTTCCAAATTATCATTTCTAAAATCTTTCCAATCCGTGAGGTTAAACTGACTGATTGGTAGTTGTTGGGCTTTTTTTTAACAAGAGTATATCATTCACAATTCTGCAGTGCTCTGTCGTCACTATTGTGATGGAGAACTGGGACAATTTGGCCAGTGCCCCTGCGATTTTCAAGCTTCAGTCCCTCAGTATCTTTGGATGAACGTGACCCACCCCGGGTTTCTTACCAACTCTAAGGACAGCCAGTCGTTCTACTTCACCTTTATCCATTTTTAGCCCATTCAGTGTCTCAGATACCTCCCCTTTCATAAGACCATAAGATCATAAGACTCGGGTCTGCTCCGCCATGCAATCATGGCTGATATTTTTCTCATCTTCATTCTGTCACCTTTTCTTCATAACCCCTGATCTCCTTATTAATCAAGAACCTATCTATCTCTGTCTTAAAGATGCTCAGTGACCTGGCCTTCACAGCTTTTTGTGGCAAAGAGTTCTACAGATTCACTACTCTCTGGCTGAAGAAATTCCTCCTTATCTCTGTTGCAAAGGATCATCCCTTTAGCCGGAGGTTGTGCCCTCTGTTTCTAGTTTTTCCTACTAGTGGAAATGTCCTCTCCACGTCCACTCTATCCAGGCCTCTCAGTATCCTGTATGTTTCAACAAAATTCCCCCTCATCCTTCTAAACTCCCAACGAGTATAGACCCAGAGTACTCAGCCATTCCTCATACCACAAGCTCTTTATTCCAGGGATCATTCTCGTAAACCTCTTCTGAACCCTTTCCAAGACCAGCACATCCTTCCTTAGACATGGGGCCCAAAACTGCTCACAATACTCTGAATGGGGTCTGACCAGAGCCGTATACAGCCTCAGAAGTACATCCTTGCTCTTGTATTCTCAACATGAATGCTAACATTGCATTTGCTTTCCTAACTGCCGATTGAACCTGCACATTAACTTTAAGAGAATCTTGAACAAGGACGCCCAAGTCCCTTTGTGTTTCTGATTTCCCAAGCTTTTTCCATTCAGAAAATAGTCTATGCGTCCTTTCCTCTTTCCACTCCCTCCTTTCCCTATGATTCTAGTAGCATCTTCCCTTTATTGATTTGATTTGATTTATTATTATCACATGTACTGGGATGCGGTGAAAAGTATTGTTTCTTGCGCACAATACAAAACATATCATTCATAGAGTACATAGGGAAGAAGGAAAGGTGAGGGTACAGAAATTCTAATTTATTATTTCAGTCTTGCCCTCTGCCTCCAAGCATACATCTTCTTTTAAATCCCTAATCTGCCCCGCTTCTCCTTTTACTTAATCTACCCATTCCTCTTTTACACTCTTTTTCTATTCACGTACCTAAAGAAGAGTTTTAGATTTCCTTTTATGTCAGTTGCCAGTCTCTTCCCACACTGGAACTCATGCCTTGTTCACTTTAGTCCAGACCTTTGGATTACTTGTCCAGTAACATGAGCCCTATGCCACCCTACCCATATTTGCAGTATCTTGCCTGGAAGAATTTGATGGGCTCTGCAGAATAAGCTTCATATTCTGTATCTGATCTGTGCAGTATCTATCCTGTGAATGTTTGATGGGACATTGTTGAGGCCCTTTACTCTGTATCTAACCCCGTGCTGTATCTGTCCTGTGAATGTTTGATGGGACATTGTAGAGGATATTTACTCTGTATCTAACTTATGCTATACCTATCCTGGGAGCGTTTGATGAGACATTGTCAAAGATTCTGCAGTTCGGTGTAATTTAATTAATTTGGCAGCTGAACTTGCACACTCCTGGGTGGTGCAGGTCCTCAAGGTGCCTGCAGGATTGGGAGGGATGTTCAAATTACAATACTGGCCTCACATCAGTATATTCAGCAGCACTGCTAGTCAGTGCAGCATTGTGCAACACAAAGCCCGTGTGTGCAACAGGTAACCTCTGTGCAATATCACAAACAGAAAGGCAATTGTCTGTCATTTAGTGGAGTCACCCTATAAATGAAAGAATTGCTGGCAAAGGATGGACCTTTGTGTATCTTTCAAAAGGTCTATTTCACCAACAATTGCTCTAAAAATACTTTTCAAGAAAATTCCTCCGGGGCAGTATCAAATGAGTGCACAAATAATCATTGGTTTCTTAAACATTGCAGCCTGCTCATGTAAGTAACAGATACTGAGTTTACATTGGTAACCGATTCCCGTTTTGAAGGTACCCTATGTACTACAATGTTTAAAATGAGAATTGTCCATTTGCCCTCTGCTGCCACCCACACAGGATCCTTAACTCAGAACAGGGTCAAGATGTTTTTTTTTATTCTTAGAGCTGTAGAATTGTTACAGCACAGAAGGAAGCCATTTGGCCTCTTGAGACAATGCCATCTCTCTAAAACAATCAAGTTGGTCCCATTGCACCACTCTAATCCCTTAGCGCAGAGCTCTATTTCTCTCAATACCCATCTAATTTCCTTTTGAACTCATTCACCATCTCCATTCTATCCTATTCAGCAACAAGTTCTAGATTATTAGCCACGTGCTGTGTAAAAAAGTTCTTTATCATATTGTCCCTGTATTTCTTCCCCAAAACTTTAAATCCATGCCCCCCAATCCTGTATAATTTAACTAATGAGAACAGCTTTCCTTTGTCTCCTTTATATAAACTTATTGTAATTTTATACACATCAATCAAATTTTCCCTCAATCTCATTTGCTCCAAGGGGCAGCACGGTGACACAGTGATTAGCACTGCTGCCTTACAGCACCAGCGACCCAGATTCAATTCCAGACTTGGGATTGTACACTGTGTGGAGTTTGCACTTTCTCCCGTATCTGCATGTGTCGTTTCCAGGTGCTCCAGTTTCCTCCCACCGTCCAGAGATGTATAGGTTGATTGGCCATTCTAAATTGATCCTTAATGTCAGGAATGTTAGCAGGGTAAATGTGCGGGCTTGCAAAACAGGGCTTGGATGGGATTGTGGTCAGTACCGACATGATGGGCAGAAAGGCCTCCCTCAGCACTGTAAGGATTCTATGAGAAACAACTTCTCCAACTTAACCTTGTAGCTAAAATCCAGGGCCAGCAAGAGAGTCATGGGCCTTGATGTGTCAGCTTTCCCTCATTCAGTCTCCTTACCTACCCTTCTCCCTCCTCACCCCCCAAATTAACCCACTCCTTAATCACGCATGACAATTTTTTGCTCTTCAAGATTCACTGACCAATTCACAAATCACACAATGGTCCCAGTGAAATCATTAATCCCATTGTTGGCATCTGGTTGCTAATATTGTCCAATCTATATGCAGCAAGGGTGATTAATATCAAGAGCAGTAACAATATAATTCGGTGTTAGTTTATATGTGCCATACAGGTGATCCCATAATAACTATTAAACAAAGAACACAGATTTTACTTTAACAGCATTCCGCAATATTGTTAATTTGACAGGAAAATCTCACTTGTTGTTTGTAACACTGGAAATGATAATACTGAATTTGGTGACTGCCTCAGCCTTCATTAATATGCTCTGCACATTGCAATATATGAACACAGAAGCAGTAAGTTCACATACAGTCCATAGAATCATAGAATCCCTACAGAAGGAGGCCATTTGGCCCATTGAGCTTACATTGACAACGATTCCACCGAGGCCCTGTTCCCACATCCCTTTATACTGTCCCTGTTAATCCCCCTGACACTAATGGACAATTTGGCGTGGCCAATCCACCGGGTTCGCACATCTTTGGAGTGTGGTGGAAACCGGAGCACCCCAGAGGAAACCCACACAGACACTAGGAGAATGTGCAAACTCCACACAAATGGTGACCCAAGCCCGGAATTGTACCCGGTCCTTGGTGCTGTTTGGCAGAAGTGCTAACCACTGTGCCATCGTGCCGCCCTCACTGGGGAGAAAGATTCAATACTTGCAATCCAGATAAACTGCGCACAGTGGGTGCGGTTTTACCATCTGTTCATGCCACGCTCCCGCTGCAGAGAAGTTGGAAAAGTTGGCACTATCTCAAGGACCCTCACATCCTTCCAGATGCAGTGTATTCAGTTGAGGCCTAAGCAGAGCTTTATAAAGATTCAACTTAACTTCCTTGCTTTTGTACCCAATGATTCCATTTATGAAATCCAAGAATGAACCATTCTCTTGATTTGATTTGATTATTGTCACATGTAGTGGGGTACGGTGTAAAGTACTGTTTCTTGTGTGCTATACAGATAAAATATATTGTTCATAGAGTACATGGGGAGAAGGAAAGGAGAGGCTGCAGAATGTAGTGTTACAGTTATAGCTAGTGTGTAGAGAAAGATCAACTTAATATAAGGTAAATTCATTCTAAAGTTTGATTGCAACAGGGAAGAAACTGTTCTTGAGTTAGTTGATACGTTATCTCAGACTTTTGCATCTTTTTCCCGATGGGAGAAGGTGGAAAATAATGTCTCGGATGCGTAATTTTGCTGGCTGCTTCTCTGAGGCCATGGAAAATGTAGACAGAGTCAATTGATGGGAACATGGTTTGCCTGATGGAATGGGCTACATTTACAACCTTTTGTAGTTTCTTGCGATCTTGGAGATATAACCTGTTCTACCAGCTTCAAAGACCTACGTACTTTCCCTCTCAGCTTAAAGTATTTGGCCTGGTTCTTTCATGAAGAATTCGCCTGTGATGTGTGGAAACTCCAGGAGATTCTCCTTTTTATTCATTCATGCGCTGTGGATGCCACTGACAGGGCCAGCATTTATTGCCCTTCAACTGAGTGCCTTGCTGACCCATCTCAAGAGCATTTATGACAATGGACAATGGTTTCATAGTCATAGTTTGACTATGCATCAAGGTAGGATAGAAATATATCTAATAGTCCTTTGAGCTTGCTCTGCCAATCAATATTGTGACTGAGCCTCCATCTCAACACCATAGCTCTGCCCTGTCCACGTATACCTTGACACCATCAGAGCCTATGTAAACAACTTTCCCTGATGTATCATAGTGTCTGAAGCTTGCAGTAGGTAATAGTAAGCCAGAAGCAGCATCTGATGTGCATTAACCTGGTGAAGCTACATGCAGACCTACTTGCATGCCGTACAGTGGAAGGAGTGTGTGATATACTGCACTCAGCAATCGCACAACCAATAGAGTAGATCTATGTCTGTAGTATTGCCACATTCAATCATAATGGTGGTGGACAACTAAACAATTAACAGGAGGAGGAGGCTCCACAAATATGGCCATCTTCAATTGGGCTGAAACATTTGCAACCATCTTCAGCCAGAGATACTGAGTGAATGATCCGTTTTAACCTCCTCTTGAAGCCCCCAGCATCATAGATGCTAATCTTCAGACAATCAATTAATCCCACATGATATCAAGATATGGCCAGAAGAAGTGGATACTGCAAAGACAATGGGACCTGCCAAAATTCTGGCAATTGTAATGAAGAACTTGTACTTCAGAACCAGTCACACCCCTAGCCAATTTGTTTCAATAAAGCTACAAAAATGACAGCTATATAACACGCTGTAAAATTGCCCAAGTGTACCCTGCCCACAACATGTGGAGGTAGTATGACAGTGGCCCTTCCTTTGTCTGCTGGTTTAATGATAATGTTGCGGTTGGTCTTGAGAGTGTGGATGACGTGTTGTGCTTGGGTGATGTTCGGGGCTGCTATGACAGTGGCCCCTCGTTTGTCTACTGGTTTGATTACAAGTCCTCACTCACCTGATCAAGGAGCAGCGCTCTGAAAGCTTGTGCTGCCAAATAAACCTGTTGGACTTTAATCTGGTGTTGTGAGACTTCTTACTGTGCTTACCCCAGACCAATGCCGGCATCTCCACATCGAGGAATGAGTGTCAAACAATGACGAGACAGAGTACAAATGAGATAGAGAATCTGGTGAACTGGTTCAGCGACAAAAATCTCTCTCTTAATGTCAACAAAATGAAGGAGATTGTCATCGACTTCAGGAAGCGTAGAGGAGAACATATCCCTGTCTACATCGACGGGAACAAAATAGAAAGGGTCAAGAGCTTCAAATTTTTAGGTGTCCAGATCATCAACAACCCATCCTGGTTCCCTATGCTGACACTATAGTTAAGGAAGCCCACCAATGCCTCTACTTTCTCAGAAGAGTAAGGAAATTTGGTGTGTTTGGTGGTGGATGTGGTGTTTCTCAATTTTCAGAAGGCGTTTGATAAGGTGCCGCACAAAAGGTTGTTACAGAAGGTAAGGGGGCATGGAGTTGGGGGTAAGGTGTTAGCGTGGATAGGGGATTGGCTGTCAAATAGGAGGCAGAGAGTGGGTGTCAATGGGTGCTATTCGGATTGGCGTTTGGTGACTAGTGGAGTGCCCCAGGGGTCGGTGCTGGGGCCTCAGCTATTTACCATTTATATAGATGATCTGGAGGAGGGAGCCGAGTGTATGGTGTCGAAATTTGCTGATGACACCAAGATAAGTGGAACAGCAAATTGTGTGGAGGGTGTGGAAAGTCTGCAGAGGGATCTAGATAGGCTGAGCGAGTGGGCGAGGACCTGGCAGATGGAGTACAATGTTGGCAAGTGTGAGGTTATCCACTTTGGTAGGAATAATGGTAGGAAGGACTACTACTTACATGGCGAAAAGCTGCAGCATGCTACGGTGCAGAGGGACCTGGGGGTCCTTGTGCATGAGTTGCAAAAACCCAGCTTGCAGGTGCAGCAGGTGGTCAGGAAGGCGAATGGGATGCTGGCCTTCATAGCGAGGGGGATAGAATATAAAAGTAGGGAGGTCTTGCTGCAACTGTACAGGGCACTGGTGAGGCCGCAGCTGGAGTACTGTGTGCAGTTTTGATTGCCGCACTTGTGCAAGGATATTTTGGCCTTGGAGGGAGTGCAGAGGAGGTTCACTAGGCTGATACCGGAGTTGAGGGCGTTGACCTATGAGGAGATGCTGAATAGACTGGGCTTGTACTCATTAGAGTTTAGAAGGATGAGGGGGGATCTTATTGAGACGTATAAGATGATGAAAGGGATGGATAGGGTAGAGGTGGAGAGACTCTTCCCGCTCAGAAAGGACAGCAGGACTAGAGGGCACAGCCTCAAGATAAGGGGGGTGCAGTTTAGAACAGAGTTGAGGAGGAACTTCTTCACTCAAAGGGTGGTGAATCTCTGGAATTCTCTGCCCGTTGAAGTGGTGGAGGCTGCCTCGCTAAATATTTTTAAGACGCGGGTTGATGGGTTTTTGGTAGGCAAGGGGATTAAGGGTTATGGGGAGAGGGCGGGAAAGTGGAACTGAGCCACGACAGATCAGCCATGATCTTATTGAATGGCGGGGCAGGCTCGAAGGGCTAGATGGCCTACTCCTGCTCCTATTTCTTATGTTCTTATGTGTCAGCTACGACTCTCACCAACTTTTACAGATGAAAGCACTGTTTTTCGCTGTATCACAGCTTGGTATGGCTTATGCTCTGCCCAAGACTGCAAGAAAGTACAGAAGGTCATGTAGCCTAATCCATCATGC
This sequence comes from Carcharhinus amblyrhynchos, assembly GCF_965287045.1. Classification (NCBI taxonomy): domain Eukaryota; kingdom Metazoa; phylum Chordata; class Chondrichthyes; order Carcharhiniformes; family Carcharhinidae; genus Carcharhinus; species Carcharhinus amblyrhynchos. The sequence goes on along the minus strand of NC_137325.1, from coordinate 146,063,308 downwards.
AAATCAGCCTCCCATCCATTGACTCTGTCTACACTCCCCACTGCCTCGGCAAAGCAGTCAGTATAATTAGGGATCCTACACACCCTGGACATTCTCTCTTCCACCTTAATCTGTCAGAAAAAAGATACAAAAGTCTGAAGTCACATACCAACCGTCTCAAGAACAGTTTCTTCCTTGCTTCCATCAGACTTTTGAATGGACCTACCTTGCATTAAATTGTTCTTTCTCTTCACCCTCACTATGACTGTAACACTACATTCTGCACTCTCTTGTTTCCTTCTCTATGAATGGTATGCTTTGTCTGTGTAGCGTGCAGGAAATATTACTTTTCGCTGTATGCTGATACATGTGACAATAATAATCAAATCAAGTTTGTTCATGCGCAGAAAGATGCGGATAACATTCAGATTTGGGCTGATAACTGGAAAGTAACATTTACATTAGAACGTAAGACCTAGTAGCAGGATTAGGCAATTCAGCTCCTCAAGCTTCCTCTGCCATTCAGTACAATTCAATACCTTCTTGAAGTCCAGATATATTATACCTACAGGACCCCCATTATTCACTTTGCTTCATACATCTATGAAGAACTCTATCAAATTTATCCTTCATAAAACTGTGCTGACTTTTGGATTTTGTTTTGACTTTCCAAATATCCTGATACTCCGCCCTTAATCATAGATTGCAACAATTTCCCAACAACAGAGTTTAAACTAACTGGTCTACAAATCTGTTGGAATTCTTTGAAGATGTAACTAGTAGGTTTGATAAGGGGGAGCCAGTCAATGTAGTACATCTGGACTCTCAGAAAGCATTTGACAAACTCCCGCATGAAAAATTATTATGCATGGGATTGGGGGAGTGTATTGAGATAAATAGAAAACTGGTTGGCAGAGAGGCAACAAAGAGTAGGAATCTGTGTGTGTTTTTCAAATTGGCAGGCAGTAACTAGTGGGGTGCCACAGGGATCGATGCTTGGACCCCAGCTATTCACAATATATAGTAATGATTTGGATAAGGAAACAAAATGTAACATCTCAAAGTTTGCAGATGATACCAAGTGGGTGGGAGGGTAAACTGTGACGAGGATACGGAGATCATTCAGCATGATCTGGACAGGTTGGGTGAGTGGGCGAATCAATGGCAGATGTAGTGTAATTTGGATAAATGTAAGGTTATTCACTTTGAAAGCAAAAACAAGAAGGCAGACTACTACCTGAATGTAACGGTTGGTGGTTAGCTCTGCTGCCTCACAGCACTAAGGATCCAGGTTTGATTCTCAGCTTGGCTCACTGTAGGTGGAGTTTGCACATTCTCGAAGCATTCGGAGTAAAGTGAATGAGCTGGTGGCGCAGATCAGCACAAATGGATATGATCTGGTGGCCATTACAGAGACGTGGCTGCAAGGTGACAGGGACTGGGAGCTGAATGTCCAGGGGTATCAAGTGTTTAGGAAGGATAGGCGAGAGGAAAAAGGGGGGGGCGTAGCTCTGCTGATTAAGGATAGCGTCAGGGTGGTAGCAAGGGATAATATAGGAACCAAAGAGCAGAAAGTGGAATCGTTGTGGGTGGAGATTAGGAACAGCAAAGGGAGGAAGACGCTGGTGGGTGTCGTCTATAGGCCCCCGAATAATGATCTGGAGGTGGGGCGGGCTGTTAACGCACAAATAAGTGCGGCGTGCAGGAGTGGGACGGCCGTAATTATGGGGGATTTCAATCTACATATTGATTGGTCGACCCATGTTGGACGCGGTGGGCTCGAGGAGGAGTTCTTGGAATGCTGCCGGGATAGTTTCCTCAAACAGTGTGTGTTGGAGCCAACGAGGGAGCAAGCTATCTTGGATCTGGTGCTATGTAATGAGGCGGGTAGAATTAGGGACCTTGCGGTGAAGGATCCTCTTGGGGAGAGTGATCATTGTATGGTGGAGTTTCTGGTGCAGATGGAGGAGGAGAAAGTGGGTTCCCGGACACGCGTCCTTTGTTTGAACAGAGGGGAGTACGGTAGGATGACAGAAGAATTGGCGAATGTGGACTGGGGGAACGCGTTGGAAGGTAGGTCTGCTGAGGAGCAGTGGAGGATCTTTAAGGAGATCTTTCCTGGTGCTCAGCAGAAATTTATTCCGATGGTTAAAAAGGACCGTAGGAGGAGAGGTAATAAGCCGTGGATAACGAAGAAGGTGAAGGAAAGTGTTAAATTAAAAGCGGATGCGTTTAGAGTAGCTAAGAGTAGTGGGCGAGAAGAGGATTGGGAGAGGTTTAAATGTCAACAAAGATTGACAAAGAAGTTGATAAAGAAGGGTAGGAGAAACTATGAAGCTGGGCTAGCGCTTAATATAAAAAAGGATAGCAAGAGCTTTTATAAATATATAAAAAGGAAGAGGCTGGCTAGGGTGAACGTTGGACCCTTAGAGGATGAGAGGGGGGACTTAGTGGTAGGGGATGGGGAAATGGCTGAGGCCCTGAATAACTTTTTTGTTTCGGTCTTCACGGAGGAGGACGTGAATAATTTGCCGGGTGTTAGCGATGGAAAGATGGTAGGACTGGAGGGTCTCAATGACATTATTGTTACTAGAGAGGCGGTGCTCGACAGACTGGAGGGGCTGATTGTGGACAAGTCCCCAGGACCGGATGGAATGCATCCGAGGGTTCTGAAAGAAATGGCGGAGGTGATAGTGGATGCCTTGGTGGTTATTTTCCAAATGTCGCTGGATTCCGGGGAAGTGCCGGAAGATTGGAAAGCGGCTAATGTTACGCCGTTGTTTAAGAAGGGTGCCAGGCAAAAGGCAGGGAATTATAGGCCGGTTAGTTTAACGTCTGTTGTAGGTAAAATGTTAGAATCCGTCATCAAGGAGGAAATAGCGAGTCATCTTGAGGGGAATTGCTTGATAGAGCAGATGCAGCACGGTTTCGTTAAGGGGAAGTTGTGTCTGACAAATTTATTGGAGTTCTATGAGGATGTGTCTAGGGCGGTGGATAGAGGAGAGCCGGTGGATGTGGTCTTTCTAGATTTTCAGAAGGCGTTTGACAAGGTGCCTCACAAGAGGTTATTGCAGAAGGTGAGGGGGCATGGAGTTGGGGGTAGGGTGTTAGCGTGGATAGAGGATTGGTTGTCAAATAGGAGGCAGAGAGTGGGGGTTAATGGGTGCTATTTGGATTGGCGGTTGGTGACTAGTGGAGTGCCCCAGGGGTCGGTGCTGGGGCCTCAGCTATTTACCATTTATATAGATGATCTAGAGGAGGGAACCGAGTGTATGGTGTCGAAATTTGCTGATGACACCAAGATTGGGGGAACGGCAAATTGTGCGGAGGGTGTGGAGAGTCTGCAGAAGGATCTAGATAGGCTGGGCGAATGGGCCAGGAAATGGCAAATGGAATTTAATGTTGGCAAGTGTGAGGTGGTCCACTTTGGTAGGAATAATGGTAGGAAGGACTATTACTTACGTGGCGAAAAACTGCAGCAGGCGACGGTGCAGAGGGTCCTCGGGGTCCTTGTGCATGAGTCGCAAAAACCCAGCCTGCAGGTGCAGCAGGTGGTCAGGAAGGCGAATGGGATGCTGGCCTTCATAGTGAGGGGGATTGAATATAAAAGTAGGGAGGTCTTGCTGCGGCTGTATAGGGCATTGGTGAGGCCACAGCTGGAGTACTGTGTGCAGTTTTGGTCGCCGTACTTACGCAAAGATATTTTGGCCTTGGAGGGAGTGCAGAGGAGGTTTACTAGGCTGTTACCGGAGTTGAGGGGGTTGAGCTATGAGGAGAGGCTGAATAAACTAGGCTTGTACTCGTTAGAGTTTAGGAGAATGAGGGGAGATCTCATTGAGACATATAAGATGATGAATGGGATGGATAGGATAGAGGTGGAGAGACTCTTCCCGCTCAGAAAGGACAGTAGGACTAGGGGGCACAGCCTCAAGATAAAGGGGGGGGCGGTTTAGAACGGAGTTGAGGAGGAACTTCTTCACTCAAAGGGTGGTGAATCTCTGGAATTCTCTGCCTGTTGAAGTGGTGGAGGCTGCCTCGCTAAATATTTTTAAGAAGCGGGTTGATGGGTTTTTGATAAGAGAGGGGATTAAGGGTTATGGGGAGAGGGCGGGAAAGTGGAACTGAGCCACAACAGATCAGCCATGATCTTATTGAATGGCGGGGCAGGCTCGAGGGGCTAGATGGCCTACTCCTGCTCCTATTTCTTATGTTCTTATGTCCCTGTGTCCGTATGGGTTTCCTCTGGGTGCACCGGTTTCTTCCCACAGTCAAAAGATGTGCAGGCTAGATGAATTGGCCATGCTAAATTCTCCCTCGGTATACCCGAAAGGTGCCAGAATGTGGCAACTAGGGGATTTTCACAGTAACTTCATTGCAGTGTGAACCTCAGCCTGCTTGTGACTAATAAATAAACATGAATGGCTGTAAATTGAGAGAGGGGAGTGTGCAGCAGGACCAAGGTGTCCTTGTGCACCAGTCACTGGAAGTAAGCATGCAGATACAGCAGGCAGTAAAGAAGACAAATGGTAAGTTGGACTTCATTGTGAGAGGTTTTGATTATAGGAGCAGGGATGTGTTGACTCAATTATACAGGGCCTTGGTGAGGCCTCACCTATAATATTGTGCGCAGTTTTGGTCTCCTTTTTTGAGGAAGGATATTCTTGCTCTTGAGGGAGTGCAGTGAAGGTTTACCAGGCTGATTCTGGGGATGGCGGGACTGATGTATGAGAAGAGATTGACTCCGTTAGGATTGTTTTCTCTGGAGTTCAGATGAATGAGGGGAGATCTCATAGAGACTGATAAAATTCTAACAGGACTAGACAGGGTAGATGCGGGGAGGATATTCCCAATGGTGGGGGAGTCCAGAACCAGGGGTCACAGTCTGAGGATTCAGGGTGGACCATTTAGGATGGAGGTGAGGAGACATTTCTTCACCCAAAGAGTGGTGAGTCTGTGGAATTCATTCCCACAGGAAGTAGTTGATGCCAAAACATTGAATGTATTCAAAAGGCAGCTGGATATAGCAGTTGGGGTGAATGGGATCAAAGGTTATGGGGAGAAAGCAGGATTAGGTGACTGAGTTGGATGATCAGCCATGATTGTAATGAATAGTGGAGCAGGCTCGAAAGGCCAAATGGCCTCCTCCTACTCCTATCATCTATGTTTCTATGTATAGTTTGCCACTTTCTTCCTTTTTCCCTTTTTGAACAGGGGCATTACATTAGCCTTTTTCCAATCCACTGAAACCTTCCCAGAATCCAGGGATCACAGCGCCAGGGACCCGGGTTCAATTCCCAGCTTTGGTCACTGTCTGTGTGGAGTTTGCATGTTCTCTCCATGTCTGCGTGGGTTTCCTCCAGGTGTTCCGGTTTCCTCCCGCAGTCTGAAAGACATGCTGGTTAGGTGCATCGACCCGAACAGGTGCTGGAGTGTGGTGACTAGGGGATTTTCACAGTAACTTCATTGCAATGTTAATGTAAGCCTACTTGTGACTAATAAACAAACTTTAAAATTTTGGAATATTATAACCAATGCCTCCACTATCTCTGCTGCCACTTCATTTAAGACCTTAAGATGTAGGCCATATTATCTGTCTTTAATCCCAATAGTTTGCTCAGTACTTGTTCTTTAGTAACGGCAATTGGTTTAAGTTCCTATTTTTCAACAGCATACTCATTATCTGCTACTATTGGGATGGTTCTGGTGTGCTCCATTGTGAAACCAAGGCAAAATATTGACTTAGTGTCTCTATCATTTCTGTGTTCCCCATTATTAACCCTGCAATCTTGATTCTAAGGGGCAAACATTGATTTTAGCTACTTTTCCCTTTTTATACATTTACAAAATGTTTTGGTATCATGCTGTGTGTCTGCCCATCCTCCAGGGACAGCAACTGACATGTAACCCCTTAGGTACCCATGTCAAAAACGGTTAAAAAAATTGCAGCATGCTGCTGTGCAGAGGGACCTGGGTGTCCTTGTGCAGGAATCACAAGGAGTTGGTTTGCAGGTACAGCAGGTAATGAAGAAGGTAAATGGAATTTTGTCCTTCATTGCCAGAGGGATGGAGTTTAAAAGCAGCGAGATTATGTTACAGCTGTATAAGGTGCTGGTGAGGCCACACCTGGAGTACTGTGTACAGTTTTGGTCTCCTTACTTGAGAAAGGATATACTGGCACTGGAGAGGGTGCAGAGGAGATTCACTAGGTTGATTCTGGAGTTGAGAGGATTGGCTTATGAGGAGAGACTGAGTAGACTGGGGCTATACTTATTGGAATTCAGAAGAATGAGGGGAGTTCTTACAGAAATATCAGATTATGAATGGAATGGATAAGATAGAAGCAGGGAAGCTGTTTCCACTGGCGGGTGCAACTAGGACTAGGGGGCATGGCCTCAAAATAAGGGGAAGCAGATTTAGAACTGAGTTGAAGAGGAACTTCTTCACACAAAGGGTTGTGAATCTGTGGAATTCCCTGCCCTGTGAAGCAGTTGAGGCTCCCTCATTGAATGTTTTTAAGGCAAGGATAGATACATTTTTGAACAGTAAAGGAATTAAGGGTTATGGGGAGAGGGTGGGTAAGTGGAGCTGAGCCACGACAGATCAGCCATGATCTTATTGAATGGCGGGGCAGGCTCGAGGGGCCAGATGGCCCACTCCTGCTCCTAGTTCTTATGGTCTTTATGTTCTTGTGTCATCCCAGTGTCCATGTGACCACCCAGTCTACACCTTTCTCTTTTAAGTTGGGACAGCCAGTATTAGTGAGGTGCGAAGTGTGTGAAAACATTCACTGGCTGCAAACTATTTGCAATATACAAATTGAAGTAGTTACCAACACATAACTATTTACATTGTGCAAAACAGGAATTGGGCTGCAGCAGCTGATGCATAGCCTATCACGCCTTCTTCCCCTGCCCCTTTTTTTAAAAAATGAAGGCCAGTTATATACTTGTCCATGACATGGTCCTGAAGCCTTGCATTTAGTTTAGTCATATGTCCATAGTGTGTGACTGTGTCAGTCGGCTGTGCTGGAGATGCTCTTGTGTTGGTGTCCTCAGTGCGGATAGCATCAGGCACCCTTACCATGTACCCAATGGCTGCAAGTCTTGTTGTATTGGCCCCTGGAGGAATCTCCATTTCCACTGGCATTGGAGCTTAGACTATAGGCTGGATACCTGGGGTGTGTTGTGGTTGACGGTGCTGGTTCAGATACCTGCAATAGATGACACCAGTCTTACATGTAATGGGCACTGTCTGAAGCTGCCATGTAGGTGTTTGGCTGTGGGGCACAGTTATGTACCACTGCCAAATTGTTATGGCTGTGTGTGGTCTGGATCCTGACCACACACAGCAATGACCAGGTTCTAAACGGCAGAGTTTGTAAGTATTTCAATTATAGTATCTTTTATCCCATAGTCAGCACTTCATGAGCACGTGACTCACGTTGTTTTCAACGCTTGGCTGCAGGACAGCCTTGACAATGGAGATTGTGGTCCTGCCATACCTCGAGAATAGTCGCTCAGCTGATAAGGGCTGACCCTGACTTGACCCATTTCATAGGCTGAGGAGCGCAGCTTGGTAGTCTATATGCTCCAGGCACACTTCTCAAGTCAGTGCTTGGCTGAGTGTACCACCCATCCCATCAGTCCGTTATATTGTGGGTATAGCATCAGGGGGCTTATTGTGATGTACTCAAAGTTCCTTGCATTTGCTAAGTTTCTAAATTCACTGGAGATGAACTGGTGAATGTTATCAGTCATTATCCTCTGAGTGATGCCATGTGTGTCTCTTGAACTTGGTGATGACTGTGTTGCTCTTTACGTCTGGCACGTAGTTGAGTTTGAACCAGCAGGAATACCAGTCAATCACGGGCAAACGCTGTTTCCCATTCTATTTGAAGAAGTGCGACCTGATAGAAGTCTACATGATTATGAAGGGGCATGGACATTGTGGATAATCAGAAGCTTTTTCCCAGAGTGGAAGAGTCAATTACTAGGGGGCACAGGTTTAATGTGCGAGGGGCAAAGATTAAAGGAGATGTACAAAGCAAGTTTTTTAAACAGAGAGTGGTGGGTACCTGGAACTTACTGGTGGGGGAGGTAGTGAAGGCAGATACAATAGTGACTTTTAAGAGGCATCTTGACAAATACATGAATAGGATGGAAATAGAGAACTTGCAGGGGCCCTGACAGACGTATTTAAAATGTCAGTATTCATGGGGGAGGTGCCAGATGATTGGAGGGTGGCTCATGTTGTTCCGTTGTTTAAAAAAGGTTCCAAAAGAAAACTGGGAAATTATAGACCAGTAAGTTTGACATCGGTGGTGGGCAAGTTATTGGAAGGTGTGATAAGGAATAGGATCTACAAATATTTGGATAGACAGAGACTTATTAGGGAGAGTCAACATGGCTTTGTGTGTGGTAGGTCATGTTTGACCAATCTAGTAGAGTTTTTCAAGGAGGCTGCCAGGAAAGTGGATGAAGGGAAGGCGGTGGATATTGTCTACCTGGATTTCAGCAAGGCCTTTGACAAGGTCCCTCATGGGAGGTTACATAGAACGTTACAGCGCAGAACAGGCCCTTCGGTCCTCGATGTTGCGCCGACGAATTAAGAAAAAAGCAATGACCCTCTAACCTAAACCATTCCCTTTCCATCCATAAACCTATCCACAGACCTCTTAAATGCCCCCAAACTTGGCGCATCTACAACTGCAGCAATAGAACATTCCTGCAGTTAGAACAAAGAACAACACAGCACAAGAAACAGGCCCTTTGGCCCTACAAGCCCACGCCGCCCGTTTTAACACACAGTGAGTGCCTCATTCCAAACCTTCTTCTACCTACGACTTTTGCCTACATCTCAGGGACTCCACAATAAAGGGGTGCAAATTTAGAGAATTATATGTGCGCCAGATTAAGGGAGATCCAATTTAGAGACAATTTATTAACACCAATCAGCCTAAGAGCACGTTTTTGAGGTGTGGGAGGAAACCGGAGCACCCGGAGAAAACCCACACAAGCACGGGGAGAATGTGCAAACTCCCACAGACACCGGCCCAAGTCAGAGATCTGACCCGGGTCCCTGTAGCTGCACAGCAAACAGTGATAGTCACTGAGCTGACTATTGGCCCAGTTTAAGTGTACACTAACGGCGTGAAGCACTAGGCAACTCTCGAAGCAACATCCAAGAGCAGCCCTCACACGACCCACTGCGCGTATGCCCCTTGTTGGCCAACAAGGCGGACCGAATCACCTGTGGATGTAAATCTCTCCTCATAGCTAAGACCTTCCATACCAGACAGCATCCTCCAATGTTTTCTCCAATGTTAGTTAGGAAGGTTCAGTCGCTAGGTATACACGGGGAGGTAGTAAATTGGATTAGACACTGGCTCAATGGAAGAAGCCAGAGAATGGTTATGGAGGATTGCTTCTCTGAGTGGAGGCCTGTGGCTAGTGGTGTGCCACAGAGATCTGTGTTGGGTCCATTGTTGTTTGTCATCTATATCAATGATCTGGATGATAATGTGGTAAATTGGATCAGCAAATTTGCTCAAGATACAAAGATTGGAGGTTTAGTGGACAGTGAGGAAGGTTTTCAAAGCTTGCAGAGGGATTTGGACCAACTAGAAAAATGGGCTGAAAAATGGCAAATGGAATTTAACGCAGACAAGTGTGAGCTATTGCATTTTGGAAAGACAAACCAAAGTAGAATGTACAGAGTAAATGGTAGGACTCTGAAGAGTACAGTAGAACAGAGGGATCTGGGAATACAGGTACATAATTCCCTAAAAGTGACATCACAGGTGGATAGGGTTATAAAGAGTGCTTTTGGTACATTGGCCTTTATAAATCTAAGTATTGAGTATAAAAGTTGGAGTGTTATAGTAAGGTTGTATAAGACATTGGTGAGGCCAAATTTAGAGTATTGTGTACAGTTTTGGTCACCTAGTTACAGGAAGGATGTAAATAAGGTTGAAAGAGTGCAGAGAAGGTTTACAAGGATGTTGCTGGGACTTGAGAAGCTGAGTTACAGAGAAAGATTGAATAGGTTAGGACTTTATTCCCTGGAGTGGAGAAGAATGAGGGGAGATTTGATAGAGGTGTACAAGATTTTGATGGGTATAAATAGAGTGAATGCAAGCAGGCTTTTTCCACTGAGGCTAGGGGAGGAAAAAAAAACCAGAGGGCATGGGTTAAGGGTGAAAGGAGAAAAGCTTAAAGGAAATATTAGAGGGGGCTTCTTTACACACAGAGTGGTGGGAGTGTGGAATGAGCTGCCGGATAAAGTGGTAAATGTGGGGTCACTTTTAATATTTAAGAAAAACTTGGACAGGTTCATGGATGAGAGGGGTGTGGAGGATGCAGGTCAGTGGGACTAGGCAAAAAAATGGTTCAGCACAGACAAGAAGGGCTAAAAGGCCTGTTTCTGAGCTGTAATTTTCTATGATTCTATGGTTCTAGAGGGATATAGTCCCGGAAGGGTAAGGCATTTGAGTTCGGACGGGGCAGTATGATTGGTGCAGGCTTGAAGGGCTGTAATTTTCATGCTGTAATTTTCTTTCTTCTTTCCTCTTTGTTCTATGTCAGCCACCGTGAGTGACCATGGGAGGTCCGGGATCTCATATCGATGCAGCAACTCATTGGCTTGATGTGGCTGGAGTGTTTTACATGGTGCACATCTGGACACTTTGCTCTCTATGTCCGTATAAAGGGGGGGCCGGTATATACCTTTTCCCTGTACCTGGTTGCTTACAAACACGGTTGCCCCTGATGGAGTTGCTGGGTATAGTACGTCAGTAAAGAGGTGAGGATGATGAGTTGCTGGCCGTGCAGTATCACATCTTCTTCATCTCAGATTGAGAAAAATGTACACCGGGAAACTCCTCTGAGGATTCGGGCTAGCCTTTCATGATGACCTTATGAAGGCACCTGCATTCGAAATCCACCTGCAGAGCATCCTTATTCGAGTCACAGGGTCATAGATGTTTACAGCGTGGAAATAGGCCCTCAGCCCAACTTATCCATGTCACGTGTGGTTTGGCCCATTTCCCTCTATTTCCATCTTACCAATATAACTGTCAAAATGATTTTTAAAAGAAAAAATTGTACCTGCCTCTACTACTACCTCTGGCAGCTTGTTCCAGACACTCACTATCCTCTGTGTGAAAAAATTGCCCCTCTGGACCCTTTTGTATCTCTCCCCTCTCACTTTAAACCTATGCCCCCTAGTTTAGACTCCCCTACCTTTGGGAAAAGATATTGACTATCTAGCTGATCTGTGCCCCTCATTATTTTATAGACCTCTATAAGGTCACCCCTTAGCTTCCTGCAGTCCAGAGAAAAAGCCCCAGTCTATCAAGCCTCTCCTTATAACTCAAACAATCAAATCCCATTAAACCATTAAGTTCCTGGATTTGACAAGAGTCATCATGCCTATGTTCTCCTCACTATCTGCTTGGTCAGTGGTGGGCAAGAAGACTCTGGAAAGGGCATCAATTAGATACTGCTCCCTGCCGAATTTGTAGTCGACACTGAGGTTGTGGCATTGCAGCTTGAGCATCATGTGTTGAGCCGTGCAGATGCAGTAAGAAACTTTTTAAGAATAGCTGTGAGTTGATGATGATCAATTTCAACATTTATAGGCCGACCAGGTAGGAAGTCAGGTGAATCATAGAATCGTAGAAACCCTACAGTACAGAAAGAGGCCACTCGGCCCATCGAGTCTGCACCAATCACAATACCACCCACACCCACCCTCATATCCCTACATATTTTACCCACTAATCCCTCTAACCTACACATCCCAGGACACTAAGGGGCAATTTTAGCATGGCCAATCAACCTAACCCGCACATCTTTGGACTGTGGGAGGAAACCGGAGCACCCGGAGGAAACCCACGCAGTCACGAGGAGAATATGCAAACTGCACACAGACAGTGACCCAAGCCGGGAATCGACAGGTCCCTGAAGCTGTGAAGCAGCAGTGCTAACCATTATCCTACCGTGCCAACTCCAAGATGAGGTGAGGCGTTCCTTTCTAGTCTGGACATAACAACTCTCAGTGTCAGTGAGGGCCTTTGACGCAAAGACAAAAATAAAAACAACAGCCCTTGATGCAAAGGCTATTGGTCTTCCAATTTTGATGTGGACTGTGCCAAGTATGTGCTGGAAAGTATTTGGTAATAAGGGTGCAGGTGTTCAAACACTGAAGTATTGCACCACCTAAGGAAGGAGGAAGGAGACTTTCAGTCAGTCTGGATGGGATTTGAACCCACCCTGTGTTCCTGTGCTTCCACCCATTCTCTATCAGCGTCTTGAAGGCAGCTATGTATAGAAAAGCATGTTGGCAGTGACCAAAGGCTGTCATTGTTCTTTCAAACTTGGGAAAGATGATCGCGGCTCAGTCACAGGCCTTAGGGCATTGGCTTGTAATCAGAACCATAGATGAGGTTGGGCAATCCTTTGGGTGCAACAAGTAACAGAGGATGCAGTTTAACACATAGAATCTCTGAATGTAATCCCAAAGGGAGAATTAAAAGGAAAGGTGCCTTAATAACTAAAGCTGTTGCAAGGAAACAATAAAAGTACAGTTTAATTCTGCTGGAGAGGACGGCACAAGGTGCTAAGTTCTCACTATTACAACCTATAAACCCGGTTAACACTGATGAACAAGGCATTTTGAAACTAACTGGTCTCCTAAAAATTCAATCCATTCAACATCCTATGTGGTTTGGTTCTTAAAATAGGGAGAACCAGGAAACAGGTCAGTAAGTGGGGAATTCAATCTCTTGCGATCAATATCCCTCTGATCTGCTGTCTGTCACCTGGTACTAGCTTCCAAAGAGGAGTTCGCTTTAGATATACGCTTCATGAGTGTGAGGTGATTTGATAGATCAAAGGGTCATAAGGAATTCTGAAAGGAGGATTATAAAAGATTCTGTGTAGCTTTATTTGTAAAGGGAATATAATTTTATTGAAGGGAGAAGTACTCCAGTAGGAGGGTGGAAAACCATTTCACTGCAACAATAGAACAAGAGGACACAGCCTACGCTTGAAACGGGGTAAATTCAAAACCAATTGGCCAAAATTATATATTAGCGAGGAAGCGATCAGTCAATGGAACAGGGTAATGGTGGAAATGGGTAGTTTAGTCATTTCAAATGCAAATTAGGTAGATCTCTTTCAGAAAATAACAATTTGGAATGCAGTGTATGAGTAATTTGAGATCGAAATCTGTCAATTTGCTTGGGAGGAACAGGCAGTTTTGGACCAGTGTCTAACAAAGCTCTCCAACATTATTCCTTATTTTCAAATCTCTCCCTAACGCAATGACCTTTTCTATCCTTACAATGCTCTGAGTTCTCTGCACTCCTCCAATTTTTGAATCTTGCTCATTTTTGATTTTCATTTCTCCACCATTGGCTGCAATGCTTTCAGCTGCCAAAGTCCGAAGCTTTGGAATTCTGTTCCCAATCCTCACTGATTCCCTTTCTCCATTCATTTATGGGAAGTGGACACTTTTATGCCCATCGTTAATTGCCTGTGAGAAGACGATGGCGAGCTGCCTTCTTGAGGTCCATGTGGTGCACTTATTAGTTGTGCAGAAGGGAGTTCCACGATTTTGAATGAGCGACAGTGAAGAAACAGCGATGTATTTCCAAGTTAGGATGGTAAGTGGCTTGGATAGGAACTTCCAAGGTGGTGATGTTCCCATGTGTCTGCTGCCTTTGTGTTCTAGATGGTAGTGGTCATGTGTTTGGAAGTGGCTGTCAAAGGAGTCTTGGTGAGCTCCTGCAGTCCATCTTGTACCTGGTACACACTGCTGCTACTATGTTTCGGTGGTGGAGGGAATGAATGTTTGTAGAAGAGTTGTTTGCTTAGTCCTGGGATGGTGTCAAACTTCTTGAGTTTTGTTGGAGTTGCACTCATCTAGGCAAGTGGAAAGTATTCCACCACAGTCCTGGCTCGTCCTTTGTAGATGGTGGACAGGTTTTGGAGATTCAGGAGGTGAGTTACTTGCCACAGGCTTCCTAGCCCCTGACCTACTCTTATAACCACAGCATTTATATGGCTAGTCCAGTTGAGTTTCTGGTTAATGATAACCCCAGGATATCTATAGAGGAAGATTCAGCATTGGTAATGCCATTGAATCTCAAAGAGTCATGGTTAGATTCTCCCTTGTTGGAGATGATCATGGCCTGACACTTGTGTGGTATGAATTTTATTTACCACATGTCAACTCAAGCTTAGATATTGTCCAGGTCTTGCTTCATTTGGACATCAGCTACCTTAGTATCTAAGGAACTTAAGAACATAAGAAATAGGAGCAGGAGTAGGCCATCTAGCCCTTCGAGCCTGCCCCGCCATTCAATAAGATCATGGCTGATCTGAAGTGGATCAGTTCCACTTTCCCGCTCTCTCCCCATAACCCTTAATCCCCTTATCGATCAGAAATCTATCTACCCGTGACTTAAACATATTCAACAAGGTAGCCTCCACCACTTCAATGGGCAGAGAATTCCAGAGATTCACTACCCTCTGAGAGAACAAGTTCCTCCTCAACTCCGTTCTAAACTGACCCCCCCCCCACCCCCTTATTTTGAGGCTGTGCCCTCTAATTCTGGTTTCCTTTCTAAGTGGAAAGAATCTCCCTACCTCTATCCTACCTAGCCCCTTCATTATCTTACAAGATGACCCCTCAGCCTTCTAAACTTCAGTGAGTACAGGCCCAATCTACTCAACCTCTCCTCATAAGCTAACCCCTTCATCTCCGGTATCGACCTGGTGAACCTTCTCTGTACTCCCTCCAAGGCCAATATATCCTTTCACAAATAAGGGGACCAAAATTGCACACAGTACTCTAGTTGCGGCCTCACCAGTGCCCTGTACAGTTGCAGCAAGACCTCCCTGCTTTTATATTCTATCCCCCTCGCTATAAAGGCCAACATTCCATTCGCCTTCTTGATCACCTGCTGCACCTGCAGACTGGGTTTTTGCAACTCATGCACAAGGACCCCCAGGTCCCTCTGCACCGTAGCATGTTGTAATTTTTCACCATTTAAATAATATTCCACTTTACTATTATTTCTACCAAAGTGGATAACCTCACATTTGCCAACGTTATATTCCATCTGCCAGATCCTCGCCCACTCACTCAGCCTATCCAAATCTCTCTGCAAGCAATTTGCTTTTCCACTCATCTTCCTGTCGTCAGCAAACTTTGTTACCCTACATTCAGCCCCCTCCTCCAGATCATCTATGTAAATGGTAAACAGTTAAGGCCCCAGCACCGATCCCTGCGGCACTCCACTAGTCACCAACTGCCAACCAGAAAAGCACCCATTGATTCCAACTCTCTGCTTCCTGTTAGATAACCAATCCTCAATCCACGCTAACACTTCACCCCCAACTCCGTGCACCCTAATCTTCTGTAGCAACCTTTTGTGAGGCACCTTATCAAACACTTCTGGAAATCTAAAAACACCACATCCACTGGTTCCCCTCTGTCAACTGCACTAGTCACATCCTCATAGAAATCCAGTAAATTCGTCAAACACGACTTCTCCTTCACAAATGTCACACTTGTGAGGAGTCTCAAATGGTACCGTACATTGTGTAGTCATCAGCAGACATCTCCACTTCTGACCTGATTTTTTTTAAAGTTTATTTATTACTATTAGGCTTACATTAACACTGCAATGAAACTACTGTAAAAATCCCCTAGTCACACATTTCAGCATCTGTTTGGGTACATGGCCAATGAACCTAACCAGCACATCTTTCAGACTGTGGGATGAAAAAGGAGCACCTGGAGGAAACCCACACAGACACAGGGAGAATTTGCAGACTCCACACAGACAGTGACCCAAGCTGGGAATTGAACCCAGGTCCCTGGCACTTTGAGACAGTGACCCAAGCTGGGAATTGAACCCAGGTCCCTGGCACTTTGAGGCAGCAGTGCTAACCACTCTGCCACCATGCTACCCACAGTGATGATGAGAGGAAGGTCATTGATAGAGTAGCTGAAGATGTTTGGACCTAGGACAAAAAGAGAAAAGTTCCCTAAGGAACTCCTGCAGTAATATCCTGGAATGAGATGATTGACCTCCAACCACTATAACCATCTTCCTTTGTGAAAGGTATGACTCCAATCAGTGGAAATTTTACTCCCTGATTTCTATTGACTCCAGTTTTACTCAGGCTTCTTGGTGCCACACTTGGTTAAATGCTGCCTTGGTGTCAATGGCAGTAATTGTCATTTCATTTCCGGCATTCAATTCTTCTGAAGACATTCCTAAAAATCTTTGAATAAGCTTTTGGCCATCTGTCCTAATATCTCCTTATTTGTCTAAGTGTCAAATTTTAATTGATAATGTTCCTGTGAAGCACTTTGGGATGTGTTGCATCTGCAGGATTGATGCTCGGAGGCACGGAGACTGATAAACTAAAGGAGTTTTATTAACAGGCCGTGTTCAGTACAGGCTGCTTCTCCTTACAGATGCTGCCAGATCGGCTGAGATTTTCCAGTGTTTTCTCTTTTTGTTTCAGATTCCAGCATCTGCAGTAATTTGCTTTTAATCCATCCACTGTTTGGATAGAGGACAGCTGTAATCAACGTGAAGCAAAACAATTGCGGACACTGTCAATGACTGCTTGCTTAGCTGGAGTTCGGGAGATGATAAGCTAAGCTCCACCTGCCTTGGGGACCCAAAATACAGGGGCAGAGTCTTAGGATAAGGGGTCAGTCATTTAGGACTGAGATGCAGAGAATCCTTTGCACTTTGAAAAATTGCAGGAGCAGAAGCCATATCAAACTGCAATGTTTGATATCGGAACAAACCTTTTTGGGTCACGATTGTCAGAACTTCCTGTGACTTCTAGTTTACATTCAGCTGTCAATAATCCTGGCTTAGCTT
Source organism: Carcharhinus amblyrhynchos (assembly GCF_965287045.1). Classification (NCBI taxonomy): domain Eukaryota; kingdom Metazoa; phylum Chordata; class Chondrichthyes; order Carcharhiniformes; family Carcharhinidae; genus Carcharhinus; species Carcharhinus amblyrhynchos. The sequence goes on along the minus strand of NC_137325.1, from coordinate 146,046,417 downwards.
GATTTTGTTAAAATGTTGGCCTCCTGCCAATCCCATCGATATGGGGTAATGGGCATTTAAGGCAACTTCGAAGTTTCCACAGATCCTTACGGATCCATCCTTCTTGATGACTGGTACCATTCACTAATGCTGACAAGTTCCAAGACTCCCCTGAATGGACGTTGTTCCAAGTCAACCTCCACTTTCAGCCTGATAGCGCATTCTGCTTGGTTTCCTTCTTTAATCTTCAATTTAACTGTGATATCTTTCATACTCTCCAATTCTCTATCAAACACAACCCACTTAGGAGTGTAGAATGTGAGAGACCTGCCTGGAGTACATTGGAATAGTCAAGTCTAGAGGTAGCAAATGCATGGATGGGGGCTTCAGCATCAGATGAGCCGAGGTAGGAGTGAAGTCAGACGATGTTCTGGAGTTGAAGATAAATAATCTGACTCAGCTACGCGGTCACCTCAGTTTGGGTCAAATACAATATCAGAAGTGTGATCAGTCCAGTTTAGTTTCGGACAATTGCCAAATAGAAGGCTGGCATCAATCGTTAGGGAATGTAGTTTGGAGTGTGGACCAAGACAATGGCTTCAGTCTTCCAATATTTAATTAATGCAATGAAATGTCTCAAGGCAATCAGAGGAGTGCTATAAAGCAAAACTTGACACTCAGCCAGATAAGATGATATTAAGGCAAATAGCCAATTGCTTGGTCAAAGAGAAGGTTTAACGTAAAGGAGGATAAAGAGGTAAAGAGACAGGGAGGTTTAGGGAAGGGCGTTCTAGAGTTTCAGACCGAGACAGTTGAAGGCATGGCCAGTAATAGTAGAGTGATTAAAGTCAGGGATGCTCAAGAAGCCAAGAAGAGATGAACAGATGCCATGGAGGAATTTGAAAACAAGGATGAGAATTTTAACAGTAAGATGTTGTTTAACCAGGAACGAATGTAGGTCTGTAAGTACAAACATGATGAGTGAACAAGACTTAGACAAGAGACAGCAGAGCTTTGAATGATCTCAAGTTTACGGAGGATGGAATATGGGAGGCTGGCCAGTTAGAAACAAAGAAACTAGAAGCAGGAGTAGGCCATTTGCCCTTCGAGCCTGCTTTGCCATTCATTTTGATCATGGCTGATCATTGCATTCAATATCCTGATCTCTCCTTCCTTCCATTGTTGTCATAGAGTCATACAGGTTTACAGCATGGAAACAAGCCCTTCGGCCCAACTCGTCCATTCCGCCCTTCTTTTTTAAACCCCTAAGCTAATCCCAATTGCCCGCATTTTGCCCATCTTATCCATGTAACTATTTAAATCCTTTTTAAAAGACATTACATCTAGTACTACATCTGACAGCTTGTTCCAGACACTCACCACCCTCTGTGTGAAGAAACTGCCCCTCTGGACACTTTTGTATCTCTCCCTTCTCCCGTTAAACCTCTGCCTTCTATTTTTAGAGTCCCCTATCTTTGGGAAAAGATATTGACTATTTAGCTGATCTGTGCCCCTTATTATTTTATAGACCTCTATAAGATCACCCCTCAGCCTCCTACGCTCCAAAGAAAAATGTTGTGTTGGAATATTCAGTTTAAAGGTAGTAAAGGTATGAATGAATGAGAGGTTTAGCAGTGAATGAATGGAGGCAACACAGGGCCAGACAATGTCATGGAGATAGACAGTCATAATAATATGTGGTCAGAAGCTGCAAACTATCTATTTCGGTCTCAGACAGTTATCATGGAGCGGGATGGTATCAGTAACTATGGAATACATTTGCTGCAGAAAATGGGAGCCGTCATATTGGGCCATCATGCCAGTGGATCAGTGTGGTGAGCCAGTAAAATCACCTGGGAAGGGCGCAAGGCTAATTTGAATATTTATTAGGTAATTTAAATATGATTAGTGAGCATGGGATGCAATTATCCAGGCTTGCTTGCGTAATAATTGCCGCCTCACGGCACCAGGGACCCAGGTTCAATTCCTGCCATGGGTCACTGTCTGTGCAGAGTCTGCACATTTTCCCCATGTCTGCATGGGTTTCCTCCAGGTGCTCCAGTTTCCTCCCACAGTCTGAAAGACATGCTGGTTGGGTACATTGACAGTGCTAATTTCTCCCTCAGTGTACCCGAACAGACGCCGGAGTGTGGAGACTAGGGGGTTTTCACAATAATTTCATTGCAATCTTAACGTAAGCCTATCCGTGACACTAGTAAATAAGATTTAAGCTTTTAAAAGCCCTGGGACTTAAGCTAGTGCAGGTGAAGGCCATACCAAGGGGGAAAAAACCTGGGTAAAACAGAGTAATCCAGACAGCCTGCATTCATTTCCCAGTAAAAAGTCTGACAACACCAGGTTTTAGTCCAACCTATTTATTTGATAATATTCTCACTAGCTTTCGAGGGGACAGCCTCTTCGTCAGGTGAATGGAGAGTTCTGGCCTCAGACAGAGCATATAAAGCACAGACAGTTTAGAGATTACTGATTAGAATGCGAATCTTTACACCTAACCTGCTGTTCAAGACCTGAAGTGGCTGACAATGTGAGTGGTAGGAGCACTGATCACAGTTTAAAGAGATGTGTATTGTCTCCAGACAGTACAGTGAGTGAGGTTTTGCAAACCCAGGCAAGTCACGGGGGTTACAGATAGTGCGACATGAACCCAAGATCCCTGTTGAGACCGTCCTCATGTGTGCGGAACTTGGCTATCAGTCTCTGCTCAGCGACTCTGCGCTGTCGTGTGTCGTGAAGGCCGCCTTGGAGAATGCTTACCCAAAGGTCAGAGGCTGAATGCCCGTGACCACTGAAGTGTTCGCCAACAGGAAGGGAACAGTCTTGCCTGGTGATTGTCGAGCGATGTTCATTCATCCGTTGTTGTAGCGTCTGCATGGTCTCCCCAATGTACCATGCTTCGGGACATCCTTTCTTGCAACGTATCAGGTAGACAATGTTGGCCAAGTTGAAAGAGTATTTACCGTGTACCTGGTGGATGGTATTCTCACGTGTGATGATGGTGTCCATGTCGATGATCCGGCATGTTTTGCAGAGGTTGCTGTGACAGGGTTGTGTGGTATTGTGGTCACTGTTCTCCTGAAGGCTGGGTAGTTTGCTGCGAACAATGGTCTGTTTGAGGTTGTGTGGTTGTCTGAAAGCAAGAAGTGGGGGTGTGGGGATGGCCCTGGCGAGATGTTCGTCTTCATCAATGATATGTTGAAGACTCCGGAGAAGATGTCGTAGCTTCTCCGCTCCGGGGAAGTACTGGACGACGAAGGGAACTCTGTCCACTGTGTCCCGTGTTTGTCTTCTGAGGAGATCGGTGCGGTTTTTCGCTGTGGCGCATCGAAACTGCCGATCTATGAGTCGAGCACCATATCCTGTTCTTACGAGGGCATCTTTCAGGGTCTGGAGGTGTCTGTCACGATCCTCCTCATCTGAGCAAATCCTGTGTATACGGAGGGCTTGTCCATAGGGAATGGCTTCTTTAACATGTTTAGGGTGGAAACTGGAGAAGTGGAGCATTGTGAGATTGTCTGTGGGCTTGCGGTACAGTGAGGTGCTGAGGTGACCGTCCTTAATGAACATAAGAACATAAGAACATAAGAAATAGGAGCAGGAGTAGGCCATCTAGCCCTTCGAGCCTGCCCCGCCATTCAATAAGATCATGGCTGATCTGTTGTGGCTCAGTTCCACTTTCCCGCCCTCTCCCCATAACCCTTAATCCCCTCTCTTATCAAGAACCCATCAACCCGCTTCTTAAAAATATTTAGCGAGGCAGCCTCCACCACTTCAACGGGCAGAGAATTCCAGAGATTCACCACCCTTTGAGTGAAGAAGTTCCTCCTCAACTCCGTTCTAAACCGCCTCCCCTTTATCTTGAGGCTGTGCCCCCTAGTCCTACTGTCTTTTTTGAGCGGGAAGAGTCTCTCCACCTCTATCCTATCCATCCCATTCATCATCTTATACGTCTCAATGAGATCTCCCCTCATTCTTCTAAACTCTAACGAGTACAAGCCTAGTTTATTCAGCCTCTCCTCATAGCTCAATCCCCTCAACTCCGGTATCAGCCTAGTAAACCTCCTCTGCACTCCCTCCAGGGCCAAAATATCCTTGCGCAGGTGCGGCGCCCAAAACTGCACACAGTACTCCAGTTGCGGCCTCACCAATGCCCTATACAGCTGCAGCAAGACCTCCCTACTTTTATATTCAATCCCCCTCGCTATGAAGGCCAGCATCCCATTTGCCTTCCTGACCACCTGCTGCACCTGCAAGCTGGGTTTTTGCGACTCATGCACAAGGACCCCGAGGTCCCTCTGCACCGTCGCCTGCTGCAGTTTTTCGCCACGTAAGTAATAGTCCTTCCTACCATTCTTCCTACCAAAGTGGACCACCTCACACTTGCCAACATTAAATTCCATTTGCCATTTCCTGGCCCATTCGCCCAGCCTATCTAGATCCTTCTGCAGACTCTCCACACCCTCCGTGCAATTTGCCTTTCCCCCAATCTTGGTGTCATCAGCAAATTTCGACACCCTGCACTCGGTTCCCTCCTCCAGATCATCTATATAAATGGTAAATAGCTGAGGCCCCAGCACCGACCCCTGGGGCACCCCACTAGTCACCAACCGCCAATCCGAATAGCACCCATTGACCCCCACTCTCTGCCTCCTATTTGACAACCAATCCTCTATCCACGCTAACACCCTACCCCCAACTCCATGTCCCCTGACCTTCTGCAATAACCTCTTCTGAGGTACCTTGTCAAACGCCTTCTGAAAATCCAGAAAGACCACATCCACCGGCTCTCCTCTATCCACTGCCCTAGACACATCCTCATAGAACTCCAGTAAATTTGTCAGACACGACTTCCCTTTAATGAAACCGTGTTGCGTCCGCCCTATCAAGCAATTCCCTTCAAGATGCCTCGCAATTTCCTCCTTAATGACGGATTCTAACATTTTACCTACCACAGACGTTAAACTAACCGGCCTATAATTCCCCGCCTTTTGCCTGGCACCCTTCTTAAACAACGGCGTAACATTAGCCGTTTTCCAATCTTCCGGCACTTCCCCGGAATCCAGCGACGTCTGGAAAATAACCACCAAGGCATCCACTATAACCTCCGCCATTTCTTTCAGAACCCTCGGATGCATTCCATCCGGTCCTGGGGACTTGTCCACAATCAGCCCCTCCAGTCTGTTGAGCACCACCTCTCTAGTAACAGTAATGTCATTAAGACCCTCCATTCCTACCACCTTTCCATCGCTAACACCCGGCAAATTATTCACGTCCTCCTCCGTGAAGACAGAAACAAAAAAGTTATTCAAGACCTTAGCCATATCCCCATCCCCTACCACTAGGTCCCCTTTCTCATCCTCTAAAGGACCAACGTTCACCCTAGCCAGCCTCTTCCTTTTTATATATTTATAAAAACTCTTGCTATCCTTTTTTATATTAAGTGCTAGCCCAGCCTCATAGCTTCTCCTACCCTCCTTTATCAACTTCTTTGTCAATCTTTGTTGACATTTAAACCTTTCCCAATCCTCTTCTCGCCCACTACTCTTAGCTACTCTAAATTCCTCCGCTTTTAATTTAACACTTTCCTTCACCTCCTTCGTTATCCACGGCTTATTACCTCTCTTCCTACTGTCCTTTTTAACCATCGGAATAAATTTCTGCTGAGCACCAAGAAAGATCTCCTTAAAGATCCTCCACTGCTCCTCAGCAGACCTACCTTCCAACGCACTCCCCCAGTCCACATTCGCCAATTTTTCTCTCAGAGATGCGTGTGTCCAAGAATGCAACTGATTCTGGGGAATAGTCCATGGTGAGTCTGATGGTGGGGTGGAATTTGTTGATATCATCATATAGTTGTTTCAGTGATTGTTCACCATGAGGCCAGAGGAAGAAAATGTCATCGATGTATCTAGTGTACAGCATCGGTTGAAGATTCTGTGCAGTGAAGAAGTCTTGTTCGAACCTGTGCATGAAGATGTTGGCAGTTCGAACAAGACTTCTTCACTGCACAGAATCTTCAACCGATGCTGTACACTAGATACATCGATGACATTTTCTTCCTCTGGCCTCATGGTGAACAATCACTGAAACAACTATATGATGATATCAACAAATTCCACCCCACCATCAGACTCACCATGGACTATTCCCCAGAATCAGTTGCATTCTTGGACACACGCATCTCCATTAAGGACGGTCACCTCAGCACCTCACTGTACCACAAGCCCACAGACAATCTCACAATGCTCCACTTTTCCAGCTTCCACCCTAAACATGTTAAAGAAGCCATCCCCTATGGACAAGCCCTCCGTATACACAGGATTTGCTCAGATGAGGAGGATCGTGACAGACACCTCCAGACCCTGAAAGATGCCCTCGTAAGAACAGGATATGGTGCTCGACTCATAGATCGGCAGTTTCGATGCGCCACAGCGAAAAACCGCACCGATCTCCTCAGAAGACAAACACGGGACACAGTGGACAGAGTACCCTTCATCGTCCAGTACTTCCCCGGAGTGGAGAAGCTACGACATCTTCTCTGGAGTCTTCAACATATCATTGATGAAGACGAACATCTCGCCAGGGCCATCCCCACACCCCCACTTCTTGCTTTCAGACAACCACACAACCTCAAACAGACCATTGTTCACAGCAAACTACCCAGCCTTCAGGAGAACAGTGACCACAATACCACACAACCCTGTCACAGCAACCTCTGCAAGACATGCCGGATCATCGACATGGATACCATCATCACACGTGAGAATACCATCCACCAGGTACACGGTAAATACTCTTGCAACTCGGCCAACATTGTCCACCTGATACGTTGCAAGAAAGGATGTCCCGAAGCATGGTACATTGGGGAGACCATGCAGACGCTACGACAACGGATGAATGAACATCGCTCGACAGTCACCAGGCAAGACTGTTCCCTTCCTGTTGGCGAACACTTCAGTGGTCACGGGCATTCAGCCTCTGACCTTCGGGTAAGCATTCTCCAAGGCGGCCTTCATGACACACGACAGCGCAGAGTCGCTGAGCAGAGACTGATAGCCAAGTTCCGCACACATGAGGACGGTCTCAACAGGGATCTTGGGTTCATGTCGCACTATCTGTAACCCCCGTGACTTGCCTGGGTTTGCAAAACCTCACTTACTGTACTGTCTGGAGACAATACACATCTCTTTAAACTGTGATCAGTGCTCCTACCACTCACATTGTCAGCCACTTCAGGTCTTGAACAGCAGGTTAGGTGTAAAGATTTGCATTCTAATCAGTAATCTCTAAACTGTCTGTGCTTTATATGCTCTGTCTGAGGCCAGAACTCTCCATTCACCTGACGAAGAGGCTGTCCCCTCGAAAGCTAGTGAGAATATTATCAAATAAATCGGTTGGACTAAAACCTGGTGTTGTCAGACTTTTTACTGTGTTTACGCCAGTCCAACGCCGGCATACCCACTTCATTTCCCAGTGTCAGAATTAAACTTGTAAGCATCAGCTGTGGATAGCTCTGCTCTGAGCCGTAAGGTTGTGGATTTAAGTACAACTCCAGACACTTGTACACACAGCACAGAAAGAGAGCTGCAATGTCCAAGATGTCTTATTTCAGATGAGATATCAAACCAAGGCAATTACTGTCCTCTCTGATGGACATAAAATAATTAATAGCACTATATCAAAGAAAAGCAGACGATGTCTTGGCCAATATTCACTCTTCAACCAGCCTCACTAAAATATAACCTGATCATTTTGTTATTGTTGGTTCAGGAAGCTTGCTGCCTTGCCTTCTACATTCCATAGTGGCAGGACTTCAAATGTATTTAATTGGCTGGATAGTGTACTTTGATACATCCTCAGATATGAAAGATGCTTTCAAAATGCAGATCTTTCCTCCTTTGCTTGCTTGCATATGTGTACATACTTACAAAATAGGAGCAGAAGTAGGCAATTTGGCACCTGGAGCTTGCAGTGCCATTCAATAAGATCATTGCTTAGTTTGTTTGAATTGAGTTCCACATTCCTATCGATCCCCAATAATCTTTGAACCCCTTACCCAATGAAAATCTATTTACCTCTGTCTTAAAAATATTCAGTGTTGCCACTTCCACTGCAGAGAATTCCAAAGCCTCACAACCCTCAGAGAAAAAAATATCTCCTCGTCTCTGTCCTATAAGGGCAACCCGCAATTTAATAATAGTGCTGCCATGTTCTGGGCTCCCCCACATAAGGGAATATTATTTGTGTCTCTCTTGTCAATACCTTTCAGGATCTTGTATAGAAACAGATGCTCAGAGAGAAATCTTCATAATTTAGCATTAACTTGGTGGCAAGTTCTCTCGTTGTTTTCATCTCCTGTGGTAGATTTGTTATTGTCACATGTATTGGTATATAATGAAAAGTATTGTTTCTTACGCACTATACAGGCAAAGCATACCGTTCATAGAGAAGGAAACGAGAGAGAATGTAGAATGTAGAATGTTACAGTCTTAGCTGGGGTGGAGAGAAAGGTCAACTTAATGTGAGGTAGGTCCATTCAAAAGTCCAGACGGCAGCAGGGAAGAAGCTGTTGTTGAATTGGTTGGTACGTGACCTCAGACTTTTGCATCTTTTTTCCGACGGAAGACGGTGGAAGGGAGAATGTCCGGGGTGTGTGGGGCCCTTAATTACGTTGGCTGATTTTCCGAGACAGAGTCAATGGATGGGAGGCTGGTTCGTGTGATGGACTAGGCTTCATTCATGACCCTCTGTAGTTTTTTGCTTGAGGGATAGAGTGATAGATTATTGATGTGTACGCTTACATCTTTTTGGAATCGGTGTGGTCTTGGTAGTTTTTCCTGCCACCTTCATATATTGGTATAGTTTAGTGTGTGGTTGTTCAATATGCTGCAATCGATATGATTCAGTGGAGACAAGTAAAACATTTTATACCACTATCGAAGGGGGAAGTGTTTTATAAATCAAACACAAGACATCAATTCAAACTGTACCAGAGCAAACATTCCAAATACATATAGTGTTATTTACTTTTCACAGATACTTTATTGTGTTGTATTTTATATGCCAGCCAGTTTGAAATAAAATCTGTCGAGTATTTAATTAAAATGTTCAGCACCCAGCAAAAAAGTGGAACTGAGAGAATGAGTCATGAACTAGTTTTTAGCATGTAGTTGGTAGGGTTAGGATGAAGATACCAGGAAAGAAGGGAATAAATCAGAGACCAAGACAAAAGGTAAAGAATACTGCAAAACTAGTTTCAGATTTTAAAATTATGCAGCATCATAAAATGAGCAGAATATCTCCCACATTTAGTCTTGTTTGAAGGAGATGACCCCACCAAGATCCTTCTACTCATTCCCTCCCTCCCTTGTGGTTCACTTGGCCATTTAACTTCCTTTCCAAAGAAAGGCTGGGTGGGATTTTATGGCCTCGCTCGTTCCAAAACCATAAAAAACCAGCCCGAGGTCAATGGACCTTTCCAGTGCAGCTCCAATCCTGTGGTGGGCAAGATAGTAAAATTCTAGCCATAATGTGTTGCCAGTATTTTACGAATTAAACATAAGGTAACCAACACAAGTTGAGTTTTTCCAGTGTTTTCTGTTTTTATTTCAGATTTCCAGCACCTGAGATATTTTGCTCTCATTAACACAAATTGGAACCTTTTCTGGTAACTAGGAACACACCTATAGATGTCACTTTGGTTACCATCCATTGCAGACTCTCCAGACATGAAGGGCGGAAATAGGTTTCTGCACCCCTGGAATTATGGCACAATACTGAGAGAAATCCCTCCATCCCAGGGAAATTCTACTGCTACCTAAGGACTGTAAAACAAGGTGAGACAGAAGCTTCAGCAGACATCTACACTGTTGCCTCCCATGATACTAGCAATGTTTTTTTAAATCTGCAGTCTATATCTATTCCACCCTCTTTGTCACAGGAGACACTTGGTGTTGCATGGGTCACCAGAACGGAACAGGCTGTAGATGCTGACCAGAGGAAACATGGTGAGAGCGCCCAACATGGAGCCCAACTGCACCACTGCTCCACACCAGACGAGGGCACTGTGACCTTCATCCCGCAGAATGATACCAATCATCACCTTCACGTATGACAGTGTCCCAACAAAGAGGATCCACGACATTACCTAACAGAGAGAGGGAAAGAGACATGAGTTATACTTCCAGCATTGTATGGGATTAGGTGTGGCTCAGTGCAGCACTATTACCTCTGAATTATACATTCAAACCTTACAATCCAGCCTAACACTCCGAGTGTATTGCTGGGATGCTGCATTATTGAGCTGCCATTTCCAGATTAAGCATTACACTGAGGTCACCACTTCCCTCTCAGGCAGATAGGCACGCTCTCAGGGTGACAACTGCTTGTATTTCTGTGGCATCTTTCTCATGGTACCTTAGCACATTTTCATTTTCAGACAGTAATCCAATTTCCTCTTAAATACCTCGATTAGTCCTGCCCCCTCAGACAGCACATTGCAGGTCCTCTTCAGTTGCTGTGTAAAGAGGCTTTTCCACATATTGTCATTGCTTCTTTTGCCAATTAGCTTAAATCTGTGCCCTCTGGTTCTAGGTTCTTTCAGCAATGGGAACGGTTTGTCTTGAACTGCTTTGTCCAGACGCCTCATGATTTTGAGTACTTCTTGACAAACCTCCTTCAATCTTCTTTTCTGCCAAGAAAACAGTCTCAGCTTCTCCAATCTATCTATTTAACGGAAGTTCCTCATCTTTGGAACCGTTCTTGTGAATCTTTTCCGCACTCTCTCTCTGAAATTTCTTTATATCTTTCTTAAAAGTGTGATGTCCAGGACTGGGCAGAATACTCCAGTTCAGGCCAAACCAGTATTTTATACAGGTTTCAATTAACTTCCTATGTTTCATAATCTATGCCCCCACTAGTAAATCCCAGAACACAATAGGATTTATTAACCAGATTATGCAGATCCCAGCATCCACAGTATTTTGCTTGTAGGATTTATTAACCACGCTCTCAATCTGTCCAGCCACCTTAAACAATTTATAACAAAAAAAGCCAGGTCTCTGATCTTGCACCCCCTGTAACATTATATCAGCTATCCAGCCTAATTCCACTTTCCAGTTCTCAGCCATAAATGGCAGCAGGTCAAGGTCATGTCCAAGTATTTTTCAAATTATGCAGCATCATAAAATGAGCAGAATATCTCCCACATTTAGTCTTGTTTGAAGGAGATGACCCCACCAAGGTCCTTCTACTCATTCCCTCCCTTCCTACAAACCCAGCTTGCAGGTGCAGCAGGTGGTCAGGAAGGCGAATGGGATGCTGGCCTTCATAGCGAGGGGGATTGAATATAAAAGTAGGGAGGTCTTGCTGCAGCTGTATAGGGCATTGGTGAGGCCGCAGCTGGAGTACTGTATGCAGTTTTGGGCGCCGCACCTGCGCAAGGATATTTTGGCCTTGGAGGGAGTGCAGAGGAGGTTTACTAGGCTGATGTCGGAGTTGAGGGGGTTGAGCTATGAGGAGAGGCTGAATAAACTAGGCTTGTACTTGTTAGAGTTTAGAAGAATGAGGGGAGATCTCATTGAGACATATAAGATGATGAAAGAGATGGATAGGATAGAGGTGGAGAGACTCTTCCCACTCAGAAAGGACAGTAGGACTAGAGGGCACAGCCTCAAGATAAAGGGGGGGCGGTTTAGAACGGAGTTGAGAAGGAACTTCTTCACTCAAAGGGTGGTGAATCTCTGGAATTCTCTGCCCGTTGAAGTGGTGGAGGCTGCCTCGCTAAATATTTTTAAGACGCGGGTTGATGGGTTTTTGATAAGAGAGGGGATTAAGGGTTATGGGGAGAGGGCAGGAATGTGGAACTGAGCCACGACAGATCAGCCATGATCTTATTGAATGGCGGGGCAGGCTCAAAGGGCTAGATGGCCTACTCCTGCTCCTATTTCTTATGTTCTTATGTTCAAATGCAATCAGACTTTGTGCCTCAACTGTTCTTTCAGTGTATGAGTTGCAACCCTCACCACCCTTTGGGAGAAAACAATTCTCTATAACTCCCTTCTAATTCTTCTAAATCTATACCCACTGGTTATTCACCTCTCTGCAAAGGGTAATAAGTTCTTTCTACATACGCCATCTGGGTCCCTCATAAAATTACAATTTAGGAAATTTTAAATTATGTTTGTACTGGGCTCACCCATCCCATGGGAGATAAATGTTAATGAACGATAGGACGCTGGCTGAATAACTGGGCTCCAAATGCAATAGAAGATCAAAGTTAGCTCAAATATTTGTGCAACTCCTGTGAAATATAAGCTGGTCCAAGTCAAGCTGTAGGCAGGGGATTTCCCCAAGGAGAATCGCAAAGTTAGGCAACTCGGATTTTTTCCCCGATTACCCAGTTTATTTGTATTTCTTTTATTTTGATTTTTTTCTATCTTTTATTTTTGCTTTTTTCTGTACATCTCCTAGGTCCCTTTCTATTGTCAATACCACCTTTGAATTTTGTCCCATTCGGACAAATTTGCCTTCCAGAATTCTTACCCCAAACATACAGTACTCCACAACCTTCCTGTTCTCCTGCTGACACCCCAGGGTCACTAATCTCTGTTCTGTCCAACTCAGTAAGAAGTCTCACAACACCAGGTTAAAGTCCAACCAGTTTATTTGAGAGTAATCCCACAAGCTTTCGGAAACGCTGTTCCTTCGTCAGGAGTGTGGAACCTTCCGGTGCTGAGGGAACCTTCCACACACCTGATGAAGGAACACTGTTTCTGAAAGCTTGTGGGATTACTCTCAAATAAACCTGTTGGACTTTAACCTGGTGTTGTGAGACTTCTCACTGTGTTTACCCCAGTCCAACACCAGTATCTCCACATCATGACTGTCCAACTCACCCACCCCACTGCTAACTCTGTGGACTGTACCACTGGCCAGTCAGCACTTCCACTTGCCACTCCTCTAGGAGCATCTGCTTATCTACCATCGCCCCCCCCCCCCGGCATCCCAGCTCCCCACACCCGTCAACATCCCTAAAACTGGACCCTGTGGCCCTCAGTACCTCCCCTGCCCCTAAGAAGCATGTCTTCAGCTCATGTTTTAATGTGCTGTGACTTTGATGGTAATCTACAGTGTCTAAAGATCTCTCCTGTCAGTTTGTCCTTGGGCCTACATTGTAGTGAACAAGTTTCCATTCCAGGTGATGGAAAGCTTCAGGTTATGGATTTTTACACGTTCAGCAGCAAATGACTCCAATTCAACGCTGACCACAAGCTCCAGGCCCTGATGTCAGGAGCTCAAGAGTTCAATTTGTGTATCACAGCCCTGAACACATTAAAAACACCATTTAGAAGGAGCGCACTGTCCACGGGACCTCACTGAGGGAGTGCCGCACTGTCAGAGGGTCGGTGCTGAGGGAGCGCCGCACTGTCAGAGGGTCAGTGCCGAGGGAGCGCCGCGCTGTCAGAGGGTCAGTGCTGAGGGAGCGCCGCGCTGTCAGAGGGTCAGTGCCGAGGGAGCGCCGCGCTGTCAGAGGGTCAGTGCCGAGGGAGCGCCGCGCTGTCAGAGGGTCAGTGCCGAGGGAGCGCCGCGCTGTCAGAGGGTCAGTGCCGAGGGAGCGCCGCGCTGTCAGAGGGTCAGTGCCGAGGGAGCGCCGCGCTGTCAGAGGGTCAGTGCCGAGGGAGCGCCGCGCTGTCAGAGGGTCAGTGCCGAGGGAGCGCCGCGCTGTCAGAGGGTCAGTGCCGAGGGAGCGCCGCGCTGTCAGAGGGTCAGTGCCGAGGGAGCGCCGCGCTGTCAGAGGGTCAGTGCCGAGGGAGCGCCGCGCTGTCAGAGGGTCAGTGCCGAGGGAGCGCCGCACTGTCAGAGGGAGAGTACTGAGAGATTTCATTCCCTTCAAAGTTTTGTGAAAAAAAACTCACAATCAGGATGCTGCCAAGCTGGGTGTGAACCAGCCAGGGACATGGACTCAAGGCAGCCATGATCATGATATAGGATCCTATCCCAGTGCCAGTTAACATCAGGAATCCCATCAGCCTCAGTGACCTGGAAGAGAAAGAAAGTTAGTCATAACCAGCCAGCAAGACCATCATAGCATTCTGAACAAAGAATAGGAGGGCTGGATGCCATCACTCAGCCCCAGTCTCCAACAAGATCTCTTTGTCCTCTCTGTCACAAAGTGCCTTGAATACCCCAGTGGGACAGGAAGCACTTTTTAGTTGCCAAGAGATTATTTTTTGAGAAAGAATCTACTTTCACTGAGTGAGTTTGAGGACTCAGGAGCCAGCTGCAGTTTAACCTCTTTTCCAGTCCCGCTGATCATTAGGTTACAGGGGGGCAGCACAGTAGCACAGTGGTTTGCACTGCTGCCTCAAAAGCACCAGGGACCGAGGTTCAATTCCTGGCTTGGGTGACTGTCTCTGTAGAGTTTGCACGTTCTCCCCGTGTCTGCGTGGGTTTCCTCCAGGTGTTCCAGTTTCCTTCCACAAAGTGGGAATTAGGTGCATTGACCTGAACAGGCGCCTGAATGTGGCAACGAGGGGAATTTCACAGTAACCTCATTGCAGCGTTAATGTAAGCCTTACTTGTGATTAATACGTAAACTTTACTAATTAATAGAAGGAGTGATGTTCAATTGTACAGAGCCTTGGTCTGACCCCATGTGGAGTAACTGCATTCAGTTCAGGCACTCTAACTCAGGAAGGAAATACTGGCACAGAAACAGAAAATGCTGGAAGATCTCAGCAGGTCTGACAGCATCTGTGGAGAGAGAATAGAGCCAACCTTTCAAGTCTGGATGACCCTTTGTCAAAGCTGAAGACAAGGAAAACAGGACAGGATTTGGACTATGAGAGTGAGGGGGGTGGGGGAAGCTGTAATTGATAAGGATGGCAGAGACAAAAAGACAAAGGGAATGTAAATGATGGTGATAAAGGCTAGGAATGATGCTAAGAGCGTCCATTAAGACATCGGAATGTGTAAATGGCAGAACAATGGTGCAGAATATAGGAATGTGGCAGGTGGCCCCCAGTGGGGTGGGGTGGGGGGGAAACGGGGGAGGGTGAAACAAGATAGAAAGTGAGATTTTAGCAGTGGAAAAATAAAAATAATAATATGAAGTAATAAAAATAGATTAATAAGATGCACAGAATAAATGAAATAAAATGAATGGAAGTAGGGTAAAGGTGGAGGAGAGAATTGGTACTCTGAAGTTGTTGAACTCAATGTTCAGTTCGGAAGGCTGCCTAGATATATTGGCCTTAGACTGGCTACAGGGTCGATTTGCAAGAATACCACCAGGAATTAGTGGATTAGATCAATTTACATAGACTAACCTTATATTCCCTCAAGTATAGGTGATTGAGAGGTGAGTTTGATTTGGTTGTAGGGGTTTTATTTTACATATCCGGGCACAGATATTGAAGTGAATGATCACATCGTATTAATATCACACAATTCAAAGCAGCTCCATGTTCAGTGAATGAAGACTAAAGCAGCATTGGAACTTCTTGCAGTTCTGCACTCTTGCCACAGGGTGGGGAACATGAGCTTCAATTATTTACAGGGTGTGTCTCTGCCCCCTAATGGAGGAAGAGTGATACTGTCACAGTGGACGTGACAAACACAAACCTGTATTATCATAGTAGCTTCTCTCAAAGAGTGCTTTAATATTAACACCCCCACCACTGCTCCAGTTAAAAAATTTAAATCAGCAAAAATATTCAATTTTTGCAAGTGTTGTGGCCTGTGAACATCCCACAGGACATTTCATCAACATTTAAACTGGGCACCTGTCATGGTTTAACTACAGTAAGAAGTCTCGCTAAGCCAGGTTAAAGTCCAACAGGTTTATTTGGTAGCACAAGTTTTCAAAGTGTTGCTCCTTCCTCAGATGAGTGAAGAGTTGTGTTCACAAACAGGGCATACATAGACACAGGCTCAATTTACAAGATAATGATTGGAATGTGAGCCATAGAGGTTTACAGCGTGAAAACTGGCCCTTCGGCCCAACTTGTCCATGCCACCCCTCTTTTTAAAACCCCTAAGCTAATCCCAATTGCCCACATTTGGCCCATATCCCTCTATACCCATCGTACTCATGTAACTTCTAAATGCTTTTCAAAAGACAAAATTGTTCCCACCTCTAGTACTACCTCTGGCAGCTTGTTCCAGACACTCACCACCCTCTGTATGAACAAACTGCCTCTCTGGACATTTCTGTATCTCTCCCCTCTCACTTTAAACCGATGCCCTCTAGTTTTAGACTCCCCTACCTTTGGGAAAAGGTATTGACTATCTAGCTGATCTGTTCCCCTCATTATTTTATAGACCTCTATAAGATCTTTGTGACGAGTCTTTACAGGTGATCAAGTCTTTACAGGTACAGACGATGTGAGTGGAGAGAGGGTTAAACACAGGTTAAAGAGATGTGTTTTGTCTCCAGACAGGATATTTAGTGAGATTTTGCAAGTCCAGGCAAGTCGTGGGGGTTACAGATAGTGTGACATGAACCCAAGATCCTGGTTGAGGCTGTTCTCATGTGTGTGGAACTTGGCTATCAGTCTCTGCTCAGTGACTCTGGTTGTCGTGAAGGCCGCCTTGGAGAACGTTTACCCGAAGATCAGAGGCTGAATGTCTGTGACCGCTGAAGTGTTCCCCAACAGGAAGAGAACACACTTGCCTGGTGATTGTCCATTCATCCGTTGTTGTAGTGTCTGCATGGTCTCCCCAATGTACCTTGCCTCGGGACATCCTTTCCTGCAGTGTATCAGGTAGATAATGTTGGCCGAGTTGCAAGAGTATTTACCGTGTACCTGGTAGATGTTGTTCTCATGTGTGATGATGGTATCCATGTTGATGATCCGGCAGGTCTTGCAGAGGTTGCTGTGGCAGGGTTGTGTGGTCACTGTTCTCCTGAAGACTGGGTAGTTTGCTGCGAACAATGGTCTGTTTGAGGTTGTGCGGTTGTTTAAAGGCAAGAGGTGGGGGTGTGGGGATGGCCCTTCATCAATGACATGTTGAAGACTCCGGAGAAGATGTCATAGCTTCTCTGCTCTGGGGAAGTACTGGATGACAAGGGTACTCTGTCCACTAACCCGTGTTTGTCTTCTGAGGAGGTTGGTGCAGTTTTTTGCTGTGGGCATTGGAATTGTCGAGCGATAAGTCAAGCACTATATCCTGTACTTATGAGGGCATCTTTCAGTGTCTGTAGGAGTCTATTGCAATCCCCCCTGATCCGAGCAGATCCTGTGTATATGGAGGGCTTGTCCGTAGAGGATGGCTTCTTTAACATGTTTAGGGTGGAAGCTGGAGAAGTGGAAAATCATGAGGTTATCCATGGGCTTGTGGTACAGTGAAATCCTGAGGTGACCGTCCTTGGTGGAGATGCGTGTGTCCAAGAATGAACCTGATTCTGGAGAGTAGTCCATGGTGAGTCTGTTGGAGGGATGGAACTTGCTGATATCATCATATAACTATTTCAGTGATTGTTCACCAGGAGTCCAAAAGGAAGAAAATGTCATTGATGCATCTGGTGTATAGCATCAATTGAAGGTCCTGTGAATTGAAGAGGTCTTATTCGTACCTGTGCATGAAGATGTTGGCATATTGAGATGTGAATTTGGTCCCCCTGGCTGTTCTGTGTGTCTGGATGAAGAACTGGTTGTTGAAGGTGAAGACATTGTGGTCCAGGATGAAGCGGATGAGTTGTAAAATTGCATCTGGAGATTGGCAGTTGTCAGCGTTGAGTACTGAGGCAGTTGCAGCAATGCCATCGTTGTGGGGGATGCTGGTGTAGAGCGCTGAAACATCCATTGTGACGAGGAGTGCTCCTGGTTCAACTGCTCCATGTGTGCTGCGTTTCTGTAGGAAGTCCTTAATGTCACAACAAAAGCGGGGGGGTTCTTTGTACAATGGGTTTCAGGATGCCCTCAACATAGCCAGAGAGGTTCTCACACTGGGTCCCATTACCCAATACGATGGGACAGCCGGTGTGTTGGCCTTGTGTATCTTCGAGACGCAGCAGAGATCTCCAATGCGGGGAGTACATGAAAGCACGGAGGGTGCTCTGACAGTGCGGATCAAAGGTTTTGATCAGTCTGTGTGAGAACCTCTCCGACTACGTCAAGGGCATCCTGAAACCCAAAGAACCCCCCCGCTTTTGTCGTGATACTACGGACTTCCTACAGAAACTCAGCACACATGGAGCAGTTGAACCAGGAGCACTCCTCGTCACAATGGATGTTTCAGCGCTCTACACCAGCATCCCCCACGACGATGGCATTGCTGCAACTGCCTCAGTACTCAACGCTGACAACTGCCAATCTCCAGATGCAATTTTACAACTTATCCGCTTCATCCTTTATAAGACCCTTGTCAGGCCTCATTTGGAGTACTGTGCGCAGTTCTGGTCGCCTCACTATAGGAAAGACGTAGAAGCTATTGAAAGGGTACAGAGGAGATTTACAAGGATGTTGCCTGGACTGGGAGGCATGCCTTATGAAGTTAGGTTGAGGGAACTGGGACTCTTTTCCCTGGAGAGACGTAGGTTGAGAGGCGACCTGATAGAAGTTTATAAAATGTTGAGAGGAATAGATAGGGTGGACTCTCAGAGGCTATTTCCCCGGGTTGAAATGGTCGCTACGAGAGGACACAGGTTTAAGGTGTGGGGAGGAAAGTACAGAAGTGATGTTAGGGGTAAGTTTTTCACTCAGAGGGTGGTGAGTGAATGGAATCGGCTGCCGTCAGTGGTGGTGGAGGCGAACTCGCTGGGGTCTTTTAAAAGACTTCTGGATGAGTATATGGGGTTTTATGGGATTGGGGGTTATAGATAGGAGTTGATGTGATCGGCGCAACTCGTGGGCCGAAGGGCCTGTCTGTGCTGTAGTGGTCTATGTTATATGTTCTATCCTGGACCACAACATCTTCACCTTCAACAACCAGTTCTTCATCCAGACACACAGAACAGCCAGGGGGACCAAATTCACATCTCAATATGCCAACATCTTCATGCTCAGATTCAAATAAGACCTCTTCAATGCACAGGACCTTCAATTGATGCTATACACCAGATACATCAATGACATTTTCTTCCTTTTGGACTCATGGCGAACAATCACTGAAACAGCTGTATGATGACATTAACAAGTTCCATCAGACTCACCATGGAGTGCTCTCTGGAATCAGTTGCATTCTTGGACACACGCATCTCCACCAAGGACAGTCACCTCAGCACCTCACTGTATCGCAAGCCCATGGAGATAACCTCACGATGCTCCACTTTTCCAGCTTCCATCCTAAACACATTAACGAAGCTATCTCCTACAGACAAACCCTCCGTGTACACAAGACCTGCTTTAGATGAGGAGGATCGTGACAGACACCTACAGATGCTGAAAGATGCCCTTATAAGAACAGGATATGGCGCTCGACTCATAGATCGACAGTTCCGATGTGCCACGCGAAAAACCGCACCAACCTCCTCAGAAGATGAACACGGGACACAGTGGACAGAGTACCCTTCGTCATTGAGGGCTTCCCTGGAGCGGAGAAGCTACGACATCTTCTCCAGAGCCTTCAGCATGTCATTGATGAAGACGAACATCTCGCCAGGGCCATCCCACACCCCAATTTCTTGCCTTCAAACAACTGCACAACCTCAAACAGACCACTGTCCGCAGCAAACTACCCAGTCTTCAGGAGAACAGTGACCACAACACCACACAACCCTGCCACAACAACCTCTGCAAGACATGCCGGATCATCGACATGGATGCCATCATCTCACATGAGAATATAATCCACCAGGTACATGGTATATACTCCTGCGACTCAGCCAACGTTGTCTAGCTGATACACTGCAGGAAAGGATGTCCCGAGGCATGGTACATTGGGGAGACCATACAGATGCCACGACAACGGATGAATGAACACCGCTTGACAAGCGTTCTCTTCCTGTCGGAACACTTCAGCGGTCACAAGCTTTCAGTCTCTGATCTTCGGGCAAGTGTTCTCCAAGGCAGCCTTCAAGTCGCACAATGACACAGGATTGCCGAGCAAAAACTGATAGCCAAGTTCCGCACACATGAGGACAGCCTCAACCGGGATCTTGGGTTCATGTCGCACTATCTGTAACCCCCACTACTTGCCTGGGTTTGCAAAATCTCACTAACTGTCCTGTCTGGAGACAATACACATCTCTTTAACCTGTGCTTAACCTCTCTCCACTCACATTGTCTGTACCTTTAAGACTTGATTACCTGTAAAGACTCGCATTCCAACCATTATCTTGTAAACTGAGTTTGTGTCTCTGTATTCCCCGTTTGTGAACACAACTCTTCACTCACCTGAGGAAGGGGCAGTGCTCTGAAAGCTCGTGCTACCAAATAAACCTGTTGGACTTTAACCTGGTGTTGTGAGACTTCTTTCTGTGCCCACCCCAGTCCAACGCCGGCATCTCCACATCATAGTTTAACTATAACAGCAGTAGTGTACTTCTCCCAGACTCAGGAAACCTGGTATAGAAAGAATAGTAGGACAAGGGACAGCACAAGGTCTCTTATCACACTCCTTGTGGGCTGACAGGTACAGGAGTGATACACCGAATTATAAAAACTCAAGGGTTCAAAACAAAATCCTCGTCTCCCCTTCAGAATCCTCCATCTTTTTAGATCTAATAAAATGTTTTTGGTTTAATGGTTATTGTACATATAGTCAACGTGAACCCTTTGACTGAATTTGATTATCTGGGCAAGGTCAGAGATGGAGTTTCAGATGGCCCTGGATTTGTTTGTGCCTTTGCAAGGGAATGGTATTCTGGTGGTTAGAAAGGTTTTAGTCAGAAATACTCCAGGCACCATGATGTAAAGCTCACTTAATGGAGCAGCTGGTGTTTCCCTGGCCCCCATTTTTAAGCGCTTGAAATAATTGAAATACTCAGGAAACTGAATTCAATAAACCTGGACATTTGTGGGCTGGCACCATAGAGACATACAGCACAGAAAAAGGCCCTTTGGCCCATTGTGCACCCATCTAGTCTAATCCCATTTTCCATCCCTTGCTCTGTGGCCTTGTATGCTATGGCATTTGAAGCGCTTATTTAAATCCTTCTTAAATGTTGTGCGTGTTCCCATCTCAACCACACTTTCAGGCACTGAGTTCCAGATTCCTTCCACCCTCTGCGTGAAAAGGTTTTCCTCAAATCCCCTCTAAATCTCCTGCACCTAACTGTGTACATCAATCAGGTTCCCCTCAGCCTTCTCTGCTCTAAGGAGAATAACTCCAGCCCAACCTGCTCCAGCCCAGGCAATATCCTGGTGAATCTCCTCTGCACCCTTTCTAGTGCAATACATCCTTCCTATAGTGTGGCGACCAGAACTGCAGATAAGAGTCTAGCTGTGACCAAATGGGCATTTTTTTTTACAGCTTCATCATAACCTCCCTGCTCTTTTATTCTATGCCTCAACCAATAAAGGCAAGTATCCCATTTGCTTTCTTATCTAGCTGTTCTGTTACCTTCAGGGATCTTTGGACAAGGATCTTTTCCCAAGGTCCCTTTGTTCCTTTGTACTTCCTAGTGTCCTACCAAAATGCATCACTTCACACTTTTCATTGTTAAATTCCATTTGCCACTATTCTTCCCATCTGACCAGCCCACATATATCATTGTGTAACGTTAGGCTTTACCCCACCATTAATTTTTGTATTATCTATGAATTTATTGAGTTCACATAGTCCCACAGTCCTGTCTAGGTTATTAAAGTGCACTACAAACAGCAAGGGATCCAGCACTGATCCCTGTGGTACACCACTGGACACAGGCTGCCAGTCTCAAAATCCATCTTTGACTGTGACCTCTGTCTCCTGCCACTAAGCCAATTTTGGATTCCATGGGCTCTCACCTTCTTGATCAGTCTCCCATCCAGGAATGTGTCAAAGCCTTACTGCAGTCCACGTAGATTACATCAACTGCACTGCTCCACTCCCCCCATCTACACACGTAGTTACCTCCTCAAAAAATGCAATTAAATTTGTTAGACATGATCACCACCTGACAAAGCCATGCTGACTATCCACACCAGGAACAACCATGAAAATATTGTTGTAAAATCTGGTCCTTCAGGGATGGGAATCTTCCGATCTGTCTAATCTACATGTGACTCCAGTCCGACAGGTAAATTTTCAACTCTTAATGTGTCCTTTGGGCATCTCAGGATGGCTATTAGTGTTGTTTGCATTTTAAAACAGATATTAACAAGAACAGCAGCTTACCTGTTTGGGTAGAACATGGCAACGAAGCATGCCAGTGGATTGGCCATGGCTCCGAGGGCAGCAGATAAGTGATAGGCCAAATTTCCATAAGGCAGACATGAGTAGGACTGGACAGAAGGTAGAACAGCATTGGTCAGCGCGTTTACCCACGCAAGGACCAGAAAGATCAGTACCATCTCCAAACGGGAGTACTTCCCAGTTCCAAAAATGGCTTTCACCCTGGCTTCCTGTTGATTGTCTGAAGGGCTGATCATGGGCCTCTGTTCTGCTACCTCCATCTTGGTCAAATCCACCCCTCCACTGGCAGCTTCTGTCTGTTGAACATATTTGCTGGTTTCTCGACGGTGATGGGACTCTGGGAGATAGTTGAGGAGAATAAATGCCACCAAGCATAAAGCCATCATACCACTGAGGAAAAAAAAGAAGACCTTTGGGGGAAAATTGGCTGGCTGGTATTGGGCTACAATATTGTAGCTGCTGCTGCCCCCTGTTGAGTTTGGTGGCACACTGACAGTTGTGTTTGTGGTCACGTTGACACACTTAACGACCCCGACACCTTGGCCTAATGCAACGAGGCCTGGGATCAGCCCACTGAGGCCCTCTCCAATGAAATAACTGGTCAGGTACTTGGGCTGCAGGTGGGTCATGAAGGGCAGGAAGGTCACTGAAGATGTGCAGTCCACCAGCGAGAGGAAAAATGTCAAGACCAGGAGTGCTGTGCTGTGCAGTGCACCGGCAAACATGCTTGTCACTTTCCAGAAGAAAGATAGGAGAAAGCAGGCCACAATGCCCAAACACACAATGACGTAGATCACGCCTGACTCGTTCAGTTTCCCAGGGAAAAACTTGTGCATCATGGTGACGGACAGGGGCCCCACATTGGCGAACTGGATGATGATGGTGAGGTATGAAGGGAGGTACCAACCCTCGGGGATTTCTGGCACAACCAGAGGTAGTTCTACCCAGAGGCCGTTGATAGCTATCCATGATCCTGTTCCAAAAACAGCAGCCAGTACGTGGATTATCAGTGCCATGGTAACTGCCTGCATTCAGTCGCTGTGCAATGGTCTTCAATCGTGTTTACCCAGTTACTGAATGTAAAGCCTACGTTGTCCTTTAAAAACAAAAGGCAGATATACAAATTTAGTAAAGCAGTGTAATTTTTAAGCAGTTCTATAGTAAAAGGAAGAAAGAAAATTGGGTTTTCACGACTCTCAACTCTAATATTCTCAACTCTAAGGAACCATTGTCAATTACCATTAGAACCCATTTGATTCTCGAAATGATCTTCAGGGAAGGAAATCTGTTGTCCTTACCTGGTCTGGCCTGTATGTGACTCCAGACCCACAGCAATGTGGCTGATTCTTAAAAACACTCTCTAAAATGACCATCAATTCAAAGGCAATTAGGGATGGGGCAATAAATGCTTGCCTAGCCAGTGACACCCACATCCCATGAATGAATAAAAAGGAAAGAGATCTCTTTTCTATTTGGGGTGCTCAGAACAGTAAGCATTCCCCAGCACAGAAGGAACATGGTCAAATTAGGGTAGGGCACTTTTTATTCTCTCCCAACAGTTTAGCTTAACTCCCTGATCCCTCTCCATTACAACACCGCTGTCAAAGGTCGCCACCCCACTTTATGAGACAATGGCTAGAAATTGCAGGATAAGTAACAACAGGTTCACTGTGTCACCATTAATAATGCTTCTAAAGAAAGTACTTTGTTATGTGGAAGAGATATGCCGGGAGTTCTCATTCTCCACAAATTGATGGACAATTTCCACTGTAGCTTCAACTTAACATGATGATACCGTTTGGGGTTGATAAGTCATGGCATAAGGACCGTATTAATGATGCGGTTTACAATCAGACATAAAACTCAACCTTTGAGGCCCAGAAAAGGAAACACATTAGACTCTCACTCCAGCAGATAGTGCACATAAGCTCACAAGAATTATCAATGGCTCGGCAGTAGATTACTTAATAGCAATCAGGATTGGAAGCTGATTTATCCTTCTTTCTGAGGTTCTGAGGTCAATGACAGTATCAGTGTGAACTCATGCCAACTCTGCAGAGGCCAGACTCTGAACTCATCTTTTCTAGTCAATATTTACAACATCTAAGGCCAAATATAGAAGCAATGCTAAATAAGAGATTTATACATAGAACATTACAGCACAGCTCAGGCCCCTCGGCCCTCAATGTCGTGCTGAGCTATGTCCACTCCCAAGATCAAGCTATCTCACTCCCTATCATTCCGGTGTGCTCCATGTGCCTATCCAATAACCACTTGAAAGTTCCTAAAGTGTCCGACTCCACTATCACAGCAGGCAGTCTATCCCACATCCCAACCACTCTCTGCGTAAAGAATCTATCTCGGACATCCCTCCTATATCTCCCACCATGAACCTTATAGTTATGCCCCCTAGTAACAGCTACATCCACCCGAGGAAATAGTCTCTGCATGTCCACTCTATCTATCCCCCTCATCATCTTATAAACCTATTAAGTCGCCTCTCATTCTTCTCCGCTCTAAAGAGAAAAGCCCCAGCTCCCTCAACCTTTCCTCATAAGACCTACCCTCCAAACCAGGCAGCTTTTCTCCTCATCTCAGCCCTAAATGGCTGACTCTTAACTGGAGACTGCAGCCCCTAATTCTTGACTCCCAACCAGAGGAAAACAGCCTCCCAATATCCTTCTTATCAAGCATTCTCTGAATTTCATAGATTTCAATGAGTTTGACTCGCAGTCTTCAAAATTCCAGAGAATATAGACCCATTCAACCTCCCATCCCAAGAATCGATCTGGTGAACCTTCACTGCAACTCTTCCTTAGATATCAGCCATTCCCTCCACCAAATACATTCTCTGAAGCAAAATCCTTCAAATGAACAAACCGCTAGATTCCAAGTAAACACAAAAATTCCATTGAAATGGCAAACTGCGACAAGTTGTACTGTGGAGGCTACGTTAGTTTATAGCACATGTACACAAACTCTGATTTACATACACTGACGCACAAGCACAGACACTCACTGAAACTGACGCAAGTAAAGTTGCAAATTATTAATAGCATTTACAAGGATTCCACCAACCTTTCATTCCTTTCCTATCCCACACCCTTCAATCCCCACATTGTTCTAACCTATCAACTGTTCTAAACTGTTGTCTGTATTCAGCTCTCTCGCTTTGGCATGAAGAAATATTATTACAATTTCACCAAAAAAATCTGTTTCTACATCTTGAATAAATGTAAAACAATCTTATAAGGAAATAAAACAGATCACTTTACTTGGGTTCTGTACCATTTCCTTCCTCTTATTTCCTTTCTATTTAAACTTGAAATAATTCATATAGTTTGTAAATGTTCCAACATTCTCCCTTCAATTTTTGAATGTAAATAACTTTCATCTGCCAGTAAGCTGCCTCCCCTGAAAGAATCAGAATATCACACAACAACAGGAGGCCATTCAGTCCATTGTGCTTGTGCTGGCTCTTTAAAAGAGCAACTGATTAAATGCATTGCCTCTGTTCTTTACCCATAGCTCTGCAAGTCCGTACTCTAATTTCTTTTTAAATATTACAATTGAAATCTGCTTCCACTGCTCATTCAGACAGACAGTGTAAAATAGACTATGCCAACTCTATGCAAAATCGAAAGATCTCCTCACCTTGCCCCAGGTTGATTCGCAAATTATCTTAAATTATTAAAGAAGCAAGTCATTTCATTTTACACAGATTAGCTACAAACCATCTTTCTGCCTCTTTATTGCCCAAATTCTGAAGCTTAAGAACTTTATATCATCAGCATATGCAAGTCAATCTACAATTCTGTAATTCTTATCCTTGAATGACAGATCCACCACCAAGATCTATCCTCTTTAGCTGGTCGCAGCTTCATAGCTCCCGGATTAATAAACAAATCTGTGCTGTAGAGATTGTCGCCCTAAATAAAACTCACTGTTAATTACAGTTTCTCCAAACCTTAGCTACTGGAATCAAACATCAAACGGTCAAATATCAGAAACATCCCCACAGCACAGCAGCATGCCCCGGAATCCAAGGGAGATCCAGCCTCTCTCAGACCTCCCGACAGTCGAGGCCAAACCAGACGCACTTACTGTACCAGCAACAAAGATAAGCAGTCGTTCCAAGGATATGCATCATTAGTAACACTTCCACACACCACAATGTGCTGATACAAATGTAGCACAATTCATGATACATTGATTTTGAAAAACCCTTGAAAACTGCATTGTGTGCAGTTCAGGAAACTAGGTGAAAGGAACAACACTTTCACTGCCTCTATCTGTAAAAACCAACATGTTTCTTTTACAATTGTGCAGCTCTTGTATAACTGGACATCGGCATCAGGCCAAGAGTGCACAGCAACTGAATCTGCTGGACTTGTACTAGTCACACATGGGTGAATTCAAAGTGAAATCAATGGGAATCGGGGAAAATTCTCCACTTTTTGGGATTGTCAACCATCTTCAATGGTCTTTTTTTCTATTCATTCTTGGGATGTCAGTGTCACTGGCTGGGCCACCATTTTAACTCATCTCTAACTGCCCACGATGGAGTAGCTTGCTAACCTTTACCTTCTCAAAAGATTTGATTAAATTTGTCAAACACAACCTGCCCTTAACCGTAAAACCAGAAGAAATAGGAGCAGAATTAGGCCATTCGGCCCATCAAAACTGCTCTGCCATTCAATCATGGCTGATAAATTTCTCAACCCAATTCTCCCACCTTTGAACAAAGGTTACGGGAGAAAGGTGACTATCCCTGATTCATCCACGTCTATCCAAGTGCAAACATATTCTGTCAGTCTGCATTCTTGCATTTTTTTTTAAAGCATATTTTTATTAGAAGTCTTCCAGCTGCCACAAAACATAACAAATCCTCAAAGTCTCGTGTCGTAGCAAGACTAGGAGTTGGGACCAGTATAAATTGGATGGTTTGCATCCGGGCAGGACTGGAACCAATGTCCGAGGAGGGGGGGGGTGGTGTTTGCTAGTGCTGTTGGGGTGGGTTTAAGCTAATGCGGTGAGGGATGGGAACCAATGCAGGAAGTAAAGTGGGGACAGAAACAGAAGGCAGTGACAGGAAAAGTACATAGCAGAGAAACCAAAGACAAAAATCAAAAAGGGCCACAGTAGAGAGTACAGAGACTGTTGAGAATGAAGCTAAGAGAAATAACACAGGGAGAGTACACAAAACATGACATGACAGTTGGTCTGATGTATGTTAGCTTTAATGTAAGGAGTGAATGAACTTTAAGCTTGAATTACAACATGAAACCATGATGTTGTGGCAATTATGGAGACTTGGATGAAAGAAGGGCAGGACTGGCAGCTTAGCATCCCAGGATTTAGATGCTTCAGGCGAGATAGAGAGGGTGATAAAAGAGCGGGGGTATTGTTTTATTGATTAGGGAGAATGTCACAGCTATACAGAGGGAGGACACTTTGGTGGAATCATACAGTGAGGCCATTTGGATAGAATTCAGAAACAGCAATCACATTGTTCAGATTGTAATCCCAACAGCCAAGGCGAAGTGGAGCAACTGATATGACAGCAGGTTATGGGAAGATGTGAAAACAACAGGGTTGTTGTGATGGGTGACTTTAATTTCCCCAACATAGACTGGGATTCCTTTAGTGCCAGGGGCTTGGACAGGGCAGAATTTTTTCAGTGTGTCCAAGAATGCTTCTTGAGACAATGTGTAGATAGTCCAACTCGGTAAGGAGCTATCTTAGACCTGGTTCTGGGGGCCTGGACAGGTAATTGATGTTTCAGTGGGCGACCGTTTTGGGAACAGTGATCACAGTTCTATAAGTTTCAAGATACTTGGAGAAAAAAAGGATAGAAGTGTCCCAGAGTGAAAGTACTAAACTAGGGGATGGCTGACTATGAGTATTAGGCAGGAGCTAGGGAATGTAGAATGGGGGCGGCTTTTTGAGAGTAAATCCACATCTGATATGTGGGATACTTTTAAGTCAGTTGTTAACAATTTAGAACAAGTATGTCCCTGCAAAAATGAAGGATAAGGATGACTAGATTTGAGAACCCTGGATGACAAGAGAGTTTGTGAGCTTAATGAAAAAGAAGAAGGATGTATACATAAAATTTCAGGAAATTAAAAATGGAAAAGGCTCTTGAGGAATACAAAAATAGCAGGGAAGAGCTTAAACAGGATCTTGGGAGGATAAAAAAGACATAAAATGTCCCTGACAGGCAGGATTAAGGAGAATACGAAGACTTATGTGTATATAAGGAAAAGGGTAGCTAAGGAAAGGATAGGTCTACTCAAGGACTATGGGAGGAATTTATGTGTGGAGCTAGATGAGATGGGTGAGGTCCTTAACAAGTACTTTGCATTGGTATTTATAAACGAGAAGGATGTGGAGAATGGTGAGTGTAGAAAGCAGGATGTTGACATTCTAGGACATGTTGAGATAAAAAGGGAGGAGGTATTAGACATTTTGAAAAACATCAAGGTGGACAAGTCCCCAGGGACAGATAGGGTCTATCGCAGAATATTGAGAGAGGTGAGGGAAAAAATTGCTGAGGCAGTGGCCAAAGTCCATGTATCCTCTTTAGCCACAGGTGAGGTACCAGAGGATTGGAGATTAGCTAACATTGTTCCTCCTGTTTAAGAAGGGCAGAAGCGACAATCCGGGAAATTGTGGACCTGTGAGCCTTGCCTGAGTAGTAGCAAAATTATTGGAGAAGATTCTTAGGGTCAGGGAATAGGCTTATTAGTGACAGGCAGCATGCTTTTGTGAAGGGGAGATCATGTCTCACAAACTTGATTGACTTCTTTGAGGAAGTGACAAGAAAAATTGACCAGGGCAGCAGGTGTTGCGTACATAGACTTTAGTAAAGCCTTTGATAAGGTTTCTCATGGCAGGCTAATACAGAAAGTGAAAGCCTAAGGGATCTGAGGTGAGCTGGTAAGATGGATATCAAACTGGCTTGGGCATTGAAAGCAGAGAGTAGCAGTACTTTTCTAACTGGAGGTCTGTGACAAGCAGTGTTCCACAAGGATCAGTGCTGTATAGGCCTTTGGTGAGGCCACAGCTGGAGTGGTGTGTGCAGTTTTGATCGCCCCATTATGGGAAGGATGTGATTTCACCGGAGGGAGTGCAGAGGAGATTCACCAGGATGCTGCCTGGGATGGAACATTTCAGTTATGAGGAGAGGTTGGATAGGCTTGGGTCGTTTTCTCTGGAGCAGAGAAGACTGAGGGGTGCCTGAGGTGTACAAGACTATGAGAGACATGGACAGATAAGGAGTAGCTGTTCCCCTTAGTTGAAGGGTTAGTCATGAGATTCAAGGTGAGGGGCAGAAGGTTTGGGGGGGGGGGGGGAGGGAGGGGGGCATGAGGAAAACTTTGTTCGGTCTGGAATGCACTGCCACGGAGGGTGGTAGAGGCAGGTTGCCTCACATCAGATGAGAACTTGGCACATCATAACATTCAGGGCCAAGTGCTGGTAGATGGGATAGGTGGGAGTTCAGTTGTTTCTAATGCATTGGTGCAGACTCGATGGGCCAAAGTGCCTTTCTGCACTGATTCTATGAGCTTGCTGAACTGCTGAATGGTGGCGTCCAACTACCTAACCTGATTTACCTCACAGATAAAATCAATTAAATAAATCAACTGAAAAAACTATGCAAGGGGTGTAGACTCAATACTTTTTTCTAGTGGGGAAGAATTGATACGTTAGAAAAAATACAAGGTTGGAAAACTCTTGTTAATGATGAAATTATGAATATGTTTGAATTCTCACATTCAAGAGAAAGACTTTAATGTAACCACAGCACAACTGTGGTCTACGTAACAAACGTAATACTCATTTTCCACAGTAATCCTGTCCATAGCTTAATGCTTCTAATACTTACAGCAAATTCAGTGATTTTGATGTCTAGTCACTGTTGTAATGAAACTGCCACTGGTGATGTTCAGTGCGAACACTCTGATGAACACAACACAGCCTCTTCAGCAGTACTACATTGGTTAGTCCCATTTAATACAAGCAACTATGAATAAACTGGACTTTCAGCATTGATTCAAGGAAAAGGAAGAACATTAATCATGACATGTAAGTAACTTTGTCAAAGGTAGTTCCACATCTTGATAGAATTTTTGATTAGCAACAGCTACAACATCCACATCAAGTAAAAACTAATAATTGTATAATTATAATTTTATAGAAAAATGTTTGTGTTCTGTTACGAGAGGAAGCGGAGATGGGAGGAGGGGTGGGGAGTGGACTTGGGGGAACCTCTGCTCTAGACCCATCCTATGTTTCTTTACCATCCTATGTTTCTTTACCTTTAGCCTTGTACCACTATCCATTTAATCTCTCCTGTTTAGCACCCTATAAAAGACTTTCCCTTTTGTTTTATCAGCCGCTCTCCCCTTCTCCCTCTAAACCTCCTCTAGTGGCATGGATAATTTTCAACTAGTTTGCAAGGCTCTTTAGGAAAATTGTTGTCTATCTCAATCTCTTTTACTATCAATCTTTCCCTTCAGCAGGTTCTCTACATCATGATTTATTATGTGCCCAGAAATTCGGACTGTTTCTTCCTGATTTTAGTCAGCAGGCTTCTTAATGTCTCTGATTTTACCTGCACCTCTTCATTGATAGCGTGACTTTGTCCATCTAAGATATCTTCAAAAACTACAACTCTGCAGCCTCAATTCTTCTCTGCATAGCTTCACCAATTATCCAGCAAGCGCTTCTATCTATCAAAACTGCTCTCCCCTAACTTCCTTACAATCTCAGAGAATTACAGAATTGAGGCCATTTGGTCTGCACCAATTTTCCAAATGACTTAGTGTCATTCTCCTGCCCTTTCCCCATACCCCTGAGCATTAGATGTTTCTATTGAAATAATCAATGACCTACGTAATGCCCTAAATTTTTTACATCTCCAGCTTTTTCTAGTGTTGATGTAAAGTCATCAATTTAGAGTCAGAGGTTACAGGATGGAAACAGGCCCTTCAGCCCAACTTGTCCATGCTGCCCAGTTTTTACCACTAACTTAGTCACAATTGCCCACATTTTGCCCATATCCCTCTATACCTATCTTACCCATGTAACTGTCTAAATGCTTTTTAAAAGATAAAGTTGTACTCGCTTATACTACTACCTCTGGCAGCTCATTCCAAACCCTCACCAGCCTTTGTGTGAAATAATTTCTCTGCTGGACACTTTTGTATCCCTCGCCTCTCACCTTAAACCTATGCCCTCTAGTTTTGGACTCCCATCTTTGGGAAAAAATATTGACTATCTACCTTATCTATGCCCTCATTATTTTATAGCCTTCTATAAGATCACCCTTAAGCCTCCTAAGCTCCAGGGAAAATAGTCCCAGTCAATCCAGCCTCTCCTTATATGTGCAGTTTTGGGCGCCGCACCTGCGCAAGGATATTTTGGCCTTGGAGGGAGTGCAGAGGAGGTTTACTAGGCTGATACCGGAGTTGAGGGGGTTGAGCTATGAGGAGAGGCTGAATAAACTAGGCTTGTACTCGTTAGAGTTTAGAAGAATGAGGGGAGATCTCATTGAGACGTATAAGATGATGAATGGGATGGATAGGATAGAGGTGGAAAGACTCTTCCCGCTCAAAAAAGACAGTAGGACTAGGGGGCACAGCCTCAAGATAAAGGGGGGGCGGTTCAGAACGGAGTTGAGGAGGAACTTCTTCACTCAAAGGGTGGTGAATCTCTGGAATTCTCTGCCCGTTGAAGTGGTGGAGGCTGCCTCGCTAAATATTTTTAAGAAGCGGGTTGATGGGTTTTTGATAAGAGAAGGGATTAAGGGTTATGGGGAGAGGGCGGGAAAGTGGAACTGAGCCACGACAGATCAGCCATGATCTTATTGAATGGCGGGGCAGGCTCGAAGGGCCAGATGGCCTACTTCTGCTCCTATTTCTTATGTTCTTATGTTCTTATGTTCTTAAACCATCAAGTCCTGGTGGCATCCAGGGAAATCTTTTCTGCATTCTCTCTAGTTTAATAATCTCCTTTCTATAATAGGGTGGCCAGAACTATACACAGTATCTCAAGTGTGGCCTTACCAATGTTTTGTAAACTTCAACGAGACACCCCAACTCCTGTATTCAATGTTCTGACCGATGAAATCAAGCATGCTGAATGCCTTCTTCACCACTCCGTTCACCTGTGACTTATTTATTAGTCACAAATAAGGCTTACATTAACACTGCAATGAAGTTATTGTGAAAATTCTCTAGTTGCCACATTCTGGCACCAGTTCGGAACAATGCGCCTAACCAACACATCTTTCAGACTGCAGGAGGAAATCGGAGCACCCAGAGGAAACCCATGCAGACACGGGGAAAACATGCAAACTCCACACAGGCAGTGACCCAAGCTGGGAATCAAATCCAGGTCCCTGGTGCTGTAAGGCAGCAGTGTTAACCACTGTGCCACCGTGTCGCCCGAAATAATAATTCGAATGGCCGAGAGATTGTTAGTTCATCATGATTGGGAACGAGTTAATCACCAGCTCACAGGGCCCATTTATCATGTCCTGGAGGTGTAACAGGAAAGGACATACCTCAAGGAACTATGAACTTCTACTCCTACATCTCTTTGTTCTATAA
This sequence comes from Carcharhinus amblyrhynchos, assembly GCF_965287045.1. NCBI lineage: Eukaryota > Metazoa > Chordata > Chondrichthyes > Carcharhiniformes > Carcharhinidae > Carcharhinus > Carcharhinus amblyrhynchos. The sequence goes on along the minus strand of NC_137325.1, from coordinate 146,013,520 downwards.
CTCTCCCCAATGCTCTTCCATCAACTAAGTCCTGTCCTTGTTCGGTCTACCAGAATGCATCACCTTGCATTTCTCTAAATTAAACTCCATCTGCCATTCGCCAGGCCACTGGCCCAATTGATCGAGTTCCTGTTGCAATCCGAGATAACCACCTTCACTATCCAGTATGCCACCAATCTTGTCGTCATCTCCAAATTTACTAACCATGCCTATTAAATTCTCATCCAAATCATAAATAAATAACAGTGGACCCAGCATCTGCTGCCTGGCCTAGTGGCCATTTACAGCATTTCTCTTTTGGTTCATGAATGTCCTTTCGGAAATGTAACCTCATGTCGTTACTTTCGTGATTCCAATCACACATCGACATGGTTAACTCTTAACTGACCTAACCACTCAAATTATATCAAATCATCGGGGACCTAAAAGTAGACAGTAAATGCTTGTCCTTCAGAATCCTGAGAATGAATTCTAAAATTTTGCACTTCCCATTTTTTGCATCTGTCAGTCAGTACAGACATCCTTCCCACATACAATCTATAATATATTGCACTGACTGGGATTCATCTAAGTTTTTGCTACACTGCATTTTGACTGCAAATGGGACATTGCTTTCAATTTACAGAAAACATGTCAGAAAGACAATGAAGAAACTTTTACCTCGCCTGGTATTTATTGAGAAAGTGGCTGCATTCCAGACATGGTCACGACTGCTCCCTGCAGTCTGCTGCCACCCTGTGCAACAGGATTTGCTCAAACCCGCCTTCCGATTGGCTGCTACAGCCACCCCCCAGCTCCAATTGGATAATAGAGACGCCAGTCAACACCAGGCCACACCCCCTTCCTCCTGATTGACAGGAGTGGGGCTGCCTGTGAAGGGATACACACACAGATACACAGTGGCCCTTTAATCGAGTTGGAGATAGTGTCTCCCCAGTCAGGGGCTTCAGCCCCATTCTAAGCCTCAGCCTCCCGTGTAGCTCTGTTTTATACAGTAGGAGGTCTCACAGCACCAGGTTAAAACTCCTGTTTTATACTCAGAGCTACCCCCCCCACACACACTGCCATCCGTTTGAGATTAAGGTTAAATCTTCTTTGCTTCGTATTTATTCTGAAAGGGGAGTCCCCTAGCGTGTACTTCTATTTTAAAATACAAATTAAACACTGATCCGATTTATTTATTTCTCCAATGCAGCAGGGATCCTGTAAACAGGAAGCTGGAATATGCATAAAGACACCAGGCCCATCCAGGTCTTTAGCTGGGACCTGAATATCCTTTCCTCCTGCTGTTCAGCTTAAACAACAGTCGGAAAGGAATTTAGGGTTATGATGTCCTCATTTTTGACCGCCCGGTTTAATGATTACATTTCTGACACCCTTTGTGATCGTTTTCTAAAGGTAACGATGCTTCGTTTCATTACGGTAGTTAAATAAACAGCTTCTCACCCGGGGGGGGGTATGAATAACTGGTATTGTAACCATGGGGACAGGTCTGTAAACACCCCCCCCCCCCCCCTCTCCTCTCCCAGCACACACAACACATACAGAAAGAGAGCAGTCACAAAAGATCAGCAGCAGCAGCCTCTCTCAGAGACACACGGAGAGAATCTCTAATGATGCCAGACCCTCCTGGACACAACACGATGGAGGCTGAAAGACCAGAAGTTACTCACCGAGCGTCAATCACATGGACACGGTGCAGCAGTGAAATGAATGAATGGTTCAGTTCCCGCCTCCCAAAAGAAACTGAGTGATGATGAGTCAGCAATATACCCGCTGTCTGTGACTCACTCTTGGTTTAAAGTGCCAGCGACCGTGTTGGCGAGGCAGGGATACAGCGATGTTTGTTTGGTCGTGGGCGGAGAGTTAGAGGGAGAGGGGGCAGCTTTCCATGAGGATAAGTCAGGCAAGGAACTTGAATGGCCGATATTTCGTCAATTCATCAAAAAAAAACTCCACAGTTCCATTGCAACATTCAAGTATTTCTTAAATGATGCAATCACTTTGTCTCTAACCCCCATCTGTTGCTCAGTCTTCGTGGAAATTAAAACTTCGGGGAAAAAAGCATCATTAACTGGAACAGGGTTTCAGATGAGCTGGAAACGTGATTCTATAATAAGAGTTATAGAGGTTTACAGCATGGAAACAGGCCCTTCTGCCCAACTTGTCCATGCTGCCTTTTTTTAAACTCCTAAACTAATCCCAATTGCCCCGCATTTGGCCCATATCTCTCTACACCCATCTTACCCATGTAACTGTCTAAATGCTTTCCAGAGGACAAAATTGTACTGCCTCCTACTACTACCTCTGGTAGCTTATTCCAGACAGTCACCACCCTCTGTGTGAAAATATTGCCCCTCTGGACATTTTTGTATCTCTCCCCTTTCGTTTTAGACTCCACTACCTTTGGGAAAAGATATCATTATCTAGCTGATCCATGCCCCTTATTATTTTATAGACCTCTATAAGATCACCCCTCAGCCTCCTACGCTCCAGAGAAAGAAGTCCCAGTCTATCCAGCCTCTCCTTATAACTCAATCCATCAACATAAGAACATAAGAAATAGGAGCAGGAGTAGGCCACCTAGCCCTTCGAGCCTGCCCCGCCATTCAATAAGATCATGGCTGATCTGTCGTGGCTCAGTTCCACATTCCCGCCCTCTCCCCATAACCCTTAATCCCCTCTCTTATCAAAAACCCATCAACCCGCATTTTAAAAATATTTAGCGAGGCAGCCTCCACCACCTCAACGGGCAGAGAATTCCAGAGATTCACCACCCTTTGAGTGAAGAAGTTCCTCCTCAACTCCGTTCTAAACCGCCCCCCTTTTATCTTGAGGCTGTGCCCCCTAGTCCTACTGTCCTTTCTGAGCGGGAAGAGTCTCTCCACCTCTATCCTATCCATCCCATTCATCATCTTATACGTCTCAATGAGATCTCCCCTCATTCTTCTAAACTCTAACGAGTACAAGCCTAGTTTATTCAGCCTCTCCTCATAGCTCAACTCCCTCAACTCCGGCATCAGCCTAGTAAACCTCCTCTGCACTCCCTCCAACGCCAAAATATCCTTGCGTAAGTACGGCGCCCAAAACTGCACACAGTACTCCAGCTGCGGCCTCACCAATGCCCTATACAGCTGCAGCAAGACCTCCCTACTTTTATATTCAATCCCCCTCGCTATGAAGGCCAGCATCCCATTCGCCTTCCTGACCACCTGCTGCACCTGCAGGCTGGGTTTTTGCGACTCATGCACAAGGACCCCGAGGTCCCTCTGCACCGTCGCCCGCTGCAGTTTTTCGCCACGTAAGTAATAAATCCCAGTACACCCTAGTAAATCTTTCCTGCACTCTTTCTAGTTTAATGATAACTTTTCTACATTAGGGTGACCAGAACTGCACACAGTATTCCAAGTGTGGCCTTACCAATGTCTTGGACAACTTCAACAAGACATCCCAACTCCTGTATTCAATGTTCTGACCAATGAAACCAAGCGTGCTGATTGCCTTCTTCACCACCCTGTCAACTTCCATAATGGAGTGAGATTCCAAATCAGCCACACTTTTACTGATCAGTAGAACAGCTTCAGGGGCTCCCTGGCCTTCTGCGATAAATATTCCCTATGATCCTTCATTTGCAAGGGGCAGCATCTATTGCCACCTCTAGCACTTCTGGAAATGTTGGGTTCTCCACTTGAGTGGAGCTGACGCTCCTGCAGTGCTGTTAGCGAGAACATTACACAACTAACTCCTTCATGTTTCCCATGGACGGCACGGTGATACAATGATTAACACTGCTGCCTCACAGTGCCAGGGACCCAGCCTTGGGTGACTGTCATAGAGTCCCTACAGTGCAGAAGGAGGCCATTCAGCCCATCAAGCCTGCACTGACCACAATCCCACCCAGGCCCTATTCCCATAACCCCACATATTTACCCTGCCAATATCCCTGACACTAGGGTCAATTTATCATGGCCAATCAACCTAACCCGCACATCTTTAGACTATAAGAGGACCACCCGGAGGAAAACCACAAGTAAAAAAGGAGAATGTCTGTGTGGAGTTTGCACATTTTGTGGCTGTGTAGGTTTCCTCTGGGGGATTAGCAGAATAAATATGTGAGGTTACGGGAATAGGGCCTGGGTGGGATTGTGGTTAGTGCAGACTCGATGGGCTGAGTGGCCTCCTTTTACAATGTAGGGATTCTATGACTCGATGATTAGAAGAAGGATACTGGAACAGGATCGGTGGAGGGGGAAACAGAATTAATATTCTGGATCTAGATGGCCATTGCTTCCAGACCTGCTGGGTTTATTCAAGCATTTTCTGTTTTTATTTCAGATTTCCAGCAGTATTTTGATTATATTTAAGATATTGGGACTCTAGTTTCTAAATTTAAAGTTTTCTTGGTGTAAGGCTCGAAAAAGCTCTGCTATCCGATCTAGACCCAGCCAGATGTCTTTCATAAGGGAAAAGAAATTGGCTTAGAAATTGGAGTGTTATATAACTGCCCCTTATCTCCTCTATTGAGGTAGATAGGTTTCTGATAGGCAAGGGAATTAAGGGTTATGGGGAGAAAGCGGGAATGTGGAACTGATCCACTTCAGATCAGCCATGATCTTATTGAATGGCGGGGCAGGCTCGAAGGGCTAGATGGCCTACTCCTGCTCCTATTTCTTATGTTCTTATTATTGGTCTGAAAGTCTGTACAATACAACTTTGGTGTCATTAAAGTACCCAATTTATTTTTTGTCTTCTTTTGTACTCCTAACGACCATGACACATTCTTTCTTGAAGCTTTTCCTGTGTCTCTCCTGTGTGTTTTAGCTGTTGTTTCACAGCACAAGGAAGCCCTTCAGCCCATCGTGTCTGAGTTACCAACTCTAGTTTGCTGTAGTCCATTCCCAAATTTTCATCATATTGCCCCCTGTTTCAATCTGCTGGGCTGCACCCCACCTTTCATTTTATCATTAGAATCATAGAATCCCTACCGTGCAGAAGGAGGCCATTTGGCCCATCTAACCTGGACTGACAACCCAGGCCCTATCCCTGTAACCCCACGTATTTACCCTGCTAATCCCCCCGACACCAAGGGGCATTGTAGCAGGGCCAATCAACCTAACCCGCACATCTTTGGAGTGTGGGAGGAGACCCACACGGACAGTGACTCAAGCTGGGAGTCGACCCCAGGTCCCTGGTGCTGTGAGGCAGCAGTGCTAACCACTGTCATTAGAATTAATAAAGTATTATATTCATTGAACTTACGTTTCTCCTGGATCGCTCTGCGGCAGCGTCCAGAAAATTCAGCTTTACTTCCTGGAGAGTCCGACTAATCCAGACAATAATTTGGCTCTCACATCAGGAGTCAGCAGGAAGCGTTTCTGCTTCTGCCCCATGGGTGGAGAAAGCAGTCATTCTGAAACTGCCAGGAAGTGAATCAATGCCAATTAATTGGGCAAGTTCCCTGAACCTTCAGTGAAGCTACTTTGCAAAAGCCTATTGCACTGTAAACAATAGGCACACCCTTTCTCATTAAGGCGGATTACCGGTCACGTGTGGGTAGAGTAACTTGTATTTCATAATCCTGGGCAGGAAGGAAGAATAAAAACATCAGAAATGATTCAGTTAGATGGAAGAAACTCATGAATATTGCCTGATGCCAGTGACAGCACAGAGGGAGCTACTCAATTCATCATAAATTCCTATCATATATCAATAACCTAGACCTTGGTGTACAGGGCACAACTTAAAAATTTGCAGATTACACAAAACTGGGAAGCATTGTGAACTGTGAGGAGGATAGTGCAGACCATCAAAAGGACATTGACAAATTGGGGCAATGGGCAGGCAAGTGGCTGGTGAAGTTCAATGCAGAGAAATGTGAAGTGATTGGTCAAAAGAACATGGAGAGACAATATGAAATGAAGGGTGGAACACTACAGGATAGCATGGTGGTATAGTGGTTAGCACTGCTGCCTCACAGCGCTAGGGACCTGCGTTCGATTCCCGGCTGGGGTCACTGTGTGGAGTTTACACTTTCTCCCTCTGTCTGTGTGAGATTCCCCCGGGTGAACATAGAACATAGAACATAGAACATTACAGCGCAGAACAGGCCCTTCGGCCCACGATGTTGCGCCGACCAGTTACAAAAACAATGACCCACTAGCCTATACCAATCCCTTTTCGTCCATAAACCTATCCAGAGATCTCTTAAACGCCCCCAAACTAGACGCATCTACAACTGCAGCAGGCAGGGCATTCCAATCCCTCACCACCCGCTGGGTAAAGAACCTACCCCTGACATCCGTCCTGTAGCTACCCCCCCTTAATTTAAAGTCATGCCCCCTCGTGCTAGCTTTCTCCATCCGAGGAAAAAGGCTATCACTATCCACCCTATCTAAACCCCTAATCATCTTATATGTTTCAATAAGATCCCCTCTTAGCCGCCTTCTTCCCAACGAAAACAACCCTAGATCCCTCAGTCTCTCCTCATAGGACCTCCCCACCATACCAGGCAACATCCTAGTAAACCTCCTCTGCACCTTCTCCAACGCCTCCACATCCTTCTTGTAATGCGGGGACCAGAACTGCACACAGTACTCCAAGTGCGGCCGCACTAGAGTAGTGTACAGTTGCAACATTACACTGCGACTCCTAAATTCAATCCCCCTACCAATAAACGCCAAGACACCGTACGCCTTCTTGACAACCTTATCTACTTGATTCCCAACTTTCAGGGATCTATGTACACACACACCTAGATCCCTCTGTTCATCCACACTATTCAAAGTCCTCCCGTTAGCCCTATACTCGACACATCTGTTGCTCCTACCAAAGTGAATTACCTCACACTTCTCCGCATTAAATTCCATCCGCCACCTCTCGGCCCAGCTCTGCAACCTATCTAAGTCTCCCTGCAGACTATGACACCCTTCCTCACAATCTACCACACCTCCAACTTTGGTGTCATCAGCAAATTTACTAATCCACCCAACTATACCCTCATCCAGATCATTAATAAAAATTACAAACAACAGTGGCCCCAAAACAGATCCCTGAGGCACACCACTCGTAACTGCACTCCATGATGAATATTTACCATCCACCACCACCCTCTGTCTCCTATCTGATAGCCAATTCCTGATCCAACTTCCTAGATTACCCACAATCCCATACATCTGCATTTTCTGCAGAAGCCTACCATGGTGAACCTTATCGAACGCCTTACTAAAATCCATGTATACCACGTCAACTGCCTTACCCCCATCCACCTCTTTGGTCACCTTCTCAAAAAACTCAATAAGGTTAGTAAGGCACGACCTACCTGCTACAAAACCATGCTGACTATTTCTAATCAATTCATTACACTCCAAATAACTATAAATCCTATCCCTAATAATTTTTTCTAAAACCTTGCCCACAACAGAAGTAAGACTCACCGGTCTATAATTCCCGGCAAAGTCTCTGTTCCCCTTCTTAAACAATGGGACAACATTCGCTATCCTCCAATCCTCCGGGACTACACCAGAGACCAATGACGACCTGAAGATCTGAGCCAGAGGCTCTGCAATCACCTCTCTAGCCTCCCAGAGAATCCTAGGGTAGATCCCATCCGGACCAGGGGACTTATCTATTTTCAGCCCCTCAAGAATTTCCAGCACATCCTCTTTATCAACCGTAATACTTTCTATTTTACACCCCTGCGACCCAATGTCCTCCTCAGCTATATTCATGTCCCCCTGCGTGAACACCGAAGAGAAATATTGGTTCAATACTTCTCCAATCTCCTCCGGTTCCACACACAACTTCCCCCTGCTGTCTGTAACTGGCCCTAATCTTGCCCTGACCAACCTTCTGTTCTTGACATACTTATAGAACGCCTTAGGATTCTCCTTAATCCTATCAGCCAAAGTCTTCTCATGTCCTCTTTTAGCCCTTCTCAACTCACTCTTCAACTCCCTCCTAGCCAATCTAAAGCTTTCTAGTGCACTATCTGAGCCCTCCAATCTCATCCGAACATAAGCCTCCTTTTTCTTTTTAACCATCGACTCAACTCTTTTAGTGCACCACGGTTCCCTAGATCTACCAAATCCACCATGCCTGACAGGGACATACCTATCAAGGACTCGCAGTAGCTGCTCCTTGAAAAAATTCCACATTTCAGATGTTCCCAGTCCCTGCAATCCCCTAATCCAATCCATGCTTCCTAATTCACTCCTGATAGCCTCATAATCGCCCTTACCCCAGCTAAAATTGCTGACCCGAGGTTCACGCCTATCTCTTCCCATCACTAAGGTGAACGTAACCGAATTGTGGTCACTATCACCAAAATGCACACCAACTTCCAAGTCTAGCACCTGGTCTGGCTCATTTCCCAGCACCAAATCCAATATAGCCTCACCTCTAGTTGGCCTGTCTACATACTGAGACAAAAAACCTTCCTGCACGCTTTGTACAAACACTGACCCCTCTAGCGAGCTAGAACTATAGCAACTCCAATCAATATTCGTAAAGTTAAAGTCCCCCATAACAATTACCCTATTACTTTCACTCCTAACCAGGATTGTCTCCGCAATCCTTTCCTCAACCTCTCTAGAACTTTTAGGAGGTCTATAAAAGACTCCCAACAGGGTGACCTCTCCTCTCCTATTTCTAATCTCCGCCCATACTACCTCAACTGACAAGTCCTCATCAAACTTTCTCTCCGACACTGTGATACAGTCCTTGACTAGCAATGCTACCCCACCCCCCCTTCTACCTTCTTCTCTACTCCGACTAAAGCATTTGTACCCCGGAACCTGCAACATCCATTCCTGACCCTGCTCTATCCAAGTCTCAGAAATGGCCACAACATCAAAGTCCCAGGTACTGATCCACGCTGCAAGTTCATCCACTTTATTGCGAATACTCCTCGCATTAAAGTACACGCATTTCAAACCCTGCTCCGCCCCACCCCCACTATGCCGTGCCTTGCATTCCCCAACTATGCCCCCCTCACTTTCACCCCCTTTCCTCACTATCCCTCCCCCCCTCCGAATCAGTTTAAACCTTCCTGCATCGCTTTTGCAAATTTACCCCCCAGGATATTGATTCCCCTCTGGTTCAGGTGTAGACCATCCCTCTTATAGAGGTCCCACCTTCCCCAGAATGAGCCCCAATTGCTCAAGTACCTGAACCCCTCCCTCCTGCACCATCCCCTCAGCCACGAGTTCAAACTTTCCCTCTCCCTATTCCTCTCTAATCTATCCCGTGGCACAGGCAAGAGTCCAGATATAACTACTCTTTCTGACTTCGCCTTGAGTTTCCATCCCAACTCCATAAATCTTTGCTTAATCTCCCCTTCCCTTAATCTCCCTATGTCATGTGTCCCCACATGAACTATAACTTGGGGTTGATCTCCCTCTCCCCTAAGAGTCCTGAATACTCTGTCCGATACATCCTGGACCCCAGCCCCTGGTAGGCAACACACCAGCCCAGAGTCCCTACCCTTACCTCCAACTCTCCTATCCGTCCCCATAACCGTGGAGTCCCCAATCACGAGGCCCAATCTCTTACCCCTAACCACCTGAGGCTTGCCAATAGGCTCACCCCCAGAGACCTGCTCCCTTTGGCTATCCCCAGTTGATTTCTCCTCAACTGTAGCCTCCAGGACCGAGAACCTATTTTGGAGGGGAACAGCCCCAGGGGATTGTCCCCCCAACTGCTTTTTGCCCCTCTTCCTGGCAGTGACCCAAGACTTATTCCTAGGAGTGACTATCTCCTTATAACTCCTTTCTATGTCCTGCTCCACTTCCCGAATTATACGGAGCTCCTCTAATTCCCCTTCCAGCTCCTTTACACGCTCCTCCAGAAACTGCAATCTAACACACTTCCCACAAGTAAAATCACCTGAAACACTGTGGGAGTCCCTCACTACATACATCCCACAGGAGATGCAGCTTACAGCCTGAACTGCCATCCCTGAATCAATTACCAGCAGAAAAGTAAGAATATAAAAAAAAAAAACTTCCCTCACACTTATAATTAGGTTAGAGGAGGTGGAAGGGTGGGATTCTCTACCAGTGTAGAGAATCGGGAATCCTCTCTGCACTAATTTATAGTGTTAGGGGCACGAGAAAAAAAAACTACAACTACCGGTAAGCGTCCTAGTGACGACTTCCGGTTTCTAACTAATTTAAAAAAAAACCGCCGAAACTCGCGACTTAACACTAAAAATAAAAAGTTAAACGGAATAAACAGAAAATTATACCTTATTTTTGCCTCCTCGCACGCCCAAAAATCGCTGCCTCTCGACTCAGCTCCACAGGAACAATGAGGGTGCTCTGGTTTCCTCCCACAGTCTGAAGATGTGCTGGTTAGGTGGATTGACCATGCTTAGTATCCACTTAACACTAATTGCACCTTAGTGTTAGGGGAACTAGCTAGAGTAAATGTATAGAGTTATGGGGATAGTATATGTGATTGTGGTCAGCGCAGACATGATGGGCTGAATGGGGCTTCCTTTTGCACTGTAGGATTCTATGATTCTAAAGGGAATATAGGAGACATAAATCAGGTTGAGAGAGCATGGTTAATAAAGCTGCATTAATAACAATACCTAACAAAACTGTATCTGAGCTTTATTAATAAGGGAATAGAGAACAAGACAAGGAAGTTATGCTGAACTTGTGTAAGTTAGACCTCAAATGGAATATTGCGTATAGTTCCCTCCTATACTCCTTATACAACTCTGACTGTGTGGCCAAATTTCCCTCCAACTCAGTTTTCAGGTTTGCTGATGACGCCACTGCAGAGTGGGTCAGATCTCAAATAACGATGAAACAGAGTACAGGAACGAGATAGAGAATCTGGTGAACTGGTGCGATGCCAATAATCCCTCCCTCAATATCAACAAAATGAAGGAGATTGTCATTGACTTCAGGAAGCGTAGTGGAGAACATGCCCCTGTAAACACAACAGGGATGAAGTAAAATGGTCAAAAGCTTCAAGTTTTTAGGTGTCCAGATCACCAACAACCTGTCCTGGTTCCCCCCCCCATGCTGACACTACAGTTAAGGAAGCCCCACCAACACTCCACTTTCTCAGGAGACTAAGGAAATTTGGCATGTCAGCTACGACTCTCACCAACGTGTAAAGATGCACCACACAAAGCATTCTTTCTGGTTGTATCACAACTTGGTCTGGGCTCCTGCTCTGCCCAAGACTGTAATGAACTTCAAAAGGTCGTGAATGTAGTCCAATCCATAATGCAAACCAGCCTCCCATCCATTAACTCTGTCTACACTTCCCACTGCCTCAGCAGAGTAGCCAGCATAATTAAGGACCCCACGCACTCCAAATATTTTCTCTCCCACCTTCTTCCTTCGGGAAAATGATACAAAAGTCTGAGATCACGTACCAACCGACTCAAGAACAGCTTCTTCCCGCTGCCATCAGGGGCAGCATGGTAGCATAATGGTTAGCACTGCCGCTTCACAGCGCCAGGGTCCTGGGTTCGATTCCTGGCTTGGGTTACTGTTTGTGTGGAGTCTGCACGTTCTCCCTGTGTCTGCTTGGGTTTTCTCTGGGTGCTCCGGTTTCCTCCCACATTCTGAAGTACGTGCAGGTTAGGTGCATTGACCCAAACAGGCCCTGAATGGTAATGACTAGGGGAATTTCACAGTAACTTCGTTGCAGTGTTAATATATGCATTACTTGTGACGAATAAATAAACTTTTAAGACTTTTGAAGGGTCTTACCTTGCATTAAGGTGATCTTTCTGTACACCCTGGCTATGACTGCAACACTACATTCTGCACTCTCTCCTTTCCTTCCCTATGAATGGTATGCTTTGCCTGTATAGCATGCAAGAAGCAATACTTTTCACTGTATACTAAATACATGAGACAATAATAAATCAAATAAAATATTCTGAACACTGCATGTTAGGAAGAATATGAAAGCATTGGAGAGAGTGCAGAAAATATTCATCAGCATGGTTTCAGTGATGAGAAACTTCAACTATGTGAATAGATTGGAGAAGTTGAGACTGATTTCCTGAGAGCAGAGAAAGCTGAAAGGTGATTTGATAGAAATAGAACATAGAACACTACAGCACAAACAGGCCCTTCGGCCCACAAGTTGCGCTGATCACATCAATACCTACCAATCCATAGACCTATCTATAACCCCCAATCCCACTAAATCCCATATACTCATCCAGAAGTCTTTTAAAAGACCCCAGCGAGTTCGCCTCCACCACCACTGACGGCAGCTGATTCCACTCACTCACCACCCTCTGAGTGAAAAACTTACCCTTAACATCACTTCTGTACTTTCCTCCCCACACCTTAAACCTTATGGACGAAAAGGGATTGGTTTAGGTTAGTGGGTCATTTTTTTTAACTGGTCGGCGCAACATCATGGGCCGAAGGGCCTGTTCTGCACTGTAATGTTCTATGTTCTATGTTCTATGTTCTAAACCTGTGTCCTCTCATAGTGACCATTTCAACCCGGGGAAATAGCCTCTGAGAATCCACCCTATCTATTCCTCTCAACATTTTATAAACTTCTATCAGGTCGCCTCTCAACCTACGTCTCTCCAGGGAAAAGAGTCCCAGCTCCCTCAACCTAACTTCATAAGGCATGCCTCTCAATCCAGGCAACATCCTTGTAAATCTCCTCTGTACCCTTTCAATAGCTTCCACATCCTTCCTATAGTGAGGCGACCAGAACTGCGCACAGCACTCCAAATGAGGCCTGACAAGGGTCTTATAAAGTTGCAGCATTACCTCCCGACTCCTAAACTCAATCCCTCGATTAATGAAGGCCAGTACACCATACGCCTTCTTGACCACATCCTCCACTTGCGAGGTCGATTTAAGAGTCCTGTGGACTCGGACCCCAAGATCCTTCTGCTCTTCAACACTACTCAGACTTCTGCCCTTGATAGTGTACTCGTTCATCCCATTGGTCCTGCCAAAATGGACGACTACACGTTTATCTGCGTTGAAGTCCATCTGCCACTTCACCGCCCAGTCTTGCATCCTATCTATGTCCTGCTGCAACTTCTGATATCCCTCCAGACTATCCACAACACCACCGACCTTCGTGTCATCAGCGAACTTACTTACCCATCCCTCCACTTCCTCATCCAGGTCATTTATGAAAATGACAAACAGCAAGGGTCCTAGAACAGATCCCTGGGGCACTCCACTGGTGACCGACCTCCATGCCGAAAAAGACCCATCCACAACCACTCTCTGCCTTCTGCAGGCAAGCCAGTTCTGGATCCACAAGGCCAAAGGCCCTTGGATCCCATGCCCTCTCACCTTCTCAAGAAGTCTTGCATGGGGGACCTTATCAAACGCCTTGCTGAAGTCCATGTACACCACGTCCACTGCTCTTCCTTTGTCAATGTGTTCAGTCACATTTTCGAAGAACTCAACTAGGCTCGTAAGGCACGACCTGCCCTTGACAAATCCATGCTGACTATTCCTGATCATGTCAAACTCTCCAAATGCTCGTAAATCTTGTCCCTCAGAAGCCTCTCCATCAGCTCACCAACCACTGAGGTTAGACTCACCGGTCGGTAATTTCCCGGGCTATCTCTGTTCCCTTTCTTGAAAATAGGAACCACATCCACAATCCTCCAATCCTCCGGAACCTCTCCCGTCTCCATTGACGACGCAAAGATCATCGCCAGAGGCTCTGCAATCACTTCCCTCGCCTCCCACAGTATCCTGGGGTACATCCCATCTGGTCCCGGCGACTTATCTATCTTGATAGAATTCAAAAGTTCTAACACATCCTCCTCCTTAATATCCACAAACTCAATCTTTTCCATCTGATGCAAATCTGTAGCAAAATCTCCCAGATCAGCTTCCACCGTGAATACTGAGGCAAAGTACTCATTAAGCACCTCTGCCATTTCTTCTGGTCCCACACAGACCTTTCCCCCTTCATCTTTTATAGGTCCTATCCCTTCTCTTCTCATCCTTTTACTTTTCACATATTTATAGAAGGCCTTGGGATTCTCCTTAATCTTACCCGCCAAGGTCTTCTCATGACCCCTTCTGGCTCTCCTAATTTCCCTTTTAAGTTCCTCTCTACAGTCCTTATACTCCTCAAGATCCTTAACATCTCCTAGTTCCCTGAACCTTTTGTACACCTTCCTTTTCCTCCTGACTAGGTTCAACACAGCCTTCGTGCACCACGGTTCCCGCGACCTACCAAAACCCCCTTGTCTCATCGGAACGTTCTCATGCAGAGCTCCAGACAAACATTCCTTGAATATCCGCCACCTTCCTTCGGTACTTTTCCCTAAGAATGCCTCCTTCCAGTTTATTTGTCCAAGTAACTTCCTGACTTCTTCGTATCTCCCCTTACTCCAGACAAACACCTTCCTAGCCTGCCTGATCCTATCTCGTTCCAATGCAATTGTGAAGGAGATAGAATTATGGTCACCATTTCCAAGATGCTCTCCTACCGAGAGATCCATCACCTGCCCTGGTTCATTCGCCAGTACCAGGTCAAGTACAGCCTCTCCCCTCGTAGGCTTATCCACATACTGTGTCAGGAAACCTTCCTGAACACACCTAACAAACTCTTCCCCATCCAAACCCCTTACCCTAGGGATATTCCAGTCGATGTTTGGGAAATTGAAGTCTCCCATCACGACAACTCTGTTATTAATACATCTCTCCAGAATCTGTTTCCCTATCTGCACCTCAACTTCCCCGTCACTATTGGGCGGCCTATAGAATACACCCAGCAAAGTTTTCGACCCTTTGCTGTTCGTAACTTCCACCCACAGAGACTCTGTAGACAGTCCCTCCACGGCATCCTCCTTCTCTGCAGCCATGACACTGTCCCTGATCAACAGTGCCACTCCACCACCTCTTCTGCCACCCTCCCTGTCCTTCCTGAAGCATCTGAAACCTGGCACCTGAAGTACCCAGTCCTGTCCCTGAGACATCCAAGTCTCTGTAATGGCCACCACATCACATTCCCAAGCAGCAATCCACGCCCTAAGCTCATCTACCTTATTCACTACACTCCTTGCATTAAAATATATACACTTCAGCCCCTCAGTCTGGGCATTTCCCTTCTCCACCCCCTGTCTAACCTCCCTCTCATACTGCCTGTGGTCCTCCCCTACCTGGGAGCTAACCTCCTCTGTCCCAGTCTCCCCATCACAATTCCCTCCCCCCATCCTTTCTAGTTTAAAGTCCCCCCAGTTGCCTTAGCCAGTCTTCCCACCAAGATATTGGTCCCCCTGGGATTTAAGTGCCACCCGTCTTTACTGTACAGGTCCCACCTACCCCTAAAGAGGTCCCAATGATCTAGGAACCGAAATCCCTGCCCTCTGCTCCAGTCCCTCAGCCACGCATTCAGCCTCCACCTCATTCCATTCCTGCCCTCATTCTCCCTTGGCACAGGCAGCAATCCTGAGATTACTACCTTCGCTTTTCTCTTCCTCAGCTGCCTACCCAGTTCCCTATAGTCCCTTTTCACGAGTGTCTCCCTCTTCTTGCCTACGTCAGTAGTACCTATATGCACTACAACCTCTGGTTCCTCACCCTCCCCTTTCAGGATATCTGGGACCCGCCCAGAGACATCCCGGATCCCAGCCCCAGGGAGACAAACCACCATCCGCGACTCCCTTCTACGTCCACAAAAACGCCTGTCCGCCCCCCCTCACTGTGGAGTCCCCTATTAATACTACCTTTCTGCTCACTTTTTTAATTTTTTGACGTACTGGCTCAGCTCCAGAGACCTGGCCACCGCTTCCTCCCTCAGATGAGCTGTCCCCCCCAGTAGTACTCAGTCCGGAGTACTTATTTTGAAGGGGGACATCCACCGGTGTGCTCTCCATCACCTGAGGTTTCCCCTTCCTAATAGTTACCCAAGTGCCCTCATCCCGTTGCCCTGGTGTGACTACTTGCTGGTAGCTCCTATCTATAACCTCCTCACTCTCCCGAATGAGCCGAAGGTCCTCGAGCTGCATTTGGAGCTCCTTAACCTGGTTCCGTAGGGCCTGCAGCTCCACGCACCGAGCACAGGTGTGGATGTCTGGTAGACCAGGAGCTTCCAAGACCTCCCACATGTTGCACTGGCAACAACATACAGGTCTCACACTCATACTTGCCCCTTATAGTAACCCAGAGGAAAAAGTAAAAAAAAACTTATAGCTTACGTTGCCTCGCCCTTAACTCTTTGGCCCTGTGAGTCAAAGCCCTTACAGCACACTCAAAAACAAAAGCAGTCTTACCTGCTCTCAGTCAGAGCCCCTCTCTCTCTTTTTTAGGTTAGAGGAGGCAGGGAGGGCTGGGATACTCTACCTATGTAGAGTATCGGGAATCCTCTCCGGTCTAATTTATAGTAAGGTTAAAGAAAAACTCAACCCGAGTGCCCTAGCAACTACTTCCGGTATTAAATTTAAAGAAAAAAAACTAGTAAAAAGTTAGCTTTAAAAAAATCACTGTACTCACCCACAAGCTCTCCACTCGCAAATCACTGCCTCTCTTCAGTGCTCCCACGGAACAATGAATAAATATTCAAAATCAAGGGGGATCTGGACAGAGCAAAGGGGGAGAATCTGTCACCACTCATGAAAAGGCTTGAGATCAAAAAAAATGTTAAAGTTTATTAGTCACAATTAAGGCTCACGTTAACACTGCAATAAAGGACACATATTTAAAGGAATTAATAAAAGAGGCTAAAGAAAGGAATGGTTAGAATCTGGAATGTGCTAACTGTGGGTGTACTGGAGGCAGGTTAAATTGAAGTATTGCGAAAAGAAATTAGATGTATTTGAAAAGGAAGAATGTACACGGTTAAGGGGAGAAGGCAGGAGAATGGAACTGGTGCTCAGTTGGAGACCTGGTGCAGACATGATGGGAATAAATGGCCTCCCATGTGTTATAACAATTCAGTGATTTTGTGCTGTGCCTGCTAATTCTTCTCTATCCAATCAATCCCATTCTCTGCTCTTTCCCTACACCTGTAAAATCCTTTCAAATCCAATTTTCTTTTAAAAACCACTATATTTTCAGGCATTGTATTTCAGATCACAATAATTCATGTAAAATATGTAATTCTTTTGCCAATCACCTTAAATCTGTGTCCTCTGGTTATCTCCAGCCAGCAGAAAGAATTGCCCCTTCACTCCATCAAAATCTTTCATCATCCTAAACATCTCCATCAAATCCCTTAACCTGCTTTGCTCTTTGAAGAATAAGAACATAAGAACATACGAACTAGGAGCGGAAACAACTTCCCTGCTTCTATCTTAACTATTCCCTACGTAATTTGTAATGACATCGGGCTATTTCATAATGATTCTACTCCAGTTTGAATATTCCAGTGAGAAAACACCACATACAGGAACTCTCTCCCTAACAGCACTGTGGATGTACCTGCACCTCAGGGACTGAAGCGATTCAAGATGGCAGCTCACCACCACCTTCTCAAGGGCAATTCGGATAGGCAATAAATGCTGGCTTAGCCATCAACATCCACATTCCATAAACGAATAAAAAAAGTTCTAAGTTAAAGATTGGTACATATTGGCATAACTTATTTTGTTACTTACAAAACCATTTAATCTCTTCAGTTAGAGATTTCCTGAGTTGAAGAACACAACATTCCTTATAGCAGTTCACAGGAGGGTTAGCACTGAGAAATTGGCACCATTCCACGGAACTCAGCTTGGTGATCAAAAAGATGGAAGCCAGGAAAGGTGAGCTTAATGAAATGCCAGCAGGAGGGCTGAAGGCCCTGAATGATGCCAACACTGGAATACTGACAGACCCTCTGCAATTTACAGCATTCCAACTTGAGGATATTACGCAGTCAGCGTTCATCAAACTCACCAAGAAACTAAAAGCCCCAGACTGCACAAAACACAGGACAAGCCGAATGGCGAAAATTATTTTAACAATCGTTTTGGAAAGAAATGACCAGTCTATACAAGCAGAGATAATAATAGCCAGATAGGATTCAGACCAAAGAAATGATTAAGAAAGGGCATTTTGAATATGTGAGTAATTATTGAATGATACTGTGATAACAAGCCCTTTTAACGGGTGAGGTTACAGAGGGATGTGTGACCCATTTGGATAATCGAGCCAAAGGGTGCAAATCTTGGACTAAGCACAGGCTCTCCCAGGCAGTCTGAGACTGGTGTTGAAGTGGCTACATGAGGGGTCAGAGGCTAAGAATATTGCGGTAACTCACCTCCTGACTCCCCAAAGCCTGTCCACCATCTACAAGGTATAAGTCAGGAATGTGATGGAATACTCCCCACTTGCCTGGATGGGTGCAGCTCCAACAACACTCAAGAAGCTCGACACCATCCAGGACAAAGCAGCCCCGCATGATTGGCATCATAAGAACATAAGAACATAAGAAATAGGAGCAGGAGTAGGCCATCTAGCCCTTCGAGCCTGCCCCGCCATTCAATAAGATCATGGCTGATCTGTTGTGGCTCAGTTCCACTTTCCCGCCCTCTCCCCATAACCCTTAATCCCCTCTCTTATCAAAAACCCATCAACCCACTTCTTAAAAATATTTAGCGAGGCAGCCTCCACCACTTCAACGGGCAGAGAATTCCAGAGATTCACCACCCTTTGAGTGAAGAAGTTCCTCCTCAACTCTGTTCTAAACCGCCTCCCCTTTTATCTTGAGGCTGTGCCCCCTAGTCCTACTGTCTTTTTTGAGCAGGAAGAGTCTCTCCACCTCTATCCTATCCATCCCATTCATCATCTTATACGTCTCAATGAGATCTCCCCTCATTCTTCTAAACTCTAGCGAGTACAAGCCTAGTTTATTCAGCCTCTCCTCATAGCTCAACCCCCTCAACTCCGGTATCAGCCTAGTAAACCTCCTCTGTACTCCCTCCAGGGCCAAAATATCCTTGCGCAGGTGCGGCGCCCAAAACTGCACATAGTACTCCAGCTGCGGCCTCACCAATGCCCTATACAGCTGCAGCAAGACCTCCCTACTTTTATATTCAATCCCCCTCACTATGAAGGCCAGCATCCCATTTGCCTTCCTGACCACCTGCTGCACCTGCAGGCTGGGTTTTTGCGACTCATGCACAAGGACCCCGAGGTCCCTCTGCACAGTCCTTCCTACCATTCTTCCTACCAAAGTGGACCACCTCACACTTGCCAACATTAAATTCCATTTGCCATTTCCTGGCCCATTCGCCCAGCCTATCTAGATCCTTCTGCAAACTCTCCACACCCTCCGCACAATTTGCCTTTCCCCCAATCTTGGTGTCATCAGCAAATTTCGACACCCTGCACTCGGTTCCCTCCTCCAGATCATCTATATAAATGGTAAATAGCTGAGGCCCCAGCACCGACCCCTGGGGCACCCCACTAGTCACCAACCGCCAATCATATCTACAAACATCCACTCCCTCTACCACTGGTGCTCAGTAGCAGCAGTGTGTACTATCTACAACGTGCTCTGCAGCAATTCATCAAATATCCTTAGACAGCACCTTTCAAACCTACGGCCACTTCCATCTAAAAAGGACAAGGGCAGCAGCACCATCTGCAAGTTCCCCTCCTAGTCACTCACCATCCTGAATTGGAAATATATTGCCTTTCCTTCACTGTCGCTGGGTCAAAATCCTGGAATTCCCTCCCTAAAGGAATCGTGGGTCAACCCACAGCACATGGACTGCAGCGATTCAAGAAGGCAGCTCACCACCACTTTCTCAAGGGCAACTAGGGGTGGACAATAAATGCTGGCTTAAACAAACTAAAAGGTGTATTCGTGGTGACAATTATTGGAAAAAAAGATCCACCTAAAATGTAGGAGGAGGAACTAGAGGAAAAAATGGATGATGGATAAAATGGACTGGATGCAGTTGTCTGATGTGGAATGTGTAAGGACAGCACAGGACAGATGGAGATCCATGGTCATCAACATTTATGGAAGAAGCTGACATCAGTGAATGACAAATCTTCCCTCATGGCCCATTGCGCTTTGTGCCCATGAGAAATTTCTCCTTCTTATGCAGTCCCTTGGGATGGAGGATGATTTGTTCCCACTCTGGTTTGATGGGATCTGAAATGGCTGGTAAGTCCAAGGTGCAAACTGCACATTGTCACATGTGGGGCTGGGCAGGTGATGGGTTGGATCCATGGGTTGTTTGGTTGTTTGTGCACTCCCGCTGATCCACTGACTTTGCCTCTGCCCGATCCTGACCTTCCTGAATGAGCCGTTTCCATTTTAATCATCATATGACAGTGTCTCCCATGAATCAGTGAGTATGTTTGACCTCAGGGTAAATATGTGGGGTTACGGGAATAGGGCCTGGGTGGGAGTGTTGTTGGTGTGGGCTAAATGGGCTATACAACCTCTTTGTGAACTGTACGGATTCTATGACTCTTTTTTCCTTTGAAGACATTGCATACCAGTTTCCTGTCCTCCTGGAAGTCTCCTGCAATGCCTCACTTCCGAGTATAGAAATAGTTCAGGAATCTGGTATCAGGCACGCAAATAACATGTCCTACCCAAGGGCATGTTGACCTGGGAAAGGACGCTACTGTTGGACCGCTTTCTTGGGACTGGATTTGGAGCATCTCCAAAGGCACTGGCAATATTTCTCAATGTTTTGAAGTACCTATATCTCCGATGCAAATAGAAACACGGAAATCACTGCTGTCCAGTAAACCATGACCTTAGTCTCAGTGTCCTAATCCTGGTCTTCAAATATTCTTTCCCTCAGTCAGCCTGTGACAAAGGAAAGGTTGCCATGATGTGGAGATGCTGGCGTTGGACTGGGGTGGGCACAGTAAGAAGTCTTACAACACCAGTCCAACAGGTTTATTTGGAATCACAAATTTCAGAGCACTGCTCCTTCATCAGGTGATGAAGGTGAAGGTGATCGTGATTCCAAATAAACCCCTTGGACTTTAACCTGATGTTGTGAAACTACTTACTAAGCCAAAGATTGGGCAGGCACAATGGAGAAGGTGATGAATTCCATCATCTCTGTCTGTCTTTGTCAAGAGGAAACTCCCATGATATAGAAAATTGTCCACATTTTCCAGGATCTTGTCACTGATCTTAAGAACATAAGAACATAAGAACATAAGAAATAGGAGCAGGAGTAGGCCATCTAGCCCCTCGAGCCTGCCCCGCCATTCAATAAGATCATGGCTGATCTGTTGTGGCTCAGTTCCACTTTCCCGCCCTCTCCCCATAACCCTTAATCCCCTCTCTTATCAAAAACCCATCAACCCGCTTCTTAAATATATTTAGCGAGGCAGCCTCCACCACTTCAACGGGCAGAGAATTCCAGAGATTCACCACCCTTTGAGTGAAGAAGTTCCTCCTCAACTCCGTTCTAAACCGCCTCCCCTTTATCTTGAGGCTTATCTTGAGTTGACAGGAAGAATTTTACTGTAGAAACTGACTGGGAGAGGACTTTAGTTTTCTGGCTATTTAGTTTGTTATATCTCAGGAAGGAGTTGACAGTGATGTGGAGCTCAGTTTCTGAATGAGTACACACACAGCGTGATCTTCTGAAGCTCAGTGACTGAGCTTTTGGATTAAAGGTTGAAAACAAAGGTTGAACAATTTCCTGCCTGCTCTGTGGATTATCTCCAGGCTGGTGGATAATTGACTGAAGTTCGTGTACAGCCTTGTTTGAACACAATTTTCTCTGAGACAGGATTTGTGGTGGTTCCATTGAAATATTAGAAACTTATTAAACTTAACAAAGTGCAAACAGAAGTCAATCGCTTCAGTGGAGCATATAGATGAGCAAAGTTCTCACAAGACAATTATGTGCGAGAAGGGCCCTTTGGCCTACCTTTATTATTAATTTTCAGTATGTGGTCATTATTGACAAAGTCACCATTTAATGTTCATCCTTGAAGGAAGTGACAGATCCTCTTGGATTGCTGAGTGCCTGTGGTGTTGTTAGATAGAGAGTTCCTGGGTTTTGATCCAGCAATGATCTTAAGTGATACACCCAGGAAGATCCTCCTTCTGGCCTACTCCTGCTTCTAGTTTCTATGTTTCTCCTGGAATCCCTACAGTGCAGAAGGAGGCGCTGACAACAATTCCACCCAGGCCCTATTCCTGTAACCCCAAATATTTACCCCACTAA
The DNA here is from genome assembly GCF_965287045.1 of Carcharhinus amblyrhynchos. Taxonomy (NCBI): domain Eukaryota; kingdom Metazoa; phylum Chordata; class Chondrichthyes; order Carcharhiniformes; family Carcharhinidae; genus Carcharhinus; species Carcharhinus amblyrhynchos. The sequence continues at coordinate 145,991,409 of NC_137325.1, read as the reverse complement.
TCCCTAATTTACACATCCCGGGACATTAAGGGGCAATTTTGCACTGCCAATGTACCTAACCCGCACATCTATGGACTTTGGGGAGAAACCAGAACACCTGGAGGAAACTCACACAAACACAGAGAGAACGCGGAAACTCCAGACAGTTACCCAACCTGGGAATCAAATCCAGGTCCCTGGAGCTATGGGGTAGCAGTGTTAACCACTGTGCCACTGCTATCCTAAAGTATACCCCATTTCAGCATCCAGAGTTACTGGTTAATCTCATTCTGTCCCCCTCTTCGGTTAACTGCAGCTAATTAACAAGAAAGTAAGAACCCCAGATTATGGAGCAGGAAAATCAGCTGAAGTTCTGGTACCTGATTGCTATCCAGCAACTCTTACCTGTGGTGCACCTCAAAGGCAGAATCGGGCAAAGTTGGCACCATTCAGCTGAAAACTCAGTGACACTGACTGGCTTCAGGTTCGCTGTGTGATTAGTGGAAATGATATCCCAATAAAGAAATCAAAATTCAGTGCAACAGGGACTCATTGGCAAAACCCTGGAACATAAAGTTCCTGCCGTCAAACACCAGGGAAGACCAAAGCTGTGTCTCCACCTAAATCTCTAACTTTTGTCACCAATTTCAATCCTTTCTGGCCGATGTCTCAGGTTAAATCAGATTGTCTGCAACCTTGGGGTGCGATTTCATCCGAGTTGAAATTCCCATCCTGTGTTCCTTCTGTCACCACTTTCATTCAATTTATTGATGAGACGTGTGTGATGCTGACTAGGTCAGCATTTATTGTCCATCCCTAATGCCTTTGAGAAGGTGGTGGTGAACTGTTGCCTTGAACCATTGCAGTCCTTGTGGTGTAGCAGCCACAGTGCTGTTTGGGAGGAAGTTCCAGGATTTTGACCCAGCGACAGTGAAGGAAGGATATATTTCCAAGTCAGGATGTTTGAGTGGCTTACAGGGGATTTCCAGATACTGGTTTTCTAATGTGTCTGCTGCCCTTATCCTTCTAGATGGTAGTAGTCATGAATTTGGAAGGTGGTGAGTTTTTTTCTTAATTATTTTTCATGGAATGAGGGCGGTGATGATAATGCCAGTACTTGTTGCCCATTCCTAAGTCAACCACATTGCTGTGGATCTGCAGACCAAGTAAGTGTAGCAGATTTCCTTTCCTAAAGAATATTAGGGAACCAGGTGAGTTTTTACATCAACCAGTGATAGTTTCATGATCACCATTACTGAGATCAGCTTTCAATTCTAGATTCATTAATTGCCACGATAATATTTGAGCCCATGTCCCCCCAGAACATTAGGCTGGGACTCTGCATTCCTCCATATCATCATCTCCCCTCTAGTGCACCGTGTTTCTTGTAGAGGGTACATACACAGTGCTGCCAATGTCTGTTGGTACTGAAGGGCATGAATATTTGTACATTGAGTGCCAAACAATTGAGCAGTTTTTCCCTGGATGGTATTGAGCTTTTGAATGTTGTTGGAGTTGCACTCATCCAATCAAATGGAGAGTATTCCATCACGCTTGTGCCTTGTAAATGATGGATAGGCTTTGGGGAGTTGACAGGTGAGTTACTTGCTGCAGGATTCCCAGACTCTGATGTTGTAGCCACATTAGTTGTATGGCGAGTCCAGTTCAGTCTCTGGTCAATGATAAATCCCAGAATGTTGATACTGGGGGATCCAGTGACAGCAATGCCTTTGAATGTCAAGAGGCGATGTGAGATTCCCTTTGGTTGGAAATGGTCATTATCTGGCATTTGTGTGGTGTAAATATTACTTGCCACTTGCCACACGGTGGCACAGTAGTTAGCACAGCGCCAGGGACCCGAGTTCGATTCTCGGCTTGGGTCACTGTTTGTGTGGAGTTTGCACATTCTTCCCATGTCTGTGTGGGTTTCCTGTGGGTACCCTGGTTTCCTCCCACAGTCCAAAGATGCGCTGGTTAGGTGTATTGGCCATGCTAAATTATGCTTAGTGTCAGCAGAACTCACTAGGGTAGATGCATGGAGATAGGGTCTGGGTGGGACTGTGATTGGTGCAGACTCAATGGGCTGAATGGCCTCCTTCTGCACTGTAGGAATTCTATGAACCCCAGCCCGGATATTGTCCAGGTCTTGCTGCCTTTGGCCAGTTTGCTTCAGTATCTGAGGAGTTGCAAATGATACAGAACATTGTGCACATCTGTGAACATGCCCAATTCTGACCTTGTGATGGAGGGAAGGTCATTGATGAAGCAGCTGAAGATGTTTAGACCTAGGACACTACCCTGAGGGACTCCTGCAGAGATGTCCTGGAGCTGAGATCATTACAGCCATCTTCCTTTGTGCCAGGTATGATTCCAAGAACTGTAGAGTTTTCCCCCTGATTCCCATTGACTCCAGTTTTGCCAGGGCTTCCTGAGCCACTCGGTCAATGATTCCTTGATGTCTAAAACAGTCTGTCTCACCTCACTCTTGGGAGTTCACCTGTGGAGGCACCTGTCTGCACTCCTGCCTGACCTCATCCGCTGCTGCTGAAACCTCATCTATGCTTTTGTTGCTTTCACTCATAATTATCCCAATCTTCTTCAGCCTGATCTCCTGCTTTTCACCCTGCATAAACTCAACCTAATCAGGATCTGCTTCCATTTCTGATTTGCATCAAGTCTTCTTCATCTATCCCCCAGTGCTTGCTGACTGATGCTGAGGCATTGCTGGATTGGGAGCCAAATGTAAAGTATTTACTCTTGCGTACAAATCCTTTCATCGCCTCAAGCCTCAATATGATTTTTTTATTCACAATAATTTAGAGGTCCCTGAACCACTCAGTCAATGATTCCTACGCTAATTGCCCTTGAACTGAGTGGCTTGCTAGGCCATTTCAGGGGGGCAAATAAAAGTTAATTGCATTGCTGTGGCTTTGGAGTGACATGTAGGCCAGACCAGGTAGGAATGGCAGATTTCCTTCCCTAAAGAAAATTAGTGGATTGATGGGATTTACAACAATCAACAATGTTGATGTGGTCATCATTAGACCTTTCATCCCAGATTGTTATTGAAGTCAAATTTCACCATCTGCCATGGTGGGATTTGAACCTGGGACCCAGGGTTACTAGTCTAATGACAACACCATTACACAACCACCTGAAGCACCCACCCCCCAACTCTTTGAGAACTTTGTGTTAATCCAATTCCGACAGGTCAACCCCCACCCATCACCCACCGGTTTTCCATCAGTGGCTGGGCCTTTGTGCCTACAGACTCCAAGCTCTGGAATCGCTGCTGCCTGACTTTTCTTAAATCTTACCTCTTTAACCAAGCTTTAGATCGCCCGTCCTAACGTCTTTCTTTGATTCAGTATCAAATTTTGACATAACATTGCTGTTTTAGTATGTTAAAGGCAATTTATCAATGCAAGATCCTGCTGGAATGTGCAGAAAGACAAACCAGAACACATCACGTACTTAAAACAAGGAAATGATTGGAGGAAAGGTCACCAACTTGTTCTAGGAATTTGAGTTCAGCAGTACTGAGTCTAGAATCTGCAATCCGTGCAGACTGCCAGTGTCTGGTATTTGATAAGATCTTAGCTGGGTTATTCTTGGAAGTCTGTTGCTACAACGCACAAAATGAAAGGGCTGGTCCGATGTCTACAGGAATTCTAACCTTCAGGTAATTATGGAAACTGTGAAAAAGAAAGTAGCAAAGGACGAGAGAGGAGGAAATAAGAGAAAAGAATTTGCAAGAAGAATGAATGGGGAAGATAGGGACAGAGTAAAGAAATGGAGAGAGAAGGATTGAGAGGAAGAAGTGAAGAAATAAAATAATAATTTTGTTAACTCTATGGAAAGATAGCAAGACCCATTCATAGCTCTTGAGAGGCAGAAAGAAAAGATACAGGGCAACAGAGGTACAGAGGGGAGCATATATATAATAGAGAGAGAGAGGGGGAGAGAGAACTGGAGTAAGAAAATGTGAACGAATCAATTGAGAAAGAGACCACAGGAGAGAGCTCCCTTCTGTACCTCTGTTGCCCTGTATCTTTTCTTTCTTGAGAGCAAGAACAAGTGAGAGAGAAAGCTGGAGAGAGAAACAAAGTGACTGACAGATTGAGTGAATAGCGAGAAAGACAGACAGTGAAGCAGGGGGTACAGAAATCCCTGCTTTTTGAGACTAAAATAGATCAGTTTAAAATAGGGACTACAGTGTGCCTTATATATACCAATGGTATCACAATCTGCCTCACTGATATATGAAGGTATTGTCTGTATAAGCACATATATAATCATTTTTGAACAAGTATTATAGATTTAAACTGTATTTTTGTATTTTCTTGTGAGCTTTGGTCAACAAGCAATTTACCTCTAGGCATAATGGGAAATGAGCTTAATTAGATAGACCACATTCTTTTGGAACAAAGATAATAGATAATATTCTCGCATACAGCATATGCCCCATCATCAGGGGCAGGCCAGGCAGCTACAAGCAACCAAGGTTTGGAATGAATAGGATTCAGCTTCTAATTACGATGAATAGACGTATTCAGCCTTCACTGGGAGAGAGGACAGAAAACAGACAGGAGAGATGATTCCCTTCTAGTTCTCAGGACTGCAGGTGTTAGGAGTGACCCTTGAACCTACTGGAGGGTACTAGGCAACAGGGGAAAAAAACCTCTTGACCAATTAATTCCTAATTCTACCGGACAGTAGAATGTTATTGGCCAAATTAAATAAGGTATATTAATGTAATTGGACTGTCCAGTTTTGATGACAGGTTGGGCAGGAAGGTTGAATCTTTGGAAATGTATATCTGTTGTGTTCAATGTGATGTAACAGCAGAGAGCAGTTGGAATCCTCTGTCTCTCTCCCAGTATGTGTTGGTCAAATAAAAAGAACGTCTTTAACTGCATATTGCCTTTTGCAAGTCTTTGTGTTAGCTGAATTCAGCTCGAAAAAATCCCCTTATAGACAGAATAACAGAGACAGAGAAACACACATGACAGGATGAGTGACCCCATACAGATACCATAGGCAATCACCTTTACCAAAAAACAGTAACCTTGTATAGTTAGCGAGCAATCGTTCCCCTGAATAAAATAACAGTAGTTACACAGAGATTAACTTTTAATAAACAATTACTCTGTACAGTCACAATGAGTAACCGTTACCCTTCTGAATAGGCAGTGACAATTGGACACAAGGCATCAAGTGAGATGAAATAAGAGCATGTTGGAGTTGAGTTAGATACTAGGCATAATCTAACCGAATGGCCAAACATGTTTAAAGGAGCTAAATGGCCACCTTCTGTTTCTAAGGTTTTTTGGCGATCATTTGAGAATTTGAAATGAATTTTTGATTTGATTTTTGTTTTTGATATGTCATATCTATTGGGATAAAGTGAAAAGTATTTCTTCTTGTGCACTTATACAGACAAAACATACCATTCATAGAGTACATAGGGGAGGAGGAGAGTGTGCAGAATATAGGCCGGTATTTTATGATCTTGCTTGGTGAGGCTTGTAAAATCCCGCCTGAGGCCAACAGGGAATTCTGTTCTATGAGTAATCGAGGCGGGCATGGTGGTAAAATTCCGGCTGTAGTGTTACAGTCACAGATACGGTGTAGAGAAATTTCCCTCAGGAGATTAAATATGCCGTGACCAAACTTACATGGATATGGAGGGAACATAAGAACATAAGAACATAAGAAATAGGAGCAGGAGTAGGCCATCTAGCCCTTCGAGCCTGCCCCGCCATTCAATAAGATCATGGCTGATCTGTCGTGGCTCAGTTCCACTTTCCCGCCCTCTCCCCATAACCCTTAATCCCCTCTCTTATCAAGAACCCATCAACCCGCTTTTTAAAAATATTTAGCGAGGCAGCCTCCACCACTTCAACGGGCAGAGAATTCCAGAGATTCACCACCCTTTGAGTGAAGAAGTTCCTCCTCAACTCCGTTCTAAACCGCCTCCCCTTTATCTTGAGGCTGTGCCCCCTAGTCCTACTGTCTTTTTTGAGCGGGAAGAGTCTCTCCACCTCTATCCTATCCATCCCATTCATCATCTTATACGTCTCAATGAGATCTCCCCTCATTCTTCTAAACTCTAACGAGTACAAGCCTAGTTTATTCAGCCTCTCCTCATAGCTCAACCCCCTCAACTCTGGTATCAGCCTAGTAAACCTCCTCTGCACTCCCTCCAGGGCCAAAATATCCTTGCGCAGGTGCGGCGCCCAAAACTGCACACAGTACTCCAGCTGCGGCCTCACCAATGCCCTATACAGCTGCAGCAAGACCTCCCTACTTTTATATTCAATCCCCCTCGCTATGAAGGCCAGCATCCCATTCGCCTTCCTGACCACCTGCTGCACCTGCAAGCTGGGTTTTTGCGACTCATGCACAAGGACCCCGAGGTCCCTCTGCACCGTCGCCTGCTGCAGTTTTTCGCCACGTAAGTAATAGTCCTTCCTACCATTCTTCCTACAATTACACTTGAAAACATTACACTTGAGTAAGGCCATTTGGCCCATTTGGATTCATTTTTAATTTTTATTTGCTCTTTCAATGAGTGTTGTTAGTAAAACCAGCATTCATTGCCCATCTCTAATTGCCCCCACCACCATCTTCTTGAACCTCGGCAGTCCGTGTGGTGCAGGTACACTCACAGTGCTGGGAAAATGGGAGTTACAGCACTTCAACCCAGTGAAACTGATGGACTGTCAATGAAGTTTTAGTCAGAGTAATGAGCTTGCAGATGGTGTTCTAATGTATCTGTTGTCTTTGTTCTTCCAGGCATTAGAAATCATAGGTTGGAAGATACTGTCTTATGATTGGGAGATTTAAAAAATTATTATGCTTTAGGACTGTATCTTTTAGTTTATAAGATGGTTATATCTTGGGACTGGAGCTTAAATTAAGGGTAAAAGGAGGACCTATTCCAGTGTCTGCCTGAAAGTAAACTTGGACAGTTGATTGTTAGAGATAAAAGAAAGTGTTGGATTATTTTTACTGAGAAGATGCAAGATGTTTACACTTGGGGACAATGACCACAGTCTCTGAATATACCATGAATAAACCTCAAGTTTTCCAAAGTCCCAGAAAGATATGGGTTGTAAGTTGTAAACAGTTGTGTAAGCTGGCCATTTATTCCTAAAATCAAAGGAATTTGGGATCAAAGATAGCTAATTAGCATTCCTACTTAAATCCTGAGTTAATGGCCAGAATTTTACATTCTGCCTGCCACAGGAATCATAGCAGGTGAGGGGTGGACCGTGGAAAGGTCTGTTGACCTAGGTGGGATTTCACGGTTTTGGGATGAGCAAACCATAAAATCCCGTCCAATGTGTTTCTCATTATCATGTGGAAGAGGGAAGAAGGTGTCATTTTTGAGATTAGGTTACAGACTTCCCTACAAACCCATGAATATCACAGACAGCAATTTGCAGTTCTGTCTTGTGTGGTTTGCAGACATCTGGGGAATAGATGCAGACAGACCTGCACCTTAAACAGAGAAAACGGTTACTCAATATTGTTCAACACACTTAGATGGAAGCTTTAGCTCAAAATAAAACTGAGTTTGTGAGGATTTAAAAGGAGGCTGGAAGATTTATGGGGTTGTGGGTGGGCCTGGGCAAGATATTCTGACAGAGAATCAGTGTAGACTCGATGGGTGGAACAGCCTCCTTCTACAATATAGGTATTCTGTGGTTTATCTATTTTGGAGATAGAGGAAAGTATCTACAGCATAACCCTTACAAGGAAAGGCAGTTCTGCTAATAGAAGTTACCTGATTGGGAAAGTGAAAAGGAAGCAAGGTAACATAAGAACATAAGAAATAGGAGCAGGAGTAGGCCATCTAGCCCTTCGAGCCTGAGGATGAAATGTCCACACAAGGGACAGCGTATCCATAATGGGAGATTTTGTCAAAAATTAAATGGGGCATTTATTTTCTGTGTTTTAATATATAAGTTGCCTTCAAAAAGAATATCATTTTTGGTTCACTTTTTTTTAAAATCAGGTGTTACAGTGAAGGTTGTAAACATGAAATATTAACAAATCATTCTTTCAATTATCAAGTGAAATTTCCAATTTCTCTAATAGTTATTGATCTCAATTTGATTTATTATTGTCACATGTATTGGTATACAGTCAAAAGTGTTGTTTCTTTCGTGCTATACAGACAAAGCATACCATTCATAGAGAAGGAGAGAGTGCAGAATGTAGTGTTACAGTCATTGCCAGGGTGTAGAGAAAGATCAACTTAATGCAAGGTAGGTCCATTCAAAAGTCTGATGGCAGCGGGGAAGAAGCTATTTTTGAATGGATTAATACATATCCTCAAACTTTTGTATCTTTTTTCCAACAGAAGAAGTTGGAAGAGAGAATGTCCAGGGTGTATGGGACCCTTGATAATGCTGGCTGCTTTTCAGAGGTGTACACAGTGAGAAATCTCACAACACCAGGTTAAAGTCCAACAGGTTTATTTGGCAGCAAATGCCACTAGCTTTAGGAGCACTGCTCCTTCATCAGGTGAGTGGGGAGTTCTGATCACAAACAGGGCAGATAAAGACACTGTTTACAAAATACTGATCAGAATGTGAGTCTTTACAGCTAATCAAGTCTTAAAGGTGCAGACAGTGTGAGTGGAGATAGCATTAAGCATGGGTTAAAGTGATGTGTATTGTCTCCAGACAGGCCAGTAAGTGAGATGTTGCAAGCCCAGGCAAGTCATGGGGGTTACAGATAGTGTGACATGAACCCAAGATCCTGGTTGAGGCCGTCCTCATGTGTGCGGAACTCGGCTATCAGTCTCTGCTCAGCAACTCTGCGTTGTCGTGTGTCGTGAAGGCTTACAGTCAAGGGGGGGGGGGGGGGGTGGTGTGAAAGAGGCTGGTTTGAGTAATGGATTGGGCTTTGTTCATGACCCTTTGTAGTATCTTGCAGTCTTGGAAAGAGCCATACCAAGCTGTGATACAACCAGAAAGAATGCTTTTTATGGTGCATCTGTAAAAGTTTGTGGGAGTTGTAACAGACATCTAAATTTCCTTCATCTACAGAGAAAGTAGAGGCATTGATGTGGTTTCTCAACTATAGCATCAGCACAGAGGGACCAGGACAGATTGATGATGATCTGGACACCTAGAAACTTGAAGCTCTCGACCATTTCTATTTCATCCCCATTGATGTAGACAGGGGCATGTCCTCCACTACACTTCCTGAAGTCAATGAATATCTTCTTCATTTTGTTGACATTAAGGGAGATTATTGCCATCACACCAGTTCACCAGATTCTCTATCTCAGCATTGTTTGAGATCCAACCCACTACGGTGGTGTCATCAGCAAACTTAGAAATCGAGTTGGAGGGGAACATAGGCACACAGTCATCGGTGTGCAAGGAGTATAGTAGGGGGTTCAGAACACAGCCTTGTGGGGCACCAGTGTTGAGGATGATTGTGGAGGAAGTGTTGTTGCCTATCCTTACTGATTGTGGTCTGTGGGTTCAGAAGTTCAGGATCCAGTCAGAGGGGAAGGAGTACATAAGAAATAGGAGCAGGAGTCGGCCATCTAGCCCCTTGAGCCTGCCCCGCCATTCAATGCGATCATGGCTGATCTGAAGTGGATCAGTTCTACTTTCCTGCTCTCTCCCCATAACCCTTAATTCCCTTGCCTACCAAAAACCTATCTACCCACGTCTTAAATATATTTGGCGAGGCAGCCTCCACCACTTCAACAGGCAGAGAATTCCAGAGATTCACCACCCTTTGAGTGAAGAAGTTCCTCCTCAACTCCGTTCTAAACCGCCCCCCCTTTAATCTTGAGGCTGTGCCCTCTAGTCCTGCTGTCCTTTGAGTGGGAAGAATCTCTCTACTTCTACCCTATCCATCCCTTTCATTATCTTATATAAGATCCCCCCTTATCCTTCTAAACTCCAGTCAAGCCCCAGGCCATGAACTTTGGAGATGAGTCTTGTACTAATAATAGAATAACGAAGGCTGAGCTGTAGTCTATGAATAGGAGGCTGACATAGGTGTCTTTGTCATTTAGTGTTCTAGGGTTGAGTGTAATACCAGGGAGATAACTTCTACTGTGGACCTGTTGCAGTGATAGGAGAACTACAGTGGCACCAGGCAATCTGGAAGGCTGGAATTGATTCACACCATGACTAACCATGAATTAGTTTAGGTTAGAGGATCATTAGATTCGTTCCATTGGTCAGTGCAACAGAGGGCCAAAGGGCCTGTATTGTGCTGTAACGTTCTATGTTCTAACCTTTCAAAGCCTTCTACAGACATCATAAAGCTGATACAAAACACTACAGCAACTTGCCAAAATTCTGCACTTATGGTACACATTGCTGCTATGGTATATTGGTAAAGGGAGTGAATGTTAAAAAGTGGTGGATAGGGTGTCAAACAAGGTTACTTTGTCCTGGATGATGGAAAGCTTGAGGATTTTTGAAGCATTCAGGCAAATGGACAGTATTTCAATACACTCATGACTTGTGCCTTGCGGATGGTGAATCGGCATTGGGGAGTCAGGACACGAGTTACTCACCAAAGAATTCCCAGCATCTGTAGCCACAGTTCAGTTGCTGGTCAACCCCAGGATACTGATAGTGGGGGAATTCTGCAATGTTAATGCCATTGAATTTCAAGGGGATACGGTGAGATGATCATTGCCAGGCACCTGTGTGGTCCAAAGGGTACTTGCAAGTGGAGTGCTAAGCAATTCCAAAGACGGCACATGCCCCTTAGGCTACTGTGCCATCTAAAGATGACCCCAATATTCAGGTTGAATAGGACTTATGCTTCCTTTATGATCATCAGGAGATTGATAATTTTACATGATACATTGAAGATGACAACACCCTGCATCAAAGCATGAAGAGAAATCCACTGATAACCCCTTTGTTGCATTATGCAGCAAAGAATGAAGATATGGGACATTGTGTGTTAAGTATTTGGACAGCCCCGCCTGAAGAAAAGACCAATAGTCTGCTTTATCTTACAAAAAGATTCTTGAAAGGAGCAGAATTAGGCCATTCAGCCCATTGAGTTTTAAATTTGCTACCTCTTATCCTAAGACTATGATCTGTTATCCTAGGATGTCCCACCAGCAGAAGCCAATCTTATCCATACCTTTTATCTTGCATATGTCAATTTGATTTCCCCTCATTCTGGTTGAATGTGCAGCATGATATCTCTCCTCAGAAGCACTCCCTGGAGGACAAAACGGTGCCAGGTACACCTCCTCACCGAGAAGCCAACATTCAAGTGCTGAGGTTCTTCAAATCTCTCTGGTACCTGGGAGCAATGAAAATCTATGGCTTGTGACAACTGTCTGGATACCGAGCACAAACATGTTTTCTGTGATAACGAACAAGCTGCAAATTCAGATACAACTCTTTTCTGTTAATGAATCTTGCAGGCTGCTGCTAGGGAGCTCTCAAGGTCGTGTGTGCACTCAATGGTGCCTGTTCTATGGCAATGAGGATCTTCATAAGGACCAGTAGTCCTGCTGGTGGTTGTCCTCTAATGGCCTGACAGTAAATATCAATACCCATTCCATGCATTTATATCTGACTACAAGCAGCGCACTGTGAATGCCAAGGCTGGTGCACTGTAGCCTATTGCTGTTTTAACCCTACAGCCATTTTCTTGACCCTTTTATCCAGCAGCCTTGTACTTCCTGAGCTATATTAGCTCCTGCTTAAGCAACACAATGTTAAAATTCCCATCTTTGTTTTTGAATCTTTCCCCCTCTACTTCTAAAATTCACAATCCTCAGATTTCTCATCTGCAGCAGTTCTGATGTTAACTCTTCCACTGTGGCGACTGTCTTCAACTGCTGTAGCCCAAAGTGCTGGAATTCTTTTAACTATCCCTGCTTTCCTCCTTGTTAAACCCATTTCTGACTAAGTTTTTGGTCATCTGTCTTAATATCACCTCATGTTAAATTGCAGTGCTCCTGTGGAACATCAGGGACTATTCTTACATTAAAAAAGTTTTGCACCAAAACAAGTTATTGTCAATGTTCCTGCAACCATCCCAAAGGTGGTATTACCAGCCAAGTATAAGCCCCATTTCCTCTAACCTGCACAAGGGATGAGACAGGAGCTCAGGGTAGCTTCAGAATCAAGAATCCAGGCAGCTTTTGAACATAAGAACATAAGAAATAGGAGCAGGAGTAGGCCATCTAGCCCTTCGAGCCTGCCCCGCCATTCAATAAGATCATGGCTGATCTGTCGTGGCTCAGTTCCACATTCCCGCCCTCTCCCCATAACCCTTAATCCCCTCTCTTATCAAAAACCCATCAACCCGCTTCTTAAAAATATTTAGCGAGGCAGCCTCCACCACTTCAACGGGCAGAGAATTCCAGAGATTCACCACCCTTTGAGTGAAGAAGTTCCTCCTCAACTCCGTTCTAAACCGCCCCCCCTTTATCTTGAGGCTGTGCCCCCTAGTCCTAGTGTCTTTTTTGAGCGGGAAGAGTCTCTCCACCTCTATCCTATCCATCCCATTCATCATCTTATATGTCTCAATGAGATCTCCCCTCATTCTTCTAAACTCTAATGAGTACAAGCCTAGTTTATTCAGCCTCTCCTCATAGCTCAACCCCCTCAACTCCGGTATCAGCCGAGTAAACCACCTCTGCACTCCCTCCAGGGCCAAAATATCCTTGCGCAGGTGCGGCGCCCAAAACTGCACACAGTACTCCAGCTGCGGCCTCACCAATGCCCTATACAGCTGCCTCCTTCTGCAAGGATTCTGCTCAGTCCATCAAACCTACAGCCACCACAATCCCACCCAGGATCCCCATAGCTCCCCATCTTCACCCTGCCAGTCCCCCTGACACTGAGGGACAGTTCAGCATGGCTAATGTACCCAATCTGCACATCTTGAGTGTGTGGAGGAAACCCATGCAGACATGGGGAGAATGTGCAGACTCCAGAAAGACAGTGACCTGAGGCCAGAATTGAATTTGGGTCTCTGGTGCTGTGAGGTAGCAGTGCTAACCACTGATTTCTCATCTGCAGGCATACAATTTGTAGCAAAACCAGAATAAATGGCATTTTAATAGTGAAATACATTTATTTATTAAAAAGATAATCCATACTGAAGAAAAGGCAACACAGCCTTCAAGTTATTGTTGCTCTCTTCCATTCCTCACATCACAGCGTCTTTCCTCCCCTGAGGAGGAGACCTACCCTCCCCTCTTTCCAAGTGTTAGAAGATGAGATTAGTGAACTTCGGAATGCGTTACAGGAAACCCAATGCCACCCTTACCATTCCCCCCAACAGGGTATGCTCAGATGTGAGCAGAAACCTCCTGCACTGGGGAAAAAGCAAGCCCGACTGGCTGAGGAGCTGCTAACCTCAAGCCAGACATTTTAACACTGCAGCATGTGGTCCATTATCGGTCTAGGGGTTGTATCTGGAACATCATTTTCTTTCCCTTGTTTCTCAGAATCAAGCACCTACCTCCAGCAGTATTAATGGTTAAAATCAATCATTTACATTGAAAAGTGAAAAAGCAAAACGATATCACCCTGAGGTCTACATTTAAAAGCTCCCTTTAAGTGAGTTTGCAAGAGCCAATCTGCTTCAATCCTTCCCGTGTCAACATTCACAAAACCAATGTCAATCTTCAAATGACTGCTAACTCACAGCTGGATTGAGGATGGGGTGAAATGGCAGTGCTGAAGACAGCCCAGGAGGATAGAGGGTTGGAATATAACATTTTAGCGGTGGGGGGGGGGGTTTGTGGCACATCCAGGCCCAAATACAGAATAGGAAAAACAGCGCTCTTTCCAACAGTGTTTAACCCTCAGATTTTTCCCATTCCAAGGAGAACGTGCCAGAGGCTCCACTGCCAGTGCAATTAGTCTTTGTGATTCAGAGACACAGAGTTGGTTCAATCTATTACAATGTCTGTCTGCCCGTCACTGCCCACAGGTATCCACACACACCTGTGCAGATGTGAAGAGCTGGTAGACGCTCACCAATGGGAACATGACCAAGGCACCAATCAGTGAGCCCAGCTGGATGGTTGCTCCGCACCAGACCAAAGCCAAGTGACCCGCCTCGTGGAGAACACTGCCAATCACCACCTTCAGGTAGGAGAATAACCCAGTGAACAGCATCCATGCAATCACCTGAGAGAGAGAACAGGAAAAGTGAGGCAATGCCATGGCCACAAGGCAATAGGCAGTACCAAGTGCAATAACATGCCCCATCTCAACCCCCTGGTGACCTGGCTAATGCTTGTTCCTCTGCCAACAGGATAATAAATGTGAATGGCTAGGTAATTTAAGTTTATTACTGTCACAAGTTGGCTTACATTAACACTGCAATGAAGTTACTGTGAAAATCCCCGAGTTGCAACATGCTGGTGCCTGTTTGGGTACACTGGGGGAGAATTTAATATAATCAACGCACCTAACCAGCAGGTCTTTCACAAAGGAGGAGGAAACCAGAGCACCCAGAACAAACCCCGCAGACATGGGGAGAACGTACAGACTCCAGACACAGTGACCCGAGCCGGGAATCAAACCCAGATCCCTAGCGCTGTAAGGCTATACCCACCCATCACTGTTGCTTCAGGGAACGTGTGCGCAAATTGGCCACCATAATTCCAGCAGTGACTAGATTGCCAAAGCATCTCATTGGCTGCAAAGCACTTTGGGATGCACTGAAAGAAACAGCTTTATAATTTAATGGGTTTATTGGGATACAATTCCACAGATAGAGGAAATGCTTCAATTCTCAGGCAAATGAGAACCTGAGGAGCATGAATAAGAGTCAAACACCAACAAACCAATAGTGAATTGAGGAGAAAGACAATGAATAGTGCAGGCAAATAGCCTGGGTACATTTAATCAAGGTTCCCCCTAATTGCATGAAAGGAAAAAAGGAATCGAATGATATCTAACCTACCAACATAGGAGGGACAGGAGGATGCTTGCATGGAGCATCAATACCAGCATGGACACAGAGTCAAATGGTGTTTTAAGCAATGATATGAACTTGGGTCCATTGTACTATTTATCTACTGCACTGTACTTACCACCAAAGCAATTCCTATAGACGTCCCCAGCAGCGGGGGACATGGACTTAATGCTGCCAGTATTAAAATGTAGACTCCAAACAGCAACCCTAGCAATGCCAGGGCTCCCAGTCCAGCACTGGATCTGTATAAAACAAAAACACAGCTCAGACTGTTGAACATAGAACCAGCAATTCTACAATCACACAGATGAGGTGAAGCAACAGCTGGCTGTCCACAGCCCAGGAAAAAAGTTTA
Source organism: Carcharhinus amblyrhynchos (assembly GCF_965287045.1). Lineage (NCBI taxonomy): Eukaryota > Metazoa > Chordata > Chondrichthyes > Carcharhiniformes > Carcharhinidae > Carcharhinus > Carcharhinus amblyrhynchos. The sequence continues at coordinate 145,976,120 of NC_137325.1, read as the reverse complement.
TTTATAGTCACAAGTAGTCTTACATTAGCACTGCAATGAAATTAGTGTGAAAATCCCCTAAATCGCCACACTCTGGTGCCTGTTCGGGTACACAGAGGGAGAATTCAGCATGGCCAATGCACCCAGTCAGCACATCTCAGACTGTGGGAGGAAACTGGAGCAGAGACTGCACAGTGCAAAAAAAAACACTTAGACCACACTAGGAACAGGCCATTCGGCCCAACTAGGTTCATACTATAAGACAGGCAAGAAAGTAGAGATAAACCAAATAAAAAGGTGCTGAATTGCAGGTGTTTACTAGAAAGACACCAGGGATGGGAGAGTGGACGTGGAGATTGGAGCTTATTCTCCTTTAGAACAAAAGGAGGCCAAGTGAAGATCTGAGATGGACTTAAAATGAGAAATTTTTTTCACTGGTAGGAGCTTAATAACCAGATAGTCAGATAACTGGCAAAAAAGCCAATGTGAGATTTACAATATTAAATAGATGCAGCATAGAGAGCTGGATTAGTGGTGGAAACAGATACAACAGTAACTTAATTAAAAAAATGATCTCACCTCCAGAGTGCAAACATGGCGATGAAGCACGCCAACGGATTAGCGAGATTCCCAAGCACCACAGCCAGGTGAAAGGTGGTGCTCCCATAGGGCAGGGATGAGTAAGTCTGTATGGATGGCAGCACTCCATTGGTTAGAGCATTGGAGACAGCCAGCAAGATCAGCAGGTAGATGTTACGTTTTGTGCAAAATGGAGCTTGTGGTCTGAGGGCCTGCTCACCCTCAGTGGTCAGGTGGCATGATTCCTTGGCATTGCTGGGTTCATGTTGCTTGCTGTTGCCTTTCTGGCAAAGTCCAAAGAAGGACAACATGGAGACAAACATTAGTCCCCCCAGGAACCAGAAGAAGGTGCTAGCTGTGAAGTTCTCCTCAAGGTAGTGTGGCTGAAGGGAATGGGAGCCATTGGCATTGGAGCTGTTGTGGCACTCCAGCTGGCCGACCCCCTGTGCCAGTGCTGCCACGCATGGGAAGAGGGCACTGAGACCCTGACCTACAAAGAAGGTCCTGAGGTACTTGGGTGGGAGACTGAACATGAAGGGTAGCAAGGTCACATTGGAGGTACAGCAGACAAAGGCCAGAACAAAGGCCAGGGTCAAGAAGGCAACACTGTGCTGCTCCTCACCAATCTGCACAGTCTGATCCCAGGAAAGGGCTAAGGCAATTGAAGAGATTACACCCAGTGCTTGGATGGCGTAGATAACACAACGGTCATTCAGCCGGCCTGGGAAGAACTTGTGAGCGAGGGTGACCGATAAGGGGCCAACATTTGATAAGGCGATCAGTACTGTCAAATAGGCTGGAAGATTCCACCCTAGGGAAAATTTAAAAAACTGTAGATTAATATTAAATAGTTAGAAGTCTGAAACAACAATTCCACCTCACCCTCCCCATTCCACAAGGAAACATTATTCTAGGAATATTGCTGGTCTTTTTGCTAGTTTAGATCGAAGCAGCTCAGGCACAATGGGCCAAATGGCTCTTTCAGTGCTATATGATTTCAAGATAAGAGGGCTGGACTAACATCAGCAGAAATACACAAACATTGGTTCTTTGCCAAGTTATGATTCCTTCCAGTCTAATATGGGAAATCCCTCACACACAGGACTAGGCAGCAGGCAGGATGAGATATCACAATAATGAGCTATTCAACTACAGAGGCACGGTAGCGTTTACTTTTACCCACACAGTTATACCACTCAGGACACAGTTAGCTAACTCATAGGAAACCTGAGAAATCAAACCTGAAATCTTTCAAGTTCATCATCTCCAAGTTATTCACCTGTTGATTGCACTTTAAATCATCAGGGGTGTTAGATAAATATAAAATTATTGCTTATTCTCTGGGACTCACCTTCAGGAAGGATCTTTGTCACCACTGGAAGCTCCACCCATAAGGAGTTCACTGCGACCCATGACCCCATCCCAAACATAGCCACAAGGAAGTGGGTGAAGAGTGTGCTTCTCAAACCTGGAGTAGACATCGTGGGGGGAAAGGTGGCCTGGTTTTCCCTGAAAACATAACAAGTACTGTTGAGATCAAGACATGCACCACAGGATGAGTTTGGTCCCCAGTGTGGGGTGGCTCAGGAATCAGTGCTGAGACCCCAGCTATTCACTGTATGGAAATAAATGTAATATCTCCAAGTTTACAGATCATAGAAACCCAAAGTGCAGAAAAAGAGGCCATTTGGCCCATTGAGTCTGCACCAACCACAATCCCCATATTCACCCAATAATCCCTCTAACCTACGCATCTCAGGACACTAAGGGGCAATCTTAGCACGGCCAATCAACCTAACCCGCACATCTTTGGACTGTGGGAGGAAACCAGAGCGTCCGGAGGAAACGCACACACTCACGAGGAGAATGTGCAAACTCCACACAGACGGTGACCAGAGCAGGGAATTGAACCCAGGTCCCTGGTGCTGTGAGGCAGCAGTGCTAACCACTGTGCTACCGTGCCGCCCATGGATGATACAAAGCTGAGTGGGAGTGAGCTACAAAGAGGATGCAGAGACCCTTCAGTGTGATTTGGACAAGCTGAGTGTGTGGGCAAACGAACGTGGATTGTGAGGTTATCCACTTCGGTCAGAAAAAACAGGAAGATAGATCTGAATGACGATAAATTAGGAGAGGGAGATGTGTAACAAGACCTGGATGTCCTCGTACACCAGTCACCGAAAGCGTGTGCGCAGATGGTTTTAAAAAAAAAAAAGGCAAATGGTATGTTGGCCTTCATAGTGAGAGGATTCGAGTACGGGAGCAGGGACATTTGATGCAATTATACAGGGTCTTGGTGGGGCCATACTTGAAATAGCGTGTGTAGTTTTGGTCTTTATCTGAGGAAAGATGTTCTTGCTCTAGAGGGACTGCAGTGAAGGTTTACCAGACTGATTCCTGGGATGGTGGGATAGACTTGGAGAGATTGAATCAGTTAGGATTTATTTACTGGAGTTAAGAATGAAGAGGGAATCTCTGAAACCTATAAAATTCTAACAGGACCAGACAGGGTAGATGCAAGAAGGATATTTCTGATGGTAGGGGGTGTCCAGAACCAGGGGTCACAATGTGGATATAGGGTAGGCTGTTTAAAACAGATGAGGAGAAATTTATTCACCCAGAGAGTGGTCAGCCTGTGGAATTCACTACCACAAAGTAACTGAAACAAAAACATTGAATGTTTTCAAGAAACAGTTAGACCTGGGGCAAAGGGGATCAAAGGATTTGGGGGGGGAAGGATGGAACCAGGTGTATGACCAGCCATGATCATAATGAATGGCAGACTAGGCTCGAAGGACCAAATAACTTTCTATTTCTATATAACTTCAGACCAACATCACCCACCCTCCCAGTCCCTGTCCCATTCAAAACAACTCAGACAAGATGAATTACCAACCTCAATCACTGCAGATTAAAGTGGGAACAGCATCCTCTAGAGGGCTAACACTACATTGCACCCCCATGACAGAAAGGCATTCAAATTTGCAACAGATGAACTGGAGGCCATTTAGTCCCCTGGGCCTGTTGCACTATTCAATAAGATCATAGCTGATCACATAACTCCAAATACTTTGTTCCATTTTCATTACACCCATAAAAATCCATCAATCCCAGGATTTGAAAGTAAATAATTAAGTCAATTGTGATATGGAAAAGTTAATGCTTCTAAATAGTGCAGGAATATTGCCTAACCTGATTGCTGCAAGGTCTAACTATATCCTCAAGTCCTAGATTCCCCAAATTGCAGCAATATAGCCCTATTGTGAAATCTCTTCTCAATTCTTTCAGAATCCAGCTTTCATTCTCGTAAATCTACCCCTCTAAATATATCTCATGGTACCGTCCCAAACTAATCACAGAAGCAATGGGTCAAATAGCCTCTTTGTGCAGTAAACACGATACTCTACATGTGGTCCAGCCAGGGCTTTATGTTCAAGCCTGACCCTATTTCCCTGTATTCTAGTCCAAGGTGAAGGCCTGCACTTCATTCACCTTTTGACCAACGCTAGTACTTCATAACTTTTTTTATTCATTCATGGGACATGGGTGTCCCTGGCTCAGCCAGTATTTATTGCCCATCCCTAGTTGCCCTTGAGAAGGTGGCGGTGAGCTGCCTTCCTGAATCGCTGCAGTCCACGTGTTTTGGGTTGACCCACAATGCTGTTGTGAGGGACAATGTGGAGATGCTGGCGTTGGACTAGGGCGGGCACAGTAAGAGGTCTCACAACACCAGGATAAAGTTCAACAAGTTTATACAGAAGCATGAGCTTTCAGAGCACTCCCCCTTTGTCAGGTGAGTGTTTGTGAATCTAATTCTCTAGGGCGTATATAGACTCAACCAAAAGAAAAAATGCTGGAAAATCTTAACAGGTCTGGTAGCATCAGTAAAGAGATAAAAGAGCTGACGTTGAGAGTCTGGACAGCCAGGAAGTTAGTAAGAAAGACTTTGCAAGACCAGGCAAGTCATAGGGGTCACAGGTAGTGTGACGTGAACCCAAGATCCTGTTTGAGGCTGTCCTCATGTGTTAGAGGGAATTCCAGGACTTTGACCCAGCAACTGCTGACTCAGATAGATGGAGCCCCAAGTCTGTTTGAACTTTCACACCTTCTGGTTTCCTCATCATTTTGATGAAGTAGTAAGGCCCATGCTTTTTTTGGGACCTTACATTTGCTCAAATTAACAATTCATCTGCTAGATTTTCACTCATTTAATCTATTCTGAGCACTTTGAGTAACATCACTTGTCTTTCAGCAAACTTGGATGTGACTCTGATACAGATGAGGTAAATCGGATCAGCCATGATCTTAAATGGTGAAGCAGGCTCAAGGGGCTGAATGGCCTATTCCTCAAATCATATGTTTCTCAGGCTCACCATTGACTAATACATAGTTATAAAGTTAATGACCCCCAACATAGATCTCTACGATAAGAAATTACGTCCAACAGAAACATCATCTCACAGGTTCATTAAACATTACAAGACCTGGGTGGGACTGTTGTCAGTGAGGGTTCAACAGGCCAAATAGAATCCCTCCAGTGTAGAAGGAGGCCATGATTTATAGAACATAGAACATTACAGCGCAGTACAGGCCCTTCGGCCCTCGATGTTGCGCTGACCAGTAGAACCAATCTAATGACCCTCTAACCTAAACTATTCCAATGTTATCCATATGCCTATCCACTGACCATTTGAATGCCCTTAAAGTTGGCAAGTCCACAACTGCTGCAGGCAGGGCATTCCACACCCTTACTACCCTCTGAGTAAAGAACCTACCTCCGACATCCGTCCTATAATTACCACCCCTTAATTTAAAGCTATGTCCCCTCGTGTTAGCCATCACCATCCGAGGTAAAAGGCTCTCACTATCCACCCTATCCAATCCTTTGATCATCTTGTATGTCTCAATTAGGTCACCTCGTAACCTTCTTCTCTCTAATGAAAATAACCTCAAGTCCCTCAGCCTTTCCTCATAAGACCTTCCCACCATACCAGGCAACATCCTGGTAAACCTCCTCTGCACCCTTTCCAATGCCTCCACATTTTTCTTATAATGCGGTGACCAGAACTGTACGCAATACTCCAAGTGTGGCCGCACCAGAGTTTTGTAAAGTTGTAACATGACCTCACGGCTCCAAAATTCAATCCCTCGACCAATAAAAGCTAACACACCGTACGCCTTCTTAACAACCTTATCAACCTGGGTGCCAACTTTCAGGGAGCTATGCACATGTACCCCGAGATCTCTCTGCTCGTCAACACTACTAAGAATCCTTCCATTAGCCCTATATTCTGTACTCCTGTTACTCTTACCAAAGTGAATCACTTCACACTTTTCCGTATTAAACTCCATCTGCCGCCTCTCAGCCCAGCTCTGCAGCCCGTAACATCCATCCTCACGGTCTACAACTCCTTCAACTTTGGTGTCGTCAGCAATTTACTAATCCATCCTTCTACACCCTCATCTAGGTCATTTATAAAAATGAGAAACAGCAGTGGCCCCAAAACAGATCCTTGAGGCACACCACTTGTAACTGAACTCCAGGTTGAATATTTCCCGTCAACCACCACCCTCTCTTCTATCAGCTAGCCAATTCCTGATCCAAACTGCTAAATCACCCTCAATCCCATGCATCTACATTTTCTGCAGTAGTCTACCATGGGGAACCTTATCAAACGCTTTGCTAAAATCCATATACACCACGTCAATTGCCTTACCCTTATCCACCTCTTTGGTCACCTTTTCAAAAAACTCAATAAGGTTTGTGAGGTACGGCCTACCCTTCACAAAACCGTGTTGACTATCTCTAATCAATTTATTTCCCTCTAGATGTTTATAAATCCTATCCCTTATAATTCTTTCCAAAACTTTGCCCACAACAGAAGTAAGACTCACTGGTCTATAATTCCCAGGATGGTCTCTACTCCCCTTCTTGAACAAGGGGACAACATTTGCTATCCTCCAGTCTTCCGGCACTATACCTGTAGTCAATGACGACATGAAGATCAAAGCCAAAGGCTCTGCAATCTCCTCCCCAGCCTCCCAGAGAATCCTAGGGTAAATCCCATCCAGCCCAGGGGACTTATCTATTTTCATACTCTCAAGAATTGCCAACACCTCCTCCTTACGTACCTCAATCCCGTCTAGCCTACTACCTGTTATCACAGTATTCTCCTCGACTACACTGACATTTTCCTGCATGAATACTAATGAAAAATACTCATTCAGTGCCTCTGAATCAGTTACTATCCTGAACCTTAAACTCCAGTCATTTTCTGAACAGCCAGTGTTAGGCTGACTGCTCCAGAATTCCATTGAATTCCCTCATCTTTCTTAAATAGTGATTCTAAAATGAAGAGAACTTGAAATAGTTACTTTAGAATGCTACATAATAAGCTGCAATGGACACTGGGAGTGTGTCAGCTAGAGACCAGCACCCCCCAGGTATGGAACACAGCTACACAAATGCAAGTCTTTCCTTGGGATGCTCCAAAAGCACATGCTTCCATATAAACTTGTTGGACTTTACCCTGGTGTTAGCTAGCACTGCTGCCTCACAGCGCTCCAACATATTCCCCACAAACAGCATCTAATGGATTGCCTGACAAAGGCAGAGTTTACATCCTCAAACCACCACTGGGATTACAGGGGAGGTGGTGGCAAAATGGTGTTGTCACTGGACAAAATCCAGAAACCCAAGGGTATGCTCTAGAAAGCCAGGTTTGAATCCCACCATGGCAACATTTGAATTCAATTTTTTTAAAAATCTGAAGACTATAAAACCATTGTCAATGGTCATTAAAAAAACTCATCTGACGCTGTACTGGGCCAGAGTAATTCCCTCTGTACTGAGGGAAGGAAATCTGCCATCCTTCACCAGTCTGACCTACTTGTGACTCCAGACCCACAGTAGAATGGCTGACCTTTAAAATGCCCTCCAAAATGGCTTAATCCAAGGGCAATTAGGAATAATACTGGCCCAGCCAGTGCCACCCACATCCTATGATCAACCTAGGAAAATAAACTTCCCAATATTAAATTTACTCAGATCCACACCGCACACTGCCTGAGCAGACAGAACAATTTAACACAGTAAACACCAGGACTTGAAAAATGCTCAGGATATACCACCAAAACTCTCCATTATCCATCCCTTATTACATATTGGGAAAGTAAAGGCTTTCTAGAACCACTGCAGTCCAGATGGCAAAACTGCTGCCACAGTACTGCTGTGAGAAAGCGAGTTCGAGCATTTTTGCTTCAGTAACAATCCTAAGGCAGCATTGTGCAATCTTGGCTCCATACCCCTTTACTGAACAAAGAAAATCACAACACAGGAACAAGCCCTTTGGGCCCTCCAAGCCTACACCGACCATACTGTCCAACTAAACAAAAACCCCAAACCCTTCCAGGGACTATACTCTCATCCTAGTCATGTATTTGTCCAGATGTCCCTTGAAAATCATTATTGTATCTGCTTCCACTACCTGCTGTGGCGTTTACTAAACCTGTTGGACTTTAACCTGGTGTTGAGAGACTTCTTACTGTCTCCACTACCTGCCCCAGCAACAAGTTCCAGACACCCACTATCCTTTATGTAAAAGGAAACTTGCAAGCACTGAACACAAAGAAAATCAAAAAGTCATCAGCCTTAAACATTAACTGACATTGCCTGAGGTCGATTCAATATCGTTGGTACTTTAGCTTTATAGTACTTTGCTTTTGTAAAAAATTATCAATCCTAATTTATTTTTAAGCTGACTTCAGTCTCTGGGGGAGGGAGTTGCAGTTCCCATTTATACTCCTGGGAAACGAGTGTTTCCTAACAACACCCTTCAGCAGGTCAGCTAGGGTTTTATGGTGGTGTCCCCGGTGATAACGAAAGCATCCAGCAGACGTGTTACACCTTGACCAATGAGCCAGAAACTTAGGGAGTAAGGAGACAACTTTGTGAGAGTCCTTTACTCTTCTCACCTGCAGTGCTGTACCTCTCCAGGTCAGTGCTGGACACCACCAGTATCCCGTGCAGAATGTCCCCCTCACTCACAGGCAAAGGGTCAAACCTCAACCCACCAAACCAACTCAACACATCAATGCAAATACACAGGACTCTTCAATAAAAAGCACACGGATTGGGCTTGTGTTCTTTATGCCATCCAATCGTGGAGCCGCTTCCCTTAAAGGGGCACCTTCTCCTTAAGGGGATGGTTATTTTCTTCCTCAGGCGCAAAGTTTCAGGGAACATCTGGGGTCACGTTCAGAGACAGAGAGAGAGTGTGTTCTTTAACCTCCAGCCCGTGTCACTCCATCATACCCCAGCCTGAAACACAGAAACATCAATATCAAACTAAAGGAGTCCTTATCAGTCCTGTTTGTAAAAGTTGTAGATGAGGAAATCGGATCACGAACAGGATTAGTAACAGAAAGTTTCACAAGAGGAAACTTTCTAATATTTTGCAAGCAGCTGCTGCAGAGAGAAACCACAGGGTACAGAGACACTGGCTTCTCAGCCCCACCCCAGGGGTGCTGGTGTTCATACAAACACCTTATTTTATAAATATATTCCCTTCTTATACTCTCAGCATATTCCAATGTCCAACATCACTTCTGTTTTATCTCAGAACATAATGGGTTCAGGAACTGGCCCACCACAGAGCAGCATAGGAGCCACTTCATCATGCAGTCACAAGCTGCACTGTCAGAGGGTCAGTGCCGAGGGAGTGCCGCACTGTCAGAGGGTCAGTGCCGAGGGAGCGCCGCACTGTCAGAGGGTCAGTGCTGAGGGAGTGCCGCACTGTCAGAGGGTCAGTGCTGAGGGAGTGCCGCACTGTCAGAGGGTCAGTGCCGAGGGAGCGCCGCACTGTCAGAGGGTCAGTGCTGAGGGAGTGCCGCACTGTCAGAGGGTCAGTGCTGAGGGAGTGCCGCACTGTCAGAGGGTCAGTGCCGAGGGAGCGCCGCACTGTCAGAGGGTCAGTGCCGAGGGAGCGCCGCACTGTCAGAGGGTCAGTGCCGAGGGAGCGCCGCACTGTCAGAGGGTCAGTGCCGAGGGAGTGCCGCACTGTCAGAGGGTCAGTGCCGAGGGAGTGCCGCACTGTCAGAGGGTCAGTGCTGAGGGAGTGTCGCACTGTCAGAGGGTCAGTGCTGAGGGAGTGTCGCACTGTCAGAGGGTCAATGCTGAGGGAGTGCCGCACTGTCAGAGGGTCAGTGCTGAGGGAGTGCCGCACTGTCAGAGGGTCAGTGCTGAGGGAGTGTCGCACTGTCAGAGGGTCAATGCTGAGGGAGTGCCGCACTGCCGGAGGGTCAGTACTGAGAGTGTTCTGCAGTGTAATCATGGGTGTTATGTCATAAAATGCAGCCATCATTTTGCAGATGCAGAAGAAAGGACATACGTAATTAGTTAATTCATTCTATATTAACTGGTTCAGGGAGGATTGTTGGCCAGCATATAGATAAAACTCTGCTCAATTCTGAATACTGAATATCAAATCAAATCCTCTCTGGAGATATTTTGCATTCAACTGAACAGGCATTTTAAAAATTCTCTCATGGGATGTGGATATCGCTGGCAAGATCAACATTTACATATACAAGCTGCAGAGCTGGGCCGAGAGGTGGCAGATGGAGTTTAATACAGAAAAGTGTGAGGTGATTCACTTTGGTAAGAGTAACAGGAGTACAGAATATAGGGCTAATGGAAGGATTCTTAGTAGTGTTGACGAGCAGAGAGATCTCGGTGTACATGTGCATAGCTCCCTGAAAGTTGGCAGCCAGGTTGATAAAGTTGTTAAGAAGACGTACGGTGTGTTAGCTTTTATTGGTAGAGGGATTGAATTTCGGAGCTGTGAGGTCATGTTGCAACTGTACAAAACTCTGGTGCGGCCACACTTGGAGTATTGCGTACAGTTCTGGTCACTGCATTGTAAGAAAGATGTGGAGGCATTGGAAAGGGTGCAGAGGAGGTTTACCAGGATGTTGCCTGGTATGGTGGGAAGGTCTTATGAGGAAAGGCTGAGGGACTTGAGGTTATTTTCATTGGAGAGAAGAAGGTTACGAGGTGACCTGATTGAGGCATACAAGATGATCAAAGGATTGGATAGAGTGGACAGTGAGAGCCTTTTACCTTGGATGGTGATGGCTAACACAAGGGGACATAGCTTTAAATTAAAGGGTGGTAATTATAGGACGGATGTCAGAGGTAGGTTCTTTACTCAGAGGGTAGTAAGGGCGTGGAATGCCCTGCCTGTAGCAGTTGTGGACTCGCCAACTTTAAGGGCATTCAAATGGTCAGTGGATAGGCATATGGATAACATTGGAATAGTTTAGGTTAGAGGGTCATTAGATTGGTTCCACTGGTCAGTGCAATATCGAGGGCCGAAGGGCCTGTACTGCGCTGTAATGTTCTATGTTCGACGTGTTCCCCATCCCTCATTGCCCCTTGAGAAGGTGACTGTGATCTGCCTTCTTGTATTGCTGCAGTCTCTGTGCTGCTGGGAAAGGAGTTTTAACTCAGTGACAGTGAAGGAACAGCGATACATTTCCAAGTGAGGAGGGGAACTGGCAGCTGGCGGTGTTCCCATGAATCTGCTACCTTTGTCCTTCTTGGTGATAGGAGTTGAACGTTTACAGGGTGCTGTTGGAATAGTCTTGATGAGTTGCCACCGTGCATCTTGCAGATGGTGCACACTGTAGATGGTGGTGGGCGGACTAGATGTTTAAGTTGGGGTGAGGTCCCAATCAAACAGACTATTTTCTGCTGGATGGTGCTGAGCTTCTTGAAGGTTGCTGGAGCTGCACTCATCCAGGCAAGTGGAGAGTGTGTGCCTAGCTAACAGGTTTTGGGGAATCTGGAGGTGAGTTACTCGCTGCAGGATTTCTCTGACCTGCTCTTGTAGCCATTGTGTTTATATGGCTAGTCCAATTCAATTTCTGTTCAGTGGTTTACCCCCCAGGATTTGATAGTGGAGGATTCAGCAATGGTAATGTCAAGGGGCGATGGATAGATTGTCTTCTGTGGGATTGCCTGCCACTTGTGTAGCATTAACGTTACTTGTCACTTCTCATTCCAAGCCTGAATGTTGTCAATGTCTTGCTGCATATTGACACAGACTGCTTCAGTATCTGAGGAGTTGTTAATGGTACTGAAAATGTCACATCTGACAATGCAGTATACTCTTAGCACTGCTCTCAGGCTTTAAGTGGCACTTGAATCCACAGCCTTACCTTGGAGTTACGGCACTGTGAGAGGCAGTTGAAGGGAACTACGGTATCATTCATGGAGGAAAAAGTGTGGAATAGGAGATTAAATTGTAAAATGTATGGTTTGGGATTCGGGACAAGTGTGAGAGAAATGTTTTCATATTTATTCTCTGACCATTTCTGCTATCATCGGCTTTCTGCTTGAAGTCTTGCTGTGACTGGCTAAATGGCTTGTTTTATTCTTATTCGTTAATGAGATGTGGGTTCTACTGGCTTCTACATTTATTGTTGAACTACTGTCCCTGTGTTATAGGATCACCCATGAATGTTGGAGCAGCACTGAACCGAAGGAGCGCTGCTCTGTCTGTGAGACAGTACCGAGGGAGCGCTGCTCTGTCTGTGAGGCAGTACCGAGGGAGCGCTGCTCTGTCTGTGAGGCAGTACCGAGGGAGCGCTGCTCTGTCTGTGAGACAGTACCGAGGGAGCGCTGCTCTGTCTGTGAGGCAGTACCGAGGGAGCGCTGCTCTGTCTGTGAGGCAGTACCGAGGGAGCGCTGCTCTGTCTGTGAGGCAGTACCGAGGGAGCGCTGCTCTGTCTGTGAGGCAGTACCGAGGGAGCGCTGCTCTGTCTGTGAGGCAGTACCGAGGGAGCGCTGCACTGTCTGTGAGGCAGTACCGAGGGAGCGCTGCACTGTCTGTGAGGCAGTACCGAGGGAGCGCTGCTCTGTCTGTGAGGCAGTACCGAGGGAGCGCTGCTCTGTCTGTGAGGCAGTACCGAGGGAGCGCTGCTCTGTCTGTGAGGCAGTACCGAGGGAGCGCTGCACTGTCTGTGAGGCAGTACCGAGGGAGCGCTGCTCTTGTCAGAGTAGCAGTAATGAGGAATGTTCCACTATCAGAAGATCAGTAAGTACTGCACAGTCAATGATGCAATACTGATGAGAACTTCACTATTTGAGCAACAGTACAAAACATGGAAACACAGAGACTAGCAGCAGGAGTAGGCCTCCACAGCCTAATGTGGTTGAGATTTCCACAGGTTTATAAATCTCTGAATGAAGAAATTTTATTGAAGCATAGAGTCATAGAAAATAGAAGCAGGAGTAGGCCATTTGTCCCTTCCAACCTGCTAAGCTATTCATTTTGATCATGGCTGATCATCAAATTCAATATCCTGATCCTTCTTTCCCCCATATCCCTCGATCCCTTTAGCCCCAAGAGCGATATCTAATTTCTTCTTGAAATCAGACAATGTTTTGGCCTCAACTACTTTCTGCAGTAGTAAATCCCACACATTCACCACCCTCTGGGTGAAGAAATTTCCCTTCACCGCAGTTTTAAAAGGTTTACCCCTTTATCCTCAAACAATGACCCCTAGTTCTTTTCTGTTTGGGCCGTTCCCCCTCCTTTTGGGGAGCTGCCCCCTTTTTCTTTGTCCTAACGTAATTTGAGTTTGTTTACTTGGTTTGACCCAAAAGAACCCGCCCCCCTCTAGTTCTGGACTTTGCCACCATTGGGAATATTCTTTCTGAGTCTACCCTGTCTAACCCTCTTAGAATGTATTAAGTTTTTATGAGATGCCCTCTCACTCTTCTAAACTCCAATGGATAGACAGAGAAAAATGGCAAAATATGTCATTTTTGCTAATAGGTCCTCCAGCAGTTAGTAGCAATAGATTGGTACATAAAATATATAATACACAATAAGTATGAAATTTGGTGTTAGCTCAGCTGGTAGCATCCTTTCCTTTGAGTGATGAATACAAAACCTAGGCTGGTGCTCCAGAACTGCGCATTTGGAAGTGCTGTCTTTTACATGAGTTGTTTAAGGATATTAAGGGCGGCACAGTGGTTAGCATTGCTGCCTCACAGCACCAGGGACCCAGCTTGGTTCGCTGTCTATGCACATTTTCCCCGTGTCTGCATGGGTTTCCTCCGGGTGCTGCTGTTTACTCCCACAGTCCAAGTTTATACTCGTTAGGTGGATTGGCCATGCTAAATTGCCCCTTAGAGTCAGGGAGATAATCTAGGGTAAATGCATGGAGTTATGGGGATAGGGCCTGGGTGGGACTGTGGTCAGTGTAGACTCAGTGGCCTCCTTCTGTACAGTAGGATTCTATGTTAATTATGTTGTACCTCTCTCAGTGAGCTCAAACACAGTAAAAAGTCTGACAACACCAGGTTTTAGTCCAACCTATTTATTTGATAATATACTCACAAGCTTTCGAGGGACACCCTCTTTGTCAGGTGAATGGAGAGTTCTGGCCTCAGACAGAGCATATAAAGCACAGACAGTTTAGAGATTACTGATTAGAATGCGAATCTTTACACCTAACCTGCTGTTCAAGACCTGAAGTGGCTGATAATGTGAGTGGAAGGAGCACTGATCACAGTTTAAAGAGATGTGTATTGTCTCCAGACAGTACAGTAAGTGAGGTTTTGCAAACCCAGGCAAGTCACGGGGGTTACAGATAGTGCGACATGAACCCAAGATCCCTGTTGAGACCGTCCTCATGTGTGCGGAACTTGGCTATCAGTCTCTGTTCAGCGACTCTGCGCTGTCGTGTGTCATGAAGGCCGCCTTGGAGAATGCTTACCCGAAGGTCAGAGGCTGAATGCCCGTGACCACTGAAGTGTTCGCCAACAGGAAGCAAACAGTCTTGCCTGGTGATTGTCGAGCGATGTTCATTCATCCGTTGTCGTAGCACGCTACATCGCTCGACGGTCACCAGGCAAGACTGTTCCCTTCCTGTTGGCGAACACTTCAGTGGTCACGGGCATTCAGCCTCTGACCTTCGGGTAAGCATTCTCCAAGGCGGCCTTCACGACACACGACAGCGCAGAGTCGCTGAGCAGAGACTGATAGCCAAGTTCCGCACACACGAGGACGGTCTCAACAGGGATCTTGGGTTCATGTCGCACTATCTGTAACCCCCGTGACTTGCCTGGGTTTGCAAAACCTCACTTACTGTACTGTCTGGAGACAATACACATCTCTTTAAACTGTGATCAGTGCTCCTTCCACTCACATTATCAGCCACTTCAGGTCTTGAACAACAGGTTAGGTGTAAGGATTCGCATTCTAATCAGTAATCTCTAAACTGTCTGTGCTTTATATGCTCTGTCTGAGGCCAGAACTCTCCATTCACCTGACGAAGAGGGTGTCCCTCGAAAGCTTGTGAGTATATTATCAAATAAATAGGTTGGACTAAAACCTGGTGTTGTCAGACTTTTTACTGTGTTTACGCCAGTCCAACGCCGGCATACCCACATCATGAGCTCAAACATCCAGGAAAAATTAATAGGCAGGGTGAGATCAGTAATGGGGAGTAAAGTGCAGCTTTTAAGACAATATTTGTGAAATAATTGTTTAATAATACATGGAATTTCTCACAACCCCACCCTTTTTATCTTGGTTAATTTAGCGCCCAGTTAGTACAATTAAGGTGTGTCCAAATGTACTATTACGTGATTCTTAATACCTGTATTGGTCTTTATGTTTTAATGAGTTGTAATTTCATGAATAAATGCGAATAGCAAAGACACCTTTGGGATGAATTGGGAGGGGAAAAGGATATGGTGGACAGTGTGAAAGAAAGTGGGTTGGAAAGGGTGGATTCGGGGAATGAATATAGGCCCACTGGTACAATTGGGCCTTTTAACAGCTGGGGGGGGGCACTGGAAATTATTATTTAATTAAAATGTTTAAAGTATTAAGGTAAAAGTTATTAGATTTTTACGATCTGGGTGAACACAAATTAAAATAAGGTAGGTGAAAGGTTAACCAGTATCGGCTAAATAGAAAAGCAAAATACTGTAGATACTGGAGATCTGAATTGACAAGGTAGCACAGCGGTCAGCACTGCTGCCTCAGTGTGCCAGTGACCTGGGTTCAATTCCAGCCTCGGATCACTGTCTGTATGGAGTTTACACATTCTCCCCGTATCTGCGTCCAGGTGCTCCAGTTTGCGCCCATGTCTAAAGAAGTCCGGGTTAGGTTGACTGGGGTCATGCTTAATTGCCCCTTAGTGTCAGGGGGGATTAGAAGAGTAAATATGTGGGATTACAGGGAAAGGACCTGGGTAGGATTGTTATATGTGCAGGCTCGATGGGCCAAATGGCCTCCTTCTGCACTGTGGATTCTACAAAAGCAGAAATTGCTGGAAATATTCAGCTGGTCAGGCAGCATCCGTGAAGAGAGAAATAGTGTTAACATTGAAGGTTGATTGACTTGAAATGTTATCAAATTATATTTATATAATGACCTTAATGTGATAAAATGTTTGAAGGGAACGTAGCTTTGATTCTCTTTCCAAAGATGGTGCCTGACTGGTTAAAATTTCCAGCATTTTCTGTTTTGATACAATCAGAACAAATAGGAGAGAGCTACTTGATCCTTTGAGCCTGCTCCATCACTCAATAAGATTATGACTGGTCTGACTGTGGTGGTAACGCCTGCCCTCTTAACCCTCCACTCCTTTTAGATCAAATATCTGCCCAACTCAGCCTTGAATATATTCAATAACACGGCCTCCACTGCTCTCAAGGAAGAGAATTCCAAAGATTAATAATCTTTTGAGATAAGAAATACCTCCTTATCTTCTTAAATAGAGTCATAGAGGTTTACAGCATGGAAACAGGCCCTTCGGCCCAACTTGTCCATACCGTCCTTCTTTTTTAAACCCCTAAACTGGTCTCAATTGCCTGCATTTGCCCCATGTCCCTCTATACCCATCGTACCCATCTAACTGTCTAAACGCTTTTTAAAAGACAAAATTGTACCCGCCTCCACTACTACCTCTGGCAGCTTGTTCCAGATACTCACCACTCTCTGTGTGAAAAAACTGCTCCTCTGGGCTCTTTGGTATCTCTCCCCTCTCACCTTAAACCTATTCCCTCTAGTTTTAGACTCCTCTTCCTTTGGGAAAAAATATTGACTATCTAGCTGATCTATACCCCTCATTATTTTATAGACCTCTATAAGATCATCCCTCAGCCTTCTACGCTCCAGAGAAGAATGTCCCAGTCTATCCAGCCTCTCCTTATAACTCAATCCATCAAGTCCCGGTAGCATCCTAGTAAATCTCATCTGCATTCTTGATAGTGGGGGGGAAATTCAGTGATGGTCAATGGTAACCCCCAGAATGTTGATAGCTGGGGGGGGTAGGATTCAGTAATGGTCAATGGTAACCCCCAGAATGTTGATAGTGGGGGGGATTCAGTAATGGTCAATGGTAACCCCCAGAATGTTGATAGTGGGGGGGATTCAGTAATGGTCAATGGTAACCCCCAGAATGTTGATAGTGGGGGGGGATTCAGTGATGGTCAATGGTAACCCCCAGAATGTTGATAGTGGGGGGGATTCAGTAATGGTCAATGGTAACCCCCAGAATGTTGATAATGGGGGGGGATTCAGTAATGGTCAATGGTAACCCCCAGAATGTTGATAGTGGGGGGGATTCAGTAATGGTCAATGGTAACCCCCAGAATGTTGATAGTGGGGGGGGGATTCAGTAATGGTCAATGGTAACCCCCAGAATGTTGATAGTGGGGGGGATTCAGTAATGGTCAATGGTAACCCCCAGAATGTTGATAGTGGGGGGGGGAATTCAGTGATGGTCAATGGTAACCCCCAGAATGTTGATAGTGGGGGGGATTCAGTAATGGTCAATGGTAACCCCCAGAATGTTGATAGTGGGGGGGGGGGATTCAGTGATGGTCAATGGTAACCCCCAGAATGTTGATAGTGGGGATTCAGTAATGGTCAATGGTAACCCCCAGAATGTTGATAGTGGGGATTCAGTAATGGTCAATGGTAACCCCCAGGATGTTGATAGTGGGGGGAATTCAGTGATAAGAACATAAGAAATAGAGCAGGAGTCGGCCATCTAGCCCTTCGAGCCTGCCCCGCCATTCAATAAGATCATGGCTGATCTGAAGTGGATCAGTTCCACTTTCCCGCTTTCTCCCCATAACCCTTAATTCCCTTGTCTATCAGAAACCTATCTACCCACGTCTTAAATATATTCAGCGAGGCAGCCTCCACCAACGTTCAGTCCAACACTGGCATCTCCACACCATGACTACCATCAGCACCACAAACTGCCGGCTCCAAGTGGAGAGGATCTCCAAGAAGATCGCACATAGCGACACAGACATCAAGTTTCTACAAAGATGCAAGAAAGCAGACAAGATACCGAAAGGACTACAGATCACGACCCACTCAGGTCAATAGTCCAAAACCGGCATCTCCACATTCTGTCAGCAAACCATCAAGGCAAATCAGCACATGGGCAATGGCCCCTCAACGCTGTGCTGACGGTGTCTCCAGTGGGACTAGGTCCCACCCCCTGATTTTTAACATGATTCATATTAGTTCACTCTGTGATCCACAGAATGTGCCAGATTCATTTTGAAACTCCTGCTGAAAAAATAGCGGAACTTATCCCAGTTTTTCTGTGAAATCGTCACAGAATTTTTTTGGGAGAATCCCAATGAATATTTTTAAATTGCACCCTCATTCGTAGAATAGGTATAGTGCAGAAGGAGGCCACTCTGCCCATTGTACCTGCACTGACAACAATCCCACCCTGGCCCTATCCCCGTAACCCCACATATTTACCATACTAATCCCCCTGATATCCCCTTGACACTAAGAGGCAATTTAGGGCCAATCAACCCAACCTGCACATTTTTGGAGCGTGTGAGGAAACCCACGCAGACACAGGGAGAATGTGCAAACTCTACACAGACAGTGAACCCGGGTTGAACCTGTGTCCCTGGTGCTATGAGGCAGCAATGCCACTGTATTGCCCTCATTCTTGGTTCTCCCATGAGGGGAAACATTCTCTCAGCCTCTACCCTGTCAGGTTCCCTCAGAATCTTTTATGTTCTTTTGAACTCCAATGAATATAGGCTGAACTTGCTCAACTTTTCCTCATAAGGGAACTGCTTCACCCCAGGAATCAGCCTGGTAAATCTTTCTGAATTCCTTCCATTACAAGTCTATCCTTCTAACATGTGCAAACATTATACTCCATCTGCCAGGTCCTCACCCACTCGCTCAGCCTATCCAGATCCCTCTGCAGACTTTCTGTGCCTTCCACGCAATTTGCTTTTCCACTCATCTTCGTGTCATCAGCAAATTTTGTCACCCTCCTACACTCAGCCCCCTCCTCCAGATCATCTATGTAAACGGTAAACAGTTGAGGGCCCAGCACTGATCCCTGTGGCACTCCACTAGTCACCAACTGCCAACCAGGATAGCACCCATTGATTCCAACTCTCTGCTTCCTGTTAGATAACCAATCCTCTATCCACGCGAACACCTTACCCCCAACTCCGTGCACCCTAACCTTCTGTAGTAACCTTTTATGAGGCACCTTATCGAATGCCTTCTGGAAATCTAAAAACACCACATCCACCGGTTCCCCTCTGTCTACTTGAGTTTGTCTACTTGGTTTGACATAAAAGACCCTAAAAGAGGCCACACTCTGGGGTGCAGAGGATTTTCTCATGGCCATTCTCTCCCCTCAGATGCTGTCAGACCTGCTGAAATTTTCCAGCATTTTCTGTTTTTGTTCCAGATTCCAGCATCTGCAGCATTTTGCTTTTATGCCAGTATTAAAATTTCAGAATAGCTTAGAACTATATTTTCCAGATGGTTAAGGAATTTTAGAACTTGAAAGGATGTAGAATAAATGTCAAGTAAAAAAACAAAATAGTGCAGTCTATCATGTAAATTCAGCCTTTAAAAATTCCTCCAGTAACACCTGACTATGCAAATGAGCAGCTGCCATACAAAACTAAACGTCAGCATTTTGCTTTGTGCCACGCATTTAACGCAAAATAAAAATAACATATATTTTTGAAAGGCTTTTTAAAAATGAAAATTCTGCCAGTTAAAAAAAACCAGTGGCTTCGGTGGTTGTCCCCTCCCCTTTTAAAACATTGCCTTTAAGAGTAAGGACCGAAGAGCGGCGCAGGCGTCGACCCAGCGCGTGGTGATTGACAGGAGCGCGGACCAATCGATGGTGAGGACCGCCGGTGCCCGCTGAAAGCAGCAGCCAATTGGCGCGCGGGGAGGGCGGGACCTGGGGCGTGTTGATGCGAGCGGGAAATAAGATGGTGGAAGCGGAGAGAGGCTCCGGCAGTGAGTGAGAGAGGGGAAAGAGGGGGGAGCGGGGGGAGGAGGGGGAGGGAGATAAACTCAGCGGGAACAGAGTCTGTACCGCGCTGTCTTTGGAAATCTTCCATTAGGCCTCGTTACCTTGGTTACTGCCCCCCCCCTCCCCGTGTCCAGTTGGACGCTGTGCTCAGTGCCCCCCCCCCCCGTGTCCAGTTGGACCCTGTGCTCAGTGCCCCCCCCTCCCCGTGTCCAGTTGGACCCTGTGCTCAGTGCCCCCCCCCCCCCCGTGTCCAGTTGGACCCTGTGCTCAGTGCCCCCCCCCCCCGTGTCCAGTTGGACCCTGTGCTCAGTGCCCCCCCCCCCCGTGTCCAGTTGGACGCTGTGCTCAGTGCCCCCCCCCTCCCCGTGTCCAGTTGGACCCTGTGCTCAGTGCCCCCCCCCCCCGTGTCCAGTTGGACCCTGTGCTCAGTGCCCCCCCCTCTCCGTGTCCAGTTGGACCCTGTGCTCAGTGCCCCCCCCCCTCTCCGTGTCCAGTTGGACCCTGTGCTCAGTGCCCCCCCCCCCGTGTCCAGTTGGACCCTGTGCTCAGTGCCCCCCCCACCCCGTGTCCAGTTGGACCCTGTGCTCAGTGCCCCCCCCTCTCCGTGTCCAGTTGGACCCTGTGCTCAGTGCCCCCCCCCCCGTGTCCAGTTGGACCCTGTGCTCAGTGCCCCCCCCCCTGTGTCCAGTTGGACGCTGTGCTCAGTGCCCCCCCCACCCCGTGTCCAGTTGGACCCTGTGCTCAGTGCCCCCCCCCCCGTGTCCAGTTGGACCCTGTGCTCAGTGCCCCCCCCCCTCCCCGTGTCCAGTTGGACCCTGTGCTCAGTGCCCCCCCCCCCCCCCCCCCCGTGTCCAGTTGGACCCTGTGCTCAGTGCCCCCCCCCCCCCCGTGTCCAGTTGGACCCTGTGCTCAGTGCCCCCCCTCCACCCCGTGTCCAGTTGGACCCTGTGCTCAGTGCCCCCCCCTCCCCGTGTCCAGTTGGACCCTGTGCTCAGTGCCCCCCCCCCCCGTGTCCAGTTGGACCCTGTGCTCAGTGCCCCCCCTCCACCCCGTGTCCAGTTGGACCCTGTGCTCAGTGCCCCCCCCCCCCCCCCCCCCCACCCCGTGTCCAGTTGGACCCTGTGCTCAGTGCCCCCCCCCCCCCCCCTGTGTCCAGTTGGACCCTGTGCTCAGTGCCCCCCCCCCCCTCCCCGTGTCCAGTTGGACCCTGTGCTCAGTGCCCCCCCCCCTCCCCGTGTCCAGTTGGACCCTGTGCTCAGTGCCCCCCCGTGTCCAGTTGGACCCTGTGCTCAGTGCCCCCCCCTCCCCGTGTCCAGTTGGACGCTGTGCTCAGTGCCCCCCCCCCCCCTCCCCGTGTCCAGTTGGACCCTGTGCTCAGTGCCCCCCCTCCCCGTGTTCAGTTGGACCCTGTGCTCAGTGCCCCCCCGTGTCCAGTTGGACCCTGTGCTCAGTGCCCCCCCCCCTCCCCGTGTCCAGTTGGACCCTGTGCTCAGTGCCCCCCCTCCCCGTGTCCAGTTGGACCCTGTGCTCAGTGCCCCCCCCCTCCCTGTGTCCAGTTGGACGCTGTGCTCAGTGCCCCCCCCCTCTCCGTGTCCAGTTGGACCCTGTGCTCAGTGCCCCCCCCCTCCCCGTGTCCAGTTGGACCCTGTGCTCAGTGCCCCCCCTCCCCGTGTCCAGTTGGACGCTGTGCTCAGTGCCCCCCCCCTCTCCGTGTCCAGTTGGACCCTGTGCTCAGTGCCCCCCCCCCTCCCTGTGTCCAGTTGGACGCTGTGCTCAGTGCCCCCCCCCCCTCCCCGTGTCCAGTTGGACCCTGTGCTCAGTGCCCCCCCCCTCCCCGTGTCCAGTTGGACCCTGTGCTCAGTGCCCCCCACCCTGTGACCTGTTGGGCACTGTGCTCACTACACCCTTTTGATGCTCAGTTGGATGTTGCTTCATTAGGTGATCATTTTCATTATCTGAGGGAAGAGCAGCACTGTGAAAGCTCACGATTCCAAATAAACCTATTGGACTGTAACCTGGTGTTGGATACGAAGATTACTCTTCTGCCTGAGAGAGTCCATTGAGTGTCTGCAGTGGATGCCCGAATGTTGGTTTCTGCTGTGAGGCAGGATTGTGGATGTTGTTGGAATGCACGGTGTGGATGTAACTGGGTCATTTCGGGAAGAGTGATGGTCTAAAACAATCTCCCATTTTTGTTTATTGAATGAAGTGCTTCTGGCAAGGCCATGGTGCATTGATTATCTCTTACCTGCCTTCCTCACAAGGGAGTGCCTTGCTTGGCCATTTTTGAGGACAATTAAGTGTCAACCGTGTTGCTGTGCACCTAGTCGTATTTTAGCTAGACTCTGAGAAAGAATGAAATTTTCTTCCCTAACTATTAGTTTATTGAAACAGCAGTCTAGTAGAGAGTCATGTCACCATCACTGATAGAACATTACAGCTCAGAAACAGGCCCCTTGACCCTTCTTGTCTGTGCCGAGCCATTTTTCTGCCTAGTCCTACTGACCTGCACCTGGACCATATCCCTCCACACCCCTCTCATCCATGTACCTGTCCAAGTTTTTCTTAAATGTTAAAAGTGAGCCCGCATTCACCAGTTCATCTGGTAGCTTATGCCACACTCTCATCATTCTCTGTGTGAAGAAGCCCCCCTAATATTCCCTTTAAACTTTCCCCCCTTCACCCTTACCCTATGTACTCTAGTTTTTTTTTCTCCCCTAGCCTCAGTGGAAAAAGCCTGCTTGCATTCACTCTATTTATCCCCATCAAAATCTTATACATCTCTATCAAATCTCCCCTCATTCTTCTACGCTTCAGGGAATAAAGTCCTAACCTATTCAACCTTTCTTTGTAATGCAGATTCTCAAGTCCTGGCAACATCCTTGTAGAAATACTAGTCTTTTATTCCAGACTTAATTTAACTTACATTTGAGCTGCAATGGTAGGTTTTGAATTTTAGTCTCTCTGAATCATTAGTCCAATAACAGAATCACTATCTTATCATTCGTAATGCTTCTTCAAAACCCACCCATCCACTTTGTCAGCCTTATGGGTGTGTCCTGGAGCCTCCAAGAATTAAAGATTAATCTCCTGGATGAACAACACTTGTAGGAGTTCATTGGGGCAGGCTGTTTAATTTGTTTTTTTACTATTCATTCATGGGATGTGGGCATTGCTGACTGGCCAGCATTTATTGCCATTTCAGGGGACATTTAAGAGTCACCATGTTGCTGTAGATCTGGAGTGACATGTAGGCCAGACTGCGTAGGGGCATCTTTCTCTAAAGGATGTTAGTGAATCTAACCTTTTTATGATCATAGTAATCGTTAGACTTTTACTTCAAGATTTTTATGGAATTCACATTTCGCCATCTGCTGTGGGGGGTTTGGAACCTGTGCTGCAGAGCATTGCTCTGGATTACCAGTCCAGTGACAATACCACGTGGGTTTCCTCCGGGTGCTCTGGTTTCCTCCCACAGTCCAAAGATATGCGGGTGAGGTTGATTGGCCATGCTAAGAAATTGCCCATTAGTGTCCAGGGATGCGTAGGTTAGAGGGACTAGTAGGTATAATATGTAGGGATATGGGGGGGGTAGGGCCTGGGTGGGATTGTGTTTGGTGTAGACTTGATGGGCCAAAGGCCCTCTTTCTGCACTGTAGGGTTCTATGATTCTACCACTCTGCCACCACCTTCTAACCAATGCTTCATATATTACGTTAAATTATACAGATAGATTGCATTTCCCTTGAGTTTAGAAGGCTGACTGCTGATTTAATTGAGGCTGTTACAGAGAGGCACAGTCTTAACATTGGAACTTGGGCCATTTAGGAAGAAGCTCTGGAAAAAGTTTTCACCCTAAGGGCAGTACTACATAAGAAACCTGTTAGCAACATTTAAAACCCAAGGGTTGTAGGCAGCATATTTTCAAAACTTGCTGATGACAAAGTTTGGAAATGTGATTATTAATGAGGAGCAGGATAATAGCAGATTTCACAGGACATGGATCGGAGAAATGGACAGACACAATTTAATACAGCAATGTGTGATGTATCTTCGAACCCAAGAACATAAGAACCAGGAGCAGGAGTAGGCCATCTGGCCCCTCGAGCTTGCTGCGCCATTCAATTAGTTCATGGCTGATTTTTTGTGTGGACTCAACTCCACTTACCGCCCACTCACTATAACCCTTAATTCCTTTACTGTTCAAAAGCTTATCTAACCTTGTCTTAAAAACACTCAATGAAGTAGCCTCAACTGCTTCACTGGGAATTCCACAGATTCACAACCCTTTGTGTGAACAAGTTCCTCCTCAACTCAGTCCTAAATCTGCTTCCCCTTATTTTGAGGCTCTGCCCCCTCGTTCTAATTTCACCCGCCAGTGGAAACAACTTCCCTGCTTCTATCTTATCTATTTCCTTCATAATCTTATATGTTTCTATAAGATCTCCTTTCATTCTTCTGAATTCCAATGAATATAACTTCAGTCTACTCAGTCTTTCTTCATAAGCCAAGCCTCTCAACTCCAAAACAAGCTAGTGTGAATTTCCTCTGCACCCCTTCCAGTGATGGTATATTATTTCTCAAGTAAGGAGACCAAAACTGTACACAGTACTCCAGGTGTGGCCCCACCAGAACCTTATACAGCTGCAACATAATCTCGCTGTTTTTAAACTCCATCCCTCTCGCAATGAAGGACAAAATTCCATTTGCCTTCTTAATTACCTGCTGTACCTGCAAACCAACTCTTTGAGATTCCTGCACAAGGACACCCAGATCCTTCTGCACAGCAGCATGCTGCAATTTTTTTACAATTTAAATAAGCAACTAGTTACTAGAGACAATATAAACAAGATGATACTATTTTAACAGAAGTGCAGAAACACACATTGGGTTAACTCACAGATTTTTGAAGGTGGCAAAATTGTGAGTGGGACTCCAGGCTGGAGTAACATGGGTAATCCTAGGCACCACATTTTAGCAAAGATGTCAGAATCTTGGGAGGAATGCTGAGATTTAACAGAATGGTACCTAGAGCTGAGGGACTTCAGACACTAATGAAGGTGGTGTTGTGGATAAATGTGTAGTCCATTTTGGCAGAACCAACGGGATGAACGAGTACACTATCAAGGGCAGGAGTCTTAGTAGTGTTGAAGAGCAGAAGGATCTTGGGGTCCGGGTCCACAGGTCTCTTAAATCGGCCTCGCAGGTGGCGGACGTGGTCAAGAAGGCGTATGGTGTCCTGGCCTTCATTAATCAAGGGATTGAGTTGAGGAGTTGGGAGGTAATGCTGCAACTTTATAAGACCCTAGTCAGGCCTCATTTGGAGTACTGTGCGCAGTTCTGGTCGCCTCACTATAGGAAAGATGTAGAAGCTATTGAAAGGGTACAGAGGAGATTTACAAGGATGTTGCCTGGACTGGGAGGCATGCCTTATAAAGTTAGGTTGAGGGAGCTGAGACTCTTTTCCCTGGAGAGAAGAAGGTTGAGAGGTGACCTGATAGAAGTTTATAAAATGTTGAGAGGAATAGATAGGGTGGATTTTCAGAGGCTATTTCCCCGGGTTGAAATGGTCGCTACGAGAGGACACAGATTTAAGGTGCGGGGAGGCAAGTACAGAAGTGATGTTAGGGGTAAGTTTTTCACTCAGAGGGTGGTGAGTGAATGGAATCGGCTGCCGTCAGTGGTGGTGGAGGCGAACTCGCTGGGGTCTTTTAAAAGACTTCTGGATGAGTATATGGGATTTAGTGGGATTGGGGGTTATAGATAGGTCTATGGATTGGTAGGTGTTGATGTGATCGGCGCAACTCGTGGGCCGAAGGGCCTGTTTGTGCTGTAGTGTTCTATGTTCTATGTTTCCCGTAGCACAGAGTAGGAGAAGAAAACTTGCAGGGATATGAGGAAAGAATGGTGGCCCACTAATTGAATTGCTTTTCAATAGGGTCAGCACAGCTCAAAAAGTGACCATTTGGCCCATCATATCAGTACTGATTTTCTGTTGGAGCAACTCACCTACTCCCATCCCCTGCATTTTCCCCATTGCCCTACAAATATTTTCCTGTTGAGGTATTTGCCCAGTTTTGTGTTGAAAGCTATGTATTTCTCTATGGAATCAGCTTGACCACACTCAGGCAGATCATTCCAGATATTAACCAATTGAAACAGTTTCTCTGTGTTGCCACTTATTTTGTTCATTATCTTAAATCATTATCCTTTGATTCTAAATCCTTCTGACAATGAGAACGGTTTATCTGCTTTTTCCTACTTGTTTGTAGAGATTGTTGGAGAGAATAAACATTCCAGTGCAGTGGCAGGACATCTATGCCTAGTTATTAACAGTAGCAATGGCATTTACAGAAAGATGTGGGTATGCTGGCGTTGGACTGGCGTAAACACAGTAAAAAGTCTGACAAAGTCAGGTGACGAAGGGGCTAACCCGAAAGCTTGCGAGTATATTATCAAATAAATATCAAATAAATAGGTTGGACTAAAACCTGGTGTTGTCAGACTTTTTACTGTATTTACAGAAAGAGCCAGTTGTCTGAAATGTATGCTATTTGGCTACCTGTTTGTGAAATCATTGTCCATTAAAGATGCAAATGGATGAATGGGCTGAGTAATAACTTTTAACCAGTGTTGTTCACTCTGATTTAATTTTGAAGAAACGGGCCTGAATTTTTGAGAATTGGGCATCAAACAGCTGTTAGTTAGTCTTTTGTCCTTCTACACTTTTAGCATTTTACATTGCAAGTTGCTGAATGCTTTCATATAACTGATGATAAGACCTTCTTTGGTTGTTGTCGACTCCTTGGATTTGATCCCTATAGTTCTATCTTATTTGGGGAGCAGAAACCTTCTCAGGACATGATATCTGTAATGGACTATATACCACTTTGTTGGGCACGTATCTCATGGGAGCTGGGAGAGGAGTATGGAGAATTCTGAGCTGATATTTTAAAATTGGTTTCTATCCAATTTTCTGTTTATATGTCTGTCAAAATCAGTTTGCCTCCTTCTGTAAGTGCAAAGGTCCATTTTGAGAACAGTGGCAATAATAAAATGCAAACTTTTTCTTGTTCCAGTGACGTTGCAAAATTCTTCTTTACCGTTGAATAAGGACACATCCAGCTAAAGAAGTTCATGAGGAAGACTGAGGGGACACCGTGATGGAAGGCTCTTCATCTCCCCACACCTCTAGGCCTTCATCTTCACGCAAGCGGGACGGAAGTGTGGAAAGCCATAGTAGGTCATCTGTCCGAGTGACCTCCAAACCAGTAAGGAAAGTGCGCCGAATGTCGAGGTGGAACACCATAGACTACACGGTTCATGATACTGACAACGACATGCTATTGATCATTTCTAACGAAAATAGGGTGCAGAGGAGGCCGCGCAAACTGTCAGGGAAGAAAAGCAGCCGCAAGTTGAACACACCACACAATTCCCACAAAAATAAGGTGTCCCTGGGCAATGCAGGGACAAAGGCGGCCAGGGGCCTTTCAGGCCAGAATAAGCTAACCGATTTAGAACGGAAGAAAGCAGAACCCTTGGACCGATGGGGTCAAGAGCTTCCGATCGAAGTCTTGGTTCATATCTTCCATTATGTTGTGTCATCGAATGGGGCCGTACCATTTTTGTGCAGGTAAATGCAAATAATGCAAAGTGGTCTGTCACCTCACCCTGTACAGGTAACTTCTGTCAAAAAAATTTCCCCTTCCCTTTTAAGGACTATTAAGGATTCTGCTTTTATTATCTTTAATCAAGTATCAATGTCCTAACAACTTCCCTGTAGCTGATCTTATTTGCACGATGCAGTGAATAAGCACTCTCTGATAGAATTGTTTTCCTATGATTGTTGATTGGATCATTATTGACCCCTGTTGTTTTGACTTTCTTGGAGAGCGTAATATAATAGCACAACTCTGTTTTGGTCTGTGTGGTTGTGTGCTTTGATCTCCCAGTGCTATCTCTTGTTTCTAAACAGGATGGCCCGGGTGTGTCAGCTCTGGTATGGTGCTGCTGCCAACCCCAAACTCTGGCAGAAGGTTACAATCTCCTATTGCTGGTCAGAGTCTGGAAAGAAACTGGCACCTCCAATTCAGCGAAAAATCCAAAACACCCTGAACTGGCTGAGAGACAACAGGTTTGTATGAGTTTTAATGGCTGAAAAAAACCATTCCTAATGCATGAGGAATTATCAGGTGCAATCAACTGTTTGAATGTTAAACAGCCAGAAGCTTCATTTATATGACAAAGTTAATGTAAAATATCCCAAGGAGCTTCAGGGTAGCATTACCAAACAACATTTGACACTAGGTCATGTTAGGAGACATTGGGACTGCTGGGGTATTGGATTCTAAAGAAGCATCTTAAGAGGACAGAGGCCTGGAAAGGTTGAGAAAGCATATTCCAGAGTTTTGAACCTAGACAACTGTAAACGTAGCTGTTGATCATAGAATCCTACAGTGCAGAAGGAGGCCATTTGGCCCCTCGAGTCACAATCCCACCCACCCCCTACTCCCACAACCCCATGCATTTACCCTAGCTAGTTCCCCTGACCCCAGGAGGCAACTTAGCATGGCCAGTCCACCTAACCCCGCACATCTTTGGATGGAATGCAGGAAGTAAAGGAAGTGACTCAGCATTGGAGGAACGTTGAGTTCCTGGAGGATTATGGAGCTGGATGAAGTTAGAGATAGTGAGGCTAGGGAAGAAAGAGAATTTTAAGAGGTGTCATGGGACTGAGAACTGGCTGAGGTCAGTAATATAGAGTGATGATTGAATGGTATGATAAGAACTAGGATACAGGCAGCAGAGGTTTTGTTGGACTGATGGTAATTGAGTTCTAATCCTTCCTTTACTCCAATGAAACACACCCACCTGGTCCAGCATTTGGTCACTCGGCCAACACTCTGCTCCTGGCCCTGAGTTCATTTCTACTAAGCCCCTTGAAGTCGAAAATCATTACTACTCCTAGTAGCAAAGAAAAAGTTGCTGAAATGCTTTGATGCTGAGACAGCCACTGGTTTCAGACTTGATGGGCAAAGATTCATTCCCTTTAGGCCAAGTCTCAGCTGGCCTTCAAATTTGAAACCAAAAGAGAGAATGCTGGAAAGTCTCAGCAGATCTGGCCACATCTGTAAGGAGAGAAAAGAGCTGACATTTCGAGTCCAGATGACCTTTTGTCAAATTTGAAGGAGTCATTTTAAAGATGGGAAGTTCTGATAAAGTTGGTAAATTGATTTCATCTGCTTTTTAAATGCACAGGTTTACACAGCTTCGGGAGTTCTCTCTCTGTCATTGGAACAATCTCGTGAGTTACACCATGAAGGTAAGGCTTGACATTCAAGGGTTGTTCTGTTGTTGGGTCAGCAGTGGTTTGTTTTTCAATGTGAAATCGTATTCAAAGGGAATCCACTATGCTAACTCTCTGACCCTCTGTCAGTTAAATAGAAAGGGCAAAACTTGCTAAGATTTACAAATACGGTGGTATCGATTTAGAATCATCGTTTCCATTTCTGTACTCTCTACCCTATGTAAGTTTGATTTGCAACCTTCCCTTTATAGGTACAGTCTGGGTATAAAGGGATCATAACAATCTGTTTAAGTTTTCATCAGTTGTGTGTTTAAAGACAAAGGCTCAGACCATCTGCTTGTATGTGGGAGTTGTAAATCAGAGGGCATAAACATACAGATGTTGGTAGTGGAACAGTTCTGCCATTGTGGTTAAACTGCATTATAGTGGAAACTTTACTTTCTTTCACCTCACCTGGGCATGCTTGATGTGGCAAAGTTAATGGGACACACGCTATGTGCCAGGATTGCTTGAAGTAAAGGGATTTTCGTTTGTCCTCTACTTTACCTGGTCTGTAACCTAATAGGTGGGATTAAAATTGTAGGGAAGCACTCATTCTGTATTTTTTAATCTAATTCCCACATTGTTCCATGTGGCATTATCTCATTTTGTTTGATTTGGGAAGTGTTCCAGATTTTGCTGTTGCTCTACCATTGTAGCAATCTTTACCAAGGGACACGTTGCCAAAGTTTTTATTTTTTGAACTCCTCTAAACAAATGCAAGAATGCCAAATCTCAAACAATTGCAACAATTTCTCCAACAGGAGTAAAGGGTGCTAATTGATTGGTAAGTTGACTCTGGCTAAGGCATTGCCATGGAGAAAGCAATAGGGAATTCTAAGCTCCCAATACTCCTGGTGATTCAAAAAAGTCTCAAGACTTGAACATATTCCTTTTGTCTGTAGAGCATGGACCCCTGCATATGAATGCATGTCACTTCTAGAGAGTGTAAATGGGTTACACACAAAACTGATTATCTTCAGTTGGTTGCTAAAGTAGCTGTTAGCATACTTCAAATTCATAGAATCGTACAGTGCAGAAGAGGCCTTTCAGCCCATTGAGTCTGCACCAACACATTAGAAACACCTGAACTCCCACCTAATCCCACCTGCCAATGCTTAGCCCACAGTCCTGAATATTATGGCATTCCAAGTGCTCATCCAGATACTACTTAAAGAATGTGAGGCAACCCGTCTCTACCACTCCCAGGCAGTACATTCCAGACCATCACCACCCTCTGAGTGAAAAAGTTTTAAGTTTTAAAAAAAGTGCTGCCCAATGCTGAATCACATCTAGCAATAGACTTTTTTTTGATTTTGCAAGCACAGACTAATTGAATAAGGTCTGTGTTCCCATCTACTGTGAAAAACTGAAAGAACGTGCTGTTTGATTTGATCATCCAATAGTTGAGACATGAAATTTAAGTACCTGACATTACACTGGCACTGAAATTCATACACTATGTTGCTCAGTTTTGTGGTGAACAGGACACCTTTTTGGACTGCTAGTAGCAAATATACTTAACTCTAGGCTATGTGAGTGGTATTTTCCACAAACAGGATGCTGCCATTGGTAAAAACTGTCTACCATATAATTGATCATTGTCACTGCATGAATTTCACTGCTGGTATGATGCTAGGTAGTTAAGTTGTATGTCCCTGATTGCTTGATGAAATCGAATTGTACGTTCTTTTGGTTGTTTGTATTTGACGTGCTCAAGCAACCGGTGCTTGTAAAACACAAACAAAATGTCACTTGTTAAATGTGATTCTACAATTGGACAACACTTGCTGAATAATCTGAGTGTGATAATAGTTACACTAACAATCGATTTAAGACGATCATCTTGTTCATTTGGTTGCTCATTTATACTTACTAGAAATGATAAGCATTCATACACAGGGACCCATTCTCTGTTGACAAAAATAATAGGTTCTAGCTTTGAATTTAGCTTGGGAGCCTGTTGTTTCCTGTTGATTGGCCAATCAAAGTTGGCTTTCAACCAATCAGCACCCTTTCTCCTGTGGTATAAAATCTTGATTATTTGAAGCTTGACATCTTGTCCTGATGAGCACAGGATGAAAAGCTTTGGCAACAAAGCTATATTCAAGTTCTGTACAACCAAGTGACCATTTTAATACCAAAGGTGTTGTTTTTCTCTTTCCAGACCATCACTGAGTCCTGTCCTCACTTAGTCTCCTTGAAACTGACCAACTGCACCGGTGTCACATCTGATGTCTTTGAGGCATTGGCCAACCATTGCCAGAAGCTGGAAAATTTAAACCTGCAACATTCAGTGGTAAGTTGGCTAGCAAGTTGCATGCTTCAGTTGCAAGCACACATTATACTTACTGCACAGTTTGAACATGTGTTGAGTCACCCTATCATGCTTGGGTTGGTGCTAATTTATTTCTGAAATTATTTATATTTTTTGACCTATCTTGATCCAATTCCCTTTTGAATGTAAGGGGCTTATTTTAATGGCCAGTCCTTGTTTTCTTATGTGGGAAACTTCTCCTACTGTGCTTTTATTAATAAATTCTGAGTTTATGCCCTATTATTCTTTCACCAAGTAATACAGCCTTTATCCTTTAGCCCGCTTTCTAGGAGTTTTGTACTACTGAGTCTAACTATTCGACAGTTATCTGTTACAACCTTTTCTAATTTTTAAAGTTTGTTTTATTATTTATTAGTCAAAAGTAAGGCTTACATTAACACTGCAATGAAGTTATTGTGATTCTGGATAACAACACAGGAAATAGGAGTAGGCCATTTGGCCCTTTGAGACTGCTCCACAATTCAGAGCTTGGTCTTGAATTCCAGGGTTTCATGTGTTCCTCTAAATGCTTCTTAAATGTGAGGGTTCCCACCTCTATCACCATTTGCCAAATTACGCTGGACCCCATGGACTCTTCTATTGGCTTTAATTTGGGGAATGAAGAGTTCCTTTTCCTCACTAAGGCACTCGGAGCTGCAGAGACTTGGTCAGTTAGGTATGAGGAGAGGTTGGAGAAACTTGGTTTGTTCTCACTGGAGTTACAGAGGTTGAGGGGAGACCTGATAGAAGTCAACAAGATTATGAGAGGCATGGACAGAGTGGATAGTCAGAAGCTTTTTCCCAGGGTGGAAGAGTCAGTTACTAGGGGTCATAGGTTTAAGGTGAGATGGGCAAAGTTTAAAGGAAGTGTACGAGGCAGACTTTTTACAGAGTGGTGGGTGCTTGGAACTCGCTGCGGGGGGAGGTAGTGGAAGCGGATACAGTAGTGACTTTTAAGGGGTGTCTTGACAAATACATGAATGAGATGGGAAAGAGGAATGTGGTCCCTGGAAGGGAAAGGGGTTTTAGTTAAGTTGGACAGCATTGTCAGTGCAGGCTTGGAGGGCCGAAGGGCCTGTTCCTATGCTGTAATTTTTTTTATTCTTTGTTCTAGTTGGAGTGTTCAGACTGAGAATGATGAAAGCTAGGAAGCTGGGTTTTTTTTAGTTTTGATCACTATTTTGTGTTCTTCTTCACAGGTTGACACTGCAGCTGTTGTTAATTTCCTTGAAGCAGCTGGTTCAAATCTCAAACAGCTTTGTGTGACTTACAACAGTCGCCTGCACAACATCTTCAACGCCATTGTGGTAAGGTGTATCATAGATTTGGGATTGGTCATAGAGTGGTCAACAGAATGGAAGGAGCCATTTGGTCCATTGTGTATATGATGGTTCTCACTGACAGCAACTCATTCAATCTCACTCTTCTGCCTTTTCCTATCTTATCCTGTAATTATCTTTTATTGGGAACCCATTCTTTTTGGGCTATGGTATGTGAGGGGGAATTATTCTGTGGTATTCATGCCACACTTGGATTCCACCACCAGAGTACAAGCCGGGGTACAGTTTTACATACACAAAAAATAAAAGCAGGAATAGCCCATTTAGCCCATCGAGCCTGCTTTGCCGTTCATTATGATCACTGAATTCAATATCTTGATCCCTTTAGCCTCAAGGGCTATATCTAGTTCCTTCTTGAAATCGCACAACTTTTTGGTCTCAACTACTTTCTGTGGGAATTAATTCCAGACATTCACCACCCTCTGGGTGAAGAAATTTCTCCTCGCCTCAGTCCTAAAAGTTTACCCCTTATCCTCAAACTATGACATTATTTCTGAATTTACCCTGTCTAACCAGGTTGGAATTTTATACATTTCTGAGATCCCCTCTCTAATTGATTTGGTCTCTCCTCATATGACAGACTTGCCATCCCAGGAGTTAGCCTGGTAAACCTTTGCTGTACTCCGTCTATAGCAAGGACATCCTTCTTCAGATAAGGACAGCAAAACTATACATAATACTCCAGGTGTGGCCTCACCAACACCCTCTACAATTGCAGCAAAACATCCCTATTCCTATACTCAAATCCTGTCACTATGAAGGCCAACATACCATTTGCCGCCTTTACTGCCTGCTGTACCTACGGCTTACTTTCAGCAACTAAGAACATAAGAAATAGGAGCAGGAGTAGGCCATCTAGCCCTTCGAGCCTGCCCCGCCATTCAATAAGATCATGGCTGATCTGAAGTGGCTCAGTTCCACTTTCCCACTTTCTCCCCATAACCCTTAATTCCCTTGCTTACCAAAAACCTATCTAGCCGTGTCTTAAATATATTTAGCGAGGTAGCCTCCACCACTTCAACGGGCTGAGAATTCCAGAGATTCACCACCCTTTGAATGAAGAAGTTCCTCCTCAACTCCATTCTAAACTGCTCCCCCCTCCCCTTATCTTGAGGCTGTGCCCTCTAGTCCTGCTGTCCTTTCTGAGCGGGAAGAATCTCTCTACCTCTACCCTATCCATCCCCTTCATTATCTTATACATCTCTATAAGATCCCCCCTCATCCTTCTAAACTCCAACGAGTACAGACCCAGTCTATTCAGCCTCTCTTCATAGTCCAACCCCCTCATCTCTGGTATCAGCCTAGTGAACCTCCTCTGCACTCCCTCCAAGGCCAAAATATCCTTGCGCAAGTGCTGCAACGAAAACTGCACACAGTACTCCAGCTGCGGCCTCACCAGTGCCCTGTACAGTCGCAGCAAGACCTCCCTGCTTTTATATTCTATCCCCCTCGCTATAAAGGCCAGCATCCCATTCGTCTTCTTGATCACCTGCTGCACCTGCAGGCTGGGTTTTTACGACTCATGCACAAGGACCCCCAGGCCCCTCTGCACCGTAGCATGCTGCAGCTTTTCGCCCTTTAAATAGTAATCCCTCCTACCATTATTCCTACCAAAGTGGACAACTTCACACTTGCCAACATTAAATTCCATTTGCCAGTTCCTGGCCCATTCGCCCAGCCTATCTAGATCCCTCTGCAGACTTTCCACACCCTCCGCACAATTTGCTTTTCCACTTATCTTCGTGTCATCAGCAAATTTCAACACCCTACACTCAGCCCCCTCCTCCAGATCATCTATATAAATGGTAAATAGTTGAGGCCCCAGCACCGATCCCTGGGGCACTCCACTAGTCACCAACCGCCAATCAGAATAGGACCCATTGATACCAACTCTCTGCCTCCTATTAGACAACCAATCCTCTATCCACGCTAACACCTTACCCCCAACTCCATGCCCCCTAACCTTCTGAAGCAACCTTTTATGAGGCACCTTATCAAACGCCTCCTGAAAATCGAGAAACACCACATCCACTGGTTCCCCTCTGTCTCCTGCACTAGTCATGATGTGGATGTGCCGGCGTTGGACTGGGGTAAACACAGTAAAAAGTCTGACAACACCAGGTTTCTAAAACCTGGTGTTGTCAGACTTTTTACTGTGTTTACCTCACTAGTCACATCCTCATAGAATTCCAATAAATTTGTCAGACACGACTTCCCCTTAACGAATCTGTGCTGCGTCTGCTCTATCAAACAATTCTTCTCAAGGTGCCTCGTTATTTCTTCTTTGATGACGGATTCAAGTATTTTTCCAACAACAGACGTTAAACTAACCAGCCTATAATTCCCTGCCTTTTGCCTGCTACCTTTTTTAAACAGCGGCGTAACATTAGCTGTTTTCCAATCTTCCAGCACTTCCCCAGAATCCAGTGAAGTTTGGTAAATAATCACTAAGGCATCTACTATCACCTCTGCCATTTCCTTCAGAACCCTGGGATGCATTCCATCCGGTCCTGGGGCCTTGTCCACCATCAGTCCCGCTAGTCGATCAAGCACTATCTCTCTAGTGACAGTAATCGCATTCAGGCCCTCAACTCCTACCATCCTTCTAACTTTAATACCTGATGCACGAGGACTCCAAGTTCTCATTGAGTATCCACTCTCTCATTTTGCACCCATTCAAGTAATTATTGTCTTCCTATTATTGCTACCAGAGTGGATAACCTCACATTTATCCACATTATACTGCATTTGCCATGCAGATGCCCATACACTCAGCCTGCCCATATCATGCTGAGGCATCTCTGCATCATCTTTTAGGTATGTAAAGAGACACTATCATTATATGGTCACTCATCTACAAGGGTTCTCTCACATTTTGGTTGCCAACTCGCTGTTTCTCATTATACAACACCCAATCCAAGATGGACTGTCCCCTGTTTGGTTCCTCAACGTAGAAGGAGACCATTTGGCCCCTCGAGTCACAACCCCACCCAGGCCTTATTCTTATAGCTCCATACATTTACCCTAGCTAGTCCGCCTGACACTAAGGGGCAATTTAGATGGCCAATCCAGCTAACCTGCACATCTTTGGATTGGGGAGAAAACTGGAGCACCCGGGGGAAACCCAGGCAACATCCTGGTGAACCTTCTTTGCACTCTCGCCAAAGCTTCCACTTCCTTCTGATAGCATGGTGACCAGAACTGCATGTAATACTCCAATTGTGGCCTTACCAAAGTTCTTTCCTGTTTGTACTATTTCTTACTGTGTGTTTATCTGACTCTGGCCCTTGATTTCTCTGCCTATTACTTATCTTATTCTCGTTGCTGTCTTTTTCTCTTGTCCTTGATTCCCCCTGCTCTGAATTCTTACTGATACCCCTATCCCCCTGCCATATTAATTTAAACCCTCCCAACCACTCGAACAAATACCCCAACAAGGACATCAGTTTCAATCCTGCCCGGGTGTAATCCATTCAGTCACATATTTATCCCATATATCCTGCTGTTTCTACTCTGACTGGCATATGGTACTGATGGGAATCTTGAGATCACTACCTTTTGAGGTCCTACTTTTCAACTAGCTTCCTAGCTCCTTACATTCTGTGTTTAGGACCTCATCCCTTTCTTTAACTTATGTCATTTGTATCAATGTGTGCCATGACCACTGGCTGTTCATCCCTCCCCCTTCAGAATGTCCTGCAACTGCTCTTGAGACATCTTTGACTCTACCACTGTCTTTTGGAGAAAAGTTCCAGAGAGTCATGATTCTCAAAAAAAATTCTCCTCATCACCATCTTAGGTGAGCGAACCCTTTAGTCTAAACAGTGACCTGAGGAACTATTTGCGCCACATCCGCCTTGTGAATACCTCTCAGGATCATAAAGGTTTTGATTAAGTCAGCTCTCTCTCTCTCTCTCACTCACACTCTCTCAGTGCGTAGGTCGCTTGTCTGTTGCCAGGGGTGTATAGCTTGAGGGGCACTGCACTACACCAAAATAGCCACACACACAAACTTAGGAGCAATATAATGTGGCCAATCCACCCCCCCTGCACACCTTTGTGCTGTGGGAAGAAACTGGAGCACCTAGTAAAAATGTATGCAGACACGTGCAACTCCACTTACTCAAACCCCAGGCCAGATTTGAACTCGGGTCCCTCGTGCTATTAGGCTGCAGTGCTTACCACTGTGCCATCTCAAACCTAACTCTCCAAGCTTCCCTTATAAGACAACCTGCTCCTTCCTGGTTTTAGTCTAGTAATTCTTCTCTGATTCTAATGTATTTACATCCTTCTGTAGAAAAGGAAACTAATGATGTACACAATACTCCAGACGTGGTCTCGCCAATGCCCAGTTCAACTGAAGCATAACCTCCCTACTTCCATCATCGATTCCTTTCACAGTAAACTGTAACATTAGATCGTAGAATCCTACAGCACAGAAGGAGGCCGTTTGGCCTATCGGGTCTGCACCGACCACAATCCCACCCAGGCTTATCTTTATAGCTCCATACATTTACCCTAGCTAGTCCCCCTGACACTAAGGGACGATTTAGCATGGCCAGTCCACCTAACCTGCACATCTTTGGACTGGGAAAGAAACTGGAGGAAACCCACGCAAATACAGGGAGAATGTGCAAACTCCACACAGACAGTGACCCAAGCTGGGAATCGAATCTGGGTCCCTGGTGCTGTGAGGCAACTGTGCTAACCACCGTGCCACCCTGCTGTCCTTGCATTCCCGGTTACTTGCTGTACCTGTAAACTAACCTTTTGTGATTCATGCATTAGGACACTCAGATCCATCTGCACCTCAGAGCTCTGGAATCTCTCGCCATTTAGATGAAATACTTTTCTTATTCTTCCTGCCAAAGTGACAATTTCACATTTTCCCATGTTATACTGCATTTGCCAGATTTTTGTCCATTCATTCAATCTATCCATGTTCCTTTATAGCCTCCTTGCATCATCTTAAGAACATAAGAAATAGGAGCAGGAGTAGGCCATCTGGCCCTTCGAGCCTGCCCCGCCATTCAATAAGATCATGGCTGATCTGTTGTGGCTCAGTTCCACTTTCCGGCCCTCTCCCCATAACCCTTAATCCCCTCTCTTATCAAAAACCCATCAACCCACTTCTTAAAAATATTTAGCGAGGCAGCCTCCACCACTTCAACGGGTAGAGAATTCCAGAGATTCACCACCCTTTGAGTGAAGAAGTTCCTCCTCAACTCCGTTCTAAAACGCCCCCCCCTTTATCTTGAGGCTGTGCCCCCTAGTCCTAGTGTCTTTTTCGAGCGGGAAGAGTCTCTCCACCTCTATCCTATCCATCCCATTCATCATCTTATACGTCTCAATGAGATCTCCCCTCATTCTTCTAAACTCCAACGAGTACAAGCCTAGTTTATTCAGCCTCTCCTCATAGCTCAACCCCCTCAACTCCGGTATCAGCCTAGTAAACCTCCTCTGCACTCCCTCCAAGGCCAAAATATCTTTGCGCAGGTGCGGCGCCCAAAACTGCACACAGTACTCCAGCTGCGGCCTCACCAATGCCCTATACAGCTGCAGCAAGACCTCCCTACTTTTATATTCAATCCCCTTCGCTATGAAGGCCAGCATCCCATTCGCCTTCCTGACCACCTGCTGCACCTGCAAGCTGGGTTTTTGCGACTCATGCACAAGGACCCCGAGGTCCCTCTGCACCGTCGCCTGCTGCAGTTTTTCGCCACGTAAGTAATAGTCCTTCCTACCATTCTTCCTTCCAAAGTGGACCACCTCACACTTGCCAACATTAAATTCCATTTGCCATTTCCTGGCCCATTCGCCCAGCCTATCTAGATCCTTCTGCAGACTCTCCACACCCTCCACACAATTTGCCGTTCCCCCAATCTTGGTGTCATCCGCAAATTTCGACACCCTACACTCGGTTCCCTCCTCCAGATCATCTATATAAATGGTAAAAAGCTGAGGCCCCAGCACCGACCCCTGGGGCACTCCACTAGTCACCATCCGCCAATCCGAATAGCACCCGTTGACCCCCACTCTCTGCCTCCTATTTGACAACCAATCCTCTATCCACGCTAACACCCTACCCCCAACTCCAAGTCCCCTGACCTTCTGCAATAACCTCTTATGAGGTACTTTGTCAAACGCCTTCTGAAAATCCAGAAAGACCACATCCACCGGCTCTCCTCTATCGACCGCCCTAGACACATCCTCATAGAACTCCAGTAAATTTGTCAGACACGACTTCCCTTTAATGAAACCGTGCTGCGTCTGCTCTATCAAGCAATTCCCTTCAAGATGCCTCGCAATTTCCTCCTTAATGACGGATTCTAACATTTTACCTACCAGACGTTAAACTAACCGGCCTATAATTCCCTGCCTTTTGCCTGGCACCCTTCTTAATCTTCACAACTTACTTTCC
Source organism: Carcharhinus amblyrhynchos (assembly GCF_965287045.1). Lineage (NCBI taxonomy): Eukaryota > Metazoa > Chordata > Chondrichthyes > Carcharhiniformes > Carcharhinidae > Carcharhinus > Carcharhinus amblyrhynchos. The sequence goes on along the minus strand of NC_137325.1, from coordinate 145,936,776 downwards.
TATCTATCTCTGTCTCATCAGCAAATTTAGCAACCATACCTTCTGTCCCTTTATCCAACTCATTTATATAATTGTAAACATTTGAGGCCCAACTGCTGCCAGCTAAGCCACAGCTGAAATATCCAATGAGCAGCTAATCTGTTTTGTTATAGAAGTAAAATACTGCAGACGCTGGAAATCTGAACAAACTGGTATGGCAGCACCAGCTTGAAACATTAACGCTGTCTCCACAGATGCCTCTAAATCTGCTGAGTTTTCCCAGCATTTTCTGCTTCTATTTCTTTATGAGCAAATTGTGTTTAATTAACTTGCAAGTCATAGACTCATAGAAACCCTACAGTGCAGAAAGAGGCCATTTGGCCCATCAAATCTGCACCGACCACAATCCCATCCAGGCCCCATATCCCCACATATTTACCCACTAATCCGTCTAACTACACATCTCAGGACACTAAGGAGCATTTTTTAGCATGGCCAATCAACCTAACCCGCACATCTTTGGACTCTGGGAGGAAACCTACACAGAAACGAGGAGAATGTGCAAACTCCACACAGACAGTGACCCAAACCAGGAATCAAACCCAGATCCCTGGAGCTGTGAAGCAGCAGTGCTAACCACTGTTCCGTGTCACCCTGATTTTGATCAGGTAATAGAGAGGTCTATGAGGGTAATTCTGTGATCTACATAGACTTCCAAAAGGCATTTGATAAAAGTGTCTCACAGATGTGAGCTAAGTTAGGACTCATGGAATAAGTCAGACAGTAGCAACATGGATATAGAATTAACCGACTGATGTAAGACGGAGAGTAGTGGTTAGTTAATGTTTTTCAGACTGGAGGAAGGTTTATAGTGGAGTTCCCCAGTGATCAGTGCAGGGACTCTTGCTTTTCCTGATGGATATTAACAACCTGAATCTTGGTTTATAGGGCACAATTTCAACATTTGTGTATTATATAAAACTTTGGATGTATTGTGAGCCATGAGGATGAGGGGGTAGAACTTCAAAACGACATAGTTTGGTGGAATGGGCAGCAAGTATTTCCGATTAGTATACATTGTCTGAAAGTATGCTGATGCCAAGGTCAGTTGAGGTATTCAAAGGGAATTGGATCATTATCTGAAAAAATAAATTTGCAGAGCAGCAGGGCAAAGAGGAATGAGCTGGTGGGAAAGCATCAGGAGGAGTGTTGCATTTCCCTGCTTGACTCACCTATTTTTTCATGTGTTTCTGTAGGCAGGCTGCTGCACTGAACTTCGGCTACTTGAGGTGAACACCGAAATTAAGCAGACCAACCCCTACTTCCAGTTCTGCATTGAGATGCTGCAGGCCGGCTGTCCCAAGTTGCAGGTATTTCATAAATAATGCCTCCAAATCCTGCCCTTTACAGGGTCTGTCTCCCTTTCTATACGCCCTGCTCAACCGTCCATTCTGTTAATCTAATGCCATCTCCAACTTCGCCTTCATCTTCACAATTTGAATCCTTTCCATCAGGCTACTTTTCTAATTCCAGTAGCAACTTTTTTTCACACTAACTTCACTGCAATATTAATGTACTCCTACTTGTGACACTAGTAAATAAACTTTAAACTATAGAACTTTAAGTTGAATGATAGAACTGAATTGCTCGCTTTTATGTTTATTTACAGAGTTGCACGTTACAAGTACACAACTCCTAAACCACCAACCACCATTTTAGTCAGTGCCTATTTATTAGTGTCACAAGTAAAATAAAGTTTATTTATTAGTCACAAGTAGGCTTACATTAACACCACAGTGAAATTACCATGAATATCCCCTGCTCGACACTTCGGTGCCTGTTTGGGTACACTGAGGGAGAATTTAACATGGCCAATGCACCAAATCAGCACATCTTTCGGACTGTGGGAGGATACCACAGCATCCGGAAGAAGCCCATGCAGACATGGGGAGAACATGCAGACTCCACACAGACAGCGATCTCTGTGTGAAAATATTGCTCCTCTGGACCCTATTATATCTCTCCACTCTCCGCTTAAACCTATGCCCTCTAGTTTTAGAATCCTGTACCTTTGGGAAAAGATGTTGACTATCTACCTTATCTATGCCCTTTATTATGTTATAGACCTCTACAAGATCATCCCTAAGCCTCCTACGCTCCAGGGGAAAAAGTCCTAGTCTATCCAGCCTCCTCTTATAACTCAAACCATCAAGTCCCAGTGGCTTCCTAGTAAATCTTTTCAGCACTCTTTCTAGTTTAATAACATCCTTTCTATAATAGGGTGACCTGAACTATCAAAGAACAAAGAAAATTACAGCACAGGAACAGACCCTTCGACCCTCCAAGCCTGCACTGATCATGCTGCCCAAGTGAACTAAAAACCCCTACCCTTCTGGGGACTGTATCCCTCTATTTCCATCCTATTCATGTATTTGTCAATTCGCACCTTAAAACTCACTCTCAAAGAAAACACGACATAGTATTCCAAAGGTGGCCTTACCGATGTCTTGTACAACTTCAACGAGATGTCCCAATTCCTGTATTCAATGTTCTGACTGATGAAACCAAACATGCCAAATGCCGACTTCACCACTCTGTCCACTTGTGAGTCCGCTTTTAAGGAGCTACAAACCTGTACCCCTAGATCTCTTTGTTCTGTAACTCTCCCCAACGCCCTACCATTAACTGAGTAAATCCTGCCATGGTTCAATCTACCAAAATGCATCACCTCACATTTATCTAAATTAAACTCCAGCTGCCACTCGTCAGCCCACTGGCCCAATTGATTAAGATCCCGTTGCAGTCCTAGATTGCAATCTTGGTGTCATCTGCGAACTTACTAACTATGTCTCTTAAATTCTCATCTAAATCATTAATATAAATGACACATAACAGTGGACTAGCACTGACCCCTGAGGCACACCGCTGGTCACAGGCCTCCAGTTTGAAAAACAGTCCTCTACAACTACCCTCTGTCTTCTGTTGTCAAGCCAATGTTATATCCAATTGGCTACCTCACCCTGAATCCTGTGAGATTTAACCTTATGCAGTACCCTGGCAAAGGCCTTGCTAAAGTTCATGTCAACAATGTCAACTGCATTGCCCTCATCTACCTTCTTGGTTACCCCTTCAAAAAACTCAATCAAATTTGTGTCTTTAATAGTTTTAGTTCCAGATTGATTTAATTAATTGAACTTAAGAAAGCCAATTGCCATGGTGGGATTTTGATGCCTGCTTCATGAGAAATAGTCCAGAGTTCTTGATTTTCAGTCCACTGACATAAGTCTCCAACTTGATGCTGCAAACTTCATTCTCACAATTGGCTGCAACTTTCTCCATGGCCACACATGTTACAACCGTAAGCAATTTTCAGCTGTTACCGCGTTTCCACCTTCATAGTCTGTCCAGCACAGCTCACTTCTATCTTTTGTAATGTCATCCATCCACATCTCAGTCTATCTGTCACTGAAATCCTCATCCATGCCTAGACTTGAGCAGCCAGTGTCTGATCTGCCCCCACCCTCTGCAAATGTTAGCTCATCCGAGACGTTAACCAGATGTGCTCCTGTACCAAACTCCTCTCGCCCATCACCCTTGTCTTTGCTGAGCAACATTGAGATATTGACACTGGTTCCCCCACCCATTGAACTATCCCCTCCAGTGATGTCCAGATTTAACATTTGCTCACACTCTCCATTGAGGAAAGATATCCTGTTCTGTTGCACTGCCTTGGTTTCTTAAATTATCATCATTGTTTCCTTCTGAGTGCCATCAAAGGCCCTTTGAGGCTGGGATGCTGTCAAATATTGTCTTAGCAATAAAAGATGAGCAAGTAGTGAATTGAGCTTTTCTTCCAGGTCAGATCCTTCGTACTGCCTGTTAGCATCGGCCTTCAGTTAGCTGGCCAATGTCTACATTTCAATCTTATGTTCTTCTGTCTGCTTGAAACACTCATTCACAGTTTAGACTTCATCACTTATCATGAGTGTCCCAGGCACTGAGAGCTTCCATCCATTTCTTGTGCAGGTGCTGAGGCTGCTGAACTTGACCTGGTTCCCAAAGGCTTGCACAATGATAGTTTCACCGGAGGTTGGCTTCGCGGAGCTGGAGGAGTTGTGCTTGGCCACGTCATCGTTCTCACTAGTCACAGATGAAGTTCTGGTAAAGTTGTTACACTTGTCGTCCAGGTTACGGACATTAGACCTGAGAGGTTGCTATCGGATCACGTCAGCAGGATTACAGCTTTTGCCTTGTCAAGGTAAAGACATGTCTTTGGAACCACTTCATGACCCTCTGTCCTGTTATTTGTTATGGCCAGGGTCCTTTGATTTATTCTTAGTTAATATTACAGGTGTACTGCTGCAATTAGGTAGCTCCTTGTTTCCCCCAAGCATCCCAGATCAGATAAAGGATGTCTAAGTTGCAGGACAAATCATCACAGGTTAGATACAGAGTAAAGCTCCTAGTACAGTATCCCAAGCATCACTCCCAGGACAGGTACAGCTCAGGGTCAGATACAGAATAAATCTCCCTTTACACTGGCCCATCAACCATAAGGGCAGATGTTGCATTTGTTGACTTTTGCTAGTTGCTTTAAGGAGATGATTGTGGGCATTTGTCCAACTTGTCCATAAAATTGTCCAGCTATTTTAGGAGGATGCTTTCTTCATTTGATTTAGGGTGAGTTATCCCGTCAGATAAGTATTGGAGGAGCTGCAACAACAGATGCATTCTTCTCTTTGTACTCTGGTCACATCCTTGCATTTAGTCCAGGAATAACTTATTTCTCACCATTCCATGGCACTGATCCCTACTGTTCGCTCAGTGCAAGTTGCAGTGAGGTCCATTCTCCTCCAACAGGAAAAGATGCATGGAATTGATCATAGTCTGAATGATTGATCCATCTTCAGCTTGAACACAAATTAAGGATGACCAAGGGGCTAATAAATGTATGGAACCTGATTTTTCTCTGCTGGTGACATTATTAGAGAAACTGTCAAATTCCCAGGACGTGATTGTCTACGTCTCAGGTTTCTACAGGTAAGATATGGTAGGAAGAATAGGAAAGAAGAATATTATTTAAATGAAAGATTTCAGATCTCTGCGGTATGGAGGGATTTGGGTGTCCTAGTAATGAATCACAGAAACTTAGTTTACAAGTATAGCAAGTAATTAGGAAAGCTAATAGAATGTTATTGCTCATTGCAAAGGCAATTGAACACAAAAGTAATAAGGTAATGCTTCAGTTGCAGGGCTTTGGTGTACAGTTTTAGTCTCCTTCTTTAAGGAAGGACATAAATGGTTGGAAGCAGTTCATACGAGGTTTACTCGACTAATACTTGGAATGGATAGGTTACTTTATCAGGAAAGGCTGATAGGCTGGGCTATCATTTATTATTGTCACATTATTGGAATACAATGAAAAGTATTGTACCTTGCGTGCTATACAGACAAAACATACCGTTCATAGAATACATAGGGGAGAAGGAAAGGTGAGGGTGCAGAGTATAGTGTTATAGTCATACATAGCTAAGTTGTAGAGAAAAATCAGCTTAATATATGGTAGGTCCATTCAAAAGTCTGATGGCAGGAGGGAAGAAGCTGTTCTTGTGTTGGTTGGTACGTGACCTCAGAGTTTTGTATCTTGTTCCTGAGAAAAAGTGGAACAGAGCATGTCTGGGCTGTGTGAGAGCTTTGATTATCCCGGCTGCTTTTCTGAAGCAGCAGGAAGTGTAGACCGAGTCAGTGTATGGGAGGCTGGTTTGCGTGATGAACTGGGCTGCGTTCACAACCCTTTGTAGTTTCTTGCGGTCTTGGGCAGAGCAGGAGCCATACCAAGCTGTGATACAACCAGAAAGAATGCTTTCTATGGTGCATCTGTAGACATTGGTGAGAGTCAAAGTGGGGATGCTGAATTTCCTTAGCCTCCTGAGGAAGTATAGGTGTTGGTGAGCTTGCTCAACTCGAGAGTTTAGAAGAATGAGGGGTCACTTGATTGAAACTTACAAGATCCTGAGGCGGATATTGACAAGTCGGATGTGGGGAGGATGTTTCCTCTTGCTAGAGAATATAGAACTAGGGGAGTCCCTGTTTAAGAGTTGCCCATTTGAGACAGAGATGAAGAAAACATTTTTCTTGAGAGGGTTGTGAGTTTTTGGAACTCTCATTCTCAAAAGGCTGTGGATGTAGTCTTTGAAGATTTTTAAGGCACTGGTTGACAGATTCTTGATAAGCATAGTGGTGAAAGGTCAGCGGTAGGTGGAAATGTGAAGTTGAAGCTACAGTCAGATCAGCCAAATCTATTTGAATGGTGGAGCAGGGCTGAATGGCCTACTCCTGCCCCTGATGTTCAGATGTATATACAAGAACAAAGAAAATTACAGCACAGGAATAGGCCCTTTGGCCCTCCAAGCCAGCACCGACCATGCTGCCTGACTGAACTAAAACCCCCTACTCTCCCGGGAACCATTTCCCTCTCTTCCCATCCTTTTCATGTATTTCTCAAGACGCCACTTGAAAGTCACTGTTACATCTGCTTCCACTACCTCCCCTGGCAGCGAGTTCCAGGCATCTACTATGTGAAAAAAAACTTGTCTCGTATATCTCCTTTAAACCTTGCCCCTTAAACCTGTGCCCCCTAGTAATTGACTCTTCCACCCTGGGAAATAGCTTCTGACTATCCACTCTGTCCATGCCTCTCACAATCTTGTAGACTTCTATCAGATCGCCCCTCAACTTCCATCATTCCAGTGAGAACAAACCAAATTTCTCCAACCTCTCCTCCATAGCTAATGCCCTCCATACCAGGCAACATCTGGTAAATATTTTCTGTACCCTCTCCAAAGTCTCCACATCCTTCTGGTAGTGTGGAGACCAGAATTGAACCCTCTATTCCAAGTGCTGCCTAACCAAGCTTCTATAAAGCTGCAACATGACTTGCCAATTTTTAAACTCAATACCATGGCCGATGAAGGCAAGCATGCCGTATGCCTTCTTGACTACCTTCTGCACCTGCATTACCACTTTCAGTGACCAATGTACCTGTACACCCAGATCCCTTTGCCTATCAATACTCTTGAGAGCTTTTAAGAGCCATTTACTGTATATTTTCTATCTGTATTAGACCTTCCAAAATGCAATACCTCACATTTGTCTGCAATAAACTCCATCTGCCATCTCTCTTCCCAGGCCTCCAACCGATCTATATCCTGCTGTATCCTCTGATGGACCTCATTGCTATCTGCAAATCCACCAACCTTTTGTGTCATCTGCAAACTTACTAATCAAACAAGTTACGTTTTCCTCCAAAACAGGGGAGGGAAGGGGGTTGTGGGGTTACAGAGTTTGAGTGTCAAATTCAAGCTAGTTCCTCACTTGAGATTGTAGCCGATGTTTTCTATCATCTACACCCTCTCCTGTTGAGACTAAAGGACTAAATTGCTTTCTTATAAAACTTTCTGCTTGTTTCAGACCTGGAGCGGCTGTTTCTGGGACTTTACTGTAGCACCACCACCCTACTGTTGGCTAAACAAGGCTCAGAGCAGATGGCATTGAAATGGAGACATTCTTTGCAAGAACTGGATCTCACTGGGCAGTGCTACAATGAGAAGGACCTTGAGCTGGCCATGGAAATCCTAGCAGGGACTGAGGGGAACTATGTACTGCGCTCTTTGAATCTGGCTGGGACAAAGGTGTCACTAGATGCTATCAGGTATTCGTGATGTGCTACTCAGTGTGATCTCATCTTAGAAATTATAAGAAGATTTGAAGTGAGAAAAGACCATTCAGCACATTAAAAAGACTTGAACAGGGAGGTGAAACTAATGAACTTTTTTAGCCAGGTGACAGCTCTAGGATTCGGAGATCAATTGCATTGTACTTGGATGATTTTATGTAAGATATTCTCTGTCACCTGCTCACTATCTGGTCAGTGCAATTCCCGTATGAGCAACTTAAATGTTTGTATGGAATCCCATATATGTTCAGGTGAGTATTGATGGTTTTGTTCTCCTTTTCCTTCTCCCCTAGATACTGAGCAGTATCATTAATATCTTCATTAGGAATATAGAGGGAGAAATGAGTTTAGCATCAGAAAGCTATGGTGGCATGTCAAGAACTCATGCCCCAGGAATGTTGGCCCAAATTTGAGCCGAAATTTGGGCTCCAGGTATAAAACTGGTGAGCTGCATTAAGGACCCCAACTGCTGTCTGCAGCTCACCAGTCAAGACCGTACAAAAATCAGCTGGCCCCAAATGTTAGCTGGTCTGGGACTAAATCCTCTCCTGGTCTGGGACAGATTTGAAATGGGCAAGAGGGTTGAGCAGGCAAAGGCACGGTATTCTCATGCTGGCAGCAGGACTTCATCTAGATTAACACTTGAACAAACAAAATATGTACTCGCCTTTACGCAGCGGCTCCACATCAAGCTTGGTGTGGCTGGTGTAGATAGAGGGAGTTTGTCGGTGTAAGAGGGATTTGGTAAAACTGTAAAGAAGTCGAAGGGAGAAAGAAATTCAGTTTTCAAAATTAGGAAATAGTGAAAGATTGTTGCCATTGGTCCAATAGAAACGTGATGTTTTCTGTTTTGCCTTTCTAAACTTCTCAGCGTTAAATATTCCATTACTCTGACTAAACAATGTATCTTTAACCCAGTCAAATATCATCATATCTGCCCCTGTGCAACATTTTCTGGTTTCTCACACCAGCTAGTTCATAGCTTCTTGGAATAAAATTATCAGTTGGTTCCAATTTCATTCTTTTGTGCCTGTGACCACTAGGATCTGGACCTGGTTGCCAATCTCATTTCAAATAACAAAAGAAAACATTTGCATTTCTGTAGCACCCAACTGTTTACAATTTGGATCATTAACTTGGATGAAGGGACTATATTTATGGGAGCTAAGTTTGCTGATGAGACCAGGATAGGTATGAAAGTAAGTTGTCAAGAGGTGATGGAGTCTGCAACGGCATGAGAGGTGAAGTGAGTGGGCAAAAGCATTGGCGAGTGGTGTGTAATGTGGGAATATGTGATCTTGTCTACTTTGGTAAGAAGAAAATTAAAGTGGATTATCTAAATAGGGAGAGATTGCAGAACTCTGAACAAAGAACAGAACAGCACAGGAACAGGCCCTTCAGTCTACATGCCTACGCCGACACATCATACCCATTCCAAACTAAAGACCTTTTGCCTTTACGAGATCCATATCTTTCTATTCACATATCTGTTAAGATGCCTCTTAAACGTTGTTATTGTATCTGCTTCCACCACCTCCCCTGGCAGCACATTCCAGGAACAGTGTACATATACAATTTTATATGTAAAAATAAAATAGCCTGTCACATCTTTTAAACTTTCCCCCTTTTACTTAAACCTATGTTCCCTAGTAATGACATTTTTTACCCTGGGAAAAGACTCCGATTACCTATTCTGTCCATGCTTCTGATGTTCAAGTGTAAACAAAACAAGTTTTTCCAACCTCTCCTCATAGCTAATACCCTCCATACCAGGCAACATCCTAGTTAATCTTTCCTGTACCCTCTCCAAAGCCTCCACATCCTTCTGGTTGTATGGTGACCAGGACTTCGTGGACTTCAGTAAGGCCTTTGATGAGGTTCCACATGGGAGGTTAGTTAGGATGGTTTCAGGCACTAGGTATACATGGAGAAATAGTAAATTGGATTAGACATTGGCTCATTGGAAGAAGCCAGTGAGTGGCTGTCTAATCAGAGTTGAGGAAGAACTTCTTCACTCAAAGGGTGGTGAATCTCTGGAATTCTCTGCCCATTGAAGTGGTGGAGGCTGCCTCGCTGAATATATTTAAGTCACGGGTAGATAGGTTTTTGATAGGCGAGGAAATTACAGGTTTTATGGAGAAAGTGGGAAAGTGGAACTGATCCACTTCAGATCAGCCATGATCTTATTGAATGGCGGGGCAGGCTCGAAGGGCTAGATGGCCTACTCCTGCTCCTATTTCTTATGTTCTTATGGTAGTGGAGGATTGCTTCTCTGAGTGGAGGCCTGTGACTAGTGGTGTGCCACAGGGATCAGTGCTGGGTCCATTGTTGTTTGTCGTCTATATCAATGATCTGGATGATAATGTGGTAAATTGGATCAGCAAATTTGCTGATGATACAAAGATTAGAGGTTAGTGGACAGTGAGGAAGGTTTTCAAAGTTTGCAGAGGGATTTGGACCAGCTAAAAAAATGGGCTGAAAAATGGCAGATGGAATTTAACACAGACAAGTGTGAGGCTTTGCACTTTGGAAGGACAAACCAAGTTAAAACATACTTGGTAAATGGTAGGACACTGAAGAGTGTATTTGAATACAGATACATAATTCCCTAAAAGTAGCGTCACAGGTAGATAGGCTTGTAAAGAGTGCTTTTGGAACATTGGCCTTTATAAATCAAAGTGTTGAGTATAAAAGTTGGAATGTTATGGTGAGGTTGTAGAAGACATTGGTGAGGCTGAATTTAGAGTACTGTGTGCAGTTTTGAACACCTAATTACAGGAAGGATACTAATAAGGTTGAAAGAGTGCAGAGAAGGTTTACAAGGATGTTGCCGGGATTTGAGAAACTGAGTTACAGAGAAAGATTGAATAGGTTAGGACTTTATTCCCTGGAGCGTAGAAGAATGAGGGGAGATTTGATAGAGGTGTATAAAATTATGGTGAGTATAGATAGAGTGAATGCAAGCAGGCTTTTTCCACTGAGGCTAAGGGAGAAAAAAACCAGAGGACATGGGTTAAGGGTGAAAGGAGAAAAGTTTTAAGGTAATATTAGGGGGTTCTTCACACAGAGTGGTGGGAGTGTGGAATGAGCTGCCACATGAAGTGGTAAATGCGGGCTCACTTTTAATATTTAAGAAAAACTTGGACAGGTACATGGATGAGAGGGGTGTGGAGGGATATGGTCCATGTGCAGGTCAGTGGGACTAGGCAGAAAAATGGTTCGGCACAGACAAGAAGGGCCAAGAGCCCTGTTTCTGTGCTGAAAGGTTTGTGAAACACGACCTCACCAGCACAAAGCCATGTCGCCTGTCACTAATAAGTTCATACTTTTCCAAATGTGAGTAAATCCTGTCTAATATTATTTGGTATTGATTCAAACTCTTTCCAAGCATTCCAGTTTCATGTGGCAAGGACAGTAGTGGACTCTTAATTCTCTTAATAATCTTCCTTTAACACTTTAGGTATCAAACTCAAATTTACAACCATTGCAACACTTTAATTCTTTGGCTGAACTTTAACTGAAAATAGATACTACCCAGTTTAAATGGACAGGGTCGCTTCCAATGTATAATCTACCCTCATGGTCTTCTCTGAAGATGTTCTTCAGGGCATTTCTTGTGACAGTTGATCTCTAAAGTTATCATTAGAGCCAAAGGACTGAAACATCTCTTATCTGCAAATGGTTTTAACTTTCCAGAAGGTTCTGTGGCATCCAGCCAATGATCTAACCGGCAACCAATCACATTGCTCAATCAGCCAATGGAATTACTTGAAAACGACTCCATAACGCTCACCCAAGCCTGCATGTGGGGGACACAGCCTTAATGGGTTAACCCATAAACCTTGGTGCTATAGTGTCTAACTCCAGCTAAACAGCTCCCTATATTTGGCCAATACAGGAAGCTTCAAATCAAAACTCCCAGACCAGACCAGACCATGACTCACGGTAACTCTGCAGATTGCATCTGTTTTTAATTACATCTTGATCAAAAATCCCAGCATGTTTAGCTCTGAGTTACACCATTGCTTCTTAAAGCCAATATTGCCATTATTATTGTTACAATCATTCTTTCTCAGTCTACACTGAGAATCCCCTCTAATAATTTCCTTACCGCTGATGTAAGGCTCACCGGCCTGTAATTTCCAGGATTATCCCTGTTGCCCTTTTTAAACAAAGGAACAATATTGACTATTCTCCAGTTCTCTGGGACCTCTGCTGTGACCAAAGAGGATCTATCTGTACAAGGGCCCAGCAGTTTCCTCACTCAGTATTCTGGGATATGTCCCATAAGGTCCTGGGGACTTGTCTACCTTAATTTCTTTTCAAAATACCCAACACCTTTCTTGTATCAACATGCCCTAGAATATCAACATTTCCCTCTCTAGATTCACCATGTCCTTCTCCTTGTGAATACCAATGCAAAGTATTCATTAAGAATCTCGCCTACTTCCTCCATCTCCATACATAAATTCCCTCCTTTGTCCCTGACTGGGATTGATTTAATTTGAGTTATTATTGTCACATGTATTGGGATATAGTGAAAAGCGTTGTTCTTTGTACCCTATATATCAAAAGGATATATTGGCCTTGGAGGGAGTACAGAGAAGGTTCACCAGGCTGATACTGGAGATGAGGGGGTTAGCTTATGAAGAGAGATTGAATAGACTGGGCCTGTACTCGTTAGAGTTTAGAAGGCTGAGGGGGGTTCTTATAGAGACTTACAAGATAATGAAGGGGCTAGATAGGGTAGAGGTAGAGAGATTCTTCCCACTTAGAAACGTTGATTAGAACGTTGGTTAGGCCACATTTGGAGTACTGCGTCCAGCTCTGGTCACCTTACTACCAGAAGGACGTGGAGACTCTGGAGAGAGTGCAGAAGAGGTTTACCAGGATGTTGCCTGGTATGGAAGGACTGGGTTATGAGGAAAGATTGAGCAAATTGGGGCTGTTTTCTCTTGAAAGACGACAACTGAGGGGGGATCCAATAGAGGTATATGAGATTATGAAGGGTATAAATAAACAGAGGTAAGCTATTTCCTATGTTAGGGACACACAGTACGAGGGGCCATGGGCTTAGGGTGAGGGGGGAGAGGTATAACACAGATATTAGAGGGAGGTTTTTCACAGAGGGTTGTGGGGGTATGGAATGCTCTGCCAAGTAAGGTGGTGGAGGCAGGCACGCTGGAGTTGTTTAAGAGTTACTTCGACAAGCACATGAGTGGGTTGGAGATGGGAGGATATAGGAGATTGTTTTAAATAAGGGTCATTAGCATTGGGACGTCCCTAGTAATGTAAAAGGATATGGGATGATAATAACGTTTTTTCTCTTTTAATTCACAGGTTTTAAGTTGGTCCGTCTTGTTGTCCAACGAGGGGCATACACGCGATGGGTCGTACTAGGGCTGCTCTTGGATGTTCGAGAGTGGCCTAGTGCTTCATGTCGTTAGTGTGTGCTTAAACTGGACCAGATACTGGGCAACACGACAGCTCAGTGACTATCACTGTTTGCTGTGCAGACACATGGATTTGGGCCAGTGTCTGTGGGAGTTTGCGCATTCTCCCCGTGCTTGCTTGGCTTTCTCCGGGTGCTCCGGTTTCCTCCCACACCCCAAAGATGTGCTATTAGGCTGATTGGAGGTAATAAATTGTCCCTAAATTAGTTTCCCTCAATGTGGAATGCCATAAGCATAGACAAGGGTCATGGGTGGAGGGGGGACTGATAATGTTAAAATGGCGGCGCGGGCTTGTTGGGCCGAAGGGCCTGTTTCCCGGGCTGTTTTTGTTCTTTAGAACATAGAACATTACAGCGCAGAACAGGCCCTTCGGCCCACGATGTTGCGCCGACCAGTTAAAAAACAATGACCCTCTAACCTAAACCAAACCCTTTCCATCCATAAACCTATCCACGGATCTCTTAAACGCCCCCAAACTAGGCGCATTTACAACTGCAGCAGGCAGGGCATTCCAATCCCTCACCACCCTCTGGGTAAAGAACCTACCCCTGACATCCGTCCTATAACTACCCCCCCTTAATTTAAAGCTATGCCCCCTCGTGCTAGCTTTCTCCATCCGAGGAAAAAGGCTATCACTATCCACCCTGTCTAAACCTCTAATCATCTTATATGTTTCAATAAGGTCCCCTCTTAGCCGCCTTCTTTCTAACGAAAACAACCTCAAATCCCTCAGTCTCTCCTCATCGGACCTCCCCTCCATACCAGGCAACATCCTGGTAAACCTCCTCTGCACCCTCTCCAAAGCCTCCACATCCTTCCTATAATGTGGGGACCACAACTGCACACAATACTCCAAGTGCGGCCGCACCAGAGTTTTGTACAGTTGCAACATGACGCTGCGGCTCCTAAATTCAATCCCCCTACCAATAAACGCCAAGACACCGTATGCCTTCCTAACAACCCTATCTACCTGATTCCCAACTTTCAGGGATCTATGTACACATACACCTAGATCCCGCTGTTCATCCACACTATTCAGAGTCCTACCATTAGCCCTATACTCCACACATCTGTTATTCCTGCCAAAGTGAATTACCTCACACTTTTCCATATTAAATTCCATCCGCCACCTCTCGGCCCTGCTCTGCAACTTGTCCAAGTCTCCCTGTAAACTAAGACACCCTTCCTCACTATCTACCACATCTCTGACTTTGGTGTCATCAGCAAATTTACTAATCCACCCAACTATACCCTCATCCAGATCATTTATAAAAATTACAAACAGCAGTGGCCCCAAAACAGATCCCTGAGGCACACCACTCGTAACTGAACTCCATGACGAATATTTACCATCAACCACCACCCTCTGTCTCCTATCCGCCAGCCAATTCCTGATCCAATTACCTAAATCACCCTCAATCCCATACATCTGCATTTTCTGCAGAAGCCTTCCATGGTGAACCTTATCCCTACCTGAGCCCTCAAGTCTCATCCGGACATAAGCCTCCTTTTTCTTTTTAACCAGCGAACCAACTTTCTTAGTGCACCACGGTTCCCTAGCTCTACCAATTCTTCCTTGCCTGACAGGGACATACATATCAAGGACTCGCAGTAGCTGCTCCTTGAAAAAACTCCACATTTCGGATGTTCCGAGACCCTGTAGTCTCCTAGTCCAACCTATGCTTCCTAATTCTCTCCTAATAGCCTCATAATTACCCTTCCCCCAGCTAAAACTACTGACCCGAGGTTCATGCCTATCCCTTTCCATCACTAAGGTGAACGTAACCGAACTTTGTTCCTTGAAAACAGGACTAGAGGGCACAGCCTCAAAATAAAGGGGGGGGGGAGCAGTTTAGAACAGAGTTGAGGAGGAACTTCTTCACTCAAAGGGTGGTGAATCTCTGGAATTCTCTGCCCGTTGAAGTGGTGGAGGCTACCTCGCTAAATATATTTAAGTCATGGATAGATAGATTTCTGCTAGGCAAGGGAATTAAGGGTTATGGGGAGAAAGTGGGAAAGTGGAACTGATCCACTCCGGATCAGCCTGATCTTACTGAATGGCGGGGCAGGCTCGAAGGGCTAGATGGCCTACTCCTCCTATTTCTTATGTTCTTAGACAAAACATACTGTGCATAGAGAAGGAAATGAGAGGGTGCAGAATGTAGTGTTACAATCATAGCTAGGGTGTAGAGAAAGATCAACTTAATATATGGTAGGTCCATTCAAACATCTCATGGCAGCAGGGAAGAAGCTGTTCTTGAGTTGCTTGGTACGTGACCTCAAATTTTTGTACCTTTTTGCCGGATCATCCCTAGCTATCCGCTGTGTTGTGTAAGGGAGTGAATTCTGGGGTTTTGACCCAGTGACAGTGAAGGAACAGTGATATATTTCCAAGTCAGATGGTCAGTGTGTTGAATGTTATGAGGAAAGGTTGAACAGGTTGGGCTTATACCCACTGAAATTTAGAAAAATGCAAGGTAATCTTCCAAAACATTTAAGATCCAGAGGGGAGTTAGTAGGTGGACACTGAGAAGGGATGTAGTTTAAGAATATGAGGTTGCCTATTTAAGATGGAGATGAGCAGAATTGTTTTCTGAGGGCTGTTGTCTGTGGAATTCTCTCCAGCAAGATTGGATCATTATTGAAGACTGAGTTAGACAGATTTTTGATAGAACAGGGAGTGTTTGGTCATGGAGGGGCAGACAGGAAAGTGGAATTGGTCTTATTGAATGGTGCAGAGCAGGCTGAAAGTATTGAATGGCCTATTCTTGTTCCCAAGTCCTGTGTTGCTCTGATGAACCTAGGATCCTCCAGCATGCCTGCTGGTACAAAGTTTAGTCATGTAAGATTCAGTCTGCAGTTACTTCAGTGAAACTTCCCACAGTGCAGTGCTAACTTTGCACTACAGAAATTATAAAATCATAAGAATGATTACAGCACAGAAGGCCATTTGATTTGTTCTAATGATGCCAGTTGTCTGCGTCAGCAACTCTCGTCTTTCAACTAAACCAAGCTTAGGGGTCAACCATTCCCTGGTCAAGATATTGCCTTGGGCAATCAGTGTCAACTTGCCTATTTGAATAAAAGCTTGGCAGTTAACTGTTTCCCGTTGCATTCTCCATGGCAACACCTGAGGTATATGTTGTTGTTCCCTTTACTACTGGCATTCTTGCGAACAGTCCTAATGAGATAAAAAGCATGTCTCCTTTCTCAGCTTTCGTCTAGTTGTTTAGAGAGATTTGTGGGGGCAGGGTAGGAGGGAGAGGGGGTAGGACAGGAAAGTGGGGTTGATGTAGGTGTTCAGCCACTATGGGCGGCACAGTGGTTAGCACTGCTGTCTCACAGCGCCAGGGACCCCGGTTCAAATCTGGCCTTGGGTCTGTGTGGAGTTTGCATGTGTTTCCTGTGTTGGTGTGGATTTCTTCCAGGGTGCTCTGTTTCCTCCCACGGTCCAAAGATGTGCGGGTTAGGTGGATTGGCCATGCTAAATTGTCCACTTAGTGTCAGAGGGATTAGTGGGGTATATGTGTGGGGTTATGGGGATAGGGCCTGTTGTCAGTGCAGGCTGAATAACCTCATTCTGTACTGTTGGGATTATCTGGTTTTACTGTATGGTTACAGGAAAACTTGCTCCTGTTTAGTTCTTGTGTATAGAAGCATGTTCTGGTAGAGTTAGATGTAGAGAAGAGGTAGGAGGTTCATGCTTATCATTAGCACTGTTGTGGATGATTTAAGCAGAATGATTTATTTCTCTGTTATGTATTTAATGCTGTTAAACCGATCTTTCCCCCCCAGATGTTGAATGCTCTCCTGTGGATCTTAATTCTCGGTGGAAATCTCTGATTTCCTGCTTGCTATTTCTGGTCATTGGAATAACATTTGCTTTTCCTTTCCTGCCCCTTGCCCCTGTCCTGCAGAGTGGTGGTGAGCAGTAGCCCCAATTTGATCTACCTAAATCTGACGTCCTGCCGCTGCCTCCCCCGTGGGCTGAAGCGCATCTACCGAGGCCAGGACGAAATCTCCCAGTTTGTCAACCGGTTGCTGGGCGGCATGGAGAAGGGAAGTCCAGCAGTGAACGTGGATCACAAGGGGCGGTTGTGAAGGAAGTGGCCTGCTCGTGGACACCAGCAACAGCCATACTGCAAATTCAGTGGATGATGTGACAGACTCACTTTCTTAAACAAAGTGCATGCGCGTGTGCATGTGCGTGTGTGTGAATGTGTATGTGTGTTTGCACACGCGTGTGTAAATCCAGCTCCTTCCATAAAGTTCAAAGCACAATCAGTAAATAAAAGATAAAAAATATCAACTGTATTCCAGTTGCTACTAGTAAACAGAAACAACCATTGTCAGAAAACATCTCCAAGCCATAGATATGTGAAGCAGACAGGAGGAGAAAGGCTTGTTCTGTGCTCAGGTGCTTTGGTGACATTGAGGAAAAGTTGCAAAGTTAATTTGACTTTAAAATTCATCTGAATGTCCAGACAGGTTACACTGTAAATGAGACTGGTGTGAAGTGCAGTGTAAGGGCTGTTTTGAAATTGTATATATTTTAGTGAATAAGTTGGTGTCTTCCTGTTTCTAAACACAATGGCTCTGAAATTCTGCTTCCATGTCCCTGAGTCACTGAATGTAAACTGAGGCCCAGTTTTGCAGCCCTGCAAGGGCTCTGTACAATTTTACAATAATTTTTAAGCCAATTTCTCTGAACACTGCAGGGGAAATAAATGTCTAGTGCCTTAACGTGTTTCTTTTTCTGTACATTCCACCCTCTCTCATCCCCACTGTTTAAGTGGAGGCTAAGGGTGCTAATTGGTAATTGCATTTTTACATTTGGGTGAAAGAGCAAAGGCTGTTCTTGTAAAGACTTAAATCATGGCGTATTACTGAAAATGTGAACTCAAAATTTAAAAATGTTTTTTTGAATAACGTTTGGAGTTGTTGCAGTTTTTATTCTCAGGAAAAGTAGGTAACTTTCCCAACTGGGCAAGCAACTGAACAGCTCAGGAGCTAATCTTCCCTCGATTACATTGAGCTCACCCTGTTCAGCAACTTGTTGTGTCTCATTTCGTTTAATTACACTGGAGTTTGGAGGGAGGGGTGAGAGAGAGCAAAATTGTTCTCAGGTCTTCAAACTCCTGCTGCAGAAATTTGGGCAAAGGATAAGACTGAACATGGCAGTTGTTACCCTTGCACTCTCTCTCTCTCTCTCTCTCTCATCACATCATGATTGGCAACATGCCCAAGAACTGAGTGACTATAATCCTGGTAAATTGCTCCATGAGGTGGAGGAGGCACAGGGTTGGGGGTGGGGCGGGGGGGGGGGGGCTGCTCAGTGAGAACGGGAGGTCATTCCAAACTAGATGCTAAACCAGTGATTGGTGCTTTTATGATCTTGCAATGTATGTTCTACAATGTTTTTTGATTAATACTAATAAAGTGAATGTAGAAACCAATAAATGAAGTATGTAAATGTGATTATGTAATTAAATATTTGTAAAACTTAGAATGTTTCATTATTTCTGTTTTTTACTGACTGGAACTGTGACCAATAAATTAAGCAGAATATTAAACTGTAAGGTTTTGATCCAGCAAACAAGGAGAAAGTTCCAGAAGGATTAATAACCAAGGGATATTTATTGACATGAGGAACTTTTTTTTGATGGTGAGATTTAATTTTGATAAGAGAGGGGATTAAGGGTTATGGGGAGAGGGCGGGAAAGTGGAACTGAGCCACTTCAGATCAGCCATGATCTTATTGAATGGCGGGGCAGGCTCGAAGGGCTAGATGGCCTACTCCTGCGCCTATTTCTTATTTCTTATGTAATGCTGAAGTGAAAAACCTTGCACTGTGCAGGGGTGTGGGATAGTGTGGCTGATCCATTGGAGAGTTCTATTAAAGAGAAGGGACCTGCATGATGGGCTGAATGGTTGTGTGCTGTATCACTTTGTTTTAATAGTACAAACCATGCAGGTTTCTGTTGCTATTGCTAGAGCCTGTCATTTAGTTGGTGCCTCTGATGATTCCTGGTAGAAAATCTACTCTGATCAACTTTGGCAAGTCATAGATGGAACTGAAAATTAGTTGTTACTGTTCCAGCCCTGTTGTCCCATCCATCTTCAGGATGCCAGTGCTTCCTCTGTTACTATGATTATTGTAACTATTACTTCACACACTTCAACTACAATGTCTGCATCATCCCTTTCATTGGTGAAGACAAAATATTCATTGAGAGCCCTGCCCAAATCTTCTGTATCAATAAGTTAGCATCGCTGAGCCCTTTGGTTATTTTTGGAGTATTTTTCTAATTAGTGATCAGGAAAGCTTAAGTAATTTAGAAGCAACAAGTCTTCAAGCACATGGTCTGCATATCAAGAAAGGTGTGACTTTCCAAATGTCAGTCCATTACTTGAGTCATGTTATTGATAGAAAAGATGTACATTAAAGACCTAGAAAGATGGAAGTTATTTTAGAAGCACCACTTCTGATGAATGTGACACAATTGAGGTCTTTTCTAGCATTAGTAAATTATGGCAAATTTGTTCCTAACATAGCTGCATTATTGAAGTAATTTACTGTGTTAAACAGCTGTCAAGTATGCTTTGCGGAAGTCTGAAATATCGTATCATTTTAATCCAAAACTACCATCCCTGGTTGCTTGAGGCACTTCACCATATGAAGTAGAGGCAGTAGTTTCACATATGTCTTTGGGAGAAGAACCAATCATGTCCAAAGGTGTGTAGGTTATGTGGTTTGGCGATGCTAAATTGCCCCTTAGTATCAGGAAGACCATCAGAGTAAATCGTTGTTGGTGTGGGCTCAATGAGACAAGTGGCCTCCTGCTCTTTAGGGATTCTGTGATGAGTCTAAGCTTTGCATACTATGACTCATGCTGAATCTAACTGCTCAACTAGAAAAAGAAACATTGAGTTTTTTTTGGTGCAAAAATTTATTTGGGTTTCACACTTAACTGATCATTGACCTGTAATTATTTTTGGGCTATGTGAAGGCTTACCTTTGTCATCTGCTAGCCAATACAAGGATGGTCACTGATCTTATCTGCATATTCTTATGGTCAATCCGTGTACTATGCTTATGATGCCATCAATTAGTTTTGCTAAAATTCTTTCCTTATGACAGCTTCTCAAGTTCAGAAATAAATCAGAAATGATGTTGTAAAGGGGAGGATGATGCCTGATCCTGAAAGGAACACTAGCTGGGATGCATCATATGCCTCTTGATTTGAAACCATGTATATCAAAGTTTGAGTTGCCCATCCAAGATGGGTGTCTGTTGTGGGGAATCTGAGTGCTTATTTCGCCTAATTTGCAAGCAAGAGTTTTTGCACAATATGAAAGAAAGCCTGGTATATTGCAAGTGAAGGCGGTAGTTTATAGTTATTTTTAATGGTCAGATCTAGATGCTCAGATGGAAGAAAAAGCTGGGACCGTGTGAATCCTGAGTACAAATAAGGAAAATGCTACATTGTCTCCTTTACACCCTTAGGATTGCCCTAAAATACAATTGCATGTAGATTTTTCTGGGTCATAGTTGATGCACACTCAAAGTGGCCAAATGTTATCATGAAAGTGGCAAATCAAATTCGAGAAAAATGTGAGGTAATGCATTTGAGGAGGGCAAAGCAAGGGAATACTCAATAAATGGGAAGATGTTGAGAGGGGGCACAATGGTTAGCACTGCTGCCTCACAGCAACAGGGATCGATTCCCAGCTTGAGTCACTATAGGGTTTGCACATTCCATGTCTGTGTGGCTTTCCTCTGGATTCCTCCCACGATCCAAAGATGTGCAGGTTAGGTGGCTTGGCCATAGCCAACATTGTTCCTTTGTTGAAAAAGGTAGCAAGAATAAGCCAGGTAATTACAGGCTGGTGAGCCTTACATCAATGGTAGGGAAATTATTGGGAAAGGAGCCCTCAAGACAGGATTTATTCCCACTTAGAAATAAGTGGACACATTAGCAAGAGGCAACATGGTTTTGTGAAGGGGAGGTCATGTCTCAGTACATTGAGATTTTTGAGAAAGCAAGAAGATAATTGCTGAGGGTAGGGCCGTGGATGTTGGCTACATGGACTTCAGTAAGGCTTTTGACAAGGTCCGTAGCAGGAGATAGGCGCGGGGGCTGCTGGGAAGGGAGCGCGGGAGTATAAAACAGTCACTCACCCGAGGATCCACCTCACTGTTCTCTGGAGCTGTGATTTCGACGAGTGGCTGCCTTTTGGTGAGTGTGCTGCATTGTAATTACTGTATTTTGACTTAATTCTAGGTCGGGAGGGTTTTTTGTTTATTTTGGCGCTCCGTAGCGGGAGATAGGCGCGGGGGCTGCTGGGAAGGGAGAGCAGGAGTATAAAAAGAAGGCCAGGGTAGATAGCGGGCAGTGTCGGGAGCGGGCAGCGGAGTGAGGCGGGAAGCAGAGTGAGAGGTAACAGGGCTTAAGCTCACTGGGCTTGGGCGAGCTCAGGCTTGGTAACAGGAATAAATAGGACACCTTAATAGGGGGCAAACATAATGGCAGGGTCTAGGGTTACACGGGTTCACTGTGTTCGTTGTCATATGTGGACATTTCTGGAGACAGCACATCTCCCGAAAGCCCACATATGCGGGAAATGTCTAGAGGTGCAGAGATTAAGGGCCCGGGTGAGGCAGCTGGAACTGAGGCTGGAGGATATGTTTTTAGTTAGGGAAAATGAGGAAATAATGGATAGGGACAGTAACACTGAGCAGATACCAGGACCTGGGAGGAGAGATGGATGGGTTACAGTTAGGAAGAGTAAAAAGAAAAGGAGTCATAGCACTAGGACCGCCCCAGAGGAATTACCCCGGAATATTAAGGGTGGGGTGACAGCTGGGGTAGAGAAGGCAAGGGAGGGAGATCAGAATACCTCGGAGGAAGGGAAGAGTGCAGGGTGTGAGATAGTGGTGGGGGATGGGAGAGTCAAAGGGATTGACAGGCGGTTCTGTGGGCAAAAGCGGGACTCCAGGATGGTAGTCTGCCTCCCTGGAGCAGGGGTACAGGATGTTTCAGAAAGGGTTGAGGGAATTTTGAAGGGTGGAGGGACCGAGTCTGATGTGATTGTTCCTACATCCTTCTCTCCTACGTGCACTAAGTGCAGGGGGGACATACGTAGGCAGTTCAGGGAGTTGGGGGCTAGGCTGAAATGTAGGGCCTCCAGGGTGGCGTTCTCTGGGCTGCTGCCGGTGCCTGGGGCTAGCAGGGCTAGAAATAATGAGATACTCCAACTCAATGCGTGGTTGAAGGATTGGTGTAGGGCAGAGGGTTTTAGATTCGTAGACCATTGGGAAGTCTTTATGAAAGAGGGGCAAATATATAAGAGGGATGGGGTACAGTTAACTGGGAAGGGTGTGCATATCTTAGCTGGAAGGTTAGCTGGAGTGTTTCGGCAGGGTTTAAACTAATATGGAGGGGGGGTGGGGAGGTGGACGGAACTGGGATTGGGGATAGGGTAAGCCCGGAGGGTAGGAAGAAGGATCGGATTGTTTCTGAGGGTCTTCGGTGCATGTGTTTCAATGCTAGGAGTGTGACTGGCAAAACAGATGAACTGAAGGCAATAATGTTCGAAAGGAAGTTGGAAGTGGTGGCGGTGACAGAGACTTGGTTAAAGGAAGGGCAGGACTGGCAGTTGAATGTTCCTGGGTATAAGTGCTTCAGGCGTGATAGGGGTGGGTCGCTGAGAGGTGGGGGAGTGGTGTTGTTAGTTAAGGATTGCATCATAGCAGTGCAGAGGGAGGGAGGTATAGAGGATATAGGAATCGAGTCGCTATGGGTGGAGTTGAGGAATAGGAAGGGAGATGTTACTATGTTGGGTGTGTACTACAGACCGCCCAACAGCCCGAGGGCTGTGGAAGAAGGGATAAGCAGGGACATTCTAGATAAGTGCAGGAAGAATAGGGTGGTGGTAGTGGGAGATTTTAATCTCCCCGGGGTAGATTGGAAGGTGCCGAGATCAGAGGGTGCTGACGGGGAGGAATTTGTACAGTGTGTAATGGAAGGATCCCTGGAGCAGTATGTGGATAGCCTGACCAGAGAGGGGGCTATACTGGACTTGATTCTGGGGAATGAGCCTGGGCAGGTGGTTGACGTTGAAGTAGGAGAGCAGGTGGCTAACAGTGACCACAACTCTGTCTGGTTTAAGATATTAATGGATAAAGATGAAGCCTGTCCTAAGGGGAGGGTGTTAAACTGGGGGAGGGCTAGATACAACCGGATTAGACAGGATCTTAAAGATACAGACTGGGGTAAGCTGTTTGATGGCAGGTCGACGCTGGGTATGTGGGAGTCTCTCAAGGGAAAACTAAAATCTTTGCAGGAAAGGCACGTGCCGGTCGAGAGGAAGGATGGGAAGGGTAGGATTAGAGAGCCGTGGGTAACTAGGGATATTGAGGACCTGGTCAGGAGGAAGAGGGAGGCGTACATTAGATCTAGGCATTTGAGGACAGAGATAGCGTTAGAAGAATACAGAGAATGTAGGAGAGAACTTAAAAGGGGCATCAGAAAGGCAAAAAGGGGCCACGAAATGGCTTTGGCGGGTAGGATTAAAGAAAATCCTAAGGCATTTTACTCCTATGTTAGAAATAAAAGGATGGTTAGAGGGAAGATTGGTCCTCTCAGGGACAGAGGAGGGGAACTATGCTTGGAGCCTGGGGGAATGGGGGAGATCCTGAATGAATACTTTGCGTCGGTATTCACGCAGGAGAGGGGCCTGATGTCTGGTGCTGTGCTTGAGGAGTTTGAGGATCCGTTGAGGGATATAGTCATCACGAGGGAAGAGGTGTTGGGACTTTTAGACAGTATAAAGACGGATAAATCTCCGGGGCCTGATGGCATCTATCCCAGGCTGTTAAGGGAGGTGAGGGATGAAATTGCTGGGCCTCTGACGCAAATCTTTGTCTCTTCTTTGGACACAGGTGAGGTCCCAGAGGATTGGCGGATTGCAAACGTAGTACCGTTGTTTAAGAAGGGTCAGAGGGATAACCCAGGGAATTATAGGCCGGTGAGCTTGACTTCGGTTATAGGCAAGCTAATGGAGAGGATCCTCAAGGATAGGATGTATGAACATCTGGAGCGCTGCAATCTGATCAGGGATATGCAGCATGGCTTCGTTACAGGGAGGTCGTGCCTTACAAATCTAGTGGAATTTTTTGAAGAGGTGACAAAAACGGTTGACGAAGGACAAGCCGTTGATGGCGTCTATATGGATTTCAGTAAGGCGTTTGACAAGGTCCCTCATGGTAGGCTGATAGAAAAGGTGAAGGCTCATGGGATACAAGGCCAGGTATGTAGATGGGTGGAGAACTGGCTTGGGAGGAGGAGACAGCGAGTAGTAGTGGAAGGCTCCTTTTCCAATTGGAGGTCTGTCACCAGTGGTGTGCCGCAGGGCTCGGTACTAGGACCTCTTCTATTTGTGGTATATATTAATGACTTGGAAGGAGGGGGTAGGTGGTGTGATCAGCAAATTTGCTGATGACACTAAGATGGTTGGATTGGTGGGTACTGAGGAGCAGTGCCTGGCAATGCAACAGGATATAGACAGGCTGGTAGATTGGGCAGATAGATGGCAAATGGAATTTAATCCGGAGAAATGCGAGGTGATGCACTTTGGCCGGAATAATGTGGAGGGGAGTTATACGATAAAAGGTAGAACTATCCGGAGCATAGATACGCAGAGAGACCTGGGGGTGCAAGTGCACAAGTCCCTGAAGGTGTCGGTACAGGTGCAGAATGTGATGAGGAAAGCGTATGGTATGTTAGCCTTCATAGGAAGAGGTATAGAATATAAGAGTAGGAGTCTGATGTTGCAGTTGTATAGAACGTTGGTTAGGCCTCACTTGGAGTACTGCGTCCAGTTCTGGTCGCCGTACTACCGAAAGGATGTAGAGATCCTGGAGAGAGTGCAGAGGAGATTTACCAGGACATTGCCTGGTATGGAAGGGCTGTCTTACGAGGAAAGATTGAATGAACTTGGGCTGTTTTCCCTTGAGAGACGTCGGCTGAGGGGGGATCTAATAGAGGTTTATAAGATTATGAAGGGGATAGATAGAGTAAATGGTGGTAAGCTTTTTCCGCTACAAGAAATGGATAGAACGAGGGGTCACGGGCTTAGGGTGAGGGGGGCTAGGTATAAGACAAATATTAGAGGGCAGTTTTTCACGCAAAGGGTAGTGGGGGTGTGGAATGCACTGCCGAGTAAGGTGGTGGAAGCAGGCACGCTAGGGTTGTTTAAGAGTCACTTAGACAGCCACATGAGCAGGCTGCATATAGGGGGATATAGTAGGCCTTACTAAACATTGTAGGCTTGGGAATACGTTTTGCCTCAGGGATGTTAGTCTTTGCCTGTTTAATAATGAATTTTTTTGTCTCCACAGGCATTTAAGTCCAGCAAGGGGCATGCATGCGGCAGGTTGTAGTGGGCTGCTCTTGGATGTTGCTTCGGGAGTTGCCTATTGCTTCATGTCGTTAGTGTGCTTAAACTGGACCATCTCGAGGGCAACATGACAGCTCAGAGACTATCTCTGTTGCTGTGCGGACACATGGATTTGGGCCTGTGTCTGTGGGAGTTTGCACGTTCTCCCCGTGGTTGCATGGGTTTCCTCCGGGTGCTCCGGTTTCCTCCCACATCCCAAAGATGTGCTTTTAGGCTGATTGATTGGGTACTAAATTGTCCCTAAATTGGACCTCCCTGATCAGGCGTAGACTAAAATCATGAATAGGTCACTGAGACAGTGGGACGGCGGCGCGGGCTCGTTGGGCCGAAGGGCCTGTTTCCCGTGCTGTGTTGTTCTTTGTCCCTCATGGCAGACTGGTGCATGAATACAAAATACACTTGGTCAAAAAAGACAGAGGGTAGCAGTGGAAGGGTGTGTTTCTGAATAGAGGGCTATGACAAGTGGTGTTCCTCAAGGATCAGTGCTGGCATCATTGCTGTTTGTAATTTATTTTTATATTATATATACACAAGGAAAATGTAACTAGTTTGATTAGTTAAGTTTGTGTACGACACAAAAATTGGTGGATTGTGGATAGCGATGAGGTCCATTAGAGGATACAGCAGGATATAGATTGGTTGGAGACTTGGGCAGAGAGAGATGGAAGATGAAGTTTAATCCGGACAAATGTGAGGTAATGCATTTTGGAACGTATAATACAGATAGTAAATATACAGTATATATTGGCAAGATAGTAAATTGGATTAGACATTGGATCAATGGAAGAACCCAGCGAGTGGTAGTAGAGGATTGCTTCTCTGAGTGGAGGCCTGTGACTAGTGGTGTGCCACAGGATTCGGTGCTGGGCCCATTGTTTGTCATCTGTATCAGTGATCTGGCTGATAATATGGTAAATGGGATCAGCAAATTTGCTGATGATACAAAGATTGGAGGAGTAGTGGTTAGTGAGAAAAGTTTTCAAGGCTTGCAGGGGGATTTGGACCAGCTAGAAAAATGGCAGATGGAGATTAATGCAGACAGGTGTGAGGTACTGCACTTTGGAAGAACGAACCAAGGTAGAACATACAAGGTAAATGGTAGGACAGTGAAGAGTGCCGTAGAACAGAGGGATCTGGGAATACATATACATAATTCCCTAAAAGTGGCGTCACAGGTAGATAAGATCGTAAAGAGTGCTTTTGGAACATTGGCCTTTATAAATCAAAATATTGAGTATAAAAGTTAGAATATTATGGTGAGGTTGTATAAGAGATTGATGAGGCTGAATTTAGAGTATTGTGTGCAGTTTTGATCACCTAGTTACAAGACGGATATTAATAAGGTTGAAAGAGTGCAGAGAAGGTTTACAAGGATGTTGCCAGGACTTGAGAAACTGCGTTACAGAGAAAGGTTGAATAGATTAAGACTTTATTCCCTGGAGCGTAGAAGAATGAGGGGAGATTTGATAGGAGTGTATAAAATTATGATGGGTATAAGAGTGAATGCAAACAGGCTTTTTCCACTGAGGCTAGGGGAGAAAAAAAACTAGAGTACATGTGTTAAGGGTGAAAGGGGAAAAGTTTAAAGGGAATATTAGGGGTGGGGGGTGGGTTCTCCACACAGAATGTGAGAGTGTGGAATGAGTTGTCAGATGAAGTGGTGAAAGCAGGTTCACTTTTAACATTTAAGAAAAACTTGGACAGGTACATGGATGAGAGGGGTGTGGAGGGATATGGTCTAAGTGCAGGTCAGTGGGACTAGGCAGAAAAATGATTTGGCACAGACAAGGGCCAAAGGGCCTGTTTGTTCTCACTGGAATGATGGAGGTTGAGGGGCCACCTGATAGATTGAGGGGCATGGACAGA
Organism: Carcharhinus amblyrhynchos; assembly: GCF_965287045.1. Taxonomy (NCBI): domain Eukaryota; kingdom Metazoa; phylum Chordata; class Chondrichthyes; order Carcharhiniformes; family Carcharhinidae; genus Carcharhinus; species Carcharhinus amblyrhynchos. The sequence continues at coordinate 145,909,281 of NC_137325.1, read as the reverse complement.
GTGGATAGTCAGAAGCTTTTTCACAGGGTGGAAGAGTCAGTTACTAGAAGGCACAGGTTTAAGGTGCAAGGGGCAAGGTTTAAAGGAGATGTGTGAGGCAGATATTTTTTAAACAGAGAGAGGGAATGGTAGATGCCTGGAACTTGCTGCTGGGGGAGGTGATGGAAGCACCTCCCCAAGCAGCAAGGTAGTGACTTTTAAGGGGGCGTCTTGACAAATAACCTGAATAGGATGGGAATAGAGAAATATGGTCCCCAGAAAGATGGGGGTTTTAGTTGGGCAGCATGGTCAGTGCAGGCTTGGAGGGCTGAAGGGCCTGTTTCTGTGCTGTAATATTCCTTGCTCTGTGTAAGTGCATTGTTCCACAGGAGCAAGCAGAGAAGAGAATGATGCTTTTGAGGAGAGCTGGAAGGGAAGAGTGCTTAATTTTGAACTTACTTTTGGGCCTAGGCTGCAGGGAGTGGTCAAAGGGCAGAGCTGAGCATAACTAGCCACAGGAACCCAGAAGTCAGCTGTGGGGAGTTCTGGGAAGGTTTGTAGTTTGCTTTTATAGTGTGGGTCGCAGTGGTTGCAATGTTTTATTTTTACCTTTTTATAATTTGGGTGGTTCCTAAACCCAAGACACTACACTTGTAGTGAACTCTACCCTTCCACCTCCTCTAACCTAAAGGACGGTGAGTGAATATCAGGCAAGCTCTTTCTTTCTTTTTCTTGTTTTATCTGCAAGTTATCTCACAGGGATGGCAGGGAAGGCAGTGCAATGTTCCTCCTGCAGAATGTCTGGAGTGAGGGACACCATCAGTGTCTTTGCTGATTTCATCTGTGGGTAATGCACCCATCTCCAGCTCCTCAAAAGCCACATTAGGGAACTGGAACAGGAGCAGAGGTGGTCATAGATAAAAGCTTCAAGGGTGTAGTTACTCTGAAGAATGAAGATAGATGGGTGACAGAGAGAGGAAGCAGCCAGTATGGAGATCCCCTGTGGTCATTCCCCTCCGTAACAAGTATACTGCGTTGGATACTATTGAGGGGGACAACCTTCCAGTGGTAAGCCACAGTGACCGGATCTCCAGCAAAGTCCATTCCTGTGGCTCAGAAGGGGAACAGCAGGAGAGCAATAGTAATTGGGGACACGATGGTTAGAGTGGACACATAGGAGGTTCTGTGGCAGCAAAAGAGACTTAAGGATGGTATGTTGCCTCCTGGGTGCAACGGTCCGTAACATCTCAGACTCTGTTTTCCGGATCCTTAAAGGGGAGGGGGAACAGTCACAAGCCATGGTGCACATTAGTACCAACAACTTAGGTAAGAGAAGGAACAAGGATTTAAAACAGGAATTTAGGGAGCTAAGGTGGAAGCTGAGAGTCAGGACAAAGCATGTTGTCATCTGTGGCTTGTTACCGTTGCCACGTGCTAGTGAGTTGAGGAACAGGGAGAGAGTGCAGATTAACATGTGGCTATAGGGATGGCGTAGGAGAGAGGGTTTCATTTACATGGATAATTGGAACACATTCTGGGGAAGGTGGGACCTGTACAAACAGGACAGTTTGCACCAGAACCAGAAGGGCACCCAATATCCTGGGAGGGAAATTTGCAACAGGTTTTCAGGGGGAGGTGGGGGGGGGGGGGGGGGGGGAGCGGTGGAGTTTGAACTCATTTGTCAGGGGGATGGGAAAATGAGCTGTAGTCCAAAAGCCAGTGTTGAGCGTTGTGAAGGACTAAGGAAGGTATTAAGGTCGCAGGAGTGTACCGGCAGACAGAATGGTGAGTTAAGTGTGTCTACTTCAATGCAAGGAGCATCCGGAATAAGGTAGGTGAACTTGGAGTGTGGATTGGTACTTGGGACTATGATGTTGTGGCCATTATGGAGACATGGTTAGAACAGGGACAGGAATGGTTGTTGGAAGTTCCGGAGTATAGATGTTTCAGTAAGAGTAGGGAAGGCGGTAAAAGAGGTGGAGGAGTAGCATTGTTAATCAAGGATAGTTTAACGGATGCTGAAAGGCGTTTTGAGGGCGATCTGCCCACTGAGGTGATATGGGCTGAAATTAGAAATAGGAAAGGATCGGTCACGTTGTTAGGAGTTTTCTATAGGCCCCCAAATAGTAATAGAGATGTGGAGGAGGAAATGGCAAAGCAGATTATGGATAGGTGTGGAGGTGACAGGGTAGTTATCATGGGTGTCATTAACTTTCCAAATATTGAAAACCTTTATAGTTTGCACAGGGCAGTTTTTGTACAGTGTATGCAGGAGGGTTTCCTGACAATATGCAGATAGGCCGACAAGAGGTGGGGCCATATTGGATTTGGTACTGGGTAATGAACTAAACCAAGTGTTAGATTGGTTTGTCGGAGAGAACTTTGGAGATGGACACCAAATTGTGGTCGCTTTCATTATTGCAATGGAGGGGGATAGGGTCACACGGCAGGTCAAGGTTTAAAATTGGGGGAAGGGTAATTATGATGTGATTAGACAAGAATTAGGGAGCATAAGATGGGAACAGAAGCTGTCAGGTATGGGCACAAATGAGAAGTGGAGCTTGTTCAAGGAACAAATACTGTGTGTCCTTGATAGGTATGTCCCTGTCAGGCAGGGAGGAAATGGCCGAGTGAGGGAACCATGGTTCACAAAGGAGGTTAAATATCTTGTCAAGAGGGAAAAGGAAGCGTATGCAAGAATGGAAAACAAGGTTCAGTTAGGTCGCTTCAGGGTTACAAGGTAGCAAGGAATGAGCTAAAAAGAGGGCTTAGGAGAGCAAGGAGGCAGCATGAGAAGTCCTTGGCAGGTCGGATAAAGGAAAATACCAAGGCTTTTTACTCTTACGTGAGAAATAAAAGAATGACCAGGATGAGGTTAGGGCCAGTCGAGGATAGTACTGAGAACTTGTGCATGGAGTCAGAAGAGATAGGTGACACGTTGAATGAATACTTTTCTTCAGTATTCACTAAGGAGAGGGGCCATGGTTTTGAGGATGAGAGTGTGATACAGGCTGATAGAATGTCTACCTCCTTCATCCTGAGGGAAGATGTATTAGCAATTTTGAAAAACCTGAGGGTTGATAAGTCCCCTGGGCCAGTTGCGATATATCCTAGGATTTTTTGGGAGGCAAAGGATGGATTGCAGAGCCTTTGGCTTTGATCTTTGGGTCCTCACTGTCCACAGGGATTGTGCCAGAGGACTAGAGAGTGGTGAATGTTGTTCCTCTGTTCAAGAAAGGAAATAGGAATGACCCTGGTAATTATAGGCTGGTTAGTCTTACTTCGGTTGTCAGGAAATTAATGGAAAGGGTCCTGAGGGATAAGATTTATGATCATTTGGAAAGATGCAGCTTAATCCAGGATAGTCAGTGGAGTCAGACACTTCAGGAACTTTCAACCATTTATTGGACAGGCACATGGAGCACACCAGAATGACAGGGAGTGGGATAGCTTGATCTTGGTTTCGGACAAAACTCAGCACAACAGAGGGCCAAATGGCCTGTACTATGCTGTACTGTTCTACATTCTATGTTCTAAATTGCCCTGTAAGGTCAGAGCACTAAGTAGGATAAACGTGGAGTTATAGGGATAGGGCCTAGGTGGGATTATAGCCAATGCAGACTTGATGGGCCAAATAGTGTCCTTCTGCACTGCAGGATTTTATAATCCTAAGTGGACAAGGCGGTCAAAGCAGCATATGGAATGCTTTGCTTTATTAGACTAGGTACTCTGGCCACCATATTACAGGAAGGACATAATTATAGAGGAGATTGAAAACCGAAGCTGAAATCGGATAAGGTCTCAAACAATGATGAGACAGAGTACAGGAAAGAGAGAGATACCGGTGAGCTGGTGCAACAATAATCTCTCCCTTAATGTCAGTAAACGAAGGAGATAGTCATCAACTTCAGGAAGTTGAATGGAGGACATGCCCCTGTCTACATCAATGAGGGTGAAGGGGGAATAGCCGAGAGCTTCAAGTTTCTACATGTTCAGATCATCAACCACCTGTCCTGGTCTCTCCACGCTGATGCTATAGTTAAGAAACCCCACCAATTCCTCCACTATTTTCTCAGGAGGCTAAGGAAATTTGGCATGTCCGCTACACTTCAACTTTTACAGATGCACTACAGAAAGCATTCTTTCTGGTTGTATCACAGCTTGATATGTCTGCTGCTCTGTCCAAGACTGCAAGAAGCCACAAAGGGTTGTGAACAAAGCCCAGTCCATCATGCAAACCTGTCTCCTATCCACTGACTGTCTACATTTGCCCGCTGCCCTAGAAAAACAGCCTGAATAATCAAGGACTCCAAGCATCCTGGTCACATACTCTTACATCAGGAAAGAGATATACAAGTCTAAGGTCACGTACCAACGTCAGACTTTTGACTGAATCTACCTTGCATTAAGCGGATCTTTCTCTACACCCTAGCTATTTAAGAGTTACTTAGACAGGCACATGAGTGGGATGGAGATGGAGGGATATAGGAGACTGTTTTAAATAAGGTTCAGGAGCCTTGGGACATCCCTGGGAATGTATAAAGATGTGGTTGATACTGATGTTTTTCTCTCAATCCACAGGTGCTTCAGTCCACCTTGTTGTCCAACAAGGGGCGTACACGCGATGGGGCGTGCGAGGGCTGCTCTTGGATGTTTCGAGAATAGCCTAGTACTTCACGTCGTTAGTGTGTGCTTAAACTGGACCAGATGCTGGGCAAGACGTCAGCTCAGTGGCTATCACTGTTTGCTGTGCAGACACACGGATTTGGGCCAGTGTCTGTGGGAGTTTGCGTATTCTCCCCGTGCTTGCGTGGGTTTTCTCCGGGTGCTCCGGTTTCCTTCCACACCCCAAAGATGTGCTATTAGGCTGATTGGTGTAACAAATTGTCCCTAAGTTAGTCTTCCCTCAATGTGGAGTGCCATAAGCATAGATAAGGGTCATGGGTGGAGGGGGGTACGGGTAATGTTAAAATGGCGGCGCGGGCTCATTGGGCCAAAGGGCCTGTTTCCCGGGCTGTTTTGTTCTTTGTTCTATGACTGTAACACTACATTCTGCACTCTCTTTTCCTTTATGTACTGTATGCTTTGTCTGTATAGTGTGCAAGAAACAATACTTATTGTAAATAAATACACCTGACAATAATAAATCAAATCAAAATCAGGAGGTTGAGGGCTGACCCAATTGACGTGTACAAAATTATGAGGGACATCATTAGGGTTGACAAGGCCAGACCGATTTCTCCTAGCTGAGGGAGAGTTACCAGGGGGCACACACAGATTTAGGATGATTGGTAAAAGGATTAGGGGAGAACCCTTTTCAGCCAGAATGTGCTGGGTGTCTGGAATTCATTGCCCAAACTGGTGGTTGAAGCTAAAACACTCAGTTAAAAGGTACCTGGACCTACATCTGAAGCACTGTAGCCCACAAGGCTCTGGATCAGGTGGTGAAAAGTGGATATAAAATGAGAAGCTGCATCTATTTTCTCTCCTTTGGCCAGTGCTGACATGATGGGCTGAATGGCCTCTTTCTGTACTGAAACATTTCTCTGATTCTAAAACCACTTTTTCTGTCACATCGATAGTAAAAGGAGTCAAAGGCGTCTTACTTAAAGTGTCATTTATACAGCACAAAGAGGAAAACAGCAGGCATAGACGATCAGAGCACACACCAGCCACCCATTTAGTGCTCTGCACAACATGATGGTCTTCTGCATCCTCCTTCCCTTTACAACCACCAGCATTAGATCCAGGTCAGCACTGATGAAGTGATGGGTTAACCACGCACAAGGTGTTAGACCTCGGGCTCTCCTGTGCCATCCTGCTTTCCTCTGGTGCTGTCAGAGACTTTGGCACAATCAGGTCTCTTTTAGGGCAATTAACGGCCTCAGTGATAGCTGCCATGAACAGTCTAAATCAGTTCCACACATCAGACCCACAGACTAACCGGGCAGTGAATCAGTTACCGTATCAAAGGTTCTTCCCCGTGAAAATCATGTCTTAATCAGTTTCCGACCAGAGGCCGGATCCGGTTCCTGATTCCTTCCTCAGTCCAGTGGGTCTGATGTCGAAAGTGCTCCTTTCCATATCAACAATATCCTTCATTGTGAAAAGCAGAAGAAATTGCTGAATAATTAAAATTCCTGGGCAGTCTTGTTAGAATATTTATATTTCTTAAAAATACCAGATCAAAGATTAGTTCTTCTGTACTTAGAGGTTTTTGGCACTGATTGCAGTCAGTCTGTTTCTGAGGGAGGGTAAAGGGTGATCAAAGGTCATCATCTTGGTCACGGTTCACATCTCCTTCCTCAGGTGCGATGGAAATGAAGAGTCTCATTCCGACAGGAAGGTGGTCAGTCAGTCCAGCCAGCTGGGTTATAAAGGTGAATTCCTCCAGTTCCTGCCATGAAGGATAAATAAATTTGCATAATCATCTTTCTATATGAACAAATTGGGAATTTCCTCCCATACAACCAAAGACTTGATGGGCTGAATGGCCTTGTTCTGCATCATAAAGATTCTGACTGTTCTCTAGTTCTACACCTCTCTAGCCAAGAGAAACATCCTTCCTGAATGTAAATTCTGTTAAGCATTTTATTGATTTGAATAAGATCACCTCTCATTCTTCTGAAGCAAAGGCCCAATCTATTTAATCTTTCCTCATATGTCAATCCCAGGAATTATTTTAGTGAACCTCTGTTACACTCTCTGGCTAAGCAGACAAAAACTACACACCACGTGTTAGATGTGGTCTCAACAAGGCTCCATATAACGTAAGTCATCTTCATTCCTATACTCAAACCCTCTTGTAATAAAGGCCATCTTCATCACTTGTGGTACCTGCATGTCAGCTTCCTGACTCATGAAGATGGACATTAAGGTCTTTCTGAAGTTCAAGGCCTTTCACCATTTAAGAAATACTTTACTCCTGCTTTTTTCTAACCAAAGTGGATAACCTCAGATTTCTCCACATTGTATTCCACCTGCCAAACTTTTGCCCATTTAATCTCCACATTCAAATCATTGATATGGACAATAAGAAGTCTCACAACACCAGGTTAAAGTCCAACCGGTTTATTTGGAATCATGGGCTTTTGGAGTGCTGCTCCATCAGCTGAGCGCTCCGAAAGCTCATGATTCCAAATAAACCTGTTTGATTTTAACCTGGTGTTGAAAGACTTTTTACTGTGCCCAACCCAGTCCAATGCCAGCATCTCCACATCATGATATAGACTGAGAGTAACTGGGGCTCCGAGCCCTGATCCTTGTGGTATTCTACTAGTTACAGTCTGCCAACCTGAAAATGGCTCATTTATTCCTATTCTGTCAGTTAACCTTGTTGTCTAACGAGGGGCATGCACACGGTGGGTCGTGCGTGGGCTGCTCTTGGATGTTTCGAGAGTGGCCTAGTACTTCGCGTCGTTGTGTGTGCTTAAAACTGGACCAGCAGATGGGCACCACAACAGCTCAGTGACTATCACTGCTAGTTGTGCAGATACATGGATTTGGGCCAGTGTCTGTGGGAGTTTGTGCATTCTCCCTGTGGTTGCGTGGATTTCCTCCGGTTTCCTCCCACACCCCAAAGATGAGCTCTTAGGCTGACTGGTGTAACAAATTGTCCCTGAACTATTCTCCCCTGAATCTGGTTTCCAATGGGGGTACCATACGCATACACGGGTCTAGGTAGGTGTAGGAAAATGCTTTAGGATGGCGGCGCGGGCTCATTGGGCCAAAGGGCCTGCTTCCCGTGCTGGGTTGTTCTTTGTTCTTTATATTCCACCCAATCCCATATACTCTAATTTTATTTACTAATCACTTGTATAGGCCATTATTTAAAAACTAAATTTATTTATTAGAGTCACAAGTAGGCTCATATTAACACTGCAATGAAGTTACATTGTGAAAATCCCCTAGTCGCCACACTCTGGCATCTGTTTCGGTACAAGCAGGGAGAATTTAGCATGGCCAACGCACTTAACCAGCATGTCTTTCGGTCAGTGGGAGGAAACCCGAGCACCCGGAGGAAACCCACGCAGGCACAGGGAGAATGTGCAGATTCTGCACTGACAGGGACCCAAGCTGGGAATCAAACCCAGGTCCCTGGCACTGTGAGGCAGCAGTGCTAACCACTGCGCCACCATGACCTAAATGAGGCACCTACCGTTCCCCCTTATCTATTCTAGCTAGTTACATAGAACATAGAACACTACAGCACAAACAGGCCCTTCGGCCCACGAGTTGCGCCGATCACATCAACACCTACCAATCTACAGACCTATCTATAACCCCCAATCCCATTAAATCCCATATACTCATCCAGAAGTCTTTTAAAAGACCCCAGCGAGTTCGCCTCCACCACCACTGACGGCAGCCGATTCCATTCACTCACCACCCTCTGAGTGAAAAACTTACCCCTAACATCACTTCTGTACTTGCCTCCCCGCACCTTAAATCTGTGTCCTCTCGTAGCGACCATTTCAACCCGGGGAAATAGCCTCTGAGAATCCACCCTATCTATTCCTCTCAACATTTTATAAACTTCTATCAGGTCGCCTCTCAACCTTCGTCTCTCCAGGGAAAAGAGTCCCAGCTCCCTCAACCTAACTTCATAAGGCATGCCTCCCAGTCCAGGCAACATCCTTGTAAATCTCCTCTGTACCCTTTCAATAGCTTCTACGTCTTTCCTATAGTGAGGCGACCAGAACTGCGCACAGTACTCCAAATGAGGCCTGACTAGGGTCTTATAAAGTTGCAGCATTACCTCCCGACTCCTAAACTCAATCCCTCGATTAATGAAGGCCAGTACACCATACGCCTTCTTGACCACCTCCTCCACCTGCGAGGCCGATTTAAGAGTCCTGTGGACCCGGACCCCAAGATCCTTCTGCTCTTCAACACTACTAAGACTCCTGCCCTTGATAGTGTACTCGTTCATCCCGTTGGTTCTGCCAAAATGGACGACTACACACTTATCCGCGTTGAAGCCCATCTGCCACTTCTCTGCCCAGTCCTGGATCCTATTTATGTCCTGCTGCAACTTTTGACATCCTTCCAGACCATCCACAACACCAACTATCTTCGTGTCATTAGCGAACTTACTTACCCATCCCTCCACTTCCTCATCCAGGTCATTTATGAAAATGACAAACAGCAAGGGTCCTAGAATAGATCCCTGGGGCACTCCACTGGTGACTGACCTCCATTCAGAAAAAGACCCATCCACAACCACTCTCTGCCTTCTGCAGGCAAGCCAGTTCTGGATCCACAAGGCCAAAGGCCCTTGGATCCCATGCCCTCTCACCTTCTCAAGAAGTCTTGCATGGGGGACCTTATCAAACGCCTTGCTGAAGTCCATGTACACCACGTCCACGGCACTTCCTTCGTCAATGTGTACATCCTCAAAAGAACTCCCAACAGGTTTGTTAAACATGACTTCCCTTTCATAAATCTGTGTTAACTCTGCCCAATCCTACTATCATTTTCTACTTGTCCTATTAGTCCATCCTTTTTTAGAGTCTCATCTTTTCCCTGCAACTAACACTAAGTCTACAGTTTCCTGCTTTCTCTCCTTTTTTAAATAGTAGGCCAACTCTATCACTGTCCAAGCTGCAGGGACCGTTCCAGAGTCTATAAAGAACAAAGAAAAATAAAGCACAGGAAAAGGCCCTTCAGCTTGCGCTGATCATGATGCCCTCACTAAACTTCTGCCCTTACTCAGTCTGTAACGCTCTATTCCCTATTCACATATCCATCCAGGTGCCTCTTAAAATGTTGCTAATATGCCTGCTTCCACCACCTCCTCTGGCAGTGCGTTCCAGGCACCCACACTCTCCATGAACAACTTCCCCCACACATCTCCCTTTAAACTTTCCCCCTCTCACCTTGACCTGTGTCCCCCTTATAAGTGACACTTCCATTCTGGGAAAAAGCCTTTGACTATCTACCCTATCTATGCTTCTCAGTTTTGTAGATCTCTATCAGGTCTCCCCTCAGCCTCCACCTTTCCAGTGAAAACAATCCTAGTTTATTCAATCTCTTCACTTCTCATAGTCAATACCCTCAAGGCCAGGCAAGATCCTGATGAATGTTCTTTGAACTCTCTCCAAAGCTTCCACATCTTTCTGGTAGTGTGGTAACCAGAACTGCAAGCAATACTCCAAATGCAGCCTAACCAAGGTTTTATACAGCTGCAACGTGATTTGCCAATTCTTGTACTCAATGCAGTGGATGCAGGTCAGTGGGCACAGGGGTGTTGGGTAAAGGGAACTGGGATGTAAGAATTGAGATAAGCCAGCAAACTCACAGTAGTCACTTCCTTTGCAAGGGTGTCTTCCCGATACAATAAGTAATCGATCCTGCGACCACCTCCCATGTTTCTGGGCTCTGTGCTGTCAGTGGAGTTGGTAACAGGGTTCATAGGGAATGCCAGGTACTGTTTCCTTAATTCATCAATCTCCAAGGCCCTGAAAGAATTGAAAACACGTATTTTGAACCCGAGATTCAAGTATCTTCACTCAACTATTCTTACAGCTATCTGCAAGGTACGAGATCTGGAGACAGGCAGACAAACTGAACTATTTCTATAAATTGATCTAAGTGCTTCATGCAGAGAGCTATTTGAAGCTAATTTAAACTGCAAGACGGCTGGCCTATTCAGAACAAAGAAATGAAAAACTAAAGTAGCATTTATTCCTTTCAAGGCTTGACATCCTAAAGCATGCTTTGAAGTGCAGTCAACTTGTCGGTAAGGGATTTTTACCTTACTTTTTTTGGAGTTTTACTTTTCTAAGACAGCGGGAGTGTAAAACTGGAAATAGGCCCCAGTGAGACCTGGCAAGTTTCTTTTTCCCTTTATGGGAATGAGGTCGACCTCATTGTTTCCAGAAGAGCAGCTGGAGTGGTGATTTAGTGAAGAGAGCTTGTAGGTAAAGGGATTTTTACCTTGCCTTTCTCGGAGTTTCTTTTCTCTAAGCCGGGAGTGTAAAACCAGAAGTAGGCCTCAGTGAGACCTGGGAAGTTTTTTTTGCCCAATAAATTTGAACGGGAAGGAAACCTGAGACTGTACACTCTCTCCCCTCCTCTAACCTAAAAAAGACTTGGAGCGAGAGCAGGTAAGCTTTCTTCTTTCTTTAACCTATTCCTCTAACTAAGGGGGTAAGGGAATATCAGGCAAGATCTTTCTTTTTGTCCAGAGGGAATGGCAGGAAAGGCAGTGCAGGATGTTTGAGGTTAGGGATGCCGTCAGTGTCCCTGCTGATTTCACCTGTGGGAAGTGCTCCCATCTCCAGCTCCTCAAAAACCACGTTAGGGAACTGGAGCTGGATGAACTTCGGATCATTCGGGAGGCAGAGGTGATCATAGATAAAAGCTACAGGGATTTGGAGACTCCAAAAAATGAAGATAGATGGGTGGCAGTGAGGGGCTGGGAGGAAGCAGCCAGTGCGGGGATCCCCTGTGGTCGTTCCCCTCCGCAACAAGTATTCCGCGTTGGATACTGTTTGGGAGATGGGGGGTGGTGGGGAGCAGCGGGATGACCTACTAGTGGTAAGCCAGAGTGACCGGTCCTCCAGCACTGAGTCTGTCCCTGTGCCTCAGAAGGGGAGAGAGGAAAGCAGGAGGGCAATCGTAATTGGGGATGCGATGGTTAGAGAGACAGATAGGAGGTCCTGAGGCAGCAAGAGAAACTCATGGATGGTGTGTTGCTTCCTGGTGCAAGAATCCGTGACGTCTCAGACCATGTCTTCAAAATCCTTAAAGGGGAGGAGGATCAATCGCAGGTCATGGTGCACATCGGTACCAACGACACAGGTAAGAGAAGGGACAGGGATTTAAAACAGGAATTTCGGGGGCTAGGATGGAAGCTGAGAGCCAGGACAAAGCATGTTGTCATCTCTGGTTTGTTGCCGATGCCACGTGCTAGTGAGTTGAGGAACAGGGAGAAAGTGCAGATTAACATGTGGCTGTAGGGATGGTGTAGGAGAGAGGGTTTCATTTACATGGATAATTGGAACACATTCTGGAGAAGATGGGACCTGTACAACAGGGCGGTTTGCACCTGAACCAGAGGGGCAGCAATATCCTGTGAGGGAAATTTGCTACGGCTCTTCAGGGGGCGGCGGCAGCGGCAGTGGGGGGGGGGGGGGGGGGGGGGGTGTTAAATTAATTTGTCAGGGGGATGGGAAAATGAGCTGTAGTTCAAAAGTCAGTGTTGAGGGTCGCGAGTTACTGAGGAAGGTATCAAGGTTGCAGGAGTATACAGGCAGACAGGATGGTGGGTTGAAATGTATCTTCAAGGAGCATCAGGAATAAGGTAGCTGAACTTGGAGTGTGGATTGGTACTTGGGACTATGATGTTGTGGCCATTATGGAGACATGGTTAGAACAGGGACAGGAATGGTTGTTGGAAGTTCCGGAGTATAGATGTTTCAGTAAGAGTAGGGAAGGCGGTAAAAGAGGTGGAGGAGTAGCATTGTTAATCAAGGATAGTTTAACGGCTGCTGAAAGGCGTTTTGAGGGCGATCTGCCCACTGAGGTGATATGGGCTGAAATTAGAAATAGGAAAGGATCGGTCACGTTGTTAGGAGTTTTCTATAGGCCCCCAAATAGTAATAGAGATGTGGAGGAGGAAATGGCAAAGCAGATTATGGATAGGTGTGGAGGTCACAGGGTAGTTATCATGGGTGACTTTAACTTTCCAAATATTGATTGGAACCTTTACAGGTCGAATAGTTCGGATGGGACACTTTTTGTTCAGGAGAGTTTCCTGACACAATATGTGGACAAGCTGACAAGAGGTAGGGCCACATTAGACTTGGTACTGGGTAATGAACTGGACCAAGTGTTACATTTGTTTGTGGGGGAGCACTTTGGAGATAGTGACCACAATTCAGTATCCTTCATTATTGCAATGGAGAGGGATAGGGTCACACGGCAGGTCAAGGTTTATAATTGGGGGAAGGGTAATTATGATGCGATTAGGCAAGAATTAGGGAGCATAAGATGGGAACAGAAACTGTCAGGTAAGGGCACAAACGAAAAGTGGAGCTTGCTCAAGGAACAAATACTGCGTGTCCTTGATAGGTATGTCCCTGTCAGGCAGGGAGGAAATGGCCGAGTGAGGGAACCATGGTTCACAAAGGAGGCTGAATGTCTTGTCAAGAGGAAAAAGGAAGCATATGTAAGGATGAAAATACAAGGTTCAGTTGGGTCGCTTGAGGGTTACAAGGTAGCAAGGAATTAGTTTAAAAAAGGGCTGAGAAGAGCTAGGAGGAGGCATGAGAAGTCCTTGGCGGGTCGGATAAAGGAAAACCCCAAGGCTTTTTACTCTTACGTGAGAAATAAAAGAATGATCAGGATGAGGTTAGGGCCAGTCAAGGACAGCAGTGGGAAATTGTGCATGGAGTCAGAAGAGATAGGTAAGGCATTGAATGCATACTTTTCTTCAGTGTTCACTAAGGAGAGGGGCCATGTTTTTGAGGATGTGTGAGAGATATAGGCTGATAGGATAGAGGTGGTAGATGTTCTGAGGGCAGATGTATTAGCCATTTTGAAAAACCTGAGGGTCAATAAGTCCCCTGGGCCAGATGGGATATATCCTAGGATTCTTTGGGAGACAAGGAATGAGATTGCGGAGCTGTTAGCTTTGATCTTTGGGTCCTCACTGTCCACGGGGATTGTGCCAGAGGACTGGAGAGTGGCAAATGTTGTTCCTCTGTTCAAGAAAGGAAATAGGAATGATCCTGGTAATTATAGGCCGGTTAGTCTTACTTCTGTGGTTGGTAAGTTAATGGAAAGGGTCCTGAGGAATAGGATTTATGACCATTTGGAAAGATGCAGCTTAATCCAGGTTAGTCAGCACGGTTTCGTGAGGTGTAAGTCTTGCCCCCCAAATTTGATTGAATTCTTTGAGGAGGTAACTAAGTGTGTAGATGAAGGTAGAGCAGTTGATGTCATTTACATGGGTTTTAGTAAGGCGTTTGATAAGATTCCCCGTGGTAGGCTCATGAGGAAAGGATAGAAGGAAATTTGGCCAATTGGATAAGTAACTGGCTCTCTCATAGAAAACAGAGGGTGGAGGTGGAAGGAAAATTTTCAGACTGGAGGCCAGTTACCAGCAGGGTACCACAGGGGTGAGTGCTGGGTCCTCTGTTATTTATGATTTTTATCAATGACTTGGAAGAGGGGGCTGAAGGGTACGTTAGTAAATTTGCTGATGACACCAATATTGGTGTAGTAGAAGATGAGGTGGAGGGCTGTTGTAGGCTGCAAAGAGACACTTATAGGACACAGAGCTGGGCAGAAAAGTGGCAGATGGAGTTTAACTCTAATAAGTGTGAGGTGATTCATTTTGGTAGGACAAACTTGAATGCGGATTACAGGGTCATTGGCAGGGTTCTAAGGAATGTGGAGGAGCAGAGAGATCTTGGGGTTCATATCTACAGATCTCTGAAGGTTGCCACTTGAGTGGATAGAGCCGTGAAGAAGGCTTATAGCGTGTTAGCATTTATTAACAGGGGGTTTGAGTTTAAGAGCTGTGGGGTTATGCTGCAACTATACCGGACCTTGGTGAGACCACATTTGCAATATTGTGTGCAGTTCTGGTCACCTCACTATAAAGGAGGATGTGGAAGCATCAGAGAGAGTGCAGAGGAGATTTACCAGAATGTTGCCTGGTTTGGAGGGCAAGTCTTATGAGGGAAGGTTGAGTGAGCTGGGGCTTTTGTCTTTAGAGTGAAGGAAGATGAGAGGCAACTTAAGAGGTTTATAAGATGACGAGGGGGATTGATAGAGTGGAAGTGCAGGCTATTTTCTTGGGTGGATGTAGCTGTTCCTAGGAGGCATAACTATAAGGTTCATGGTGGGAGATATAAGAGGGATGTCCGAGATAGGTTCTCCATTCAGAGAGCGGTTGGGGTGTGGAATACACTGCCTGCTGTGGTAGTGGAGTTGGACACTTTAGGAACTTTCAAGCAGTTATTGGATAAGCACATAGAGCACACCAGAATGATAAGGAGTGGGATAGCACGATCTTGGGTTTGGACATAGCTTGGCACAATGAGGGTTGAAGGGCCTGTACTGTGCTGTAATGTTCTATCTACTTATTATATAGGAAATGTGGCATCTAATTTATGTAAAGCTCAATCCCACCAACAACAATGGGATAAATGGCAATCATTCTAAGTCTTGGTTGGGGGATAAACATTGGCAAAGAATTAGGAAAATTCCCCTATTCCTCTTCAAAATGGTGCCATTTGATATTTTTATTCAAAGATGGCAAACTTCAGTTTAACATCTCACTTAAAGGATGGCACCTCCAACAGAAGCACTCTTCAAATACTTGCATACTTCCAAGGATGGTCTTAATAAAATCCTGTACAACTGTGGCAAAACTTATTTATTCTTGGATTCAAATTCCTTGCAATAAGGCCAATATACTACTGGCTTTCTTAATTGTTTGCTACGCCCGTGCATTCAGTACTACACAAGGAATGCCAGCCTGGATTGTGCGCTCCACCTCTGCGTCAGAAGGTTGTGACCTTAACTCCCAGCCCAGAGGCAGGAGTGCTACCCAGTCATTGCTGCCAAGAGTACAGGCAGCGTTGTAGTTGGGCTCAGTTGTGCTACGTGTGTTCTGCTCCTCTTGCCGTTACTCACCTCTGCAAGTTTTCAGGGTTCATCACTGGATCATCATACATGGTTCTTTGTTCCAACAACGTACCTAGCAAAAAGCAGTGTGACACTTAGACACTGGAGGGGTCAAGAAAGCTGGTAGTGAGTCGAGCTGAGTGTCAGTGTACATGTGGAAGCTGACATTTCAAAGACAAAGAGGAGAAAACCAAACAGTGCAATGAGCCCATCTCCCAATCAAATAGTTATTGATGATCTTGGGCTTCAGCTCCTCTTTCCTGCCGGCTCCCCATATCCCTGAGACAATTGCCTTAAGTATATCTAATAGCGGAGCAGCCACAACCATCTGGAGGATACATTCACAGCCCTTTGAAGAAATGTTTCCTCATGTCAGTCTAAATGATCGGCCCCACATCCTGAAACCTTGCTCCTTGTTCTAGATTCCTCAGTCAGACAAAACAATCTCAGCACCTATCTTGGCAAGTTCCTTCACAAATTGAAGATGATCTCATTGAAACCTTCAAATTTTTCTAAATTGTACAAAATACTGACCCAATTTAAGCCTCTCACCACTTCCACCTGCAGGCTCCTCTCCAAGTCACTCACCATCCTGACTCGGAAATATGTCGCTGTTCTTTCACTGTATCAAAATCCTGGAACTACCTCCCTAACAGCACTACGAGTGTACCTGCATCTCAGGGGCTGCAGTGATTCAAGAAGACATCTGACCACCACCTTTGCACGGTTAATAGGGACGAGCAATAAATGCTACCTTAGCCAGTAACACCCACATTCCCTAATTGAATTTAAAGGAAACTGTCTCATCCCAGGGATCAGTCTAGTGAAACTTCACTGTACTGCCTCCAAGACAAGTATACCCTTCCCTAAATATGGAAGGCAAACCAACTCACCTTTCTACTGAGCTTAATATCTGCAAACTTAAAAAAAATCAGGAGTATGAAGGAGTGGTAGCATAAGATAGTGAGGGGGACCTTGACTGTCATAGTGCTACAGGGGGAGGAAACAAAGAAAAATATGCAGCAGAGCAAATCCAGAGTTGTAAACAATTGTAAAAAGTTGAAGTACTTGTTCTTTATTTGAATGCATGAAGCATTTGCAACAAGATAGATGAGTTGATAGCAGAGACTGCATCGTATGCTGTATTAGGTATTACAGAAACGTGGTTGCAAGGTGACCAGGACTGGGTGCTCAACATTCCAGGGTGTACAATGTTTCAAAAGAACAGGCCAGAGGGGAAAGCTGGAGTAGCGTTGTTAATCCAGGGAGGTTTGAGAGCACTGTTCAGCAGTATTATAAAGACAGTGGATGGTGATTTAGAATTGGTTTGGGTTGAAATCATGAATAGCAGGGGAAGGAATATGCAGGTGGGAGTGGTCTATGGACCCTCAAAATGTGACCTCTCAATTAGTCACAGCATAAACGGGCAAATATCAAGGGCATGTTTGAAGGGAACTGCACTTATCATGGGAGATTTTAATCTGTACATTGACTGGACAAACCAAACTGGCAAGGGCAGTGTTGAAAAAGAATTTGCAGAGTGTATCAGGGATTTTTTTTTTAGAGCAGCACGTTATGGAACCTTCCCCAGAATGGGCTGTAAGGAATCTTCTGGTTAAGGATCCCTGAGGAAACAGTGATCACAATACGACAGAACTCCAGATACAACTTGAGGATGAACACCTTATGTCCATAACCAGTGCCTTCAACTTAGATAAGGGCAATTATAATGGTACGAGGGACGAGCTGTGCAAGGCGAACTGGGTAAACAAGCTAAAATACAGATCAGTAGATGAGCAGTGGCAGATATTCAAACAGTTGGAAAAGACATTTCACAAGAAAAAGGCAAAATCCATGGTTAACAAAAGGTCAAGGATAATGTTAAATTGAAAAGTAGGATATATAAAGTGGCATGGGACGGTGGTAGACCAGAGAACTGGGAAGGTTTTAGGATTCAGCAGCAAAAGATTGAAAAGCTCTTAAGGGAGAAAATGAATTTTGACAGAAAGCCTAAAAGCCGCATAAAAACAAACAGCAAGCGTTCTGATGAATATATAAGTAAGTAGTGGGCAGCTAAGGTAAATGTGATACCTGCACTGAACAAAGCTGTTGAAAGGGTTAGTAATCTCAATTTATAAAATCACAAACTTTGAGAGAAAAACCAAAGGTCTTTATAAAAGTCCTCAGATTAACACCAAGGCCTTTAACAAGGACAAAGAAAATTACAGCACAGGAACAGGCCCTTTCACCCTCCAAGCCTGCACCAACCATGCTGCTCGACTTAACTAAAACCTTTACCTTTATTCCCATCCCATTCATTCACTTGTCAAGACACCCCTTAAAAGTCACCACCTTATCCGCTTCCATTACCCCCCCCGCCGCCCCCAGCAACAGGTTCCAGGCATCCACTGCTCTAAAAAATTTGCCTCGTACATCTCCTTTAAACCTTGCCCCTCGCACCTTAAACCTGTGCCCCCTAGTAACTGACTCTTCCACCCTGGGAAAAAGCTTCTGACTGTCCACTCTGTCCATGCCTCTCAATCTTGTCGGCTTCTATCAGGTCTCCCCTCAACCTCCGTCGCTCCAGAGAGAACAAACCAAGTTTCTCCAACCTCTCCTCATAGCTAATGCCCCCCCATACCAGGCAACATCCTGGTAAATATTTTCTGTACCCTCTCCAAAGCCTCCACATCCTTCTGGTAGTGTGGCAACCAGAATTGAACACGATATTCCAAGTGCAGCCTAACTAAGGTTCTATAAAGCTGCAACATGACTTGCCAATTTTTAAACTCAATACCATGGCTGATGAAGGCAAGCATGCCGTATGCCTTCTTGACTACCTTCTCCACCTGCATTGCCACTTTCAGTGCCCTGTGCACCCAGATCCCTTTGCCTATCAATTTAATCTGAGATAATTCATTACATCAGACATCTGGACCTGGGAGCAGGGAGTGATATCCAGATACAAACTAGAACAACAATAGCAACTTGTAACAACGTAAACTGCTTGTGTATTCCCGTATTCTGGGCTCCTGTTAATTACCTGTGACTTTCCACTGTCCCCGTTATATAACTTGAATTAAAAACAGTTGTTTAAGAGAACTCCATAATTTGCATCTGGTTATTTATGAAAATACATCTACATGCCTAACTTTTAAATTTAAAACAATTCTGGCTGAACAAAGGCCCAGAACAAAAGAATACACTTTGCTGTTTCAGAAATCTCACACCTTGTTTCCTCTGAGGAGTTACTGACAATCTCCTGGGACTGCAAATTCTAGAGAGTGGACATGCTTTGTTAAATACTTGGAATGATCAGGTTGCACGGACTTGCTGTTTAGCCCAATCTGATGCCTGGCAGGCTGCACGGAAGGAGCTCTGCCCAGTTTGAACACCAGGCCTGGAAATGCAGCCTCAATCTCTACAAATTACCAATTATCTGTGAAGAAAACCTTACTGGTCTTTGATTCTGGATTTGAACCCATGTGAACCTTTATTTTCTGTGACCTCTGTACCATCAAACCCTTTTCCCATTTCTCTCTTTATTATATGTACGCAAGGGAGAAGCTACAAACCCACTTTTTCACATTTTGAATGTATGCAGTGAGATAACTCTTGAGCTCATCCTCCCTAGAGATTGCTTTGGGGTCAATATAATTCGGATCACATGAAAAACCACCTGCTCACAGACAGGTGATGAGAAGAAAAACTAGTGCTGTTTGAATGGACCCCCACTCCTGCCTATTACCACCCAAGGCTGGAACTGAACCCAGTCCCTGGCATTGAGGCAGCAGTGCTAACCACTGTACCATCCATAATTCTTCCAAATTGTCAAAAAAAATTCATCCTCAATTCTGGACTTCAGAAAGGCAGTTGACAAGGTTGTCAAAATGAAGAGAATCTTCAGAGTGCTTTGGTGCAGAGTCTGCACCAGAGTCTGGTGCCCTTGTGCACAAGCCACAGAAAACTGCTATTCAGATACAGCAGGTAATAAGGAAGGCATAAGGAATTTTAGCATTTATAGCAAAAGGAATAAAGTATGAAAGGATGTATTACTGCAACTATACAAGGAATTGGTGAGACCATACATGGAGTATCGTGTACAGTTTTGGTCACCTTATTTGAGGAAGGATGTGGTGGCATTACAGGCAGCTCAGAGGAGGTTCACTAGATTCATCCCAGAGATGAAGGGTTTGTCTTACAAAAAGAGATTGAGTAGTTTTGGCCTACACTCTCTAGTTTAGAAGAATGAGGGGAGATCTAATTGAAGTAGATTGACAAAATAGACAGAGCTGATGCTTCCTCTCGTGGGGCAATCTAGAACAAGAAGTCATAGTTCTGGGATCAGGGCAGCAAATTTAAAACAGAAATAAGGAGAAATTACTTCTGTCAAAGGATGGTGAACCTGTGGAATTCACTACACCAGATGCCAGGACATTGAGTAAGTTTGAGAAGGCAAGTCAGATTTTTAATTAGTAATGGGTTAAAGTGCTTTGGAGAACAGGCAGGAAAGCTGAGCTGAGGCTGAGACTGAGTTGGGGCAGCACGGTGGCACTGCTGCCTTACAATGCTAGAGACCTGAGTTCGATTCTGGCCATGGGTCACTGTCTGTGTGGAGTTTGCACATTCTCCCTGTGCCTGCCTGGGTTTCCTCCAGGTGTCCAATTTCCCCTCCCCCAAAGTCCAAAGATATGAACGTTGCGTTGATTAGTCATGCTAAATTGCCCCTTAGAGTCAGGGAGAATAGAGTAAATACGTGGGGTTAAGAGGTTAGAGCCTGGCTGGGTTTGCCAGTGCAAACTCAATGGGCTGAACTGCCTCCTTTTACACTGTAGGGCTTCTAAGATCAGCTATGATTGTACTGAATGGCAAAGCAAGCTCGAGGGGCTGAAATGCCTACTCCTGCTCCTAGTTCTCTCCTCATCTCAATAAGCTACTGCCCTACGACCAAACCAAAAGCCTTCAATCCCTTGATATACTTTTATGGATCCCCTCTCTTCGTCCTACCACAGGCAGCCATGCCCTTAGATGTCCAAGCTTCATTCCCTGGAACTCCCTCTATAAATCATCAATCTCACTCTGCTACCTGGAGACCATCCTTAAATCCCATCTCTTAGGACCAGCACAATCAGTGGCATTTGTATTGGTAAATCTCCCAGTCTTTCCTCTTTCAAAACAGGATTTAAAATCAGTTCAGGTGATGATTTCTTGTCTTTCCCAAAGGGATTGTATAAATCACCTGGACAGGTTTATTTAAGGATCTGAAATTCCTTCTTGTAGGAAGCACCTGGTCCCCTCCATAAAGGCAGTTAATAATTTGAATCTTTACTCTTGTCTCAAACCATGATAATCTGGCAAATATTCATTCATCCTAGTTAAAAGCAAATTATGTGGATGATGGAATCTGAAACCAAAAGAGAAAATGCTGGAAAATCTCAGGTCTGGCAGCATCTGTTAGGAAGGAAAAGAGCTGACACTGAGTCCAGATGACCATTTATCAAAGCCCATTTGAATGAGGATCCCTTTAACAAAGGGTCATCTGGACTCAAAACATCAGCTCTTTTCTCTCCTTACGGATGCTGCTAGACCTGCTGAGATTTTCCTGCATTTTCTTGTTTCATTTCATTCATCCTAGGTTTGAACAAAGAATCCTTCGAGACTGGAGTTAAAACACGTTACAATCCCTACCATTTAACATGTCCACATTTAAATCAGGCAATTACTTACATTTGCCAAAGAACAATCACTATTTTAAAGGTGCAGTTATTGCATATTAAGTACTGCAGTTAGTGTGTTTATTTATTAAGGTACACAGAATGCAAGAACCAATGAGTACTTTTGTTAATAATACCTTGTGCATACTTAAACCTTTCTAATCACCTAGAAGTGGAATGGGTGGGGTCACTATTTGTGTTAAACATGGACTCCAGTAACAAAAGTGAATACAATTGTGACCTACAGAGTGTGGTATTACAGTCTTGGCGCTATATCGTTATACGGCTGATGCACATATTATACAAACCCTCTGCACCCCATTTATAAATGGAGGGGGACTGAATATAAATATTAACCTCATCAAATGAAGTTCAACAAGTACTAACCTATGACACCAGGCTTCTCTTTACCAGGTCCAAAACTGCAGGGATCTTTATACATTTTGAGTATGTGGTGCTGCTGTTCCGACTGATCTTCTAGAGGAGAAAGAAGTGGTTAAGGATGTTGGCTGCTTTTCATCCAGTGCAGTTAGCAATATCCAATCTAAGTTCAAACCTCTGAGGATTCTGGAAGGTATTTTGAGAGATAGGATCTACAGGCATTTAGAGATTCAAGGACTGATTAGGGACAGTTGGCTCTGTGAGTGGAAAATCATGTCTCACAAATTTGATTGAGTTTTTTGAAGGGGTAACCAAGATGAGAGCAGTGCAGTTGATGTTGTCTACATGGACTTTTGCAAGGCTTTTGACAGGGTACCCCATGGTAGGTTGTTGCATAAAGTTAAATCTCACAGGATGCAGGGTGAGGATACAAAGGTGGTTGTAGAGGGTTGTTTTTCAAACTGGAGGCCTGAGACCACTGGTGTGCCTCAGGGATCGGTGCTGGGTCCACTTATTTGTCTTCTATGTTAATGATTTGGATCAGGCATGGTTAGTAAGTTTGCAGATGACACCAAGATTGGTGGCATAGTGGACAGTGAAGAAAGTTATCTCCAATTGCAACGGGATCTTGATCAATTGGGCTGAAAGAATGGCAGATGGAGTTTAATTTAGACAAATGCGAGGTGATGCATTTTGGTAGATTGAATCAGGACAGGACTTATTCAGTTAATGGTAGGGCGTTGTGGAGAGTTATAGAACAAAGAGATTTAGGGATATAGAACACAGAACATAGGACATTACAGCGCAGTACAGGGCCTCCGGCCCTCGATGTTGCACTGACCAGTGGAACCAATCTAACGACCCTCGAACCTAACCTATTCCAATGTTATCCATATACCTATCCACTGACCATTTGAACGCCCTTAAAGTTGGTGAGCCCACAACTGCTGCAGGCAGGGTATTCCACGACCTTACTATCCTCTGAGTAAAGAACCTACCTCTGACATCCGTCCTATAATTACCACCCCTTAATTTAAAACTATGTTCTCTCGTGTTAGCCATCACCATCCGAGGAAAGAGGCTCTCACTGTCCACCCTATCTAACCCTCTGATCATCTTGTATGCGTCAAAGAACAAAAACAGCCCGGGAAACAGGCCCTTCGGCCCAACGAGCCCGCGCCGCCATCTTAACACCACCAGTCCCCCTCTCCACCCATGACCCTTATCTAATGTTTTATGGCCATCCACATTGAGGGAAACTAATTTAGGGACAAATTATTACTGCCAATCAGCCTAATAGCACATCTTTGGGGTGTGGGAGAAAACCGGAGCACCCGGAGAAAACCCACACAAGCATGGGGAGAATGCGCAAACTCCCACAGACACCGGCCCAAATCCATGTGTCTGCACAGCAAACAGTGATAGTCACTGAGCTGTTGTCTTGCCCAGTATCTGGTCCAGTTTAAGCACACACTAACGACATGAAACACTAGGCCAATCTTGAACAACCAAGAGCAGCCCAAGTACGACCCATCGCGTGTATGCCCCTCATTGGACACAAGGCGGACCAACTTAAAACCTGTGAATGAAAATGAGAAAAAAAACATTATTGTACCATATCCATTTACCTTACCAGGGACGCCCCAATGCTTATTTAAAAAATCTCCTATATCCACCCATCTCCAATCCACTCATGTGCCTGTCTAAGTTACTCTTAAACAATTAGGTCACCTCGTAACCTTCTTCTCTCTAATGAAAATAACCTCAAGTCCCTCAGCCTTTCCTCATAAGACCTTCCCAGGCAACATCCTGGTAAACCTCCTCTGCACCCTTTCCAATGCCTCCACATCTTTCTTATAATGCGGTGACCAGAACTGTACGCAATACTCCAAGTGCGGCCACACCAGAGTTTTGTACAGTTGTAACATGACCTCACGGCTCTGAAATTCAATTCCTCTACTAATAAAAGCTAACACACCGTACGCCTTCTTGACAACCTCATCAACCTGGGTGCCAACTTTCAGGGAACTATGCAATATGTACCCTGAGATCTCTCTGCTCGTCAACACTACTAAGATTCCTTCCATTAGCCCTATATTCTGTACTCCTGTTACTCTTACCAAAGTGAATCACCTCACACTTTTCCGTATTAAACTCCATTTGCCACCTCTCAACCCAGCTCTGCAAACTGTAACATCCATCCTCACTGTCTACAACTCCTCCGACTTTGGTGTTGTCAGCAAATTTACTAACCCATCCTTCTACACCCTCATCTCGGTCA
Organism: Carcharhinus amblyrhynchos; assembly: GCF_965287045.1. Taxonomy (NCBI): domain Eukaryota; kingdom Metazoa; phylum Chordata; class Chondrichthyes; order Carcharhiniformes; family Carcharhinidae; genus Carcharhinus; species Carcharhinus amblyrhynchos. Next base: position 145,885,284 of record NC_137325.1, on the reverse strand, counting down.
TTATAAAAATGACAAACAGCAGTGGCCCCAAAACAGTTCCTTGAGGTACACCACTTGTAACTGAACTCCAGGTTGAATATTTCCCATCAACCACCACCCTTTGTCTTCTATCAGCTAGCCAATTCCTGATCCAAACCGCTAAATCACATTCAATCCCATGCATCTGGGATGCATGAACATATATTCCATGGATATATGTTCATAGCTCCTTGAAAGTGGAGTCACAAGTGGATAGAGTGGTGAAGAAGGCATTCAGCAAGCTTGGTTTCATCAATCAGAACATTGAATACAGGAGTTGGGATGTCTTGTTGAAGTTGTACAAGACATTGGTAAGACTTTGAATACTGTGTGCAGTTCTGGTCACCCTATTATAGAAAGGATATTAAACTAGAAAGAATGCAGAAAAGATTGACTCAGATGCTACCGAGACTTGATGGTTTGAGTTATAAGGAGAGGCTGGATAGACTGGGACTTTTTCCTCTGGAGCATAGAAGACTGAGGGATGATCTTATAGAGGTCTACAAAATAATGGGGGGCATAGATCAGCTAGATAGTCAATCTCTTTTCCCAAAGATAGGGGAGTCTAAAACTAGAGGGCATGGGTTTAAGGTGAGAGGGGAGAGATACAAAAGTGTCCAAAGGGGCAATTTCTTCACACAAAGTGGAGAGTACCTGGAACAAGCTGCCAGAGGTAGTAGATGAGGTGGGTACAATTTTGTCTTTTAAAAAGCATTTAGATAGTTACATGGGTATGATGGGTATAGAGAGATATGGGCCAAATGTGGGAATTGGGGTTAGTTTAGGGGTTTCTTAAAAAAAAAGGGCAGCATGGACAAGTTGGGCAGAAAGGCCTGTTTCCATGCTGTAAACCTCTATGACTCTATGTAATCTTTTTCTCACATGCTTATTATACAGATAAAATATTCTATCATATTAAGATCAGTTAACTCTGCAGGTAGCAAGGATTAAAAATGGGCTCTTACAGTCCAACTTTAGCTTTTATTAATAGTGCTTTAGAAGCACTAGATTTTGTTAAAAATCTAATTATACCTCAAATAAAGCAAAATACTGTGGATGCTGGAAATCTGAAGAAAAAAGCCCCAGAAAATCCTGGATAAACTCAGCAGGTTTGGCAGCATCCATGGAGAAAGAAACAGAATTAAGATTACAAGTCCTGATGACATGAGGTGGCAGAGTGGTTAACACTGCTGCCTCAGAGCCATGGACCCAGGTTTGATTCCTGACTTGGGTCACTGTCTTTCTCTGTCTGCGTGGGTTTCCTCCAGGTGCTTAGGTTTCCTCCCACGGTCTGAAAGATGTGCTATTTAGTTGCACTGGCCATGCTAAATTCTCCTCACCGTACCTGAACAGGTGGAGGAGAGTGGCAGCCAGGGGATTTTCATAGTAGCTTCTTGTGACTGATAAATAAACTTTAAATTTTTGAAGACACTGCTTTAGAACTTGAAGGATAAAATGTAAAGAATTATATAATTGAGGGGTGGGAGTACAGAATGGAACGTCAGTCTGAGGTTGGAGCCAAGGAGAAATTAACAAAGATATCGTGGACTTGAGACAAAGGGCATGTTAATAGTGACATTATGGACTGAAGAATGCTATTGAGGTAAGATAGCAGACTGTGTTAACAGGAGAACAAAGATCAGTGTTCAGTGGGAACAAAATTGAGGGAAAGTTTCCCCCTCCATATATACTCCACTTTTTGTTTTTGTGGCTCCCTTGGCTTGCCCCAGTACAACACCACCCTTCCCCCACAGTGCCACTTGTCCCTGGCTGTTCAGTTTTGCTTCCTTCTACCAAACCGAAGTGGAAAGATCTTAAGGACTCGAAGTATCAACTCTTTCTCCCTTTCAGAAGCTGCCAGACCTAAGTTTATCCAGCATTTTCTGGTTTTAATTCAATGTACTGACAGGGACTTGCAGTCCCAAACCAAGTCACTACCCTCTTAATTGCTTCTGAAGGGGCTGAGTGCGCCAGACCGGTAGCCCAATCCAGTCTTCTCGTGGTAACAAAGCCAGCCTGGTCAGAGACCCTCAGATCCTGGGAACCATTTTGATTTATAATAGTAAAAGACAATCTGTGCACAGATGATTAATCACAACAATATTTTTACTTAGTACACTTCACATCAAAAGATACCTCACAGGAGGATTTAAGTTACGGGTAGATAGGTTTTTGACAGACAAGGGAATTAAGGGTTATGGGGAGAAAGCGGGAAAGTGGAACTGAGCCACTTCAGATCAGCCATGATCTTACTGAATGGTGGGGCAGGCTCGAAGGGCTAGATGGCCTACTCCTGCTCCTATTTCTTATGTTATGTTCTTAAATAAAATGACACTGAACCACAAAAGGGGGTATTAGGTTAGGTGACTAAAAGCTTGATCATAGACTTAGGCTTTAAAGAGTTTTTTAAAGAAGGAAAGCGAGGGTGAGAAGGGATTTCAGAGCTTAGGACACAGCCAACTGAAGGCACAGCCACCAATGTTGGAGGAATATAATTGGGAATGTCCAAGAGGTCAGAATTAGAGGAACACAGACACGTGGAGGGTTGTGGGGCTGAAAGAATTGTGCAAAGGTGAAAGGGGAACAGGAACAGGACTTGAATCAAGGCATGAACAACAGAATTTTGGGAGAGCTGAGGTTTACTGAGGGTAGGTTGCAGAAGAGCAGCCAGGAGTGTTAGAATAGTTGTATCTACAGACAATGAGCAAAAATGTGAATGAGGTTTCAGCAGCAGATGATTTGAGACAAAAGTGAAGTCAGGTAATGTTAAGGATGTGGAAGTAGCTGTGTTCGTGATGGCGTGATGCGAGTTTGGGAGCTCATCTCGGGATCAAATGTGACACCAAAGTAAACTGTTGCCAGGGAAGATTAGATGATACCTCAGCAAGAGTGGGTTCTCACTGGCAGAGAAGGGGAGAGCATTATTATTTTCAAGTGTATGGACAGACACTCACCCAGTGAGCAGTTGTCAAAGTTGAAATCCCCACAAAGAACATCGAACACAATCTTTTCATCCTCACTCCTGGATGTACTCTGGAATTCACTGATCCACACCACCATGTGACTGAGCTGGCTTTGACGAATGTGGTAATCCTCTGAAAGAGACATATGGACTTGAAACCAGACAAACAGTTAAACTCACATGGAGCATCCCCTTGGTTTGTGATTTGAAAATTAAAGCTCTCAATTTTCACAGGCACTCTGCTTTTAACACTTTCAGATCAGCTGCATTTTCTGCCAATGCTGTGCATATGCAGTTGTACATTTCTGCATATTTACGCTCCAACAAGACAGAGTGGTGTAAATTTCAAAGTAAAAGTAAAGTTTATTTATTAGTCACGAGTAGGTTTATATTAACACCGCAACGAAGTTACTGTGAAAATCCCCTAGCCACCACACTTTGGTGCCTGTTCGAGTACACCGAGGGAGAATTTAACATGACCAATGCACCTAACCAGCACGTTTTTGGACTGTGGGGGGGAAACCGGAGCACCCAGAGGAAACCCATGCTGACATGAGGAGAACATGCAGACAGTCACCCGAGCCGGGAATTGAATCTGGGGTCTCTAGCGCTGTGAGGCAGCAGTGCTAACCACTGTGCCACCAAAGACTATCTTGGACTGAGAGCAATGAATTTTGGAAACTCTTTTTACAGGAAGACTTTGCAGACAGGAAACAAATATCTTTTCCTTCTGGGATTATTTACCATAGCCATATTGGCCAGTTTTTCCAAAGTTGGTCAAACTATATAACAAGTCTCAATGTTACCAAGGCTGTCCCTGTCCTCACACAGCTGCACCAGCGGAACATGCTTCGTGCAGACTGTAATGTAAATCAAACGTGGATGGCTGAGAGGATTAGACAGTATTGCTTCATTTCATTCTTTCCCCATCCACAACTGATTTCCAGGTTCCACCAGTGAATATTAATAGGTGACTGCGCATGCACACAAGTATTGGCAGCTATCTTGCATGGCGACATTGCACTGGCAGCCCACAATATTTCAGATTACATCTGATGCCTCTTTTTATTGTGCAGAATACTTCCTCGTTATTTGTTCCATTAAACAGTAGCATGGCTGCCCTTGAGATAGACGGGGGCGGGGGGGAGAGGAGGAAGGAGGAAGGAGGAGGAGAGAGAGGCGGGGAGGGAGGAAGGAAGATCCATTGAACAGGAACTGAATTAGACTAGCTATATAAGTATTGTAGCTACCACAGGAGGTCACAGGCTAGGAATTCTGTGGTGACTAACTCATTTCCTGACTCCCAGAAGCCTGTCCGCCATCTACAAGGTGCAAGAGTGTAATGGAACACTTTCCACTTGCCTGGATGGATGCAGCTCCAACACTCATGAAGCTTGACACCATCCAAGACAAAGCAGACCGCTTGATTGCTACCGCTTCCGCGAACAACCAATCCCTTCACCACTGATGCATCATGGCAGCAGTGTGTACCATTACAAGTGCACTGCAGGAACTCACCAAGTTTCCTTAGGCAACACCTTCAAAATCCACTGTCACTACCATCTAGAAGGACAAGAGCAGCAGGTACTTGAGAATATCACCACCTGGGAGGTACCTCTCCAAGTTATTCACATTCTGCCTGTCCCTTCACTGTTGCTGAATCAAAATCCTGGAATTCTCTCCCTAACAGCACAGGAACTTACACCTCAGGGACTGCAATGGTTTAAGATGGCAGTTCACCATCACCTTCTCATGGGCAACTGGAGATGGGTAATATATATTGGTCCATCCAGTCACACCAATATCATAGAACTCTACAGTGCAGAAAGAGGCCCTTTAGCCCATCGAGTCTGCACCAAACACAATCCCACCCAGGCCCTATCCCCATATCCCTACATATTATACCTACTAATCCCTCTAACCTATGCATCCCTGGACACTAATGGGCAATTTCTTAGCATGGCCAATCAACCTAACCTGCACATCTTTAGACTGTGGGAGGAAACCCAAATATCCCATAAACGAAGAGAAAAAAAGCTCCAGGTTCAAGTCCCACTGAAGGTTTTCATAAACAGTTCTTAAGTGGAACTGATCCACTTTAGATCATAGAACATAGAACATAGAACATTACAGCGCGGAACAGGCCCTTCGGCCCACAATGTTGCGCCGACCAGTCTTATTTTTAAAAAAAAAACATTGACCCACTAATCTAAACCACTCCTTTTTCGTCCATAAACCTATCCACCAATCTCTTAAACGCCCCCAAACTAGGCGCATTTACAACTGCAGCTGGCAGGGCATTCCAGTCCCTCACCACCCTCTGGGTAAAGAACCTGCCCCTGACATCCGTCCTATAACTACCCCCCCTTAATTTAAAGCCATGCCCCCTCGTGCTAGATTTCTCCATCCGAGGAAACAGGCTATCACCATCCACCCTATCTAAACCTCTAATCATCTTATATGTTTCTATAAGATCCCCTCTTAGCCGCCTTCTTTCCAGTGAAAACAACCCCAAATCCCTCAGTCTCTCCTCATAGGACCTCCCCTGCATACCAGGCAACATCCTGGTAAACCTCCTCTGCACCCTCTCCAAAGCCTCCACATCCTTCCTGTAATGTGGGGACCAGAACTGCACACAGTACTCCAAGTGCGGCCGCACCAGAGTTGTGTACAGTTGCAACATGACGCTGCGACTCCTAAATTCAATCCCCCTACCAATAAACGCCAAGACACCGTATGCCTTCTTAACAACCTTATCTACTTGATTCCCAACTTTCAGGGATCTATGTACACATACACCTAGATCCCTCTGCTCCTCCACTCTATTCAAAGTCCTCCCGTTAGCCCTATACTCAACACATCTGTTATTCCTACCGAAATGGATTACCTCACACTTCTCCGCATTAAACTCCATCCGCCACCTCGCGGCCCAGCTCTGCAACCTGTCCAAGTCACCCTGCAAACTTCGACACCCTTCCTCACAATCTACCACACCTCCGACTTTGGTGTCATCAGCAAACTTACTAATCCACCCAACTATACCCTCATCCAGATCATTAATAAAGATTACGAACAGCAGTGGCCCCAAAACAGATCCCTGAGGCACACCACTCGTAACCGAACTCCATGATGAATAATTACCATCAACCACCACCCTCTGTCTCCTATCTGCTAACCAATTCCTGATCCAAGTACCTAAATTACCACCAATCCCATACATCTGCATTTTCTGCAGAAGCATACCATGGTGAACCTTATCAAACGCCTTACTAAAATCCATATATACCACATCTACTGCCTTACCCCTATCCACCTCTTTGGTCACCTTCTCAAAGAACTCAATAAGGTTAGTAAGGCACGACCTTCCCGCTACAAAACCATGCTGACTATCTCTAATCAATTCATTACTCTCCAAATAACTATAAATCCTATCCCTAATAATTCTTTCTAAAACCTTGCCCACTACAGAAGTAAGACTCACTGGTCTATAATTCCCAGGGAAGTCTCTGCTCCCCTTCTTAAACAATGGGACAACATTCGCTGTCCTCCAATCATCCGGTACTATACCAGAGACCAACGACGACCTGAAGATCAGAGCCAGTGGCTCTGCAATCACCTCTCTTGCCTCCCATAGAATCCTAGGGTAAATCCCGTCAGGACCAGGGGACTTATCTATTTTCAACCCTTCTAGAATATCCAACACATCCTCTGTATCAACTACAATACTTTCTATTTTACACCCCTTCACCCCAGTGACCTCCTCAGCTACATTCATATCGTCCTGTGTGAACACCGAAGAGAAATAATGGTTCAATGCCTCTCCAATCTCTTCCGGTTCCACACACAACTTCCCCCTACTGTCTGTAACTGGCCCTAATCTTGCCCTGACCAACCTTCTATTCTTGACATACCTATAGAACGCCTTAGGATTCTCCTTAATCCTATCAGCCAAAGTCATCTCATGCCCTCTTCTAGCCCTTCTGAACTCCCTCTTCAACTCCCTCCTAGCCAATCTAAAGCTTTCTACTGCACTACCCGAGCCCTCAAGCCTCATCCGAACATAAGCCTCCTTCTTCTTCCTAACCAACAAATCAACTTTTTTCGTGCACCACGGTTCCCTAGCCCTACCAATTCCTCCTTGCCTGACAGGGACATACCTATCACAGACCCACAGTAGCTGCTCCTTGAACAAACTCCACATTTCAGACGTTCCTAGTCCCTGTAATCTCCTAGTCCAACCAATGCTTCCTAATTCTCTCCTAATGGCCTCATAGTTACCCTTCCCCCAGCTAAAACTACTGACCCGAGGTTCATGCCTATCCCTTTCCATCACTAAGGTGAACGTAACCGAATTGTGGTCACTATCACCAAAAAGCACACCAACTTCCAAGTCTAGCACCTGGTCTGGCTCATTTCCCAGCACCAAGTCCAATATAGCCTCACCTCTAGTTGGCCTATCTACATATTGAGTTAAAAAACCTTCCTGCACACTTTGAACAAAAACTGACCCCTCTAACGAGCTAGAGCTATAGCTATTCCAATCAATGTTAGTAAAGTTAAAATCCCCCATAACAATTACCCTATTACTTTCACTCCTAACCAGGATCGTCTCTGCAATCCTTTCCTCAACCTCTCTAGAACTTTTTGGAGGTCTATAAAAGACTCCCAACAGGGTGACCTCTCCTCTCCTATTTCTAATTTCTGCCCATACTACCTCAACAGACAAATCCTCATTAAACTTCCTCTCTGACACTATGATATAGTCCTTGACCAATAATGCTACTCCACCCCCCCTTCTACCTCCTTCTCTACTCCGACTAAAGCACTTGTACCCTGGCACCTGCAACATCCATTCCTGACCCTGCTCTATCCACGTCTCTGAAATGGCCACAACATCAAAGTCCCAGGTACTGGTCCACGCTGCAAGTTCATCCACCTTATTGCGAATACTCCTCGCGTTAAAGTATATACATTTCAAACCTCGCTCCGCCCCACCCTCACAATGCCGTGCAATGCCATCCTCTTCTATGCCCCCCTCACTTTCACCCCCTCTACCCAGGATCCCACCCCCCCTCTGAATCAGTTTAAACCACTCCGCATAGCCTTCACAAATTTACCCCCCAGGATATTTGTTCCCCTCTGGTTCAGATGTATACCATCACTCTTATAGAGATCCCATCTTCCCCAGAATGAGCCCCAATTGCTCAAGTAATTAAACCCCTCCCTCCTGCACCATCCCCTCAGCCACAAGTTCAAACTTTCCCTCTCCCTATTCCTCTCTAAACTATCCCGTGGCACAGGCAAGAGTCCAGAGATAACCACTCTGTTTGACTTGGCCTTTAGTTTCCATCCCAACTCCATGAAACTCTGCTTAATATCCCCTTCCCTTAGCCTCCCTATGTCATGTGTCCCCACATGAATTATAACTTGGGGTTGATCACCCTCTGCCCTAAGAGTCTTGAATATCCTCTCTGACACATCCCGGACCCCAGCCCCTGGTAGGCAACACACCAGCCCTGAATCCCTACCCTTACTACCAACTCTCCTATCCGTCCCTTTAACTGTAGAGTCCCCAATCACGAGGCCCAATCTCTTGCATCCCCTAGACACCTGAGCTTTTACAATAGGCTCACCCCCAGAGTCCTGCTCCCTCTGGCTATCCCCAGTTGATGCTTCCTCAACTGTAGCCTCCAGGACCGAAAACCTATTTTGGAGGGGAACAGCCCCAGGGGATTCTCCTCCCACATGCTTCTTTCCCCTCCTCTTGACATTGACCCAAGACTGATTACTAGGAGTGACTATTTCCTTAAAACTCCTATCAATGTCTCTCTCAGCCTCACGAATTACGCGGAGCTCATCTAATACCACCTCCAGCTCCTTAACACGCTCCTCCAGAAGCTTCAATCTAAGACACTTCCTACAAGTAAATGCCATGATCTTATTGAATGGCAGGGCAGGCTTGAAGGGCTAGATGGCCTACTCCTGCTCCTATTTCTTATGTTCTTATAACAAGGAAGGTGCATTAATAGCATGCCCGATCTACCAATCTACAAATCAGCACAACATTGAGGGCTGAAGGGCCTGTACTGTGCTGTACTGCTCTATGTTCAAATCCTTGATATTCACCAATAGGAGGTCACATCGTTGGAGGCTGTAAGATGGAGAAAATCTTGGTTAGCCAGTGATGGAAAAAAATTGGAGCCTTTACCATGACAATCCACATGCACCACCATCATTTGTTTCAATGGCCAGGTGGCACATGGCTAGCGTGTGGCTCAATAATACCAACATCAGGAGTTTGATTCTTGTTTCAGTGGAGGAAGAGTTATGATCTTTTTGCTTGCCCTCCAGACAGTGGAAGGCAATACCAAACCATTGCTGAGAAACTAGCCAAGTAAATGGCTCAGTATGAAGCAGTAAGAAGTCTCACAACACCAGGTTAAAGTCCAGCAGGTTTATCTGTAGCAAATGCCACTAGCTTTCAAAACTGGCTGCTCCTTCGTCAGGTGGGTGGGAGTTCAACACTGGCATCTCCACATCAGTATGAAGCAGCAGTAGATAACGACATGCCTTCAGGCAAAGTACATAAATGAACAAAGTCACCTGTTTTGTAAAATAATTTCCATTGCTTCCACACTATCCTGGACTTACCCACAACCATCAACCCATTTCCGCACCCCATCCCCCACTCGGCCCAGCCTACCCCACATTACAGGTTTTAAGCAAATCGAGTCAATGTCTCTTTAATTTTATCATTTCTGATGCAAGGCCATTAATCAGAAACATCTACAGTTTATCTTGCAATAGATGCTGCAAGACCCGAGTACTTTCAGAATGATCTGCTTTAATCTCAGATTTCCTGCATCTGCAATAGTTTGACTTTTGTCATAAATCTGAAACTTTGAATATTTTTGGCAGATAGGGTCTGATTGAACTGTAGGATGTGTAACACACTGGCCTTGCTATCAACTACCCCATCCCATGAAATAACTTTTTCAAAGATCACTATGAAATGCTGATGACAATTTCATTTTTCGCTTCTTTAGGAAAACAGGAATTAGGAAGAAGAGTCAGCAATTCAGCCCTTCGAGCCTGTTCCGCCATTCTGTATGATCATGGCTTATCTCCATCTCATCCTAACTCCACTTCCCTGCCTTTTCCTCTTTATCCCGCCTCTAATCAAATATTTATCTCTCTCTTTCTTGAATCTATTGATTGATTCTGCATCCACTGCACTCAGACAGCGAGTTCCATGGATTCACAACGCTCAGAAGTAGCTCCTCCTTATTGTCAACCCCACCCCCCTTTACTTTACAACTATGACATTTTGTCTTCGACTATTCTAAAAGGGGAAACATTTGGTTAACAATTACCTTATCAATCCTGTTGGGTGTTTTATATACCTCAATCAAATCCCCTTTCATTCTTCTATACTCCAGCAAGTAGAAGCCCAAGCTACTCAACCGTTCCTCATACGATAGCTCCTTCAAACCTGGAATCCATCTAGTGAACCTCTTCTGAACCACTTCCAGTGTCCCACATCCTTCCTCAACGAAGGTGACCAAAACTGAAAACAATACTCCAAATGTGATCTCACCAATGCTTTATACAATTGTAACAGCACTTCTCTACTTTTATACTCTGGACCCTTTGCAATAAATGCAAATGGATAACCTCCCATTTCATTCACATTAAACACCATATGCCAGGTTCTGGCCCATCCCCTAGCCTGTCAACGTCCATTTGTAAACTTATCTCACAGCCTGCTTTCCTATCTATTTTCACATTGTCAGCAAATTTCACTATATTACCCACTGTCCCTATTTGTAGATCATTGATATAGATTGTAAATAGTTGTGGTCTAAGAACTGAAGCTTGCAGGATCCCACTAGTGACAGACTGTCAACTGGGGAAGGACCCTCTACTTTCCAGCAGTAAGCCAATCCTCAATCCAAGCCACTACTCTACCCCAACCCTTGGGATCTAACCTTTTGGATCAGTGTCACGTGGCACTTTACCAAATGCCTTCTGAAAGTCCAGATAGATCACACCCACAAGATCCCTGTTATCTATCTTGCTGATTACATCCTCAAAGAACTCTAGCAGGTTTGTCAAACAAGACTTGCCCTTCACAAAACCATGCTGACACTGGTAAATTAAGCTTTGCTTTACCAAATGGTCAGTCACCTCCTCCTGAATGATTGACTCCAGCAACTTTCCCACCACAGAGGTCAAGCTGACTGCTCTATAGTTTCCCACTTTTTGCCTCTCTCCATTCTTGAATAAGGGCATCACATGAGCATGTTTCCAGTCTACTGGTACTTTTCCGGAATCCAAGGAATTTTGGAATATCATAATTAATGCATCCACTATTGCTGCCGTCACCTCCTTTAACACACCAGGGTGTAGGCCATCAGGTCCCAGGGACTTATCTACTTTTAAACCCTTTATCGTTCGGTTTATTCTGCCTCAATAAAGATAAACAAGTGGGTGTGGTGTACTTACATTTTCAAAATCATTTGTTAAAGTGCTACAAGATAAGGCGGAGCAGTGAATCAGCATGGCAAGTGAATTAAAGAACTGGAAAACAGCAGGGTAAAGGCCATTTTCAGGTTGAAAGGCTTACCGGTGGGGGAGGGCACAAGGGTCAATGCTGTAATCTCATTTTACAATGTAGGTCAATGATTTAGATGAAGGGATGAAGTGTAATGTATCCAAGTTTGCTAACAATACAAAGCTAAGTGCCAAATGGAGCTGTTTGGAGAATATGGTTTGCAAAGGGATGTTGATGGGTGGAATAATTGAGAATAGGGCACACGGTAGCATAATGGTTAGCACTGCTCCAGGGACCTGGGTTTGATTCCTGGTTTGGGTCACTGACTATGTGGAGTTTGCACATTCTCCTCATGTCTGTATGGGTTTCCTCCGGGTATTCCGATTTCCTCCTACAGTCCAAAGATGTGCGGATTAGGTTGATTGGCCATGCCAAAAATTGACTTTAGTGTCCTGAGATGCATAGGTTAGAGGGATTAGTGGGTAGACGTGCAGGGATATGGGAGTGGGGCCTGGGTGGGATTGTGGTTGGTGCAGACTTGATGGGCTGAATGGCGTCTTTCTGTACTGTAGGGTTTCTATGATTTTCTATGACGGTGTTAGACAGAGCATGGTGAGGAAATGTTTTGGTGGGGAGAGTAGAAAAGTATAATTTATTTTAAATGGTAAGAATTTAGTAAATGCTGGTGTTCAGAGGGATTTCAATGCCTTGTATAAAACACTTGCCTCCTCCTGAGATCCCTACCATCAGAGATGCCATTCTACTTTCCTGGTGAGACCAAGAAATGTCTGAGCACACTGGATGCTCCAAGGACTGAGAGTCCAGACAATACCCTGGTTAGTACTGCTGAAGACTTCAAGAGCTAGCCATCATAGAAACGTTCTAACAGGGTTCGACAGGATAGATTCAAAAAGAATGTTCCCCATGGTGGAGTAACTCAAAACTAGTTTTGATAAGGGATAAACCTTTTCGAAATGAGGAGAGGAGAAATTACTTCACCCAGAGAATAGTGAATGTGTGGAATTCACTACCAAAGAAAGTAGCTGAGGTCAAAACATTGTGCGATTTCAAGGAGTAATTAGATACAGCTCTTGGGTCTAAAGGGATCAAGGGATATAAGGAAAGGCAGGATCAGGATATTGAATTTGATGATCAGCCATGATCAAAATGAATGGCACAGCAGGCTCAAAGGGCTAAATGGCCTATTCCTGCTTTAGTTTCTATGCCTCTGGTCAGGTTGCTTAAATACATCTACAACACTGGCATCTACTTGACAAAGAAAATTTGCCCAGATAAATCCTGTCCATAAAAAAAGTAGGGCTAATACAATCTATTCAATTACCATTTTCTTGGTGTACTCTCAATCAGAGGGGTTATGGAAAACGTCATCGAGTGCTATCAAGTGGCACTGACTCCCCAAAAACTTGCTTATCCAATGTTACTAGACCTCACTAGTGTTTGTCCAAATCTGGACAAAAGAGCTAAATCCAGACGTGAAGATAGAGTGATTGGCCTTGACATCAAGGCAGCATTTAATGACTGCTGTGGCACTGAGAACCCCAGGATTCAGGGGCAAAACTCTCCATTGATTGGAGTCATACCTAGTAAAAAGGAAAATGGTTGCAGTTGTTGGAGGTCAATCATATAGTCACAGGACATCACTGTACGAGTTCATCAGGGTAGTGTCCTACGCCCAGTTTCAATTGCTTTAACGACCCACAACCTGCTGGATTAGGGAACTCATTTCCATATTTCTTTACCTGCAGTGGCGTGCAGGTGAGTGCAGCTGAGAAACCCCACAATTTGCTGGCCTTTCTGAGTCAAACCAACTTGGACCTAAAAGTAAAAATATTTCTATTATTAGTTTTTGATGAGTGGCACATTTTAAGACTTTTTTTTTATTAATCTTGCCCCACACCTCACCAGGAAAGGGATCTGAAAACAAGCTACTCTTAAATGTTGAGCTTTAAAGCAGCATGTACACACAGGTTTAGAAAGTAAGTTGCGGTGATGAAGGCCAGTGAAGTTGTTTTGGGCAGCACGGTGGCCAAGTGGTTAGCACTGCAGCCTCAGTACCAGGGACCCAGGTCCAATTCCCAGCTTGGATCATTGCCTGTGCAGTGTCTGCACGTTCTCCGTGTCTGCGTGGGTTTCCTCCGAGTGGTCCGGTTTCCTCCCACAGTCCAAAAGAAGTGCTGGTTAGGTGCACTGGCAGTGCCAAATTCTCCCTCAGTGTACCCGAACAGGTGCCAGTGCGTGGCGACTAAGGGATTTTCACAGTAACTTCATTGCAGTGTTAATGTAAGCCTACTTGTGACACTAATAAATAAATTTTAAACTTGTATGCCTTTCTTCCTGAATACTTGGAAGGAGAAAATACAAAAAGACTGTTTGACGCGATTCTTTTGAAGCCAAACAAGACAATCCACTAATGTGGGAAAGGAGAGCATGTTAATTTGTTTTGCATTTCTACATAAAGAACTAATTGAATGAAGTCCAAATGTAAGTACTGCTCTGCAGGTTTGCTGATCATGAAAAACTAATTGCCTTTAGCAGTGTCTCAGCCTGGTAGTCCCCTCATTTCACTATCAGAAAGATCAGAGCGTGAGGTAATATTGGGCAGCAAGCAAAAGACACAAATATCTTAGGTGCAAAATTTACTGGTTCAGTACTAGTCGTCATAGAATTCCTCAGTGCAGGAGGCTGCCATCTGGCCCACTGAGTCTGCATCAACTCTGATAGAGTGCACTCTCCCTCACCCTATTCCCATAACGCCACACATGGGTAATCCTATTTAACTTGCATATCTTTGCACTATGGGAGAAAACCACAGGGGAGGTGACGGTCGTGTGGTACTATTGCTAGACTATTAATCCAAAAACTCAGCTAATGTTCACTAGGGACCTGAATTTGAATCCTGCCAAGGAGATGGTAGAATTTGAATTCAATAAAAACATGTGGAATTAAGAATCTACTGCTGGCCTTGAGACCATTGCCGATTGTCAGAAAACCTACTTGGTTCGCTAATGTTCTTTAGAGAAGGAAATCTACTGGCTTTCATGTGATTTCAGAGCCACAGCAATGTGGCTGACTCTCAACTGTCCTTGGGCAATAAATGCCTGGAATTGAACCTGTGTCCCTGTCATGGGTCATGGGTTTGGAAGGTGCTGCTTAAAGGACCTTAACTTCCTGCAGTGCATCTTGTAGATAATACACATGGCTGGCACTGTGTGTCAGTGGTGAAGAAAGTGAATGCTTGTTGATGGGGTGCCAATCAAGTGGGCTGCTTTGTCCTTCGAGTGTTGTTGGAGCTGCACTCACCCAGACAAGTGGAGATAAACAAGAATCAGGGTTCACGAAAATGAGCAAGGGGCAGGAAGGCTTCTGTCTGAACATTCACTCCCCACTGGGCAGGAAAGCAATTAATTTTTCCCAGTCAGATTTATTCCCATGATTAATGGATATCCAGCATTGCTGGGGAATTGGTGTTCTGTGTGAATTAATTCGAAGGGCACAACAACAAAATTAATTCAGCAATTACAAGTCAAGCACCACTTTTGTTGCCATGGCTTATTTTGTCTCTGGTGCGATGTTGATTGTCAAGATGTTGCAGCTGTTTTGCTGCTCCCACTCTCCAAATCCACCAATAATTAAATCTATCAACTTCTAAAGATTAAGTAGCCTCATTATTCCTCCTACCCAACTGAATCACCTCACACTTCTGTATTGAATTTTATCATCCCACTCTGCTAGCCTGTTTACGTCTCCCTGCATTTTGTTACTGATCTTTATATTAACTACACCTGCCAGTTTGGGATCACATGCAAGGTTTTGAGACATGACTCAATTTGATAGAATTTAAAGCACAAAAGGAGGATATTGAGTTTGCATTGGTTCTTCAGAGGTACAAAGCAGTTAGGACTGCTTCATACATCTTTAGTTCTTTCCTCCTTCAAATGTTTTCAATTTATTCTGGAAGCTACTTTTTAATCTATATCCACCACCTGATCAGAACGCATATTCTGAATCATAACTACTAATTTCATAAAAAGATTTCTCTCCATCCTTGGAATTCTATAACTTAGCAGGTGTAGATGTTTAGTTATTGAGTGTATTCAAGGCTGAGATAAATTTTAGAAATCTAAAAAAACAAATTGAGGCTATGGGGATCAAAAGGGAAAGAGGAGGAAGTTAAAATTAAGTTACTGAACGGCCGAGCTGTGGTCATATAGCCTACTCCTGCTCTTAATTCTCATATTTTTATGTAATCTCCGGTTATTGCAATCACTTTAGACCTATGCCCTCTTGGATGGGCCTCCAGTAAGTGGACGCTGATCTTTCTCTAAACATAACAACTCTTATCAAATCTTTCCTAAATAGAACTCCAAATTCTCCAGAATATCGACTTCACTGTAATCCCTCATATCTGGGATCACTTCAGTAATCTTTTCTGTAATCTCTCCAAAGCCTTCAACTAGCTTTACATTCAACACCTCGCTTTGTAAAGCCCTGAAACCTATATGGTTTATTAGTGGCTTTTGTTAAATTGCCCAGACACTTTCATTTTGCTTGTGCGGTCTTGTCTCATTCAGCCTACCAAAATGCAACGCCTCATTTTTGTTTGAATTTCTCTACCACGTTTACTCATTCCAGCATATCTACATCCTCTTGAAATCTATTCCTGCATTCTTCACTGCTTGCTACATCTATAAGTTACCATGTAATTTGCAAATTTTTAAACTGTGCTGTGCCCTGCACCCTTCAAAGTCCAAGTCATTAATGCACATCATAAACAGTAGTGTCTTACCCCCCCACCCCCTCTGTTTATATCTGTTCAGTCTGAAAAACAGCTGTTCACCACAACTCTTTTTCCATCCATTAGCCAATTCCATATTCAAGCTGTTACTGGCCCTTTTATCCCAGTGGCTTCATTCATTCTGCAGATCAGATTAAAAAGGTCATATAAAGCTTGTTCAAGCAGCAAAAGGACAAGATGAGAATTCTTTTAAGACCTGGTGTCCTAGCATCCAACCAGAGCAACAAACCAGTCACAGCACAAGCTGAATATTGGGACAGAATCATAGAAACTTTATAGCAGAGAAAAAGGCCATTCAGCCCATTGTGTCCAATATAACTGAAAGAGCCACCTAGCCTAATCGTTCTTTCCAGCATTTGGTCTGTAGTCTTGCAGATAACAGCACTTGATACCTTTTAAAAGAGTCGAGGGCTTCTGTATCTACTACCCTTTCAGGCAATGAGTTCTAGAGCCCTACAGTCCTTTGGATGAAAGACTAATCTTTCTACCACTTTACTCTGTGCCCCACTGATCTCTCAGTAAATAAGCCCCTCAATTTTGTATGTCGCAATCAAATCTCTCTCCAGCCTCCTGGGGAACAACCCCAGCCTATCCAATCTTTTTGCTTGGCTACAATTTTTCAGGCCTGGCTACATCCTTGTAAATCTCTTCTCTACCCTTGCTAATACAATGGTATCCTTTTTGTAATGAGTAACCAGAACTGCACACAGTATTCAAGTTGTGGCCTAACTAATGTTTTATTCAGTTCCAGTATAACCTCCCTGCTCTTATATTCTATGCCTCAAGAAATAAACAAAAAGATTCCACATGTCTCCTTAGCCACCATATCAGCATAGGGACATGTGTATGCTGTATAGAATTCAACAGTATAGCACTCCACTGAAGGGGTTAGCCTAGATTTTGTGCTCAACTCTCTAGGGAATATATGAACCCACAGCTTTCTCAGAGGAGAGCGTGTTACTCACTGAACCACAGCTGACCTCTGATCGTTACGCACATTGCGGCCAACATGCAAACGAAAATCCCATCTGGGAAATAAACACTTCTTTACCTTAGCACATAGAAGACCCTTGGCAGCCAAGGAATCTTCCCCTCGGGTCCTGGGGAAACAGAAGAACTTGGCATCTAAAATGGGATATCGGCTAGCAAGAAAGATACCACTGTTGAGGAATTTAAATTCACAACAGCCATGGAAGCCGTACACACCAACATCATAAAGGATATGTCCAAAAGCTGGTTGAAGGATCTGCTTTAGTTTGGTTGCCGTCCGTTTCTCAAACACTTCCAGGAGGCAGACGAAGGCCACATCGGCAGGAAAGAGCGGAGATATTTCTGCTAGCAGATCATCTTTCCTCTTTTGCTTTTTCCGAGGTCTACCTTGGATCTTCAGAGAGATGGGTGACAGAGCTTGCTGTCCGCTGGGCTGGTCAGTTGGCATCTCATCCATGCCACTTATTGGGTTGCCTTCTTCAACAAGTGTAACATCCGAAGGATCCATGTTAGTTTGTAATATTTCATGCATATTCTCGACTTCGCTGCTTTCTTCTGAACTATCAATGTAGTGTAGGTTGTTCACTGCCAGAACTGACCCTCCAGGTCCAAGCGGTTTGGTCATATTAAAAGAGTTGTATTCTTGTTTGACGGTGGCCAAGGGGCTATTTCTGCTCTGAAAGCTGGCAGTCACACTTGTCGGAGAATCCACGCAAACTTTAATCCTTGGTCGATTAACAGAGTCACAGATATACGCAGCAATTAGAGCAGCTCTCCTTTGGGTTTGGGACAGGTTGTTAAAGCGAGCCAAGCAATTGGGCAACAAGCACAAGTTTGCCTCCACAAAGCTAAACCCTTTAGCCTCGCCGCATCCAGTCCAGTCCTTTTGGATGTCTATCTTTGGGTTTTTCTCACGGGCGTAACTAAAGGGCCTTCTCACCGCTTGTAAAGGTGCCCAGACGATGAATCCAATTAACGCCAATGGAATAGAGACTGCTAACAGAATCAGGCACAAAAGGAATCTGAAGAAAACTTTCAGTGGCCAAAGGTAGCACTCTTGCTCTTGTTTTTGTTGCTGCTCATAAGTCGTTGGCTTAAAAGAAGCTACCATGTGATCCAGAGACCAGAAACAGGGGAAGATCAAGCTCCAGGCTGCAGTGTGTAAACCATGGATACAGGTATTGGGGAAAGGAGATTCACGTAGAACCATTTTTATAAAAAAGTCAAAATTTAATCTTCCCAGATAGTGATTATGCTAGAGGTTTGCACAATAATTTTGGTCGGCTGGTGTCAGTCATTTATCCTGATATTATATACATCATTTATATTATGTTGCATTCTGTTATATTCCGTGAAACCTCACATCAGAATTGTTGATGTAGAACGTGCTTCCTCTTTGCCCTGTGACCTGAAATGAAACAAACATTATCAGTTTTGGTATCTGTTTTTGAAATGGAAGGATAATGGTGAACCTTGATACAATACTGAGGAAGTTTTGTATTGGCAAATGTGCTGTATTTCAGGTGAAACAACTGGGACATTAAGCCCTGCTTTATCAGGTGGAAGTAAAATATCCTGTGGCACTATGTGAAGGAAAACAAGGACACTCACTCCAGCATCCAGTCAATATTCACACAAAATATCTGGACATTTATCCCACTGATTCTGGGACCTCGCTGTATGCAAACTGGCTGTTGCACTTGCTGCATTACAGGTGTACAATCCACTAGATGTAATATACCAACTCATTAAGGCTTCTTCAACAGTACTTTCAAAAATTATGACTTTTGCCACCCAGAAGACCAAGGGCAGCATACAGAAAGACTCCCTGGTTGGCCCAACCCACAAGCAAACATCACCCAGGCAACACACCCTTGTAGATGCTTAACAATAAAAATCCAGTAACATTAACATAATGGTAAAACAGAAGTTGATTTCTCCTCTGAGAACTAACACCAAGATACCCAAAGAGGAGTACCTCACCTTATAGTCTGTAAAAACTGTGTGAAGTGATGTGACCTGCTCTCCAGCGACTTCTACTGGTTAAATAAAATTAAATCCCTGACACACACAGTAAAATCAACCCGTAACAATTTACTTATCCAACGGTGAACAAATTAACTAAACTATTAACAAACTGAATAGATCCTTTCTAACTATTAATTATTCCCAAATAAAACAAGATTCTACAGGTATGCTGTTCAATAAATATGATTCCCACTCATTAACAAAATTGAATTGAGTTACCTCTAAATTACAACCAGGTTTTGTCTCTTCTGGAATATCCTGGGCCTTCTGTTAATTCTTCTGTCTGGAATTTCTTTCTTCTTTGGTACTTTTGCTATCTAGATGGTGCTTCTCTAAGACATAGAATCGCTGGCTCTCATAGCTTCATCTTTCTCTTGAAAGTTGAGAACTGTTAGCTCTGGCAGGTGGCAGCTGCTCTACTCTGTCCCACTGCCCCCTTCTTTTATACCCATGATGACATATCAATATTTCCCACAATAGGTCTTAGGCTGTCAAAACCATCAGATTTAAATTTAATAGGTTTTTGGTATCTAAGTGTCTGATTCAAATTGATTGACTAAGTTCAAAAAATTCAAAAGCCTCTTGTCTTGGTATTTCGATATAGATGTTTCAGTTTGGGCTCTCTATGTACTTGCAATTTTTAAATCTCCAAGCATAGAAAAAGCAGCAACTTTCATGGGATCAAGCAAAGCTTTCCCCCCCTAGCATTTTACAAATACCAAATTCTAACTTCCTACCTCCCAATCTACAATTACCTACCCAACTTTGCAACACATTACTCCAAGGCAAAACTGTCTTTCACTAAGGAGAAGAATACTGACAAATACTGTCCAAATTTCCAGTCTTAATCTCAGGGAGGGATTCTACACAGTCAGTACCTTGTTAAAAGATCCTCAAATGTTAGAATTGGAATTAAGGGTGCAGGCAATCTTCAAAAACTAAAAAAAAAAGGTTTAATTACTGCTTGATGATTTCCTATCACCTGACATGTGACACTTTTGACAGAATTTGACTATATCTTTACATCATTCAAGCCATGTTTTTGTACCTTAGTTTTTGTTTTCCTAATTTCCAAATATCCAGCCATTGGAATTCCATTAACCCCATTAACTTCAATGAACTAAACACCTAAGCCTCATTCTCTTCAAACTTTTCCTGAGGAATTTTCCCAAAAATAGATCCAGCCAACTGAATTTCAAGTGACTCAAGATAGCACCGGAGCGAGGTGACTTCTTGCAAGCTGTGCCCAGCCAACCTTCTAGTTCTATCTTTTACTTTTGTTTTATGCTTCTAAACCTTTATTCCACACCCTAGCTATGGCTGTAACAATACATTCTGCACTCTCTCCTTTTCTTCTCTATAAACTGTATGCTTTGTCTGTATAGCACACAAAAAAACAATACTTTTCACAATCTGTTAATACATGAGACAATAATAAATCAAATTCAAATCAAATCATGAAATCAAAGCTTCGACAAAGGGTCATCTGGACTTGAGACGTCAGCTCTTTTCTCTCCTTACAGCTACTGCCAGAACGGCTGAGATTTCCCAGCATTTTCTCCTTTGGCTTCAAATCAAATCAAATGGGCATGCCTGGCAAGTTCTCCACCAAGTCACAAATTATCCCATCCTGGAACTATACCACATTTTGCTACTGTTAGAGACAGAATTTCAGGATCTTGAGTACAAGACTTGGGATATCATTTTGCAGTTATGTAAAACCTTGGTTAACTGCATGAAGTGGGGGGGGGGGGGGGGGGGGGGGAGTTTATGGGAGATGTAAGGTGTGGGGTTTCCACGCAGAGTGTGGTGGGACCTTGGAACATGTTGCCAGAGGTGGTGATGGGGGCAGGTAATTAGCAATATTTAAGAGGCATCTGGGTGGGTACATGAAGAGGGAGGGAATAGAGGGATATGAACCGAATAAGGGCAGGTTTCTTTATGTTTAGTAAGGGCATCATGATTACAATGGGTGTGGGAGAGCCGAAGGGCCTGTTCTTGGGCTGTACTTTTCTTTTTGTGGCCAAACAGTACTTTGGGTGCAGCTACATTACATGGATTGCAGAGACTCACCAAGGTGGCTCTTTACTATCTTCTCAGGGACAATTAGGGATTGACAAAAATACTGACATTGTGAGTGACCACTGTTGTAGTACGTGTGGGTGCCAACGACGCAGAGTGGGGGTCAATGGGTGCTATTCGGATTGGCGGATGGTGACTAGTAGAGTGCCCCAGGGGTCGGTGCTGGGGCCTCAGCTATTTACCATTTATATAGATGATCTGGAGGAGGGAACCGAGTGTAGGGTGTCGAAATTTGCTGATGACACCAAAATTGGTGGAAAGGCAAATTGTGCAGAGGGTGGGGAGAGTCTACAGAAGGATCTAGATAGGCTGGGCGAATGGGCCAGGAAATGGCAAATGGAATTTAATGCTGGCAAGTGCGAGGTGGTCCACTTTGGTAGGAATAATGGTAGGAAGGATTATTACTTACGTGGAGAAAAACTGCAGCAGGCGACGGTGCAGAGGGACCTCGGGGTCCTTGTGCATGAGTCGCAAAAACCCAGCTTGCAGGTGCAGCAGGTGGTCAGGAAGGCAAATGGGACGCTGGCCTTCATAGCGACGGGGATTGAATATAAAAGTAGGGAGGTCTTGCTGCAGCTGTACAGGGCATTGGTGAGGCCGCAGCTGGAGTACTGTGTGCAGTTTTGGGCACCGTACTTACGCAAGGATATTTTGGCCTTGGAGGGAGTGCAGAGGAGGTTTACTAGGCTGATGCCGGAGTTGAGGGGGTTGAGCTATGAGGAGAGGCTGAATAAACTAGGCTTGTACTCGTTAGAGTTTAGAAGAATGAGGGGAGATCTCATTGAGACGTACAAGATGATGAATGGGATGGATAGGATAGAGGTGGAGAGACTCTTCCCGGTCAGAAAGGATAGCAGGACTAGGGGGCACAGCCTCAAGATAAAGGGGGGGCGGTTTAGAACAGAGTTGAGGAGGAACTTCTTCACTCAAAGGGTGGTGAATCTCTGGAATTCTCTGCCCATTAAAGTGATGGAGGCTACCTCGCTAAATATTTTTAAGACGCGGGTTGATGGGTTTTTGATAAGAGAGGGGATTAAGGGTTATGGGGAGAGGGCGGGAATGTGGAACTGAGCTATGACAGATCAGCCATTATCTTATTGAATGGCGGGGCAGGCTCGAAGGGCTAGTTGGCCTACTCCTGCTCCTATTTCTTATGTTCTTATTTTCAAACTGAGGATCTGGGGAGGGAGTATGAAAAGCTGGGAATGGAATTAAAAAGTAGAACCGACAAGGTGGTTATCTCTGGACTACTGCCTGAACCGAGTGCAGACGGGCGTAAGGTTGATAAGATTAAGGAAGTGAATGGGTGGCTCAGGGATTGGTGTGGGAGGAATGGGTTTGAATTTATGGGGCATTGGCATCAGTATTGGGGTAGGTGGGACCTGTTCGGGTGGGATGGGGTTGGTCTGAACCGTGCTGGGACCAGAGTCCTGGCGAATTGTGTAAATAGGACTACGGGGTCTAAAGTTAAGGAGAGGGTACAGGTAAGGGAAGAGGCTGAGGATGTCCCAATAATAAAGGGAGTAGGGGGCGTGAGTATGGTTGGTGGCGTTCTGGCAAACAGGGTCCAGGTGAAGGCTGGGATGAAGGCACTTTATCTGAATGCACGAAGCATTCGGAGTAAAGTGGATGAGCTGGTGGCGCAGATCAGCACAAATGGCTATGATCTGGTGGCCATTACAGAGACGTGGCTGCAAGGTGACAGGGACTCGGAGCTGAATGTCCAGGGGTATCAAGTGTTTAGGAAGGATAGGCGGGAGGAAAAAGGTGGGGGGCGTAGCTCTGCTGATTAAGGATAGCATCAGGGTGGTAGCAAGGGATGATATAGGAACCAAAGAGCAGAAAGTGGAATTGTGGGTGGAGATTAGGAACAGCAAAGGGAGGAAGACGCTGGTGGGTGTCGTCTATAGGCCCCAAATAATGATCTGGAGGTGGGGCGGGCTGTTAACGCGCAAATAAGTGTGGCGTGCAGGAATGGAACGGCGATAATTATGGGGGGATTTCAATCTACATATTGATTGGTTGACCCATGTTGGACGCGGTGGGCTCGAGGAGGAGTTCTTGGAATGCTGCCGGGATAGTTTCCTTGAACAGTGTGTGTTGGAGCCGACGAGGGAGCAAGCTATCTTGGATCTGGTGTTATGTAATGAGGCGGGTAGAGTTAGGGACCTTGTGGTGAAGGATCCTCTTGGGGACAGTGATCATTGTACGGTGGAGTTTCTGGTGCAGATGGAGGAGGAGAAAGTGGGTTCCCGGACACGCATCCTTTGTTTGAACAGAGGGGAGTACGGAAGGATGAGAGAAGAATTGGCAAATGTTGACTGGGGGAGCGCGTTGGAAGGTAGGTCTGCTGAGGAGCAGTGGAGGATCTTTAAGGAGATCTTTCTTGGTGCTCAGCAGAAATTTATTCCGATGGTTAAAAAGGACCGTAGGAGGAGAGGTAATAAGCCGTGGATAACGAAGGAGGTAAAGCAAAGTGTTAAATTAAAAGCGGAGGCGTTTAGAGTAGCTAAGAGTAGTGGGCGAGAAGAGGATTGGGAGAGGTTTAAATGTCAACAAAGATTGACAAAGAAGTTGATAAAGAAGGGTAGGAGAAACTATGAAGCTGGGCTAGCGCTTAATATAAAAAAGGATAGCAAGAGATTTTATAAATATATAAAAAGAGGCTGGCTAGGGTGAACGCTGGACCCTTAGAGGATGAGAAGGGGGACTTAGTGGTAGGGGATGGGGAAATGGCTGAGGTCTTGAATAACTTTTTTGTTTCGGTCTTCACGGAGGAGGACGTGAATAATTTGCCGGGTGTTAGCGATGGAAAGATGGTAGGACTGGAGGGTCTCAATTACATTATTGTTACTAGAGAGGTGGTGCTCGACAGACTGGAGGGACTGATTGTGGACAAGTCCCCAGGACCGGATGGAATGCATCCAAGGGTTCTGAAAGAAATGGCGGAGGTGATAGTGGATGCCTTGGTGGTTATTTTCCAAACGTCGCTGGATTCTGGGGAAGTGCCGGAAGATTGGAAAACGGCTAATGTTACGCCGTTGTTTAAGAAGGGTGGCAGGCAAAAGGCAGGGAATTATAGCCCGGTTAGTTTAATGTCAGTTGTAGGTAAAATGTTAGAATCCATCATCAAGAAGGAAATAGCGAGGCATCTTGAGGGGAATTGCTTGATAGAGCATACGCAGCACAGTTTCGTTAAGGGGAAGTCGTGTCTGACAAATTTATTGGAGTTCTATGAGGATGTGTCTAGGGCGGTGGATAGAGGAGAGCCGGTGGATGTGGTCTTTCTTGATTTTCAGAACGTGTTTGACAAGGTACTTCACAAGAGGTTATTGCAGAAGGTAAGGGGGCATGGAGTTGGGGGTAGGGCGTTAGCGTGGTTAGAGGATTGGCTGTCAAATAGGAGGCAGAGAGTGGGGGTCAATGGGTGCTATTTGGATTGGCGGTTGGTGACTAGTGGAGTGCCCCAGGGGTCGGTGCTGGGGCCTCAGCTATTTACCATTTATATAGATGATCTGGAGGAGGGAACCGAGTGTATGGTGTCGAAATTTGCTGATGACACCAAGATTGGTGGAACGGCAAATTGCACGGAGGGTGTGGAGAGTCTGCAGAAGGATCTAGATAGGCTGGGCGAATGGGCCAGGAACTGGCAAATGGAATTTAATGTTGGCAAGTGCAAGGTGGTCCACTTTGGTAGGAATAATGGTAGGAAGGACTATTACTTACGGGGCGAAAAACTGCAGCAGGCGACGGTGCAGGGGGACCTTGGGGTCCTTGTGCATGAGTCGCAAAAACCCAGCTTGCAGGTGCAGCAGGTGGTCAGGAAGGCGAATGGGATGCTGGCCTTCATAGTGAGGGGGATTGAATATAAAAGTAGGGAGGTCTTGCTGCAGCTGTATAGGGCACTGGTGAGGCCGCAGCTGGAGTACTGTGTGCAGTTTTGGTCGCCGCACTTACGCAAGGATATTTTGGCCTTGGAGGGAGGGCGGAGGAGGTTTACTAGGCTGATGCCGGAGTTGAGGGGGTTGAGCTATGAGGAGAGGCTGAATAAACTAGGCTTGTACTCGTTAGAGTTTAGAAGAATGAGGGGAGATCTCATTGAGATGTACAAGATGATGAATGGGATGGATAGGATAGAGGTGGCGAGACTCTTCCCGGTCAGAAAGGACAGTAGGACGAGGGGGCACAGCCTCAAGATAAAGGGGGGGGGGGGGGGGGGGGGGGTGCGGTTTAGAACGGAGTTGAGGAGGAACTTCTTCACTCAAAGGGTGGCGAATCTCTGGAATTTTCTGCCCGTTGAAGTGGTGGAGGCTGCCTCGCTAAATATTTTTAAGATGCGGGTTGATGCGTTTTTGATTAAGGGTTATGGGGAGAGGGCGGGAAAGTGGACCTGAGCCATGACAGATCAGCCATGATCTTATTGAATGGCGGGGCAGGCTCGAAGGCCTACTCCTGCTCCTATTTCTTATGTTCTTATGTAGCTGAATTAAAAAAAGCTACATTTCAAGAGAACTTCCTCTGTGATAAAGCACTTTGGAATGCCAGAGGTCATAAAAAGTCCTACATAAATGAAATCTTTTTCTTTAACTCATTATCAGTAACCAACATCAGCAGGTTTGATGGCAGCTCCATTACTTGGGTAGCAATCTGAAGTAGGAATCCCAAAAGTATTCCCCTCTCTTCCCAACAGCAATTCTGAAACCTCTTCAACCACTGGCTGGTTTGTAAAGTTCAGATCTTTTCTCAGCACCACCGTTCTAACTGCCATCTCATATGAGGAGCATAAATTGGACAGTAACTGATTTTCCATTACAAAACTGTGGCTGGAACATCTCACACAATCCTAACCCATCTTCCCTCCCTTTACCCATGTCTAGAATCATCTATGAGTGAAGACAATCCCACAATAACTCCTGTGCAACTCAGCCATCTTCCTGCTCCTTCAACATCTTGGCCAATTAGTTTTAAGTTTATTTATTAGTGTCATAAGTAGGCTTACATTAATACTGCAATGAAGTTATTGTGAAAATCCCCTAGTCGCCACACACTGACAACTATTGCGGTACACTGAGGGAGAATTTAGCATGGCCAGTCTTTTGGATTGTGGGAAGAAATTGCAGCACCTGGAGAAAACCATGCGGACACAAGGAGAACATGCAGACTCTGTACAGGCAGTGACCCAAGCCGGGAATCAAACCCAGGTCCTTGGTGCTGAGAGGCAGCAGTGCTAACCGCTATGCCACCCATATTGGAGCCCTAACCTGTTAGCCAGAACTCAAACTCCTGCAAAACCATCTACGCTGCAGCCCAAATTGGATCTCAGCTTTGCAACTCCTGTGCTCTTGATTCCCTTGGGTATTACTCCCTCCTGCACATTAAAAAAATGTACAGGATGTACATGATGACCATGCTCTGAGCCAAGTAATTAAAGACTTGAGCAGAAAGGGCTGAGGGGGGACATAATTGAAGTGTATAAGATTATGGACAGAGTCAATAGGAAGGGGTTGTTCCCCTTGGTTGAGGGGTCAATCACGAAGGGCATGGTTTTAGGGCAAGGGCAGGAGATTCAGAAGAGATTTTTCACCAGGAGATTGTGGGAATCTGGAATGCACTGCCTGGGAAGGTAGTGGAGGCTGGAAACATTCAAATAATATTTGAATGAACACTTGGAAATATCTTTGATTTGTTGTCACATATATTGGTATACAGTGAAAAATATTGTTTCTTGCGCACTATACAGACAAAACATACCACTGATAGAGTATATAGGGGAAAAGAACGGACAGGGTGCAGAATGTAGTATTAGTCATAGCTAAGGTGTAGAGAAACATCAGTTTAATATAAGGAAGTCCATTCAAAAGTCTAAGGACACCAGGGAAGAAGCTATTCTTGAGTCAGTTGGTATGTGACCTTAGGCTTTTGTATCTTTTTCCCGACGGAAGAGAGTATGTACCAGGTGCGTGAGGTTCTTGATTATGCTGGCTGCTTTTCCGAGGCAGCAGGAAAAGTAATCAGAGTCAATGAACGAGAGGCTGATTTGCATGATGGATTGGGCAACATTCCAACCCTTTGTGGTTTCTTGGGTTCTTGGTCAGAACAGGAGTCATGAACTGTGATACATCCAAAAAGGATGCAAAGATGCTTTCTGAAGTGCATCTATAAATATTGGTGAGAGTTGTAGCGGACATGCTGAATCTCCTTAGCCTCCTGAGGAAGTAAAGGCATTATTAAAGTTAAAGCTTATTTATTTGTCACAAATAGGTTTACATTAACACTGCAATGAAGTTACTGTGAAAATCTCCTAGTTGCCACACCCCAGCGCATGCTCGGGTACCAAGGGAGAATTTAGCATGGCCAATGTACCCAACCAACACGTCTTTTGGACTGTAGGAGGAAACCGGAGCATCCAGAGAAAGCTCATGCAGATGCAGGTAGAACGTGCAAACGATGCACTGTGACCCAAGCTGGGAATCAAACCCGGGCCTCTTGATGAGCTTTTTTTTTTAAACTGCAGCATCAACATGGAGGAACCAGGACAGGTTGTTGGTGATCTGGACACTTAGAAACGTGAAGCTTTCAACCATTTTCACTTCATCACCATTGATGCAGACACGGCATGCTGTCCACTATGCCTCCTAAAGTCGACGACTATCTCCTTTGTCATAACATTCAAGGATATGGGACAAGTGCAAGGAAATGGGATTAGCGACCTTTAGTGGTCGTTGTCAGTGCAGACTCGATGGGCCTTTTCTGTGCTGTATGACTCTATAAATACCAAATACCTCTTCATATTCCATCAAACTAATGGTTGAGAGGTTTAAGGAGTGATGTAATGACATGTTGTCCTGCGCTCATTCACCCAAATCTTGTGACTTTAAAACATCAGAGCCATTTAAAAATCTGTTTACGTGGTAAATGAGTTTATCAGCACTTAATCCTGTCCCTAAATGGACTATTGCCCAGAACGCTTTTATTTTTTTAAAGTTTATTTATTAGTCACAAGTAAGGCTTACAGTAACACTGCAATGAATTTAATGGAAGGCTCACATCCTATTATAGACTCAGTAGGTTGAAGAATGCAAATGTAAAATTTGTCCAGGAGCTGAAGTACAAGGTTATGACCAAATTTAAAAATATAGCCACTTGATTTACTAATGCATCCTGTAGGAGAAAAATTAAGTACTGAGATGGCACTTTCTGACTCATCCTACCCAATGAGTCATAACTGACAATAGGAGAATCAATGATTCACAAAATGGTTACAGCACATTTCCATCATGTTGCCTCTGAAGAAGCAATTCACCTAGTGCTGTTTCACTGTCTTTTTCCCCATAGATCATTAAATGGTCAGAGCTAACTCCCTTGTGAAAGCCTCAAGAGACCTTGCTTCCACCACATTCTTAGGTGGTGCATTCTAGATCCCAGCCTGTGCTGCATTGAAAAGCTTTTCTTTGCTACCATTGTTTGTTTTGCCAATTCACTTAAGTCTGTGCCCTCTGGTTCTTAATCCTTCCATTAATGGGAACAGTTTCTCCCTATCTATTCTGTCCAGCCCCCTCAATTTTGAATGCCTCTATCATTCTCCCAGAGGAGTCCCGTTTCTCATCTGTGGAGCCATTCTTGGGAATCCTATCTGAATTCTCCCAAACGTCTTCACACCATCCTAGGGTGTGGTACTTGAGCTGGATGCAGGACTCTACTTGAGGCTGAACGAGTATTTTACACAGAATTTCCTTTCTTTTGTACTCTATGGACTATTGATAAAGCCACATATTTTATTAACCTATCTCAACCTGCCCTGCCACTTGCAAAGATTTACGCACATATACACCCACATCTCTCTGCTCCTACACCCTCCTTTAGCATTGTATGCTTTATATTGTCTCTGCATTCTTCCTACCAAAATGAATCACTTCATACTTTTCTGATTAAATTTCAGCTAATTGTCTGCCCATTCCATTTCTACCTTTGCTCAAGTCAATTTTGTGGCACTTTATCAAATGCTATTACCTCATCAATAAACTAAAGCAAGTTAAACAGAATTGTTAGGTTGCAGGAGGCAGCTATTTGGCAACCTGTCTCCAGATTCTCCAAATGAGCAACTCACAAAGTACCATTTTGCCCCATTCCCTGCACATAGAACTAGCATGGTGACAGTGGTTAGCACTGCTGCCTCACAATGCCAGGGACCCAGGTTCGATTCCCAGCTTAGGTCGCTGCGTAGAGTTTGCATGTTAGAAAGACGGAGAGTAGAACTTGATGAGGCTGCGGCATGGTTCGATATGATCATCAGTGTCCTCCAACAATCTTGTATAACCATTAAGCTAAAGACAATGGCACTGCAGTATTAATGTAACTGAACTAATAATCCACAGACCCAAGCTAATGGTCTTGGGATATAGGTTTGAATCCCACTGCAGCAGCTGGTGGAATTTAAGATAAAAGCAAATTACTGCAGATGCTGGAATCTGCAACCGAAAGAGAAAATGCTGGAAAATCTCAGTAAGTCCAGCAGTGTGTGTCAGGAGAGAAAGGAACTGATGTTGAGTCCCGATGACCTTATGTCAAAGCTGATATAGAAGCAGGCCTTTCAGCCGAACATGTCCATTATGACAAAGGGTCATCTGGACTCAAAATGTCAGCCCTTTTCTCTCTTTAGATGCCGCCATTCCTGAGATTTTCCAGCATTTTCTCTTTCGGTGGAATTTAAATTCAAATTTAATAAAATTTCTAATAAAACTAGTCTTAGTAATGGTGACTGCTAACATATCATCAATTGTTGTTAAAAACATCGGATTCACTAATGCCCTTTAGGGAAGGAAATCGGCCATCCTTACCCAGACTGGCCTACATATGACACTGGAACCTTAGAAACATGGTCAACTACCCATTGAAACAGCCAAATAAGGCACTTAGTTCAACGGCAATAAGGGATGAGCAAATGCTCGCAACAGACACCTGCCCATGAAAGGAACACAATTGCTCAGATGACAATAGTGAATGAGACAGATGCTTTTAGCAACGTGACACCTTGGTGCACACCAAAGGTGCAAATCAGAACCAACAGTTGGAGGAAGCAGTGTCAGATTAGCAGAACTGAGGATGCGATGGGAAAGCAACTGAAGACGAAGTACATCTGTAATATAAGAACATAAGAAATAGGAGCAGGAGGAGGCCATCTGGCCCTTCGAGCCTGCCCCGCCATTCAATAAGATCATGGCTGATCTGTCGCTGCTCAGCTCCACATTCCCGCCCTCTCCCCATAACCCTTAATCCCCTCTCTTATCAAGAGCCCATCAACCCGCGTCTTAAAAATATTTAGCGAGGCAGCCTCCACCACTTCAACGGGTAGAGAATTCCAGAGATTCACCACCCTTTGAGTGAAGAAGTTCCTCCTCAACTCCGTTCTAAACCGCCCCCCTTTTATCTTGAGGCTGTGCCCCCTAGTCCTACTGTCTTTTCTGAGCGGGAAGAGTCTCTCCACCTCTATCCTATCCATCCCATTCATCATCTTATACGTCTCAATGAGATCTCCCCTCGTTCTTCTAAACTCTAACGAGTACAAGCCCAGTTTATTCAGCCTCTCCTCATAGCTCAACCCCCTCAACTCCGGTATCAGCCTAGTAAACCTCCTCTGCACTCCCTCCAAGGCCAAAATATCTTTGCGCAGGTGCGGCGCCCAAAACTGCACACAGTACTCCAGCTGCGGCCTCACCAATGCCCTATACAGCTGCAGCAAGACCTCCCTACTTTTATATTCAATCCCCCTCACTATGAAGGCCAGCATCCCATTCGCCTTCCTGACCACCTGCTGCACCTGCAAGCTGGGTTTTTGCGACTCATGCACAAGGACCCTGAGGTCCCTCTGCACCGTCGCCTGCTGCAGTTTTTCGCCACGCAAGTAATAGTCCTTCCTACCATTCTTCCTACCAAAGTGGACCACCTCACACTTGCCAACATTAAATTCCATTTGCCATTTCCTGGCCCATTCGCCCAGCCTATCTAGATCCTTCTGCAGACTCTCCACACCCTCCACACAATTTGCCGTTCCCCCAATCTTGGTGTCATCAGCAAATTTCGACACCCTACACTTGGTTCCCTCCTCCAGATCATCTATATAAATGGTAAAAAGCTGAGGCCCCAGCACCGACCCCTGGGGCACTCCACTAGTCACCATCCGCCAATCCGAATAGCACCCGTTGACCCCCACTCTCTGCCTCCTATTTGACAACCAATCCTCTATTCACGCTAACACCCTACCCCCAACTCCATGTCCCTCGACCTTCTGCAATAACCTCTTGTGAGGTACTTTGTCAAACGCCTTCTGAAAATCTAGAAAGACCACATCCACCGGCTCTCCTCTATCCACTGCCCTAGACACATCCTCATAGAACTCCAGTAAATTTGTCAGACACGACTTCCCTTTCATGAAACCGTGCTGCGTCTGCTCTATCAAGCAATTCCCTTCAAGATGCCTCGCAATTTCCTCCTTAATGACAGATTCTAACATTTTACCTACCACAGACGTTAAACTAACCAGCCTATAATTCCCCGCCTTTTGCCTGGCACCCTTCTTAAACAACGACGTATCATTAGCAGTTTTCCAATCTTCCAGCACTTCCCCGGAATCCAGCGACGTCTGGAAAATAACCACCAAGGCATCCACTATAACCTCCGCCATTTCTTTCAGAACCCTTGGATGCATTCCATCCGGTCCTGGGGACTTGTCCACAATCAGCCCCTCCGGTCTGTCGAGCACCGCCTCTCTAGTAACAGTAATGTCATTAAGACCCTCCAGTCCTACCACCTTTCCATCGCTAACACCCGGCAAAGTATTCACGTCCTCCTCCGTGAAGACAGAAACAAAAAAGTTATTCAATACCTTAGCCATATCCCCATCCCCTACCACTAGGTCCCCTTTCTCATCCTCTAAAGGACCAACATTCACCCTAGCCAGCCTCTTCCTTTTTATATATTTATAAAAACTCTTGCTATCCTTTTTTATATTAAGCGCTAGCCCAGCTTCATAGTTTCTCCTACCCTTCATCAACTTCTTTGTCAATCTTTGTTGACATTTAAACCTCCCCCAATCCTCTTCTCGCCCACTACTCTTAGCTACTCTAAATTCCTCCGCTTTTAGTTTAACACTTTCCTTCACCTCCTTCGTTATCCACGGCTTATTACCTCTCCTCCTACTATCCTTTTTGACCATCGGAATAAATTTCCGCTGAGCACCAAGAAAGATCTCCTTAAAGATCCTCCACTGCTCCTCAACAGACCCTCCCTCCAACGCGCTCCCCCAGTCCACATTCGCCAATTCTTCTCTCATCCTACCGTACTCCCCTCTATTCAAACAAAGGACGCGTGTCCGGGAACCCACTTTCTCCTCCTGCAACAACATGCTCTCAAGGCTAGCAGTCTGCCCTGGCACACAAGGATTCACCTAGTTAGTCAAACACAATTTGCCATAACAAATCCAGACTGGCTTTCCTTAATTGACTCACATTTTCTCTGCCCAACTCACTGATTTTGTCCCAAATTACCATTGCTAGAAGCTTCTCCACAGCTTGTGATCACACCCTAAGAGCAGCGCTCCAAAAGCTCATGCCATTAAATAAACCTGTTGGACTTTAACCTGATGTGGTGAGATTTCTTAACTGTGCCCATCCCCAGTCCAATACTGGCATCTCCACATCATGGCCCTTTTTCTTTGACTAAGCGGTATAACAGCATGGGAACAGGCTTTTCAACCCAACTTGTCCATACTAACCGGGTTTCGTAAAGCAAATCAGTCCTATTTGCCTCCGTTTGGTCCTGATCCCACAAAATTTTCCTTATCCATGTACCTGCCCAGATCGCTTTTAATCGCCAGTGAGAGAGCCATGGAAAGCTGCAGCAGGTCCGGCAGAAAAAATTCCAAGGCGTCCTACAGGCTTTAAAGCGTTTATAATTATCCCTCTCTCCATAGGTGCTGCCAGGCACGGGGAGTTTTTTTTTCCAGCACTCACCATCAGAACGAGGGACAGGGAAAGAGGAGCGACACACAGAACACAGCTCACTGGGGCTGACTGACCGACTGACAAACCCTCTCCGCGCCCGGGCGGGGGAGGGCACAGACCTCACCTGCAACCGCTTCTCCATCGCAGGGACGGGATGCTGTCAGTGTTTGGGTGTGTGTGAAGCGCGGGCAGGGAGGGAAGGCGGGCTCCTCTGTCCCCCGCCACGCAGCCGAGCAAAACCCGCCGCTCATTCCGCTTCAACCGCCCCACCTGGCACCTGCTCCTCCCGCGCAGGCGCACTCAGCCGCTCCCCACCTGCGGGGGCCCGTCTGACGTCAGCGCGCACGCGGACTTGTAACCACACCCCCTGGGCAGGTGAATGCGGACTCGAAAGTGAGGAGTGGAGTGGCGGTTGGGAATTGGCGCGCGCTCAGGTGGAAAGCGGATTGAGGGGGAGGGGAAGGGCTCATCCACTAAAGGTTCACGTCTATGTCGATTTAACATCATTATCTTCATCATTTAGTTTAGAAGTTTGAGATTTAAAATAATTTCCAAAGGTTAGGTTGTCCGTGCTAAATTCAGAATTGTTTTATTTGTCTTCAGGATGGGAGTATTGCTAACAAGGTTGTCTATTGTTGATGATGCTCCATTCACCACTGATGGAGCAATGACTGTATTCACATGTAGACCAGACCAGGTAAGGACGGAAGATTTCCTTCCCTAAAGAACATTGGCAGATGAGTTGGATGAATTTTTCCATGTCACTCAAAGCAGCTTTTACATTTTCAAGTTTCAGATTTAAATAGACATCTCCTGGTTTGCTAGCTGAGCAACAGAACCGCCACACTAACACATTGGCAGTATTGAAAGGGTTTGCAGTACTTTAAAGTTTATTTATTTATGTCACAAGTTGGCTTACATGAACACTGCAATGAAGTTGCTATGAAAATCCCCTAGTTGCCATACTCTGGCACCTGTTCGGGTACACTGAGGGAGAATTTAGCATGGCCAATGTACCCAACCAGCACTTCTTTCAGATTGTAGGAGGAAACCAGAGCACCCAGAGGAAACCCACGCAGACACAGGGAGAATGTGCAAACTCAGCATAGACAGTGACCCATGCTGGGAATCGAACCCAGGTCCCTGGTGCTGAGGGGCAGTAGTGCTAACCACTCTGCCACCAATGTTGCCAAATGGTGTAAAATGTAACTCTGACCATTTGGCCTGGGCTTGCAAAATCCTACTAACTGTCCTGGCTTGAGACAATTCACACCTCTAATATGAAATTATCCCTCTCTCCACTTGCACTGTCTGTATCAGTAGACTCATTCCAACAATTATCTTGCAATTGTGCCTTTGCCTACATGTGCCACGATTATGAACCTACCTGATGATGGAGCAGCGCTCCAGTAGCTCCTGATACTAAATAAACTTGTTGGACTTTAACCTGGCGTTGTGAGACTTTGAAGTAGGAAAAGGGTTAATGGATTTTGTACCTAGAATATGTCACAAACATAACCCTTCCTCATGGCTGATCTCCTTTAGCTTATACTGTTTCTGGCAGTAATTTAAGTTATTTGTTCATGTCTTACATGCTTTAACTCTCATTTTTATAAAGACAGATAGTCTAATGTGGCTGTTATTTTGTAGACTTTGTAAATCTTACCTATTTGTGTTAGTTGGACATCATTACACAGATGGTAGTTTATGATACTGGCTTTTGACAGCTGCTGATAGCAGATCCCGACACCGGCTTTTAACAGGAAGAGTCCTGCTGGGACAGCCACGATCGCACAAGTAACTTCAAAGACAGGAATGCTGGTACTATTGCAGAAGGGGTTTGAATCGTGACCAGATTAAGCCTGTGTCCTGACTGCAGGACTGTAATTCCTGATTAACTCTGGGGCTGCTTCATGACCCAGGAAGGAAGACCCGAAGGTCTGGCCGGAATTGGAACACTGAATCGTGATTACCGCTGGAGCTCATAGTGAATAAATGCCCACTTATGTTTGTGTTCTATGAGAAATCTGGTCGTCCAGGCTGGAACCAGTTTCTCTCAAAGCTTTGCAGTAAAAACCACTGTATTTTGACTCACTAACAGTCTGAGAGGTATTATTTTACCTACAAC
The DNA here is from genome assembly GCF_965287045.1 of Carcharhinus amblyrhynchos. Classification (NCBI taxonomy): domain Eukaryota; kingdom Metazoa; phylum Chordata; class Chondrichthyes; order Carcharhiniformes; family Carcharhinidae; genus Carcharhinus; species Carcharhinus amblyrhynchos. Next base: position 145,849,707 of record NC_137325.1, on the reverse strand, counting down.
ATCTTACTGTGGCCACCCCAGTCCAACGCCAGCATCTCCATATCATGATTTTCTTTTACAACAGGAAATATTGAGGCACACGTCCTAGGGGATTTTCACAATAACTTCACTGCAGTGTTAATGTAAGCCTACTGTGACACTAATTAGTAAATGAACTTAAACCATAGGAAAAGATAGAGAATCTGGTGAAATGGTGCAATTACAATAATCTCTCCCTCAATGTCAGTAAAACAAAGGAGGTAATCATTGACTTCAGAAACATTATGGACGACATGCTCCGTCTATGTCAATGGTGATGAAGTGGAGATTGTGGAGAGCTCCAAGTTTCTAGGTCTTCAAACCACCAAAAATCTGTCCTAGTCTTTCCACGCTGATGCTGTAGTTAAGAAAGCCCACTAACACCTCTACTTTCTCGTGGCACTAAGGAAAGCCAGCATGTCTGCTACAACTGTCAGCAATTTTTACAGATGCACCATAGAAAGCATCCTTTCTGGTTGCATTATAGCTTGGTATGGCTCCTGCTCTGACCAAGATGGCAAGGAACTACAAAAGATTGTGAACGTAGCCCAGTCCATCATGCAAACCAGCCTTCCATCCATTGATGCTGTCTACGCTTCCTTCTGCCTTGGAAAAGCAGCCAGCACCACACACCCTGGGCATACCCTCTTCCATCTCCTTCAGTTGGAAAAAAGATAAAAAAGTCTGAGGACACATACCAGCCAACTCAAGGACAGCTTCATCCCTGCTGCCATCAGACTTCTGAATGTATCATATATTAAGCTGATCTTTCTCTACCACCTTCTGTAACTGCAACACTATATTTTGCATTCTCTCCTTTCCTTTCCCCCCATGTACTCTATAAATGGCATGTTTTGTCTGTACAGTGTGCAAAAAACAATACTTCTCATTACCTCAATACACGTGACAATAATAAATCAACTAAACTTCTCTCCCTTTTATCTCAGAAACCTCTTAAAACAGGCAATCCACGTTTAATACAATCTTCATTAGTTTAAGAAGTTTACATTGAAATCCTTATCACTAGTTGCATGTCAAATACAATACTTATTGAAAATGTACACCATAAGACCAGAAGTTTAAAAGTGTTTGCAATTAAAGACTTCAATTGTTCTCATTTGTTTGAAGTTTGTATTTCTTGATGTGAAAGTTCATTAATGTAGGAAATCTGTAAGCAGCATCTTACCAACAATATTAATGTGACATCTGGGCCGGCCTCTGTGAGCAGAATTTCTTGATCTGGGGAGAAACTGATGACAGGGAACTTACAGATTTTGTTCCACTGACACCAACTTTACACCAACTTTACAGAAGCCAGTGTTGAGAATGCCAACTTGCACAGGTAGGTTGTGGGATATGTTAAGAGTTTGCTGTAATGTGATCTGAAATCGATGGATATTTTTGTCCCACAAGCAAGCAAAATGCATCCAGAGGCATCTCTACAAACTTCAGTTTACAGTCCATCCTGAGCTTTACAAATTCCTCTTACTAACCGAGACTTGGAAGGAAATAGCATTCAAACTTTTCTAGCAGTGCTTTAAGTTGTGTGGAGGTAAGGGTGAGTCTAATTTTTGATTATTGTCACATGTATTGGCATACAGTGAAAGCATTGTTTCTTGCATGCTTTACAGACAAAGCCTACTGTTCATAGAGAAGGAAAGGAGAGAGTGCAGAATGTACTGTTAGTTATATCTAGAGTGTAGAGAAAGATCAACTAAACGTGAAGTAGGTCTTTTCAAAAGTCTGATGGCAGTAGGGAAGAAGCTGTTTTTGAGTCAGTTGGTATGTGTCCTCAGACTTTTGTATCTTTTTCCTGACGGAAGATGATGGAAGAGAGTATGTCCGGGATGTGTGGAGTCCTTAATTATGCTGGCTGATTTTCCGTGGCAGCGGGAAGTGTAGACAGAGTCAATGGATGGAAGGCTGGTTTCTGTGATGGATTGGGCTACGTAAGAACATAAGAACATAATAAGAACATAAGAAATAGGAGCAGGAGTAGGCCATCTAGCCCTTCGAGCCTGCCCCGCCATTCAATAAGATCATGGCTGATCTGTCGTGGCTCAGTTCCACTTTCCCGCCCTCTCCCCATAACCCTTAATCCCCTCTCTTATCAAAAACCCATCAACCCGCGTCTTAAAAATATTTAGCGAGGCAGCCTCCACCACTTCAACGGGCAGAGAATTCCAGAGATTCACCACCCTTTGAGTGAAGAAGTTCCTCTTCAACTCCGTTCTAAACCGCCCCCCTTTTATCTTGAGGCTGTGCCCCCTAGTCCTACTGTCTTTTTTGAGCGGGAAGAGTCTCTCCACCTCTATCCTATCCATCCCATTCATCATCTTATACGTCTCAATGAGATCTCCCCTCATTCTTCTAAACTCTAACGAGTACAAGCCTAGTTTATTCAGCCTCTCCTCATAGCTCAACCCCCTCAACTCTGGTATCAGCCTAGTAAACCTCCTCTGCACTCCCTCCAAGGCCAAAATATCTTTGCGCAGGTGCGGCGCCCAAAACTGCACACAGTACTCCAGCTGCGGCCTCACCAATGCCCTATACAGCTGCAGCAAGACCTCCCTACTTTTATATCCAATCCCCCTCGCTATGAAGGCCAGCATCCCATTCGCCTTCCTGACCACCTGCTGCACCTGCAAGCTGGGTTTTTGAGACTCATGCACAAGGACCCCGAGGTCCCTCTGCACCGTCGCCTGCTGCAGTTTTTCGCCACGTAAGTAATAGTCCTTCCTACCATTCTTCCTACCAAAGTGGACCACCTCACACTTGCCAACATTAAATTCCATTTGCCATTTCCTGGCCCATTCGCCCAGCCTATCTAGATCCTTCTGCAGACTCTCCACACCCTCCGCACAATTTGCCGTTCCCCCAATCTTGGTGTCATCAGCAAATTTCGACACCCTACACTCGGTTCCCTCCTCCAGATCATCTATATAAATGGTAAAAAGCTGAGGCCCCAGCACCGACCCCTGGGGCACTCCACTAGTCACCATCCGCCAATCCGAATAGCACCCGTTGCCTCCTATTTGACAACCAATCCTCTATCCACGCTAACACCCTATCCCCAACTCCATGTCCCCCGACCTTCTGCAATAACCTCTTGTGAGGTACTTTGTCAAACGCCTTCTGAAAATCCAGAAAGACCACATCCACCGGCTCTCCTCTATCCACCGCCCTAGACACATCCTCATAGAACTCCAGTAAATTTGTCAGACACAACTTCCCTTTAATGAAACTGTGCTGCGTCTGCTCTATCAAGCAATTCCCTTCAAGATGCCTCGCAATTTCCTCCTTAATGACGGATTCTAACATTTTACCTACCACAGACGTTAAACTAACCGGCCTATAATTCCCTGCCTTTTGCCTGGCACCCTTCTTAAACAACGGCGTAACATTAGCCGTTTTCCAATCTTCCGGCACTTCCCCGGAATCCAGCGACGTCTGGAAAATAACCACCAAGGCATCCACTATCACCTCCGCCATTTCTTTCAGAACCCTTGGATGCATTCCATCCGGTCCTGGGGACTTGTCCACAATCAGCCCCTCCAGTCTGTTGAGCACCGCCTCTCTAGTAACAGTAATGTTCATGACCTTTTGTAGTTTCTTGAGTTTTGGAGCAGATTGGGAGCCATACCAAGCTGTGGTACAACCAGAAATAATTCTTCCTATGGTGCATCTGTAAAAGTTGGAGAGAATTGTAGCTGACGTGCCAAATTCCCTTAGTCTTCTGAGAAAGTAGAGACGTTGGTACGCTGTCTTATATTTCGGCAGTGTCATCTGGGACAGGTTGTTGGTGATCTTGACACCTAAAATCTTGAAGCCCTTGACCCTTTCTACTTTGTCCTTGTTGATGTAGACAGAGACATGTTCTCCGCTATGCTTCTTGAGGTTGATGACAATCTCCTCTGTTTTGTTGACCTTGAGAGAGAAATTATTGTTGTCACAGTGCAACTGATTCTTTATCTCACTCCCATACTCTGTCTCATCTACGCTGGTGTCATCAGCAAACTTGAAGATCAAGTTGGAGGGGAATTTGGCCACACAGTCATAGATGTATAAGGAATATAGTAGGGGGCTGAGAACACAGCCTTGTGGGGCACTGGTGTTGAAGATGATTGTGGAGATGTTGGTGCCAATCCTTACTGATTGTGATCTGTAAGTTGGGAAGTTCAGGGGCCAGACGCGGAGGAAGGAGCCAAGGCCCAGGCCGCAGTGTTTGGAGATGAGTTTTGTAGGAATAATGGTGTTGAAGGCTGAGCTGCAGTCAATAAATAGGAGTCTGACATAGGTGTCTTTGTTATCTAGGTGTTCCAAGGTTGAGCACAAGGCCAGGGAGATGGCATTTGCTGTGCACCTGTTGTGGCGGTAGGCGAACTGTAGTGGATCCATGCTGGAATTGATTCATGCCATGACTAACGTTTTGACGCATAATGATGGAAGTCAGAGCCACTGGATAATAGTCACCAAGGTACGCATCTTGGCTTTTCTTTGGTGCCAGGATGAAGGTCTTTTTGTCAGCAGGATTTGTAGACACCATCTTAACAACATAAAGAACATAAATAGGAGCATGAGTCGACTATCTGGCCTCTTGAGCCTGCTCTGCCGTTCAGTAAGAGCATGGCCGAATTTTTTGTGGACCCAGCTCCTCTGATCTGCCCGCTCACCATAACCCTTAATTCCATTATGTTCAAAAATGTAACAATCCTTGTCTTAAAAACATTCAATGAGGTAGCCTCCACTGCTTCAGTGGGCAGGGAATTCCACAGTTTCACAACCCTTTGTGTGAAGAAGTTCCTCCTCAACTCGATTCTTAGCTTGGGTCACTGTCTGTGTGGAGTTTGCACATTCTCCTCATGCCTGTGTGGGTTTACACTGGGTACTCCGGTTTCCTCCCACAGTCCAAAGATGTGCGGGTTAGGTTGATTGGCCATCCTAAAAAAAATTGCTCCTTAGTGTCCTGAGATGTGTAGGTTAGAGGGATTAGTTGGTAAAATATATAGGGATATGGGGGTAGGGCCTGGGTGGGATTACGTTCAGTGCAGACTTGATGGGCCGAAGGGCCTCTTTCTGCACTGTAGGATTCTATGACAACTCAGTTCTAAATCTGCTCCCCCTTATTTTGAGGCTATGCTCCCTAGTTCTAGTTTCATCTACCAATGGAAACAACTTCCCTGCTTCTATCTAATCTATTCCCTTCATTATCTCATATGTTTCTATGAAATCTCCCCTCATTCTATGAGTATAGCCCCAGTCTATTCAGTCTCTCCTCATAAGCCAACCCTCTCAACTCCGGAATCAATTTAGTGAATCTCCTCTGCACCCCCTCCAGTACCAGTAGATCCTTTCTCAAGTAAGGAGACCAAAACTATACACAATACTCCAGGTGTGGCCTCACCAGAACCTTATACAGCTGCAACATAACCTCTATTTTTAAATGCAAACCAACTTTTTGTGATTCATGCTCAAGGACATCCAGGTCCCTTTGCATAGCAGCAAGGCTGTTAAACCAGTCAGATTGAAACATGAGTTGGACATATCTTGCCTGCTGCACTCTGCTTGGGAGAAAGACACCCAAAGGGCGGGAACTTCACTGCCAGGGGCAAGTGAGGGATGGAATAGAAGCATTTAGGAGGTGACCACAAGAGCAGCAACTGCTGAGGCAGGTTGTCTGAAAGGCTCCACAATTCTCTGGGACTTTATCCCAGTTGTTTTGTTAGATATTTGATAATCTAACCTTTATCCCTAATGCCTTCTCAGATTCCAGTCACCACCTATGCCACACTCATGCCAGCTCATACCTCCTCCAAGTATCCCCATGGACCCTTATAGCCCGTATGCTAACACATGCCAACTCACTCAGTACCATTTGCCCTTCTACTTTCTTCTAATTCACCTAATAATCACCATGGGCAGACCTGTTAAGCTATGTTGAGATGAAATGAAGTCACATTCTAAAATATTGCAGCCTTCTGTATATAAAAATCCCATTCATAAAGCTCATTCAAAACATTTATCCTCAATATCCCCTCAAATACTAATGTGTTATCAGAAATGAACAGTTGTAATCACAATTCCACATCAAAGCCAGCTAATCATTTAATTATTCTTTGAGCTGTCAATCAAACTATGAATGACAACTCTTCCCCCCCCCCCCCCCCAAAATAACGATTGACAATAGTACAATAATAACCCTTCAGGTTATGTCACGGTCAAGAGAGAAGGCAAAAAATATATACGTATTTGTCAGCTGGTCTTTTTGATGTCCTTCTCTAAATGGACAGTTGCCGAGCTGACGAGATGGCTCCAGCTGGTCAGATTCTGGTTTTCAGAAGTTTCAAAGTTAACAAAGGCTAATATCTCAAACATCTGGAATGTCACACTTATTGTTCAGCATAAACATTCTAACCAGCACAATGGCCCAATAGATGGTCAGTCTGTTATAACCAATTACGAGCAAAGACAACCCTCTGCAGATCGTAATCTCCAATAATGGCGCTGGATGCCAAAGCATTAAATGTTCTAATACAATGGTTTCAACAAGAGCACCTTATTTAACAATTCAAAACCAATACCACCTATTGGCCAGTAGCTCTGACATTCATCATTATGAAGTGCTTCAAAAGGCTAGTCATGGCATGAATCAATTTCAGCCTCCCGGACTATGTAGATCCAATACAGTTTGTCTACTGCCGCAACAGGTCCACAGCAGATGCCATCTTCCTGGCCCTACACACAGCCCTGGGACACCTAAATAACAAGGACACCTATGTCAGACTCCCATTTATTGACTACAGCTCAGGCTTTAACACCATTATTAACTCTAGAGAATGTCAAGAAATCAAAGGAGGAAGTGCTAGGTATCCTAAATTGCTTAAGGTAGACAAGGTCCTGGGGCCGAATGGGATCTACCACAGGTTACTGTGGGAGGCAAGGGAAGAAATAGCTGAGACCTTCACAGATATCTTCACATCCTCTTTGACCACAGGTGAAATTCCAGAGGACTGGAGAATAACCAATGTTGTTCCCTTGTTTAAAAAAGCAAGCTGGGATAATCCGTGAAATTTTAGGCCGGTGAGCCTGACGTCAGTGCTGAGGAAGCTATTGGAGAACAATTGCAACATTTAAGAGGCATTTAGATGGTTATGTGAATAGGGAGGGAATGGAGGGATACAGTCCGAGTAAGAGCAGATTTTTTTTTAGTTTATTTAGGGCATTATGATCTGCATGGGAATGGAGGGCCAAAGAGCCAGTTCTTGTGCTGTTCTTTGTTCTTTGAACATCCCTTTTCCCATCGCAGAAATCTCACTTCATAAAAACGGATCACCTTACAATCATTCAATCTCCCCTCGGAAGAAACCTTCCATTAGACTTCTAATTCTGTACTCTGGAGACATGTAAAACCCTAACCCTCACTCATCTCCAAATTCCATGGCCTGGGCCTTGGCACCTCTCTCTGCAACTGGATTCTGAACTTCCTAACTCACGGATCAAAATCAGTACAGAAAGACAACACACCTCCTCTACGATCATCCTCAACACCGGTGCCCCACAAGACTGTGTTCTCAGCCCCCACTATACTCCTTATACACCTATGACTGTGCGACCAAATTCCCCTCCAATTCGATTTTCAAGTTTGCTGACGACATCACTGTAATGGGTCGGATCTCAAATGAGACAGAGTACAAAAATCAGATAGACAATCTGGTGAACTGTTGTGGCAACAATAATCTCTCCATCAATGTCAACAAAGTGAAGGAGATTTCATCGACTTCAGGAAGCATAAAGAAGAACATGCCCCTGTCTACGGGGATGAAGTAGAAAGGGTCAAAAGCTCCAAGTTTTTATGTGTCCAGATCACCAACAACCTGTCCTGGTCCCCCCAAGCTGACAATATAGTTAAGAAAGCCCATCAACACCTCTACTTTCTCTGGAGACTCAGGAAATTTGGCACATCAGCTAGGACTCTCATCAACTTTTACAGATGCACCATAGAAAGCATTTTTTCTGGTTGTATCACAGCTTGGTATGGCTTCTGTTCTGTCCAAGACTTTTGGAAGGAACTACAGAAGGTAGTGAATGTAGCCCAATCCATCATGCAAACTAACTTCCCATCCATTGACTCTCTACATTTCGCACTGCCTCGGCAGAGCAGCCAGCATAATGAACGAGTCCATGCACCCCGGACATTCTCTCTTCTATCTTCTTCCGTTGGGGAAAAGATACAAAAGTCTGAGGTCATGTACCAACTGACTCAAGAACTGCTTCTACCCTGCTGCTGTCAGACTTCTGAATGGACTTACCTTGCATTAAGACAATCTTTCTCTACATCCTGGCTATGACTGTAACGCTACATTCTGCACTCTCTCATTTCCTTCTCTATGAATGGCATGTTTTGTCTGTATAGCACGCAAGAAACTACTTTTCACTGTATGTCAATACATTTGACAAGAATAAATCAAATCAAAAACTTGTAGAAAAGGTGGTGAAAAAAGCATACAGCCTGCTTGCCTTTATTGGACAGGGCATCAAGTATAAAGGTTGGCAAATTATGTTAGTTATATAGAACAGTGGTTCAGCCACATTTGGATATACTGTGCCCAATTCTGGTCACCACATTACCAGAAGGATGTGGCATGCCTTATGAGGATAGGTTGAGAGAGCTCAGTCTTTTCTCCTTAGAGAGACGAAGGATGAGAGGTGACCTGTTAGAGATGTTGAGAGGTATTGATCGAGTGGATTCTCAGAGGCTTTTTCCCAGGGCTGAAATGGCTGCCACAAGACAACACAGGTTTCGGATGCTGGGGAATAGGTACAGAGGAGATATCAGGGGTAAGTTTTTCACTCAGAGGGTGGTGGGTACGTGGAATTGGTTGCTGGCAATAGTGGTGGAGGCGGATTCGATAGGGTCTTTTAAGAGACTTTTGCATAAGTACATGGGACTTAGTAAGATAGAGGGTTATAGGTAAGCCTAGTAGGTAGGGACATGTTCGGCGCAACTTATGGGCCGAAGGGCCTGTTTGTGCTGTAGTTTTTCTATGTTTCTATATGTCCTGATTTGGATGGTATTAGTTACAAGGAGAAATTGAATAAACTGGGGTTGTTCTCCCTGGACAGACAGAGACTGAGGGGTGACCTGATAGAAGTTTATAAAATTATGAGGGGTATGGATAGGGTGAACAGTTGGAAGCTTTTTCCCAGGACAGAAATGACAATTACAAGGGGGCACAAATTCAAAGTAAGGGGGGGAAATATTCGTTGGAGATGTGCACAGGAATTTCTTTACACAGAGAGTGGTGTGGGCCTGGAATCCACTGCCAAGTGAGGTGGTTGAGGCAGACACATTAGTGACATTTGAGACTTATCTGGATAGACATGTGAACAGACAGAGAATAGAGGGATACAGGTGGTTGGTCTAGATAAGACCAAAGGGTCTGTTCCTGTGCTGTACTATTCTTTATTCTTTGTACTTTATTGTGGTCATGTCATCAACCCTCTTATTCCCATATCATAAATGTCATGATTTATAATGTGAGTGAAAAGGGATGGTCATCTTGAAGCCTTGCATGCAAGCGTGTGTGAAAAAACCATAAATCAACCCTTTTTATTCTATCTTACTTGGAGTTTGCTGTGCTAGTTATTTAGAGAGCATTGGAACTCTCTGCATTTAAAGGTTGGGGAAAATATGTCACCGTTTACAAAGAGAGAAAATCATACGTCTCATATGTAAATAGGTTTCATGTCCTTTCTGAGCTCAAAGGCATTCTCGCCAGCAAACAGGACTAGGAGAATGTGAAATTTTTATTACTGTCATGCTATCTTCCTGGCTCGTCATGCTAATCCACCGGCACGTTGAGCCAGCAAGAGTCGGGGGCGGGGGGGGGGGGGGTGGTGTTGGCAGAGGAGGTGTGGGTACGGTGGCACAGTGGTTAGCACTGTTGCCTCACAGCTCCAGGGACCTGGGTTTGATTCCTGGCTTGGATCACTGTCTCTGTGGAGTTTGCATATTCTCCCTGTGTCTGCGTGGGCTTCATCTAGGTGCTCTGGTTTCCTTCCATAGTCCAAAAATGTGCAGGATAGGTTGATTGACCATGCTAAAATTGCCCCTTAGTGTTCCAGGATACAAAGATAAGAGGGATTAGTGGGATAAATATGTGGAGTGACGGGGATAGGGCCTGGGTGGGATTGTTGTTGGTGCAGACTCAATAGAACATAGAACACCACAACACAAACAGGCCCTTTGGCCCAATCCATACCTACCAGGCCTATCTATAACTCTCAATCCCATTAAATCCCATGTACTCATCCAGAAGTCTCTTAAAAGACCCCAGCGAGTTCGCCTCTACCACCACCGACGGTAGCCGATCCCACTCACTTACCACCCTCCCAGTAAGAAACTTACCCCTGACATCTCCTCTGAATGGCCTCCTTCTGCAGTGGGTCTCTATGATTATGCCCTATGTTTTTAATTCGAATTCCTCCTTTTTCTGCCACCATTCTCAACCCCTCTGCACCACCATTACTGGTACTCCCAGCTTTCCTTCCTCCAAACCACCTCCCCAACCCTGGCTCCTCTGACTTTGGATCCCTACTTCCCTATTGCCACCCCCAACTTTTCTCTGACATTTGTGGGCCTGAGGAACTTGTGTCTGGGGGTGGGGGGGCGCGCAGAACTGTGCTGGGGTAATGGAGTGATTAGGGAATGGGGCTTAGTGGTGTGGCAGTGGAATGAACATTTTGATATCTCTGACTAGTTAGGGCTACACTCGGCTCCACACCTGTTAGGGAAAATCCTGAAGAAATCAATTGGAATATTTGTCTATAGTTAAGGGCAATTAACCCAGTTTACACATTGATAGGTCCTGTTGACATTAGCATGGGACCTACTCACGCACACCATAACTTCCAGATTTGAATATAATTGGACTCTTCAGGAGTAGAATACTATTGTGGCTTTAAGAGTTCACCATTATTGGGACCTTAAGAAGACGCCATGCTCCAACTGGAAAAATTACAATATAACCAGCTTCTAACTGAATTGAAAGAGAAAGAGAAAATGTGTGTGCCCTCAACCTAAGATCTGCTGTTCCCAACATTTTCTGTAGCTCTCTGAGACATCCTCACAAAGACATTTTGCTGTTCAATAAAGACATTTTAAAAGTTTTTACAATGTAACAACTCAGGTGAATCACAATTCGATGATTGCAGAAATGTCCTGATTGCATCACTGGCTTTCTGATATGTCACAAAGCTTTCAACTCATCACCTCAGGATATTTGTTTATCTCATCCTTTCTGCCAAGGGCTTGTAGCCAAGTAGAGGAACCAGAGGAGGAGAATATGGATTCGTCAGATTCCCAAACATGTGATTCAGCTTCTGGTTAGTCTGTGTAAATATATATTTTAGTTGTGGCATGGTAAAATTTTTATAAGCTGATTTTACCTTGTCATCCTTTCTCCTGGTTTGTAGAGTTAGGGAGTTGTAACCTAATTTGTAGGATGGGAATCCCATGGGATTGGGTGAAATGCCAGTTTTACTCCCTGTCCAACGTTCCTACTTCCTGTTGGCCTCATAGATTCATAGACATTTACAGCACAGAAGGAGGCTATCCGGCCTACCTTGTCTCTGCTGGTGAACAAAAATCTGATAACGCTACTCCTATTTCCAGTGCTTGGCCCTTAGCCCTTAGATTATTGTGGTGCAAGTGAATACCTAAATACTTCTAAAATGTTATGAGAGCTTTTGACTCAACCACCCTTTCAGGCAGTGAGTTCCAGACTCCCACCAGCCTCTGGGTGAAAAGTTTGTCCTCAACTCCCTTCTTAGCCTTCTACCTCTTATCTTAAGTCTATGCCGTCCTGCCCACCCAATCTATGCCTGTCACAATCATACAGTTTTACAGGTCCTCTCTTAACCTTCACTACTTTAAGGTAAGTAGCCCTGCCTATTCAATCTTTCTTCATAACTCAGACCCAGGAGCTCAGATAGCAGCCTGGTAAATCCCTTCTGCATCCTCTCCAGTGCAATCACATCTTTCTTATACTATGGTGACCATAATTGCGTGCATGACTTCAGTTGTATGGCCCTAAACAATGTTTTATGCAGTTCCAGCATGACCTTCTTGCTCTTGTATTCTATGCTTCTGATAAAGGCAAATATTGCAGATGCCTTCTCAACCTCCTTGTCTACCTTCCCTGCCACCTTCAGTGGTCTGTGGATACGCACTTCAAGATTCCTCTGATCTTCAGTATTCTCTAGGGTCTGGCCATTCACAGTGTAACCCTCTGCCTTGTTAGCTCTCCCCAAGTGCATTATCTCAAATTTTACTGGGTTAAACTCAATTTGCCACTGCTTTGCCCACTTGACAAGTCCATTGTGATCTTCCTGCAGTCTATGGCTGTCCTCCTCACTATTTATCACCCTGCCAATTTTTGTGTCATCTGCAAATTTCTTCATCCTGAAGTGCTTTGAAAGGCTAATCATGGTACAAATCAATTCCTGCCTCCCAGATTGCCTGGTCCACTACTGTTTGCTTATTGCTGCAACAGGTTCATATATAAAAGGCATCACCTTGGCCCTACACTCAACTCTGGAACACCTGAATAACAAAGACACTTATGTCAGACTCCTATTTATTGACTCCAGCTCAGCCTTCAATACCATTATTCTGACAAAATATATCTCCAAACTCCATGGCCTAGGACTCAGCACTTCCCTCTGTAACTGGATCCTAGACTCCCTAACCCACAGACTGCAAGGGGAGATCTCATTGAGACGTATAAGATGATGAATGGGATGGATAGGATAGAGGTGGAGAGACTCTTCCCACTCAAAAAAGACAGTAGGACTAGGGGGCACAGCCTCAAGATAAAAGGGGGGCGGTTTAGAACGGAGTTGAGGAGGAACTTCTTCACTCAAAGGGTGGTGAATCTCTGGAATTCTCTGCCTGTTGAAGTGGTGGAGGCTGCCTCGCTAAATATTTTTAAGACGCGGGTTGATGGGTTTTTGATAAGAGAGGGGATTAAGGGTTATGGGGAGAGGGCGGGAAAGTGGAACTGAGCCACGACAGATCAGCCATGATCTTATTGAATGGCGGGGCAGGCTCGAAGGGCTAGATGGCCTACTCCTGCTCCTATTTCTTATGTTCTTATGTTTATGTTCTTATGATAAGCAACAAAATCTCCTTCACCACTGATACATAAGAACATAAGAACATAAGAAATAGGAGCAGGAGTAGGCCATCTAGCCCTTCGAGCCTGCCCCGCCATTCAATAAGATCATGGCTGATCTGTCGTGGCTCAGTTCCACACTCCGCAAGGCTCTGTCCTCAGCCCCTTACTATACTCCTTTTCCACCTATGACTGTGTGGCCAAATTCCCTTCCAATTTGATTTTCAAGTTTGCAGATTTCAGCACTGTAGTGGGTCAAATCTCAAACAATGATGAGATGGACTACAGGAAAGAGATAGAGAATCTGGTGAATTGCTGCAATTACAATAATCTCAATGAGATAGTCATTGACTTCAGGAAATGTAATGGAGGACATGCCCCTATCTACATAAGAACATAAAAATACCAGAACATAAGAATTAGGAGCAGGAGTAGGCAATCTGGCCCCTTGAGCCTGCTCCACCATTCAATAAGATCATAGCTGATCTTTTCATGGACTCAGCTCCACTTACGCTTAATTCCTTTACTGGTCAAAAATGTATCTATCCTTGCCTTAAAAACATTCAATGAGGTAGCCTCATTTGCTTCACTGGGCAGGGAATTCTACAAATTCGCAACTCTTTCTGTGAAGAAGTTCTTCCTCAACTCAGTCCTAAATCTGCTTCCATTCATTTTGAGGCTATGCCCCCTAGTTCTAGTTTCACCCGCCAGTGGAAACAATTTCCGTGCTTCTAACTTCTCTATTCCCTTCATAATCTTATCTGTTTCTGTAAGATCTCCCCTCATTCTTCTGAATTCCAATGAGTATAGCTCTAGTCTACTCAGTCTCTCCTCATAAGCCAACCCTCTCAACTCCGGAATCATGCTATTGAATTTCCTCTGCACCCCCTCCAGTGCCGGTAATTACTACCAAATATAACCTTTTCAAACTATAAACCACAGAAATTACACTAACATTATTGTGGTGTACAACAACAACAACTACAATGCCAAGAGCAAAAAGAAAAAATAATACCAATCAGCACTCTCCCTTGTAGCCTCTGCTGCCTTTCACCTAACTCCCTGAGCTCACCCAATTCCAGAAGCACCCCTCTCAGGCAGACAGCATCACTGTGCAGTCAAATGGGGATGAAGTGGAAATGGTTGAGAGCTTCAAGTTTCTAGGCAGCCTGATCATCAACAACCTGTCCTGGTTCCTCCATGTTGATGCCATAGTTAAGAAACACCACCAGAGCCTCTACTTTTTCGGGTTAAGGAAATTTGGCATTTCCGATGCTAACCAATATTTACAGTTGCAGCATAGAAAACATTTTTTTGGGTTGTATCTCAAAGGGCCATGAACAAAGCCTAGTCCATCACGCAAACCAGCCTTCTATCTATTGACTCTGCTACACTTCCTGCTGCCTTGGAAAAGCAGCCAGCATAATCAAGGACCTAAATTCTCTTCCACCTTCTTCCACCTGGAAAAAGATTCAAAAGCCTAAGATCACATATCAACCAACTGAACAGCTTCTTCCCTGCTGCCATCAGATTTTCATATTAAGTTGATCATTCTCTTCACCCTAGCTATGACTGTAACATTACATTTTGCACCCTCTCCTTTCCTTCTCTATGAATGATATGCTTTGTCTGTGTAGTGTGCAAGAAACAATACTTTTCACTGTATACTAATACATGTGACAGTAACACATCAAATCAACATCATTGAAATTAGACAGAACTTTTGAAAATGTAAGAGAGGTTATGATAATAGAAGAATTTAGATATAGCATTCCAGTAAAGATAAAGACAGATGAGGGACAAAGCAAAAAAATCCAGGAAGATGCTGTTTTAGCTGACTTTCATGACGTTTCACACCAAGAGTTGAGTGTAGAAAATCAGCAAGGAAATTAGAGATATAGGAAACATAGGGTGGGCTTCTCCCATCTGGGATGAAGTTCTGTGGCGGGAACATGGAATGTTTTTCTGTGTGGAAGCCAGTGGGAGAACATGCCATGTCTACTGATGCTAGCCTCATTAGTTATATAACTGGGTATTTTGCTCCATATTCTGTGGTGGGTCAGGCCAGATGGTGCACATATGGAGCATATACGGATGCCATAGTGAAAAGGCGACCAATATCACTGACCCAAAAGAAGATTAATTTTCCAAAAATGAAGGTGGATCTCTGGGAACACTCTGAAGCCTGAAGATGGCTAACTGAGAAAGAAAATTGTTCTCCAGGAACATTCTGAGGCTGGGAGGTGACCTCCTCAATGACCTGAATCTGGAGGATCCACCTGTAGATCCTCTCCTCAACTACTGATGTGTTGCTGGTGGCCTCCATTTCAAACTCTAGAAGGAGGCATTGTTCAGGTGAGTCCCCACCTCTGCATGCCACATTGTCCTAGACATTTTTGCATTGGCATGTTTTACTGCTGTCATTATGGAGATCCATCAAAGATGTCAAAAAACTGCACCGGATCAAGCTAGAGTCCCAGGCTACCCACACAGATCCTCACTGACTATGGCAAGGTCTGCAAGATATAACAGGTTACAAGATGAAGGTATGTACAATCGCCAGCTCCAATGCATCCCTCCCTGATGAGCTCAACATATGCATTTTGAGCAAGATGTCAGTGAGAGCATACCCTCCACCCTGGAAGCCTTGGATGAACCTGTACCTGAGGTCACCATTGCAAATGTCAGAGCAGCTTTCTTGAAGGTCAACCCACGGAAAGTGTCAGGCACGGATGGGATACCTGGACAAGCACTCAGGTTCTGCGCGGATCAGCTGGTGGGGATATTCACAGACATCTTCAACCTCTCTTACAACAATCTGAGGTCTCTATCTGCTTCAGGAAGATGACTATCATCCCAGTACCAAAGGAAAGCCAAGTAACGTGCAATAGTGACTATCGTCCAGTGACTCTGACATCCATCATTATGAAGTGCTTCAAAAGGCTGGTCATGGCATGAATCAATTCCAGGCTCCCAGAATACCTGATCCATTACAGTTTGCCTACCACTACAACAGGTGCCCCAAGGTGAACCTGGGTCTCTGTGAGGCAGCAGTGCTAACCACTGTGGCACCGTGCAATCACCTGTTCTGGTCCCCCCATGTTGACACTATAGTTAAAAAAACCCACCAATGCCTCTACTTTCTCAGAAGACTAAGGAAATTTGGCATGTCAGCTAAGACTCTCACCAAATTTTACTTTATTATTTGATTGCAAATATTAACCTGCTTGTAATATGTGGGTTAATAGCTCTATAGAGGTCGTGATGATGTGAATTTGGGCATGCTCATTTAAGATGCACCATAGAAAACATTCTTTCTGATTGTAACACTACTTGGTATGGCTTCTGGGCCTCGGATCTTCCCTCTGCAACTTCTTAACCCACAGACCACAATCAGTAAGGGATAGGCAACAACACCTCTTCCAAGATCATCCTCAACACTGGTGCCTCACAAGGCTGTGTTCTCAGCCCCCTACAATACCCCTTACACACCTATGACTGTATGGCCGATTTCCCTCCAACTCGATTCTCGAGTTTGCTGATGACACCACTGTAGTGGGTCAGATCTCAAACAATGATGAGACATCCATGAGATAGAGAATCTGGTGAACTAGTGTGGAGACAATAATCTCTCTCTCAGTGTCTGTACGTTTAAGACTTGATTACCTGCAAAGACTCGCATTCCAACCATTATTTTGTAAATTGAGTTTGTGTCTGTATATGCCCTGTTTGTGAACACAAGTGACTCTGCATTGTCATGTGTTGTGAAGGCCACCTTGGAGAACCGCAGTCACGGGCACTCAGCCTCTGATCTTTGAGTAAGTGTTCTCCAAGGCGGCTTTCACAACACATGACAACACAGAGTCACTGAGCAGAGACTGATAGCCAAGTTCTGCACACATGAGGATGGCCTCATCTGGGAACTTGGGTTCATGTCACACTATCTGTAACCCCCATGACTTGCTTGGAAAATCTCACTAACTGTCCCTGCTGGAGACAATGCACGTCACTTTAACCTGTGCTTAACCCTCTCTCCACTCACATTGTCTGTACCTTTAAGACTTGATTATCTGTAAAAACTTGCATTCCAACCATTATTTTGTAAATTGAGCTTGTGTCTTTATATGCCTTGTTTGTGAACAGAACTCCCACTTAACTGATGAAGGAGCAGTGCTCTGAAAGCTAGTGGCTTTTGCTACCAAATAAACCTGTTGGACTTCAACCTGGTGTTGTGAGGCTTTTTCCCGTGTTTACCCCAGTCCAATGCCAGCATTTCCACATCATGACAATAAATGCTGGCCAGTCAGTGATGCCCGTTTTCCTCGAATGAATACAGAAGAATGCCCCATATGGCTTCTTAACCAGCCTATTAGAAATCTGTGAATAATTACCCCAAGATACCTGTGTTCCTCTGAGCTGTCCAGTGTCCTGCCATTCATTAAATAATCCCTCTTGTTTATTCTTCCAAAGTGCATCACCTTGCACTTATCAGGATTAAATACCATCTGCTACTGCTCTGCCCATCTCACCAACCCATCTATATCTTCCTGTAATGTAGAATCATCTTCTTCACTATTAATCATGCTATCAGTCTTGGTGGCATTTGCAAACTTATTTAACATTCCTCCCCACATTTTCATCTATGTAATTTATGTATTTTTCAAATACTAAGCATCCCAATACTGATCCTTGTGGTACACCACCAGACACCCAGCCTCTAATCAGTCAAACTAAAAGCCTTGTACCTCTACTCTTTGTGTCCTATTACTAAGCCAGTTTCTGATCCATCTCGCCAAGTTTCCCTGAATTCCATGTGATTTAAACTTCTCAATCAGTCCCCCATGTTATAATGTAATCAATGATAACATGCTGTGAGGGTCAGCTATGACACATCATCAGTTCTGTCATACTTTTGTGCTTTACTTAATTAGGTAATTATTTTATTAAATTATTTATTTTCTTTTATATATTTATTAATCTCACATAAATTCCTGTACTATTTTAAACCTTAGGAATAGATTAGGCTTGGACCACTTAGCAGCTACTGAGTGGACACTTACCAAATAGTTTGCTGGTTCATGAATAGAGGGTTGGTTAACAAATAATACACAGTGGGGCATTTTCCAGATGGCAACCTGCAATGAGTGAATTGCCGCAGGGATCAGTGCTGGGGCCGGAATTATTTACTATATGTATTAATGACTTGGAAAAGGGACGTGAATGTATTATTGCCTAGTTTACAGATGACACAATAGGTAGGGAGGCAAGTGGTGAGGATGACACAAAAAGCTTACACAGGGATATTGTCAGGTTAAGTGAGTGGGCAAAAACTTGGCAGATAGGATATATTATTGGAAAATGTGCATTTGTGCATTTTGATAGGAAAAGTAAAGGAGCTGAACATCATTTAAATGGAGAAAGACTGCATGAAGCTACAGTACAGGATGATGGCTAAATGGTCTACTTCTCCTCCTATGTCATGGTTTTTCCTTTTAGTAGGGCAAGAACCAATTCCCACCCGATGAAAAAGTTGGAAAAAGCAAAAGAAAGGAGTTACCTCCCTCAGCTCACCAAATGCTTATACTGCAATGAAGTTATGCTCCAGGTCCACAAGAACACCACCCATCTTATGAATATCTTCTTATACTTTGCTTGGACATCAAAATAAATTACTGCACCCCTATTGTCTGCAAATACGTGCAATTCTTCCTGTCTGCCATCAGTTCAAATCATGTTGTGTACAGTCAACACAACTTGCCACATAGCTGTATCTGTGGGACACTTCTACCCATTTCCAACTATTCTGAGAAATGATCCTTAACCACTGTTCTTTCTTTTAAGAAATTGACAGAACCCCCAGAGCTTTTCATGGCTGAAGTATTTTAATCATAAGATGTTTGGAGAATAAGGAGTTTTTTGAAGGGGTAACCAAGAAGGTAGATGAGGGCAATGCAGTCAACGTTGTCTACATGGACTTAGCAAGGCCTTTGGCAGGGTACCGCATGATAGGTTGTTGCATGAGGTTAAATGTCATGGTATTTATTGGGGTGGGGGGAGGGGAGGAAGGGGTAGGCAATTGGGTACAAAAGGATGGTTATAGAGAGTTGTCTTTCAAACTGGAGGCCTGTGGACCAGTGGTACGCCTCAGATATTGGTGCTGGATCCACTAGTATTTGTCATTTATATTAAGGATTTGGATGAGAATTTAAGAGACATAGTTAGTAAGTTTGCAGATGACACCAAGATTGGTGGCAGAGTGGACAGTGAGGAAGTTTATCTAGGATTGCAATGGGATCTTGATCAATTGGGCCAGTGGCCTGTTAAATGGCAGATGGATTTTAATTTAAATAAATGTGGTAAATGTGAGGTGATGCATTTTGGTAGATCAAACCAAGGCAGGACTTACTCAGTTAATGGTAGGATGTTGGAGAGAATTATAGAATGAAGAAATCTAGGGGTACAGGTTCATAACTCCTTAAAATGGAGTCACAGGCAGATATGGTGGTTTAGGCATTCAGCATGCTTGGTTTTATTGGCCAGAATATTGAATATGGGAGTTGGGATGACTTGTTGAAGTTTACAAGGTATTGGTAAGGCCACACTTGATTTTTTGATTTGATTCATTACTGTCCACACTGAAAAATATTGTTTCTTGCATGCCATACAGACAAAGCATATCATGCATAGGGAAGGAAAGGAGAGAGTACAGAATGCAGTGTTACAATCATAGCTAGGGTGTAGGGAGATATCAATTTAATGCAAGATAGGTCCATTCAAATGTCTGATGGCAACAGGGTAGAAGCTGTTTTTAAATCGGTTGGTACATGTCTCAGATTTCTATACCTTTTTCCCAATGGAAAGAAGTGGAAGAGAGTATGTCCTAGGTGTATGCGGTCCTTGATTATGCTGGCTGTTTTTCCGAGGTAGCGGGAAGTGTAGACAGTGTCAATGAGTGGGTGGCTGGTTTGAGTGATGAACTGGGCTTCGTTCATGACCCTTTGTAGTTTATTGGGGTCTTGGACAGAACAGGAGCCATATCAAGCTGTGGTACAACTGGAAAGAATGTTTTCTATGGTGCACCTCTAGAAGTTGGTGAGAGCTGTAGTCTACATGCCAAATTTCCTGAGTTGTCTGAGAGACTAGAGGCATTGGTGGACTTTCTTAACTATAGCATCTGCATGGAGGGGCGAGGACAGGTTGTTGGTGACGTGGACATCTAAAAACTTGAAGCTCTCAACCATTTTTACTTCGTCTCCATTGATGTAGAGAGGGCATGTCCTCCAAGGACATGCCAAAGAACATAGGGGGAACAGCAGCAACTGTTTATTCTTGTCTGGCACAATATCAAAAAGGGTAAGAGGGCCAATTTTTGGCTTACAAAGGAAATTAGAGAGAGAATCCGATCTAAGGAAGAAGCATATAGATTGGCCAGGAAAAATAATAGATCTGATGATTGGGAGCAGTTTAGAATTCAGCAAAGAAGGACCAAGGGATTGATTAAGAAGGGGAAAATACAGTACGAAAGTAAGCTTTCAGGGAACATAAAGACTGACACTAAGAGTTTCTATAGATATGTGAAGAAAATGAGATTGGTGAAGATAAATATGGGTCCCTTACAGACAGAAACAGGGAATGTATAATAGGGGACAAAGAAATGGCCAGGCAACTGAATACATTGGTTCTGTCTTTACAAAAGAGGGCACAAATCAGATACCAGAAGTATTGGAGCGTGCAAGATTTAGTGAGAGGGAAGAACTGAGGGAAATCAATATTAATAGAGAAATGGAGCTTGAAAAATTGATGGGATTGAAGGCAGATAATCAGGTAGATTATCAGGCCCTAAGGCCTGATTATCTACATCCCAGAGTACTTAAGGAAATGGCTCTAGAAGTAGTGGATGCATTAAGAGATTACCTTTAAAAAACATTTTCGCGGGCTTAATAACGTTTTTGGATTTAAAACTACAAAGGAAGTGGGTCGCGGGGATTTGTGGGAAGGGATTTTTTTAAACCACGCTAGGTTTAAAAGGAGGCCTGCTGTAGACAGCGGGCAGCATCAGAGCGGGCAGCACAGTGAGAGGGAAGCAGAGTGAGCTGTAAGGGCTCAGGATCAAAGGGCTTGGGAGAAAAGGGCCAGGTAAGTTTGACTTGTTAACTGTGTTTAGTAATTACTGAGGAACAATAATGGAGGGGCATGTGATGTGCTGTTTCTGTATGATGTGGGAGCTGGTGGACCCCAGGCTCCTTCCCAGTGACCATGTCTGCAGTAAGTGTTGGTTGCTGGAGGAGCTCCAGCTCAAAGTAGATGAGCTGGCCTCTGAGCTTCAGACACTGAGGCTCATCAGGGGGTGGGAGTGTGCCATAGATAATGGGGTGCAAGAGACATCCACACCCCCTAGACTGGCTCACTCTAAGGGTCAGGAACAAGAGGGGGCTGCTGGGAGGAGGAAGGAGGGTGGGGAGAGGAGGAAGGAGGGTGGGGAGAGGAGAAAGGAGAGTGGGACCCAAATGCCTCAGCCTCTCAATCTGCACAACAGGTTTGAGGTTCTTGCGTCCAGTGTGGACAAGAATGAGGGCTGTGAGGTTGATGAGCAAACTGTCCACGGTACAGTGATGCAGAACAGGACATAGACAAAGAGAAGGTAAAAAGGAATGTTGTGGTAATTGGGGTTAGTGTGGTTAAGGGTATAGACACTGTCTTTTGTCACAATGATAAAGAACACAGAAGGGTGTGTTGTCTGCCTGGTGCTCAGGTCCAGGATGTCTCATCTAGGCTGCAGAGGAACCTGGAGTGGGAGGGTGAGAATCCGGTCGTTGTGGTACATGTGGGTGCCAACGACATAGGCAAAATGGGAACTGAGGATCTGGAGAGGGAGTATGAAAAGCTGGGAATGGAATTAAAAAGCAGAACCAACAAGGTGATTATCTCTGGATTACTACCTGAACTGCGTGCAGATGGGCGTAGGGTAGATAGGATTAAAGAGACGAATGGGTGGCTCAGGGATTGGTGTGGGACGAATGGTTTTGAATTTATGGGGCATTGGCACCAGTATTGGGGCAGGTGGGACCTGTTCAGATGGGATGGTGTTGGTCTGAACTGTGCTGGGACCAGTGTCCTGGCGAATTACTGCAGCAGGCGATGGTGCAGAGGGACCTCGGAGTCCTTGTGCATGAGTCGCAAAAACCCAGCCTGCAGGTGCAGCAGGTGGTCAGGAAGGCTAATGGGATGCTGGCCTTCATAGCGAGGGGGATTGAATATAAAAGTAGGGTGGTCTTACTGCGGCTGTATAGGGCATTGGTGAGGCCGCAGCTGGAGTACTGTGTGCAGTTTTGGTTGCCGTACTTACGCAAGGATATTTTGGCCTTGGAGGGAGTGTAGAGGAGGTTTACTAGGCTGATACCGGAGTTGAGGGGGTTGAGCTATGAGGAGAGGCTGAATAAACTAGGCTTGTATTCGTTAGAGTTTAGAAGAATGAGGGGAGATCTCATTGAGACATAGAAGATGATGAATGGGATGGATAGGATAGAGGTGGAGAGATTCTTCCTGCTCAGAAAGGACAGTAGGACTAGGGGGCACAGCTTCAAGATAAAGGGGGGGCGGTTTAGAACGGAGTTGAGGAGGAACTTCTTCACTCAAAGGGTGGTGAATCTCTGGAATTCTCTGCCCGTTGAGGTGGTGGAGGCTGCCTTGCTAAATATTTTTAAGGCGCGGGTTGATGGGTTTTTGATAAGCGAGGGGATTAAGGGTTATGGGGAGAGGGCGGGAATGTGGAACTGAGCCACGACAGATCAGCCATGATCTTATTGAATGGCGGGGCAGGCTTGAAGGGCTAGATGGCCTACTCCTGCTCCTATTTCTTATGTTCTTATGTTCTTATAAATTGTATAACTAGGACTGTAGATAGGGCTTTAAACTAATTGGGGGGGGAGGGTGCAAAGGTAGGTGAAATTGCAGTGTCTAAAGTAAAAGAGAGGGTACAGGTATGGGAAGAGGTCAAGGATATACCAATAATAAAGGGAGTAGGGGGCAGGAGTAAGGTTGGTAGCGTTCCTTCAAATAGGGTCCAGATAAAGGCTGGGATGAAGACACTTTATCTGAATGCACGAAGCATTCGGAACAAAGTGAATGAGCTGGTGGCGCAGATCAGCACAAATGGATATGATCTGGTGGCCATTACAGAAACGTGGTTGCAGGGTGACAGGGACTGGGAGCTGAATGTCCAGGGGTATCAAGTGTTTAGGAAGGATAGACAGGAGGAAAAAGGGGGAGGGGTAGCTCTGCTGATTAAGGATAATATCAGGGTGGTAGTAAGGGAAGATATAGGCGCCAAAGAGCAGAACGTGGAATCGTTGTGGGTGGAGATAAGGAACAGCAAAGGGAGGAAGATGCTGGTGGGTGTGGTCTATAGGCCCCCAAATAATGACCTGGAGGTGGGGCGGGCTATAAATACACAAATAAATGATGCGTGCAGAAATGGAACGGCGATAATTATGTGGGATTTCAATCTACATATTGATTGGTCGACCATGTTGGACGCGGTGAGCTTGAGGAAGAGTTTTTGGAATGCTGTAGGGATAGTTTCCTTGAACAGTGTGTGCTGGAGCCGACGAGGGAGCGAGCTATCTTAGATCTGGTGTTATGTAATGAGGCAGGTAGAATTAGGGACCTTGTTGTGAGGGATCCGCGTGGGAAGAGTGATCATTGTATTGTGGAGTTTTTGATGCAGATGGAGGATGAGAAAGTAGGATCCCGGACCTGTGTCCTTTGTTTGAAGAGAGGGGAGTGTGATAGGATGAGAGAGGAATTGGCGAATGTAGATCGGGGGCACAGATTGGGTGGTAGGACTGCTGAGGAAGAGTGGAGGATCTTTAAGGAGGTCTTTCTTGGTGCTCAGCAGAAATTTATTCCGATGGTAAAGAAGGATCGTAGGAGAAGGGATAATCAGCCGTGGATAACGAAGGAGATAAAGGAGAATATTAAATTAAAAGCTGATGCATTTAGAGTGGCTAAAAGTAGTGGGCGAGTAGAGGATTGGGAGAGGTTTAAATATCAACAAAGAATGACGAAGAAGTTGATAAAGAAAGGAAGGATAGACTATGAATCTAGGCTAGCGCTAAATATAAAAAAGGATAGTAAGAGTTTTTATAAATATGTGAAGAGGAGGAGGCTGGCTAGGGTGAATGTTGGACCCTTAGAGGATGAGAGGGGGGATCTAGTGGTGGGGGATGAGGAAATGGCTGAGGCCTTGAATAAGTTTTTTGCTTCGGTCTTCACGGAGGAAGACGCGAATAGTTTGCGCAAGGATATTTTGGCCTTGGAGAGAGTGCAGAGGAGGTTTGCTAGGCTGATACCAGAGTTGAGGGGGTTGAGCTATGAAGAGAGGCTGAATAGACTGGGCTTGTACTTGTTAGAGTTTAGAAGGATGAGGGGGGATCTTATTGCGACACAAAAGATGATGAAAGGGATGGATAGGGTAGAGGTGGAGAGGTTCTTCCCGCTCAGAGAGGACAGCAGGACTAGAGGGCACAGCCTCAAGATAAGGGGGAGCAATTTAGAACGGAGTTGAGGAGGAACTTCTTCACTCAAAGGGTGGTGAATCTCTGGAATTCTCTGCCCATTGAAGTGGTGGAGGCTACCTCGCTAAATATATTTAAGATGCGGGTGGATAGGTTGTTGGTAGGCAAGGGAATTAAGGGTTATGGGGAGAAAGCGGGAAAGTGGAACTGATCCACTTCAGATCAGCCATGATCTTATTGAATGGCGGGGCAGGCTCGAGGGGCTAGATGGCCTACTCCTGCTCCTATTTCTTCTGTTCTATGTTCTTATTCTATAGGCTCTGGAACAGTCCCTGCAGATCGGAGGATAGAAAATGTCACTTCAATATTCAGAAAGGGAGGTAGAGATAAAACAGGGAATTATAGACCAGTAAGCCTAACATTGGTAGTGAGGAAAATTCTTTTATCAAGGACATTATGGCAGCGTATTTAGAAAGTAGTGGCAGGATCAGACAACGTTGGCATGGATTTATGAAGGGGAAATCATGCTTGACAAATCTGTTGGAATTCTTTGAAGATGTAACTAATAGAGTTGACAAGGGAGAACCAATAGATGAGGTATATTTGGACTTTCAGAAAGTGTTTGACAAAGTACGCACAAGAGATTATTGTGCAAGATTAGAACACATGGGATTGGAGGAAATGTATTGCGATGGACAGTAAACTGGTTGGCAGAGAGGAAACAAAGAGTAGGAATTAATGGGTGCTTTTCAAATTGGCAGGCAATAACTAGTGAGGTGCCACAGAGATTGGTGCTGGGATTGCTGCTATTCACAATATATATTAGCCCTAATCCTAACCTTAACCCTAACTCTAATGATTTGGATGAGGGAACAAAATGTAACAGAGTTTGCAGATGATACCAGTGGGTGGGAGAGTGAACTGTGATGAGGATACAGAGATCCTTCAGCATGATCTGGACAGGTTAGGGAGTGAGCAAGTCAATGGCAGATGCAGTATAATTTGGATAAATGTGAGGTTATTCACTTTGGAAGCAAAAACATTAAAGCAGATTACTATTTGAATGGCTGTAAATTGCTAAAGGGGAGTGTGTAGCTGGACCTCGGTGTCTTTGTGCACCAGTCACTGATGGTAAGCATGCAGATGCAGCAGGAGGTAAAGAAGGCAAGTGGCCTTCATTACGAGAGGTTTTGAGTACAGGAGCAGGGATGTGTGTTGCAATTATACAGAGCCTTCGTGAGGCCACGCTCAGAGTATGATGTGCAGTTTTGATCTCCTTTTCTGAGGAAGGATATTCTTCTCTCAAGGGAGTGCAGTGAAGGTTTACCAGGTTGACTCTTGGGATGGCGGGATTGATGTATGAGGAACGATTGGCTATGTTAGGCTTGTTTTCACTGGCGTTCAGATGAATGAGGGGGGATCTCATAGAAACTTATAAAATTCTAATAGGACTAGACAGGGTAGATGCAGGGAGGATATTCCCAATGGTCGGGAGTCTAGAACCAGGGGTCACAGTTTGAGGATTCAGGGTATACCATTTAGGATGGAGGTGAGGAGACATTTCTTCACCCAATATGCCACATCTATTGGAATTCATTACCCACAGGAAGTAGTTGATGCCAAAACATTGAATGTACTCAAGAGGTGGCTGGATATAGCACTTGGGGTGAATGGGATCAAAGGTTATGGGGAAAAAGCAGGATTAGGCTATTGAGTTGGATGATCATCCATGATCGTAATGAATGGCAGAATAGGCTTGAAGGGCTAAATGGCCTCCCCCTGCTCCTATCTTTGATGTTTCTATGTTTCCATTATGTTTCCTGAAATCGATGGCAATATCCTTTGTGTTGTTGACATTGATGAAGAGATTATTGTCGCACCAGTTCATCAGGTTCTCTATTTCTTTCCTGTACTGTGTCTTGTCATTGGAGCATAAGAGACAGGAGCAGAATTAGACCATTCAGTCCATCATGTCTACTCCGCCATTCAATCATGGCTGATATGATTCTCATCCCCATTCTGCTGCCTTGTCTCCATAACCCGTGATCCCCTTATTGATCAAGAACCTATCTATTTCTGCCTTAAAGACATTCAGTGACCTGGCATCCACAGCCTTCTGCGGCAAAGAGTTCCACAGATTCACCACTCTCTGGCTGAAGAAATTCTTCCTCATCTCAGTTTTAAAGAAGCGTTCCTTCACTTTGAGGTTGTGCCCTCAAGTTCTAGTCTCTCCTACTAGTGAAACATCCTGTCTACATCCACTCTGTCCAGGCCTCTCAGCATTCTATAAGTTTCAATTAGACCCCCCTTATCTGAACTCCATCGAGAATAGATCCAAGCTCCTCAACTACTCCTCATATGACAAGCCCTTCATTCCTGGGATCATTCTTGTGAACCTCCTCCAGACCCCCTCCAAGTCCACTACATCCTTCCTGAGGTAAGGGGCCCAAAATTGCTCACAATATTCCAAATGGGATCTGACCAGAGCCTTATACATCTTCAGCAGTGCATCCCTGCTCTTGACTTCTAGTACTCTAGAAATGAATGCTAACATTGAATTTTCCTTCCAACTGCGAACTGAACCTGCATGTAAATCCTAAGAAACTCCTAAACCAGAACTCCCAAGTCCCTTTGTACTTCAGATTTCTGAAGCCTTTCCCCATTTAGAAAATAGTCTACGTCTCAATTCTTCCTACCAAAGTGCATAACTTCACACTTCCCAACATTGTTTGAAATCCAACCCACTACAGTGGTGTCATGAGCAAACATGAAAATTGAATTGGAGGGGAATTTGGCCATCCAGTCAAAGGTGTATAAGGACTATTGTAAGGGACTGAGGTCACAGCCTTGCGGAGCAACGATGTTGAGGATGATTGTGGAGGAAGTGTTGGTGCGTATCCTTACTGACTGCGGACTGTGGCTTAGGAAGTCTAGGATCCAGTTGCAGAGGAAGGAGCTGAACCCCAGGCCATAAAGTTTGGAGATGAGTCTCATAGGAATAATGGTGTTAAAGGCTGAGCTGCAGTGTGTGAACACATGACTGTCATATGTATCTAGGTGTTCCAGGGTTGAGTGTAGGGCCAGGAAAATGGCTTCTGCTGTGGACATGTTATGGCAACAGGTGAACTGTAGTGGATCTAGGCAATCTGGGTGGCAGGAATTGATTAGTGTCATGACTAACCTTTAGAAGTACTTCATAATTATGGACGTCAGAGCCAGCAGACGATAGTCATTAAGGCTCGTTACCTGGCTTTTCTTTGGTACTGCGATGATGGTCATCTTCTTGAAGCAAGTAAGGACCTCAGATTGGTGTAAAGAGAGGTTGAAGATGTCTATGAATACCCCTGCCAACTGGGTCCACACAGGACCTGAGTGCTTGTCTGGGTATCCCATCTGGGCCTTTTGCTCTCTGTGGGTTGAGTTTTGAGAAGGCTGCTGTGACGTCAGCTACGGTGACCAGGTTTGTCCGAGGCTTCTGGGCTGGAGGATGCGATAAAGAACAAAGAACAACCCAGCACGGGAAACAGGCCCTTCGGCCCAACGAGCCCGCACCGCCGCATCACCCTATACCTATTCTACCCTGCGTGTCTACGAATGGAACCCCTAACTTAGCCAGATTCAAGGGAGAATAGTGTCAATTTGGTAAAACCAATCAGCCTAAGAGCGCATCTTTGGGGTGTGGGAGGAAACCGGAGCGCCCGGAGGAAACCCACGCAACCACAGGGAGAATGTGCTAACTCCCACAGACACAGGCCCAAATCCATGTATCTGCACAGCTAGCAGTGCTAGTCACCGAGCTGTTGCGGCGCCCATCTACCGGTCCAGGATCAAGCACACACACCGACACAAAGTACTAGGCCACTCCCGGAACTTCCAAGAGCAGCCCACGCACGACCCACCGTGTGCATGCCCCTCGTTTGACACGAGGTGGACCTCCACCTGCGGAATAAAAAGACAAAAACGTTAATCTTACAAGTCTGCTTTTCCGGTGTCTCCCGAGGTTCTAACCTTATTTAATAGCCCCTACCATAACCCTCCATCCTCGTTTCACTCATGTGTCTATCTAACTGAACCTTAAACGAGTCCAACGTTCCTGCCTCCACCACCCTACTCGGTAGCGTGTTCCATACCCCCACAACTCTCTGCGTAAAGAACCTTCCTCTCACTTCCAAATTATACCTCTCCCCCCTCACCCTTAAATCATGACCTCTCGTATTTGTACCCAGTCTAGGGAGCAGTATCTCACTATTAACTCTATCTATTCCCTTCAGTATCTTATATACCTCTATCATGTCCCCCCTCAATCTCCGTCTTTCCAAGGAGAATAGTCCCAGTTTCTCCAACCTTTCTTCATAACCCAGCCCCTCCATGCCAGGCAACAATCTGGTAAACCTCCTCTGCACCCTTTCCAGAGACTCCACGTCCTTCCGGTAGTAAGGTGACCAGAACTGGACGCAGTACTCCAAATGCGGTCTAACCAACGTTCTATACAACTGAAGCATTAGATAGCAGCTTTTATACTCTATACCCCTTCCTATAAAGGCTAACATTCCATAAGCCTTCCTAACAACCTTCTCCACTTGTGACGCAACCTTCATGGATTTGTGAACCTGCACTCCCAGGTCCCTCTGTATGTCTGTACTCCTAATCTGTCTACCTTTTATCACATAGCTCCACTCTGCATTATTCCTTCCAAAATGCATCACCTCGCATTTGTCTGGATTAAATTCCATCTGCCACCTATCTGCCCAATGCACCAATCTATCTATATCCTGTTGTATCACCTGACAATCCAGTTCAGTACCCGCCAACCCTGCCATCTTGGTGTCATCAGCAAACTTGCTGATCACACCTCCTACGCTCTCTTCCAAGTCATTTATGTATACTACAAAGAGGAGAGGTCCCAGTACTGAGCCCTGCGGCACACCACTGGTCACTGGCCTCCAGCCCGACAAGGTCCCCTCCACAACTACCCTCTGTCTCCTATTACCCAGCCAGTTCTCAATCCACCTAGCTACCTGTCCTTGTATCCCATGCGCCTTAACCTTTTCTACCAGCCTACCATGAGGGACTTTGTCAAACGCCTTACTGAAATCCATATAGATGACATCAACAGCTCTCCCATCGTCAACCGTTTTTGTCACCTCCTCAAAGAATTCCACCAGATTCGTAAGGCAAGACCTCCCTCTAACAAAGCCATGTTGCGTATCCCTAATCAGATCGCAACGCTCCAAATGCTCATACATCCTACCCCTAAGTATTTTTTCCATTAATTTCCCTACCACCGATATCAAACTCACCGGTCTATAATTTCCAGGGTTATCCCTACTACCTTTTTTGAACAGCGGTACCACATTTGCTACTCTCCAGTCCTCTGGGACCTCACCTGTGTCCAAAGAAGAGACAAAGATTTGCGCCAGAGGCCCAGCAATTTCATCTTTCACCTCCCTAAGCAGCCTGGGATAAATACCATCAGGCCCCGGAGCTTTATCCGTCCTTACACTACCTAAAAGCCCTAGCACTTCCTCCCTCTTAATAGATATTTCCTGCAACTGATCCTCAGCTCCCTCCAAGAGACCGCACGATTCCGAACCCCTCTCCTTCGTGAATACCAACGCAAAGTATTCATTCAGGAGCTCCCCCATTCCCTCCGACTCAATACATAACTCTCCACTTTTGTCCCTAAGAGGACCAATTTTCCCTCTAACTACTCTCTTGCTCCTAATATAGGAATAAAATGCCTTTGGATTTTCCTTAATCCTACCAGCCAAAGCCATTTCATGCCCTCTCTTCGCCCTTCTAATTCCCCTTTTTAGCTCCCTCCTACTCTCTCTATATTCCTCCAGTGCACTCTCCGTACCCAGTCATTTTGACCTAACATACGCCTCCCTCTTCTTCCTGACCAAGTCTTCAATACCCCCTGTAATCCACGGCTCTCTAATCCTACCTTTCCCATCCTTCCGCTTAACTGGAACATACCTCCCCTGCAACCATTTCATTTTGCCCTTAAAAGCCTCCCACTTGCCAACCGTGGACTTGCCAGCTAACAGTCCCTCCCAATCAGTGTCCTGCAGCTCCCTCCTAATCCTGCTATAGCTCGCCTTTCCCCAGTTCAGCACACTCCCATTCGGCCGGCACTCGTCCCTTTCCATTTTTATCCTAAAGTAGACGGACTTGTGGTCACTGTTAGCCACATGTTCGCCTACCTCTACCTCACCCACCTGCCCCGGCTCATTACCCAACACTAAATCCAGTATAGCCCCTCCCCTAGTCGGGCTAGTTACATACTGCTCTAGAGACCCTTCCAAAACACGTTTCACAAACTCCTCACCCTCCGTACCCCCAGCTCTAGGCCCCCTCCAATTCACTCTGGGAAGATTAAAGTCACCCACTACAACCACTCTATTCTTCCTGCACCTGTCCAAAATGCCCCTGCAAATGCCTTCCTCCACCGACCTCGGGCTGTTGGGTGGCCTATAGTACACCCCTAGCAATGTAATCTCTCCTTTTTTATTCCTCAACTCCACCCACAGTGACTCAATCCCTGTCTCTTCCATATCGTCCTCCCTCTGCACTACTGTGATGTTTTCCTTTACTAACAGTGCCACCCCTCCACCTCTCTTCAACCCTCCTCTGTCACACCTAAAACACGTGTACTCAGGAACATTCAGCTGCCAGTCCTGCCCTTCCCGTAACCACGTCTCCGTTACAGCCACCACATCTAACTGCCTCACAAACATCAAGGCCCTAAGCTCATCCGTTTTCCCTGCCGCACTCCTAGCATTGAAACAGACACAGTTCAACCCACGAGTGTCCCTCGGAACCTCCTTCTCCCTGATAATTTTCCTTTCACCCGCCTCTCTCCCAGCCACCTCCCCACCCCCCCCTCCTTATTAGTTTAAACCATTCCTGAACACCCCAGCTAACCTCCCCGCTAAGACACTAGTTCCCCTCCCGTTCAAATTCTCCCCACCCCTCCTGTACAGTTGTCCTTCTCTCCTAAACACCTCCCAGTGATCCACAAAAGTAAAGCCCTCTACCCTACACCAATCCCTCAACCATGCATTCAGCTGCATGATCTCGTCATTCTTTGCCCTGCTAGTACTGGGCAGCAACCCAGAGAGTGCCACCCTGGAGGTCCTGCTCTTTAGTTTGGACCCCAACTCCCTAAATTGCCTACGGACCTCTACCCTACTCCTCCTTCCTATGTCCCTCTCCCCTACGTGTACTATGACCTCTGCCTGGGTCCCCTTACCTTTCAAAATTCCCTCTACCCTTTCCGTTACATCCTTTACCCCTGCTCCAGGGAGGCAGACCACCATCCTGGAGTCACGCCTCTGTCCACAGAACCTCCTATGAATACCTCTGACCCTCCCATCCCCTACCACTATCACCTTGCCAGCCCCCTTCTGTCCCTCTAAGTCAGTCTCCCCTTCCTGCCTATCTTTCTGTGCCCCTGTCGACGAACCTTGGGGGGCCTCCGGGGAGGCCGGGGGACCCTGACTATTCTTCTTCCTCTTTCTCCTCCTAACAGTCGTCCACCCTTCCTGCTCTTCAGCCCTTGGGACCTCTTCCTGCTCGTGGTTCCTAGCCATCAACTCCTCGTTTTCCCTGACTAGAAACGCATCTTCCAAACGCCCCTCGTGTTGCCTGACCCGGGCCCTCAAGCGCTGCAGTTCTAAACATTTACTGCAGATGTGGACCTTGGGGACACGTGACACCACCAAGAACTCCCACATGTGGCACCTGACACAACTTATATTCCTCCCTATATTCCCTGCCATGTCCCAACCTCCTGTAAGCGCCCAAAGGTAGAATGTGCAATGCCCCTTCTCTAAGCCTACTCTCGCCTAAGCCCAGCGAGCCAAAGCCCTTCTCACTCAGTTCCCACTCACTCCGCTGCCCGCTTCCGACGCTGCCCGCTGTATGCTGCTACCCCTTTTTTATACCCCCTGCTCCCCCTTAACGACAATCCCCTCGCCTAACTTCCGGTACGGAAGTAAACTACACTCTAACAAGCCCCGAGAACCGGAAGTACAGGAAAAAAGCGGTTTTCAATTCAAATCAGTCACTCACCACAACCACATCTCGCTGACCTCTTGCTCAAAGCGGACCTTGAATGTGTTGAGCTCATCGGGGAGGGGTGCATTGGTGCTGGCGATTTTACCTGCCTATTACACCTTGCAGACCTTGCCATAATCGGCGGTAGTCTGTGTGGCTAGCCTGGGATTCTAGCTTGGTCTAGTACTGTCTTTTAGAATCTTTGATGGATCTCCATAGGTAATATCTGGCTTTCTTGTACAGGTCAGGGTCGCCTGACTTGAATGCCTCAGTCCTGGATCTTGGCAGGCTGTGGACACCCATGTTATCCATGGTTTCCAGTTGGGAATCATGCAAATTTGCTTCTTTGGCACAAAGCTTCTGCACGCTTACTAATTATTATAGTGGCGTATTTGTTCAATCTGGTCTTAGAGTTTTTAAATAGTGACCAGTCTACTGACTCTAAGCAGTCCCATAGGAGACTATCCGGTTCCTCAGACCAACATTGCATGACTTTTTTTAATGGATCCTCCCATTTCAGTTTTTGCTTATATGCCAGGAGCAGGAGTGCAGATTGTGGCCTGATTTACCAAATGTGGACAGGCGATACAGTGGTAAGTATTTTTGTGGTGATCAAGGATGTTTGGGCCTCTGGTGGAACAGGAGATATGTTGATAGTATCTTAGTAGAGGCCCTTGGGCTTGGCCTGATTGAGGGCCCTGGCCATGATGAACGAGGCCTCAGGATGTCTTGCCTCAAGACTATTTGTGGTGGTGTATATTTTGTCCAGCGCAGTCTGCATGTGCGCATGGGGTGGGATGTAAACTGCTGTCAGGATAACAGAGGTGAACTCCTGCAGAAAGTAGTCAGGGTGGAATTTTAATGTCAGGTATTCTAGGCCTGGGGAGCAGAAACTCACCAGTGTGGCTATGTCTCGGTACTTGGAATACTGTGCAGAGTTCTGGTCACCCTATTATAGAAAGGGTATTATTAAACTAAAGAGAGTGCAGAAAAGAATTTTTAGGATGCTACTGGGACTTGATGGTTTGAGTTATAATGAGAGGCTGGATAGACTGGGACTTTTCTCTGTGGAGCTTAGGGGTGATCTTGGAGTCATAGAGGTTACAGCATGGAAACAGGCCCTTTGGTTCAATTTGTCCATGCCACTTCTTTTTTTAAAACCCCTAAGCATATCCCTCTATACCCATCTTACCCATGTAACTGTCTAAATGCTTTTTAAAAGACAAAATTGTACCTGCCTCTACTATGTCTCTGGCAGCTTGTTCCAGACACTTACCACCATCTGTATGAAAATACTGGCACTCTGGATACTTTTGTATCTCTCCCCTCTCACCTTAAATCTGTGCCCTCTAGTTTTAGTCTCTCCTACCTTTGGGAAAAGATATTGACTATCTAGTTGATCTATGTCCCTCATTATTTTATAGACCTCTATAAGATCATCCCTCAGCCTTCTACGCTCCAGAGAAAAAAGTTCCAGTCTATCCAACCCCTCCTTATAACTCAAACCACCAAGTCCTGGCAGCATCCTAGTAAATCTTTTCTGCACTCTTTCTAGTTTAATAATATCCTTTCTGTAATAGGGTGACCAGAACTCTGCACAGAATTCCAAGTGTGACCATACCAATGTCTTGTACAACTTCAACACGACATCCCAACTCCTGTACTCAATGTGCTGACCAATGAAACCAAGCATGCTGAATGCCTTCTTCACCACTCTGTCTACCTGTGACTCCACATTCAAGGAGCTATGAAAGTACTCTAGATCTCTTTATTCTGTAACTCTCCCCAACGCCCTACCATTAACTGAGTAAGTTGTGTCCTGATTCAAACTACCAAAATGCATCATTTCTCATTTATCTAAATTAAACTCCATCTGCCATTCGTCAGCCCACTGACCCAATTGATCAAGATTCCGTTACAATCGGAGATAACTTTATTCACTGTCCACTATGCCACCAATCTTGATGTCATCTGCAAACTTACTAACCATGCCTCCTGTATTCTCATCCAAATCATTAATATAAATGACAAATAACAGTGGACCCAGCACTGATCCCTGAGGCACACCGCTGGTCACAGGTCTCCAGTTTGAAAAGCAACACTCTACAACCATTCCCTGGCTTCTGTCAAGAAGCCAACTTTATATCCAATTAGCTACCTGAGCCTGGATCCCATGAGATTTAGTCTTTTGCAACAACCTACCATGTGATACCTTGTCAAAGGCCTTGCTAAAGCCCATGTAGACAACAGCAACTCATCTACCTTCTTGCTTACCCCTTTGAAAAACTCAATAAAATTTGTGAGACATGATTTTCCATTCACAAAGCCATGTTGACAGTCCCTAATCAGTCCTTGTGTCTCTAAATGCTTGTAGATCCTGTCTCTCAAAATACCTTCCAACAATTTACCCACCATAGATGTGAGGCTCATTGGTCTATAGTTCCCAGGCTTTTCCCTGAAGCCCTTTTTAAACAAAGGCACAACATTTGCCACCCTCCAATCTTTAGGCACCTTTCCTTTGACTATCGATGATTCATATATCTCTGCTAGGGGACCCACAATTTTCTCCCCAGCCTCCCACAGTGTCCTGGGATACACTTTGTCAGGTCCTGGGATTTATCTACCTTGATGCGCTTTAAGACTTCCAGCACCTCCTCTGAAATATGTACACTCCTCAAGACATCACCGTTCATTTCCCCAAGTTCCCTAACATCCATGCTTTTCTTAACAGTAAATACTGATGAGGAATATTCATTTAGGATCTCACCCATCTCTTGTGGATCTGCACACAGATGACTTTGTTGATCCTGAAGAGACCCTACTCTCCCCCTTGTTACTCTTTTGCCCTTTATGTATTTGTAGAAGCTGTTTGGATTCTCCTTTGCCTTATCTGCCAAAGCAATCTTGTGTCCCCTTTTTGCCCTCTTGATTTCTCAACTCTATTCCTATACCCCCTATACTCTCCAAGGGATTTACTTGATCCCAGCTGCCTATGCATGCCATGTACCTCCTTCTTCTTCTTGACCAGACCTTCAATACCCTGAGTCATCCAGGGTTCTCTGTTTCTGCCAACCTTGCCCTTCACTCTAAGAGTAATGTGCTTATCCAGAACCCTGGTTAACACACTTTTGAAAGCCTCCCACTTACCAGACATCTCTTTGCCTTCCCACAGACCGCCCCAATTAACTTCTGAAAGTTCCTGCCTGATACCAGCAAAATTGACTTGCCCCAAGGTAGAATTTTAACTTTTGGGCCAGACCAATCATTCTCCATAGCTATCTTAAAACTAATAGAATTATATAGAGATCTATAAAATAATGAGGGACATAGATAAGGTAGATAGTCAACATCTTTTCCCAAAGTTAGGGGAGTCTAAAATTAGAGGCATAGGTTTAAGGTGAGAGTGGAGAGATACAAAAGGGCCCAGAGGGGTAATCTTTTACACAGAAGGGTGGTGAGTACCTGGAATGAGCTGCCAGAGGTAGAAGTAGAGGCAGGTACAACTTTGTCTTTTAAAAAGCATTTTGACAATTACATGGGTTAAATGGATATTGAGGGCTAGGGCCAAACGTGGACAGTTGGGACTAGCTTAATGGTAAAAACTGGGCAGCCTGGACAAATTGGGCCGAAGGGCCTGTTTCCGTGCTATAAAACTCTATGATCTTAACTGCAGTTGCATAAGATTATCAGAGAGCTAATTAAGCTCCTCATTCATATCTGTACTTCTTCGAATCACAGTGTGGTATTGATAAAGCACTTTTCCTTCCCATCATAGTTCAACCTGAAGAGCCCACAGCTTAATAATCCAGAGGTGCGGACTACTAATCCAGAGTTATGGCAGTTTGGAAATTTTAATTCTGTTATTAAAATATCTGGAAGTCAGAAGCTGGTATTGGTAAGCTCTGGGGTTATTGTAGGAAGTCAACTGGTTCACCAAAGTTCTTTTGGGAAAGAAAGCGGCCATTCTCACTGTTTTGGGCAAGATGTGACTCCAGTCCTTCACCAATAAGCTTGACTGTTCTCTGATGCGAGCTCTTAGTTCAGCTCTTAGATTCATTTATATCTTCAGATTGGTTAGGAGGACGGCTGAGGAACAGTGGAGGATTTTTAAGGAGATCTTTCTCGGTACTCAGCAGAAATATATTCCGATGGTAAAGAAGGACTGTCGGAGAAGGGATAACCAGCTGTGGTTATCGAAGAAAATAAAAGAGAGTATTAAATTAAAAGCTGATGTGTTCAGAGTGGCTAAAAATAGTGGGTGATTGGAAGATTGGGAAAGATTTAAAAATCAACCAAGAATTACTAAGAAGGTGATAAAGAAAGGAAAGATAGAGTATGAAGCTAAACTAGCTCCAAATATAAAAAAATGACAGTAAAACCTTTTACAAATATATAAAGAAGAGGCTGGCTAGAGTGAATGTTGGACCCTTGGAGGATGAGACGGGGGATTTAGCGGTGGGCGATGAGGAAATGGCTGAGGCTTTAAATACACTTATTTAAATTTATCAAATTCGCTGGACTCTGGGGAAGTCTCTAGCCAGCTGTTCTTTAAATATTTGTAAAAACTTTTACTGTCATATTTTATATTTAGAGCTAATTTGCCTCGGTCTTCACGGAGGAGGACATGAATAGTTTGCCGGATATTAAAGATAGAAGGATGGTAGGAGATGAGGGCCTAAATGTGATTACTATCACTAGGGAGGTAGCGCTTGATAGACTAATGGGACTGAAGGTGGACAAGTCTCCAGGACCCGATGGAATGCATCCCAGGGTTCTGAAAGAAATGGCAGAAGTGAAAGCGGACGCCTTAGTAATTATTGATCAAAATTCGCTGGACTCCGGGGAAGTGCTGGAAGATTGGAAAACGGCTAATGTTATGCCGCTGTTTAAAAAAAGTAGCAGACAAAAGGCAGGGAATTATAGGCCAGTTAGATTAACGTCTGTAGTTGGAAAAATGCTAGAATCCGTCATCAAAGAAGAAATAGCGAGGGACCTAGAAAAGAATGGTTTGATCAAGCAGACGCAGCACGGATTCGTTAAGGGGAAGTCGTGTTTGACGAATTTATTGGAGTTCTATGAGGATGTGACTAGTGCGGTAAACAGAGGGAAACTGGTGGATGTGGTATTTTTAGATTTCCAAAAGGCATTTGATAAGGTGCCTCACAAAAGGTTGCTACAGAAGGTTAGGGTGCACGGAGTTGGGGGTAGGGTGTTAGCGTGGATAGAGGATTAGCTGTCTAATAGGAAGCAGAGAGTTGGTATCAATGGGTGCTATCCTGGTTGGCAGTTGGTGACTAGTGGAGTGCCACAGGGATCGGTGCTGGGGCCTCAACTGTTTACCGTTTACATAGATGATCTGGAGGAGGGGGCTGAGTGTAGGAGGGTGACAAAATTTGCTGATGACACGAAGATGAGTGGAAAAGCAAATTGCGTGCAGGGTGTGGAAAGGCTCCAGAGAGATCTGGATAGGCTGAGCGAGTGGAAGAGGACCTGGCAGATGGAGTATAATATTAGCAAGTGTGAGGTTATCCACTTTGGCAGAAATAATAGTAGGAGGGATTATTATTTAAAAGGCGAAAAGCTGCAGCATACTACAGTGCAGAGGGACCTGGGGGTCCTTGTGCACGAGTCGCAAAAACCAAGTCTGCAGGTGCAGCAAGTGATCAAGAAGGCGAGTGGAATGTTGGCCTTTATAGTGAGGGGGATAGAATATAAAAGCAGGGAGGTCTTGCTGCAACTGTACAGGGTACTGGTGAGGCCACAGCTGGAGTACTGTGTGCAGTTTTGGTCGCTGCACTTGCGGAAGGACATATTGGCCTTGGAGGGAGTGCAGAGGAGGTTCACTAGGCTGATACCAGAGACGAGGGGGTTGGCCTATGAAGAGAGACTAAATAGACTAGGTCTGTACTCGTTGGAGTTTAGAAGGCGGAGGGGGGATCTTATAGGGACGTATAAGATAATGAAGGGGATGGATAGGGTGGAGGTAGAGAGATTCTTCCTGCTTAGAAAGGATAGCTGGACTAGAGGGCACAGCCTCAAGATAAGGCGGGGTGGGGGCAGTTTAGATCAGAGTTGAGGAGAAACTTCTTCACTCAAAGGGTGGTGAATCTTGGAATACTCTGCCCATTGAAGTGATGGAGGCTACCTGGCTAAATATATTTAAGTCATGGGTAGATAGGTTTCTGATAGACAAGGGAATTAAGGGTTATGGGGAGAAAGCGGGAAAGTGGAACTGATCCACTTCAGATCAGCCATGATCTTACTGAATGGTGGGGCAGGCTCGAAGGGCTAGATGGCCTACTCCTGCACCTATTTCTTATGTTCTTAAAGCATCATCTCATTAGCAAAGCTGTTACTCTGGCAGTTGGCAGTTACTCTCTCCCTCTGTCACACTGTCCCCTTCCTTTTATACCTGCGATGACATACCAATATCCCCCACAATAGGATTGGTTGTAAGTTGCCAAAACCATCGGATTTAAATTTAATGGGCTCTTGGTACCTAAGTGCTTAATTCAAATTGATAGGCTGAATTCAAAAAAATTCAAAAGTTTGAAAGCCTGTTGAAAGCATGTTGCTTTGGTAACAGTGCTGCTTGGCGTTTCAATACAAATGTTTCATTTTGGATGTTTGGATGTTTGGGCACTCTATATGTACTTTCATTTTCTTAAACTTTCAAAGCACAGAAAAAGCATCACCTTTTTAAAGAGACCATGCAATGCTTTTTCCCTAGCGTTTTACAATTTTACAAACACCAATCTATAGTTACTCTACCCAATTCCACAACACTGAGCACTCACTGGAAGCAATTAATTGTAAATAGACCAAGACAGTTGTTCACATCAATTCCATTACCTTAAAGGTTGGATGGTGCATACCATTGTATAAAATATCCTCATGTTCTACTTTGAGTTTGCTACTTGGAACAGCAACTATCTCCTACTTTAGACTGTTGTGATCATGGGCAAGGAAACGTCCTGCTGATTACCACATACCCTTCCATCCTTCAGGTGATGAATCAGTCCACTTCCATGTTGAACACCACTTGGAAGAAATATTGAGGGTGGCAAGGATGCAGAAGTTTGGATGGGGTATTTCATTGTCCATCACCAAGAGTGGCCAGGTAGTGCCATCACAGACCGAGCTGGTGAGGACCTAAAGGCTCTCGACGCATCCCACCCATTGGCCGGGCCACTGTTCTCATCCCTCCTCTCCCTCCCAGAATCAGGATAAGATCCCATTAGTCCCCACTTTTCACCCCACCAGTATCCACATTCAAAGGATCATCCTCTGCCATTTCCACCAACTCCAACATGATGCCACTACTCAACAACAACAACAACAACCACCGGCACACACACACACACACACACACACACACACACACACACACACACACACACACACACACACACACACACACACACACACACACTGGCATTCTGCAAGGATCATTCTTTCCAAGATATCCTGGTCCACTCCTCCATCACACCTAACACCTCACCCCAGCCCCCAGTACTTTCCCATGAAATTGTAGAAGGTACAACACCTGCCCCTTTACCTCCTCTCTTCTCACCATCATACGTCTTAAACACTTTGTGCGAGAACCTCTCCAGCTACATCGAGGGCATCCTGAAACCCATTGTACAAAGAACCCCCAGCTTTTGTCGTGACACTGCAGACTTCCTACAGAAACTCAGCACCAATAGCCAGATGCAATTTGACAACTCATCCACTTCATCCTGGACCACAATGTCGTCACCTTCAACAACCAGTTCTTCATCCAGACAAATGGAACAACCATGGGGACCAAATTCGCACCTCACTATGCCAACATCTTCATGCATAGGTTCGAACAAGACTTCTTCACCGCACAGGACCTTCAATCGATGCTATATACTAGATGCATTGATGACATTTTCTTCCTTTGGACTTATGGTGAACAATCACTGAAACAACTATAGGATGACATCAACAAGTTCCATCTCACCATCAGACACACCATGGACTACTCTCCAAAATTGTTTGCATTCTTGGACACACGCATCTCCATCAAGGACGGGTCACCTCAGCACTTCACTGTATTGCAAGCCCACTGATAACCTCACGATGCTCCACTTCTCCAGCTTCCACCCTAAACATGTTAAAGAAGCCATCTCCTATGGACAAGCCCTCCGTATACACAGGATCTGCTCAGATGAGGAGGATTGCAACAGACACCTCCAGACGTCCTCATAAGAACAGGATATGGTGCTTGACTCATTGATTGACAGTTCCGACGTGCTACAGCGAAAAACCCCTCCTCAGAAGGCAAACACAGGACACGGCCGACAGAGTACCCTTTGTCATCCAGTACTTCCCAGAGTGGCAAAGCTACAACATCTTCTCTGGAGCCTTCAACATGTCATCGATGAAGACGCACATCTCGCCAAGGCCATCCTCACACTCCCATTTCTTGCCTTCAAACAACCGCACAACCTTTAGGGCTTTAAACTAATTGTGGGGGGGGGAGGGTGCAGGGGTAGGTGAAATTACAATGTCTAAAGTAAAAGAGAGGGTACGGGTGCGGGAAAATGTTGAGGATGTCCCAATAATAAAGGGAGTAGGGGGCATGAGAAAGGTTGGTAGCGTTCCTTCTAATAGGGTACAGATAAAGGCTGGATAAAGACACTTTACATGAATGCACGAAGCATTCGGAACAAAGTGAATGAGCTGGTGGCGCAGATCAGCACAAATGGATATGACCTGGTGGCCATTACGGAAATGTAGTTGCAGGGTGATAGGAACTGGGAGCTGAATGTCCAGGGGTATCAAGTGTTTAGGAAGGATAGACGGGAGGAAAAAGGGGGGGCGAGTAGCTCTGCTGATTAAGGATAATATCAGGGTGGTAGTAAGGGAAGATGTAGGCTCCAAAGAGCGGAACGTGGAATCGTTGTGGGTGGAGATAAGGAATAGTAAGGGGAGGAAGATGCTGGTGGGTGTAGTCTATAGGCCCCCAAATAATAAGTTGGAGGTGGGGCGGGCTATAAACAAGCAAATAAATGATGTGTGCAGAAATGGAACAGCAATAATTATGGGGGATTTCAATCTACATATTGATTGGTTGACCCGAGTCGGACGTGGTGAGCTTGAGGAAGAGTTCTTGGAATGCTGTAGGGATAGTTTCCTTGAACAGTGTGTGATGGAACCAACGAGGCAGCGAGCTATCTTAGATCTGGTGTTGTAACGAGGCAGGAAGAATTAGGGATCTTATTGTGAGGGATCCTCTTGGGACAAGCGATCATTGTATGGTTGAGGTTTTGATGCAGATGGAGGATGAGAAAGTAAGATCCCGAACCTGTGTCCTCTGTTTGAACAGAGGGGAGTATGATAAGATGAGAGAGGAATTGGCAAATGTAGATTGGGGGCACAGACTGGGCGGTAGGTCGGCTGATGAACACTGGAGGATCTTTAAGGAGATCTTTTTCGGTGCTCAGCAGAAGTATATTCCAATGGTAAAGAAGGAATATAGGAGAAGGGATAATCAGCCGTGGTTATCGAAGGAAATAAAGGAGAGTATTAAATTAAAAGCTGATGCATTTAGAGTGGCTAAAAGTAGTGGGCAAGTAGAAGATTGGGAGAGGTTTAAAAATCAGCAAAGAATGGCTAAGAAGTTGATAAAGAAAGGAAGGATAGACTATGAAGCTAAACTAGCACTAAATATAAAAAAGGACAGTAAGAGTTTTTACAAATATATAAAGAAAAGGAGGCTGGCTAGAGTGAATGTTGGGCCCTTAGAGGATGAGAGGGGGGATTTAGTGGTGGGAGATGAGGAAATAGCTGAGGCCTTAAATAAGTTTTTTGCCTTGGTCTTCATGGAGGAGGACGCGAATAGTTTGCTGGAAATTAAAGATAGAAGGATGGTAGGAGTTGAGGGCCTGAATGCGATTACTGTCACTATAGAGGTAGTGCTTGATAGACTAGCGGGACTGATGGTGTACAAGTCCCCAGGACCGGATGGAATGCATCCCAGGGTTCTGCAGGAAATGGCAGAGGTGATAGTGGGTGCCTTAGTGATTATTTACCAAACTTCGCTGGATTCCGGGGAAGTGCTGGAAGATTGGAAAATGGCTAATGTTACGCCACTGTTTAAAAAAGGTAGCAGGCAAAAGGCAGGGAATTATAGGCCGGTTAGTTTAACGTCTGTAGTTGGAAAAATGCTTGAATCCGTCATCAAAGAAGAAATAGCGAGGCACCTAGAAAAAAACGGTTTGGTCAAGCAGACGCAGCACGGGTTCGCCAAGGGGAAGTCGTGTTTGACGAATTTATTGGATTTCTATGAGGATGTGACTAGTGCGGTAGACAGAGGGGAACCGGTGGATGCGGTGTTTCTCGATTTTCAGGAGGTGTTTGATAAGGTGCCGCACAAAAGGTTGCTTCAGAAAGTTAAGGGGCATGGAGTTGGGGGTAAGGTGTTAGCATGGATAGAGGATTGGCTGTCTAATAGGAGGCAGAGAGTTGGTATCAATGGGTGCTATTCTGATTGGCGGTTGGTGACTAGTGGAGTGCCGCACGGATCGGTGCTGGGGCCTCAGCTATTTACCATTTATATAGATGATCTGGAGGAGGGGGCTGAGTGTAGGGTAACAAAATTTGCTGATGACATG
Source organism: Carcharhinus amblyrhynchos (assembly GCF_965287045.1). Classification (NCBI taxonomy): domain Eukaryota; kingdom Metazoa; phylum Chordata; class Chondrichthyes; order Carcharhiniformes; family Carcharhinidae; genus Carcharhinus; species Carcharhinus amblyrhynchos. The sequence goes on along the minus strand of NC_137325.1, from coordinate 145,806,294 downwards.
AAGATGAGTGGAAAAGCAAATTGTGCAGAGGGTGTGGAAAGTCTGCAGAGGGATCTGGATAGCTGAGCGAGTGGGCGAGGACCTGGCAGATGGAGTACGATGTTAGTAAGTGTGAGGTTATCCACTTTGGCAGAAATAATAGTAGGAGGGATTACTATTTAAAGGGCGAAAAGCTGCAGCATGCTACGGTGCAGAGGGACCTGGGGGTCCTTGTGCATGAGTCGCAAAAACCCAGTCTGCAGGTGCAGCAGGTGATCAAGAAGGCGAATGGGATGCTGGCCTTTATAGTGAGGGGGATAGAATATAAAAGTAGGGAGGTCTTGCTGCAACTATACAGGGCACAGGTGAGGCCGCAGCTGGAGTACTGTGTGCAGTTTTCGTTGCCGCACTTGCGGAAGGATATATTGGCCTTGGAGGGAGTGCAGAGGAGGTTCACTAGGCTGATACCGGAGATGAGGGAGTTGGACTATGAAGAGAGACTAAATAGACTGGGTGTGTACTCGTTGGAGTTTAGAAGGATGAGGGGGGATCTTATAGAGATGTATAAGATAATGAAAGGGATGGATAGTGTAGAGGTAGAGAGATTCTTCCCGCTCAGAAAGGACAGCAGGACTAGAGGGCACAGCCTCAAGATAAGGGGGGTGCAGTTTAGAACGGAGTTGAGGAGGAACTTCTCCACTCAAAGGGTGGTGAATCTCTGGAATTCTCTGCCCATTGAAGTGGTGGAGGCTACCTCGCTAAAAGTATTTAAGACACGGATAGATAGGTTTTTGACAGAGAAGGGAATTAAGGGTTATGGGGAGAAAGCAGGAAAGTGGAACTGATCCACTTCAGATCAGCCATGATCTTATTGAATGGCGGGGCAGGCTCGAAGGGCTAGATGGCCTACTCCTGCTCCTATTTCTTATGTTCTTATGTAACCTCAAACAGACCATTGTCAGCAGCAAACTACCCAGCCTTCAGGACAACACTGACCACGGCACCACACAACCCTGGCACAGCAAGCTGCCGGACTTGATTACCTGCAAGACCTGCCGGATCATTGACATGGATGCTATCATCTCACATGAGAACACCATCCACCAGGTACACGGTACATACTCTTGCAATTCGGCCAATGTTGTCTACCTGATACGCTGCAGGAAAGGATGTCCCAAGGCACGGTACATTGGGCAGACCAAGCAGACGCTACGACAACGGATGAAGGAACGCCGCTTGACAATCACCAGACAGGAGTGTTCTCTTCCTGTTGGCGAACACTTCAGCAGTCATGGGCATTCAGTCTCTGATCTTCGGGTAAACATTCTCCAAGATGGCCTTCACGATACACGACAACGCAGAATTGCTGAGCAGAAACTGATAGCCAAGTTCCACACACATGAGGACCGCCTCAATTGGGATCTTGGGTTCATGTTACACTATCTGTAGCCCTGATGACTTGCCTGGGCTTGCAAAATCTCACTAACTGTTCTGGCTGGAGACAATACACGTGTCTTTAACCTGTGCTTGGCCTTCTCTCCATTCAGATTGTCTGTACCTTTAAGACTTGATTACCTGTAAAAACTCGCATTCCAACCATTATCTTGTAAACTGTGTTTGTGTCTCTGTTTGTGCTACCAAAGAAACATGTTGGACTTTAACCTGGTGTTGTGGGATTTCTTACTGAGATTAAAGTGACTAGGCGTCTTCAAAATTTTTGCCGTTGACAGGCAGGAATGAAAATGTTGATCACAGAACTGCCTGAAATCAGCATGTTAGAAGTGATCTTCAGGTCTGCCAGGGCTAGAAGGGGCAGTCCATGGGAGCCCTATCCCAGGGGACAGTGCAATGATCAATCCCATGCCCCCAGCCAAACCCATCTCATCCCAGCACCCTTAGGGGACCCTCCTCCTGCAGTCTAGCAGTGGCAAGGGGCAAATGGCCACTGGACCTACCTTCTTGACTCTCCTCAGGTTCCAACATGTCAGATCCATGCTGGTCATTAACAACACCAAAGCCTGCCTAGTATATTTCCTTTTAGAGGCTTGGAGGCATGGCAAGATGCTGCTGAATGGGCCTCCTACCCTGATAATCATATTGCAATTGGTGGATTTGCATAATTTTCAATGGGAACCCATTAGGGGCTGGTGTGGCAAATCATCTGAATCCCAATAGCCTTCATGTCCATCGGCAATCTTGATTTTTGGCTGACATCCCATTCAGCGGGGCCTCAGTGTTCCTGTGGGCCTCTAACGTGGCTGTAGCATTCCACCCAATATTCGGGCAATAGGACTGAAGACTTGTGCTCCAGAACTTGCCCCAAGCCTAGTTCAGCACAGCTACAACACTGGCATCCAGCAATGTGGATGAATTGCCAAGGTATGTCCCGTACACAAGAAACTGGAGAATTCCAGTTATCGCCTCATTAGTCTACTCTGGGTCATCAGTAAAGTGATGGACAGGATCATCAACAGTGCTTTCAAGTGGCACTTACTCAGCAATAACCTGCTCACAGACACTCAGCTGGATTCTGCCAGAGTCGCTTGGTTTAAACAAAAACTGAGAGCTGATTGCCAGGAGAATGCCAAGGAAAAGCAGGCAGTTACTGCTGGATTCCGGAAGAAGCAAGAGGTGTCTCTGTCTCTCTTTGGAGGCTGCTGTTTGGGACCTGCGAGAAGAAATAGGTCTCTCTCTCTCTCTTTCTCTCTTGCTCTCTCTCCAGAGGTAAAGCTGAAGAACTGGCAACCCAAGCCAAAGCACATAAGTCTGGATGTTGCTAACTGATTTTGAAGAGGAGTTTAAGACTATAAGAGGAATATCATTTGAATTGGAACTAATGGAAATAAATTGGCAGTTAAGAATTATATCTTGTCATGTTTAAGCATTTCAATTGGTAAAAGTTAAGCTGATTCATTTATTACAGCGAAACTATTGTTAAAATAATGTTTTTTTTGATAAAGACTTCCTAGTGTGTCAATAGAATCACACCTTAATATCACACTAATGCCAAAATAGAAAATCTGCTGGCATCTACTAACATATTTTGGGATCTTTGATCTGTACGTTTATACTATGCTCAATGACCCTACTTGATTCCTGATTACTGATGAGACCTTTGCAGTTATGATAATGAGATACTTTCTGAGAAAGTAAAGGTTCTTGAATTTTGTACCACCACAAATTGCAATGAGTTGGCAAGTTAGCGACTGTAATGACTAATAACATGTCTTTACTTGTTTTTACATGTCTTTTTCATGGCACATCTTGAATTGGACTCAGACTTAGCAAATTACCTCTATGACGAATCTTATGGAGATGATGACGTGTTTCTGTCAAATTCAGTGATTTCATCTGAAACATGTAAGTGATGAAAATAAGAAGTTCCAAGAAAAATGATACCAAATACTTTTAAATTATTACTTTTCAGCAAGAAAGGCATGCTGGAAAGTGCCAGAACTTCCATTAAAAGCCAGCTTTTTACATTCCTTATTTTCATAGAATCATTACAGTGCAGAAGGAGGCCATTTGGCCCATCGAGTCTGCACCAATCACAACCTCACCCAGTCCTTATTCCCGTGACCCACGTATTTACCCTGCTAATCCCCTGACACTAGAGGCAATTTAGCATGTCCAATCAACCTAACCTGCAGATCTTTAGACTGGGGGAGGAAACCAGAACACCTGGGGAAACCCACACAGATACGGGGAAAATGTGGAGCTTCTGCACAGACAGTGACCTGAGGCCAGAATTGAACCCAGGTCCCTCATGCTGTGAGGGAGCAGTGTTAACCACTGTGCCACCGTGCTGTCCCTTGTACTGTGCTGCGCCTTGCACCTGCCTGTAATTAATCCCTTAAATAAAAAGTGCAATGTACCTAGGCTGTAAACTGATGGAATGGTGGATCCCAGATTCAACCTGCGATTTCTGTTCTGGGGAAAAGATGTCTAGCACAGGATCTTTTTGATGCAAAAGAAGTTCATTTGGCCTATTCAGTCTGCACTAGCACATTGAATGAACATTCTACCTCATTCCCCCGCCAACCCCCACCCCCGCCCCGCCAACCTTATTGCTTTAACTTTGCACATTCTTTCTTTTCAGCCAACATTCCTATCCCTTTTTGAAAACTTTGATTAAACCTGTCTCTTTCACCTTTCAGGAAATTTGTTCTAGATTCCAACCACCCTCTGGGTGAAAAGAGAATCCTCACATCACTTTTACTTCTTTTACCCATTATTTTCAATCTGTACCCTCTAGCTCTTGATGTAACCTTGAGACGGAACAGTTGCCAAGGTTTGATGAGAAAGATGTAGAAGTCTTTGAAATGACTACAGACCATGTGTGTGTTATTGATTCAAACAAAATTGGTAGGTAAAGCTAGTGAGGTGTTTGTGTCACTATCAGAGAAGATATCTAGGGATAATGAGGTGAAAACAGCTATCTTAAGTGCATATGAACTAGTGCCAGAAACGTACAGACAATGATTTGGAAATCTAAGGAAAGAACCTGGTCAAACATACAAAGAATTTGAAAGGATCAAACAAATTTTGATAGGTGGAGAAGGGCCTTGAAAATAGACTAGATGTATGATGCTCTAAAAGAAACAGTTAGTTTGGAGTTCAGAAATTCACTTCTCCCAACTAGTGACAACTCATGTGTAAGGGTTAGAACTGTGAGGTTAATGGTGGAAATGGCAGATGATTGCGAATTAGTTCATAAATCAAAGTTTGGCTTCTGACATCAGTTTTAGCCTGTGAGCAATAGAAACTGGGGAAAAGAGGAATCCTCAGGTGTAAAGGCAAAGGAGACTGTATCTCAGGTTAAAAAGAAAATGTATGAGACTGTAAGAGAAATGAAAAGCTTCAGATGCTTTCACTGTAATAGTAGGACACACAGAGTTGCAGTATTGATGGTTTAAGAAAAGAACTGGGAAGACAGATGTTGTCAAACAGGATAAGCTAGTGGGGTATGTTAAAGTGATAAAGGAAGCCCCACTTGACATTAAAGAGGTGCAAAAGAACATACAGCTTGGTCAGGGGTCAGTTGATAAGTGAGTGTCAGAAATCTTTAAAGGATTTACTTGTGCGTGTAAGGTTTACTCATGTGTACCAGGAGGAGTAGGTAAAGAAGTTAACATTTTAAGAGATACAAGAACAAGTCAATCTTTGATGGTAAGAACAAAAAACAGTACAGCACAGAAACAGGCCTTTCAGCCCTCCAAGCCTGCTCCGATCATGATGCTTGCCTAAACTAAAACCGTATGTACTTACAGAGTTCGTATCCTTCCATTCCCATCCTATTCATGTATTCATCTAGATGCCCCTTAAATGCTACTATTGTACTTGCCCCCACTATCTCCCTGAGCAGCACGTTCCCAATGTTCACCATCCTCAGTGTAAAAAACTTGCCTTGCACATCTCCACTAAACTTTGCCCCACGCACCTTAAACCTATGCCCCCTAGTACTTGACTTTCCTATTCTAGGAAAGAGCATCTGACTGTCCACTGTCCATGTCACTCAGAATCTTGTAAACTTCCATCAGGTCGCCCCTCAACCTCTGTTGTTGAGTGAAAACAAACTGAGTTTATCCAAATTCTCATAGATAATGTTAGATGTAGTAATAACAGAGTTGTCATGATGGGAGACTTTAATTTCCCAAACATCGACTGGAATATCCCTAGGGTTAAGGGGTTTGGATGGGGAGGAGTTTGTTAGGTGTGTTCAGGAAGGTCTCCTGACACAGTACGTGGATAAGCCTACGAGAGGAGAGGCTGTACTTGACCTGGCGCTGGCTAATGAACCTGGACAGGTGTCGGATCTCCCGGTGGGAGAGTGTTTCGGGGATGGCGATCATAATTCTATCTCCTTCACGATAGCATTGGAAAGAGATAGGATCAGGCAGGCTAGGAAGGTGTTTGTCTGGAGTAAGGGGAAATATGAAGACATCAGGCAGAAATTTGGACGAGTAAACTGGAAGGAGTTGTTCTTGGGGAAAAGCACTGAAGGAAGTTGGTGGATTTTCAAGGAATGTTTGTCTGGAGCTCTGCACAACAACGTTCCGATGAGACAGGGAGGCTTTGGTAGGTCGTGGGAGCCATGGTACACGAAGGTTGTGATGAACCAAGTCAGAAAGAAAAGAAAGGCGTACAAAAGGTTCAGAGAGCTAGGAGATGTTAAGGATCCAGAGGAGTATACGGGTTGTAGGAAGGAGCTTAAAAAGGAAATTAGGAGAGCCAGAAGGGGTCATGAAAAGGCCTTGGCGGATAAGGTTAAGGAGAACCCCAAGGTGTTCTACAAATATGTGAAGAGTAAATGGATGAGAAATGAAGGGATAGGACCTATAAAAGTTGAAGGGGGAAAAGTCTGTGTGGAACCAGAAGAAATGACAGAGGTGCTTAATGAGTACTTTGCCTTGGTACTCACGGTGGAAAATGAGCTGGGAGGTTGTACTACAGGTTTGTGGTGGACTGAAAAGATTGAGTATGTGGACGTAATGAAAGAGGATGTGTTGGAACTTTTAAATTCTATCAAAATAGATAAGTTGCCGGGACCGGATGGGATGTACCCCAGTTTACTGTGGGACGTGAGGGAAGTGATTACAGAGCCCCTGGTGATGATCTTTGTGTTGTCGATGGAGACGGGAGAGGTTCAGGAGGATTGGAGGATTGCGGATGTGGTTCCTATTTTCAAGAAAGGGAACAGGGATAGCCTGGGAAATTACCAATCGGTGAGCCTAACCTCAGTGGTTGGTAAGTTAGAATATAGAACATTATAGCGCAGTACAGGCCCTTCGGCCCTCGATGTTGCGCCGACCAGTGGAACCAATCTAATGACCCTCTAACCTAATCTATTCCAATGTTATCCATATGGCTATCCACTGACCATTTGAATGCCCTTAAAGTTGGCGAGTCCACAACTGCTGCAGGCATGGCATTCCACACCCTTACTACCCTCTGAGTAAAGAACCTACCTCTGACATCCATCCTATAACTACACCCCTTAATTTAAAGCTATGTCCCCTTGTGTTAGCCATCACCATCCGAGGTAAAAGGCTCTCACTGTCCACCCTATCCAATTCTTTGATCATCTTGTATGCCTCAATTAGGTCACCTCGTAACCTTCTTCTCTTTAATGAAAATAACCTCAAGTCCCTCAGCTTTTCCTCATAAGACGTTCCCACCATACCAGGCAACATCCTGTAAACCTCCTCTGCACCCTTTCTAATGCCTCCACATCTTTATTATAATGCGGCAACCAGAACTGTACGTAATACTCCAAGTGCGGCCGCACCAGAGTTTTGTACAGTTGTAACATGACCTCACAGCTCCGAAATTCAATCCAATAAATACTAACACACCATACGCCTTCTTAACAACCTTATCAACCTGGGTGCCAACTTTCCGGGAGCTATGCACATGTATCCTGCGATCTCTCTGCTCATCAACACTACTAAGAGTCCTTCCATTAGCCCTATACTCTGTACTCCTGTTACTCTTACCAAAGTGAATCACCTCACACTTTTCCGTATTAAACTCCATCTGCCACCTCTCGGCCCAGCTCTGCAGCTTATTTATGTCCCTCTGCAAACTGTAACATCCATCCTCACTGTCTATAACTCCTCCAACTTTGGTGTCGTCAGCAAATTTACTAATCCATCCTTCTACACCCTCATCTAGGTCATTTATAAAAATGACAAACAGCAGTGGCCCCAAAACAGATCCTTGAGGTACACCACTTGTAACTGAAGTTGATGGGGAGGATTCTGAGGGACAGGATTTATGAGCATTTAGAGAAGTTTAGTATGATCAGAAATAGTCAGCACGGCTTTGCCTTATGGGCCTAGTTGAATTCTTTGAAAATGTGACTGAACACATTGACGAAGGAAGAGCGGTGGATGTGGTTTACATGGATTTCAGCAAGGCGTTTGATAAGGTCCCCTATGCAAGACTTCTTGAGAAGGTGAGAGGGCATGGGATCCAAGGGGCTGTTGCCTTGTGGATCCAGAGCTGGCTTGCCTGCAGAAGGCAGAGAGTGGTTGTGGATGGGTCTTTTTCTGCATGGAGGTCAGTCACCAGTGGAGTGCCCCAGGGATCTGTTCTAGGACCCTTGCTGTTTGTCATTTTCACAAATGACCTGGATAAGGAAGTGGAGGGATGGGTTACTAAGTTTGCCGACGACACGAAGGTTGGTGGTGTTGTGGATAGTCTGGAGGGATGTCAGAAGTTGCAGCGTGACATAGATAGGATGCAAGACTGGGTGGAGAAGTGGCAGATGGACTTCAACGCAGATAAATGTGTAGTGGTCCATTTTGATGGACCAATGGGATGAAGGAGTACAATATCAAGGGTAGGACTCTTAGCAGTGTTGAGGAGCAGAAGGACCTTGAGGTCCGGGTCCATAGGACTCTTAAATCGTCCTCACAGGTGTATGGTGTGCTAGCCTTCATTAATCGAGGAATTGAGTCTAGGAGTCGGGAGGTAATGCTGCAACTTTATAAGACCCCACTTGGAGTACTGTACGCAGTTCTGGTCGCCTCACTACAAGAAGGATGTGGAAGGTATTGAGAGGGTGCAGAGGAGATTTACAAGGATGTTGCCTGGATTGGGAGGCATGCTTTATGAGGATAGGTTGAGGGAGCTAGGTCTGTTCTCCCTGGAAAGACGAAGGTTGAGAGGCAGCCTGATAGAGGTTTATAAGATGTTGAGAGGCATAGATAGGGTGGATTCTCGGAGGCTATTTCCCAGGGCTGAAATGGTCACTATGAGAGGACACAGGTTTAAGGTGCTGGGGAGCAAGTACAGACGAGATGTCAGGGCTAAGTTTTTCACTCAGATCGTGGTGAGTGAGTGGAATCGGCTGCCGTCAGTGATGGTAGAGGCGAACATGTTGGGGTCTTTTAAGAGACTTCTGGATGAGTATGTGGGATTTAATGTGATTGAGAGTTATAGATAGGCTTGGTAGTTATGGATATGATCAGCGCAACTTGTGGGCCGAAGGGCCTGTTTATGCTGTAATGTTCAATGTTCTATGTTCTATAATATTCTCCAGACCAAGCAACATTTTGGTAAACCTCTTCTGTACCCTCCCCAAAGCATCCACATCCTTTTGATAGTCTGACGACCAGAATTGTACACAATATTCCAAATGAGGCCTAACTAAGGTTTTGCACAGTTGCAACCTAGAATCATCGAATCATAGAAAAACTACAGCACAAACAGGCCCTACGGCCCACAATTTGCGCCAATCATATTTCTACCTACTAGGCTTACCTATAACCCTCAATCCTATTAAGTCCCATGTGCTCATCCAGAAGTCTCTTAAAAGACCCTATCGAATTTGCCTCCTGCACCACCGATGGCAGCCGATTCCACTCACGCACCACCCTCTGAGTGAAGAACTTACCCTTGACATCTCCTCTGCACCTACTCCCCAGCACTTAAATCTGTGTCCTCTTGTGGCAGCCATTTCAGCCCTGGGAAAAAGACTCTGAGAATCCACCTGATCAATACCTCTCAACGTCTTATATACCTCTATCAGGTCCCCTCTCATCCTTCGTCTCTCCAAGAAAGAAGACCGAGCCCTGTCAACCTATCCTCATAAGGCATGCCACCCAATCCAGGCAACATCCTTGTTAATCTCCTCTGCACTCTTTCAATGGCTTCCACATCCTTCCTGTAATGAGGTGCCTGAATTGAGCACAGTACTCCAAGTGGGGTCTGACCAGGGTCTTACACAGCTGCAGCATTATCTCCTGTCTCTTAAACTCAATTCCTCGATTGATGAAGTCCAGTACACCAAACACCTTCTTAACCACATCCTCGACCCACGAAGCTGATTTGAGAGTCCTATGAACCTGGACCCCAAGATCCTTCTGATCTTCTACACTGCTAAGAGTCTTACCCTTAATATTGTATTCCTTCATCCCATTGACCTGCCAAAATGTACCAAAGAACAAAGAACAAAGAACAACCCAGCACGGGAAACAGGCCCTTCGGCCCAACGAGCCCGCGCCGCCGCATCGCCCTACACCTATTCTACCCTGCATGTCTACAAGTGGGACCCTACTCAGTCAGATTCAGGGAAGAAGTAGCGTCAATTTGGTGGAAACCGATTAGCCTAAGAGCACATCCTTGGGGTGTGGGAGGAAACCGGAGCGCCCGGAGGAAACCCACGCAACCACAGGGAGAATGCGCAAACTCCCACAGACACAGGCCCAAATCCATGTATCTGCACAGCTCGCAGTGCTAGTCACTGAGCTGTTGTGGAGCCCGTCTATCGGTCCAGGATCAAGCACACACACCGACATGAAGTACTAGGCCACTCCTGGACTTCCAAGAGCAGCCCACGCACGACCCGCCGTGTGCATGCCCCTCGCTTGACACGAGGTGGACCTCCACCTGTGGAATAAAGACAAAAATATTAATCATACAGCCTGCCCTTCCGGTGTCTCCCGAGGTTTAACCCTATTTAATAGCCCCTACCATATCCCTCCATTCTCGTTTCACTCATGTGCCTATCTAACTGCATCTTAAACGAGTCCAACGTTCCTGCCTCCACCACCCTACTCGGTAGCGCATTCCAGACCCCCACAACTCTCTGCGTAAAGAACCTTCCTCTTACCTCCAAATTATACCTCCCCCCCCTCACCCTTAAGTGATGACCTCTCGTGTTCGTACCCAGTCTAGGGAGCAGTCTCTCACTATTAACTCTATCTATTCCCTTCAGTATCTTATATACCTCTATCATGTCCCCTCTCAATCTCCGTCTTTCCAAGGAGAATAGCCCCAGTCTCTTCAATCTCTCCTCGTAACCCAGTCCCCCCATGCCAGGCAACATCCTGGTAAACCTCCTCTGCACCCTTTCCAGAGACTCCACGTCCTTCCGGTAATAAGGTGACCAGAACTGGACGCAGTACTCCAAATGCGGTCTAACCAACGTTCTGTATAACTGAAGCATTAGACGGCAGCTTTTATACTCTAAGCCCCTTCCTATAAAGGCTAACATCCCATAAGCCTTCCTAACAACGTTCTCCACTTGTGACGCAACCTTCATGGATTTGTGAACCTGCACTCCCAGGTCCCTCTGTACGTCTATACTCCTAATCGGCCTACCTTTTATCACATAGCTCCTCTCTGCATTATTCCTTCCAAAATGCATCACCTCGCATTTGTCAGGATTAAATGCCATCTGCCACCTATCTGCCCACTGCACCAACCTATCTATATCCTGTTGTATCACCTGACAATCCAGTTCTGTACCCGCCAACCCTGCCATCTTGGTGTCATCAGCAAACTTGCTGATCACACCACCTACGCCCTCTTCTAAGTCATTTATGTAGACTACAAAGAGGAGAGGTCCCAGTACCGAGCCCTGCGGCACACCACTGGTCACTGGCCTCCAGCCCGACAAGGTACCCTCCACAACTACCCTCTGTCTCCTATTTCCCAACCAGTTCTCAATCCACCTAGCTACCTGGCCTCGTATCCCATGCGCCTTAACCTTTTCTACCAGCCTACCGTGAGGGACTTTGTCAAACGCCTTACTGAAATCCATATAGATGACATCAACGGCTCTCCCATCGTCAACCGTTTTTGTCACCTCCTCAAAGAATTCCACCAGATTCGTAAGGCAAGACCTCCCTCTAACAAAGCCATGTTGCGTATCCCTAATCAGATCGCAATGCTCCAAATGCTCATACATCCTACCCCTAAGTATTTTTTCCATTAACTTCCCTACCACCGACGTCAAACTCACCGGCCTATAATTCCCAGGGTTATCCCTACTACCTTTTTTGAACAACGGGACCACATTTGCTACCCTACCACTGTACATTTATTTGGGTTGAAGTCCATCTGCCACTTTTCCGCCCAGTCTTGTATCCTATCTATGTCACGCTGCAACTTCTGACATCCCTCTAAACTATCCACAACACCTCCAACCTTCGTGTCATCGGCAAACTTACCAGCCCATCCCTCCACTTCCTCATCTAGGTCATTTATAAAAATCACAAACAGCAAGGGTCCCAGAGTAGATCTCTGGGGCACTCCACTGGTGACCGACCTCTATGCAGAAAAAGATCCATCTACAACCACTCTCTGCCTTCTGTGGGCAAGCCAGCTCTGGATCCACAAAGCAACGTCTCCTTGGATTCATGCCCCCTAACTTTCTCAATAAGCCTTGCATGGGGGACCTTATCGAACGCCTTGCTGAAGTCCATATAAACCACATCCACCGCTCTTCCTTCGTCAATGTGTTTAGTCACATTTTCAAAAAACTCAACCAGCCTCGTAAGTCACGATTTGCTTTTGACAAAGCCGTGCTGATTACTTTTGATCATACTATACTTCTTAAATGTTCATAAATCCTGTCTCTCAGGATCTTTTCCATCAACTTACCAACCACCGAGGTTAGACTCACCGGTCAATAATTTCCTGGGCTATCTCTATTCCCTTTCTTAAATATAGAAACCACATCCGCAATCCTCCAATCCTCAGGAACCTTTCCTGTCTCCACCGATGATACAAAGATCATCGCCAAAGGCTCTGCAATCTCTTCCCTCGCCTCCCACAGAAACCTGGGGTACATCCCATCCAGTCCTGGTGACGTATCTATCTTGATTCTTTTCAAATGCTCCAACACATCCTCTTTCTTAATGTCCGCATACTCAAGCTTTTTAGTCTGCTGCAAGCCTACACTACAACAACCAAGATCTTTTTCCACCGTGGAAAGTGATCTGGGAGGCTGTACTACAGGTTTGCGGCGGACTGAAAAGATTGAGTATGTGGACATAAAGAAAGAGGATGTGTTGGAACTTTTAAATTCTATCAAGATAGATAAGTCGCTGGGACCGGATGGGATGTACCCCAGGTTACTGTGGGAGGTGAGGGAAGTGATTGCAGAGCCCCTGGCGATGATCTTTGTGTCGTCGATGGAGATGGGAGAGGTTCAGGAGGATTGGAGGATTGCGGATGTGGTTCCTATTTTCAAGAAAGGGAACAGGAATAGCGCGGGAAATTACCGATCGGTGAGTCTGACCTCAGTGGTTGGTAAGTTGATGGAGGGGATTCTGAGGGACAGGATTTATGAGCATTTAGAGAACGTTAGTATGCTCAGAAATCGTCAGCATGGCTTTGTCAAGGGCAGGTCGTGCCTTACGAGCCTAGTTGAGTTCTTTGAAAATGTGACTGAACACATTGACAAAGGAAGAGCAGTGGATGTGGTTTACATGGACTTCAGCAAGGCGTTTGATAAGGTCCCCCATGCAAGACTTCTTGAGAAGGTGAGAGGGCATGGGATCCAAGGGGCTTTGGCCTTGTGGATCCAGAACTTGCTTGCCTGCAGAAGGCAGAAAGTGGTTGTGGATGGGTCTTTATCTGCATGGAGGTCAGTCACCAGTGGAGTGCCCCAGGGATCTGTTCTAGGACCCTTGCTGTTTGTCATTTTCATAAATGACCTGGATGAAGAAGTGGGGGGATGGGTTAGTAAGTTCGCCGATGATACGAAGGTTGGTGGTGTTGTGGATAGTCTAGAGGGATATCAGAAGTTGCAGCGTGACATAGATAGGATGCAAGACTGGGTGGAGAAGCGGCAGATGGACTTCAACGCAGATAAATGTGTAGTGGTCCATTTTGATGGACCAATGGGATGAAGGAGTACAATATCAAGGGTAGGACTCTTAGCAGTGTTGAGGAGCAGAAGGACCTTGAGGTCCGGGTCCATAGGACTCTTAAATCGGCCTCGCAGGTGGAGGATGTGGTCAAGAAGGCGTATGGTGTACTGGCCTTCATTAATCGAGGGATTGAGTTTAGGAGTTGAGAGGTAATGCTGCAACTTTATAAGACCCTTGCCAGACCCCACTTGGAGTACTGTATGCAGTTCTGGTTGCCTCACTATAGGAAGGACGTGGAAGGTATTGAGAGGGTGCAGAGGAGATTTACAAGGATGTTGCCTGGATTGGGAGGCATGCCTTATGAAGATAGGATGAGGGAGCTAGGTCTCTTCTCCCTGGTGAGACAAAGGTTGAGAGGCGACCTGATAGAGGTTTATAAAATGTTGAGAGGAATAAATAGGGTGGATTCTCAGAGGCTATTTCCCAGGGCTGAAATGGTCGCTACGAGAGGACACAGGTTTAAGGTGCTGGGACGCAAGTACAGAGGAGGTGTCAGGGGTAAGTTTTTCAATCAGAGGGTGGTGGGTGTGTGGAATCGGCTGCCGTTGGTGGTGGTAGAGGCAAACTCGCTGGGGCCTTTTAAAAGACTTCTGGATGAGTACATGGGATTTAATGGGATTGGGAGTTACAGATAGTTCTATGGCCTGGTAGGTATAGATATGATCGGTGCAATTTGTGGGCCGAAGGGCCTGTTTGTGCTGTGGTGTTCTATGTTCTACATCACATTTCCAAGCAGCGATCCACGCTGTAAGCTCATTCACTTTGTTCACAACACTCCTATTGTTAAAATAGACACATCTCAAACCTTCGGTCTGAGCGCTTCCCTTCTCCATCACCTGTCTATCCTCCCTCCTATACTGTCGACAATCCCTCTCTATTTGAGAGCTAATCTCCTCGCTCCCAGTCACTTCCTTTCGACTCCCTCCCCCCAAACATTCTAGTTCAAAGTCTCCGCAGTAGCTTTAGCCAACCTTCCTGCCAGGATATTTGTACCCCTGGGATTCAAGTGCCACCTGCCCTTTTGTACAGGTCCCAATGATCCAGGAACCTGAATCCCTGCCTCCTGCTCCAATCCCTCAGCCACGCATTCATCCTCCACCTCATTCCATTCATGCTCTCACTTTCTCGTGACGCAGGCAGCAATCCCGAGATTACTACCTTTGCGTTCCTCCTTCTCCACTGTCTACCTAACTCCCTATATTCTCTTTTCATGACTCCTTCCCTTTTCCTACCTATGTCAGTAGTACCAATATGTACCATGACCTCTGGTTCCTCTCTCTCCCACTTCAGGATTTCTGCTACGCGACCAGAAACATCCCGGTTCCTGGCACCAGGGAGGCAAACCACCATCCGAGATACCCATCTGCCTCCACAAAATCGCTTGTCCGACCCCCTCACTGTAGAGTCCCCAATTAATACTGCCTTCCTCCTTTCCTTACCCTTCTGAGCTACAGGGCCAGATTCTGCTCCAGAGACACGACCACTGCTGCTTCCACCAGGTGAGTTGTCCCCCCCCAACAGTACTCAAACAGGAGTACTTATTGTGAAGGGGCACATGCACCCGGGGTGCTCTCTAGCACCTGAGCTTTCCCCTTCCTGACTGTGACCCACTTGCCTGCCTCCTGTGGCCCTGGTGTGACCACCTGCCGGTAACTCCTATCTATCACCTCCTCGTTCTCCCTGACAAAACGAAGGTCCTCGAGCTGCAGTTCCAGTTCCCTAACAAAATCCCTTGGGAACTGCAGGTCGATGCACCCGGCACAGATATGGACGTCCGGGAGGCCAGGAACCTCCAGGACCTCCCACATCTGACACCGGGAACAACAGACTGGCCTCACACTCATAATTCCCTTTTTTCAAAAATGCAGAAAATGTCATTAACAATTCAACCTACCGTGCCTCATCTGTTTCTGCCTAAGCCTGTTGAGCCAAAGCCCTTCAACTCTCACTCTGCTCCCTGCTCACTCCACTGCCCGCTACTGACACTGTCCGCTGTATAATGTGGCCTCCCTTTTAAACCTTGCACTTTTTTAAATAGTTTTTTAAGAGTTTTTTAAAAAAAACTCTTCCTAGCTCACGCCTCGGCCCACTTCCACTTTTCAGTTAAACTAACTTGAAAAAGAAAAAACCCACAAAAAGACTGTCAATCGCTTACCTTCTCTCTCCAAACACAAATCGATCCTCCTCCCAGCTTGCTCTGAGGAACAATGAGCCTCCGAAGACTTTGACCTGCCAATTTTTATGCTCAATGCCCTGATTGATAAAGGCAAGCATGCTGTATGCCTTCTTGACTGCCTTATCCACTTGCGTTGCCACTTTCAGCAACCGGTGGATATTCTCAAGAGTTATGTAGTTTCCTCCCACATTCTGAAAGACATGTTGGTTTGGTGCATTAACCCGAACAGGGCTGGAGTGTGGCAACTAGGGGAATTCCACAGTAACTTCAGCGCAGTGTTAATGTAAGCCTTAATTGTGACTAATAATAAATAAATTTTAAACTTTAACCTCCCTCTGCATTGCAGAGTGTGGGTGTTTACTTTAAAACTTCTGCTGAACAAAACAACACGATTTACTTTTGTTTTCACATGAATTCAACACTTAGAATTTGTTTGTGAGAATCACCCCCTTGAATTGTGTCATCCATTCATGAAACTATTAAACAGCTTCTTCATAGCTGTGTAAGAAATCAGTGCTGAGCTAAATCTATCGGTGGAGTTTGGATCTCAGACAAGCATTCATAATGAGATTCAGTTGCACAATTGAATAAACAACCCCCACAAAGGTCAATGCAATTAACTTTTTGAAATTGTCTGTCCAGATCTCCAGTCATTTATCTGCTTCATTTTTTCCAATGTCTCAATGGAGTTTCAATCAGAGAAGTTTGGCAACTATTCTTTTTTTTTCAAATTCCAAATAGGCCCCAGGACTTTAAGTCATTATTTCCAATTCAATGTCCAACTGACACATTTAAATTAAATTTTCAATCTTGTTGAATAGAGTGAGGGCTTTATTTGCTGGATGAAGTTTAATGCACAAAAGGTCTTGCACATTTTCAGGTCACAGACCCATGGTCAATAACTGCATTGAAAACATAACAACTAGGAGCAGGAGTAGTCCATTCAACCTCTCGAGCCTGCTCTCCCATTCAGTACGCTCATGGGTAATCTCGCCTCGGCCTCAACTCCAATTTCCTGCCTATTTTCCGTAACCCTTCATTCCATTACTAATTAAAAATCTATCTATCTACTCAAATTTATTCTATGTCCCTGCATCCACCACACTCAGATGTAGTGAACTCCACTTCTCTTTCTCCTCATTTGTGGTATAAATCTGCTACACATTATCCAAAAATTATGACCATCTATTCACAGAAGGAAACATCCTCTCTATGTCTACTCTGTCAATCCCCTTTAGCATTTGATAAACCTCAATTAAATCTCCCCGCATTCTTCTAAACTCTGGAGAGAATAGGCCTAAACTGCTCAATCTCTCATTTTAAGACAAACCCTTTTGGGGTCATCTTATGACCTCATCCTATCGGACTTTTGACGAGGTGAGCTGGTACAAGAATTGTTCCAGGATGAGGGACTTAAATTGCTAGGATAGATTGGAGAAGGTGGGGTTGTTTCCCTCAGAGAAGAGAAGCTTGAGAAGATATTTGATATTGGTGTTCAAAGTGATGAGGGGTCTGACATGAAGAAACTATTTCCATTCACTGATTTAAATTGATTAACAAAAGAACCTGAGATGATATGAGGAAAATCAAGTGGTTAAGTGGATAATTATCTGAAGACAGGATTTGCAGAGCTAAGGGAAGTGGGACTGCCTGAGTTACCATTGCAAGGAGCTGCCATAGACATGATGGGCTGAATGGTCTTCTGTGTTGTCATACCTCAAATTATTCATGACAGTATCAAAATGTAACTTTCTGAAATAAATTTATCTAATTTGCATTTGAATGAATCAACACTCTACTTCCACTATCTTCTTAGGAATTAGTTCTACAGTGAAATATTGATACATGTTTCTGCAAAATTTAAATAAAGTTATTATTTTTATTTTAATTGTAGCGTATAATGATGCATCAGGTCCGAAGGATGAGGGTAACCTGCTCTTGAAGAAATATTCCACAAGATGGAGTAAGTCCAAGATGGAGAAAGAAGTCTTAAAGGAGGGGGGTGGACAGCAATCAACATTCTTGATTTTGCAGGTTTTTCAGATGAGACCAGGGAGGGGATTGGAAAAAAGAGGTGAAATAGCTATATTGCCTAAAGAAACAAGGTATACAAGGTTCAGAATTCTTAAATGCATTTAGGAGCACTATTTTCCAGGAATTAGCAAGCCCAATAAGAGAATAAGCAATTTTAGATTTAGCTTCAGGAAATTGAGTTGGGCCGAAGAAAAGGTATCAGTGGGAAATAATTTGGGTGTGGTTGTGATCAGAATACATTTAGATTTGGTGTAGCTGTGGAAAACAATGCGAGAAGAAGAGATAAAGTTTTAAATTTGGGAAAGGCCCATTCTACTGAACTGAGATATAATTTGACAAAAGTAAATTGGAAATAGCTATTTGTGTTGTTCACTGTGCTTGTGCAAGAGTGCTTTATTAATAGAAAGGTTAAATCTGACTGGAAAGTAGAAAGTATGTCTCTTCTAATAAAGAAGGGGCGGAGGCAGGAAGCAGGAATGTTTAGGGTTTGGTTAGCTCAGTTGGTTGGATGGCTAGTTTGTGACAGCGCTGCCAACAGTGCAGGTTCAATTCCTATAACAGCTGAAGTTATTCATGATGGCCCACTTTCATAATCTTGCCCCCATACTTGAGGTATAGTGATTTTAGGTTAAATCACTACCAGCCTGCTCTCCCTTTCAAATGTTATGGTTATCTGGGACTATGGCAATTTTATCTTTACAGACTTGATGTGTGTGTGGGGAAGGTGCTACGATTGATTCTTGAAAAGGTGAAGGCTGGATACCTAGAAAAACTCAAAATAATCTGAAAGAGGCAGCATGGTTTTGTGAAATTTATTGGAGTCCTTTGATGGAGTAGCATACACTGTGGATAAAGGAGAATGTGTTGATTTTGATTTCCAGAAGGCATTTGATAAGGTGCCACATCAAATATTATTGCAGAAAATAAATGGCGTAGGGGGTGATATGCTAATATAGGTGATTGGTTGGCTGGCAGAAAACAGAGAGTATGCATAAATGGGACTTTCTCCGATTACCAGGATGTAACAAATGGTGTCTCATTTGAGTCTGTGTTTGAGGCTTCAACTTTCTACAGTTTATATCTATTACTTAGAGTAAGGGAGTGAAGAAATGATAACTAAATTTGCAGAAGACACAAAGATAGGTAGGAAAGAATGTTGTGAAGAGGACATAAGGAAGTAGAAAACGTATATAGATAGGTTGAGTGATTGGGCAAAAATTTGGCGGATGGAATAAAATGTGGGAAAATGTGATGGTCACTTTGGCCAAAAGGATAAAAAGGCAATGTATTGCTTAAACAATAAACACTATAATTTCCAGGTGTAGGGGCAGCTAGGTATTCTGGTGCACGCGTTACAAAATATTAGTATGTAAGTACAGCAAATGATTAAGAAGTCTAATGGAATACTATATTTTATTATGAGAGGAATTAAACATAAAGGTAAGGATATTAGGCTTCAGTTATACAGGGCATTAATGAGATCACATCTCAAACACTAAGTGGTTTTGGTCTCCTTATTTAAGGAACATTGATGATCAGGTTGTATTATGAGGAAAGGTTGGACAGAGAATCAAAGGGGTAAATGGGAATTTTCCAACACAGACTGGTTTTGAAACACAGACTGGTTAGCCATGATCTTATTGAATAATAGAGCAGGCTCCTGGGGCCATTTGAAATGTAGTTAAGTGCAATGCAAATCTGGTACCATGGGGAAAGGATGTGCTGATTATTATTTTTTGTCAACCTCCAGCAGGTGGTGACAGTTTTTCTTTTGTTCCTAATTTGTAAATTATAACCTGGTATTAATTTTGCTAAATGAGTCATTTAATTAGGCATACCAATTAATTGTGTCTTTTGGAGGCCAATCATGTCAGCCCAGGTCATTGTTGCAGATGTTGCTCAGGAAGGTGCCTTAGATCCAATCATTTCACCTACCCCATCAATGACCTTCTCTCCATCATAAGATCAGAAGTGAAGATGTTTGATGATGATTGCAGAATATGTCATTCGCAACTTGTCATATAATGAAGCAGTCAATGTTCATATGCAGCAAGATCTGCACAACATTCAGGCTTCCGTTGATAAGTGCAAGCAATATTTGCACCACACAAATACCAGGCAATGTTCATCTCTAGCAAGGATTAATCTAACAATCTCAATGGCATTTCCATCGCTGAATCCCTAACTGTCAACATCCTGAGGGTTACCATTCCCTGAAATCAATTGGACCAGCCATGTAAACATTGCGGCTACAGGAGCTGGTTGGCGCTGGGAGCTCTGGGGTGAGTAACTCATCTCCTGACTCCTCAAAGCCTGTCTAATTTCTACAAGGCAGAGTCAGAAGTGTGATGGAATACTCTGTACTTGCCTGGATGAGTGCAGTTCTGACAACGCCCAAGGAGCTCAGCACTTTTCTGTAAAAAAAAAGCATGCTTGATTGGCACCCTATGCACCACCTTTAACATTTACACCTTCCACACCGATTCACAGTACAGCAGTATGTACAAAATGTACTACTCCAACTTGGCCTTCTGGTCCAGAGGCCAATGAAAGGTGTAATCCTGCCTTCGCTGACATGCTGCCAAAGAAGAATGTGGGAAGACTGCTTGGCAGTATATGTGGGCCCCTTCAGTGGCAAGGATAAGCCCCCTGGAAACTTCCTTCCCTGTGTTGATCATAGTTTTTCCCTCCCTCACTGGGGACTGTCTGAGGGGTCCTTGTGACTCTGATCCTTCTGACTTTGGTTCCAGCTTCTTATTCATGATGCTGCCCAAAACTGGGTGCTGCCCAGAGTGGTAGCACTGGGATAAAAGATGCTGGCATTCCAATTGGCTGGTCGCCCTTGAGACAGTACCTTTGATCTGAAAGGGATAAGACTCCCAATTTCAGACAGTTAATCAGCTGGTGGCCACAGAATTAGACTGGTACTACTATTGGGAACTAAAGGATGGGTAACCTAATATCAGTAGCAGGCAAAATGATCAAACCAATTATTAGGGACTTAAAAAAGGGCACTTAGTATGATTAGGCTGAGTCAGGAGTGATTTTTTCATAGAACATTTGTGTTTGATAATATTATTGGGGTTTTTTGAGGATTTAAGTGGTAACATAGATAAGGGGAAACCAGAGGATTTAATGCATTTGGAATTTCAAAAAGCATTCGATAAAGAGCCATACATAAGGTAGTTGCACAAAGTTAGGACTGATAGGTTAGGGGTAATATATTAACATGATTTAAAGTTGGATGAAGTACAGAAAACAGAACAGAAATAAATTGGACATTTTTGGGTTGGCAGGCTGTAATTAATGGGTATTTCAAGGATCAGTATTTGGGATTTAGGTACTCATCATAGAATCCTTACAGTGCAGAAGGATGCCATTCGGCCCATCAAATCTGCACCTTCTCTCCGATAGAACATCTTACCCAGGTCCAGTACCCGTCCTACCCTGTAACACCATCTTACATTAACCGGCTAATCCCCATAACATCTTGGGATATGAAGGGTCAATTTAGCGTGGACAGTCCAACCAATTTGCACATTTTAGGACTGTGGGAGGAATCCAGAGCATCCGGAAGAAACCCACGCAGTCACAGGAAGAATGTGCAAACTCCATACAGTCTCCCAAGGCTGGAATTGAACCCAGGCCTCTGGTGTTCTGAGGCAGCAATGCTAACCACTATCCCACCGTGCATGAGCTGGCTGAGTAAAATGTATTCTGTTTCACTGACAAAACACAGCAAGTTTGGGGGAAAAAGAATGGTGATGAGGAACGCAAAGAGACATAGACAGATTGGGTGATCTGGGAATTGCCGAATCATCTAATTACTTATTTGTATTCTCTGATTAATGACAGATTTGGCAAATCTTTCGTCTTCACCTGGTTCCAGACATGGGGGTGCATGGAGTAAGTATGTAATGGGAACAAATATTATGAAATGTTTGGAATTGAAGGAAATTGTCTTGGTATATAGCATCCTTCAGCATTATACACCCAATTAAATACTTTTAAGAACATAACATAAGAACATAAGAAATAGGAGCAGGAGTAGGCCATCTGGCCCTTCGAGCCTGCCCCGCCATTCAATAAGATCATGGCTGATCTGTCGTGGCTCAGTTCCACTTTCCCGCCCTCTCCCCATAACCCTTAATCCCCTCTCTTATCAAAAACCCATCAACCCGCTTCTTAAAAATATTTAGCGAGGCAGCCTCCACCACTTCAACGGGCAGAGAATTCCAGAGATTCACCACCCTTTGAGTGAAGAAGTTCCTCCTCAACTCCGTTCTGAACCGCCCCCCCTTTATCTTGAGGCTGTGCCCCCTAGTCCTACTGTCTTTTTTGAGCGGGAAGAGTCTTTCCACCTCTATCCTATCCATCCCATTCATCATCTTATACGTCTCAATGAGATCTCCCCTCATTCTTCTAAACTCTAACGAGTACAAGCCTAGTTTATTCAGCCTCTCCTCATAGTTCAACCCCCTCAACTCCGGTATCAGCCTAGTAAACCTCCTCTGCACTCCCTCCAGGGCCAAAATATCCTTGCGCAGGTGCGGCGCCCAAAACTGCACACAGTACTCCAGCTGCGGCCTCACCAATGCCCTATACAGCTGCAGCAAGACGTCCCTACTTTTATATTCAATCCCCCTCGCTATGAAGGCCAGCATCCCATTCGCCTTCCTGATGCACATATATTTTGAAGGGAAAAAGGATTAGAAAACTGAAGAACAATTATGTAGGGAGATTGCAGATAGATGCAAGAATACTAGGGTTGCAGTTGTGGGGGATTTTAATCTTCCAAACATAGACTGAGACTTCAATAGTGTTAAGGGCTTGGATGGGGAGGAATTTTTTAAGTGCGTTCAGGAAAAAATTCTCAATCAATATGTAGATGGCACCACTGGAGAAGAGGCAAAACTCGATGTCCTCTTGGGAAATAAGGTAGGGCAAGTGTCTTAAGTATTATTTGGGGAGCATTTTGGGATCAGTGACCATAATTCTAATAGTCTTAAAATAGTTATGGAAAAGAATAAATCTGGTCCACAAGCTAAAGTTCGAAATTGGGACAAGGTCAATTTTGATAGTATTTGACAGGAACTTTCAAAAGTTAGAGGAGGCTGTTCACTGTTAAAGGAATGTCTGGCAAGTGAGAGGCCCTCAAAAGCGAGATAATGAGAGATCAGGGCCAGCATACTCCTGTTAGAGGGAAGGGCAATGCTGGCAGGAGTAAAGAACACTGGATGACTAGAGATATTGAGGCTCTGGTCAATAAAAAGAAGGAAGTATATTTCATGTATAGGCATTTGCAGTCAAGTGAATCCCTTGAGGAATAAAGGGGCTATACATACAACATAGAACAGTACTGTATAGGAAAAGGCCCTTCGCCCACAATGTTGATACCAAATTAAACTAATCCCTTCTGCCTGCCCTTGATCCATATCCCTGTAACCTTGCATATTCATGTGCCTGTCTAACAGCCTCTTAATAGCCCTATCACTGAATGTTCCAGATATCTACCACTCTATGTAGAAAACCTGCCCCTCACATCTCCTTTGAACTTTCCCCATCTCACCTTAAATACATGCTCCTTAGTAATAGACATTTCAACTCTGGGAAAAAGATTCTGACTGTCAATCCCAACAGGCGCCATAGTGTGGCGACTAGGGCAATTTCACAATAACTTCATTGCAGTGTTAATGTAAGTCTTAACTGTGACTAATAAATAAACTTTTACTTTATATACATCTCAAACAGCAGAGTCCCAGTACAGATCCCTGTGGAACACCACATTGACGTCCAGCCAGAAAAACATCCTACCACCACTATTCTGTGACTTCTATGGGCAAACCAATTCTGAATCCAAGAGGCCAAATCACCATGGATCCCATACATCTTAATCTTCTGGATTAGCCTACCATGAAGGACTTTGTCGAAAGCTTCACTAAAATCCATGTAGACAACATCCACTGCTCTACCCTCATCGATCACCTTTGTCACCTCCTTGAAAAATCAATCAATTTAGTAAGACATGATCTGCCTGCCACAAAGCCATGCTAATTTTCCCTAATTAGCCATGAAAATGTGCATAAATCTTATCCCTAAGAATTCTTTCCAATGGTTCCCAACCACCGATTATCCCTTTCTTCTTTCTTGAACAGAGGAACAACATTAGCTACTCGCCAGTCCTCCGGGACCTCTCCAGTGAGGATACAAAGAACTCTGTCAGGACCTCAGCAAACTCCTCTCTTGCCTTTCTCAATAACCTGGATAGATTGTTTGTCATTTATATAAATGATTTGGATGAGAATATAGGAGATATGGTTAGTAAGTTTGCGGATGACATCTAAATTGGTGGTGTAGTGGACAGTGAAGAAGATTATCTAAGACTACAGTGGGATTGTGATCAACTGGGCCAGTGGACAAATGGCAAATGGAGTTTAATTCAGATAAATGCAAGGTGTTGCATTTTGGTAAGACAAACCAGGACGCGATTTACACAGTTAATGGTAGGGTCCTGGGGAGTATTGTCAGATAGGAAGACCTAGGGGTGCAGCTACATATTCCTGCACAAGCCCTCATGAAGAGTAATAAGATAATTGATTATTATTAAATAGTTTTCATAATATTAGTCAAGGGATAAATACTGGCATGTGTATGGGGGGAAGCAATCTTTCCAAATTGCTATGGCATTTTATACTTGCTGAGAAGCCAACTAAAACCTTAGATCGCATGCCATGCTAAAGATGGCACTTCGGATCTAAGTACTGCATTGAAACAGATACAATCTGCTCAAATCCTAGACTGGGACCTGAACCTGTTAGCCCAGATTTTCATGGAGGAGGCAGAAAGTTTCTGTCAGGAAACTTCCTGCATTGGGGTTAGCTTTTAAAAGACCCTGCAAGTCATAATTTAATTCTGGGAAGGCAGGGCTGAAGTTGGTCTGTCATCTCTAGGTCTCTGGAACTTCACCTCAGTTGTATTAATGACTGTTGGATCCTCCAGCTCTTACCCTTTGCCTCTCTATCTACTCTCAATTGCCTCATATCCCCATGTTCATGTGCTACCTCCGTTCCTCTTCATATTCCTCATGTACCCCACATGCTCTCCATACCCTCAGGTACCTCCATGCTTCCACATCTCACATGTTACCTCCATGATCCCATACCCCCATTGTACTCCATACCATCTCCATGCTTCCCGTGTCCCTTATACCCACTCCATTTCCCTCCATGAATTCTTTACGGACATTCACCCATTATCCTCTATGGGAAGACCTCAGGAGCTATGAAGCAATGAAGAGATTTAAATAAAATTAAAATTCTAACAAACACACTTGATACTGAAAAAGATGTTCATGAAACCCATCAAAAATTTAAAACCCCTCAAGTGACAAACTATGAAAACATACAAACAAATATTTATTTCACCAATCACATTGAAGGCAGAAAATGTTTTATTAACCTTGTAGACAATGAAAATGTAGACTCAGCTAAGTGATTCTAGAGCTTTTGAAATTCACCCGAGCATTCATAATGAGTTCAGCTACAATAGACCTTGGGAAATGTAATCAATGGAGTCTATTGAAACTGAGAAACGTTTTTTTCAATCTACTTCAGATGTCCTGTGATTCAAAGCAACGAGAACAGCTGAGACATTTTTTGTTTTTTAAATGATGGATGCTGAATGACTATTTCCATTTTAAAAGGACTTTGGGCATTTAAATCACTTCAAATGATTACACTGGAGATCTTAATTCCTACAGTAAAACTCATGAAATCTAACTTGAAGCATAAAGAGCAAAAGTTTTTTTTGCTGTTTCAATGCTGGTCAATGAAAGAATAGAAAGAAGCCTCACAATGCCAGTTTAAAGTCCAACAGTTTTACTTGGCAGTACAAGCGTTTGGAGCACTGCCCCTTCATCAGGTGACTCACCCGATGAAGGGGCAGTGCTCCAAAAGCTTGCACTGCTAAATAAACCTGTGGACTTTAACCTAGTATTGTGAGACTTCTGCTTAACCCATTTCAACTCCAGTAAAAGGATGAGAAGAGAAGGGATAGGATCTATAAAAGGTGAAGGGGGAAAAGTCTGTGTGGAACCGGAAGAAACGGCAGAGGTGCTTAATGAGTACTTTGCCTCGGTATTCACGGTAGAAAGTCATCTGGGAGGTTGTACTACAGGTTTGCGGCAGTCTGAAAAGATTGAGTATGTGGATGTTAAGGAAGAGGATGCGTTAGAACTTTTAAACTCTATCAAGATAGACAAGTTGCCAGGACCAGATGGGATGTACCCCAGGTTACTGTGGGAGGTGAGGGAAGTGATTGCAGAGCCCCTGGCGATGATCTTTGCGTCGTCGATGGAGATGGGAGAGGTTCCAGAGGATTGGAGGATTGCAGATGTGGTTCCTATTTTCAAGAAAGGGAACAGGGATAGCCCGGGAAATTACCGACTGGTGAGTCTGACCTCAGTGGTTGGTAAGTTGATGGAGAGGCTTTTGAGGGACAGGATTTATGAGCATTTGGAGAAGTTTAGAATGATCAGAAATAGTCAACATGGTTTTGTCAAGGGCAGATCATGCCTTACGAGCCTAGTTGAGTTCTTTGAGAATGTGACTGAGCACATTGACGAAGGAAGAGCGGTAGACGTGGTTTACATGGACTTCAGCAAGGCGTTTGATAAGGTCCCCCATGCAAGACTTCTTGAGAAGGTGAGAGGGCATGGGATCCAAGGAGCTTTGGCCTTGTGGATCCAGAACTGGCTTGCCTGCAGAAGGCAGAGAGTGGTTGTGGATGGGTCTTTTTCTGCATGGAGGTCGGTCACCAGTGGAGTGCCCCAGGGATCTGTTCTAGGACCCTTGCTGTTTGTCATTTTCATAAATGACCTGGATGAGGAAGTAGAGGGATGGGTTAGCAAGTTCGCAGACGATACAAAGGTTGGCGGTGTTGTGGATGGTCTGGAGGGATATCAGAAGTTGCAGCGGGACATAGATAGGATGCAAGACTGGGTGGAGAAGTGGCAGATGGACTTCAACGCAGATAAATGTGTAGTGGTCCATTTTGGCAGGACCAATGGGATGAAGGAATACAATATCAAGGGTAGGAGTCTTAGCTGTGTTGAAGAGCAGAGGGATCTTGGGGTCTGGGTCCATAGGACTCTTAAATTGGCCTCGCAGGTGGAGGATGTGGTCAAGAAGGTGTATGGTGTACTGGCCTTCATTAATCGAGGGATTGAGTTTAGGAGTCGGGAGGTAATGCTGCAACTTTATAAGACCCTTGTCAGACCCCACTTGGAGTACTGTGTGCAGTTCTGGTCACCTCACTATAGGAAGGACGTGGAAGCTATTGAAAGGGTGCGGAGGAGATTTACAAGGATGTTGCCTGGATTGGGAGGCATGCCTTATGAAGACGGGTTGAGGGAGCTGGGACTCTTCTCCCTGGAGAGACGAAGGTTGAGAGGCGACCTGATAGAGGTTTATAAGATGTTGAGAGGAATAGATAGGGTGGATTCTCGGAGGCTATTTCCCAGGGCTGAAATGGTCACTACAAGAGGACACAGATTTAAGGTGCAGGGAAGCAAGTACAGAGGAGATGTTAGGGGTAAGTTTTTCACTCAGAGGGTGGTGAGTGAATGGAATCGGCTGCCATCGGTGGTGGTGGAGGCGAACTCGCTGGGGTCTTTTAAAAGACTTCTGGATGAGTATATGGGATCTAATGGGATTGGGGGTTATAGATAGGTCTATGGCTTAGTAAGTATAGAAGTGATCGGCGCAACTTGTGGGCTGAAGGGCCTGTTTGTGCTGTAGTGTTCTATGTTCTATCTCCACGTCAATGGAAGAATGCCAGGAGCCGGTGACTGTTTTCTTCGGTTCCTCACTTGGGAATGGTGTTGCTCCCTTGCTAATATTTCCTTTCAGAGGCCATGAGCTATGTCAATTGACTGAAAGGGCCATTAGGGATTCAGACATGGGATCGGAAGTTATAATACAAAAATTTGGTCACAATACCAAAAGTAACAAAATGTTTCCCATCCTTTGTTCGCCATACTATAGGCTTGTTCCCTTTTGTAAAAGCAAAATACTATAATGCTGGAAATCTGATATAAGAATAGTGCTGGAAAATGCAACAGGTCTGACAGCACTCATGAAGACATTTTGAGTATGATTTTCCCTGGCATGCTGCACTGCTCGAGTAGTAGGAAATACTAACAGGAGGGCCGGTGGCAGGATTCGCGATTGGCATCCAGCTGAACCTGATTGTCCGAGACCATTTTTTAAGTGTAATCAGTCTCATGCCGGGAATCAGCATGAGGTTGATTACCGTATGGAAATAGTCCAGGGCAGTATTGTCCAGGCTGGCTAATGTCTCCCAACCACTGGGAGGGGTTCCCATCAACAGGGATCACATATGGTCCCCATAAATGGGGACCAGACATGATCACCCTGCTGGTGGGGACAGAGACCATTGAGGCACCTCCACCTCGGGAGGTTGGGGGCAGGGGGGTTGCTCCTTGGGCAGTGCCAGCTTGGCACCCACTGGGCACTCTAGACAGTGCCAAAGAGGTGAAGCCTGAGGGGGCAGGCCCCATTGGTGATGGTGGCGGCAGGACCAGCTGCACATTCTGCGTTTGAGATCGGTGGGGTTGAAGGGAGACGGTGATCTAGGCTGCACATGGGGAAGGGGATTGGGCTGCACATGCGATGGTGGTCAGACTGGACATGGAGAGGTGGGGCCAAGCTGGATATGGAGCTGGGGGGGGGAATGTCAGGCTAGACATGGGGGTGAGGGGTCACGGAAGCCGGCGATCAAGGGGTCACAGAGGCCAGCAATTGGCGTTGGGTGGTGTCAGAGATGACATTGGGAAGCTGGCATTTGGGAGGCTGGCAGTGAGGGAAGTTTGGGGTGGGTGGCGCCAATGTGCTGATCTCCCCACTGACAGATTGGTATGTACGCAGTGGCCAGCTCAGCATGCTGATGCTGGCCTCTAAGGCGGATTAGGCCCTCCCCATCTTCCACTGGCGTGAATCACATTAGGAATCTGATACCCATAATCCTGCAGATTCACTCCACTCAGATCGCCCAGAAAATGAGTGGGAAAACCTCCTGTATTCCCATCATTGGGTGCTTAGTTTTTCTTGGACAATCACCTCCTTTGAGTCAAATTAACTCTGTTTAAGTTAACTCTGTTTCTTTCTTCAGATAGTGCCAGACCTGCTGAGTTTTCCAACATTTTCTGTTTTTATTTCCTTTGGTATTGTGTCCAAATTTTTGTATCTTAACTTCCAAACCAATATTTGAACTCTTAATCTAGGCGGAGAATGAGAGACAGCCCATTACAATCACTTTATCTTTCAGCCATTCTACTAATGCTTGCTTTCAATTATATGAAACCAGAGTTTCATCAATCTATATGTCACTTTCTCAACTGTATTTGATAATCAACGTTGCGAATTATCCTTTCCCCTTACCTGATGATATATAAGAGCAGATCATCATACCTTCCTGGCCTGAAATTGCTTCTAATTCTTAAAATAAAGTTTATTTATTAGTCACAAGTAAGGCTTACATTAATGCTGCAATGAAGTTACTATAAAATTTCCCTAGTCACCAAACTCCGGTGCCTGTTTGGGTCAATGCATCTAGCCAGCACGTATTTCTGACTGTGGAAGGACACTGGAGCACCCTGAGAAAACCCACACAGACACAGGGAGAACATGCAATCTTCACACAAAGAGTGATCCAAGCTGGGAATCAAACCCGAGCCCATGGCGCTGTGAGACAGCAATGCTAACCAGTGTGCCACTGTGCCACCAATACACATGCAGACCATTTATTTATCTCATTTTCCAAAAACCTAGCTCCAGTGCTGGAGCCAGGAGTTTCAGAGGCAGCTTCAACTCTTGTCTGTCAGGATCCTATGGTGACAATGAGCTCGAAATTTCCAAAAGCGGATGTGAAGTATGCCGATCTGTACCTTGATCCCTACTGCCATGAATAGAATCAAGTTGAGATTTCTGAACTGCTTTGTATTCATTGTAGGTCAACCATGGCTCAGTTCTGAATTGTACAGTTGAGTTGACGCTTCAATGCCGTATTCAGGGAACAATGCATTGTTTTTTGGATGTAAAGTTAAACTGAGGCCCCATTTCCTTGCTTGGGTGAATGTAAAAGATCCCATGGCACTGTTTGGAAGAAAATTCTGTCTCATATTAATCCATCAATCAGTATCACAGAATAAGATGATCTCATCATAAACAAATTGCTATTTATGGGAATTTGTAGAGTATCAATTAACTGCCACGTTTTCAACATTATAACTTCAGTGCGCTTCAAAACAGTATATCATTGTCTGTAAATTGTATAGAAGTATTCGGTGGTCATGAAAAGCAGAATATAAATGGAAGCTTTTTTTCTAAATGATGTAACTTTTTGAAGGAACATTCAGTAGGTCTGTAATTGGGTTGTTGCTATGTGAGGTCTGTACTGAGTGCTTCTTTCTCTGTGATATCAATTTAGCTACCATTTCATCTGAAACAGAAAATAAATCCTCAGAACCAGCTGAAGATTCATGTCCATTAACAGAGGATGAATCCCGTAGAACTCGTAAGTAAAGCCTTGTTGAAGGTCTTTTGAAAGATACTTTACTGTGTCATGTTCTGTCCTAAAATTGAATTTGATCTTGACTGAACAACACAGAGCAGTATTTGTTCATATTGCAATGTCTTAAATTATGTTTCCATTCATCATGATAAGCATGGATTTGTCATTCATAGAATCTCTGCAGTGCAGAAAGAAACCATTCCCCCCAATGAACCTGCACCAACTCTCCAAAAGAGCATCTTACCTAAGCTCGTACCCCCACTCTCCTGCCCTATGTTTGTAACCCTTCGCATTTTCCATGGCCAATCTACCTAACTTGCCCATTTGGCCCATCGAGTTTGCATTGATCACAATCCCACCCAGGCCCTATTCCCATAACCCCATGCATTTACCCTGCTAGTCCCCCGACACCCAGGGGCAAATTAGCATGGCCAGTCCACCTAACCTGCACATCTTTGGACTTTGGAAGGAAACTGGAGCATCCGGAGGTGCAGACACGGGGAGGATGTGCAAACTCCACATAGACAGTGACCCAAGCTGAGAATTGAACCCGTGTCCCTGGCGCTGTGAGGCAGCAGTGCTAACCACTGTGCCAGCATACCACCCCATATCTCTGCTGGCTCTGTAAATCACTTAATCTCATTCCTTTAAGTTTTTCCCATTTGATTCATTCCAAAGAGATGGCACTGTTATTAGTGACCTAAAAGTATGATGTTAAAAGCTGGTCCAATCCATATGAAAAATGATGACATAAAACATGAAAAAAAAATTAGTTGACTGTGTTGACTGTCCAGTTGCTGTTACTACTGGATAGAATGATGTCAGAATTGAATTCTGGTTCAAAAAATTGTAACTTTTACCTTTTGTTAGAAAACAGAAGGACAGTCACAGGACCACTAATTAGTTTTAATAATGAGAAAGAAAAATTATTAAACATGAAAAGTTTGAATATGATACAATACTTTTTTACTGCCCTCTTAGTTTCTCAAAGATACAGTAAGAAGTCTCAAAACACCAGCTTAAAATCCAACACGTTTAATTTGGTAGCACAAGCTTTTGGAGCGCTGTTCCTTCATCAGGTGAGTGACGATGATCTCTCACCTGGTGAAGGAACAGTGCTCTGAAAACTCATGCTATCAAATAAACCTGTTGGATTTTAACCTGGTGCTGTGAGACTTCTTACTGTGCCCACCCTATCCAATGCCAGCATCTCCACATCATTTCTCAAAGGTCTACAGTATTCAAAGATAACATCTCACTGACACCAAATGGTTTATGCCACACAACCAGTCTTTCATGGATTTCTTCTCGCAATCCCGCCAGATGATTGTCACATATGTTTCCAAACTCCATTCCAAAAAAGTCATGCTTTAAAATCTGTTTTCAAACAATGCTTTCCATCAGTTGTTTTCATATGAATCTAGTCCAAGTTTCCCACTGGCCTTTCAAACAAAGCCTTCACTCCACTTTTAACAAGGAATCCAACACCAGATTTTCCTTTCAGGCTTCCTTTATCTTGGATTGCATCACGCATCCAAAATTCCACAGAAACCCAGGTACTCAATCCCTAACAGAATATTATTCCTTCAAACATCGGAAATGAGGATGCTAATCCTTACAATTGTTTCAGATGTGTGGCTTGTCTATGGCTAGCCTAATGAGCTCTTCTCTTCCTAGTCTGGCTTTGATATCCATGAACAATATCCTATTCTCAAAGCAGTTCCTTTCTTCCTTTAACTTCAGGCTTCTTAGAAACTTGTCTTCATTTCTCTAGTTTCCTTAACTTGCTGTTCCTTAAGTTTCCTGCACTTGTTTTCTTACCATTATTCCATGGTATAGGTTTTCTACCAGCAAAGCTGAGAGAGATGTTCTCTCTCAAACTTTCTAAGACCAATTGCTGTGAATTCGACTGAAAACTGCAATCAGACGGTATTCCTACCCCAAAGGTGCCTCTATTAAAAAGTTACTAAACAGTAACATTTTGTTGCTCAGAGTTTGTTTACTTCTCATGCCATAGCCTGCTTTAAGTACAGTTTAAGCTGACCAACCTCCCACAAATCTACAAATACCTTTGTCTATCATGAATCTAACTATAGATTTATCCCTTACACAGCAACGCTGAACTAAATGCACATAAAACTATACCTTATTTCTAAAATTTAACACTACAATTATATATTTAAAGCTACATCTGTTTTCCTGACACCTCCGATGACACCAAGGTCGGAGGTGTGGTAGATTGTGAGGAAGGATGTCATAGTCTGCAGGGAGACTTAGATAGGTTGCAGAGCTGGGCCGAGAGGTGGCGGATGGAATTTAATGCGGAGAAGTGTGAGGTAATTCACTTTGGTAGGAGCAACAGATGTGTCGAGTATAGGGCTAATGGGAAGACTTTGAATAGTGTGGATGAACAGAGGGATCTAGGTGTATGTGTACATAGATCCCTGAAAGTTGGGAATCAAGTAGATAAGGTTGTTAAGAAGGCGTACGGTGTCTTGGCGTTTATTGGTAGGGGGATTGAATTTAGGAGTCGCAGCGTCATGTTGCAACTGTACACTACTCTAGTGCGGCCGCACTTGGAGTACTGTGTGCAGTTCTGGTCCCCGCATTACAAGAAGGATGTGGAGGCGTTGGAGAGGGTGCAGAGGAGGTTTACTAGGATGTTGCCTGGTATGGTGGGGAGGTCCTATGAGGAGAGACTGAGGGATTTAGGGTTGTTTTCGTTGGAAAGAAGGCAGCTA
This sequence comes from Carcharhinus amblyrhynchos, assembly GCF_965287045.1. Taxonomy (NCBI): domain Eukaryota; kingdom Metazoa; phylum Chordata; class Chondrichthyes; order Carcharhiniformes; family Carcharhinidae; genus Carcharhinus; species Carcharhinus amblyrhynchos. The sequence goes on along the minus strand of NC_137325.1, from coordinate 145,773,106 downwards.
AGAGGGGATCTTATTGAAACATATAAGATGATTAGAGGTTTAGATAGGGTGGATAGTGATAGCCTTTTTCCTCGGATGGAGAAAGCTAGCACGAGGGGGCATGGCTTTAAATTAAGGGGGGGTAGCTACAGGACGGATGTCAGGGGTAGGTTCTTTACCCAGCGGGTGGTGAGGGATTGGAATGCCCTGCCTGCTGCAGTTGTAAATGCGTCTAGTTTGGGGGCGTTTAAGAGATCTCTGGATAGGTTTATGGACGAAAAGGGATTGGTATAGGCTAGTGGGTCATTGTTTTTGTAACTGGCCGGCGCAACATCGTGGGCCGAAGGGCCTGTTCTGCGCTGTAATGTTCTATGTTCTATGTTCTATGCTGCATTATAATTAGATTCATTTCATTAATCACTCCTCACGTACTCACCATAATCAGCTTGCATTCTTCTTTTTGCATTGCAGTTACTTCAATAATTTTTTATTCCAAAAGATTTCTTAATTGTGTAAGTTTTTGAGTTTCTTGAAGATTTGCTCACAAGTAAACTGACTGTGGTTATTAGCAATAATTAATATCTTTCACAGTTATATTTAAATATTTTTGATGAGTAGGTACTAAGTGCTTCTTTTCTTCTCTGCTATGTAACAAATCTAGCTCCAGTGCAGTCACATTCAGAGTGTTCTATGTGTCCCCCAAGCTCAGAGGGAAGTAATACCAGACAGTGTAAGTAGAAGAATCAGAGACGTCTTGAATTGAAAAACATTCTGAAGCTGAGTTCCGTTTTGACTTTAAATTTCATTTAATGAAAAGAAATAAGTTGTATTTATAAAGTGCCTTGTGTAACCTTAACCAATGAAGTACATTTGAAGTGTAGTCATTGTTGTAATCTACAAAATTACAGCAATTTTCATAGCAAGTTCACACAAAAAGTAATAGAACAATTGTGCCAGATAATGTTTTTCAATGATATGAGCTGAGAAACAATTATAGGTTAGATCACCAGGAAGAACTCCTCTGCTCTTTGAAGTAATGTGATGGGATCAAGAAGGCAGATTAAGCGTTTGTTGTTTAACACTGCCATGAAATATTACGATGCTATTAAAATGCATGTATCATTCTTTGCACAAATAAAATACTGACATGTATTTTTATAAACCATGTGTGGGCAGCACCTAAGAGAAAGGAAGGAATAGAGAATAGGGGGTTCTTTGCAATTGTTTTAAAGTTTATTTATTAGTGTCGCAAATAGGCTTATATTAAAACTGCAATGAAGTTACTGTGAAAATCCCCTAGTCACCAACTCTGGCACTTGATCGGATACACTGAGAGAGAATTTAACATGGCCAATGCACCTAACCAGCACTTCTTTCAGACTGTGGGAGGAAACTGGAGCACCCGGAGGAAACCCATGCAGACACGGGAGTATGGTCACCCAAGGCTGGAATTGAACCTGGTCCTTGGCGCTGTGAGGCAGCAGCGCTAACCACTGTGCCACCCTGTCACTCAACTGATAATTACTAATTGATACAATTAATAGGCAGAGTGCTGTGAGCCAGCATGCAGATTAGATGTAGATAGAGTGTTGACGAAGAATCAGCAAGAAAGAATGAGAAGCAGCCATTCTCAGATCAGCTAGAGATGGAAGTGCCAACTGGAAACAAGGGATGAACAGGTGTATCTACTGCTTGCCCAGGTCTGGGATGTTTAAGTCAGGCAACTCTGACCTAGATATGAAATCCAGGTATGATCTATGGAGACCCATCAAAGATGCCAAGAGACAGTACCGGACCAAGCTAGAGTCCCAGGCTAGCCACATGGACTCCCATTGACTACGGCAAGGTCTGCAAGATGTAACAGGCTACAAGATGAAGGCATGTAGAATTGCTGGCATCAATGAATCCTTTCCTGATGATCTAAACACATTCTATGCCTGTTTTGAGCAAGAGGTCAGCGAGAAGACACCTTCCGCCCTGTTCGCCTGAACAGGATTCTGAGTCACCATCGCTGATGTCAGATCAGCCTTCTCGAAAGTCAACCGACAGAAAGTGACTGGCCCGCACAGAGTACCTGGACGAACACTCAGATCCTGCACGGATCAGCTGGCGGGGATATTCACAGACATCTTTCATCTTTCCTTACAATTTGAAGTCCCTATCTGCTTCATGAAGACGACCATCATCCCCGGTACCAAAGAAAAGCCAGGCAGAGTGCCTTAATGACTATCACCTGGTGGCTTCAACATCCATCATAATGAAGTGCTTCAAAAGGTTGGTCATGGTATGGATCAATTCCAGCCTCCCAGATTGCTTGGATCCTCTACAGTTTGCCTATTGTTGCAATATTTCCTCAGCAGATGCCATCTCCCCAGCCCTACGCTCATCCCTGGAATATCTGGATAACAAAGACACTTATGTCAGACTCCTATTTATTGGCTACAGCTTAGTCTTCAACAGCATTGTTCCTACAAAACCCATCTCCAACATCGAAGCTTAGGGCTTGGCTCCTCCCTTTGTGGATTAGATTTCGGACCGCAGCAGTAAGGATAGGTAACAACACATCCTCCACGATTGTCCTTAACACCATTGGCCCACAAGGCTGTGTTCTCAATCCCATACTATACTCCTTATATACAGCAGCATGGTTGTTGCAAGCTTGGAGGGCCGAAGGGCCTGTTCCTGTGCTGTAATTTTCTTTCTGTGTTATGTTGGACTTAGACATGACACTGGTTAGACCTCAGCTGGAGTATGGTATACAGTTGTTGGCACCACACTATAAGAAATATGTGAATGCATTTGAAAGAGTGCAGAAGAAGTTTACAAGAACAGTTCCAGGGGTGAGAAGCTTCAGTTTTGAGGATAATATGGAGAATTGGGACAGTTCTCCTTGGAGAGGAAAAAGCTAAGAGGAAAACTGATGGAAATGTTCAAAATCATGAGGAGAATGTTCAGAGTAGATAGGGTTCCTGCTTGTAGAAGGATTGAGATTCAGAGAGTACAGATTTAAAGTGATTTGCAAGAAAAAGCAAATATGAGTTGAGAAAAATCTTTTTCAAACAAGTGGTTCAGGTCTGGAATGCACTGTCTGGAAGAGTGGTGGAGGCAGGTTCATTTGAGGCATTTAGGAGGGTATTAGATGAGTTTTTGAATAGTAACAATGTGCAGGATTAAAGGGAAAAGGCAGACAAATGGAACAAAGCCATAATGCTCAGTTAGGGAGTTAGTGCAGACATGATGCGCTGAATGACCTTCCTCAGTGCTGTAACACTTCTTTGATTCAGTGAAAGGCCAAATGGGCTGCCCTTGCTTGTAATTTATATGTACTTCTCTGAGGGGAAGTATATATTTTTTAATTAATTGATGTGGTGTGGGTGTTGCTGTGAGAGCAGCATCCCTAGTTGCCCTTAAGAAGCTGATAGTGAGCTACCTTCTTGAACTGTGCAGCCCATGATGTAGAGGTACATTCACAATGTTGTTAGGAAGGGAGTTCCAGGATTTTGACCCAGCTGCTGTGAAGGGATGGTGATATATTGCCAAGTCTATTGCATATCTATTGCATTGTTGTTTCTGTGGTATAATTAATGAATATTTATCTTTAAGGATGACTTAACATGTGATGGAGATCGAGTGAGCATTGTATGGATTCGCAATTGGAATGGTTCAGGAGCCTGGCAGCCCTTCATGCAAAGCAGGTGCTTGCAATTTGAGGCTGGTACAATCCATTGTGGCTTGGTGCCTGTTGGCTCTAAGCAAATATACTTCACCCTGCGACCATCATTTAACTTTGCAAACACAGAAGGATCAATAGTGAAGGCAGTGAAGGATGTAATCCTAACATAACCTGTTGGCTAATACCCCACTATTTTCGGAGCCAATGTTTGGGAATAACAAATATTTAATGAAGAGAAAATATAATTGCAAATTCCATTAGCCATTATCTTATCTATAATTTATATTGTTGGTCCTGCTATTCAGTAAGGTCCCAAATACACCCTTGTTTTCATTGTGCTTTTATTGGTTCTCATGTTCAGCAATTAGAGAATTTTTTTTAGATGAACACAGTTGATATTTAACATTGACCTGTACTTTTTCTGCCCAAGCTTTGACTTTCAGGTGCAAATTAACTAATTGTGGAGCAGAGCTATGATGTAGACTTTAGGTGCTCTTTTTATCTGGAGAATTGAGTTGGGGAGACTCAAATTTGATGCAAAACATGTTTTTCTAACCACTACAGGCATCCACAGCAGGCTGTTGAACTGGAATAATTGGCTGAGTTTTGTTCAAAGCGAACCAATAACTTATTTCATTGGATACTATTTGGATTTTAATAATAGTGGTTAATTCCCATGCTTCTGCCTTCAGTACCAGCCTTACCAAGTCTTAATTCTCAACTAGTGAAATGGGCACATATATACCTGATGAACTTTAATGCAGAGCAGTGTGGTGATTTACTTTAAGAACGTAAGAACACAAGAAATAGGAGCAGGAGTAGGCCATCTAGCCCTTCGAGCCTGCCCCGCCATTCAGTAAGATCATGGCTGATCTGAAGTGGCTCAGTTCCACTTTCCCGCCTTCTCCCCATAACCCTTAATCCCCTTGCCTATCAAAAACCTATCTACCCGCGTCTTAAATATATTTAGCGAGGAAGCCTCCACCACTTCAACGGGCAGAGAATTTCAGAGATTCGCCACACGTTGAATGAAGAAGTTCCTCCTCAACTCCGTTCTAAACTGCTCCCCCCCTTATCTTGAGGCTGTGCCCTCTAGTCCTGCTGTCCTTTCTAAGCAGGAAGAACCTCTCCACCTCTACCCTATCCATCCCTTTCATCATCTTGTACGTCTCGATGAGATCTCCCCTCATCCTTCTAAACTCTAACGAGTACAAGCCCAGTTTATTCAGCCTCTCCTCATAGTTCAACCCCCTCAATTCTGGTATCAGCCTAGTGAACCTCCTCTGCACTCCCTCCAGGGCCAAAATATCCTTGCGCAAGTGTGGCAACCAAAACTGCACACAGTACTCCAGCTGCGGCCTCACCAGTGCCCTGTACAGTTGCAGAAAGACCTCCCTACTTTTATATTCAATCCCCCTCGCTATGAACGCCAGCATCCCATTTGCCTTCCTGACCACCTGCTGCACCTGCAGGCTGGGTTTTTGCGACTCATGCACAAGGACCCCCAGGTCCCTCTGCACCGTAGCATGCTGCAGCTTTTCGCCATGTAAGTAGTAGTCCTTCCTACCATTATTCCTACCAAAGTGGATAACCTCACACTTGCCAACATTGTATTCCATCTGCCAGGTCCTCGCCCACTCGCTCAGCCTATCTAGATCCCTCTGCTGACTTTCCACACCCTCCGCACAATTTGCCGCTCCACCAATCTTTGTTTCATCAGCAAATTTTGACACCTTACACTCGGTTCCCTCCTCCAGATCATCTATATAAATGTTAAATAGCTGAGGCCCCAGCACCGACCCCTGGGGCACTCCACTAGTCACCAACCACCAATCCGAATAGCACCCATTGACATCCACTCTCTGCCTCCTATTTGACAGCCAATCCCCTATCCACGCTAACATCTTACCCCCAACTCCATGCCCCCTAACCTTCTGTAACAACCTCTTGTGCGGCACCTTATCAAACGCCTTCTGAAAATTGAGAAACACCACATCCACCGGTTCCCCTCTGTCTACCGCACTAGACACATCCTCATAGAATTCCAATAAATTCGTCTTTTTGATAGGAAAGTTGAGGAGAAACAACATAAACTAAATGATATAATTTCAAGGTGGAGCATCTTAACTGAATGTTTCCACAAACTTCCTTAAAAGTTTATTTTTATTGTTGTCTCAGGTAGGTTTATATTAACATTACAATGAATTTGCTGTGAAAATCCCCTAGTCTCCACACTCCGGTGCCTGTTTGGATACATTGAGGGAGAATTTAGCATGGCCAATAGACCTAACCAGCACGTCTTTTGGACCGTGAGAAGAAAGCGGAGCACCCGGAGGAAACTCTTGCAGACACGGGGAAAAGTCCGCACAAACAATGACTCAACTCTGGTCTCTGGTGCTGTGAAGCAGTAGTATTAACCATTGTGCCACCATGCCACTCACAGTAGAGACACTATTGGTGAACATTCTGTAGGACAGAATTAATATCCACTTGGAAAGCATGGGTTAATTGAGGACAGTTAACATAGCTTTGTCAGACTGAGGTCACGCCAAACAAATTTGTTAGAATTTTTCGAAAATGTGTGTGGATGAGGGAAGTTCAGTTCTAAGGGATTTTCACAGTAACTTGGTTGCAGTATGAATGTAAGCCTACTTGTGACATTAATAAATAACTTTAAATTTTAAAACCTAAAAATAAACTAGTGTATATGAATTTTTGCAAAGCTTTTGACAAGCTCTCATAAGAGAGACTGATTGAGAAGGGTGAAGCACATGGAATTCAGGAAACTTAGCAAGATGGGTCAAAACTAACTGAGTAATAAATGCAAGAAGGATCAGTACTTGTTTGTTGTATATATAAATGACATAGATGAAAATGTGGGCGAATATTAAGCAAGTTTGAGGTGACGCCAAGATTGGTAGCGCGTGGATGGTGTTGCTCGTCGTTGCCCTCTTCCTTCTCCTCTTCCTCCTCCTCCTGTTGGGTGGCCTCCTCCCCAGCAATGCCCGGCTGGTTGGCCTCCATGTCTTCATCTCCAAAGGGTCTCCTCATCCAGATCATTTATAAAAATTACAAACAGCAGTGGCCCCAAAACAGATCCCTGAGGCACACCACTTGTAACCGAACTCCATGACGAATACTTTCCATCAACCACCACCCTCTGTCTTCTATCAGCTAGCCAATTCCTGATCCAATTAACTAAATCACCCTCAATCCCATACATCTGCATTTTCTGCAGAAGCCTTCCATGGTGAACCTTATCAAACAACTTACTAAAGTCCATATATACCACATCAACTGCCTTACCCCCGTCCACCTCTTTGGTTGCTTTTTCAACAAACTCAATAAGGTTAGTAAGGCATGACCTACCCTTCACAAAACCGTGCTGACTATCTCCAATCAATTCATTACTCTCTAAATAACTATAAATCCTATCCCTAATAATTTTTTCTAATACTTTGCCCACAACAGAAGTAAGACTCACCGGTTTATAATTCCCAGGGAAGTCTCTATTCCCCTTCTTAAACAATGGGACAACATTCGCTATCCTCCAGTCTTCTGGCACTATACCTGTGACCAACGACGACCTGAAGATCAGAGCCAGAGGCTCTGCAATCGCCTCTCTTGCCTCCCAGAGAATCCTAGGGTAAATCCCGTCCGGCCCAGGGGACTTATCTATTTTCAAACCCTCAAGAATATCTAGCACATCCTCCTTATCTACTTCAATACTATCTAGTTTACAACCCTGTAACCCAGTGTTCTCCACAACTACATTTATGTCTCCCTGCGTGAATACCAAAGAGAAATATTTGTTCAGTGCCTCTCTAATCTCTTCCGGTTCCACACATAACTTCCCACTGCTGTCTCTGACTGGCCCTAATCTTGCCCTAACCAATCTTCTATTCGTAACATATCTAAAGAAAGCCTTAGGATTGTCCTTAATCCTATCAGCCAAAGTGTTCTCGTGTCCTCTTTTAGCTCTTCTTAACTCACTCTTTAACTCCCTCCTGGCTAATCTATAGCTTTCCAGTGCACTACCTGAGCCCTCAAGCCTCATCCTGACATTAGCCTCCTTTTTCCTTTTAATCTGCGAATCAACTTTTTTAGTGCACCACGGTTCCCTTGCTCGACCATTTCCTCCTTGCCTGACAGGGACATACTTATCAAGGACTCGCAGTGGCTGCTCCTTGAATAAACTCCACATTTTGGATGTTCCCAGCCCCTGTAGTTTCCTAGTCCAACCTATGCTCCCTAATTCTCTCCTAATAGCCTCATAATTACCCTTCCTCCAGCTATAACTACTGCCTCTAGGTTCATGCCTATCCCTTTCCATCACTAAGGCGAACGTAACTGAATTGTGGTCACTATCTCCAAAATGCTCACCAACTTCCAAGTCTAACACCTGGTCTGGCTCATTTCCCAGCACCAAATCCAATATAGCCTCACCTCTAGTTGGCTTATGTACATACTGAGTCAAAAAACCTTCCTGCACGCTTTGTGTAAAAACTGACCCCTCTAACGAGCTAGAGCTATAGCTATTCCAATCAATATTAGTAAAGTTAAAGTCTCCCATAACAATTACCCTATTATTTTCACTCCTGTCCAGGATCACCCCTGCAATCCTTTCCTCTACCTCTCTAGAACTTTTAGAAGGTCTGTAAAAGACTCCCAACAGGGTGACCTCTCCTCTCCTATTTCTAATCTCAGCCCATACTACCTCAACAGACAAGTCCTCATCAAACTTCTTTTCTGTCACTGTGATACAGTCCTTGACTGTAATGCTACCCCTCCCCCCCTTCTACCTCCTTCTCTACTCCGACTGAAGCATTTGAACCCCGGAACCTGCAACAACCATTCCTGTCCCTGCTCTATCCATGTCTCTGAGATGGCCACAACATCAAAGTTCCAGGTACTGATCCACGCTGCAAGTTCATCCACCTTATTGCGAATACTCCTCGCATTAAAGTATACGCATTTCAAACCATGCTCTACTCCACCCCCATGATGCCGTGCTTTACAGTCCTCATCTATGACCCCCTCAATTTCATCCCTGCTACTCAGGATCCCACCCCCCCTCTGAATCAGTTTAAACCCCCCTGCATAGCCTTTGCAAATTTTTCCCCCAAGATATTGGTTCCCCTCTGGCTCAGGTGTAGACCATCACTCTTGTAGAGGTCCCACCTACCCCAGAATGAGCCCCAATTGTTCAAGAACCTGAACCCCTCCCTCCTGCACCAACCCCTCAGCCACAAGTTCAAACTTTCCCTCTCTGTTCTTCTCTAAACTATCCCGTGGCACAGGCAAGAGTCCCGAGATAACCACTCTGTTTGATTTGGCCCTAAGTTTCCACCCCAACTCCATAAATTTTTGTTTAATATCCCCTTCCCTTATCCTCCCTATGTCATGTGTCCCCACATGAACTATGACTTGGGGCTGAGTCCCCTCTCCCTTAAGAGTCTTGAACACCCGCTCTGAAACATCCCGGACCCCAGCCCCTGGGAGGCAACACACCAGCCCTGAGCCCCTTTCATTACTGTTGACTCTCCTATCTGTCCCCCTAACTATGGAGTCCCCAATCACCAGGCCCAATCTTTTACTTCCCCGACCCACCTGAGCCTTCACAACAGGCTCACCTCCAGAGCCCTGCTCCCTTTGGCTATCTCCAGTTGATTCTTCCTCAACCGTAGCCTCCAGGACAGAAAACTTATTTTGGAGGGGAACAGCCCTGGGGGATTGTCTCCCCGATTGCTTCTTACCCCTCTTCCTAGCAGCTACCCAAGACTCATTTTTAGGAGTAACTATCTCTTTGTAACTCCTGTCAATGTCCGCCTCAACCTCCCGAATTATCCGGAGTTCCTCCAATTCCAGCTCCAGCTCTTTAACACGCTCCTCTAGGAGCTGCAAGTGTACACACTTCCTGCAGGTAAAATCAGCAGGAACACTACTGGTGTCCCTCACCTTGTACATACCGCAGGAGGTGCAGCTTACTGCCTGAACCGCCATCTCTGAAACAATTTCCAGGGGGGAAAAAAAAACTTCGCACACACTTATTATTAGGTTAGAGGATCGGGTATCCTCTCTGTGCCAATTTATAGGGTCAGAGAGACAAAAAAAACTACAACTACCGGTAAGCTTCCTAATGACGACTTCCGGTTTCTAGCTAATTTAAAAAAAAGGTACAGAAAAAACCACCGCTGCTCGCAACTTTAACTAAAAAGAAAAAGTTAAAAATTTACCTTAATCTCGACCACCACACTCGTCCAAATCACTGCCTCTCGGTGCTGCTCCACAGGAATCATGAATCTTCCTGGATTCTTCACTGGGGTCTTGAGAGCAACTTGGATGCAGTCTATAGCCCCCTGCACATTTGCATCCCCGTGATGGCTGCAAATCCTGCAGCTGTGCCTTGTTCAAGTCAAATTTAATACATTGGCCATCCTGGACATATAGGTCATCTGGGACCTCCTTCACACACTTGTGGATGGACGATTGGGAAATGCTACAAAGACTCCACTGGCAGTTTGGAAGGACCTAGTGGAATAAGAGCTTCTTAATAGGGTGGTTGTAGAGGGTTGCTTTTCAAACTGGAGACCTGTGACCAGCGATGTGCCTCAGGAATCAGTGCTGGGTCCACTATTATTTGTCAGGACATAACGTAAGAAATAGGAGCAGGAGTAGGCCATCTATCCCTTCGAGCCTGCCCCGCCATTCAGTAAGATCATGGCTGATCTGAAGTGGATCAGTTCCACTTTCCTGCTTTCTCCCCATAACCCTTAATTCCCTTGTCTATCAAAAACCTATCTACCCGTGTCTTAAATATATTTAGCGAGGTAGCCTCCACCACTTCAACGGGCAGAGAATTCCAGAGATTCACCACCCTTTGAGTGAAGAAGTTCCTCCTCAACTCCAATATAAACTGCCCCCATCTTATCTTGAGGCTGTGCCCTCTAGTCCTGCTGTCCTTTCTGAGCGGGAAGAATCTCTCTACCTCTACACTATCCATCCCCTTCATTATCTTATACGTCTCTATAAGATCCCCCCTCATCCTTCTAAACTCCAACGCGTACAGACCCAGTCTATTTAGTCTCTCTTCATAGGCCAACCCCCTCATCTCCGGTATCAGCCTAGTGAACCTCCTCTGCACTCCCTCCAAGGCCAAAATATCCTTGCGCAAGTGCGGTGACCAAAACTGCACACAGTACTCCAGCTGCGGCCTCACCAGTACCCTGTACAGTTGCATCAAGACCTTCCTGCTTTTATATTCTATCCCCCTCGCTATAAATGCCAGCATCCCATTCACCTTCTTGATCACCTGCTGCACCTGCAGACTGGGTTTTTGCGACTTGTGCACAAGGACCCCCAGGTCCCTCTGCACCGTAGCATGCTGCAGCTTTTCGCCCTTTAAATAGTAATCCCTCCTACTATTATTCCTGCCAAAGTGGATAACCTCACACTTGCTAACATTATACTCCATCTGCCAGGTCCTCGCCCACTCGCTTAGTCTATCCAGATCTCTCTGCAGACTTTCCACACCCTCCACGCAATTTGCTTTTCCACTCATCTTCATGTCATCAGCAAATTTCGTCACCCTACACTCAGCCCCCTCCTCCAGATCATCTATATAAACGGTAAATAGCTGAGGCCCCAGCACCGATCCCTGCGGCACTCCACTAGTCACCAACCGCCAATCAGAATAGCACCCTTTGATATCAACTCTCTGCTTCCTATTAGTCAGCCAATCCTCTATCCACGCTAACACCTTACCCCCAACTCTGTGCACCCTAACCTTCTGTAGCAACCTTTTATGAGGTTGTCATTTATATTAAAGATTTGGATAAGAATATAGAAGGCATGGGTAGTAAGTTTGCAGAGGAGGTTTACTAGGATGCTGCCTGGTATGGAAGGACTGAGCTATGAGGAGAGATTGGGCAAATTGGGGCTGTTCTCCTTAGAAAGGCGGAGAATGAGGGGAGATCTAATAGAGGTGTATAAGATTATGAAGGGTATAGATAGAGTGAACAGAGGTAAGCTTTTTCCTAGTTTGGATACAAAAATTTCGAGGGGCCATGGGCTTATGGTGAGGGGGGTGAGGTATAATTCGGATGTTAGAGGGAGGTTTTTCACACAGAGGGTGGTGGGGACCTGGAATGCACTGTCAAGTAGGGTGGTAGAGGAAGGCAAGCTAGAGTTGTTTAAGGCTTACTTAGATAGGCACATGAGCGGACTAGAGATGGAGGGATACAGGAGACTGATCTAAATAAAGATCAAGAGCCTTGGGACATCTCTGGGAATCAGTTGATTCCTACGGACCTTCCAACGTGTTGTATGGCTCACTTGTCTTACTTCTGAGCTTCTGGGGATTCCGTAAACGTCTGTCAAAGTTTTGCATGTTTATTGATGTCGTTTCTTTTACTTCACAGGTGATTCGGTTCGCGTTGTTGTCCAACAAGGGGCATACACGCGGTGGGTCATGTGAGGGCTGCTCTTGGATGTTGCTTCGAGAGTTGCCTAGTGCTTCACGTCGTTAGTGTACGCTTAAACTGGACCATCTGACGGGCAACATGACAGTTCAGTGACTATCACTGCTTGCTGTGCAGATACATGGATTTGGGCCAGTGTCTGCGGGAGTTTGCACATTCTCCCCGTGATTGTGTTGGTTTTCTCCGGGTGCTCCGGTTTCCTCCCACACCCCAAAAACATGCTCTTAGGCTGATTGGTGTAACAAATTACCCCTAAATTAGTCTTCCCTCAATCTTCCCCAGTAGGCATAGACAAAGGTCATAGGTAGAGGAGGGCACTCATAATGTTAAAATGGCGGCGTGGGCGCGTTGGGCCGAAGGGCCTGTTTCCCATGCTGTGTTGTTCTTTGTTCTTTGTTTTGACACTAAGATTGGTGACATAGTGGACAGTGAAGATCTCCAATTGCAACGAGATTTTGATCAATTGGGCCAGTGGACTGATTAATGACAGGTGGTATACGGAGAGACTGGATAGACTGGAACTTTTTTCTCTGGAGCATAGGAAGCTGAGGGGGTGATCTTATAGAGGTTTTAAAATAATGAGGAGCATAGATCAATTAGTCAACATCTTTTCCCAAAAAGATAGTCTCAAACTAGAGGGTATTGGTTTAAGGTGAGAGGCAAGAGATACAAAAGTGTCCAGAGGGGCAATTTTTTCACAAAGAGGCTGATAAGTGTCTGGAACAAGCTGCCAGCTGTAGTAGCAGAGGCGGTTACAATTTTGTCTTTTAAAAAGCATTTAGATAGTTACATGAGTATGATGGTTATAGAGGGACATGGGCCAAATGTGAGCAATTGGGATTAGTTTAGGGGCTTTAAAAAAAAGGGTGGCATGGACAAGTTGGGCTGAGGGGCCTGTTTCCATGCTATAAACCTCTATGACTCTATGACTCTAAGTTTGCTGATGACACCACTACAGTGGTCGGAGATCCAACAATTAAGAGACTTGATTTGTTGAATTGTTTGAGATCCGACCACTACAGTGGTGTCAACAGCAAACTTATAAATGGAGTTGGAGGGAAATTTGACCACACTGTTATAAGTGAGGAGTATTGTAAGGGGCTAATGGACACAGTCTTGCGGGGCACCAGTGTTGCGGACTTTCATGAAGCGGGTGTCATTGCCTATCCTTACTGATTGCAGTCTCTGTATTAGAAAGTCTAGGGATTTAAGGAATGTCCTAGGTTGAGCTATCATCTTCATCTGATCTTCCTTTCATCATAATATCAGAAGTGGAGATATTTGCTGATGATTGTACAATGTTCAACACCATTCAAGACTCTTCAGACACTGAATTAGTCCATGTCCAAATCCAACCAAACTTATCAGGTTTGGGTTGATAAGTGACAAGTAACATTCGCACACAATAGTGCTGAGCAGTGATCACCCTTTGACATTCAACTTCACTCAAGTGCTGATAAATAATATTAGGTGGGAGGTCAGGTGTTTCACACGTGTTGGTCAGACTCAATGTGCCGAAGGATTTCTTCTGCATTGTATGATTCTATGTTTCTACATCCAAAGATGATGAAGAAACACTACAATCTCAAGGGTATTTAGGGCTGGGCAACAAATTCTGACTTTGCCAGTGACACCCACAAGAAAATATGCTGTTAGACAGGCTGTCTTCTTTCTGCCTTTGGGGTAGCTCATCTTGCTGTAGCCCATTGACTCAACTCAGTGGATTGAGTAAGACCGAGTCTGGGATCAATCTTCCTAAGTATGCTCTCTGTTCTTATTTGTATTCCATCATTTTCAAGGCTGCTGAGAATTCCTGGGTAAGAAGTTTCACAACACCAAGTTAAAGTCCAGCTGGTTTATTTAGTAGCAAACACCACAAACTCTCGGAGCGCTGCTCCTTTGTCAGGTGAGTGGGAGTTCTGACGTTCACCTGATGAAGGAGCAGTGCCCCGAAAGTTAGCGGTGTTTGCTACTAAATAAACATGTTGGACTTTAAACTGGTGTTGTGAGACTTCTTACTTGTGTTTAAGAACATAAGAACATAAGAAATAGGAGCAGGAGTAGGCCATCCAGCCCTTCGAGCCTGCCCCGCCATTCAATAAGATCATGGCTGATCTGTCGTTGCTCAGTTCCACTTTCCCGCCCTCTCCCCATAACCCTTAATCCCTTCTCCTATCAAAAACCCATCAACCCGCGTCTTAAAAATATTTAGCGAGGCAGCCTCCACCACTTCAACGGGCAGAGAATTCCAGAGATTCACCACCCTTTGAGTGAAGAAGTTCCTCCTCAACTCCGTTCTAAACCGCCCCCCCTTTATCTTGAGGCTGTGCCCCCTAGTCCTACTGTCTTTTTTGAGCGGGAAGAGTCTTCCCACCTCTACCCTATCCATCCCATTCATTATCTTATACGTCTCAATGAGATCTCCTCTCATTCTTCTAAACTCTAACGAGTACAAGCCCAGTTTATTCAGCCTCTCCTCATAGCTCAACCCCCTCAACTCCGGTATCAGCCTAGTAAACCTCCTCTGCACTCCCTCCAAGGCCAAAATATCTTTGCGTAGGTGTGGTGCCCAAAAATGCACACAGTACTCCAGTTGTGGCCTCACCAATGCCCTATACAGCTGCAGCAAGACCTCCCTACTTTTATATTCAATCCCCTTCGCTATGAAGGCCAGCATCCCATTCGCCTTCCTGACCACCTGTTGCACCTGCAAGCTGGGTTTTTGCGACTCATGCACAAGGACCCCGAGGTCCCTCTGCACCGTCGCCTGCTGCAGTTTTTCGCCACGTAAGTAATAGTCCTTCCTACCATTCTTCCTACCAAAGTGGACCACCTCACACTTGCCAACATTAAATTCCATTTGCCATTTCCTGGCCCATTCGCCCAGCCTATCTAGATCCTTCTGCAGACTCTCCACACCCTCCGCACAATTTGCCGTTCCCCCAATCTTGGTGTCATCAGCAAATTTTGACACTCTACACTCGGTTCCCTCCTCCAGATCATCTATATAAATGGTAAAAAGCTGAGGCCCCAGCACCGACCCCTGGGGCACTCCACTAGTCACCATCCGCCAATCCGAATAGCACCCGTTGATCCCCACTCTCTGCCTCCTATTTGACAACCAATCCTCTGTCCACGCTAACACCCTACCCCCAACTCCATGTCCCTCGACCTTCTGCAATAACCTTTTGTGAGGTACTTTGTCAAACGCCTTCTGAAAATCTAGAAAGACCACATCCACCGGCTCTCCTCTATCCACCGCCCTAGACACCTCCTCATAGAACTCCAGTAAATTTGTCAGACACGACTTCCCTTTAATGAAACCGTGCTGCGTCTGCTCTATCAAGCAATTCCCCTCAAGATGCCTCGCTATTTCCTCCTTGATGACGGATTCTAACATTTTACCTACAACAGACGTTAAACTAACCGGCCTATAATTCCCCGCCTTTTGCCTGGCACCCTTCTTAAACAACGGCGTATCATTAGCCGTTTTCCAAACATCCGGCACTTCCCCGGAATCCAGCGACGTTTGGAAAATAACCACCAAGGCATCCACTATCACCTCCGCCATTTTTTTCAGAACCCTCGGATGCATTCCATTCGGTCCTGGGGACTTGTCCACAATCAGCCCCTCCAGTCTGTCGAGCACCGCCTTTCTAGTAACAGTAATGTCATTAAGACCCTCCAGTCCTACCACCTTTACCCCAGTCCAACATCGGCATCTCCACATTGAGAATTTCTGGAACACGCCATTGTTTCTTTAAACAGAGATCATTTTTCTGACAAAATAGTTCATCATCCTGTCCACTGTAATGATCAGGATTTCCGGAAGCAGATTCTGAAATGATTTGCTTTTGTAAAGAACAACCGGAACCCTAACGAATCACAAATTCCACTTTGTGACCTGAAAATGGTCCTCCCGAACTGTCTCAGAGGCTAAGTTTCTGCTCACTCAACTTTGTGTCGGTGGTTTTTCAAAGGTTAATTTTCTTTCTCCTTCCATAGATTCTGCCAGACTTAAGTATTTCTATTATTTTGTTTTTATTTCAGATTTCTATCATTCACAGTATTTTGTTTTTGCATCAGGCTAAGATGTGATTTGAAAGCTGTGTTGAAAATCATGAACAGTTTCATTAAAGTAAATAAGGAAAAACTGCTCCCAGTGGCAGAACATCAGCAATCAGAGGAAACAGAAGATTATTGGCAAAAGCCCCAGAGACGACATGACATTTTACACTGTGATATGACATGATCTAGAATTGTCTGTCCAAAAGTGTGGAAGATTCAATTGTAATTTCAAAACAAATTGGATAATACGAGATGGGAAATGTTTTTAGGGCTATTAGGAAAGCACAGAGGACTGGAACTAATTGATAACTGTGCCAAAGAGTTGGAAATTCATGCTTTTTCATCTGGAATTTTGTCTTTTAAGGTGCATGGCTAGAATTTGGGTTCATTTAAAACTTCAAACATGTTTATGATTTGTCAAGGTAGTACTTGCAGTGGCATCTCTTTGAAGTGTTTGAGTCTTAGTTCAGGCAGAATCATTGGAATGGAAACAGTGATGGCTATTGGAAGAGTTTAGGTGTTATGTCACGTGATATTTGGGTGCTGTAGTGAGGTTTCCGGTACTGTCAAAACTTCAAACAATATAAGACTCACAAAGCCGGTGTCTCAGTTTAGAAAAGTAACTTATTTAACCGGTAGCTGCGAGGAGAAATCATCAAAGGCTCAGGGCATCTCTGTAGATAGGGTAGCTTGGCCTCTCCAGTGAGTTCTGATGCATGCAATTTAAAATTGCAGGTTTTATTATCAATTACTCCCACCTTTCATTAGCTTTAAATTATCTTCAATATACACAAATCAACAATATCTGTCATACATGTTAGCCAATGTTAGCCAATCGTTTCTTACCTTCTTGCATGATGACATAGAACATAGAACATTACAGCGCAGTACAGGCCCTTCAGCCCTCGATGTTGCACCGATCAGTGGAACCAATCTAATGACCCTCTAACCTAAACTATTCCAATGTTATCCATATGCCTATCCACTGACCATTTGAACGCCCTTAAAGTTGGCGAGTCCACAACTGCTGCAGGCAGGGCATTCCATGCCCTTACTACCCTCTGAGTAAAGAACCTACCTCTGACATCCGTCCTATAGTTACCACCCGTTAATTTAAAGCTATGTCCCCTCGTGTTAGCCATCACCATCCGAGGAAAAAGGCTCTCACTGTCCACCCTATCCAATCATTTGATCACCTTGTATGTCTCAATTAGGTCACCTCGTAACCTTCTCTCTAATGAAAATAACCTCAAGTCCCTCAGCCTTTCCTCATAAGACCTTCCCACCATACCAGGCAACATCCTGGTAAACCTCCTCTGCACCCTTTCCAATGCCTCCACATCCTTCTTATAATGCGGCAACCAGAACTGTACGCAATACTCCAAGTGCGGCCACACCAGAGTTTTGTACAGTTGCAACATGACCTCACGGCTCCGAAATTCAATCCCTCTACCAATAAAAGCTAACACACCGTACGCCTTCTTAACAACCTTATCAACCTGGGTGCCAACTTTCAGGGATCTATGCATATGTACACCGAGATCTCTCTGCTCGTCGACACTACCAAGATTCCTTCCATTAGCCCTATATTCTGTACTCCTGTTACTCTTACCCAAGTGAATCACCTCACACTTTTCCGCATTAAACTCCATTTGCCACCTCTCAGCCCAGCTCTGCAGCTTATTTATGTCCCTCTGCAAACTGTAACATCCATCCTCACTGTCTACAACTCCTCTGACTTTGGTGCTGTCAGCAAATTTACTAACCCATCCTTCTACACCCTCATCTAGGTCATTTATAAAAATGACAAACAGCAGTGGCCCCAAAACAGATCCCTGAGGTACACCGCTTGCAACTGAACTCCAGGTTGAATATTTTCCATCAACACCACCCTCTGTCTTCTATCAGATAGCGAATGCCTGACCCAAACTGCTAAATCACCCTCAATCCCATGCATCTGCATTTTCTGCAGTAGCTTACCATGGGGAACCTTATCAAACGCTTTGCTAAAATTCATATACACCATGTTAACTGCCTTACCCTTATCCACCTCTTTGGTTCAAAAAACTCGATAAGGTTTGTGAGGCACGACCTACCCTTCACAAAACCATGTTGCCTATCCCTAATCAATTTATTTCTCTCTAGATGATTATAAATCCTATCCCTTATAATTCTTTCTAAAACGTTGCCCACAACAGAAGTAAGGTTCACTGGTCTATAATTCCCAGGATGGTCTCTACTCCCCTTCTTGAACAAGGGGACAACATTTGCTATCCTATTTCATTAGTCTGTAGAATCCAGAAGCTAACTCCTGTCCTGGCTGACCCCACTTTCTATATCCCTTAGCAACCAGAGACGCTAGCCCAAAGTTCAAATGAACGTTCCCATAGGTCACTGCCAAATCAGATGAACACATGACTTCATGTCTGGGTATGCATCCATCTTATCTGGACAGTGAATAAAGCCTATTCATGAAGTCTGATTAAGTGTTGTAAATGTTCTCTCCATCCAAAACTCTACTGATAAAACTTGCATATTCTCAAGGCTGAAACATCCTCTTCGAATATGGCTTTGCCCCACTCCCCTTTACCATGATGCTTTGCAGCAATCTGTCTTTGGCTAAAATGAACAATGATTCTCAAAAATGCATTAATACATTCAAAATATCAGCATATATGTTTTTAAATCATTATGACTTATTTAAATCTCTTACTACATTTCATATGTGTGTAAACTGCTTTCTTGTTAGTTCATAAGCCTGTTTTAAAGTCATTTAACTCAATGCTGGCAGTTCTATCATTGCTTTAATATCTAATGGTTTAAAAATCTTGAAGCAGTGGAGGCTACCTCACTAAATATATTTAAGTAACAGGTAGATAGGTTTTTGATAGACAAGGGGATTAAGGTTTATGGGGAGAAAGTGGGAAGTGGAACTGATCCACTTCCGATCAGCCATGATCTTATTGAATGGCGGGGCAGGCTTGAAGGGCTAGATAGCCTATGTTCTTATGTTCTTTAAGTACTCTGGGATGAAGATTATCAGGACCTGGAGATTTACCCACCTTTAATCCCATCAATTTCCCCAAAACCCTTTCTCTACTAATGCTGATTTTGATCAGCTGCTCACTAAACCACGTTTCTCTCAGCACTTCTGGTACATTATTCGTGTCTTCCTTTGTGACGACTTGAGTAAAGTACAATTGTAATTCCTCAACCATTTCTTTACTCCTCTTTATGAATTCTCCCGTTTCTTACTGTAAAGGACCTACATTTGTTTTTGTCAATTTTTTTCTCTTTACATTTCGAGACAAACTTTTACAGTCAGTTTTTATGTTCCTCGTTAGCTAACTTTCATATTCTATTTTTCCCTTCTTAATCAATCCCTTCTCCTCCTTTGCTGAACTTTAAACTACACCCAATCCTCAGGCCTATTGCTTTTTCTTGCCAATTTGAATGCTTCTTCCTTGAATCTGATACTATCTCTAATTTCCCTTGTAAGCCATGATTTGGCTATAATTCCCTTACCACTCTTGGGTCAAACAGGAATAGACAACTTCTGGAGTTCACCTATTTGTTCTTTCAATGCCTACCATTGCCTGTCCACTGTTTTTCCTTTCAGTCATGTTTCCCAGTCCATTATGGCCAATTCATGCCTCATACCATCATAGTTACTTTTACTGAGATTCAGGCCCCTGGACCAAGAATCAACTGCATCATTATCCACCTTGACAAAGAATTCTAGCATATTATGGTCACTCATCCCCAAGGATTTTCTCACAACTAGATTGCCAACTAATCCTTTATCATTGCATAATACCCAGTCCAAGATGGCCTGCTCCCTTGTTGGTTTCTCAATGCATTGGTCCAAGAAAACCATCCTGTACGCACTCCAGAAATTCATCCTCTATTGTACTGTGGATAGAAAGAACAAAGAACAAAGAAAAGTATAGCACAGGAACAGGCCCTTTGGTCTGCCAAGCCTGCGCCTATCAAGATGCCTACCTAAACTAAAATCTTATGCACTTACGGAGTCTGTATCCTTCCATTCTCATCCTATTCATGTATTCATCTAGTTGCCCCTTAAATGCCACTATCATACCTGCTCCCACCACCTCCCCAGGCAGCGCGTTCCAGACACTCACCACCCTCTTTGTAAAAAACTTATCTCACACTAATTTGACTCTCCCAATCTATATGCAGATTAAAGTCACCCATAATCACAGATGTTCCTGTAACATATGTATCTCTGATTTCCTGTCTAATGCTTCTCCCAACACTACCACTACAGCTTGATGGTCTATATACCACCCCCACCAATGTCTTTTGCCCATTGTTATTTCTTAACTTGATCCATACAGATTCCACATCACCTATGCTGATATCTTTCTTCTATATCTTTAATCAAGATATGGAAATGGTGGCATTGGACTGGGGTGAGCATAGTAAGAAGTGTCACAACACCAGGTTAAAGTCTAACAGACTTGTTTGGAATCACAAGCTTTTGGAGTGCTGCTGCTTCATCAGGTTCACCCATCTACAGCTCACCCAGAGGGTGGTTGTAGAGAGTTGTTTTTCAAGCTGGAGGCCTGTGACTAGCAGTGTGTCTCAGGGATCAGTGCTAAGTCCACTGTTATTTGTCATTTATATTGATGATTTGGATGAGAATATAGAAGGCATGGTTAATAAGTTTACAGATAACACCAAGGTTAGTGGCATCGCGGACAGCGAAGAAGGTTATCTAGGATTGCAATGGGATCTTGATCAATTGGGCCAGTGGGCCGACGAATGACAGATTGAGTTTAATTTAAATAAATGCGAGGTGATGCGTTTTGGTCAATCGATTCAGGGTATGACTTACGCAGTTAATGGTATGGCATTAGGGAGAGTTATAGAATAAAGAGATCTAGGGATACAGGTTCATAGCTCTTTGAAAGTGGAGTCACAGATGGACAGGGCATTGAATATGGCATTCACGCTTGGTTTCATTGGTCAGAACATTGAGTTGGGATGTCATGTTGTAAGTTGTACAAAACATTGGTAAGGCCACACTTGGAATACTGTGTACAGTTCTGGTCACCCTAATATAAAAAAGATATTATTAAACTAGAAAGAATGCAGAAAAGATTTACTAGTTTTCTACCAGGACTTGATGGTTTGAGTTGTAAGGAGAGGCTGGATAGACTGCGACATTTTTACCTGGAGTGTAGGAGGCTTAGGAGTGATCTAGAGGTCTATAAAATAATGAGGGGCATAGATAAGGTGGATAGTCAACATCTTTTCCCAAAGATAAAGGAATCTAAAATTGGAAGGCATAGGTTTAAAGTGAGAGGGAGGAGATACAAAATGGTCCAGAGAAACAATTTTTTTCATACAGAGGGTGGTGAGTGTCTGTAACGAGCTGCCAGAGGCAGTAGTAGAGGCGTATACAATTTTGTCTTTTAAAAAGCATTTGGACAGTTACCTGGGTAAGATGGGTATGGAAGGATATAGGCCAAATGTGTGCAATTGGAACTGGCTTAATAGTAAAAACTAGGTGACATGGACTAGTTGGGCTGGAAGACCTGTTTCCATGCTGTAAACCTCATGACTCTAAATTAAGTATGCTGCAAAGTAGTAAAGTGGTTCAAACAAATGATGAATGCTAAGCTCACCCTCATTGATTGAAAAATACTTCATGGTTTTCAAAAGAAATAAATGGTAAATCAAGATTTTTGTATAGGTAATGATTTTTTGATGATTTCCTCAGTCTCAGCCACTTCAATGTTCTCCCCATTGGACACACTAGGTTGTGCAGGTGACCATAATGCATGACAGTGAATTGTACTGCAGGGCTCCACAAGGAGGCACCAGAAACTCACCTTCATCAACCAATATGGTCTGCTTCATGAAAGTATGAGTTGCAGCATGATATTCATTGTATCTTGCCTCTGAGGCTTCCGAATATATCTAATCAACAACATCCTCTGTGTGTAGCCATTGTCTTGAGGAGCTAATGCTGCTGCCTCTGTGGACCCTGAAACATGACAGGGATCTGAAAGAGACTCAGTATGTAGAAGTTGTGCACACGTCCAGGGAATTGAGTGCATGATGCATTTGTTATGGTCGCAGACCAGCCAATCATTCAACGAGTGGAAGCCCTTGCAGTATACATCTTAATTTCATGAAGCTCTGAGTACCACATGGTGCAGTGGCTGACACTCTGATCTGTGAAAAACCAAAGATCTGCACAACTCCCATCACTGTGGCATCCTGGTTTGCCTGATCCTGATTGAAATGGTCAAAGTTGTGTGTCCTTGTGAAGATTGTGTCCATCACCTCATGGATGCCCTTGTTTGCAGAGACTTGTGTACTCCCACAGAGGTCACCTATTGTGTCCTGGAAGGAGTCTTTGGCATCAAAATTGTGCATCACAATCACTTCCAGCAACATGGCCACTTAATGCCCTTCAAGTCTCTGTGGTGCCAAATCCTGCAGAAGATAACGGATATGGCCAAACAGTTCCTGGACGTGCGCAACCTTAGGTGACATTGGTTCTCAGGCGTCTGCAGGTGTGTTAGGCACTGTCTGTAGCCCCTGTTTCTAGCACAGTGCCTCCAAGAACTGACCCTCTGGGGTCCATCCTCTGAGTGCTGAACAAGCGCTTGCCGGCCCTTTTGCTTGATGGTTGTACCTCTGCCTTTGGTGAGCCAGGCACTGCCATTGACAGCTTCTTCTTCTCTCCTGCCTATGCATGAGAAGGATTAAAGCGAGATCACAGGCTCCATGTTTTGTACATGCTCCTCACTGCAATATCTGAAGCTGCCTGTCAAAGCCCACTGGCTCTCGTCCTGGCCAACATTGATGCCCTGTCCTTATATCACAATCTGCTTTCTGCTTTGGCAACAACACAGAACACCCCTGCCCCATGATCAAGTGGCTACAGCTTTGGACACCCTACTGCATCCTGAGCTCGCAGGTCAAGCACATGTCCAAAGTGTCACTCCATGACCTTGTACTCCACCAGCCCATGCACACCTCAACACAGAGCCAAGGATTAGGAACATTCTTTTCGTGCAGTGTGCCATTTCTTTGGGGATATGGTTACATGCCTAGCTGGGCAATGGTACAGGCACACCATGGCAACCATCAGTTTTGGAAATCAGTGTGCCAAGGCTTAATGCTGAGCAGCAATCAGTGGCACTGATATAGAGAAATGGTGCTTGAATGGGCAAAATTACATAACTAGGTTGACTCCAGGCTTGTCAATTAAGTTACTGATGAGTGGTCTCAGCTGCAATGAAGTTCAGATGACTGATACATTTTTCAATTAGCCTTACTGTTGTCAACATCCCATCCAAAAATTGATGACAAGAAGGTTGTGGCGGGTGAGGACCCAGAAACTATCATTATTATGAAAGAGGTAGTGTTGGGCAAATGAATGGGGCTAAAGGTAGACAAGTCTCCTGGCCCTGATGGAATGCACCCCAGGAGGGATGAGGGGGAGATGGTGGGGGAAATAGCAAATGCACTAGTGGTAATTTACCAAAATTCGCCAGTCTGTGATTTGATTTGATTTGATTTAATTTGATTTGATTTATTATAGTCACATGTATTAACATATAGTGAAAAACATTGTTTCTATACAGAGAAAACATAGAGAAGGAAACGAGAAAGCACAGCTTATAGTGTTACAATCATAGCTAGGGTGTAGAGAAAGATCAACTTAAGGCAAAGTCAGTCCATTCAAAAGTCTGACAGCAGTAGGGAAGAAGCTGTTTGTGAGTCATTTGATATGTGACCTCAGACTTTTGTGCCTTTTTCCTGAAGGAAGAAAGTGGAAGAGAGAATGTCTGGGGTGCATGGAATCCTTAATTAAACTGGCTGCTTTGTCGAGGCAGCAGGAAGTGTAGACAGAGTCAATGAATGGGAGGCTGGTTTGCATGATGGATTGGGCTACGTTCATGACCTTTTATAGTTTCTTGTGGTCTTGGGCAGTGTAGGAGCCATACAAAGCTGTGATACAACCAGAAAGAATGCTTTCTATGGTGCACTTGTAAAGGTTGGTGAGAGTCATAACTGACATGTCAAATTTCCTCAGTCTTCAGAGAAAGTAGGGGCATTGGTGGGCTTTCTTAACTATTGTGTCAGCATGGAGGGACCAGGACAAGTTGTTGGTGATATGGATACCTAAAAACTTGAAGCTCTTGACCCTTTCTCTTTTGTCCCCTATGATGTAGACAGAGGCATGTTCTCCTTTTTGCTTCCTGAAGTTGATGACAACCTCCTTCGTTTTGTTGACATTGAGGGAGAGATTATTGTTGCTGCACCAGTTCATCAGATTCCCTATCTCATTCCTGTACTCTGTCTCGTCATTGTTTGAGATCTGCCCCAGAACAGTAGTGTCGTCAGCAACTTGAAAATCGAATTGGAGAGGAAGTTGGCCACACAGTCACTACAAAGAGTAGTGAGTTGAGAACACAGCCTTGTGGAGCACCGTTGTTGAGGATGATCGTGGACAAGGTGTTGTTGCCTATCCTTACTGATTGTGGTCTGTGAGTTAGGAAGTTCAGGATCCAGTCGCAGAGGAGGGTGCCGAGGCCCAGGCCATGGAGTTTGGAGGTGAGTTTGTGGGAATAGTAGTGTTGTAGGCTGAGCTGTAGTCAATAAATAGGAGCCTGACATAGGTGTTGAAGTTATCTAGGTGTTCCAGAGTTGAGTGCAGGTCCAGGAAAATGGCATCTGCTGGGACCTGTTGCGGCGGTAGGTGAACTGTTGTGGATCCAGGTAGTCCGGGAGTCTGGAATTGATTCGTGCCATGACTAACCTTTCAAAGCACTTCATAATGATGGATGTCGGAGCCAGTGGCCTATAGTCATTACGGCACGCTGCTTGGCTTTCCTTAGGTACTAGAATGATGATTGTTTTGTTGAAGTGGGTAGGGACCTCAGATTGTTGTAAAGAGAGGTTGAAGATGTCTGTGATTACCCCTGCCAGCTGAACTGCGCAGGATCTGAGTGCATGGGGTGGTTTCCACAGATTGGAAAACAACAAATGTGACGCCACTGTTTAAAACAGGAGATTGACAGAAGGTGGGTAACTATAGGCTGGTTAGCTTAATTTCTGTAGTAGGGAAAATGTTTGAATCTATCATCAAGGAAGAAATAGCAAGACTTCTGGATATAAATTGTCCCATTGGGAAGGTACAGCATGCATCCATGGAGGACAGGTCATGTTTGACTAATTTGGTGGAATTCTTTGAGAACATTAAATGCACGGTGGACAATGGGGAACCTGTGGATGTGTCTGGATTTCCAGAATGCATTTGACAAGATGCCTTACCAAAGACTGCTGCATAAGATAAAGGTGCATGGTATTACATAGAACATAGAACATTACAGCACAGAACAGGCCCTTCGGCCCACGATGTTGCGCCGACCAGCTAAAAAACAATGACCCACTAACCTAAACCAATCCCTTTTCATCCATAAACCTATCCACGGATCTCTTAAACGCCCCCAAACTAGGCGCATTTACAACCGCAGCAGGCAGGGCATTCCAATCCCTCACCACCCTCTGGGTAAAGAACCTACCCCTGACATCCGTCCTATAACTACCGCCCCTTAATTTAAAGCCATGCCCCCTCGTGCTAGCTTTCTCCATCCGAGGAAAAAGGCTATCACTGTCCACCCTATCTAAACCTCTAATCATCTTATATGTTTCAATAAGATCCCCTCTTAGCCGCCTTTTTTCCAGCGAAAACAACCCCAAATCCCTCAGTCTGTCCTCATAGGACCTCCCCTCCATACCAGGCAACATCCTGGTAAACCTCCTCTGCACCCTCTCCAAAGCCTCCACATCCTTCCTGTAATGTGGGGACCAGAACTGCACACAGTACTCCAAGTGCGGCCGCACCAGAGTTGTGTACAGTTGCAACATGACGCTGCGACTCCTAAATTCAATCCCCCTACCAATAAACGCCAAGACACCGTATGCCTTCTTAACAACCCTATCTACTTGATTCCCAACTTTCAGGGATCTATGTACACATACACCTAGATCCCTCTGTTCATCCACCCTATTCAAAGTCCTCCCGTTAGCCCTATACTCAACACATCTGTTATTCCTACACATCTGTTATTACGATAATGTATTAGCATGGGTAGAGGATTGGTTAACTCACAGAAAGCAAAAAATGGGGGTAAATGGGTGTTTTTCTGGTTGGTGATCAGTGACTAGTGGTGTGCCTCAGGGATCAGTGTTGGGACCACAGTTGTTTACAATTTACATAGATGATTTGAAGTTGCTAGTGGTGTGCCTCAGGGATCAGTGTTGGGACCACAATTGTTTACAATTTACATAGATGATTTGAAGTTGTGGGTCAAGTGTAGTGTGTCAAAATTCACAGATGACACTAAGATGAGTGGCAGAGCAAAGTGCGCAGAGGACACTGAAAGTCTGCAAAGGGATATAGATAATCTAAGTGAGTGGGCAAGGGTCTGGCAGTTGGAGGACAATGTTGATAAATGTGAGGTCATCCATTTTGGTCGGATTAACAGCAAAATGGACTATTATGTCAGTGGTAAAAAATTGTAGCATGCTGCTATGCAGAGAGACCTGGATATCCTTGTGCATGAATCACAAAAAAGTTGGTTTGCAAATTGCAGCAGGTAATTAAGAAGGCAATGGATTTTTGTCCTTCATTGCCAGAGGAATGGAGTTTAAAAACAGGAAGGTTATGTTGCAGCTGCACAAGGTGCTAGTGAGGCCACACCTGGAGTACAGTGTACAGTTTTGGCCTCCTTACTTGAGAAAAGATCTAACGGTACTGGAGGGGGTGCAGAGGAGATTCACTAGGTTGTTTCTGGAGTTGAGAGGTTTGGCTTATGAGGAAAGACTGAGTAACAGGGGTCATACTCATCAGAATTCAGAAGAATGGGGGTAGATCTTATAGAAACATATAAGGAAATCAGATAAGATTTCCACAGGTAGGTGAAACTAAACTAGGGGGTATGGCTTCAAATTAAGGGGGAGCAGATTTAGGACTGAGTTGAGGAGGAACTTCTTCATCCAAAGTGTTGTGAATCTATAGAATTCCCTGCCCAGTGAAGCAGTTGAGGCTACCTCATTGAATGTTTTTAAGGTAAGGATAGATAAATTTTTGAACAATAAAGGAATTAAGGGTTATGGTGAGCGGGCAGGTAAGTGGAGCTCAGTCCACAAAAAGATCAGCCATGATCTTATTGGATGGTGGAACAGGCTCAAGGGGCCAGATGGCCTACTCCTGCTCCTAGTTCTTATGTTCTTATGTTTTCATAGAAGCCCCTTGCATCGCACAGATAAAGTGGAACCATCAGTCCATGATGACTCCCTCCCACAAGCTATCCTCCCACTCTCTCCCTCCGTATTGGAATTTTGTAGCTAAGCACACAAGACTGCCGTTGCATGTTTAAAATTTGCTCAAAAGAATATTCCTCAAGGGAACATGCCTTGGTTAGACATACAGTAAACAGCCTATATATTACACACAATCACTAATTACAAATTTCTGCTGCACAGGTGACCATAACCAATGGATTGGGTTCAATAAACATGAATTATGGAGAGCTGCCTTTTCACCTTGCTCATTCTTAATGTGGGATGGTGCCCCTCAAGCTATGTTACCACTTGCCTCTCTCTAACATAGAGGGATGCCAATAGACCATAATTACCTGGTTACCATGTTGATGGTGGGCTTTCAGCAACAGTAACAATAGTCAATGTTACAGAAAGATGATTGATTTTATCTTGTTGGAGATGCTGATTGCCTGTCCCCAGTGTAGCACTAATGTATCCCGCTGCTTATCAGCCAAAGTGGGAAATTCAGAATTTTGGTGACACTTTCTTCTCTTTGCATTGCTTGAGAAGGCTTTTAAGCTAGAGGCCTGACTCCAAGCATTTTAATGTAGCTGCAGCAGAAGTATCTCAGCAGAAGAAGAATACTCTGCGAACGCATTTCCTAATACTTGGCCATGACATCTTCAGACCCTAACCCCCCCCCACTTCCCCGCCTCCCCCCCACCACAGCTGCCCCAAGACCCTGCAGCAGAGGGTGTTGTCCCTGATTCCCATCGAGATGTGGGTGCAGGTGCCAGTGTTCATGCCAAGCTCATGTAGGAGGCAGACTGATTTGCACCAGGGCATTATCACATCCTGCGACATAGTGAATCATCATCACCCTCCTGCCTGCAACATTAACTCGCAAACAGGCCTTTCTAGTTCCCATCCTTGGTAATCCTGCAGCCATGTCTCAAGCATTGCGACTATGTTATCACAGAATCCAAGAATCATAGAATCCCCACAGTGCAAAAGGAGGCCATTCGGCTCATTGAGTTTGCACTGACTGCAATCCCACACAGGCTCTGTCCCCATAACTCCTTGCATTTATTTACTCCAGCTAGTCCCCCTGACGTAAGGAACAATTTAGAATGGCCAATCCATCTAACCTGTACATCTTTGGACAGTGGGAGGAAACCAAAGGAAACGCATGCGGACATGGGGAGAATGTGCAAACTCTGCACAGACAAGCCAGGAATCAATCTGGGTTCCTGGCACTGTGAGGCAGCAGTTTTAACCACTGTGCGACTGTGTTGCCCCCATCATATTTGTTTATTTCTATTTGTGCTGTTAATTCATCTAGCACTAATCTACCTATTGCAAATGCAGAAGGCCTCTTTAAAATGTGTGATTTTCAGACTTGATTGTGAACCCCCAACTCCTCAAATCATTTGCTGCATCGCACCCATGTCAACCACATGCTCGTAGTCACGCGCATCTCTCCCGGTCTCCCTACCCATTCTTGAATAACTAGCCCATGTCTTCCCCAATCACTCTTATCTTGCTTGACATCTCCCGCCAATTTGCCCCCGTCACCCTGATCCATCCCCCTATTTTGTCTGACTGCTCCACCTTTCCAGAGCCATGAGATGTTGAGCTGTGTGTGTGTGGTGGCCAGGTGACATCCCCTAAGATGAAGCTGGGCGTTGGGTAAAAAGTTGTGAAGGCGCCATGTTGAAGCAGCAATACCATCCAGCCAGTAGAGTGTCTTTTCCAGAAAGCAGATTTTTGTTTTGAAGTTTTGAATTTCCACAGCAGAGTAGAAGCAAGTTTGATAAGTCCTGTGATATATCCTTCCCACAGCACCAGCAGAGTTATCCTGTGGGAAACAATATAATGTCATCAATGGATTGGGTTCAATAAACATGGTGAAGTCCCCATTGTTTATTCCGGATAAAGATATGGAGTGGAAAGCAATGTTGTGAATACAACCCATAAGGAGAGGGATATTTTGAATAGCAGTATTGACATGTAATGTTTAACCTTAATTCTTCTATCTTTAAATGCAGATCTGGGTTCCTTTCTCCCAAGCAGTCAACCAATTAACATTCTAGGTCGGGGACAGATTGCAGAGCCGAGGAGTGGTAAGGTTATTTGAGATGAGAAAGTCTGTTGTAACTGATTCATGTCCACAGTGTAAAAGGGCCACCATAAACCAGCTAGTGCACAAGAAACTCAGGCCTGCTGCTAAATAGTCATAAGTTTCACTGTGAAGCCATTTCACACAAATGATGAAAACTAATTTTACCCTCATTGATTGAAAAAACTTCATGGCTCTTTATAAAACAAATTGTAAAACAGGGTTTCTGTGTAGGTAATAATCATGCTTCTAATTTTGTAGTGAGCCCTGAGCAGGTAAACTGAGCTTGAACTTGGCATGCGACCTGATAATAGCGACATCTCATAATCACCCCTAACCCACTGTACCCATAGGTTAGAATTCCCTCCTCAATCAAACAGAGAATGAGGAGACATTCTGCTGATGCTGCTGATCTCTACAGCGTTCAATCTCTGTACTGGCTGTGGGAGTTTATGGAGAGCTGCCTTTTTGCCTTGCTCACGCCTAATGTGGGATGGTGCCCCTCAAGCTATATTACCACTTGCTTCTTTCTAATATAGAGAGATGCCAATAGACCATCATTACTTGATAACCCATGATGTTGATGGTGGGCTTTCAGTCACTGTAAGGATAGTGAATTTTGCAGAAAGATGATTGGTTTTATCTTGTTGGAGATGCTGATTGCCTGTCCCCTGTGTAGCACTAATGTATCCCGCTGCTTATCAGCCAAAGTGTGAAGCTGACAGCAGCTTCTTACACTGGATTGCATGCTGCACTCTCAGCTCAGACACAGGCATTCTTCTAACAAATACTGCAAGGTCATGCTGTTAGCTTGAACCATGTGGGTACCTGGTCAATACGTGATTAAAGACATTGTATGGGGCTGTGAGCATCTCCACCAGTGACTGCTCCATTGCCAGCTTTCGCAAGGAGATTGCATCACTTGCCCAACCGTCCAAGTGTTCTGCTCATTAATTGCAGTCTGCACTGGTGGGTGTTCGGGCAGAGAGGGTTGGTGACACTTTCATCTCTTTGCATTGCTTGAGAGGGCTGTTAAGCCAGAGGCCTGACTCCAAGCATTTTAATATAGCTGCAGCAGAAGTATCTCAGCAGAAGAAGAATACTCTGCGAACGCTTTTCCTAATGCTTGGCCATGACATCCTCAGAATCTTACTTACTACCTCCCCCCCACCACAGCTGCCCCAAGACCCTGCAGCAGAGGGTGTTGTCCCTGATCCCCATCGAGATGTGGGTGCAGGTGCCAGTGTTCATGCCAAGCTCATGTAGGAGGCAGACTGATTTGCACCAGGGCTTTATCACATCCTGCGACATAGTGAATCATCATCACCCTCCTGCCTGCAACATTAACTCGCAAACAGGCCTTTCTAGTTCCCATCCTTGGTAATCCTGCAGCCATGTCTCAAGCATTGCGACTATGTTATCACAGAATCCAAGAATCATAGAATCCCCACAGTGCAAAAGGAGGCCATTCGGCTCATTGAGTTTGCACTGACTGCAATCCCACACAGGCTCTGTCCCCATAACTCCTTGCATTTATTTACTCCAGCTAGTCCCCCTGACGTAAGGAACAATTTAGAATGGCCAATCCATCTAACCTGTACATCTTTGGACAGTGGGAGGAAACCAAAGGAAACGCACGCAGACATGGGGAGAATGTGCAAACTCTGCACAGACAAGCCAGGAATCAATCTGGGTTCCTGGCACTGTGAGGCAGCAGTTTTAACCACTGTGCGACTGTGTTGCCCCCATCATATTTGTTTATTTCTATTTGTGCTGTTAATTCATCTAGCACTAATCTACCTATTGCAAATGCAGAAGGCCTCTTTAAAATGTGTGATTTTCAGACTTGATTGTGAACCCCCAACTCCTCAAATCATTTGCTGCATCGCACCCATGTCAACCACATGCTCGTAGTCACGCGCATCTCTCCCGGTCTCCCTACCCATTCTTGAATAACTAGCCCATGTCTTCCCCAATCACTCTTATCTTGCTTGACATCTCCCGCCAATTTGCCCCCGTCACCCTGATCCATCCCCCTATTTTGTCTGACTGCTCCACCTTTCCAGAGCCATGAGATGTTGAGCTGTGTGTGTGTGGTGGCCAGGTGACATCCCCTAAGATGAAGCTGGGCGTTGGGTAAAAAGTTGTGAAGGCGCCATGTTGAAGCAGCAATACCATCCAGCCAGTAGAGTGTCTTTTCCAGAAAGCAGATTTTTGTTTTGAAGTTTTGAATTTCCACAGCAGAGTAGAAGCAAGTTTGATAAGTCCTGTGATATATCCTTCCCACAGCACCAGCAGAGTTATCCTGTGGGAAACAATATAATGTCATCAATGGATTGGGTTCAATAAACATGGTGAAGTCCCCATTGTTTATTCCGGATAAAGATTTGGAGTGGAAAGCAATGTTGTGAATACAACTCATAAGGAGAGGGATATTTTGAATAGCAGTATTGACATGTAATGTTTAACCTTAATTCTTCTATCTTTAAATGCAGATCTGGATTTCTTTCTCCCAAGCAGTCAACCAATTAACATTCTAGGTCGGGGACAGATTGCAGAGCCGAGGAGTGGTAAGGTTATTTGAGATGAGAAAGTCTGTTGTAACTGGTCCATGTCCACAGTGTAAAAGGGTTACCATAAACCAGCCAGTGCACAAGGAACTCAGGCCTGCTGCTAAATAGTCATACGTTTCACCATGAAGCCATTTCACACAAATGATGAAAACTAATTTTACCCTCACTGATTGAGAAAACTTCATGGCTCTTCATAAAAGAAATTGTAAAACAGGGTTTCTGTGTAGGTAATAATCATGCTTCTAATTTTTAGTGAGGCCCTGAGCAGGTAGGCTGAGCGTGGAACACCGCACCCCCCGCACCGCCCCCCCCCCACCCCTCCATGCCCCGGTCAGAACACAGGAGGCAGCCCTACCCTCCCAACCCCGTGATCAGAACCCCCTGGGTGGCAGCCCCCCTCGGCAGAGCACACCCCCAACCTACCTCGATCACTGCTCTTCATCCACCATCCTTGCGACCTGCAGTTGTTGGACAGCCTGCAGCACCTTCCTGGCCTTCCGCTGGTGTGTGTGGGAGGAGGGGGGACGGGCTCAGATGGATCTCTGGTTGTGGGAGGTGGGGTGGGCGGGGTTGGGGGGGGTTGGTGGAAGATGGACTTGGGAGAATCTCCACCATCCCCCCCAACCAAAGATCCATCTGAGCCCACCCCCCTCCTCCCGCAGATGCCAGCGGAAGGGCAGGAAGGTGCTGCAGGCTGTCCAATGACTGCAGGTCATAAGGATGGTGGAGTGGGAGCAGAGATCGAGGTAGGTTGGGGGTGTGCTCTGGCAGGGGGGGCCTCCCTCCTGGGGGGGGCGGGGGGGGGGGTCTGCATCCCGGGGGCGGGGGGGTGGTGGTGGCCTGCCTTCCAGGGAGGTCCGATTGCGTCCCCCTGCCTCTGCCTCCGCGCCCCCCGCCCGCCCACTGTCTCTGCTGTTTCTGTCTTTCGCGCCTGGGCATGCTGTTTCAGATTTTTTGTCAACTGTGCATGCGCAGTTCAGTGCTCTGATCATTCCGGCAGTGCTAAGCCCCGCCCACAGCACAGACTGGACCGGAGCCGGCAAAGCGAATGGGTGCGCAGGAATGAAGATTCTAGGTTCGGATCCGTTTTTCGCCCGGATCCAGCCCTTAGCCTCCGATTGGTAAAATCGGGCCCTATGCCATCTATATTCTCATCCAAATCATTAATATAAATGACAAATAACCGTGGATCCAGCACTGATCCCTGAGGCACACCACTGGTCACAGGCCTTCAGTTTGAATAACAACCCTCTACAACCAGCTTCTGACTTCTCTCAAGAAGCCAATTTTACATAAGAACATAAGAAATAGGAGCAGGAGTAGGCCATCTAGCCCTTCGAGCCTGCCCCGCCATTCAATAAGATCATGGCTGATCTGTCGTGGCTCAGTTCCACTTTCCCGCCCTCTCCCCATAACCCTTAATCCCTTCTCTTATCAAAAACCCATCAACCCGCTTCTTAAAAATATTTAGCGAGGCAGCCTCCACCACTTCAACGGGCAGAGAATTCCAGAGATTCACCACCCTTTGAGTGAAGAAGTTCCTCCTCAACTCCGTTCTAAACCGCCTCCCCTTTATCTTGAGGCTGTGCCCCCTAGTCCTACTGTCTTTTTTGAGCGGGAAGAGTCTCTCCACCTCTATCCTATCCATCCCATTCATCATCTTATACGTCTCAATGAGATCTCCCCTCATTCTTCTAAACTCTAACGAGTACAAGCCTAGTTTATTCAGCCTCTCCTCATAGCTCAATCCCCTCAACTCCGGTATCAGCCTAGTAAACCTCCTCTGCACTCCCTCCAGGGCCAAAATATCCTTGCGCAGGTGCGGCGCCCAAAACTGCACACAGTACTCCAGCTGCGGCCTCACCAATGCCCTATACAGCTGCAGCAAGACCTCCCTACTTTTATATTCAATCCCCCTCACTATGAAGGCCAGCATCCCATTCGCCTTCCTGACCACCTGCTGCACCTGCAAGCTGGGTTTTTGCGACTCATGCACAAGGACCCCGAGGTCCCTCTGCACCGTCGCCTGCTGCAGTTTTTCGCCACGTAAGTAATAGTCCTTCCTACCATTCTTCCTACCAAAGTGGACCACCTCACACTTGCCAACATTAAATTCCATTTGCCATTTCCTGGCCCATTCGCCCAGCCTATCTAGATCCTTCTGCAGACTCTCCACACCCTCCGCACAATTTGCCGTTCCCCCAATCTTGGTGTCATCAGCAAATTTCGACACCCTGCACTCGGTTCCCTCCTCCAGATCATCTATATAAATGGTAAATAGCTGAGGCCCCAGCACCGACCCCTGGGGCACCCCACTAGTCACCATCCGCCAATCCGAATAGCACCCATTGACCCCCACTCTCTGCCTCCTATTTGACAACCAATCCTCTATCCACGCTAACACCCTACCCCCAACTCCATGTCCCCTGACCTTCTGCAATAACCTCTTGTGAGGTACCTTGTCAAACGCCTTCTGAAAATCCAGAAAGACCACATCCACCGGCTCTCCTCTATCCACTGCCCTAGACACATCCTCATAGAACTCCAGTAAATTTGTCAGACACGACTTCCCTTTAATGAAACCGTGTTGCGTCCGCCCTATCAAGCAATTCCCTTCAAGATGCCTCGCAATTTCCTGCTTAATGATGGATTCTAACATTTTACCTACCACAGACGTTAAACTAACCGGCCTATAATTCCCCGCCTTTTGCCTGGCACCCTTCTTAAACAACGGCGTAACATTAGCCGTTTTCCAATCTTCCGGCACTTCCCCAGAATCCAGCGACGTCTGGAAAATAACCACCAAGGCATCCACTATCACCTCCGCCATTTCTTTCAGAACCCTCGGATGCATTCCATCCGGTCCTGGGGACTTGTCCACAATCAGCCCCTCCAGTCTGTCGAGCACTACCTCTCTAGTAACAGTAATGTCATTAAGACCCTCCATTCCTACCACCTTTCCATCGCTAACACCCGGCAAATTATTCACGTCCTCCTCCGTGAAGACAGAAACAAAAAAGTTATTCAAGACCTTCGCCATATCCCCATCCCCTACCACTAGCTCCCCTTTCTCATCCTCTAAAGGACCAACGTTCACCCTAGCCAGCCTCTTCCTTTTTATATATTTATAAAAACTCTTGCTATCCTTTTTTATATTAAGTGCTAGCCCAGCCTCATAGCTTCTCCTACCCTCCTTTATCAACTTCTTTGTCAATCTTTGTTGACATTTAAACCTTTCCCAATCCTCTTCTCGCCCACTGCTCTTAGCTACTCTAAATTCCTCCGCTTTTAATTTAACACTTTCCTTCACCTCCTTCGTTATCCACGGCTTATTACCTCTCTTCCTACTGTCCTTTTTAACCATCGGAATAAATTTCTGCTGAGCACCAAGAAAGATCTCCTTAAAGATCCTCCACTGCTCCTCAGCAGACCTACCTTCCAACACATTCCCCCAGTCCACATTCGCCAATTCTTCTCTCATCCTACCATACTCCCCTCTATTCAAACAAAGGACGCGCGTCCGGGAACCCACTTTCTCCTCCTCCATCTGCACCAGAAACTCCACCATACAATGATCACTCTCTCCAAGAGGATCCTTCACCGCAAGGTCCCTAATTCTACCCGCCTCATTACATAGCACCAGATCCAAGATAGCTCGCTCCCTCGTCGGCTCCAACACACACTGTTCAAGGAAATTATCCCGGCAGCATTCCAAGAACTCCTCCTCGAGCCCACCTCGTCCAACATGGGTCGACCAATCAATATGCAGATTGAAATCTCCCATAACTACTGCCGTCCCATTCCTGCACGCCGTACTTATTTGCGTGTTAACAGCCCGCCCCACCTCCAGATCATTATTCGGGGGCCTATAGACGACACCCACCAGCGTCTTCCTCCCTTTGCTGTTCCTAATCTCCACCCACAACGATTCCACGTTCTGCTCTTTAGCTCCGATATCATCCCTTGCTACCACCTTGATACTATCCTTAATCAGCAGAGCTACGCCACCCCCTCTTTCCTCCTGCCTATCCTTCCTAAACACTTGATAGCCCTGTACATTCATCTCCCAGTCCCTGTCACCTTGCAGCCACGTCTCTGTAATGGCCACCAGATCGTATCCATTTGTGTCGATCTGCGCCACCAGCTCATCCACTTTATTCCGAATGCTTCGTGCATTCAGATAAAGCGCTTTCATCCCAGCCTTCACCTGGACCCTATTTGCCGTAACGCCACCAATTGGGACATCCTCGGCCTCTTCCCTTACCTGTACCCTATCCTTAACTTTAGACCTCGTAGCGTCACCTACCCTCGCACCCTCCCCCCCCCTAATTAGTTTAAAGCCCTGTCTACAGTCCTCTTTACTCGATTCGCCAACACTCTGGTCCCAGCACGATTCAGACCAACCCCATCCCGCCCGAACAAGTCCCACCTACCCCAATACTGGTGCCAATGCCCCATAAATTCGAACCCATTCCTCCCACACCAATCCCTGAGCCACCCATTCACTTCCTTTATCCTGTCAACCCTACGCCCGTCTGCACTCAGTTCAGGCAGTAGCCCAGAGACGACCACCTTGTCGGTTCTACTTTTTAATTCCATTCCCAGCTTCTCATACTCCCTCCGCAGATCCTCAGTCCGCACTTTGCCTACGTCGCCGGCACCCACATGTACTACAACGACCGGGTTCTCACCCTCCCACTCCAGGTTCCTCTGCAGCCCAGCTGTGACATCCTGTACCCGAGCACCAGGCAGACAACACACCCTTCTGTGCACTTTGTCATTGTGACAAAGGACAGTGTCAATACTCTTCACCCCACTATCTCCAATCACTACTACGTTCCTTTTCCCCTTCTCTTTGCCTATGTCCTGCTGCATCACTGTACCGTGTGCAGTTTGCTCACCAACCTCACCTGCCTCGTCCTCTTCCAGGCTGGAAGCAAGAACCTCAAACCTGTTATGCAGATTAAGAGGCTGAGGCCTCCGCTCCTCACCCCCCTTCCTCCTCCTCCCAGCAGCCCCCTTTTGTCCCTGACCCTTAGATTTAGCCAGTCTAGGGGCACCCTCTCTCCCCCTGATGAGCCTCAGTGTCTGTAGCTCAGAGGCCAGCTCATCCACCTTGAGCTGGAGCTCCTCCAGCAACCTGCACTTACTGCAGACATGGTCACTGGGAAGGACCCTGGGGTCTGCCAGTTCCCACATCATACACAAACCACACATCACATGCCCCTCCATTATTCACTGTAATTTTTTATGGGAAAAAATTTTTTTTTCCTTGTTTCTTGCTGTAGTAGTTTTGAAAAAATTTTTTCCTTGTTTTTTTTCAAACAAACTCACCTGGCCTTTTTTCCTTCCAGCCCTTTTTGATATTAAGCCCTATTAACTCACTCTGCTTCCCACTCACTCCGCTGCCCGCTCAGACGCTGCCCGCTGTCTACACCAGGCCTCCTTTTAAACCTGGCGCTGATTTAAAGCAGGCTGGTCCACAAATGCCTTTTCACCACACCCTCAGAATTCTTAAAGCAGTAAATACAATAAATAAATGCTTTAAACAGTTCTACAAAGAGTAAAGTGCTTTAAACTTATTTTAAACAGGTTTTTAACAGGTAAAATCTTAGCTCTGTCTCTCTCTCTCTCTCAGCTCCAGCAAAAATTTTGTATCCATTTAGCTACCTCACCCTGGATCCTGTGAGATTTAACCTTATGCAACAACCTAGCATGTCAAAGGCCTTGCTAAAGTCCATATAAACAACATCAACTGCACTGCCCTCAACTACCTTCTTGGTTACCCCTTCAAAAAACTCAATCAAATTTGTGAGACATGATTTTACACTCATAAAGCTATGCTGACTGTCCCTAATCAGTCCTTGTGTCTCTAAATGCCTGTAGATCCTGTCTCTCAAAATACCTTCTAACAACTTACCCACCACAGATGTGAGGCTCACTGGCCTGTAGTTCCCAGGCTTTTCCCTGCAGTCCTTTTTAAACAAAGGCACAACATATGCCACCCTCCAATCTTCAGACACCTCACCCATGACTATTGATGATTCGAATATCTCTGCTCGGGGACCCGCAATTTCCTCTCGAGCCTCCCACAATGTCCTGGGATACACTTCATCAGGTGTCAGGGATTTATCATCACGTACAATAAATCAGGGGATTTATCTACCTTAATGTGCTTTAAGACTCCCAGCATCTCTTTCTCTGAAAAATGTACACTCCCCAAGTTCCCTAACATCCATGCTTTTCTCAACAGTAAATACTGATTTAGGATCACGTTTATCTTGCATGACACCCCCCCGCCACCCTGATCCATCCACCATTTTGTCTGACTCGCCTCCTGCCTCCCCTAACGCACTCCTCCATCTTCCCAAGGTGTGGAGTTGGACTGGGGTAAACACAGTAAGAAGTCTCACAACACCAGGTTAAAGTCCAACCAGTTCATTTGGTGGCAAACACCACTAGCTTTCGGGGCTTTGCCCAAACCTGTTGGAATTTAACCTGGTGTTGTGAGACTTCTTACCATCTTCCCAAAGCCATGAGATGTTGAGCTGTGTGTGTGTGCTGGCCATGTGAGTCCCCGTGGGATGCAGCTAGGTGTTGGATTAAAAACTGTGAAGATGCCACATTTGAAACAGCAATACCATCCAGCCAATACAAAGTGTTTTTTCCACAAAGCAGTGTTTTGTTTTGAAGTCTTGAATTTTCACAGCAGAGTAGAAGCAAGTTTGATAAGTCCTGTGATATATCCTTCCCACAGCACCAGCAAAGTTATCCTGGAGGAAACAATATAATGTCATCAATGAAGTGGTTCAGTAAGCATGGTGAAGTCCCTGTTGTTTATTCTGGATAAAGATATGGAGTTGAAAATAATGTTGTAAATACAATCCATAGGAGCACAGTGAGTCAGGGAGGGATATTTTGAATTTTGACATGTAATATTTGACTTTAATTATTCAATCTTTAAATTCAGATACGGATGCCTGTCTCAGAAGTAATCAACCAATTAACATTCTAGGCCGTGGACAGATTGCAGAACCCAGCAATGGTAATGTCATTGAGCATTTGAAAGGACCAAGTCTGTTGTAACTGGTCCATGCCCATAGTGTAAAAAGGTCACTGTAAACCAGCCAGTGCACAAGAAACTCAGGCCTGCTGCTAAATAGTCACACGTTTCACTGTGAAGCCATTTCACACAAATGATGAAAACTAATTTTACCCTCATTTATTGGAAAAAGCTTCATGGCTCTTCAAAAAGGAAATTGTAAAATTGTGTAGGTAATAATCATCCTTCTAATTTTGTAGTGAGGCCCTGAGCAGGTAAACTGAGCTTGAACTTGGCATGCAACCTGATAATAGCGGAATCTCACTATCACTGCTAACCCACTGTACCCATAGGTTAGAATACCCTTCTCAATCAAACAGAGAATGAGGAGACATTCTGCTGATGCTGCTGATCTCTACAGCGTTCAATCTCTGTACTGGCTGTGGGAGTTTATGGAGAGCTGCCTTTTTGCCTTGCTCATGCCTAATGTGGGATGGTGCCCCTCAAGCTATATTACCACTTGCCTCTTTCTAATATAGAGAGATGCCAATAGACCATAATTACCTGGTAACCAATGATGTTGATGGTGAGCTTTCAGCAATAGTAACGATTTGTTGACAACAGCTTCATACACTGGATTACATGCTGCACTCCCTGCTCAGACATAGGCATTTTCCAAACAAACACTGCAAAGTTGTGCTGTTAGTTTGAACCATGGGGGTTCCTGATCAGTGCTTCATTGAAGACATTGTATGGGGCTGTGAGCATCTCTACCTGTGACTGCTCCATGGCCAGCTTTTGCAAAAAGATTGTATCACTTGCCCAATCTTTAGCTTCAGCGGGGATTTCCTTTACCTCTTTAACAAATCCCACTGGCTTATCCTGTTTTGCCATGTCTATCTTCCCAGTATTTTCCTTAAACCACCACCTTTGTGATTTTTTATGTCCCAATTCATTACAGTGAAAACATCTGAGGCTTTTTATTTCTCTTTGATTCTCATGTGTTTCCTTTTTACCTTGAGTTCTGCTGTCTTTATTATCTCCCCTGAGATCCTCTTTTCCCTTGCCTCCTGAGGATTTCCCTTTTCCCCAGTTTCTATCCCTCACAGGCTGAAATTGATGTTGGAAACCACATTTTCGTTTTATGAACTAACTGCCATTTTTGCTGCTAACCTTGAACTTTTAACCCTCTGCTCTCCGATATGAGTTCTTCCTACTTAGAGTCAGAGAGGTTTGCAGCATAGAAACAGGTCCTTTGGCCCAACTTGCCATCCTTTTTTTAACTATTCCCAATTACCTGCATCTGGCCCATATCCCTCTATCTTACCAATGTAACTGTCTAAACATGTTTTAAAAGACAAAATTGTACCCGCCTCTACTATTAACTCTGACAGCTTGTTCCACACATTCACCACCCCCTGCGTGAAAAAAATTGTTCCTATGGACACTATTGTATCTCTCCCTTCTTACCTTAAACATATGCCCTATAGTTTTAGATTCCTTACCTTTGGAAAAAGATATTGACAATCTGGCTGATCTGTGCCCCTCATTATTTTTTACATCTTTATAAGATCACTGTACTTTGGGAAGTGACTTTCCACATTCCTCCAAAATAGCTGTTTCCTTAAGAGCTTCATATGTCTGGACTATTTTCACACCCTTATTCATGTACGGGCGGCACGGTGGCAGCAGTGGTTAGCACGATGCCAGGGAGTCGGATTAGATTTCCGGCTTGGGTCACTTGCACAGCAGCCATGCTGCAATTTTTTACCATTTACCAACATTGTACTCCATCTGCCAGACCCTTGCCCGCTCACTTGGACTATCTATATCTCATAAGAACATAAGAAATAGGAGCAGGAGTAGGCCATCTAGCCCTTCGAGCCTGCCCCGCCATTCAATAAGATCATGGCTGATCTGTCGCGGCTCAGTTCCACATTCCCGCCCTCTCCCCATAACCCTTAATCCCCTTGCCTATCAAAAACCTATCAGCCCGTGTCTTAAATATATTTAGCGAGGCAGCCTCCACCACTTCAACGGGCAGAGAATTCCAGAGATTCACCACCCTTTGAGTGAAGAAGTTCCTCCTCAACTCTGTTCTAAACCGCCCCCCCTTTATCTTGAGGCTGTGCCCTCTAGTCCTACTGTCCTTTCTGAGCGGGAAGAGTCTCTCCACCTCTATCCTATCCATCCCATTCATCATCTTATACGTCTCAATGAGATCTCCCCTCATTCTTCTAAACTCTAACGAGTACAAGCCTAGTTTATTCAGCCTCTCCTCATAGTTCAACCCCATCAACTCTGGTATCAGCCTAGTAAACCTCCTCTGCACTCCCTCAAGGCCATCTCTTTGCAGTCTTTCAGTGTTCTCTGCACACTTTGCTCTGCCACTCATCTTAGTGTCATCTGCGAATTTTAACACAGTATACTTGGTCCCCAAATCCAAATCATCTATGTAAATTGTAAACAATTGTGGTCCAAACATTGACCCCTGAGGCATATCACTTGTGCCAACCAGAAAAACACCCACTTAACCCCACTCTTTGCTTTCTGTTAGTTAACCAATCCTCTATCCATGCTAATACATTACCCAAAATACGATGTACCTTTATGTTATGCAGCAGCCTTTGGTGTGGCACCTTGTCAAATGCCTTCTGGAAATCCAGATACACCACATCAACAGATTCCCTATTGTCCACTGCAGAGCAAAGTGTGCAGAGAACACTGAAAGACTACAAAGAGATATAGATAGTCCAAGTGAGTGGGCAAGGGTCTGGCAGATGGAGTACAATGTTGTTAAATGGTAAAAAATTGCAGCATGGCTGCTGTGCAAGTGACCCAAGCCGGAAATCTAATCCGACTCCCTGGCATTGTGCTAACCACTGCTGCCACCGTGCCGCCCGTAAATGAATAAGGGCGTGAAAATAGTCCAGACATATGAAGCTCTTAAGGAAACAGCTATTTTGGATAATATTCTCAAAGAATTCCACCAAATAGTCAAACATGACCTACCACTCATGAACCCATGCTGTGTCTTCCCAATGGGACAATTTTTATACCCGGATGTCTCGCTATTTCTTCCTAGATGATAGATCGACAAGTCCTGTCATACATCTTCTCCACAGCACCAGCAGAGTTATCCTGTGGTAATCAATATAATTTCATTAATGGATTGGGTTCAATAAGCATGGTGAAGTCCCCATTGTTTATTCTGCGTAAATATGGAATGGAAAACAATGTTGTAAATACAACCCATCAAGAGCACACAGAGTCACGGAGGGATATTTTGAATTGCAGTATTGACATGTAATGTTTGATCTTAATTCTTCTATCTTTAAATTCAGAAGAGGATGACTATCTCGATGATGAAATTAACATTATAGGTGGAGGACAGATTGCAGAGCCCTGGAATGGTAAGGTCATTGAGCTTTAGAAATGAGCCAAGTCTGTTTTAACTGGTCCACGCCAGTAGTGTAAAAGGGATCACTGTAAACCAGCCAGTGCACAAGAAACTCAGGCCTGCAAGGTTGTGCTGTTAGTTTGAACCATGGGTGTCCCTGGTCAGTGCTTGGTTGAAGACATTGTATGGGGCTGTGAGCATCTCCACCAGTGACTGCTCCATGAGCAGCTTTCACAAGGAGATTGTATCACTTAAGAACATAAGAAATAGGAGCAGGAGTAGGCCATCTAGCCCTTCGAGCCTGCCCCGCCATTCAGTAAGATCATGGCTGATCTGAAGTGGCTCAGTTCCACTTTCCCACTTTCTCCCCATAACCCTTAATTCCCTTGCCTACCAAAAACCTATCTACCCGTGTCTTAAATATATTTAGCGAGTAGCCTCCACCACTTCAACGGGCAGAGAATTCCAGAGATTCACTACCCTTTGAGTGAAGAAGTTCCTCCTCAACTCCGTTCTAAACTGCTCCCCCCTTATCTTGAGGCTGTGCCCTCTAGTCCTGCTGTCCTTTCTGAGCGGGAAGAATCTCTCTACCTCTACCCTATCCATCCCCTTCATTATCTTATACGTCTCTATAAGATCCCCCCTTTCCTTCTAAACTCCAACGAGTACAGACCCAGTCTATTCAGCCTCTCTTCATAGTCCAACCCCCTCATCTCCGGTATCAGCCTAGTGAACCTCCTCTGCACTCCCTCCAAGGCCAAAATATCCTTGCGCAAGTGCGGCGACCAAAACTGCACACAATACTCCAGCTGCGGTCTCACCAGTGCCTTGTACAGTTGCAGCAAGACCTCCCTGCTTTTATATTCTATCCCCCTCGCTATAAATGCCAGCATCCCATTCACCTTCTTGATCACCTGCTGCACCTGCAGACTGGGTTTTTGCGACTCATGCACAAGGACCCCCAGGTCCCTCT
Source organism: Carcharhinus amblyrhynchos (assembly GCF_965287045.1). Classification (NCBI taxonomy): domain Eukaryota; kingdom Metazoa; phylum Chordata; class Chondrichthyes; order Carcharhiniformes; family Carcharhinidae; genus Carcharhinus; species Carcharhinus amblyrhynchos. The sequence goes on along the minus strand of NC_137325.1, from coordinate 145,729,486 downwards.
GCACCGTAGCATGCTGCAGCTTTTCGCCCTTTAAATAGTAATCCCTCCTACTATTATTCCTGCCAAAGTGGATAACCTCACACTTGCTAACATTGTACTCCATATGCCAGGTCCTCGCCCACTCGCTCAGCCTATCTAGATCCCTCTGCAGACTTTCCACACGCTCTGCACAATTTGCTTTTCCACTTATCTTTGTGTCATCAGCAAATTTTGACACCCTACACTCAGCCCCCTCCTCCAGATCATCTGTATAAATGGTAAATAGCTGAGGCCCCAGCACCGATCCCTGCGGCACTCCACTAGTCAGCAACCGCCAATCAGAATAGCACCCATTGATACCAACTCTCTGCCTCCTATTAGACAACCAATCCTCTATCCACGCTAACACCTTACCCCAACTCCATGCTCCCTAACTTTCTGAAACAACCTTTTGTGCGGCACCTTATCAAATGCATTTTGAAAATCGAGAAACACCACATCAACTGGTTCCCCTCTGTCTACCGCACTAGTCACATCCTCATAGAATTCCAATAAATTTGTCAGACACGACTTCCCCTTAACGAATCCGTGCTGCGTCTGCTCTATCAAACAATTCTTCTCAAGGTGCCTGGCTATTTCTTCTTTGAAGATGGATTCAAGCATTTTTCCAACAACAGACGTTAAACTAACCAGCCTATAATTCCCTGCCTTTTGTCTGCTACCTTTTTTAAACAGCGGCGTAACATTAGCTGTTCTCCACTCTTCCAGAACTTCCCCGGAATCCAGTGAAGTTTGGTAAATAATCACTAAGGCATCTACTATCACCTCTGCCGTTTCCTTCAGAACCCTGGGATGCGTTCCATCCGGTCCTGGGGACTTGTCCACCATCAGTCCCGCTAGTCGATCAAGCACTACCTCTCTAGTGACAGTAATCGCCCTCAACTCCTACCATCCTTCTATCTTTAATACCCGGCAAACTATTCGCGTCCTCCTCCGTGAAGACCGGGGCAAAAAACTTATTTAAGGCCTCAGCCATTTCCTCATCCCCTACCACTAAATCCCCCCTCTCATCCTCTAAGGGTCCAACATTCACTCTAGCCAGCCTCTTTATATATTTATAAAAACTCTTACTGTCCTTTTTTATATTTAGTGCTAGTTTAGCTTCGTAGTCTATCCTTCCTGTCTTTATCAACTTCGTAGTCAATCTTTGTTGATTTTTAAACCTCTTCCAATCTTCTACTCACCCACTACTTTTAGCCACTCTAAACGCTGCAGCTTTTAATTTAATACTCTCCTTTATTTCCTTCAAAAGCCACGGCTGATTATCCGTTCTCCTACATTCCTTCTTTACCATCGGAATATATTTCTGCTGAGCACCGAAAAAGATCTCCTTAAAGATCCTCCACTGTTCCTCAGCAGTCCTACCGACCAATCTGCGCCCCCAATCTATATTTGCCAATTCCTCTCTCATCCTATCGTACTCCTCTCTGTTCAAACAGAGGACACAGGTCCGCAACCTTACTTTCTCATCCTCCATCTGCATCAAAAACTCAACCATACAATGATCACTCGTCCCAAGAGGATCCCTCACAACAAGATCCCTAATTCTACCCGCCTCATTACATAACACCAGATCTAAGATAGCTCGCTCCCTTGTTGGTTCCATCACACACTGTTCAAGGAAACTATCCCGGCAGCATTCCAAGAACTCTTCCTCAAGCCCACCGCGTCCAACATGGGTCAACCAATCAATATGTAGATTGAAATCCCCCATAATTATCGCTGTTCCATTTCTACACGCATCATTTATTTGCTTGTTTATAGCCCACCCCACCTCCAAGTTATTATTTGGTGGCCTATAGACCACACCCACCAGCGTCTTCCTCCCCTTACTGTTCCTTATCTCCACCCACAACGATTCCACGTTCTGCTCTTTGGAGGCTATATCTTCCCTTACTACCGCCCTGATATTATCCTTAATCAGTAGAGCTACCCGCCCCCCCTTTTTCCTCCCGTCTATCCTTCCTAAACACTTGATACCCCTGGACATTCAGCTCCCAGTCCCTATCACCCTGCAACCACATTTCCATAATGGCCACCAGATCATACCCATTTGTGCTGATCTGCGCCACCAGCTTGTTCACTTTGTTCTGAATGCTTCGTGCATTCAGATAAAGTGTCTTTATCCCAGCCTTTATCTGTACCCTATTTGAAGGAACGCTACCAACCTTTCTCATGCCCCCTACTCCCTTTATTATTGGGACATCCTCAACATTTTCCCGTGCCCGTACTCTCTCTTTTACTTTAGATATTGTAATTATTGTAATTTCCCCTACCCCTGCACACCCCCCCCGCTCTTAATTAGTTTAAAGCCCTGTCTACAGTCCTAGTTATACGATTCTCCAGGATTCTGGTCCCAGCACGGTTCAGACCAAGACCATCCCATCTGAACAGGTCCCACCTGCCCCAATACTGGTGCCAATGCCCCATAAATTCAAACCCATTCCTCCCACACCAATCCCTGAGCCACCCATTCATCTCTTTAATCCTATTTACCCTATTTAGCCTCACAAGAGGTTATTACAGAAGGTCAGGGGGCATGGAGTTGGGGGTAGGGTGTTAGCGTGGATAGAGGATTGGCTGTCAAATAGGAGGCAGAGAGTGGAGGTCAATGGGTGCTATTCGGATTGGCGGTTGGTGACTAGTGGAGTGCCCCAGGGGTCGGTGCTGGGGCCTCAGCTATTTACCATTTATATAGATGATCTGGAGGAGGGAACTGAGTGTATGGTGTCGAAATTTGCTGATGACACCGAGATTGGTGGAACGGCAAATTGTGCGGAGCGTGTGGAGAGTCTGCAGAAGGATCTAGATAGGCTGGGCGAATGGGCCAGGAACTGGCAAATGGAATTTAATGTTGGCAAATGTGAAGTTGTCCACTTTGGTAGGAATAATGGTAGGAAGGACTATTACTTACGTGGCAAAAAACTGCAGCATGCGACGGTGCAGAGGGACCTCGGGGTCCTTGTGCATGAGTCGCAAAAACCCAGCCTTGTAGGTGCAGCAGGTGGTCAGGAAGGCGAATGGGATGCTGGCCTTCATAGCAAGGGGGATTGAATATAAAAGTAGGGAGGTCTTGCTGCAGCTGTATAGGCCACTAGTGAGGCTGCAGCTGGAGTACTGTGTGCAGTTTTGGTCGCCGCACTTACGTAAGGATATTTTGGCCTTGGAGGGAGTGCAGAGGAGGTTTACTAGGCTGATTCCGGAGTTGAGGGGGTTGAACTGTGAGGAGAGGCTGAATAAACTAGGCTTGTACTCGTTAGAGTTTAGAAGAATGAGGGGAGATCTCATTGAGACATATAAGATGATGAATGGGATGGATAGGATAGAGGTGGAGAGACTCTTCCCGCTCAGAAAGGACAGTAGGACTAGAGGGCACAGCTTCAAGATAAAGGGGGGGCGGTTTAGAACGGAGTTGAGGAGGAACTTCTTCACTCAAAGGGTGGTGAATCTCTGGAATTCTCTGCCCGTTGAAGTGGTGGAGGCTGCCTCGCTAAATATTTTTAAGACGCGGGTAGATAGGTTTTTGATAGGCAAGGGGATTAAGGGATATGGGGAGAGGGCGGGAATGTGGAACTGAGACACGACAGATCAGCCACGATCTTATTGAATGGCGGGGCAGGCTCGAGGGGCTAGATGGCCTACTCCTGCTCCTATTTCTTATGTTCTTATGTTCTATGTCCATCTGCATGTGGTTCAGGTAGTAATCCAGAGATAACTACCTTGTCGGTTCTGCTTTTTAATTTCATTCCCAGCTTTTCATACTCCCTCTGCAGATCTTTAGTTCCCATCTTGCCTATGTCATTGGCACCCACATGTACCACAACGACTGGACTCTCACCCTCCCACTCCAGGTTCCTCTGCAGCTCAGATGAGACATCCTGGACCCGAGCACCAGGCAAACAACACATCGTTCTGTATTCTTTATCATTGTCACAAAGCACAGTGTCTATACCCCTAACCACACTATCCCCAATTACCACTACATTCCTCTTTACTTCTTCCTCTTTGTCTGCACCACTGTACCATGGGCAGTTTGCTCGTCAACCTTACAGCCCTCGTTCTTGTCCACACTGGGAGCAAGAACCTCAAACCTGTTGTGCAGATTCAGGGGCTGAGGCCTTTGGGTCCCTCCTTCCTTCCTCCCCACTCTCCCCTCCTTCCTCCCCACTCCCCCCTCCTTCCTCCCCACTCCACCCTCCTTCCTCCCCAATCCCCCCTCCTTCCTCCCCTCAGCAGCACCCTCTTGTTCCTGACCCTTAAAGTTAGCCAGTCTAGGGGGTGTGGATGTCTCTTGCACCCCATTATCCAGGGTACACTCCCTCTCCCTGATGAGCCTCAGTGTCTGAAGCTCAGACGCCAGCTCATCTACTTTGTGCTGGAGCTCTTCCAGCAACCAGCACTTACTGCAGACATGGTCACTGGGAAGGACCTTGGAGTCCACCAGCTCCCACATCATACAGAAACAGCACATCACATACCCCTCCATCATAGTCTCTTAGTAATTACTGAACATAGTTAAGAAGTCAAACTTACCTGGCCCTTTTCTCCCAAGCCCTTTGCTCCTAAGCCCTTACAGCTCACTCTGCTGCCCGCTCCCGACGCTGCCCTCTGTCTACCACAAGCCTCCTTTTAAACTTTGCGCGGTAAAAAAAATCCGTTCCCACAAAGCCCCGCAGCCCACTTCCTGCCTAGTTTTTAAAGCAGAAAAACTGTTACAGAGCCTGCGAAAATCTTTACAAAGGTAATTGCTTACTTTTACTCCGTGCGACCTTCATTCCTCCACCCGCTCCAGCGAACAATGAGAGGGTTCACCTGGTGAGTACTTTTTATGTAAAAAAATCCCTTCCCACAAAGCCCCATGGCCCACTTCCTGCCTAGTTTTTAAAGCGGAAAAAACTCACTTACCCAGTCATATAATTGTTCTGCTCATTAAATTGCACTCTGCACCAGAGGGGGTGAAAAGTTCAGGAGCACCTGGTGGCAGTTCCACACCTTTGTTTTGCTTTAGTGGGTGATTAAGCTGGAGACCTGATACCAAGCATGTTTATGTCCAAAGCTTCTCTCCAAAGCCTTGCACTCACCTGGTTAATGGGGATCCTTGTCCATATGAAGCTACATAATATAGCCATGGATTAGAAATACAACACTAGGAGCAGGTGTACGCCATTCAGTCCTTCAAGCCTTCTCCGTCATTCAGTATGGCTATGTCTGATCCTATTTCAATGCCATATTCCTGCTTTCTCCCCATACCAATTGATGAGATTAAAATCTAAATGAATTACCTACCTTTTTCTTGACTACATTGTGATTGGTCTCCACAACCTCTAAGTGTAAAGAATTCCATAGGTTCACTACCTCTTGATTGAAGAATTTTTTTCTCATCTGTTTCCTAAATGGTCTACCCTGTACTCTGACACAATGTCCCCTAAGTTCCCCAACCAGAGAAAACGTTGTCCCTGAAGCGGTGATAAAACCAATAGCCTGAAACCCATTCCAGCGTTTGAGGAACTTTTACAAGGGTCTTAATTGATTGCATAGGACTTTTCCTTGTGTTTTTCTTACTCCCAAATGACCTTCTACTGGTAACGCACATGCTACTTGCAACACCTCCTTTCCTTATCCCACTGGCAATATAACTTCTGTCCATTTTTCATCCCCCTGCATATGTAAAGGTCTCCACTTCCTCAGAAAGACATGATTTTTAAGGTAATAACATTGCAGCATACACTCAGATTCTTCTTCTGTGTATGCTTTCTGATACAATTGCTTTATCTCCACTTCTTTCTGTTGTAATTCTACTCACTTTCCTGAACTAACAGTACTTTATCCTCCACTTGTTCTTGTTCTTTTTCAACCATCTAATCAAATTGGTTTCTGATAATTGAACTTCAACTTTTTAACTTTATTCTGACTTCTCCTTCTGTCTCAACCTGTGACTTTGTGACCTTCTTACCACACATTCAGGAAAAATCCCAGGATATGCTTCCTGTAACACTTTGGTTGTTTGCTTATCATTTATTTAAATTTTATTTATTTATTTGTGTCACAGGTAGGCTTACATCAACACTGCAATGAAGTTACAATGAAAATCCCCCAGTCGCCACACTCCAGTACCTGTTCGGGTACACTGAGGGAGAATTTAGCATGGCCAATGTACCTAACCAGCACGTCTTTCGGACTGTGTGAGGAAAATGGAGCACCCAGAGGAAACCCTTGCAGACACGGAGAGAATGTTCAAACTGCACACAGACAGTGACCCAAGGTGGAAATCAAACCCGGGTCCTTGGCATTGTGAGGCAGCAGTGCTAACCACTATGCTACCATGCTGCTCCTTTTCACTGGCTTTTCAATCACAACAGACATCATCCAACCTCTGATCCAGCTATATCATTAGCCAAGATAAAGTGTATTTTTGGACAGGATAATTTCCCTATTACTGCTACCACAACTTCACCACATTTCACCAGACTCTCCAACCTCATCCTATAGAATGGAACGCCAGGTGTTTTCACCATGAATTCCATACATTATAACCTTTTCTTCTTCCAAACTACAGATCTCCTCAGCTCTCAGCATTAAAGATTGACTTGTTTCTGAATCTCTTAAAACCTTAACTTCTGTACCTACTCCTCCTGGTACACATGAGTGAACTTTACCCACGCAAGTAAATTCTTTAAACAGATCTGATACTTTCTTGCCAACCAATCCCTGACCAGGCTCAACATTCTTTTCAGCCTCTTTAGCTTCAGCTGGGATTTCCTTTACCTCTTTAACAAATCCCACTGGCTTATCCTGTTTCGCCATGTCTGTTTTCCCAGCATGTTCCTTAAACCACCACCTTTGTGTTTTTTTATGTGCTAATTCATTGCAGTGAAAACATCTGAGGCTTTTTATTTCCCTTCCATCCCCATGTGTTTCCTTTTTACCTTGAGTTCTGCTGTCTTTATTATCTCCCATGAGATCCTCTTTTCCCTTGCCTCCTGAGGATTTCTCTTTTCCCTAGTTTCTATCCCTCACGGGCTCTAATTGATGTTGGAAACCACACTTTCGTTTTATGAATTAACTGCCATTTCTGCTGCGAACTTTGGACTTTTAACCCTCTGCTCTCCGATATGAGTTCTTCCGACTTAAAGTCATAGAGGTTTACAGCATGGAAACAGGCCCTTTTTTGTAATGACTTATCTAGTCCCAATTTCTGGTGTTTGGCCCACATCCGTCTATACCCTTCTTACACATGTAACTGTCTAAACACTTTTTAAAAGATAAAATTGCACACGCTTCTACTACTGCCTCTGACAGCTTGTTCCAGACACTCGCCACCCTCTGTGTGAAAAATTGTTCCTCTGGCCACTTTTGTTTTTCTCCCCTCTCACTTAAACCTATGCCCGATAGTTTCAGACTGCCCTACCTTTGGGAAAAGGTATTGACTATCTGGCTGATTTGTGCCCCTCATTATTTTATAGACCTCTATAAGTCCACCCTAGTTTGGGAAGTGACTTTCCACACTCCTCCAAAATAGCTGTTTCCTTAAGAGCTTCATATGTCTGGACTATTTTCACACCCTTATTCACTTATGGGCAGCACGGTGGCAGGAGTGGTTAGCACTGCTGCCTCACAATGCCTGGAAGTTGAGTTAAATTTCTGGTGTGGGTCACTGTCTTTTGCACAGCACATGCTGCAATTCTTTATCATTTACGAACATTGTACTCCGTCTGCCAGACCCTTGCCCACTCATTTGGACTATATCCCTTTGCAGACTTCCAGTGACCTCTGCACACTTCGCTATGCCACTCGTCTTAGTGTCATCGATAAATTTTAACACACTACATTTGGTTCCCAACTCCAAATCATCCATGTCAATTGTAAACGATTGTGGTCCTTACACTGATCCCTGAGGCACACCACTTGTCTCTGATCGCTGACCAGAAAAACACCCATTTACCACCACTCTTTGCTTTCTGTCAGTTAACCAATCCTCTATTCATGCTAATACATTACCCAAAATACGATGCACTTTTATGTTATACAGCAGCCTTTGGTGCAGCACCTTGTCAAATGCCTTCTGGAAATCAGATACACCACATCTGCAGGTTCCCCAATGTCCACTGCACAAGTAACATTCTCAAAGAATTCCACTAGTCAAACATGACCTGCCATTCATGAACCCATGCTGCCTCTTCCTAATGGGACAATTTATATCCAGATGTCTTACTATTTCTTCCTTGATGATAGATCGATAAGTCCTGTGATATATCTTTCCCAGCAGAGTTATCCTGTGGTAATTAATATAATTTTGTCAATGGATTGGGTTCAATAAGCATGGTGAAGTCCTCATTGTTTATTCTGCTTGAATACGGAGTGGAAAACAATGTAATAAATACAACCCATAAGGAACATGCAGAGTCAAGGAGGGATGTTTTGAATAGCAGTGTTGACATATAATGATTGATCTTAATTCTTCTATCTTTAAATTCAGAGGAGGATGACTATCTCAATGACGAAATTAACGTTATAGGTGGAGGACAGATTGCAGAGCCCTGGAATGGTAAGGTCATTGGGCTTTTGAAATGAGCACAGTTCAATCTCTGTAGTGGCTGTGGGAATTTATGGAGAGCTGCCTTTTTACCTTGCTTAATATGGGGTGATGCCCCTCAAGTTATTTTACCACTTGCCTCTCTCTAACATAGAAAGGTACCAATAGACTATAATTACCTGGTAACCCATGATGTTCATGGCACGCTTTCAGTAATAGTAACGGTAGTGAATTTTGCAGGTACATGATTGGTTTTATCTTGTTGGAGATGCTGACTGCCTGTCCCCTGTGTAGCACTAATGTATCCCGCTGCTTATCAGCCAAAGTGTGAATTGTCAGCAGCTTCATCCACTGGATTACATGCTGCACTCTCAGCTCAGACACAGGTATACTCCTAACAAATACTGCAAGGTTGCGCTTTAGCTTGAACCATGGGGGTCCCTGTTCAATACGTGATTGAAGATATTGTATGGGGCTGTGAGCATCTCCACCAGTGACTGCTCTGTGACCAGCTTTCGCAAGGAGATTGTATCACTTACCCAATCATCCAATTGTTCTGCTCATTAAATTGCTGCGGGTGAAAAGGTCAGGAGCACCTGGTGGCAGTTCCACACATTTGCTTTGCTTCAGTGGGTGGTTAAGCTGGAGAACTGACACCAAGCATGTTTATGTCCAAAGCTTCTATCCAAAGCCTCACACTCAGCTGGTTAATGGGGGATCCTTGTCCATATGAAGCTACATAATAAAGCCAAGGATTAGAAACATAGTAACTAGGAGCAAGTGTAGGCTATTCACTCTTCAAGCCTTCTCTGCCATTCAGTATGATTATGGCCAATCCTCTATCTCAATAGCATTTTCCTGCTTAAAAGCAAATTACTGTGGATGTTCAAATCTGAAACCAAAAGCAAAAATGCTGGAAACCTCAGCAGGTCTGGCAGCATCTGCAGGGAGAGAAAAGAGCTGACGTTTTAAGTCCAGATGACCCTTTGTCAAAGCTGAGATTTTCTAGCATTTTCTCTTTTGGTTCCATATTCCTGTTTTCTGCCCATACCTCTTGATATTAAAACCTAAAAGAATTACCTATCTCTTTCTTGACTACATTGTGACTTGGCCTCCACAGCCTTTAATGGTAAAGAACTCCATAGGTTCACTACACATTGAGTGAAGAATTTTTTTCCTCATCTGTTTCCTAAATGGTCTACCTGATATCCTGACATGATGTCCCCTCAGTTCTAGGTTCCTTAACCAGAGAAAACATTGTCCTTGAAGCAGTGATAAACCCAATACCCATCGGGACTTTGATGTTGTGGCCATTTCAGAGACATGGATACAGCAGGGAGAGGAATGGTTGTTGCAGGTTCTGGGGTTCAGATGTTTCAGTCAGAGCAGAGAAGGTGGTAGAAGAGGGGGAGGCGTGGCATTGTTTGTCAAGGACAGTATTACGGTGGCAGAAAGGACGTTTGATGTGGACCTGTCTATTGAGGTAGTATGGGCTGAGATTAGAAACAGAAAAGGAGAGATCACACTGTTGGGAGTTTTTTATAGGCCTCCAAAAAGTTCCAGAGATGTAGAGGAAAGGATTGCAAAGATGACCCTGGATAGGTGCGAAAGTAACAGGTTCGTTGTTATGGGGGACTTTAACTTTACAAATATCGATTGGAAAAGCTATAGTTCAAGCACGTTAAAGGGGTCAGTTTTTGTCCAGTGTGTGCAGGAAGGTTCCCTGACACAGTATGTAGATAGGCTAACAAGAGGTGAGGCTACATTGGATTTGGTACTGGGTAATGAACCAGACCAGGTGTTAGACTTGGAGGTAGGTGAGCACTTTGGTGATAGTGACCACAGTTCGGTTACCTTTACCTTAGTGATGGAAAGGGATAGGCATATACCGAAGGGCAGAAGTTATAGCTGGGGGAAAAGTAATTATGAGGCTATTAGGAGAGATTTAGGATACATAGAGTGGAGTAGGAAATTGCAGGGGCTGGGAACATCTGAAATGTGGAGCTTATTCAAGGAGCAGCTACTGTGAGTCCTTGATAAACATGTACCTGTCAGGCAGGGAGGAAGTGGTGGAGCGAGGGAACCGTGGTGTACTAAGGAAGTTGAATCTCTGGTGAAGAGGAAGAAGGAGGCTTACGTAAAGATGAGACATGAAGGCTCAGTTAGGGCACTGGAGAGTTATAAATTAGCCAGGAAGGGACTGAAGAGAGAGTTAAGAAGAGCTAGAAGAGGACATGAGAAGACTTTGGTGGATAAGATCAAGGAAAATCCTAAAGCTTAAAAGATTGGTTAGGGCAAGATTAGGGCCAGTCAGAGACAGCAGTGGGAAGTTGTGCATGGAGCCTGAAGAGATAGGAGAGGCAGTGAATGAGTATTTTTCGTCAGTATTTACGCAGGAAAAAGTCAGTGTAGTCGAGGAGAATACTGCGATACCAGGTAGTAGACTAGACGGGATTGAGGCACATAAGGAGGAGGTGTTAGCAATTCTTGAGAGTATGAAAATAGATAAGTCCCCTGGGCCAGATGGGATTTACCCTAGGATTGTCTGGGAGGCTAGGGAGGAGATTGCAGAGCCTTTGGCTTTGATCTTCAGGTCATCATTGGCTACAGGTATAGTGCCAGAAGACTGGAGGATAGCAAATGTTGTCCCCTTGTTCAAGAAGGAGAGTAGAGACCATCCTGGGAATTATAGACCAGTGAGCCTTACTTCTGTTGTGGGCTTGGTGAACACTGAAGAGAAATATTCATTCATCGCCTTTGCTATCTCTTCTGACTCTATGTACAAATTCCCACTACTATCCTTGACTGGCCCTAACCTCATCCTGGTCATTCTTTTATTTCTCAGGTAAGAGTAAAAAGCCTTGGGGTTTTCCTTTATCCGACCCGCCAAGGACTTCTCATGCCCTTTGTAGCTCTCCAAGGCCCTTTTTTTTAGCTCATTCCTTGCTACCTTGTAACCCTCAAGCGACCCAACTGAACCTTGTTTTTTCATCCTTACATACGCTTCCTTTTCCTTCTTGACAAGACATTCAACCTCTTTTGTGAACCATGGTTCCCTCACTCAGCCATTTCCTTCCTGCCTGACAGGGACATACCTATCAAAGACACGCAGTATTTGTTACTTGAACAAGCTCCACTTTCCATTTGTGCCCATACCTGACAGTTTCTGTTCCCATCTTATGCTCCCTAATTCTTGCCTAATCGCATCATAATTACCCTTCCCCCAAATATAAACCTTGCCTGCCGTATGGCCCTATTCTTCTCCACTGCAATAATGAAAGATACCAAACTGTGGTCACTATCTCCAAAGTACTCTCCCACAAACAAATCTAACACTTGGCCCGCTTCATTACCCAATACCAAGTCCAATGTGGCCCCACCTTGTTTGGTAGATCTAATGCAGAGGGGAGCTATACAATAGAACCATCAGAAGTGTAGACACAGAGATCTGGATATGCAAATCCACAGATCCTTAAAAGTGGTAGCACAGGTGAAAAAAGTGGTGAAGAAGGCATATGGCATGCTTGCCTTTAACGGACAAGGAATAGAGTATAAAAGTTGGCATATGATGTTGCAGTTATATAGAACGTTGGTTAGGCCACATTTGGAATACTGTGTCCAGTTCTGGTTGCCACACTATCAGAAGGACTATCAAAGTGAAGGCTTTGGAGAGAGTGCAGAAAAGGTTTACCAGGATGTTGTCTGGTATAAAGAGTATTAGCTATGAAGTGAGATTGAGCAAACTAGAGTTGTTCTCCCTGGAAAGATAGAGGTTGTGGGGGGTGGGGCGACCTAAAAGAAGTTTATAAAATTCTGAAGGGCATAGATAGGATGAACAGTTGGAAGCTTTGCCCCACGTCAGAAATGACAAGGGGTCACAAGTTGGAGGTAAGGTGGGCAAGATTCAATACAGATATGCGGAGGACATTTTTTACACAGAGGGTGGTGGGGGCCTGGAATTCACTACCAAGCAAGGTGGTTGAGGCAGACATGCTAGGATCATTTAAGATTTATCTAGATAGCCGCATGAACAGACTGGAAATAGAGGGATAAAAACGGATGGTCTAGTTCGGAACACATTATTGTTCTTTGTTCTTTGTACCTGAACATTGGTCATCTACATAGAACATAGAACATAGAACACTACAGCACAAACAGGCCCTTCGGCCCACAAGTTGCGCCGATCACATCACCTACCAACCTACAGACCTATCTATAACCCTCAATCTCATTAAACCCCATATACTCATCCAGAAGTCTTTTAAAAGACCCCAGCGAGTTCGCCTCCACCACCACTGACGGCAGCCGATTCCATTCACTCACCACCCTCTGAGTGAAAAACTTACCCCTAACATCACTTCTGAACCTCCCTCCCCGCACCTTAAATCTGTGTCCTCTCGTAGCGACCATTTCAACCCGGGGAAATAGCCTCTGAGAGTCCACCCTATCCATTCCTTTCAACATTTTGTAAACTTCTATCAGGTCGCCTCTCAACCTTCGTCTCTCCAGGGAAAAGAGTCCCAGCTCCCTCAACCTAACTTCATAAGGCATGCCTCCCAGTCCAGGCAACATCCTTGTAAATCTCCTCTGCACCCTTTCAATAGCTTCTACATCTTTCCTATAGTGAGGCGACCAGAACTGCGCACAATACTCCAAATGAGGCCTGACAAGGGTCTTATAAAGTTGCAGCATTACCTCCCGACTCCTAAACTCAATCCCTCGATTAATGAAGGCCAGTACACCATACGCCTTCTTGACCACCTCCTCCACCTGCGAGGCCGATTTAAGAGTCCTGTGGACCCGGACCCCAAGATCCTTCTGCTCCTCAACACTACTCAGACTTCTGCCCTTGATAGTGTACTCGTTCATCCCGTTGGTTCTGCCAAAATGGACGACTACACATTTATCCGCGTTGAAGTCCATCTGCCACTTCTCCGCCCAGTCCTGCATCCTATCTATGTCCTGCTGCAACTTTTGCCATCCTTCCAGATCATCCACAACACCACCGACCTTCGTGTCATCAGCGAACTTACTTACCCATCCCTCCACTTCCTCATCCAGGTCATTTATGAAAATGACAAACAACAAGGGTCCCAGAACAGATCCTTGAGGCACTCCGCTGGTGACTGACCTCCATTCAGAAAAAGCCCCATCCACAACCACTCTCTGCCTTCTGCAGGCAAGCCAGTTCTGGATCCACAAGGCCAAAGGCCCTTGGATCCCATGCCCTCTCACCTTCTCAAGAAGTCTTGCATGGGGGACCTTATCAAACGCCTTGCTGAAGTCCATGTACACTACGTCCACGGCACTTCCTTCGTCAATGTGTGCAGTCACATTATCGAAGAACTCAACTAGGCTTGTAAGGCACGACCTGCCCTTGACAAATCCATGCTGACTATTTCTGATCATGTCAAACCTCTCCAAATGCTCGTAAATCTTGTCTCTCAGAAGCCTCTCCATCAGCTTACCAACCACTGAGGTCAGACTCACCGGTCGGTAATTTCCCGGGCTATCTCTGTTCCCTTTCTTAAAAATAGGAACTACATCCGCAATCCTCCAATCCTCTGGAACCTCTCCCGTCTCCATTGACGACGCAAAGATCATCGCCAGGGGCTCTGCAATCTCTTCCCTCGCCTCCCACAGTATCCTGGGGTACATCCCATCTGGTCCCGGCGACTTATCTACCTTGATAGAATTCAAAAGTTCCAACACATCCTCCTCCTTAATATTCACGTACTCAATCCTTTCCATCTGCTGCACATCCATAACAAAATCTCCCAGATCGGCTTCCACCGTGAATACTGAGGCGAAGTACTCGTTAAGCACCTCCGCCATTTCTTCTGGTTCCACACAAACCTTTCCCCCCTCACCTTTTATAGGTCCTATCCCTTCTCTTCTTATCCTTTTACCTTTCACATATTTATAGAAGGCCTTGGGATTCTCCTTAATCTTACTCGCCAAGGTCTTCTCATGACCCCTTCTGGCTCTCCTAATTTCCCTTTTAAGTTCCCTCCTACAGTCCTTATACTCCTCAAGATCTTTAACATCTCCTAATTCCCTGAACCTCTTGTACACCTTCCTTTTCTTCCTGACTAGATTCAACACATCCTTTGTGCACCACGGTTCCCTCGACCCACCAAAACCCCCTCGTCTCATCGGAACGTTGTCATTCAGAGCTCCAGACACACATTCCTTGAATATCTGCCACCTTCCTTCGGTACTTTTCCCTAAGAACGCCTCCTTCCAGTTTATTTGTCCAAGTAACTTCCTGACTTCTTCGTATCTCCCCTTACCCCAGACAAACACCTTCCTAGCCTGCCTGATCCTATCTCGTTCCAACGCAATTGTGAAGGAGATAGAATTATGGTCACCATTTCCAAGATGCTCTCCTACCGAAAGATCCATCACCTGCCCTGGTTCATTCGCCAGTACCAGGTCAAGTACAGCCTCTCCCCTCGTAGGCTTGTCCACATACTGCGTCAGGAAACCCTCCTGAACACACCTAACAAACTCCTCCCCATCTATACCCCTTACCCTAGGGATATTCCAGTCGATGTTTGGGAAATTGAAGTCTCCCATCACGACAACTCTGTTATTAAAACATCTCTCCAGAATCTGTTTCCCTATTTGCACTTCAACTTCCCTGTCACTATTGGGCGGCCTATAGATTACACCCAGCAAAGTTTTTGACCCTTTGCTGTTCCTAACTTCCACCCACAAAGATTCTGTAGACAATCCCTCCACGACATCCTCTTTCTCTGTAGCCATGACACTATCCCTGATCAACAGTGCCACGCCACCACCCCTTCTGCCACCCTCCCTGTCCTTCCTGAAGCACCTGAAGCCTGGCACCTGAAGTACCCAGTCCTGTCCCTGAGACATCCAAGTCTCTGTAATGGCCACCACATCACAATCCCAAACAGCTATCCACGCCCTAAGCTCATCTACCTTATTCACTAGACTCCTTGCATTAAAATATATACACTTCAGCCCCTCAGTCTGGGCATTTCCCATCTCCACCACCTGTCTAACCTCCCTCCCATACTGCCTGCGGTCCTCCCCTACCTGGGAGCGAACCTCCTCCGTCCCAGTTTCCCCAACACAGTTCCCTCCCCCCATCCTTTCTAGTTTAAAGTCCCCAATATCATCCAATAAGTCTCCAGGGAATATGGAGGAGAGATTTCCAAAGGATATTAACAGAGGATTAAAATAAAATCAATATATTCCTTTCATATTAAAAGTCTAAACCAAAATATAATAGGGGTTGAGCTCTTGTTCTTTGTTGTTTGTAGAGGGCAGAAATTGATAAGAGTTTGAAGAAAGTTAGATCATAATATACAGCATCTGTAAGCAGAAACATCCTACTAGTTAATAAGATTTTTAAACCATTAGATATTAAAGCAATGATAGAACTGCCAGCATTGAGTTAAATGACTTTAAAACAGGCTTATGAACTAACAAGAAAGCAGTTTACACACATATGAAATGTAGTAAGAGATTTAAACAAGTCATAATGATTTAAAAACATATATGCTGATATTTTGAATGTATTAATGCATTTTTGAGAATCATTGTTCATTTTAGCCAAAGACAGATTGCTGCAAAACATCATGGTAAAGGGGAGTGGGGCAAAGTCATATTCGAAGAGAATGTTTCAGCCTTGAGAATATGCAAGTTTTATCAGTAGAGTTTTGGATGGAGAGAACATTTACAACACTTAATCAGACTTCATGAATAGGCTTTATTTACTGTCCAGATAAGATGGATGCATACCCAGACATGAAGTCATGTGTTCATCTGATTTGGCAGTGACCTATGGGAACGTTCATTTAAACTTTGGGCTAGCGTCTCTGGTTGCTAAGGGATACAGAAAGTGGGGTCAGCCAGGACAGGAGTTAGCTTCTGGACATAGCTTTAAATTAAGGGGTGGTAATTATAGGACGGATGTCAGAGGTAGGTTCTTTCCTCAGAGGGTAGTAAGGGCATGGAATGCCCTGCCTGCAGCAGTTGTGGACTCGCCAACTTTAAGGGCATTCAAATGGTCAGTGGATAGGCATATGGATAACATTGGAATAGTTTAGGTTAGAGGGTCATTTGATTGGTTCCACTGGTCGGCGCAACATCGAGGGCTGAAGGGCCTGTACTGCGCTGTAATGTTGTATGTTCTAATACCCTGAATACCCATTCCAGCACTTGACAAGGATCTTAATTGATTGTGTAGGACCCTCCCTTGTGTTTTCCTTTCTCCCAAATGACCTTTTACTGGCATTGCACACACTACCTGGAACACCTCCTTCCCATGTCCTGCTGGCAATGCAACTTGATCAACTTCTGTCTATTTTTTATCCCCTGCAGATGTAAAAGTCTTCACTTTCTCAGTAAGACATCATTTTTAAAGTAATAACATTGAATATACACTCAGATTCTTTTGTGTATGCTTTCTGATACAATTGCTTTATTTCCACATCTTTCTGTTGTAATTCTACTAACTTTCCTGAACTAACAGTATATCCACTTTATCCTCCACCTATCTTTTTTCTTTTTGGATCATCTAATCAAAATTGTTTCTGATAATTGAACTTCAACTTCTTTGATTTCCCCTCTTGGCTCAACCTGTCGCTTTGTCACCTTCTTACCTCACATTCAGGAAATATCCCAGGATATGCTTCCTGTAACACCTCGGTTGTTTGATTTTCCACTGAATTTTCAATTACAGCAGGCACCATCCCACCAGCTATATCATGACCCAAGACAAAGTGTATTCCTGGACTGAATAATTTCCCTGTTACTGCTACCACCACTTCACCACATTTCACCAGACTCTCCAACCTCATCCTATAGAATAGAATGCCTGGTCTTTTCACCATGAATTCCGCAAATTACCACCTTTTCTTCTAAACTTCAGAGCTCCTCAGCTCTCAGCATTAAAGATTGACTTTCTCCTGAATCTCTTAAAGTCATAACTTCTTTACCTAACTCCTCCTGGTATACATGAGTAAATTGTACCCACGCAAGTAAATTCATTAAAGAGACCTGGTAACTTCTTATCAACCAACCCTTGATGAACTGTACGTTGTTTTGAGCCTTTTTAGCTTCAACTGGGATTTCCTTTACCTCTTTAACAAACTCCACTTGCTTATCCTGTTTTGCGTGTCTATCGTCCCAGTGATTTTCAGGGAAGATCACAATGTTGTTGACCACAATGTTGGTCATCAACATTGTGAATTTTTATGTCCTACTTTATTGCAGTGAAAACATCTGAGGCTTTTTATTTCTCTTTTATCCTCATATGTTCCCTTTTTAACCTGAGTTCTGCTGGCTTTATTATCTCCCATGGGATCTTCTTTTCCCTTGCCTCCTGAGGATTTCTCCTTTCCCCAGTTTCTATCCCTCACAGGCTGAAATTGATGTTGGAAACCACACTTTCATTTTGTGAACTATTTGCTGCTAACCTCACAGTTTTAACCCTCTGGTCTTCCATATGCGTTCGTATTACTTTGGAAAGTGAATTTTTAAATTCCTCCACAATAATTGTTTCATTAATAGCTTCATATGTCTGGTCTATTTTCATATCCTTATCCATTTATGGGCAGCATGGCAGCACAGTGATTAGCACTGCTGTCTTACAGTGCCAGAAACTCGGGTTTGATTCCTAGCTTGGATCACTGTCTGTGTGGAGTTTGCACATTCTCCTTGTGTTTGTGTGGGTTTCCTCCAGATGCTCCGGTTTCCTCTTGCAGTCTGAAAGACGTACTGGTTAGATACATTGGCTGTGCTAAATTCTCCATCAGTGTACCTGGGCAGGAACTGGAATGTGGCAACAAGGGAATTTTCATAGTAACTTCATTGCAATGTTAATGTAAGCATAGATGTGACAATGATAAATAAATAAACTTTAAAAACCTACCAAAGTAACTTTGTTTGATCCTTTCATATTCCCTGTATGTTTCACTGGGTTCCTTCCTTCCATTTCTAAACCAATGTCTCTAGGTTTCTGGCACTAGTTCATATGCCCTTAAGATGTTTTTTTCACCTGATCATAATCCCTAGATACGTCCCCTGATGGTGACAGAAACATCCCACTTGCTCTACCAACTTCATTTGAATCAACAATGCAAACATGAGCTGTGGCCATTTCACTTGTTTAGCCACTTTCTTAAATTTAAAAAGGTCTTTTACATCCTTGTCATCTAACCTTGGCAATGCTTGAGCATATTTTAACAGACACCTCCTAGGTCTTTGACTACGATGGGTTTACACCTCCTCACTGTCCTCATCACTACCCCCAACATTTACCCTTACTTCTGTTATTGTGTGTGGACATTCACTTTTCAGTTCCACTTTTTCTTTCCCTTTCCTCTCTCTGTTTTTCTTTGTGTTCTGCCACAGCTATTCTTTCTTTTCCTTTTTGTTTTGTCAAGGTTATTCTTTTCTTTATTTTTTCATTGCCTGAAGTCCAAGTAATTTCATTTCTTTTTATTGTTGTAATTCCAACTGTTGATCTTTCATAGGAATCATAGAAAGCCTACAGTACAGAAGGAGGCCTTTCGGCCCATCAAGTCTGCACTGACCACAATCTCACCCAGGCCGTACCCCCATATCACTACATATTTTACCCACTAATCCCTCTAACCGATGCATCTCAGGACACTAAGGGTCAATTTTAGCATGGCCAATTCCCCTAACCCGCACATCTTTGGACTGTGGGAGGAAACTGGAGCACCCGGAGGAAACGCATGCAGACACAAGGAGAATGTGCAAACTCCACACAGACAGTGACCCAAGCCGGGAATCGAACCCAGGTCCCTGGAGCTGTGAAGCAGCTGTGCTAACCACTGTGCTACCGTGCCGAGCAAAAAACATTCCCTGACTGGACATCAAACCCGGGCCGCAGCGGTGAAAACGCTGCATCCTAACCACTAGACCACCAGGATTAGTCTTTGTTCTCCTCTCTTTCTTTAGCATGTCTCTCTCTCTATTTTTTATTTATGTTTCATTTATCATTGAATTCAAGCCATTTCCAATGATTCAAACTCTGGAAATTTTAAATGCTGATCTATCACTGTAATTACTTCTGCCTTCCTCATCTCCTCAGGTAATGTCAACTGCTGCTTGTTTGCTAATTCCAAAAGCTTTGCATTAACCACCTTTTGTAAAGCACCACAACTGATTTCTTCCAAACCCAGGAAACCTTAGGCCACTGACAGGGCCATTATTCCAGAATGTATTCCTGATGTAGACTATCCGAATGCAACACCTGAAAAGAAAATAATCCTGACATAAACAAGGAATTATAGATTTTAATCCCGCAAGTGACCCCAATTTGTTAGGGTTCAGATCAGAAACTCCAAGGTATGTTACGAAGGTAGCTCTACCCACAACTTCTTTTGTTTTTATCATTCGGGCAAGCATAAAATGTTTTGCACCACTCGATAGACCAACTAGGAAGCTTTCGTAGAATCATAGAATCCTTGCAGGCAGAAGGAAGTCCCTCGGCCCATTGAGCCTGCACCGACAGCAATCCCACCCGGGTCTTTTCTTCATAATCCCACATATTTACCCTGCCTATTCCCCTGACACTAGGGTTAATTTAGCATGACCAATCCACCTGTCCTGCACATCTTTGGACTGAAGGTGATAAAGAAAGGAAAGATAGACTACGAAGCTAAACTAGCACTAAATATAAAAAAGGACAGTAAAAGTTTTTACAAATATATAAAGAAGAGGAGGCTGGCCAGAGTGAATGTTGGACCCTTAGAGGATGAAAGGGGGGATTTAGCGGTGGGAGATGAGGAAATGGCTGAGGCTTTAAATAAGTTTTTTGCCTCGGTCTTCATAGAGGAGGACACGAATAGTTTGCCGGATATTAAAGATAGAAGGATGGTAGGAGTTGAGGGCCTGAATGCGATTACTGTCACTAGAGAGGTAGAGCTTGATAGACTAATGGGACTGAAGGTGGACAAGTCCCCAGGACTAGATGGAATGCATCCCAGGGTTCTGAAAGAAATGGCAGAGGTGATAGTGGATGCCTTAGTAATTATTTATCAAGATTCGCTGGATTCCGGGGAAGTGCCGGAAGATTGGAAAACGGCTAATGTTACGCCGCTGTTTAAAAAAGGTAGCAGACAAAAGGCAGGGAATTATAGGCTGGTTAGTTTAACGTCTGTAGTTGGAAAAATGCTAGAGTCCGTCATCAAAGAAGAAATAGCGAGGCACCTAGAAAAAAATGGTTTGATCGAGCAGATGCAGCACGGATTCGTTAAGGGAAAGTCATGTTTGACGAATTTATTGGATTTCTATGAGGATGTGACTAGTGCGGTAAACAGAGGGGAACTGGTGGACATGGTGTTTTTAGATTCCCAAAAGGCGTTTGATAAAGTGCCTCATAAAAGGTTGCTACAGAAGGTTAGGGTGCATGGACTTGGGGGTAAGGTGTTAGCGTGGATAGAGGATTGGCTGTCTAATAGGAAGCAGAGAGTTGGTATCAATGGGTGTTATTCTGGTTGGCGGTTGGTGACTAGTGGAGTGCCGCAGGGATCGGTGCTGGGGCCTCAACTATTTATCATTTATATAGATGATCTCGAGGAGGGGGCTGAGTGTAGGGTGACGAAATTTGCTGGTGACACAAAGATGAGTGGTAAAGCAAATTGCGTGCAGGGTGTGGAAAGTCTGCAGAGAGATCTGGATAAGTTGAGGCGAGTGAGTGAGGACCTGGCAGACGGAGTATAATGTTAGTAAGTGTGAGGTTATCCACTTTGGCAGAAATAATAGTAGGAGGGATTATTATTTAAAAGGCGAAAAGCTGCAGCATACTACGGTGCAGAGGGACCTGGGGGTCCTTGTGCACGAGTTGCAAAAACCCAGTCTGCAGGTGCAGCAGGTGATCAAGAAGGCGAATGGAATGTTGGCCTTTATAGCGAGGGGGATAGAATATAAAAGCAGGGAGGTCTTGCTGCAACTGTACAGGGTACTGGTGAGGCCACAGCTGGAGTACTGTGTGCAGTTTTGGTCGCCGCACTTGTGGAAGGATATATTGGCCTTGGAGGGAGTGCAGAGGAGGTTCACTAGGCTGATACCGGAGATGAGGGGGTTGGACTATGAAGCGAGACTAAATAGACTGGGTCTGTACTCGTTGGAGTTTAGAAGGATGAGGGGGAATCTTATAGAGACATATAAGATAATGAAGGGGATGGATAGGGTAGAGGTAGAGAGATTCTTCCCGCTTAGAAAGGATAGCAGGACTAGAGGGCACAGCCTCAAGATAAGGGGGGTGCAGTTTAGATCAGAGTTGAGGAGGAACTTCTTCACTCAAGGGGTGGCGAATCTCTGGAATTCTCTGCCCGTTGAAGTGGTGGAGGCTGCCTTGCTAAATATATTTAAGTCATGGGTAGATAGATTTTTGATAGACAGGGGAATTAAGGGTTATGGGGAGAAAGCGGAAAAGTGGAAATGATCCACTTTAGATCAGCCATGATCTTATTGAATGGTGGGGCAGGCTCGAAGGGCTAGATGGCCCACTCTTGCTCCTATTTCTTATGTTCTTATGTTCTGTGGGAGGAAACAGGAGCACCTGGAGGAATCCCATGCAGACAAGGGGAGAATGTGCAACCTCAGTGACTTGATTGAAACAAACTTTATATAACAACACAGTTAAAATATCACAAAAAGAATTAACATAACTATTATCAATACTTAAACATGATCAGGTATAATTCTTAACAACTAGCCAACTCTATAGTTCCAATGTAAGCAATATCCTCACAGCTGTAAACCCTGTCCTCAGAATCTGTTCACAAAAACACACAGGGTAACATGAGTTGCTAGACTTTGAACACCTCTGGAGAGAGATATCGAAAGACACCCGTCTTCTGATGCCCATATCACAGTCTCCAGAATAAAACATCAATCTACAAGACAAGAAATAGAACTCTAGAGACAAATTTATCTTCAAGCAGCAGATCACCAGAGAGAGTGAAAGAGTTACTGCTCTGTAAAAATTTAATCATCAGCTGCCTAGTAAGTCTAGTTCTGCCCGTTCGCATGATTTCTCTTGTCAATCAACCTAATGAAGCTCTCTTCTGAAAAACCCCAAGGGAAAATACAAAAATAAGAAATGCACCTTAGCTCAGATTAAAATAAGCATTCCAACAATTCGGAGCAATTATGCTTCTGCAGTATGAACTTGTGCTGCTGGTTATAGACAAAGTTGTGCAGGTTAATAAAATTGATAGTTAAAAAAAATTTGCATAAGAAACATGACACAATACATTTCTTAAAGGCATAGTATTGTCACACTGTAAGGGACCAAAATTTTGTTTTCACATCTTTTTCTCTTCACATGTTGATAGGAACTTTTACAATCAGTTTCTATGTTCTTTGCAATTTTATTCTTGTATTCTATTTTCCCTGCTTGATCAAATTTTTTCTCCTCTTTTGCTGAGTTCTAAAATGCTCGCAGGCCTCAGGCTTGTTGGTTGTCGACAGGGTGCTCAAAAGCGTGCAGTCCAACTCCCGTGCCACAATCTTCATCACTTCCCCTCCCTCCCAGAACAAGGGTAGAGCCCCCCTTGTTCTCACATTTCACCCCACCAGCCTCCACATGCAAAGCATAATCTCCCACCATTTTCACCAACTCCAGCGTGATGCCACCACCAAACACATCTTCCCTTCACTCCCACTGTCAGAATTCCACAGAGACCGTTCTTCCTGGGATAACCTAATCCACTCCTCCACCATATTGGGCAGCGTGGTTGCACAGTGGTTAGCACAACTGCTTCACACTTCCAGGGACCTGGGTTCGATTCCCGGCTTGGGCCACTGCCTGTGTGGAGTTTGCCCATTCTCCTCGTGTCTGCGTGGGTTTCCTCCAGGTGCTCCAGTTTCCTCCCACAGTCCAAGGATGTGCGGGCTAGGTTGGTTGGCCATGCTAATTTGACCATAGTTGCATAGGTTAGAGGATTATGGGTAAAATATGTATGGATATGGGGTAGGGCCTGGGTGGGATCGTGGTTGGTGTAGACTTGATGGGCCAAATGGCCTCTTTCTGTACTGTAGGGTTTCTCTGATTTCTAATACTTCTTCCACCACCCTTGGCACCTTCCCATGCAATTGCAGAAAATGTAACACCTGCCCCTTTACCTCTTCCATGCATAGCATCCAAGGTCCAAAACACTCATTTCAGGTTAAACAGTGTTTCACTTGCACATCTCTCAATTTGATGTATTGCACCTGCTACTCTCAATGTGATCTCCTCTAAATTGGAGACTTTCCCCTTGTTTTTGTGGCTATGAGTCATCTTCCATTCCCTCATCCTGCAGTATAAATATCTCCCACTTTCTGTGCCCTTTAGCTTTGACAAAGGGTCATCTGGACTTGAAATGTCACTCTTTTCTCTCTTTACAAATGCTGCCAGACCGGCTGGGATTTTCCAGCATTTTCTCTTTTTGATTTCAGATTCCAGCATCCGCAGTAATTTGCTTTTAAACCTCCCCATTTTTAAACTCCATCCCTCTAGCAATAAAGTACAAAATTCCATTTGCCTTCTGCTGTACCTCCAAACCAACTTTTTGTGATTGTGACACAAATTTCTTAAAGACACATTGTTGTCACACTGTAAGGGACATCTTTTTCTCTTCACATGTTTATAGAAACTTTATACAATCAGTTTCTATGTTTTTTGCAACTTTATTCTCACGTTTTAGTTTTCCCCTCTTAATCAAATTTTCCTCCTTTGCTGAATTCTAAAATGCTCGCAGATCTTAGGCTTGCTGCTTTTCCTGGCAATTTATCTCCTCTTTGGGTTTAATATTATCCCTAATTTATTTTCTAAACTGTTGTTGAGCCACCATTTTTCTTTTATTTTCGTGTCTAATAGGAATGAATAATTGTTGTAAATCATTCACACGTTCTTTAAATATGAGCCATTGCCTATTCACCATCAATCCCTTTAGGAAGGTTCCAGAACCTATCCTTGCCAGTTCTGGTCTCGTACCCTCATCGTTCACTGCATTCATAGAACATAGAACATAGAACGTTACAGCGCAGAACAGGCCCTTCGGCCCACGATGTTGCGCCGACCAGTTACAAAAACAATGACCCACTAGCCTATACCAATCCCTTTTCGTCCATAAACCTATCCAGAGATCTCTTAAACGCCCCCAAACTAGACGCATTTACAACTGCAGCAGGCAGGGCATTCCAATCCCTCACCACCCGCTGGGTAAAGAACCTACCCCTGACATCCGTCCTGTAGCTACCCCCCCTTAATTTAAAGCCATGCCCCCTGAATTCAAATTCAGGATCAGAGTTTCAGATTCAATTACTTCACTCTGCAACGAAAAATTCTATCTTATTATGGCACGCTTCCCCATGGAACCCCACCCAATAGGATTGTTAATTAATTCTTTCTCATTACACAGTACCCACTTCTAGAATAGCCTTTTCCATGGTTAGTTCCTCTGCATATTGGTCTAAATGACCATCACTTCAGGAATTCATCCTCCACGATACCTTTGCCAGTTTGTTTTGTCCAATGTATGTGTAAATTAAAGTAACCCATGATTATGGATTTACCCTTCTTGCATCTCTTATTTCTTGAACAATATCTTCCCTATATCTCTACTGCCTTTTGGGGGTTTTTAGACAATCCCCAACAATGTTTTCTACCTCTTGGTGTTTCTTATCTCTGTGTATGCAAATTCTACATCATGATTTTCCGAGCCAATGTCCTTCCTCACCATTGATTTCCTTCTTTACCGACAATGCTACCCCTTTCCTCTTTTGTCTCTCCCTCCTGAATAATGAATATCTGTGGCTAGGTAGTTTCCATCCTTAGTAACCCTGAAGCTATGTCTGTATTATTATGACTACATCATACCTGTTTATATCTATTTGTGCTGTTAATTTATTTACCTAATTGTAAATGCTGTGCATATTAAGACGTCAAGCCCATGGCCCAGCTGCAGAAGGCATCCTCAGAAAAGGTGATTTTCAGACTTGATCGTGAACCCTCAACTCCTCAAATCATTTCCTGCATCGTACCCATCACAACCACACTCTCGTAGTCACCCCCTTCTCTCCCACTTGGCCTGCCCATTCTTATCTGACTAGCCTATCTCTTTCCCAATCATGTCCCTGTACTGCCATCGTGCTCTACATTTAGCCCCGATTTGCCCCATCACTCTAATCCAACCCCTATTTTGTCTGACTTGCCTCCTTTTTCCCCTAATCTACTGGCCCATCTTCCCAAAGCCATGAGATGTTGGGCTGTGTGTTTGTGGTGGCCATGTGAGTCCTCCAAGGATACAGCTGGACGTTGGATTAAAAACTATGAAGATGCCACGTTTGAAGCAGCAGTACCATCCAGCCAATACAAAGTGTTTTTTCCATAAAGCAGTGTTTTGTTTTGAAGTCTTGAATTTCCACAGCAGAGTAGAAGCAAGTTTGATAAGTCCTGTGATATATCCTTCCCACAGCACCAGCAGAGTTATCCTGTAGGAAACAATATAATGTCATCAATGGATTGGGTTCAATAAGCATGGTCCCCATTGTTTATTCTGGATAAAGATATGGAGTGGAAAGCAATGTTGTGAATACAACCCATAAGGAGAACAGTGAGTCAGGGAGGGATATTTTGAATAGCAGTATTGACATGTAATGTTTAACCTCCATTCTTCAATCTTTAAATTCAGATCCGGATGCCTGTCTCAGAAGTAATCAACCAATTAACATTCTAGGCCGTGGACAGATTGCAGAGCTCAGCAATGGTAATGTCATTGAGCTTTTGAAATGAGCAAGTCTGTTGTAACTAGTTTCAACTCTCTGCTTTCCGCTATGACTTTTTACTACTTAGAGTCATAGAGTCACAGATGTTTACAGCATGGAAACAGGCCCTTTGGCCCAACTTGTCCATGCCACCCTTTTTTTTAACAAATAAGCTAGTCCCAATTGCCTGCATATCCCTCTACATCCATTTGATGCATGTAACTGTCTAAACACTTTATAAAAGTCAAAATTGTACCTGCCTCTACTATTACCTCTGGCAGCTTGTTCCAGACACTCACCACCCCCTGTGTGAAAAAATTGCCCCTCTGGACACTTTTGTATCTTTCCCCTCTCACCTTAAACCAATGCCCTCTAGTTTGAGACTTCCCTACCTTTGGGAAAAGATACTGACTATCTGGCTGATCTGTGCCCCTCATTATTTTGTGGACCTTCATAAGATCACTCTACTTTGAGAAGTGAATTTCAACCCTCCTCCAAAATAACTCTTCTCTTAAGAGCTTCATATGTCTGGACTATTTTCACACCCTTATCCATTTACTGGCAGCATGGTGGCAGCACTGTACATTGTGCTCCATCTGCCAAACCCTTGCTCACTCACTTGGACTATCTATATCCCTTTGCAGACTTTCAGTGTCCTCTGCACACTTTGCTCTGCCATTCATCTTAGTGTCATCTGTGAATTTTGACACACTGCAGTTGGTCCCCAACTCCAAATCATCTATGTAAATTGTAAACAATTGCGGTCCCAACGTTGGTCCTTGAGGCACACGACTAGTCACTGATTGCCAACCAGAAAAACACCCATTTACCCCCACTCTTTGCTTTCTGTTAGTTAACCAATCATCTATCTATGTTAATTCCTGGGGGAATGGGGGAGATCTTGAATGAATACTTTGCGTCGGTATTCACGCAGGAGAGGGGCCTGATGTCTGGTGCTGTGCTTGAGGAGTTTGAGGATCCGTTGAGGGAAATAGTCATCATGAGGGAAGAGGTGTTGGGACTTTTAGACAGTATAAAGACGGATAAATCTCCGGGGCCTGATGGCATCTATCCCAGGCTGCTAAGGGAGGTGAGGGATGAAATTGCTGGGCCTCTGACACAAATCTTTGTCTCTTCTTTGGACACAGGTGAGGTCCCAGAGGATTGGCGGATTGCAAATGTAGCACCGTTGTTTAAAAAGGGTCAGAGGGATAACCCAGGGAATTATAGGCCGGTGAGCTTGACTTCAGTTATAGGCAAGCTAATGGAGAGGATCCTCAAGGATAGGATGTATGAACATCTGGAGCACTGCAATCTGATCAGGGATACGCAGCATGGCTTCGTTACAGGGAGGTCGTGCCTTACGAATCTAGTGGAATTTTTTGAAGAGGTGACAAAAACGGTTGACGAAGGACAAGCCGTTGATGTCGTCTATATGGATTTCAGTAAGGCGTTTGACAAGGTCCCTCATGGTAGGCTGATAGAAAAGGTGAAGGCTCATGGGATACAAGGCCAGGTATGTAGATGGGTGGAGAACTGGCTTGGGAGGAGGAGACAGCGGGTAGTAGTGGAAGGCTCCTTTTCCAATTGGAGGTCTGTCACCAGTGGTGTGCCGCAGGGCTCAGTACTAGGACCTCTTCTATTTGTAGTATATATTAATGACTTGGAAGAGGGAGTAGGTGGTGTGATCAGCAAATTTGCTGATGACACTAAGATGGTTGGATTGGCGGATACTGAGGAGCAGTGCCTGGCAATGCAACAGGACATAGACAGGCTGGTAGATTGGGCAGATAGATGGCAAATGGAATTTAATCCGGAGAAATGCGAGGTGATGCACTTTGGCCGGAATAATGTGGAGGGGAGTTATACGATAAAAGGTAGAACTATCCGGAGTATAGATACGCAGAGAGACCTGGGGGTGCAAGTGCACAAGTCCCTGAAGGTGTCGGTGCAGGTGCAGAATGTGATGAGGAAAGCGTATGGTATGTTAGCCTTCATAGGAAGGGGTATAGAATATAAGAGTAGGAGTCTGATGTTGCAGTTGTATAGAACGTTGGTTAGGCCTCACTTGGAGTACTGCGTCCAGTTCTGGTCGCCGCACTACCGGAAGGATGTAGAGATCCTGGAGAGAGTGCAGAGGAGATTTACCAGGATGCTGCCTGGTATGGAAGGGCTGTCTTACGAGAAAAGATTGAACGAACTTGGGCTGTTTTCCCTTGAGAGACGTCGGCTGAGGGGGGATCTAATAGAGGTTTATAAGATTATGAAGGGGATAGATAGAGTAAATGGTGGTAAGCTTTTTCCGCTATTAGAAATGGATAGAACGAGGGGTCACGGGCTTAGGGTGAGGGGGGCTAGATATAAGACAAATATTAGAGGGCAGTTTTTCACGCAAAGGGTAGTGGGGGTGTGGAATGCACTGCCGAGTAAGGTGGTGGAAGCAGGCACGCTAGGGTTGTTTAGGAGTCACTTAGACAGCCACATGAGCGGTCTACATATAGGGGGATATAGCAGGCCTTACTAAACATTGTAGGCTTGGGATTCCGTTTTTGCCTCAGGGATGTTACAGTCTTTGCCTGTTCAATAATGAATTTTTTGTCTCCACAGGCATTTAAGTCCACCTTGTTGACCAGCAAGGGGCATGCATGCGGCAGGTTGTAGTGGGCTGCTCTTGGATGTTGCTTCGGGAGTTGCCTATTGCTTCATGTCGTTAGTGTGCTTAAACTGGACCATCTCGAGGGCAACATGACAGCTCAGAGACTATCTCTGTTGCTGTGCGGACACATGGATTTGGGCCTGTGTCTGTGGGAGTTTGCGCGTTCTCCCCGTGGTTGCGTGGGTTTCCTCCGGGTGCTCCGGTTTCCTCCCACATCCCAAAGATGCGCTTTTAGGCTGATTGATTGGGTAACAAATTGTCCCTATATTGGACCTCCCTGATCCTCGCACATTAAGCGTAGACTAAAATCATGAATAGGTCACTGAGACAATGGGACGGCGGCGCGGGCTCGTTGGGCCGAAGGGCCTGTTTCCCGTGCTGTGTTGTTCTTTGTTCATTACCCAAAATATGTTATGTTATGCAGCAGCCTTTGGTTTGGCACCTTGTCAAATGCTTTCTGGAAATCCAGAGACACCACAACTACAGGGTCTCCATTGTCCACTGTGCACGTGGAATTCCACCAAATTAGTCAAACATGATTTGCCCTTCATG
Organism: Carcharhinus amblyrhynchos; assembly: GCF_965287045.1. Lineage (NCBI taxonomy): Eukaryota > Metazoa > Chordata > Chondrichthyes > Carcharhiniformes > Carcharhinidae > Carcharhinus > Carcharhinus amblyrhynchos. Next base: position 145,699,943 of record NC_137325.1, on the reverse strand, counting down.
AACCCATGCTGTATTTTCCCAATGGGACAATTTATATCCAGGCGTCTCGTTATTTCTTCCTTGATACAAGATAGATAAGTCCAGTATGACATCTTTCCCATGGCACCAGCAGTGGTAATCAATATAATCTGATCAATGGATTGAGGTTGATAAGCATGGTGAAGTCCCCATTGTTTATTCTACTTGAAAATGGAGTGTAAAATAGTGTTGTAAATATAGCCCAAAAGGAGCACAATGAGTTGGGGAGGGATATTTTGAACATGTAATGTTTGACCTTAGTTCTTCTATCTTTAAATTCAGAGGAGGATGACTATCTCGATGATGAAATTAACATTATAGGCGGGGGACAGTTTGGAGTGCCCATGAATGGTAAGGTCACTGAGCTCTTGAAATGAGTAAGTCTGTTGTAACTAGTCCATGTCCACAGTGTAAAAGGGTCACCATAAACCAGCCAGTGCACAAAAAACTCAGGCCTGCTGCTAAATGGTCATACGTTTCACCGTGAAGCCATTTCACACAAATGATGAAAACTAATTTTACCCTCATTGATTGAAAAAACTTCATGGCTCTTCATAAAACAAATTGTAAAACAGGGTTTCTGTGTAGGTAATAATCATGCTCCTAATTTTGTAGCGAGGTCCTGAGCAGATAAACTGAGCTTGAATTTGGCATGCGACCTGATAATAGCGACATCTCATAATCACCCCTAACCCACTGTACCCATAGGTTAGAATTCCCTCCTCAATCAAACAGAGAATGAGGAGACATTCTGCTGATGCTGCTGATCTCTACAGCGTTCAATCTCTGTACTGGCTGTGGGAGTTTAAGGAGAGCTGCCTTTTTACCTTGCTCATGCCTAATGTGGGATGGTGTCCCTTAAGCTATATTACCACTTGCCTCTTTCTAATATAGAGAGATGCCAATAGACCATAATTACCTGATAACCCATGATGTTGATGGTGGGCTTTCAGTCACTGTAAGGCTAGTGAATTTTGCACAAAGGTGATTGGTTTTATCTTGTTGGAGATGCTGATTGCCTGTCCCCTGTGTAGCACTAATGTATCCTGCTGCTTATCAGCCAAAGTGTGAATTGTCAGCAGCTTCATCCACTGGATTACATGCTGCACTCTCAGCTCAGACACAGGTATACTCCTAACAAATACTGCAAGGTTGTGCTGTTAGCTTGAACCATGGGGGTCCCTGTTCAATACTTGATTGAAGATATTGTATGGGGCTGTGAGCATCTCCACCAGTGACTGCTCTGTGACCAGCTTTTGCAAGGAGGTTGTATCACTTACCCAATCATCCAATTGTTCTGCTCATTAAATTGCTGCGGGTGAAAAGATCAGGAGCACCGGCAGTTCCACACATTTGCCTTGCTTCAGTGAGTGGTTAAGCTGGAGAACTGACACCAAGCATGTTTATGTCCAAAGCTTCTATCCAAAGCCTCACACTCAGCTGGTTATTGGGGGATCCTTGTCCATATGAAGCTACATAATAAAGCCAAGGATTAGAAACATAGTAACTAGGAGCAAGTGTAGGCTATTCACTCTTCAAGCCTTCTCTGCCATTCAGTATGATTATGGCCAATCCTCTATCTCAATAGCATTTTCCTGCTTAAAAGCAAATTACTGTGGATGTTCAAATCTGAAACCAAAAGCAAAAATGCTGGAAACCTCAGCAGGTCTGGCAGCATCTGCAGGGAGAGAAAAGCTTTGAGTCCAGATGACCCTTTGTCAAAGCTGAGATTTTCTCTTTTGGTTCCATATTCCTGTTTTCTGCCCATACCTCTTGATGATATTAAAATCTGAAAGAATTACCTATCTCTTTCTTGACTACACTGTGACTTGGCCTCCACAGCCTTTAATGGTAAAGAACTCCATAGGTTCACTACACCTTGAGTGAAGAATTTTTTCCTCATCTGTTTCCTAAATGGTCTACCTGATATCCTGACATGACTTTTCCCCGGTTTTCGGTTCCCAATCCAGGGAAAATATTGTCCCTGAAATGGTAATAAAACCAATACCCTGAATACCCATTCCAGCATTTGAGGAACCATTTACAAAGGTCTTAATTGATTGTGTAGGACCCTCCCTTGTGTGTTTTCCTTACTCCCAAATGATCTTGTACTGGTATAGAACATAGAACATTACAGTGCAGTACAGGTCCTTTGGCCCTCGATGTTGCGCCGACCAGTGGAACCAATCTAATGACCCTCTAACCTAAACTATTCCAATGTTATCCATATGCCTATCCACTGACCATTTGAACGCCCTTAAAGTTGGCGGGTCCACAACTGCTGCAGTCAGGGCATTCCACGACATTACCACCCTCTGAGTAAAGAACCTACCTCTGACATCCGTCCTATAATTACCACCCCTTAATTTAAAGCTATGTCCCCTCGTGTTAGCCATCACCATCCGAGGCAAAAGGCTCTCAGTGTCCACTCTATCCAATCCTTTGATTATCTTGTATGCCTCAATCAGGTCACCTCGTAACCTTCTTCTCTCTAATGAAAATAACCTCAAGTCCCACAGCCTTTCCTCATAAGACCTTCCCACCATACCAGGCAACATCCTGGTAAACCTCCTTTGCACCCTTTCCAATGCCTCCACATCTTTCTTATAATGCAGTGACCAGAACTGTACGCAATACTCCAAGCGCGGCCGCACCAGAGTTTTGTACAGTTGTAACATGACCTCACGGCTCCGAAATTCAATCCCTCTACCAATAAAAGCTAACACACTACGCCTTCTTAACAACCTTATCAACCTGGGTGCCAACTTTCAGGGTACACCACTCGTAACTGAACTCCAGGTTGAATACTTCCCATCAACCACCACCCTCTGTCTTCTATCAGCTAGCCAATTCCTGATCCAAACTGCTAAATCACCCTCAATCCCATGCATCTGCATTTTCTGCAGTAGCCTACCATGGGGAACCTTATCAAACGCTTTGCTAAAATCCATATACACCATGTCAACTGCCTTAACCTTATCCGCCTCTTTGGTCACCTTTTCAAACAACTCGATAAGGTTTGTGAGGCATGACCTACCCTTCACAAAACTGTGTTGACTATCCCTAATCAATTTATTTCCCTCTAGATGATTATAAATCCTATCCCTTATAATTCTTTCCAAAACTTTGCCCACAACAGAAGTAAGGCTCACCGGTCTATAATTCCCAGGATGGTATTGCACACGCTATCTGGAACACCTCCTTTCCATATCCTGCTAGCAATACAACTTGATCAACTTCTGTCCATTTTTCATCCCCTTGAATATGTAAAGATCTCCACTTCCTCAGTTAGATATGATTTTTAAGGTAATTACAGTGCAGTATACACTCAGATTTTTCTTCTGTGTTTGCTTTCTGATGCAATTGCTTTATCTCCACATCTTTCTGTTGTAATTCTACTAACTTATCCACCGCCTGTTCTTTTTCTTTTCAAACCATCTGATCAAAATTGTTTTTGATAATTGAACTTCAACTTCTTTAACTTCACTCTATAATTTCCCCTCCTGTTTCAGCCTGTGGCTTTGTCACTTTCTTACCACACATTCAGGAAAAATCCCAGGATATGCTGCTTCCTGTAACACTTCAGTTGCTTGATTTTCCACTGGCTTTTCAATCACAACTGGCATCATCCCACCTGTGATTCACCTATATCATTACCCAAGATAAATTGTATTCCAGGACAAGATTATTTTCCTATTACTCCATCTCCATTTCACCACGTTTCACCAGACTCTCCAACCTCATTCTATAGAATGGAACACTCGTCTTTTCACCATGAATTCCACGCATTACCACCTTTTCTTCTTCTAAACGACATATTTAAATAGAACGCCACTAGGCCTTTGACTATGATGGGTTCACGCCTCCTCGCTGTCCTCATCACTATCCCCAACATTTACCCTTACCTCTGTTATTGTGTGTGGACATTCACTTTTCAGTTCCACTTTTTCTTTCCCTTTCCTCTCTCTGTTTTTCTTTGTGTTCTGCCACAGCTATTCTTTCTTTTTCTTTTTGTTTTGTCAAGGTTATTCTTTTTTTTATTTTTTCATTGCCTGCAGTCCAAGTAATTTCATTTCTTTTTATTGTTGTAATTCCAACTGTTACTCTTTGTTCCCCTCTTTTTCTTTTGCATGTCTCTCTCTCTCTCTTTCATTTATGTTTCATTTATCATTGAATTCTAGCCATTTCCAATGATTCAAATTCTGGAAATTTTACATGCTGATTTATCACTGCAATTACTTCTGCCTTCCTCATCCCCTCAGGTAATGTCAACTGCTGCTTGTTTGCTAATTCCAAAAGCTTTGCATTAACCACCTTTTGTAAAGCACCACAACTGATTTCTTCCAAACCCAGGAAACCTTAGGCCACTGACAGGGCCATTATTCCAGAATGTATTCCTGATGTAAACTATCCGAATGCAACACCCGAAAAGAAAATAATCCTGACATAAACAAGGAATTATAGATTTTAATCCCGCAAGTGACCCCAATTTGTTAGGGTTCAGATCAGAAACTCCAAGGTATGTTATGAAGGTAGCCTCTATCCCCAACTTCTTTTGTTTTCGGCATTAGGGCACTGTTAAAATATCACACAAAGAATTAGCGTAGCTTTTATGAGTTGAAATATTTAAACATGACAAGGTATAATTCTTAACAGCTAGCCATCTGTATAGTTTCAATGCAAGCAATATCCTCACAGACATAAATCCCCTCCTCAGAATCAGTCCACAAAAGCATACAGGTTTACATGAGTTGTTAGGTTCCAGCCTTTGAACACCTCTGGACAGAGATACCGAAATACACCTTTCTTCTGACTCCAATATAGCGGCCTCCAGAGTAAAACATCAATTTACAAGAAACAGAACTCCAGAGAAAAACTTATCTTCAAGCAACAGAATGTCAGAAAGCGTGAAAGAGTTACTGCTCTGTAAAAATTTAACTGCCAGTTTGTAAGTCAACTGCCAGTTTGTAAGTCTAGTTGCACTCAGTCACATGATTTCTTTTGTCAATCAACCTAATCAAGCCCTACTCTGAAAAACCCCAAGGGAAATCACTAAAATAAAATTTATTCAGATTAAAATAAGCATTCCAACACTTAGGAGCAATTATGCTTCTGCAGTATCAACTTGGGCTGCTGGTTATAGTTAGAGTGGTACAGGTTAACAAAACTGACTGTTTAAACAAATCCTGCACAAGAAACATGACACAAAGGTGGGGCGGGCTGTTAACTCGCAAATAAGTGCGGCGTGCAGGAATGGGACGGCAGTAGTTATGGGGGATTTCAATCTGCATATTGATTGGTCGACCCATGTTGGACGCGGTGGGCTCGAGGAGGAGTTGTTGGAATGCTGCCGGGATAGTTTCCTGGAACAGTGCGTGTTGGAGCCGACGAGGGAGAGAGCTATCTTGGATCTGGTGCTATGTAATGAGGCGGGTAGAATTAGGGACCTTGCGGTGAAGGATCCTCTAGGGGAGAGTGATCATTATATGGTGGAGTTTCTGGTGCAGTTGGAGGAGGAGAAAGTGGGTTCCCAGACACGCGTACTTTGTTTGAATAGAGGGGAGTACGGTAGGATGAGAGAAGAATTGGCGAATGTGGACTGGGGGAGCACGTTGGAGGGAGGGTCTGCTGAGGAGCAGTGGAGGATCTTTAAGGAGATCTTTCTTGGTGCTCAGCGGAAATTTATTCCGATGGTTAAAAAGGACAGTAGGAGGAGAGGTAATAAGCCGTGGATAGCGAAGGAGGTGAAGGAAAGTGTTAAATTAAAAGCGGAGGAATTTAGAGTAGCTTAGAGTAGTGGGCGAGAAGAGGATTGGGAGAGGTTTAAATGTCAACAAAGACTGACAAAGAAGTTGATAAAGAAGGGTGTAGGAGAAACTATGAAGCTGGGCTAGCGCTTAATATAAAAAAGGATAGCAAGAGTTTTTATAAATATATAAAAAGGAAGAGGCTGGCTAGGGTGAACGTTGGTCCTTTGGAGGATGAGAAAGGGGACCTAGTGGTAGGGGATGGGGATATGGCTAAGGTATTGAATAACTTTTTTGTTTCTGTCTTCACGGAGGAGGACGTGAATAATTTGCCGGGTGTTAGTGATGGAAAGGTGGTAGGACTGGAGGGTCTTAATGACATTACTGTTACTAGAGAGGCGGTGCTCGACAGACTGGAGGGGCTGATTGTGGACAAGTCCCCAGGACCGGATGGAATGTATCCGAGGGTTCTGAAAGAAATGGCAGAGGTGATAGTGGATGCCTTGGTGGTTATTTTCCAGACGTCGCTGGATTCCGGGGAAGTGCCGGAGGATTGGAAAACGGCTAATGTTACGCCGTTGTTTAAGAAGGGTGCCAAGCAAAAGGCGGGGAATTATAGGCCGGTTAGTTTAACGTCTGTGGTAGGTAAAATGTTAGAATCCGTCATTAAGGAGGAAATTGCGAGGCATCTTAGAACATAGAACATAGAACACTACAGCACAAACAGGTCCTTCGGCCCACGAGTTGCGCCGATCACATCAACACCTATCTATAACCCCCAATCCCATAAAACCCCACATACTCATCCAGAAGTCTTTTAAAAGACCCCAGCAAGTTCGCCTCCACCACCACTGACGGCAGCCGATTCCACTCACTCACCACCCTCTGAGTGAAAAACTTACCCCTAACATCACTTCTGTACTTTCCTCCCCGCACTTTAAATCTGTGTCCTCTCGTAGCGACCATTTCAACCCGGGGAAATAGCCTCTGAGAATCCACCCTATCCATTCCTCTCAACATTTTATAAACCTCTATCAGGTCGCCTCTCAACCTTCGTCTCTCCAGGGAAAAGAGACCCAGCTCCCTCAACCTAACTTCATAAGGCATGCCTCCCAGTCCAGGCTACATCCTTGTAAATCTCCTCTGTACCCTTTCAATAGCTTCTACGTCTTTCCTATAGTGAGGCGACCAGAACTGCGCACAGTACTCCAAATGAGGCCTGACAAGGGTCTTATAAAGTTGCAGCATTACCTCCCGACTCCTAAACTCAATCCCTCGATTAATGAAGGCCAGTACACCATACGCCTTCTTGACCACCTCTTCCACCTGCGAGGCCGACTTAAGAGTCCTGTGGACCCGGACCCCCTGCTCTTCAACACTACTAAGACTCCTGCCCTTGATAGTGTACTCGTTCATCCCGTTGGTTCTGCCAAAATGGACGACTACACATTTATCCGCGTTGAAGTCCATCTGCCACTTCTCCGCCCAGTCCTGCATCCTATTTATGTCCTGCTGCAACTTTTGACATCCTTCCAGACCATCCACAACACCACCGACCTTCGTGTCATCAGCGAACTTACTTACCCATCCCTCCACTTCCTCATCCAGGTCATTTATGAAAATGACAAACAGCAAGGGTCCTAGAACAGATCCCTGGGGCACTCCACTGGTGACTGACCTCCATTCAGAAAAAGACCCATCCACAACCACTCTCTGCCTTCTGCAGGCAAGCCAGTTCTGGATCCACAAGGCCAAAGGCCCTTGGATCCCATGCCCTCTCACCTTCTCAAGAAGTCTTGCATGGGGGACCTTATCAAACGCCTTGCTGAAGTCCATGTACACTACGTCCACGGCACTTCCTTCGTCAATGTGTTCAGTCACATTATCGAAGAACTCAACTAGGCTTGTAAGGCATGACCTGCCCTTGACAAATCCATGCTGACTATTCCTGATCATGTCAAACTCTCCAAATGCTCGTAAATCTTGTCCCTCAGAAGCCTCTCCATCAGCTTACCAACCACTGAGGTTAGACTCACCGGTCGGTAATTTCCCGGGCTATCTCTGTTCCCTTTCTTGAAAATAGGAACTACATCCGCAATCCTCCAATCTTCTGGAACCTCTCCCGTCTCCATTGACGACGCAAAGATCATCGCCAGGGGCTCTGCAATCACTTCCCTCGCCGCCCACAGTATCCTGGGGTATATCCCATCTGGTCCCGGCGACTTATCTATCTTGATAGAATTCAAAGGTTCTAACACATCCTCCACCTTAATATCCACAAACTCAATCTTTTCCATCTGCTGCAAATCCGTAGCAAAATCTCCCAGATCAGCTTCCACCGTGAATACTGAGGCAAAGTACTCATTAAGCACCTCTGCCATTTCTTCTGGTTCCACACAGACCTTTCCCCCTTCACCTTTTATAGGTCCTATCCCTTCTCTTCTCATCCTTTTACCTTTCACATATTTATAGAAGGCCTTGGGATTCTCCTTAATCTTACCCGCCAAGGTCTTCTCATGACCCCTTCTGGCTCTCCTAATTTCCCTTTTAAGCTCCTTTCTACAGCCCTTATACTCCTCAAGATCCTTAACCTCTCTGAGTTCCCGGAACCTTTTGTACACCTTCCCTTTCCTCCTGACTAGGTTCAACACAGCCTTCGTGCACCACGGTTCCCGCGACCTACCAAAACCCCCTTGTCTCATCGGAACGTTGTCATGCAGAGCTCCAGACAAACATTCCTTGAATATCCGCCACCTTCCTTCGGTACTTTTCCCTAAGAATGCCTCCTTCCAGTTTATTTGTCCAAGTAACTTCCTGACTTCTTCGTATCTCCCCTTACTCCAGACAAACACCTTCTTAGCCTGCCTGATCCTATCTCGTTCCAATGCAATTGTGAAGGAGATAGAATTATGGTCACCATTCCCAAGATGCTCTCCTACCGAGAGATCCATCACCTGCCCTGGTTCATTCGCCAGTACCAGGTCAAGTACAGCCTCTCCCCTCGTAGGCTTATCCACATACTGTGTCAGGAAACCTTCCTGAACACACCTAACAAACTCCTCCCCATCCAAACCCCTTACCCTAGGGATATTCCAGTCGATGTTTGGGAAATTGAAGCCTCCCATCACGACAACTCTGTTATTAAAACATCTCTCCAGAATCTGTTTCCCTATCTGCACTTCAACTTCCCCGTCACTATTGGGCGGCCTATAGAATACACCCAGCAAAGTTTTCGACCCTTTGCTGTTCGTAACTTGAAGGGAACTGCTTGATAGAGCAGACGCAGCACGGTTTCATTAAAGGGAAGTCGTGTCTGACAAATTTACTGGAGTTCTATGAGGATGTGTCTAGGGCGGTCGATAGAGGAGAGCCGGTGGATGTGGTCTTTCTGAATTTTCAGAAGGCGTTTGACAAAGTACCTCACAAGAGGTTATTGCAGAAGGTCGAGGGACATGGAGTTGGGGGTAGGGTGTTAGCGTGGACAGAGGATTGGTTGTCAAATAGGAGGCAGAGAGTGGGGGTCAACGGGTGCTATTCGGATTGGCGGATGGTGACTAGTGGAGTGCCCCAGGGGTCGGTGCTGGGGCCTCAGCTTTTTACCATTTATATAGATGATCTGGAGGAGGGAACCGAGTGTAGGGTGTCGAAATTTGCTGATGACACCAAGATTGGGGGAACGGCAAATTGTGCGGAGGGTGTGGAGAGTCTGCAGAAGGATCTAGATAGGCTGGGCGAATGGGCCAGGAAATGGCAAATGGAATTTAATGTTGGCAAGTGTGAGGTGGTCCACTTTGATAGGAATAATGGTAGGAAGGACTATTACTTACAGGGCGAAAAACTGCAGCAGGCGACGGTGCAGAGGGACCTCGGGGTCCTTGTGCATGAGTCGCAAAAACCCAGCTTGCAGGTGCAGCAGGTGGTCAGGAAGGCGAATAGGATGCTGGCCTTCATAGCGAGGGGGATTGAATATAAAAGTAGGGAGGTCTTGCTGCAGCTGTATAGGGCATTGGTGAGGCCGCAGCTGGAGTACTGTGTGCAGTTTTGGGCGCCGCACCTGCGCAAAGATATTTTGGCCTTGGAGGGAGTGCAGAGGAGGTTTACTAGGCTGATACCAGAGTTGAGGGGGTTGAGCTATGAGGAGAGGCTGAATAAACTAGGCTTGTACTCGTTAGAGTTTAGAAGAATGAGGGGAGATCTCATTGAGATGTATAAGATGATGACTGGGATGGATAGGATAGAGGTGGAGAGACTCTTCCCGCTCAAAAAAGACAGTAGGACTAGGGGGCACAGCCTCAAGATAAAGGGGGGGCGATTTAGAACGGAGTTGAGGAGGAACTTCTTCACTCAAAGGGTGGTGAATCTCTGGAATTCTCTGCCCGTTGAAGTGGTGGAGGCTGCCTCGCTAAATATTTTTAAGACGCGGGTTGATGGGTTTTTGTTAAGAGAGGGGATTAAGGGTTATGGGGAGAGGGCGGGAAAGTGGAACTGAGCCACGACAGATCAGCCATGATCTTATTGAATGGCGGGGCAGGCTCGAAGGGCTAGATGGCCTACTCCTGCTCCTATTTCTTATGTTCTTATGTTCAAATACATGTTTTAAAGGCACAGTGTTGTCACATTTAAGGTACCTACATTTTCGTTGCGCATCTTTTTCTTTTCACATGTTGGTAGAAACTTTTACAATCAGTTTCTATGTTCTTTGCAATTTTATTCTCATTTTCAATTTTCACTCTCTTGATCAAATTTTCCTCCTTCTTGAATTCTAAAATGCCCACAGACCTCAGGCTTGCTGCTTTTCCTGGCAATTTCATATGTCTCCTCTTTGGGTTTAATATTATCCCTAATTTATTTTGTAAACTGTTGTTGAGCCTCATTTTTTCTTTTCTTTTTGTTCCTGATTGGAATGAATAATTGTTGTAAATCATTCACACGTTCTTTAAATACGATCTATTGCCTATTCACCATCAATCCCTTTAGGAAGGTTCCAGAACCTATCCTGGCCAGTTCTGGTCTCGTACCCTCATCGTTCACTGCATTCAAATTCAGGATCAGAGTTTCAGATTCAATTACTTCACTCTGCAATGAAAAATTCTATCTTATTATGGCACTCTTACCCATGGAACCCCACCCAATAGGATTGTTAATTAATTCTTTCACATTGCACAGTACCCACTTCTAGAATAGCCTTTTCTATGGTTAGTTCCTCGGCATATTGGTCTAAATGACCATCACTTCAGGAACTCATCCTCCACGATACCATTGCTAGTTTGTTTTGTCCAATTTATGTGTAAGTTAAAGTAACCCATGATTGCAGACTTACCCTTCTTGCATACATCTCTTACTTCTTGAACAATATCTTCCCTATATCTCTTCTGCCTTTTGGGGCTTTTAGACAATCCCCAACAATGTTTTCTACCTCTTGGTGTTTCTTATCTCTGTGTATCCTTCCTCACCATTGATTTCCCCCTTTAACCGACAATGCTACCCCTTTCCTCTTTTGGCTCTCCTTCCTGAATAATGAATGCCTGTGGATATGTACAAAAACAAACAAAGAACAAAGAACAACCCAGCACGGGAAACAGGCCCTTCGGCCCAACAAGCCCGTGCCACCGCATCACCCTACACCTATTCTACCCTGCGTGTCTACGAATAGAACCCCTGACTTAGCCAGATTCAGGGGAGAATAGTGTCAATTTGGTAAAACCAATCAGCCTAAGAGCACATCTTTAGGGTGTGGGAGGAAACCGGAGCGCCCGGAGGAAACCCACGCATCCACAGGGAGAATGCACGAACTCCCACAGACACAGGCCCAAATCCATGTATCTGCACAGCTAGCAGTGCTAGTCACCGAGCTGTTGCGGCGCCCGTCTACCGGTCCCGGATCAAGCACACACACTGACACGAAGTACTAGGCCACTCCTGGAACCTCCAAGAGCAGCCCATGCACGACCCACCGTGTGCATGCCCCTCGTTTGACAACGAGGTGGACCTCCACCTGCGGAATAAAAGACAAAAACGTTAATCACAAGCCTGCCTTTCCGGTGTCTCCCGAGGTTCTAACCCTTATTTAATAACCCCTACCATAACCCTCCATCCTCGTTTCACTCATGTGCCTATCTAACTGAACCTTAAACGAGTCCAACGTTCCTGCCTCCACCACCCTACTCGGTAGCGCGTTCCATACCCCCACAACTCTCTGCGTAAAGAACCTTCCTCTCATATCCAAATTATACCTCTCCCCCCTCACCCTTAAATCATGTCCTCTTGTATTTGTAACCAATCTAGGGAGCAGTCTCTCACTATTGACTCTGTCTATTCCCTTCAGTATCTTATATACCTCTATCATGTCCCCCCTCAATCTCCGTCTTTCCAAGGAGAACAGTCCCAGTTTCTCCAACCTTCCCTCGTAACCCAGCCCCTCCATGCCAGGCAACATCCTGGTAAACCTCCTCTGCACCCTTTCCAGAGCCTCCACGTCCTTCCGGTAGTAAGGTGACCAGAACTGGATGCAGTACTCCAAATGCGGTCTAACCAACGTTCTATACAACTGAAGCATTTGACGGCAGCTTTTAAACTCTATACCCCTTCCTATAAAGGCTAGCATTCCATAAGCCTTCCTGACAACATTCTCCACTTGTGTCGCAACCTTCATGGATTTGTGAACCTGCACTCCCAGGTCCCTCTGTGTTTCTATACTCCTAATTTGTCTACCTTTAATCACATAGCTCCTCTCTACATTATTCCTTCCAAAATGCATCACCTCGCATTTGTCAGGATTAAATTCCATCTGCCACCTATCTGCCCAATGCACCAACCTATCTATATCCTGTTGTATCACCTCACAATCCACTTCGGTACCCGCCAACCCTACCATCTTGGTGTCATCAGCAAACTTGCTGATCACACCACCTACGCTCTCTTCCAAGTCATTTATGTAGACTACAAAGAGGAGAGGTCCCAGTACTGAGCCCTGCGGCACACCACTGGTCACTGGCCTCCAGCCGGACAAAGTCCCCTCCACAACTACCCTCTGTCTCCTATTGCCCAGCCAGTTCTCAATCCACCTAGCTACCTGACCTCGTATCCCATGCGCCTTAACCTTTTCTACCAGCCTACCATGAGGGACTTTGTCAAACGCCTTACTGAAATCCATATAGATGACATCAACGGCTCTCCCATCGTCAACCGTTTTTGTCACCTCCTCAAAGAATTCCACCAGATTCGTAAGGCAAGACCTCCCTCTAACAAAGCCATGTTGCGTATCCCCAATCAGACCGCAACGCTCCAAATGCTCATACATCCTACCCCTAAGTACTTTTTCCATTAATTTCCCTACCACCGATGTCAAACTCACCAGCCTATAATTTCCAGGGTTATCCCTGCTACCTTTTTTGAACAGTGGTACCACATTTGCTACCCTCCAGTCTTCTGGGACCTCACCTGTGTCCAAAGAAGAGACAAAAATTTGCGCCAGAGGCCCAGCAATTTCATCTTCCACCTCCCTAAGCAGCCTGGGATAAATACCATCAGGCCCCGGAGCTTTATCCGTCCTTACGCTACCTAAAAGCCCTAGCACTTCCTCCCTCGTAATGTAGTTTCCATCCTTGGTAACCCCGCAGCTATGTCTCTGTAATTATGACTATATCGTACCTGTTTATATGAATTTGCACTGTTAATTCATCTACCTAATTGCAAATGCTGTGCATATTAAGACATAAAACCCATGGCCCAACTGCAGAAGGCATCCTCAAAAGGGGTGACATTCAGACTTGATTGCAATTTCCCAACTCCCCAAATCATTTCCTGCATCGCACCCATAACAACCACACCCTCACAGTCACCCCCATCTCTCCCACTTGCCCATTCTTGTCTGATGAGCCTATGTCATACACAATCACCCCCTATACTCTTATCTTGCCCCCCCCCCGATTTGCCCCCATCACCCCAATCCAGCCTCCATTTTGTCTGACTCACCCCCTGTCTCCGCTAACTTACTGCTCCATCTTCCCAAAGTTATAACATGTTGAGCTGTGTGTGTGTGGTGGCCATGTGAGATCTTCTAGGATGCAGCTGGGCGTTGGGTAAAAAGCTGTGAAGATGCCATGTTTGAAGCAGCAATACCGTCCAGCCAATACAGTGTCTTTTCCACAAAGCAGTGTTTTGTTTTGAAGCCTTTAATTTCCACAGCAGAATAGAAGCAAGTTTGATGACATAACAACATAAGAACTAGGAACAGAAATAGGCCATCTGGCCCCTTCAGCCTGCTCCACCATTCAATAAGATCATGGCTGACCTTTTGGTGAACTCGGCTTCACTTACCCGCCCGTTCACCATAACCCTTAATTCCTTTACTGTTCAAAAATGTATCTATCCTTGCCTTAAAAACATTCAATGAGGTAGCCTCAACTGCTTCACTGGGCAGGGAATTCCACAGATTCACAACCCTTTGTGTGAAGAAGTTCTTCCTCAACTCAGTCCTAACTCTGTTCCCCCTTATTTTGAGGCCATTCCCCCTAGTTATAGTTTCACCCGTGAGTAGAAACAACCTCCCTGCTTCTATCTCATCTATTCCCTTCATAATCTTTCTGCTTCTCCCTTCATTCTTCTGAATTCCAATGAGTATAGCCCCAGTCTACTCAGTCTCTCCTCATAAGCCAGCCCTTTCAACTCTGGAATCAAACTAGTGAATCTCCTCTGCACCGCCTTCAATACCAGTATATCCTTTCCCAACTAAGGAGACCAAACCTGTACACAGTACTCCAGATGTGAGGTGGAGGTATCCAGTAGAACTAGTGCATTCTGAGAGAAGTCGGATCAGCAACATTTACCAAAAAGTGGGAAGCGGAAGATCACCTCCAGTGATAAACAAGAGTTAGAGGATCTGGTAGAAGCAGCTGAGGGACTTCACTAGTGCATTCTGGGTGAAGCCGGACCAGCAACATTTGCCAAGAAGTGGGAAGCGGAAGATCTGGTGTCAAAGAGTGGTTCGCCTGAAACACTACATTAATGTTTCCCTCATCGTGTCTGGAGGGAGGCGATGCGCAAATGTCCAGAGAACGGAGAGAAAAATGTTCCCAACACCTCCCTCATCCTGATGGCCACCTTTGTGTGCGGCTGCATCAAGCTGTGCGTAGACTGTCGGTACACTAACAGCAAGTGCTACTACTTTTTGAGGTTCTACCTGTCCCAAGTGTTGCGGAGGATGGGTCTGGCCACACTGCCGCGGAACACTCCATGTAGTTGGACCGTACCGCAGCACCTGTCCTTCGTGGAGAAATTTTTCCTCAAACACACCTTTGACCACATGGCGATTAAGCAGTGGTCAGTGTGTAACGTCCTAGAGACCCTAAGAGAAAAGGAGATAGTGGATTCTGTCAGTTGGTTCCCTGAGCAGACTGTCAGTGTCATCTGGCAGAATGCCTCATCACCAGCACTCACAAACAAGCACCAAGATCTGGCTTGGCTGGTGGTGAGAAGGGCACTTCCCGTCAGATCCTTTATGCACGCTCGAGGTCTCAACATTATCTCACGCTGCCCTTGAAGCGGCTGCGGGGCTGATGAGACGGTCGCACACCTCCTTGTGGAATGTGAGATGCAGTGGTATTTGTCGAGGTTTGTTGAGTGGAATGATCCACTTCAGATCAGTTCTTATGTTACATAAGAACAGAAGAAATAGGAGCAGGAGTAGGCCATCTAGCCCTTTGAGCCTGCCCCACCATTCAATAAGATCATGGCTGATCTGAAGTGGATCATTTCCACTTTCTTGCTTTCTCCCCATAACCCTTAATTCCCTTGTCTATCAGAAACCTATCTACCCGTGACTTAAATATATTCAGCAAGGTAGCCCCCACCACTTCAACAGGCAGAAAATTCCAGAGATTCACCACCCCTTGAGTGAAGAAGTTCCTCCTCAACTCTGATCTAAACTGCACCCCCCTTATCTTGAGGCTGTGCCCTCTAGTCCTGCTATCCTTTCTAAGCGGGAAGAATCTCTCTACCTCTACCCTATCTATCCCCTTCATTATTTTATACATCTCTATAAGATCCCCCCTCAGCCTTCTAAACTCCAACGAGTACAGACCCAGTCTATTTAGTCTCTCTTCATAGTCCAACCCCCTCATCTCCGGTATCAGCCTAGTGAACCTCCTCTGCACTCCTTCCAAGGCCAATATATCCTTGCGCAAGTGCAGCGACCAAAACTGCACACAGTACTCCAGCTGTGGCCTCACCAGTACCCTGTACAGTTGCAGCAAGACCTCCCTGCTTTTATATTCTATCCCCCTCGCTATAAAGGCCAACTTTCCATTCGCCTTCTTGATCACCTGCTGCACCTGCAGACTGGGTTTTTGTGACTCGTGCACAAGGACCCCCAGGTCCCTCTCCATCATAGCATGCTGCAGCTTTTCGCCTTTTAAATAATAATCCCTCCTACTATTATTTCTACCAAAGTGGATAACCTCACACTTGCTAACATTATACTCCATCTGCCAGGTCCTCGCTCACTCGCTCAGCCTATCCAGATCCCTCTGCAGACTTTCCACACCCTCTATGCAATTTGCTTTTCCACTCATCTTTGTGTCATCAGCAAATTTCGTCACCCTACACTCAGCCCCCTCCTCGAGATCATCTATATAAATGGTAAAAAGTTGAGGCCCCAGCACCGATCCCTGCGGCACTCCACTAGTCACCAACTGCCAACCAGAATAGCACCATCAACTTTTACAGATGCACCATGGAAAGCATTCTTTCTGATTGAATCTCAGCTTGGTATGGCTCCTGCTCTGCCCAAGACCACAAGAAGCTACAAAAGGTCCTGAATGCAGCCCAATCCATCTCGCAAACCAGCCTCCCATCCATTGACTCTGCACTTCCCACTGCCTTAGCAAAGCCGTCAGCATAATTCAGGACCCCATGCACCCCAGATATTCTCTCTTTCACCTTCTTCCGTCAAGAAAAAGAAAGAAAACCTGAGGTCACATACCAATCAACTCAAAAACAGCTTCTTCCCCGCTGCTGTCAGACTTTTGAATGTTTATCTTTCTCTGCATCCTAGCTATGACTGTGACATTATATTTTGCACTTTCTCCTTTCCTTCTCTATGAATGGTATGCTTTGTATAGTGCGCAAGAAACAATACTTTTCACTATGTTCGAATACATGTGACAATAATAAATCAAATCAAATCAGTGATTTCTCCATGGCCAGCTTTCATAGGGAGTTTTTATCACTTGTTCAATCATTCAATTGTTCTGCTCATTTAATTGCAGTCTGCACCAGGGGGTTGAACAGTTCAGAAGTTTTGGTGATAGTTTCGTCTATTTGCATTGCTTGAAAGGGCTATTAAGCTAGAGGTCTGACTCCAACCTGTCAATGTAACTGCACCTGAACTGTCTTTGCAAAGAATATTTGCAAAAGCTTTTCCTGATGCTTGGCTGCTTTTCCCACTCCCCACCATTCCCACCTCCCTACATATGCCAATACACACATTGCGTCACTACATATCTCTGCTAGAATAAGATGACTTCTGCCAGTCTCCATCAGGTTTGTTTTAACCCTACAGTATCCAAAGTCTTATTTTTTCTATTCTCTGGCTGTATCCTGGGTGTTTATTATCAATGGATAACATTCTGTGGCTTGTGATTTACTTAGAATGTGGGTTATTTTCTTTCAGCAAAGAATCAGCAGTTTATGACATTTAGATGATCAAAATATTTTCCTCCTCTCCCCTGGAGGAGACGAATCATGATACTATTCCCTCTAATTATACCATCTTTGTGGTAAATATTGCTTGGTTCTACTTGGACAAGGTGACTAACATTGGCCCCCTGTCCAAACATTTAAACACATAAAGAGTCAAAATTTTCAGTAACCCTTTCACAGCAATAAACTTCTGTTAGGGACCAGATTAGAAACTCCAAGGTTTAATATGAAGGTAGACTAGAACCTAGCTATTTTTAATTTTGGCATTAGTGTGAAGATAAGGTGTTCCACTTCAAGTACGGTTCTGTTGACCCACTTGGGAAACTTTTATGAAAACAAACTTTATTTAACAATACAGCTTAATGATAACAAAAAGGAATTAGCACAACTTTTACAATCAAAATGCTTGATCATGACAAAATATAATTCTTAACCGCTAGCTATCTCTATTAAGTCCAAGTTAAGCAATGTCCCCCATAGGCGTAAACCCCTCTTCGGAATCAGTTAGCAAAATATACAGGCTTATGTGGGTTGCTAGGTCTAAAGTTTTTCAACACATCTGGACAGTGATGCAGAGTGATGCCTGTCTTCTGGCTCTCAGTAAGTCTCCAGAGGAAACCCTGTCTTCACAGAGCAGAACTCCAAAGAGAGATCTGCCCTCACAGAACAGAACTCCAGAGTGAGACCTAACCTCACAGAGGAAGACCTGCTGTCACAGAGCAGAACTGCAGAGGGAAACCTGTCTTCACAGAGCAGAACTGCAGAGGGAAACCTGTCTTCACAGAGCAGAACTCCAGAGGGGGACCTGTCCTCACAGAGCAGAACTGCAGAGAGAGACCTGTCTTCACAGAGCAGAATACCAGAGAGAAACCTGTCCTCACAGAGCAGAATTCCAGAGGGAATCCTGTCTTCACAGAGCAGAACTCCAGAGGGAAACCTGTCTTCACAGAGCAGAACTCCAGAGAGAGACCTGCCCTCACAGAGCAGAACTCTAGAGAAAGACCTGCCCTCACAGAGCAGGACTCCAGAGAGAGACGCTTCCTCACAGAGCAGAATTCCAGAGGGAAACCTGTCTTCACAGAGCAGAACTCCAGATGGGGACCTGACTTCACAGAGCACCAGACTGCCGGCTTGGCTGTGTGCAAGCCTAGCTCTGTCTATTCGCACGACTTTCTCCTGGCAATCACCCTAACTATACTCTACTCTGCAACCCCAGGCATCAACCCTAAAAATAACAAAACTGCATTAACTCAGATGAAAACACATATCCTAATAATTGGAAGCAATGATTGTTTTGCATGTGAGCTGCCACTTGTAGACAATCAGCGCCGTAATCAGTGCTGATGTATGTTATAGTCCCCTCACAAGAAACATGATACAAGTATATACCTTGAAGGCTCACTCATGTCACATATCACAATATAGAAACATAGAAAAACTACAACACAATACAGGCCCTTCGGCCCACAAAGTTGTGTCGAACATGTTCCTACCTTAGAGATTACTAGGCTTATCTATAACCCTCTATCTTACTAAGTTCCATGCACTTATCTAAAAGCTCTTAAAAGAACATATCAAATCCGTCTCCACCACCATTGCCGGCAGCCCATTCCACGCACCCACCACTCTCTGAGTGAAAAACTTACCCCTGACATCTCCTCTGTACCTACTCCCCAGCATCCGAAATCTGTGTCGTCTTGTGGCAACCATTTCAGCCCTGGGAAAAAGCCTCTGACTACCCACTCGATCAATACATAGAACATTACAGCGCAGAACAGGCCCTTCGGCCCACGATGTTGTGCCGACCAGTTAAAAAACAATGACCCTCTAACCTAAACCAATCCCTTTCCATCCATAAACCTATCCACGGATCTCTTAAACACCCCCAAACTAGGCACATTTACAACTGCAGCAGGCAGGGCATTCCAATCCCTCACCACCCTCTGGGTAAAGAACCTACCCCTGACATCCGTCCTATAACTACCCCCCCTTAATTTAAAGCCATGCCCCGTCGTGCTAGCTTTCTCCATCCAAGGAAAAAGGCTATCACTGTCCACCCTATCTAAACCTCTAATCATCTTATATGTTTCAATAAGATCCCCTCTTAGCCGCCTTCTTTCTAACGAAAACAACCCCAAATCCCTCAGTCTGTCCTCATAGGACCTCCCCTCCATACCAGGCAACATCCTGGTAAACCTCCTCTGCACCCTCTCCAAAGCCTCCACATCCTTCCTGTAATGTGGGGACCAGAACTGCACACAGTACTCCAAGTGCGGCCACACCAGAGTTGTGTACAGTTGCAACATGACGCTGTGACTCCTAAATTCAATCCCCCTACCAATAAACGCCAAGACACCGTATGCCTTCTTAACAACCTTATCTACTTGATTCCCAACTTTCAGGGATCTATGTACACATACACCTAGATCCCTCTGTTCATCCACACTATTCAGAGTCCTCCCATTAGCCCGATACTCGACACATCTGTTATTCCTGCCAAAGTGAATTACCTCACACTTCTCCGTATTAAACTCCATCCGCCACCTCTCGGCCCAGCTCTGCAACCTGTCCAAGTCTCCCTGCAAACTATGACACCCTTCCTCACTATCTACCACACCTCCGACTTTGGTGTCATCAGCAAATTTACTAATCCACCCAACTATACCCTCATCCAGATCATTAATAAAAATTACAAACAGCAGTGGCCCCAAAACAGATCCCTGAGGCACACCACTCGTAACTGAACTCCATGACGAATACTTACCATCAACCACCACCCTCTGTCTCCTATCTGCTAGCCAATTCCTGATCCAATTACCTAGATTACCCCCAATCCCATACATCTGCATTTTCTGCAGAAGCCTTCCATGGTGAACCTTATCAAACGCCTTACTAAAATCCATATATACCACGTCAACTGCCTTACCCCCATCCACCTCTTTGGTCACTTTCTCAAAAAACTCGATAAGGTTAGTAAGGCACGACCTACCCGCTACAAAACCATGCTGACTATCTCCAATCAATTCATTACTCTCTAAATAACTATAAATCCTAACCCTAATAATTTTTTCTGAAACCTTGCCCACAACAGAAGTAAGACTCACCGGTCTATTATTCCCGGGGAAGTCTCTGTTCCCCTTCTTAAACAATGGGACGACATTCGCTATCCTCCAATCTTCTGGCACTATACCTGAGACCAACGACGACCTGAAGATCAGAGCCAGAGGCTCTGCAATCGCCTCTCTTGCCTCCCAGAGAATCCTAGGATAAATCCCGTCCGGCCCAGGGGACTTATCTATTTTCAAACCCTCAAGAATATCCAGCACATCCTCCTTATCAACTGCAATATTTACACCCCTGTAACCCAGTGTTCTCCTCAGCTACATTTATGTCCCCCTGCGTGAACACCGAAGAGAAATATTGGTTCAATGCCTCTCCAATCTCTTCCGGTTCTACACACAACTTCCCTCTGCTGTCTGTAACTGGCCCTAATCTTGCCCTAACCAACCTTCTGTTCTTAACATATCTATAGAACGCCTTAGGATTCTCCTTAATCCTATCAGCCAAAGTCTTCTCATGTCCTCTTTTAGCCCTTCTTAACTCACTCTTTAAGTCCCTCCTAGCCAATCTAAAGCTTTCTAGTGCACTACCTGAGCCCTCAAGTCTCATCCGAACATAAGCCTCCTTTTTCTTTTTAACCAGCGAATCAACTTTTTT
The DNA here is from genome assembly GCF_965287045.1 of Carcharhinus amblyrhynchos. Classification (NCBI taxonomy): domain Eukaryota; kingdom Metazoa; phylum Chordata; class Chondrichthyes; order Carcharhiniformes; family Carcharhinidae; genus Carcharhinus; species Carcharhinus amblyrhynchos. The sequence continues at coordinate 145,678,761 of NC_137325.1, read as the reverse complement.
AGTGCACCACGGTTCCCTAGCTCGACCAATTCCTCCTTGCCTGACAGGGACATACCTATCAAGGACTCGCAGTAGCTGCTCCTTGAAAAAACTCCACATTTCGGACGTTCCCAGTCCCTGTAGTCTCCTAGTCCAACCTATGCTTCCTAATTCTCTCCTAATAGCCTCATAATTACCCTTCCCCCAGCTAAAACTACTGACCCGAGGTTCATGCCTATCCCTTTCCATCACTAAGGTGAACGTAACCGAATTGTGGTCACTATCACCAAAATGCACACCAACTTCCAAGTCTAGCACCTGGTCTGGCTCATTTCCCAGCACCAAATCCAATATAGCCTCACCTGTAGTTGGCCTATCTACATACTGAGTCAAAAAACCTTCCTGCACGCTTTGTACAAAAACTGACCCCTCTAACGAGCTAGAGCTATAGCAATTCCAATCAATATTAGTAAAGTTAAAGTCCCCCACAACAATTACCCTATTACTTTCACTCCTAACCAGGATCGTCTCCGCAATCCTTTCCTCAACCTCTCTAGAACTTTTAGGAGGTCTATAAAAGACTCCCAACAGGGTGACCTCTCCTCTCCTATTTCTAATCTCCGCCCATACTACCTCAATAGACAAGTCCTCATCAAACTTCCTCTCTGACACTGTGATACAATCCTTGACTAATAATGCTACCCCTCTCCCCCTTCTACCTCCTTCTCTACTCCTACTGAAGCATTTGAACGCCGGAACCTGCAACAACCATTCCTGTCCCTGCTCTATCCATGTCTCTGAAATGGCCACAACATCAAAGTCCCAGGTGCTGATCCACGCTGCAAGTTCATCCACTTTATTGCGAATACTCCTTGCATTAAAGTATACGCATTTCAAACCCTGCTCCGCCCCACCCCCACGATGCCGTGCATTGCAGTCCCCATCTATGCCCCCCTCCCTTTCACCCCCTCTACTCAGGATCCCACCCCCCCTCCGAATCAGTTTAAACCTCCCTGCATAGCCTTTGCAAATTTACCCCCCAGGATATTGGTTCCCCTCTGATTCAGGTGGAGACCATCACTCTTATAGAGGTCCCACCTTCCCCAGAATGAGCCCCAATTGCTCAAGTACCTGAACCCCTCCCTCCTGCACCATCCCCTCAGCCACGAGTTCAAACTTTCCCTCTCTCTATTCCGCTCCACACTATCCCGTGGCACAGGCAAGAGTCCAGAGATAACCACTCTTTCTGACTTGACCTTTAGTTTCCACCCCAACTCCATAAATTTCTGCTTAATATCCCCTTCCCTTAACCTCCCTATGTCATGCGTCTCCACATGAACTATGACTTGGGGTTGATCTCCCTCTCCCCTAAGAGTCCTGAATACCCTCTCCGATACATCCCTGACCCCAGCCCCTGGGAGGCAACACACCAGCCCTGAGTCCCTACCATTACTTCCGACTCTCCTATCCGTCCACCTAACTGTGGAGTTCCCAATCACTAGGCCCAATCTTTTACATTCCCTAACCACCTGAGCTTTCACAATAGGCTCACCCCCAGAGACCTGCTCCCTTTGGCTATCTCCAGTTGATTCCTCCTCAACTGTAGCCTCCAGGACCGAAAACCTATTTTGGAGGGGAACAGCCCTAGGGGATTGTCCCCCCAATTGCTTCTTTCCCCTCTTCCTGGCATTTACCCAAGACTCATTTCTAGGAGTGACTATCTCCTTATAACTCCTATCGATGTCTGCCTCCGCCTCCCGAATTATGCGGAGTTCCTCCAATTCCAACTCCAGCTCCTTAACACGCTCCTCCAGAAGCTGCAATCGTACACACTTCCTACAGGTAAAATCACCAGAGACACTACTGGTGTCCCTCACCACATACATCCCACAGGAGATGCAGCTTACTGCCTGAACTGCCATCCCTGAAACAATTACCAGCAGAGAAAAAAAAATATATAAATAAAAAAAACTTCCCACACACTTATAATTAGGTTAGAGGAGGTGGGAGGGTGGGATTCTCTACCAGTGTAGAGGATCGGGTATCCTCTCTGTGCTAATTTATAGGGTCAGGGACCCAAGAAAAAAAAATCTACAACTACCGGTAAGCGTCCTAGTGACGACTTCCGGTTTCTAACTAATTTAAAAGAAACCAACGCTACTCGCGACTTTAAACTAGAAATAAAAAGTTAAAAAATATAAACAGAAAATGTACCTTTCTTGCGACCTCCTCACACGCCCAAAAATCGCTGCCTCTCGATGCTGCTCCTCAGGAACAATGAGGTAACCTCTCAACATACCTCTCAACATCTTATACACCTCTATCAGATCACTCGTCATCCTTCGTCTCTCCAAGGAGAAAAGGCCGAGCTCCCTCAACCTATCCTAATAAAGCATGCTCCCCAATCCAGGCAACATCCTTGGAAACCTCCTCTGCACTCTTTCTGTGGCTTCCACATCCTTCCTGTAATGAGGCGACAGCGACGGTGCAGAGGGACCTCGGGGTCCTTGTGCATGAGTCGCAAAAACCCAGCCTGCAGGTGCAACAGGTGGTCAGGAAGGCGAATGGGATGCTGGCCTTCATAGCGAGGGGGATTGAATATAAAAGTAGGGAAGTCTTGCTGCGGCTGCATAGGGCATTGGTGAGGCCGCAGCTGGAGTACTGTGTGCAGTTTTGGTCGCCGTACTTACGCAAGGATATTTTGGCCTTGGAGGGAGTGCAGAGGAGGTTTACTAGGCAGATACCGGAGTTGAGGGGCTTGAGCTATGAGGAGAGGCTGAATAAACTAGGCTTGTACTTGTTAGAGTTTAGAAGAATGAGGGGAGATCTCATTGAGACATATAAGATGATGAATGGGATGGATAGGATAGAGGTGGAGAGACTCTTCCCGCTCAGAAAGGACAGTAGGACTAGGGGGCACAGCCTCAAGATAAAGGGGGGGGGTGCGGTTTAGAACGGAGTTGAGGAGGAACTTCTTCACTCAAAGGGTGGTGAATCTCTGGAATTCTCTGCCCGTTGAGGTGGTGGAGGCTGCCTCGCTAAATATTTTTAAGACGCGGGTTGATGGGTTTTTGATAGGAGAGGGGATTAAGGGTTATGGGGAGAGGGCGGGAATGTGGAACTGAACCACAACAGATCAGCCATGATCTTATTGAATGGCGGAGCAGGCTCGAAGGGCTAGATGGCCTACTCCTGCTCCTATTTCTTATGTTCTTATGACCAGAACTGAGCACAGTACTCCAAGTGGGGTCTGACCAGGGTCCTATATAGCTGCAACATTATCTGTCTACTCTTAAACTCAATTCCTTGATTGATGAAGGCCAGTACACCATACGCCTCCTTAGCCACAGCTTCAACCTGCGCAGCTGCTTTGAGCGTCCTATGAACTTGGACCCCAAGATCCTTCAGATCTTCCACACTGCCAAGAGTCCTACCATTAATATTCTGCCATCCTATTTGTCCTGCCAAAATGAACCACTTCACATTTATCTGGATTGAAGTCAATCTGCCACTTCTCCACCCAGTCTTGCATCCTATCAGTGTCTCGCTGCAACTTCTGACATCCCTGCACACTATCCACAACACCTCCAACCTTTGTGTCATCAGCAAACTTACTCCACTTCCTCATCCAGGTCATTTATAAAAATCACAAAATGTAAGAGTCCCAGAACAGATCCCTGGGGCACTCCACTGGTGACCGACTGATGTGGTATTCCAAGAACTCATCCCAAGCAGTCCCAGCAGTGAGTGCTCTGTAGGCCCACTGTGTCACACAGCCTGGCATGGCATCCCCAGCACCTGCTGGACCCTGGGAATGTCCTCCCCAAACCATCCCCCACAGCTGGGGCATTGATCCAGATAGTTGAGCTCTGCCCTCATTCAGACATTTGTCCTTGATAAATATGTACCTGTCAGGCAGGGACGAAGTGGTTGAGCGAGGGAACTGTGGTGTACTAAGGAAGTTGAATCTCTGGTGAAGAGGAAGAAGGAGGCTTATGTAAAGATGAGACTCAGTAAAGACTTATGTAAAGAAGGCTCAGTTAGGGCACTGGAGAGATATAAATTAGCCAGGAAGGAGCTAAAGAGAGAGTTAACAAGAGCTAGAAGAGGACACGAGAAGACTTTGGCGCATAGGATCAAGGAAAATCCTAAAGCTTTCTACAGGTATGTCAAGAATAAAAGATTGGTTAGGGCAAGATTAGGGCCAGTCAGAGACAGCAGTGGGAAGTTGTGTGTGGAGCCTGAAGAGATAGGAGAGGCACTGAATGAGTATTTTTCATCACTATTCACACAGGAAAATGTCAGTGTAGTCGAGGAGAATACTGCGGTACCAGGTAGTAAAATAGACGGGATTGAGGTACGTAAGGAGGAGGTGTTGGCAATTCTTGAGAGTATGAAAATAGATAAGTCCCCTGGGCTGGATGGGATTTACCCTAGGATTCTCTGGGAGGCTGGGGAGGAGATTGCAGAGCCTTTGACTTTGATCTTCATGTCGTCATTGGCTACAGGTATAGTGCCGGAAGACTGGAGGATAGCAAATGTTGTCCCCTTGTTCAAGAAGGGGAGTAGAGACCATCCTGGGAATTGTAGACCGGTGAGCCTTACTTCTGTTGTGGGCAAAGTTTTGGAAAGAATTATAAGGGATAGGATTTATAATCATCTAGAGGGAAATAATTTGATTAGAGATAGTCAACACGGTTTTGTGAAGTGTGGGTTGTGCCTCACAAACCTTATCGAGTTTTTTGAAAAGGTGACCAAAGAGGTGGATAAGGGTAACGCAGTTGACGTGGTGTATATGGATTTTAGCAAAGTGTTTGATGAGGTTCCCCATGGTAGACTACTGCAGAAAATGTAGATGCATGGGATTGAGGGTGATTTAGCAGTTTGGATCAGGAATTGGCTAGCTGATAGAAGACAGAGGGTGGTGGCTGATGGGAAGTATTCAACCTGGAGTTCAGTTACAAGTGGTGTGCCTCAAGGATCAGTTTTGGGGCCACTGTTGTTTGTCATTTTTATAAATGATCTAGATGAGGGTGTAGAAGGATGGGTTAGTAAATTTGCTGACGAACCAAAGTTGGAGGAGTTGTAGACAGGATGTTACAGTTGGATGTTACAGTTTGCAGAGGGACATAGATAAGCTGCAGGGCTGGGCTGAGAGGCGGCAGATGGAGTTTAATACGGAAAAGTGTGAGGTGATTCACTTTGGTACGAGTAACAGGAGTACAGAATATAGGGCTAATGGAAGGATTCTTAGTAGTGTTGACGAGCAGAGAGATCTCGGTGTACATGTGCATAGCTCCCTGAAAGTTGGCACCCAGGTTGATAAAGTTGTTAAGAAGACGTACGATGTGTTAGCTTTTATTGGTAGAGGGATTGAATTTCGGAGCCGTGAGGTCATGTTGCAACTGTACAAAACTCTGGTGCGGCCACACTTGGAGTATTGCGTACAGTTCTGGTCACCGCATTATAAGAAAGATGTGGAGGCATTGGAAAGGGTGCAAAGGAGGTTTACCAGGATGTTGCCTGGTATGGTGGGAAGGTCTTACGAGGAAAGGCTGAGGGACTTGAGGTTATTTTCATTAGAGAGAAGAAGGTTGAGAGGTGACCTAATTGAGACATACAAGATGATCAAAGGATTGGATAGGGTGGACAGTGAGAGCCTTTTACCTCGGATGGTGATGGCTAACACGAGGGGACATAGTTTTAAATTAAGGGGTGGTAATTATAGGACGGATGTCAGAGGTAGATTCTTTACTCAGAGGGTAGTAAGGTCGTGGAATGCCCTGCCTGCAGCAGTTGTGGACTCGCCAACTTTAAGGGCGTTCAAATGGTCAGTGGATAGGCATATGGAATAGTTTAGGTTAGAGGGTCATTGATTGGTTCCACTGGTCAGCGCAACATCGAGGGCCGAAGGGCCTGTACTGTGCTGTAATGTTCTATGTTCTATGCCCAGGCGCCAGCGTGTGGTCGCAGAACAGGGAGGAGTCAGACTTGTTTGATACTGTGGCTGCACGTTGGGGGTGTGGTCAACAAGGGTATGCTGCAGATGGTGGGAGTTGGAGGTGTGGATCATACAGCCCTTGTGGCGATAAAATCTTCCCTCACCAACCTGCTGTGCTGGACCCTTGCTGCTGTATGTCCTCTATCGCCTGTCTCCTCCTCAGCATTGTCCTCCTCCTCCAGGAAGTCACCCCACTGTGTTCCAGTTTGTAGAGCAGACAACAGACCAGTGATATGCAGGGCCCCACTTGGACTGTCCAGGCAGCAGAACTGCATCTTCAGGAACCCAAGGCATCACTTGAAGATGGACTGGGTGGCTGCCTTAGCCTCATTATGATAGATCTCAGCATGGTCTCAGGACTCTGCACTGGCATCATCAGCCAATCTCTTAGTAGGTATCCTTTGTCTACCATGAAGCATCCCAGCAGCCTGGACTGGTCTTCGATGACCCCAGGGATGTCAGAGCTCCGCAGCATGAAGCTATTGTGCACATTCCCTGGGTGGCATACACACATATGCATGACACTCTTCTTGTGATTGCACATGATCTGCATGTTCAGGGAGTGGAACCCCTCCCAGTTCACTAGTGGCGTGATCAACAAGGGTTGGGAGCGGGGGAGGGAGGGGGTGCGCTGCCCCCACTGCTCCCCTTCAACGACAGTTCAGAGGAAACCTCGGAGGAAAACTCGGTGGCACAGGGTTAGCACTGCTGCCTCCAGTCCAGCTTGTGATGTGACATGGATATGAGTATCCAGTTCATGGAGTGCAGTGCCTGATGTTTTAGCAACCGCTGGGTGACATGGGTGCAATCGATAGTCCCCTGAACATTCAGTACGCTAGCAATGGTAGCAAAGGTTACAGCCCAGAGTTCCTGCTGGGTCTGGCCCATGTCAAAATTGATGCACTAGCCTGCCTGGGCGAACAGGCATCCAACACCTCATGGAAACACTTCTGGACTGAGGACCAGTAGATCCCACAGAGGACCCTCTGGCGGCCAGGAGGACCTGAGTGCATAAAGGGAGCCAGTATCTCCCCGTCCCTTGAAGTGCCAGGTCCACGAGGACCGGACAAAAGTGCCGCACTGTCTCCTTGCTGAGCAGCAACACACATCTGCTCATTGAAGGCCATGCGTGTTCTGAACTGCTGGGGTCTCTGTCATCTCTGGCCCCATCCTTAGCCCGATGGGCAAATGCCTCCTGCCCTCGACAGGTAGCTCCCTGTCCTTCTGTTGCAGTCTCTGGCCTGAGCTGGCCTTGCAGTGCATAGACCTCTCCCACTCCTCCTCCTCAGCAGCCTCAAGAAAGTCCATTTTTGCACTGGCTGAATGGGGGAGAAAGAGCAAGGGAGAGATAATCCATGAGGTTATCCATCCTGGGACCTAATGAGCATGCAACCCATGCACCACCTTGAGAGGGATTGGTGATCATCACTGCACCCTCACCATGGGGGGCACTGAGTATTTACCGGTGGCTGTGCGGGGCCATTTCCCATTGGGAACTCTTGAAATATAGGCATGAGTACACCCACATGGGTGCTGTTGCTGTGGCTTCTGGGAATATCTTTCAGTTCAGACAGATAGATGGAGGAGAAGCAGCCTTGTGATTGGCATGAGATGGGTTCCCATGGAGGGCAACACTGCAGTGTCCATGCAGTCTGAGCCATGTTAACACCAGCAATTGGAGCAACAGCTGACATAGCTGCTGCTTATTTCTGTGAGTGAGGCCTGGGAAGGGATGTCAGCAGTCAGCTGGAGAGTATGTCCAGCAGGCAGATGGCAGGGTAACCTTGGCGATTTCAGTAGAGTTCAGTGGGGGAGTAACCTTATATACAACCTTCGAGCAGGGGAATGCACGTAACACAAGCCCCAATTCAGTGATGGTCCCTGATCATTGTATCCCAGACCAGCAAAAGCTCACCCTACACCACTACACCCATGCAAACTCCCCACTTGTCCCTTCACCTTCACTGTGGCTACACTCACCCCTGCACCCAGGAGGTTCTTGCACAGTGGTATTCGCATAAGAACATAAGAACATAAGAAATAGGAGCAGGAGTAGGCCATCTAGCCCTTCGAGCCTGCCCCGCCATTCAATAAGATCATGGCTGATCTGTCGCTGCTCAGTTCCACTTTCCCGCCCTTTCCCCATAACCCTTAATCCCCTCTCTTATCAAAAACCCATCAACCCGCGTCTTAAAAATATTTAGCGAGGCAGCCTCCACCACTTCAACGGGCAGAGAATTCCAGAGATTCACCACCCTTTGAGTGAAGAAGTTCCTCCTCAACTCCGTTCTAAACCGCCCCCCTTTTATCTTGAGGCTGTGCCCCCTAGTCCTATTGTCTTTTTTGAGCGGGAAGAGTCTCTCCACCTCTATCCTATCCATCCCATTCATCATCTTATACGTCTCAATGAGATCTCCCCTCATTCTTCTAAACTCTAACGAGTACAAGCCCAGTTTATTCAGCCTCTCCTCATAGCTCAACCCCCTCAACTCCGGTATCAGCCTAGTAAACCTCCTCTGCACTCCCTCCAAGGCCAAAATATCTTTGCGCAGGTGCGGCGCCCAAAACTGCACACAGTACTCCAGCTGCGGCCTCACCAATGCCCTATACAGCTGCAGCAAGACCTCCCTACTTTTATATTCAATCCCCCTCGCTATGAAGGCCAGCATCCCATTCGCCTTCCTGACCACCTGCTGCACCTGCAAGCTGGGTTTTTGCGACTCATGCACAAGGACCCCGAGGTCCCTCTGCACCGTCGCCTGCTGCAGTTTTTCGCCACATAAGTAATAGTCCTTCCTACCATTATTCCTACCAAAGTGGACCACCTCACACTTGCCAACATTAAATTCCATTTGCCATTTCCTGGCCCATTCGCCCAGCCTATCTAGATCCTTCTGCAGACTCTCCACACCCTCCGCACAATTTGCCGTTCCCCCAATCTTCTCCTCCTGCTGTCCCTTGCCATTGCTGTGCTTGAAATCCACTTATATAGAGCGGCTATAATTCTCACTGGCATGACCCTTTCACAGTAACTCCATTGCAGTGTTAATATAAGCTTACTTGTGACATTAATAAATAAATAAATAAACTTTAAACTTTCTGACTGACAAAACGGAAATGAGGGGGAATGGTTGCGTGCTGACTCGCTAAGTATTTTCATAGAAACTAGAAGCAGAATAGGCCATTCAGCCTTTTGAGACTGCTCCATCATTCATTTTGACCATGGCTGATCGCCAATTCAATATCCCAATTGCACCTTCCCCATATCCCTTTAGCCCTAAGAGGTATATCTAATTTCTTCTTGAAATAATACATTGTTTTGGCCTTAACTATTTTCTGTGGTAGTGAATTCCACAGATTCACCACTCTCTGGGTGAAGGAGTTCCTCATCACCTCAATCCTATCAGATTTACCCCTTATCTTCAAACTATGTCCCCAAGTTCTGGACTCCCCCAGCATCGGGAACATCTTTTCTAAATGTACCCTATCTAATCCTGTCAGAATTTTTAAGCTTCTATGAGATCCCCTCTCGTTCTTCTAAAATCCAATGAATACAATCCTAACTGACTTCATTGCTCCTCATTTGATAGACCTGCTACCCCAGGAATCAGCCTGGTAAACCTCCGCTGTACTCCCTCTATAGCAAAGACATTCTTCGTCAGATAAGGACACCAAAACTGCACAGGTGTGGCCTCATCAACATCTTATATAGTTGCAGTAAAACATTTCTATTCCTCAATTTCTCTATGAAAGCCAATGTATCATCTGCCTTCTTTACTGTCTGCTGTACCTGTGTGCTTACTTTCAGCGATTGATGCACAAGAATACTCGCTGAGTATCCACCTCTTTCAACTTACACATATTTAAATAATAATCTGCCTCCCTATTATTGCTACCGAAGTGGATAACCTCACATTCATCCACATTATACTGCGTCTGCCATGCATATGCCCACACACTCAGCCTATCCAAATCATGCTAAAGCTTACCCTCCCACCCAACTTTGTATCATCTGCAAATTTAGAGATAATACATTTAACTCCCTCTTCCAAATCATTAATATATAATGCAAACAGCTGGGGCCCTAGCAGAGATCCCTGCAGTACCCCACTTGTCATGCCTGCCAATTGGAAAAAGATCCATTTATGCCTACTCTTTGCTTCCTATCTGCTAACCAGCTTTCTATCCATCTCAAGACACTACCCGCAATCCCATGCACTTTATATAGTAGTCTGCTCTTAGTGGATACAGTAGTCTGTCGAAAGCCTCCTGGAAGCCTAAATAAATCACATCCATCAATTCTCCTTGGTCAACTCTACAAGTTACATCCTCAAAAGATTCCAATAGATTAGTGAAGCATGATCTTTGTAAATCCATGCTGACTTTGTCTGATTATACCACTGCCTTCCAAATGCTGAGTGATGAAACCGTTGATAATGGACTCCAGCAGGTTGCCTGGTACTGACATGAGGCTGATTGGTTGATAGTTCCCTGTTTTCTCTCTACCTCCCATTTTGAATAACGGGCTTGTATTAGTTACCCTCCAATCTTTAGGAACGATTCCAGAGTCCAAAGACTGTTGGAGAATGACTAACAATGGATCTATTTCCAAAGCCACTTCTTGAATTTCTGGGATAAAGATCATTAGGAGATTTATTGACCTTCAATCCTTCTATTTCAAACTACATCATTATCTACCTTGAGAAAGAATTCCATCGGATTATGGTCACTCATCCCCAAGGGTTCTCTCACAACTAGATTTCCAACTAATTCTTTCTCATTGCACAATGTTCAGTCCAAGATGGCCTGTTCCTTGTGGGTTCCTCAATTTATTGGTCCAGAAAACCATCCTGTATATGCAGATGCTCCTTTAACACTTGCGTCTCTGATTTCCTGTCCGTGCTGTTCCCAACATTACTACTGATGTTTAGTAGTCTGTAAAGGTCAAATTTTTTTTGACCTTTGGTGTTTATGAACTTGACCTGTATAGATTTCACATCATCTGTGCTAATATTTTTCCTTAATACTTTATCAATATCTTCTTTAATCAACAATGCAGCTCCACCATCTGTCCCTCCTAAACACTGAATAAATATCCCTCAATTTTTAGTTCTATCCTTGGTCACCTTGGTCCCATATCTCCATAATGGCAACTATATCATACCCCTTTACATCTATCTGCGTGGTGGCGCAGTGGTTAGCACTGCTGCCTCATAGCACCACAGATACAGGTTCGATTCCAGCCTTGGGTGGCTGTGGAATCATAGAATCTATGGCACAGAGACAGGCTCTTTGGCCCAAACTGGTCAATGTCAACCAAAATGTCCATCTAAACTAACCTCATTTGCTTGCATTTGGCCCATATTCCTCTAAACCTTTCCTATCCATGTATCTGTCCAAATGCCCTTTCTCCAGCAACCTCCATACAGTCACCCAAGGCCGAAATTGAACCCTGATCCCTGTGCACTGTGAAGCAGCTATGCTAACCCAGGGACCTGGGTTCAATTTCCAGCTTGCATCACTGCCTGTGAGTCTGCATGTTCTCCCAGTGTCTGCGTGAATTTCCTCTGGGTGCTCCAGTTTCTTCCCACAGTCCGAAAGACGTGCTGGTTAGGTACATTGGCCATGCTAAATTCTCCTTCAGCGTACCCAAACAGGCACCGGAGTGTGGTGATTAGGGGATTTTCACAGTAACATTATTGCAGTGTCAATGTAAACCTACTTGTGACACTAATAAATAAATAAACTTAAAACTGTACCACTGTGCCACCCATAAAGGAAAACAAAGAGGGAATATGAGAAGAAACGAGCAACTGACATGAAAGGGAATCTCAAAATCTTCCAAGAACATAAAAATAGTTATTCCAATTCCATTCCTGTTTCCATAGCTAGTAATTTCCGGAACAGGTCACTAGTCTGTTGCCAGGGGCTTATTGCTTGAGGGATGCCACTCCATTGTAAACTCCCCTTGATCTCAGAATCAACCTTTATTAATTTTTGTGGTGCAGAAGAAATATCATTAAAAATCATACAGACTTTGTCACCTTTGATTTTTACATTCAACCATGGTCCTACTGGTCAGCCTGGTCTGCTGCCCTTGTGCTGCCATTTTTTTTTTTATTCATTCTTGTGACATGGACATCATTTGCCTGCCCAGCATTTATTGCTTTGGAAGGCAGTTGCGAATCAACCAAATTGCTGTGGTTCTGGAGTCACGTGTTACCAGACCAGGTAAGGATGGAAGATTTCCTTCCCTAAAGTATATTGTTTTATCAAGTCATAGAGGTTTACAGCATGGAAACAAACCCATTGGCCCGACTTGTCCATGCCACCCTTTTTTTTGAAACCCCTAAGCTAAACCCAATTGCCTGAACTTGGCCCATATCCCTCCACATCCACCGTACCCATGTAACTGTGTATAGCGTAAAAGATTCCCAAACCTTTTCAGATCTGACCCACAGAAAATCCAGCGGGCAAAGTAAAATTGCGAATGATTGGGTTGTTAAGAAGCTTAAATTCTAGGTAAATACATTTAGCATTTCCATTAATGTGAGCATTGACACCTCCTTTTCTCCTTAATAGCTGCTAATCCAGTGAGTGAAGATTCATTTGCGGCGTCACGGTGTGCAGCTCCAAGAACACGTAAGTAAAGTTATTGTCTCCAGTTTACTGACATTGAAGTTTGTTTCACAAGGGCCACTGGAGGATTTTGATTTTTGTGACCCAACAGTTGGTCAGGAAATGTAGCAGCAAGGCTCACTCCAAAAAATGTTGTTTGATGTGTCCAGGAGGGTTTTTTGATACAGTATGTTGATAATCCAACCAGGGAGGGGGACATATTCAACTTGGTATTAGGGAATGAGCTGGGCCAGCTGATCAATGTTTCATTGGGGGATTATTTTAGGCTTAGCGACCATAATCACATAAGATTTCGGGTCGTCATGGATAAGGACAAGAATGGCCCTCGGGTGGGGATGCTTAATTGGGTGAGGGCCAATTACACCCAAATTAGATAGGAACTGGCGAATATGGATTGGGAGCGGCTATTTGAGAGCAAGTCCATGTCTGACATGTGGGAGGCTTTCAAAGGCTTAGTCAAAAGGAAAAAGGAAGCATACTCCCTTGAGGAATATAGTGAAAGTAGGAAGGAACTTAAACGTGAAATTAGGAGGACCATAAGGGACCAGAAGTGTCTTTAGCAAACAGAGTTAAGGAGAATCCCAAGGCTTTTTATGCATGTATTAGGAGCAAGAGAATAGCAAGAGAAAGAATAGGCCCACTCAAGGACAGTGGAGGGAAATGGAGCCACAGGAATTGGGTGAAAGCCTTAATGAGTACTATGTATTGGCATTCACTAAGGAGAAGGACATGACGGATGTTGAGGTCAGGGATAGTTGTGTAAATTCTCTAGAGAATGTCAATATATCGAAGGAGGAAGTGTTAAATATCCCCAATTGCATTAAGGTAGACAAGTTCCCGATCTATCCCATGTTACTGCGAGAGACAAGGGAAGAAATAGCTGGGGTCTTAACAGATATCTTCACACCCTCTCTGACCACAGGTGAGGTTCCAGAGGACTGGCAAATAGCCAGTGTTGTTCCCTTGTTTAAGAAAGGATGCAGGGTTAATCCAGGAAATGATATGCTGGTGAGCTTGACATCAGTGGTGGGGAAGCTTTTGGAGAAGACACTGAGCATAGGATTATATAGACATTTGGAAGAAAATGTACTAGTTAGTGACATGCAGTATGGTTTTGTACTGAGAAGATCATGTCTCTCCGACTTGATTGGCAAAGGTAATTGATGAGGGAAGGGCTGTCGATATGTTGTATATTTGGACTATCGTAAGGCATTGACAAGGTCCCGCACAGCAGACTGGTACAAAAACCCAAATCACATGGGATTCAGGGGTTGGCTGGCTCGATGGATACAGAACTGGCTTAATGATAGAAGAGAGAGTAGTGATGGAAGGGTGTTTTTCAGATTGGGGACCTTTAGCTAATGGTGTTCCACAGAGATCAGTTCTGGGACCTCTGTTGTTTGTAGTATATATAAATATTCTGGAGGAAAATGTGGGTTGATTAGTAAGTTTGCAGATGACATGAAGATTGATGGAGTTGCTGATCATGCCGGGGACTGTCAGAGGCTACAACAGGATAAAGATAAATTGAAGACTTGGGCAGAGGAATGGCAGATGGAGTTTAATCCGGACAAATGCGAGGCGATGCATTTTGGAGGATCAAACATGGCTATGAATTATATGGTAAATGGTACAACAGTTAGGAACATTGCCATACAGAGGGATCTGAGTGTGCAGGTCCACAGTTCCCTAAAAGTGGCAACACAGATGGCCAAGGTGATTAGAAAGGCAAATGGCATGCTTGTCTTTATCAGTCAAGGCATTGAGTGCAAGGGTTGGGAGATCATGTAGCAGCCACATAAAACCTTTTTAAGGCCACATTTGGAGTATTACGTGTAGTTCTGGTCACCACACTACCAGAAGGACATGGAAACTTTGGAGAGAGTGCAAAGAAGGCTCACCACAATGTTGCCTGGTCTGTGAGGAGAGGTTGAATAAACTAGGATTGTTTTCACAGGACAGATGCTCAGGAGAGACCTGATAAAGGTCTACGAAATTATGGGAGAAGCTTAGACAGGGTGGATAGTCAGAGGCTTTTTTCTAGAATGGAAGCGTCAATTACAAGGGGGCATCGATTCAAGGTGAGAGGGGGAAAGTTTAAGGGAGATGCACTGGGGATGTTTTTCACGCAGAGTGGTGGGTGCCTGGAACACACTAATTTTTTTTTAGTGTAGTTAGAGCATCACGATCAGCAGGGCTCAAGGGCCTGTTCCTGCACTGTACTTTTCTTTGTTCTTTGTTCACTAAGTGCAATGAAGCCAGTGTCCTGTCAGTAATTGGCCCCGCCCCCTGCTTTGCTGAGTAAACCATGCTAGAGCACTCTGTGGTACACAGGATGCCAGAGATTCATTCTGGAAATCACGCTGAGAAACTGGCAGAATTAACTCCCATTTTCCCCACAAGTTGGGAATTTAGAATTTTTTTGGGAGAATCCTGGACCTTGAGAGGAAAGGGCCCTTCAGGGACTGTGAAGAACGTGGCACTCCAGAGAAACTAGGCACACAATTTTCTCAGCCTGCTGTGCTAGTAGGGCAGCACTGTGGCACGGTTGTTAGAACTGCTGCCTCACTGCTTCAGGGACCCCAATTGATCCCTGGCTTGGACAGAATCCGCATGTCCTCCCCAGTGTCTGCACCCTTGGGTGCTCTGGTTTCCTCTCACAGTCCGAATGATGTGCTGGTTAAGTGGATTGGCTATGCTAAATTACCCCTTGGTGTCCCAAGATGTGTAGCTGCCGAACAGATGCCAGGGTGTTGCAACTTGAGGAATTTCACAGTAACTTCATTGCACTTTTAATGTAAGCCTACTTGTGACTAATAAATAAACTTTAAGACAACAAGCCATGAAATTTGTGTGAGGGAGAAAGCGACTGGCGACTTCCCGGTACATTTTTTATAGCATAAAAAGCCTCGCACCGGGGAACAGAGCAAGGCTTATTAACATATGCAAAAGCTACTCTGCATTTCTATAGCAAGCCAAGGAGGCAATCGTCTGAACTGGCTAAAGTTTCTGCCCCTGCGGGTGAAGGTCCACAACAACAGAGATCACGTATGGTCCCCAAAAATGGGGATCAGATGTCGTGGCTTCGCTGATGAGACAAATGGCCCCTGAAGCCTCCCCCAAGTGGTTCAGGGGGTGCCCTTTGGACAGTGGCAGCGTGGCACTACCAGCCTGGCATCTTGGTTGTTCCCACTGGGCACCCTGACACTACCCACTGGACAGTGTGCAGTGCCAGGAGTTGGTGCAGGGCCAGATAGGGGCAGAGTCAGACTGGGGTTGTTAAGGGAAGGTTGGGGGGAAGGGAAGAAGGGAACTCTGCATGGATGGGGTGGAGGCTGATGGTAAAACCTGCACTCAGAGGCCGGCCATAAGGGATGAGGGGCGGATCGGAGGCCGGTCATCGAGGATGGGGGGTAGGGGAAAATTGGCCATTGTGGATAGGTCGAGGAGGAGAATCGGAGGCAGGCCATTGGGGATTGGGGGTGGCATGGTGATCAGAGGCAGGATCCAGCCACCAGGAGGCCAGGACTGGTGATCAGGAGGCTGGCCATTGGAGGAGGTTGGGGCCAACAATCAGGAGGCTGGAAATCGTGGGGGGGGTGCGGGATGGGAGGGAAACGCTTGTCATCTGATCTTCTAGTATACTGGGAGATGGACGCAGCGCACTGTCCCTCTTCGCAGTCTGATGCTGGCCTCTTGGGTAGAATTAGACTTCCCCCTGCCCACTGGCATAATTTCCCTGACAGAGTGCCATAAATCTGCTTTATTAGGCTCATCTGAAAAACAGGCTGCTAAAATTCCCATATTTCTGCATGTTGGGCACTTAGTTGTTTTTGGGAAAATCGTCTCCCACTTTTTTCTAGACTCCAAAACTGAGGAAGAGGTGATCTCAGTTGTTCCAGCTCAAAGTTAAGGAGACCCATTAAAAAATTATTTTAAAATTTTGTACAGGCCCTTTTTTTATGCCACACCTTTTACTCCCCTTGGTGTCAACTGTGGTACAGTTGGTAGCACTGGCAACTTCTGAGACGGAAGATTGGAGATTCAAATTCCACTTCAACATTGAGTACATAATCTAGTCTGACAGAGAGGTTGTATCCGAGTGGTATTGCCACTGGACTAGTAATCCAGAGATCAAGGTAATACTCTGGGACCTGGGTTTAAATCATACCAGACAATTCAATAAAAAATCTGAAATTAGTTGTCTAATGATGATTATAATAACTCCAGGAATCAGCTGTAAAGGAACAGTGTTTTATTGCACAATATAAAGTAAAGCAAAACGACAAGCTTATGTTGAACAGAAAACAGGTCCCAACCAGGACAATACACTAATGGACCCAGTCAGGGTCTTGCTTTATACAGGGCTCTGTATACAAGTTCCACCTGGTGAATTAATTTCCAATCCCAGGAAGCTCGTATTAAATGAGTCCTACAGAAAGGTCAATCAGTGATTCCCCATGCAAGTCCTGGGGGCTATCAGACCCCTTCCCTTCAAAGTCCAAGGGCTCTTTCTCACTTTTTGAGTGCTAGGAAGCCTTCATCTTTTGGCCTGCGGCATTCTCTTTATTTCATACTCTGTTTGGTCAGGTAAAATATACCATATCAGCGAGTGTCTCTTTCTGGATGACCATCAAAACATCACTGGAGATGTTTCTTCCTCAACAATGGCTTCTGGCTAGAATTCTGCTGCTTAGTTTCCATTTCAGAGTTGGAAACCTCATAGGTGGTTTTTGAGCCCTCCATTGGTTGAGTTCCTTTGAAGTTCCTCAGCATACTTGGGGTATCAGATGGCATGATCGCTGTTTTAATTGCTCCTGTTGATAGCACTTGATGGTGTAGGTGGTCTACATGTTTCTATCAGTGTGGGGTTCGGCACAAGCACAGTGGCCTCCCGATCCATGTCCAGGCCTGTAACAACACCCCCTCCTCCACCAATTGCTGGCCTTCTGACTGATCGACAACCCCCCCTCCCCCACCCACTGACCACTGCCCTCCTGGATATTCCCAGACCAGCCCCTATGGCCCTTCCCAGCCCAGCCAGCTCCGGTCTCCCTGACCCCACCCCCGGCAGCCCCAATCGCTCTCACTCCCTCCCCCCCCACCAATCCTCTGGTAGAATTGCAGTGTGACTCTGCCCCCTTCTGGCCCTGTCCCCTTGCCTCTGCCTAATGCAGTGCCAGTTTGTCCCTTGGGCAGTGCCAGGTTACCAGGCTGTCACAGCCCAATGGGCACCCCTCTTACCCCTGACCTCCCAGGGGGTCTCAATTGCCTCTCTTCCCTCCAGTGGAAATATCAAATATCAAATGATCTGAACAATTTATACTACAGAGGAAATGGGTGCTGATTGGTTGGAAAGCTGATCCCAATTGATTATTCATTGCCATGGAGAATACCATGGGAATCAAAGTTTCCGGGCAATTAGAAGAAAGGCAAAGCTTGAATACATTTCTTTTTTCTGCAGAGAACAGGTGTTTGCATCTTGATGTATGCCACTTTTAGCAAGAGTAAATAAGCCACCTTGCGAGCTTGACTGTGTAGCGATCAGTGCTCTCAGAATTGGCCAGCAAGTGTTGCCCAATCATGAAGTCACATCCAACAACAGATGATTTGTTTTGGGTTTCATAAGCTACTGTCAGATGTGATTCGGCCTGAGTCCTGCTATTCACTTTTTATTTGACGCAAATCCTGCTAATCAGTGTTTTGATTCTTGAAGTGTGAGTGAAGTTGTAATTCATTTTTTAATCACTGCACCAACAGGAAAAAGACCTCTAGCAGCTAGTAGCCATCGTGAAGCCAAGTGTGCCAAACGATACTCCCGTTCAAGCTCCCGTTCAAGCTCCCGTTCAAGCACCTGTTCAAACTCACCATCGAGGCAGTTGAAAGGATGCAGTGCATGTAAGATATATTCAGTCCAAAGATGTAGCAGTTTACATTGACCAAGTATTATTGGGACACTTGGCATCAAGTAAGTGGAGGCTGTTCATCATGTAACCGATCATGTAATCATAGAAGGACATATTTAACATAGAAGCTAGAAGCAGGAGTGGGCCATTTGGCCATTCGAGCCTGCTCCACCATTCATCTTCATCATGGCTGTTCATCAAATTCAATATCCTGATCTCCCCTTTCCCTGCTATCCCTTGATCCGTTTAGCCCCTTGAGCTATATCTAACTTTTTCTTGAAATTAGACAGCGTTTTGGCCTCGACTATATTCTGTGGTAGTGAATTCCACACATTTGCCACCCTCTGGGTGAAAAAATTTCTCTGTTTAGAAGTTCAGAAGTTCCTCTGTTTAAGAAGGGCAGATGAGGCAGTCTGGGAAATTACAGGCCTGGGTGTCTTACATCAGTGCTGGGGAAATTATTGGAGAAGATTCTTAGGGACAGGATGTACTCACATTGGAAGAGAATAGGCTTATTAGTGATAGGCAGCATGGTTTTGTGAAGGCGAGATTGTATATCACAAACTTGATTGAGTTCTTTGAAGAAGTGACAAGAAAAATTGACCAGGGCAGGGCAGTGGATGTTGTATACATGGACTATAGTAAAACCTTCGATAAGGTTCCTCATGACAGGCTGATACAAAAGGTGAAGGCAATGTTGTATGGGATCCAAGATGAACTGGTAATTTGGATACAAAACTAGCTTGGACATAGAAAACAGAGAGTAGCAGTGGAAGGGTACCTTTCTAACTGGAGGTCTGTGACAAGCTGTGTTCCACAAGGATCAGTGCTGGGGCCTCTGTTGTTTGTAGTATATATAAATGATTTGGAGGAAAATGTAGGTAGTGTGATTAGTAAATTTGCAGATGATACAAAAGTTGTGGAGTAGCGGATAGTGAGGGGGACTGTCAGAGGGTACAGCAGGATATAAATTGACTGGAGATCTGGGCCAAAAATGGCAGATGGAATTTAACCCAGACAAATGTGAGGTGATGTGATTTGGAAGGTCTACTGCAGAAAGAAATTATAGATAAATGGTAGAGCACTTAGAAATATTAGCATACAGAGGGATCTAGGCATGCAGATCCACAGTTCCCTGAAGGTGGCAACTAAGGTGGTCAAGGCGGTTTATGGCATGCTGACCTTCATCAGTTGGAGCATTGAGTATAGGAATTGGAAAATCATGTTGCAGCTGTTTAAGACTTTGATTAGGCTGCATTTGGAGTATTGTGTACAATTCTGATCGCCACACTGCCAGAAGGACGTTGATGTAATGGAAAGGGTGCAGAAGAAATTTACCAGGATCTACCTATAGAAACTTTTAGTCAGTTTTTATGTTCCCCGCTAGCTTACTCTCATTCTCTATTTTTCCCTTTTTAATCATTCCCTTGGTCCTCCTTTGCTGAATTTTAAACTTCTTCCAATCAGGCTAATTCTTTTTCTTGCCAATTTGTTTGCTTAAGGTACTAAATTGGGAAGGACAAATTATGACAAAATTAGGCAGGAGCTAGGGAGAATTAATTGGGAGCAGCTGATACTGGGAAAGTCCACATTTGACATGTGGGAGTTGTTTAAAGACCTATTCATCAGAGTTCAGGACGGGCATGTTTCAATAAGGAGGAAGGACAAGGATGGTAAGGTAAGGGACCCTTGGGTGATGAGGAGGTTGTGAATTTAGTCAAAAGTAAAAAAGCATATGTAAGGTTTAGGGAGCTAAATTGGAGAGGGCCAGTGAGAACATAAGAACATAAGAAATAGGAGCAGGAGTAGGCCATCCAGCCCTTCGAGCCTGCCCCGCCATTCAATAAGATCATGGCTGATCTGTCGCTGCTCAGTTCCACTTTCCCGCCCTCTTCCCATAACCCTTAATCCCCTCTCCTATCAAAAACCCATCAACCCGCGTCTTAAAAATATTTAGCGAGGCAGCCTCCACCACTTCAACGGGCAGAGAATTCCAGAGATTCACCACCCTTTGAGTGAAGAAGTTCCTCCTCAACTCCGTTCTAAACCGCCCCCCTTTTATCTTGAGGCTGTGCCCCCTAGTCCTATTGTCTTTTTTGAGCGGGAAGAGTCTTTCCACCTCTATCCTATCCATCCCATTCATCATCTTATACGTCTCAATGAGATCTCCCCTCATTCTTCTAAACTCTAACGAGTACAAGCCCAGTTTATTCAGCCTCTCCTCATAGCTCAACCCCCTCAACTCCGGTATCAGCCTAGTAAACCTCCTCTGCACTCCCTCCAAGGCCAAAATATCTTTGCGCAGGTGCGGCGCCCAAAACTGCACACAGTACTCCAGCTGTGGCCTCACCAATGCCCTATACAGCTGCAGCAAGACCTCCCTACTTCTATATTCAATCCCCCTCGCTATGAAGGCCAGCATCCCATTCGCCTTCCTGACCACCTGCTGCACCTGCAAGCTGGGTTTTTGCGACTCATGCACAAGGACCCCGAGGTCCCTCTGCACCATCGCCTGCTGCAGTTTTTCGCCTCGTAAGTAATAGTCCTTCCTACCATTCTTCCTACCAAAGTGGACCACCTCACACTTGCCAACATTAAATTCCATTTGCCATTTCCTGGCCCATTCGCCCAGCCTATCTAGATCCTTCTGCAGACTCTCCACACCCTCCGCACAATTTGCCGTTCCCCCAGTCTTGGTGTCATCAGCAAATTTCGACACTCTACACTCGGTTCCCTCCTCCAGATCATCTATATAAATGGTAAAAAGCTGAGGCCCCAGCACCGACCCCTGGGGCACTCCACTAGTCACCATCCGCCAATCCGAATAGCACCCGTTGACCCCCACTCTCTGCCTCCTATTTGACAACCAATCCTCTATCCACGCTAACACCCTACCCCCAACTCCATGTCCCTCGACCTTCTGCAATAACCTCTTGTGAGGCACTTTGTCAAACGCCTTCTGAAAATCTAGAAAGACCACATCTACCGGCTCTTCTCTATCCACCGCCCTAGACACATGCCAAAGTTCCAGACAGATATTCCAGCATGGTGAGGTTTATCATATTGTTTATGGGTAATAATAATAAATGTTACCCAGTATTTACTTATAGTAAAGAAGACTATAGTCTTTGTTTAAAAATTTGGGATCTGTTAGTAGCTGATAATGTGAGATATAGATGATGAAGAAATATAAAACTTGGTTTCTTTTCAATTAGTTTGAAAGAGAATGTGGAACTGAGCCACGACAGATCAGCCATGATCTTATTGAATGGCGGGGCAGGCTCGAAGGGCTAGATGGCCTCCTCCTGCTCCTATTTCTTATGTTCTTATGTTCTCAAAGACTTTAATGTGGAAAGAGGGGAATCTGTCAATGTAGCGTCAATTATATTGTTGCAACTTGTTAATACCAATTGCATTGCATTGAGCACGTAATAATAAGGGCAAGCTCGGACACTGGGTGCATGTGAGGAATGTTGAAAATGAACAAAGTCAATAAACTCTCTCAGAAAAGAAAAGCTCGATGTCTTAGTTTTGGTTTCACCAACTTGTGTGAATCCTGTTATTAGAAGGAAGTACAAAAGGCTAAAGTTAAAGTATTAAGATTATGGGGCAATTTTGTGCTTGTCATTACTGAGAATGGCCGCATGGGCACAAAATATTGAGAGAGTTGGGAGTGGAAGTTCTCGTGGTGTGATCTCGTTTCTCAATTTTCCCTGTCCCTCACCAGTGAGATAATGGCAGGTGCCTAATTTTAAGAACTTTCACTAAATTCAAGCATGATTGCAGGGCTTTCATAGCCATATGTTCCTCCCTCATTAAGTACTCATATCTCACCAACATGCTGTTACGCCGGAAGAATTCTCAGCAGCTATTTAAGAGCGCGAAGCAGTCAAGGGTACCCTGCCGGGGCTCCAAGGTAAGTATAACTCTGTGGGGGAGGGGGGAGGAGGGACATGCCTGGACACTGCCTCCAGCAAAGGCTGGCAATGCTGGCTTGGCTGACAGTTTCAGTCTGTCCCAAACTGGCAGTGCCAACCAATGCCAGGGCAGCGATAGGACAGGCCCTCTGAGGAGATCAATTGTGGGGGGCTTTCCTATTATGTGTGGTGGGTGGGGTGAGGGAGAGGGTCAAGAACCTTAAGGAGGGAAACTTGGCACTGATGGGGGAGGTGGTAACTTAGCATTGATGTGCAGAGCAAGCAGTGAGGGGGAAGAAACCTTGCATGGGAGGAGGCCTTGCTTTGAGAGGGGGAGTGGGTATTGAGCTTGGGGGAACCTTGGATTGAGGTGGAAGAGCTTGCATTCTTGGGGGAAGTGGGCATTAAGTGGAAGCAACCTGGCATTGACATGGGGGACCTTTGCAGTGAGTGGGGGGAGTGGTGGCAGTACTTTCGTGGTGGCAGTACTGTCGCGGTGGCAGTGGGTGAGATGAGAGACCCGATAATTGTGGGTCAGAAGGGGGAGCCCTGTAAACTGTGTCACAGGTGGGGAGATATCTTTGTGGTGGGTGGCAGAATTGGATGGAGTTCAATATCAGCTCTGATCAGGGTGTCCAAAAAGATGACACCCCGATCTCTGTGGAGCTGTCTTTGCCACTCAGGTCCCGCTCCACCAGACAGATGGTTTCCCACTGGTGCTAGTAACAGCTGTCAGATGGGATTCTCCTCTTGCCCCCAACCCAAGCCTACCCTTGAGTGATTCTTCCTCTGCAGCCGAGCAGCAGCAGAGGGGAAAATGGCTACTGGGGCTATCTCCTCATGCCCCCTCAGAACTCAAAGTGCCAGGCATGTGTCAATGCCAAGGTGCCAGGGGGCAGTGCACTGCTGGCACGGCCAGGGTGCGTAGTCTGAAGGAAGGTTGAGCGGGGTTCTGAGAGAGAAGAGGGGCTGAGTGGGCGTTGGTCAGATAAACCTCATTCCATCATGTGGAGGGGAGGACGCTAGGGGTTGGTGGTGCTTCCTCTACCCTTAGGGTCCAACACACCAGGTCCTTCAAAGAAAGGAAGGTGTACATTAGTGTAGTGATTATGTTATGAAGCTAATAAGCCAGAGGCCAAATTTATTAATTCCTGACTATGAATTAAAATCCCACTGTGGCAGTTTGAGAATTTTAAAGTCATTTTCAGAAAAATTCTGGAAAGGAAAGTCAACAAATGATAAATGTTCCCATGTGAAAGCTTTCAAATTGACAATAAAAATAAACTGGTTCACAAATATCCGTCACGAAAGGAAACCAGCTGTTATTTCACAGTATGGACATATATCCAGTCTAACGCCCATATGAATGTCTCATAATTCCTTTGAAATTACTTAGTAAGTCAATCTGTTTGGAAAAAAGGTACCATTTTTCCAAGGACATTAAAAGTAGGCAATAAACATCACCCTTCACAATGATTCGCACATTCAAAGAATGAAGTTGTATAAAATACCTTTCCCAGGCAGTCCTTGAACTGTGAGGATAATTCTAATTGAATAACGATTTAGATGTTTATACTAACTTAATCTTTTCTCTGTTTAATTGCAATAGGCCAAGCGAGGAAGAAGGCCAGGAAAAGATCCTGTCCACGATATTGAGGTAGGGATTAAAATGATATTGTTCTGACAGCAGCCCAAAGATACTGACAGAATCATCAAAGGCCTGATGCCCTGTATGATGGAGGAAGGATGCTAGATTATCATGGATTAGATTATCATAGCAGTGATAAAGAAAGGAAAAAGAGTATGAAGCTAAACTAGCTCTAAATATAGAAAATGATAGTGAAAGTTTTTACAAATATATGAAGAAGAGACTGGCTAGGGTGAATGTTGGATCCTTGGAGGACAAGAGGGGGGATTTAGCGGTGGGTGATGAGGAAATGGCTGAGGCTTTAAATAAGTTTTTTGTGTCGGTCTTCACAGAGGAGGGCACATATAGCTTACCGAATATTAAAGATAGAAGGATGGTAGGAGATGAGGGCCTCAATGCGATTACTGTCACTGGAGAGGTAGTGCTTGATAGACTAATGGGACTGAAGGTAGACAAGTCCCCAGGACCGGATGGAATGCATCCCAGGGTTCTGAAAGAAATAGCAGAGGTAATAGCAGATGCCTTAGTAATTATTTATCAAAATTCGCTGGACTCTGGGCAAGTGCTGGAAGATTGGAAAATGGCTAATGTTATGCCGCTGTTTAAAAAAGGTAGCAGATAAAAGGCAGGGAATTATAGGCCGGTTAGTTTAACGCCTGTAGTTGGAAAAATGCCAGAATCCGTCATCAAAGAAGAAATAGCGAGGCACCTAGAAAAGAATGGTTTGATCAAGCAAACGCAGTACAGATTCGTTAAGGGGAAGTCGTGTTTAACAAATTTATTGGATTTCTATGAGGATGTGACTAGTGCGGTAGACAAAGGGGAACCGGTGGATGTGGTGTTGACTTTGATCCTTGATCAAAGAGAAGACTTTGGCGGATAGGATCAAGGAGAACCCTAAAGCTTTCTATAGGTATGCCAAGAATAAAAGATTGGCTAGGGAAAGATTAGGGCCAGTCAGAGACAGTAGTGGGAAGTTGTGCGTGGAGCTTGAAGAGATAGGAGAGGCATTAAATGAATATTTTTCATCAGTATTCATGCAGGAAAAAGTCAATGTAGTCAAGGACTATACTGAGATACAGGTTTTTAGACTAGACGGGATTGAGGTACATAAGGAGGAGGTGTTAGCAATTCTTGAGAGTATGAAAATAGATAAGTCCCCTGGATTGGATGGGATTTACCCTAGGATTGTCTGGGAGGCTAGGGAGGAGATTGCGGGGCCTTTGGCTTCGATCTTTATGTCGTCATTGGCTGCAGGTATAGTGTCGGAAGACTGGAGGATAGCAAATGTTGTCCCCTTCTTCAAGAAGGGGAGCAGAGACTATCCTGGAAATTATAGAACATAAGAACATAAGAAATAGGAGCAGGAGTATGCCATCTAGCCCTTCGAGCCTGCCCCGCCATTCAATAAGATCATGGCTGATCTGAAGTGGATCAATTCCACTTTCCCGCTCTCTCCCCATAACCCTTAATTCCCTTGTCTATCAAAAACCTATCTATCCGTGACTTAAATATATTTAGCGAGGTAGCCTCCACCACTTCAACGGGCAGAGAATTCCAGAGATAACCACCCTTTGAGTGAAGAAGTTCCTCCTCAACTCCGATCTAAACTTCCCTCCCCCTTATCTTGAGGCTGTGCCCTCTAGTTCTGCTATCCTTTCTAAGCAGGAAGAACCTCTCTACCTCTACCCTATCCATCCCCTTCATGTCTTCTTATATGTCTCTATAAGATCCCCCCTCATCCTTCTAAACTCCAACGAGCACAGACCCAACGAGTATAGACCGGTGAGCCTTACTTCTGTTGTCGGCAAAGTTTTGGAAAGAGTTATAAGGGATGGGATTCATAATCATCTAGAGAGAAATAAATTGATTAGAGATAGGCAACATGGTTTTGTGAAGGGTAGGTCGTGCCTCATAAACCTTATCGAGTTTTTTGAAAAGGTGTCCAAAGAGGTGGATAAGGGTAAGGCAGTTGACGTGGTGTATATGGATTTTAGCAAAGCGTTTGATATGGTTCCCCATGGTAGGCTACTGCAGAAAATGCAGATGCATGGGATTGAGGGTGATTTAGCAGTTTGGATCAGGAATTGGCTAGCTGATAGAAGACAGAGGGTGGTGGTTGATGGGAAATATTCAACCTGGAGTTCGGTTACAAGTGGTGTTCCTCAGGGATCTGTTTTGGGGCCACTGCTGTTTGTCATTTTTATAAATGACCTAGATGAGGGTGTAGAAGGATGGGTTAGTAAATTTGCTGACGACACCAAAGTTGGAGGAGTTGTAGACAGTGAGGATGGATGTAAGAGTTTGCAGAGGGACATAGATAAGCTGCAGAGCTGGGCTGAGAGGTGGCAAATGGAGTTTAATGCGAATAAGTGTGAGGTGATTCACTTGGGTAAGAGTAACAGGAGTACCGAATATAGGGCTAATGGAAGGACTCTTGGTAGTGTCTACGAGCAGGGAGATCTTGGTGTACATGTGCATAGCTCCCTGAAAGTTGGCACCGGGTTGATAAGGTTGTTAAGAAGGCGTACGGTGTGCGAGCTTTTATTGGTAGAGGGATTGAATTTTAGAGCTGTGAGGTTATGTTACAACTGTACAAAACTCTGGTGTGGCCGCACTTGGAGTATTGCATATAGTTCTAGTCATCACATTATAAGAAGGATGCGGAGGCATTGGAAAGGGTGCAGAGGAGGTTTACCAGGATGCTGCCTGGTATGGTGGGAAGGTCTTATGAGGAAAGGCTGAGGGACTTGAGGTTGTTTTCGTTAGAAAGAAGAAGGTTGAGAGGTGACCTAATTGAGACATACAAGATGATCAAAGAATTGGATAGGGTGGACAGTGAGAGCCTTTTTCCTCGGATGGTGACGGCTAACACAAGGGGACATAGCTTTAAATTAAGGGGTGGTAATTATAGGACGGATGTCAGAGGTAGGTTCTTTACTCAGAGGGTAGTAAGGGCATGGAATGCCCTGCCTGCAGCAGTTGTGGACTCGCCAACTTTAAGGGCGTTCAAATGGTCAGTGGATAGGCATATGGATAACTTTGGAATAGTTTAGGTTAGAGGGTCATTAGATTGGTTCCACTGATTGGCGCAACATCAAGGGCTGAAGGGCCTGTACTGCGCTGTAATGTTCTATGTGTTTTTAGATTTCTAAAAGACATTTGATAAGGTGCCAAAAACAAAAGGTTGCTGCAAAAGGTTAGGGTACACGGGGTTGGGGGTAAGGTGTTAGCGTGGATAGAGGATTGGTTGTCTACAAAGAACAACACAGCATGGGAAACAGGCCCTTCGGCCCAACGAGCCCGCGCCGCCATTTTAACATTGTCCTTTTCCTCTCCCACCCTTGACCTTTGTCTACGCTTATGGCACCCAGATTGGAAACCAGATTGAGGGGAGAATAATTTAGGGACAATTTGTTACACCAATCAGCCTAAGAGCGCATCTTTGGGGTGTGGGAGGAAACCGGAGCACCCGGAGAAAACCCACGCAACCACAGGGAGAATGCGCAAACTCCCACAGATACTGGCCCAAATCCATGTATCTGCACAGCAAACGGTGATAGTCACTGAGCTGTCGTGGTGCCCATCTGCTGGTCCAGTTTAAGTGTACACAAATGACGTGAAGTACTAGGCTACTCTCAAAACACCCAAGAGCAGCCCACACACGACCCACCGCATGTATGCCCCTTGTTAGACAACAAGGTGGACCGACGCACCTGTGGGAGTAAAAGAGAAAAATATCAACACATGTAACAGTTGATTTCCAGGAACGTCCTGAGGCTCTGATCCTTATTTAAAACAGTCTCCTATATCCCTCCATCCCTATTTCGCTCATGTGTCAATCTAAGTTCACCTTAAACAAGTCCAGCGTGCCTGCCTCCACCACCTTACTTGGCAGTGCATTCCATACCCCCACAACCCTCTGTGTGAAAAACCTCCCTCTAGCATCCAAATTATACCTCTCCCCCCGTCACCCTAAGCTCGTGGCCCCTCGTGATATTTGTCTCCAATCTAGGTAAAAGCCTGCCACTCTATCTATACCCTTCATAATCTTATACACCTCTATTAGATCCCCCCTCAATCTCCGTCTTTCTAAGGAAAACAACCCCAATTTACCCAATCTTTCCTCATAACCCAGTCCTTCCATACCAGGCAGCATCCTGGTAAACCTCCTCTGCACTCTCTCCAGGGTCTCCACGTCCTTCCGGTAGTAAGATGACCAGAACTGGATGCAGTACTCCAAATACAGCCTAACCAACATTCTGTACATCTGCAGCATTAGATGCCAACTCTTGTACTCTGTACCCCTTCCTACAAAGGCTAGCGTACCATAAGCTTTCTTCACAACCTTCTCCACCTGTGTTGCCACCTTCAAAGACTTGTGCACTTGCACTCCCAGGTCCCTCTGCATTTCTATACTCTTAATAGGTCTACCCTTTATCATATAACTCCCCTCTACATTATTCCTTCCAAAATGCATCACCTCGCATTTATCAGGATTAAATTCTATCTGCCATTTATCTGCCCAATATACCAGCCTATCTATATCCTGCTGTGTTGCTGACACTCCTCCTCACTGTCTGCCAATCCTGCCACCTTTGTCATTTGCAAACTTGCTGATCACACCACGTACGCCCTCTTCCAAGTCATTTATGTATATTATGAATAGAAGAGGTCCCAGTACTGAGCCCTGCGGCACACCACTAGTGACAGACCTCCAGCTAGAAAAGGACCCTTCCACTACTACTCTCTGTCTCCTGTTACCTAGCCAGTTCTCAATCCATCTAGATACCTGTCCTTGTATCCCATGAGCCTTAACCTTTTCACCCAACCTACCATGAGGGACTTTGTCAAATGCCATACTGAAATCCATATAGACGACATCAACGGCTCGTCCTTCGTCAACCGTTTTTGTCACCTCCTCAAAAAATTCTACCAGATTCGTAAGGCAAGACCTCCCCTTAACAAAGCCATGCTGCGTATCCCTAATCAGATCGCAACGCTCTAAATGCGTATACATCCTATCCCTAAGAATTTTTTCCAACAATTTTCCTACCACTGACGTCAAACTCACCGGCCCATAATTACCAGGGTTATCCCTACTACCCTTTTAAAACAGCGGTACCACATTCGCTATCCTCCAGTCCTCTGGGACCTCACCTGTGTCCAAAGAAGAAACAAAGATTTGCGTCAGAGGCCCAGCAATTTCATCTCTTGCCTCCCTAAGCAGCCTGGGATAAATGCCATCAGGCCCTGGAGATTTATCAGTTTTAATGCTACCTAAAAACCCTAACACTTCCTCCCTCGTAATGGATATTTCTTCAACTGGTCTACAGCTCCCTCCAAGACGGTACAAGACACCAAGCCCCTCTCCTTCATGAATACCGACGCAAAGTATTCATTCAGGATGTCCCCCATTCCCTCAGACTCTAAGCACAGTTCCCCTCCTCCATCCCTAAGAGGACAGATTTTCCCTCTAACCACCCTTTTGTTCCTAACATAGGTGTAAAATGCTTTTGGATTTTCCTTAATCCTATCCGCCAAAGCCATTTCATGCCCCCTTTTTGCCCTTCTAACTCCCCTTTTGAGCTCCCTCCTACTCTCTCTATATTCCCCCAGTGCTGTCTCCGTTCCCAGTTGCTTAGACCTAACATATGCCTCTCTCTTCTTCCTGACCAAGTCCTCAATATCCCCTGTAATCCACGGCTCTCTAATCCTACCTTTCCCATCCTTCCTCATAACCGACACATGTCTTTCCTGCAGCCTTTTCAGTTTTCCCTTGAAAGACTCCCACATGCCGAACGTGAACTTACCCACAAACAACCTTTCCCAATCAGTATCCATAAGCTCCTGTCTAACCCGGCTGTAACTTGCCTTCCCCCAGTTCAGCACCCTCCCCCTCGGACAGCACTCATCTTTTTTCATTATTATCCTGAAGTAGACAGACTTCTGGTCATTGTTAGCCACATGTTCACCCACTGCAACCTCAACCACCTGACCTGGCTCATTACCCAGAACTAAATCCAGTATAGCCCCCTCTCTAGTCGGGCTATTTACATACTGCTCCAAGGACCCTTCCAGTACACATTTTACAAATTCCTCCCCATCTGAACCCCCAGCTCTAGGCACCTTCCAATCCACCCCAGGAAGTTTAAAATCTCCCACTACAACAATCCTATTCTTTCTGCACCTATCCAAAATGTTTTTACATATGCCTTCTTCCACTGCAAGTGGGCTATTAGGTGGCCTATAGTACACCCCTAGCATAGTAATCGCTCCCTTCCTATTCCTCAACTCCACCCACAGCGACTCAATCCCTAACTCCTCTATATTATCCTCCCTCTGCGCTGCTGTGATGCGCTCCTTAACTAACAATGCCACCCACCACCTCTCTTCAACCCTCCTCTGTCACGCCCACGCCTAAAACACTTATACCCAGGAATATTTAGCTGCCAGTGCTCCCCTTCCTTTAACCCCGTCTCCGTCACTGTCACCACATCTAAATTCCTGGTGAACATTAAGGCCTTAAGCTCATCCGTTTTACCTGTTACGCTCTTTGCATTAAATCAGACGCAATCCAAACCTCCAGGCCCACTCGGATCCTCCTTCCCCCGGATGATTTTCCTCTCAACCAAACCTACCCTGTCACCCAAATCGCTCCCAATCCCAGTGCCTACTGAGCTATCGGTCTCATCCCCAACCCCCCCTCCATATTAGTTTAAACCCTGCTGAAACACTCCAGCTAACCTCCCAGCTAGGATATTCGTGCCCTTCCCATTTAAATGTTCCCCATCCCTCCTGTACAGGTGCCCTTCTCTCACAAATACTTCCCAATGATCGACAAAAGTAAAGCCCTCTGACTTGCACCAATCCTTCAGCCACGCATTCAGCTGTAGGATCTCATTATTCCTAGCCCCACTGTTACTAGGCAGCAGCCCAGAGAATGCCACCCTGGAGGCCCTGCTCTTCAGCCTGGCCCCCAACTCCCTGAATTGCCTACGTCTATCCCCCCTGCTCTTCCTTCCTACGTCCTTCTCTCCTATATGTACAATTACGTCAGCCTGGGTCCCTTCACCCTTCAAAATTCCCTCTATCCTCTCTGAAACGTCCTGTACCCCTGCTCCAGGTAGGCAGACTACCATCCTGGAGTCTTGCTTTTGTCCACAGAACCGCCTATCTGTTCCTTTAACCCTCCCATCCCCCACCACTATCTCATTGCCAGTCCCCTTCCTTCCCTCTGAGGCATTCTGGTCCTCATGTCTTACCTTTTGTACCCCTGTTGTTGCCCTGCCCTTGATATTTCGGGGGACCACTGGGGTAGTCTATGGACCAGGACTCCCTTCTTTTTCCCCTTCCGAACGGTAACCCACCTGTTCCGACCCCCCCCCGAGGCTCTGGGATCTCCACTTGACTGTGGTTCATATCCATTATTGCCTCGTTCTCCCTGACCAGAAGTACATCCTCTAGACGCAGCCCTAATTGCCTGACCCGGGCCCTCAGACGTTGCAGCTCTAAACACTTGATGCAGATGTGGACCTTCGGGAAACGTGTTGTCTCCAGGAACTCCCACATATGGCACCTAACACAGCTGAAGCGTCTCCCCATAGACCCTGCCATTTACCTGATCACCCTTGGAATTATGAACACAGAAATGGAAAACAGGAAAGATGGAACCAGTAACTCACCTTGCCTAAGCCTGCTCTCGCCTAAGCCCAGTGAGCCAAAGCCCTTATAGCTCTCACTCTGCTTCCAACTCACTCCGCTGCCTGCTCCTGACGCTGCCCGTTGTCTACCATTGCCTTCTTTTTATACCCCTGCTCTCCCTTCCCGACTATCCCCGCGCCTAACTTCCGCTACGGTAAGGAAAAAAAAAACAAAAACCCCACGAACCGGAAATACAGAGAAAAAGTTCCAACAAAAATCAACCACTCACCACAGCCACCAGCACTCTCCAAGTACACTGCTCCAGAGAACAATGAATAATAGGAACAGTCTAATAGGAAGCAGAGAGTTGGAATCAATGGATGCTATTCTGGTTGGCAGTTGGTGACTAGTGGAGTGCCGCAGGGATCGGTGCTGGGGCCTCAACTGTTTAGCATTTACATAGATGATCTGGAGGAGGGGGCCGAGGGTAGGGTAACGAAATTTGCTAATGACATGAAGATTAGCAGAAAAGCAAATTGCGTGGAAGGTGCGGAAAGTCTGCAGAGAGATCTGGATAGGCTGAGTGAGTGGGTGAGGACCTGGCAGATGGAGTATAAATGTTAGCAAGTATGAGGTTATCCACTTTGGTAGAAATAATAGCAGGAGGGATTATTATTTAAAAGGTGAAAAGCTGCAGCATGCTACGGTGCAGAGGGACCTGGGGGTCCTTGTGCATGGATCGCAAAAACCCAGTCCGCAGGTGCAACAGGTGATCGAGAAGGTGAATGGAATGTTGGCCTTTATAGTGAGGGGGATAGAATATAAAAGCAGGGAGGTCTTGCTGCAACTGTACAGGGCACTGGTGAGGCCGCAGCTGGAGTACTGTGTGCAGTTTTGGTTGCCACTTTTCAGGAAGCATATATTGGCCTTGGAGGGAGTGCAGAGGAGGTTCACTAGGCTGATACCAATTTTGTATCCATTTACATAACATAACATAAGAAGTAGGAGCAGGAGTAGGCCATCTAGCCCTTCGAGCCTGCCCTGCCATTCAATAAGATCATGGCTGATCTGAAGTGGCTCAGTTCCACTTTCCCGCTATCTCCCCATAACCCTTAATTCCCTTGCCTACCAAAAACCTATCTACCCATGTCTTAAATATATTTAGCGAGGTAGCCTCCACCACTTCAACGGGCAGAGAATTCCAGAGATTCACCACCCTTTGAGTGAAGAAGTTCCTCCTCAACTCCATTCTAAACTGCGCCCCCCTCTTATCTTGAGGCTGTGCCCTCTAGTCCTGCTGTCCTTTCTGAGCAGGAAGAATCTCTCTACCTCTACCCTATCCATCCCCTTCATTATCTTATATGTCTCTATAAGATCCCCCCTCATCCTTCTAAACTCCAACGAGTACAGACCCAGTCTATTTAGTCTCTCTTCGTAGTCTAACCCCCTCATCTCCAGTATCAGCCTAGTGAACCTCCTCTGCACTCCCTCCAAGGCCAATATATCCTTGCGCAAGTGCGGCGACCAAAACTGCACACAGTACTCCAGCTGCAGCCTCACCAGTACCCTGTACAGTTGCAGCAAGACCTCCCTGCTTTTATATTCTATCCCCCTCGCTATAAAGGCCAGCATTCCATTCGCCTTCTTGATCACCGATTTAGCGACCTCATCCTGGATCCTGCGAGATTTAACCTTATGCAACAACCTACCATGTGGTACACAGTGACATTATGTAAAAGGGTTTTAGGTTTCCCAATTCTAGTCCATTTGGAGTGAGCTGAACCAATTGAGGGCACTGGGTAGGCTTTTGATAAGGAGGTACCTTCCAATAGGAACTCTTCCAGAGTCTATGGAATGCTGCAAATGATCACCAATGCATCCACTATTTCGAGGGCCACTTGCTTGATAAATTTTATAAGTTGCATTATCTTTATGGATATGCATTTACCTCCAGGATTGATCACACCAAAAAAAATTTAAATACTAAAGTGTGAAAACAGGAGAGAATCATGCCATTTTTTGGGCGAGATTCTAGATGCAATTATATGGCACTTAAAAGATAAAAGGAGGCAAAACGTGATTCTTGCCAGTAGGAGGAGTGGGCTGAGTCCATTCATGTCAGGGAGCCGACTGCCGAGCTGTGAGGGCGCCCTGAGCTCCCAGTGCACTTTGTACAGCCCAATGACTGGCAGCTACATCATATGAAACAGCCCATCCATTTGGCTGTTTGCAGTTGGCATAGTAATAAAGGGCACGGTCTCCCTGTAAGTTAGGGGTATGGCCTTTTTCCTTCAGCACAGAAACTGGGTGAGAACATAAGAACATAAGAAATAGGAGCAGGAGTAGGCCATCTAGCCCTTCGAGCCTGCCCCGCCATTCAACAAGACCATGGCTGATCTGAAGTGGATCAGTTCCACTTTCCCGCTTTCTCCCCATAACCCTTAATTCCCCTGTCTATCAGAAACCTATCTACCCGTGACTTAAATATATTCAGTGAGGTAGCCTCCACCACTTCAATGGGCAGAGAATTCCAGAGACTCACCACCTTTGAGTGAAGAAGTTCCTTGTCAACTCTGATCTAAACTGCCTCCCACTTATTTTGAGGCTGTGCCCTCTAGTTCTGCTATCCTTTCTAGGCCAGAAGAATCTCTCTACCTCTATCCTATCTATCCTCTTCATTATCTTATATGTCTCTATAAGATCCCCCGTCAGCCTTCTAAACTCCAACGAGTACAGACCCAGTCTATTCAATCTCTCCTCTTAGGCTAACCCCCTCTTTTCTTATGACAAACCCCTCATCTCTGGAATCAATCTAGTGAACCTCTTCTGAACTGCCTCCAATGCCACTACGTCTTTCCTCAAATAAGGGACCAAAACTGTGCACAATACTCCAGGTGTGGCCTCACGAATGCCTTGTATGGTTGCAACAATACTTCCTTATTCTATTCCTTTAGCTATCAATGCCAACATTCCATTCGCTTTCTTTATTATCTGATGTTCCTACATGCTAGTTTTTGGTCACTCATGAATGAGGACACCCAAATCCCTCTGCACTGGAACACCCCAAAGTATCTCTCCATTTAGATAATAAGTCACCCTCCCATTTTTTCTGACCAAAATACATGACTTCACACTTATCCACGTTAAATTCTATCTGCCACATTTTGGTCCACTCTCCTAATCTATCTGTATCCATTTGTAGGGTTCTTATTTCCTCATTGCAACTTACTGTCCTGCCTATTTTTGTGTCATTTGCAGATTTGGCTACAGAGCGTTCTATCCCTGAATCCAAGTCACTAATATAGACTGTAAATAGCTGGGGCCCAAGAACTGAGCCCTGCAATCCCACTAGTTACTGTTTGTCATCCAGAAAAAAAACATTTATCCGGACTCTCTGTCTTCTGTCCGTCAGCCAGTCACCTATCCAGGTGAATAAATTACCCCTAATCCCATGTGATCTAACCTTGTGAATTAACCTTTTGTTTGGCATCTTATCAAATGCCTTCCAGAAGTGTGAAGTGCCAGAAGTTTGAAGTGTGTATACTTTAATGCGAGGAGCATACGCAATGAGGTGGATGAACTTGCAGCCTGGATTGGTGCCTGGGACTTCGATGTTGTGGCCATTTCAGAGACATGGATAGAGCAGGGACAGGAATGGTTGTTGCAGGTTCTGGGGTTCAGATGTTTCAGTCAGAGCAGAGAAGGTGGTAGAAGAGGGGGAGGCATGGCATTGTTTGTCAAGGACAGTATTACGGTGGCAGAAAGGACGTTTGATGTGGACCTGTCTATTGAGGTGGTATGGGCTGAGATTAGAAACAGAAAAGGAGAGATCACACTGTTGGGAGTTTTTTATAGGCCTCCAAAAAGTTCCAGAGATGTAGAGGAAAGGATTGCAAAGATGATCCTGGATATGTGCGAAAGTAACAGGGTAGTTGTTATGGGGACTTTAACTTTACAAATATCGATTGGAAAAGCTATAGTTCAAGCATGTTAGAGGGGTCAGTTTTTGTCCAATATGTGCAGGAAGGTTTCATGACACAGTATGTATATAGGCTAACAAGAGGTGAGGCTACATTGGATTTGGTACTGGGTAATGAACCAAACCAGGTGTTAGACTTGGAGGTAGGTGAGCACTTTGGTGATAGTGACCACAATTCGGTTACGTTTACCTTAGTGATGGAAAGGGATAGGCATATACCGAAGGGCAGAAGTTATAGCTGGGGGAAAGGTAATTATGAGGCTATGAGGCGAGATTTAGGATACATAGGTTGGAGTAGGAATTTGCAGGGGCTGGGAACATCTGAAATGTGGAGCTTATTCAAGGAGCAGCTACTGCGAGTCCTTGATAAATATGTACCTGTCAGGCAGGGAGGAAGTGGTGGAGTGAGGGAACCGTGGTGTACTAAGGAAGTTGAATCTCTGGTGAAGAGGAAGAAGGAGGCTTATGTAAAGATGAGGCGTGAAGGCTCAGTTAGGGCACTGGAGAGTTATAAATTAGCCAGGAAGGAGCTGAAGAGAGAGTTAAGAAGAGCTAGAAGAGGACATGAGAAGACATTGGCAGATAGGATCAAGGAAAATCCTAAAGCTTTCTACAGGCATGTCAGGAATAGAAGATTGGTTAGGGCAAGATTAGGGCCAGTCAGAGACAGCAGTGGGAAGTTGTGCGTGGAGCCTGAAGAGATAGGAGAGGCACTGAATGAGTATTTTTCATCAGTATTCACGCAGGAAAAAGTCAGTGTAGTCGTGGAGAATACTGTGATACCAGGTAGTAGGCTAGACGGGATTGAGGTATGTAAGGAGGAGGTGTTAGCAATTCTTGAGAGTATGAAAATAGATAAGTCCCCTGGGCCGGATGGGATTTACCCTAGGATTGTCTGGGAGGCTAGGGAGGAGATTGCAGAGCCTTTGACTTTGATCTTCATGTCGACATTGGCTTCAGGTATAGTGCCGGAAGACTGGAGGATAGCAAATGTTGTCCCCTTGTTCAAGAAGGGGAGCAGAGACCATCCTTGGAATTATTGACCAGTGAGCCTTACTTCTGTTGTGGGCAAAGTTTTGGAAAGAATTATAAGGGATAGGATTTATAATCCTCTCGAGGGAAATAAATTGATTAGGGATAGTCAACACGGTTTTGTGAAGGGTAGGTCGTGCCTCACAAACCTTATCGAGTTTTTTGAAAAGGTGACCAAAGAGGTGGATAAGGGTAGGGCAGTTGACGTGGTGTATATGGATTTTAGCAAAGTGTTTGATGAGGTTCCTCATGGTAGGCTACTGCATAAAATGTAGATGCATGGGATTGAGGGTGATTTAGCAGTTTGGATCAGGAATTGGCTAGCTGATAGAAGACAGAGGGTGGTGGTTGATGGGAAATATTCAACCTGGAGTTCAGTTAAAGTGGTGTACCTCAAGGATCCGTTTTGGGGCCAATGCTGTTTGTCATTTTTATAAATGATCTAGATGAGGGTGTAGAAGGATGGGTTAGTAAAGTTGCTGACGACACCAAAGTTGGAGGAGTTGTAGACAGTGAGGATGGATGTTACAGTTTGCACAGGGACATAGATAAGCTGCAGAGCTGGGCTGAGAGGTGGCAGATGGAGTTTAATACGGAAAAGTGTGAGGTGATTCACTTGGGTAAGAGTAACAGGAGTACAGAATATAGGGCTAATGGAAGGATTCTTAGTAGTGTTGACGAGCAGAGAGATCTCGGGGTACATGTGCATAGCTCCCTGAAGGTTGGCACCTAGGTTGATAAGGTTGTTAAGAAGGCGTACGGTGTGTTAGCTTTTATTGGTAGAGGGACTGAATTTCGGAGCCGTGAGGTCATGTTACAACTGTACAAAACTGGTGTGGCCTCACTTGGAGTATTGCGTACAGTTCTGGTCGCCGCATTATAAGAAAGATGTGGAGGCATTGGAAAGGGTGCAAAGGAGTTTTACCAGGATGTTGCCTGGTATGGTGGGAAGGTCTTATGAGGAAAGGCTGAGGGACTTGAGGTTATTTTCATTGGAGAGAAGAAGTTACGAGGTGACCTGATTGAGGCATACAAGATGATCAAAGGATTGGATAGAGTGGACAGTGAGAGCCTTTTTCCTCAGATGGTGATGGCTAACATGAGGGGACATAGCTTTAAATTAAGGGGTGGTAATTATAGGACGGATGTCAGAGGTAGGTTCTTTACTCAGAGGGTAGTAAGGTCGTGGAATGCCCTGCCTGCCGCAGTTGTGGACTCGCCAACTTTAAGGGCGTTCAAATGGTCAGTGGATAGGCATATGGATAACATTGGAATAGTTTAGGTTAGAGGGTCATTGGATTGGTTCCACTGGTCGGCGCAACATCGAGGGCCGAAGGGCCTGTACTGCACTGTAATGTTCTATGATTAAGGATAGTATCAAGGTGGTAGCAAGGGATGATATCGGAGCCAAAGAGCAGAAAGTGGAATCGTTGTGGGTGGAGATTAGGAACAGCAAAGGGAGGAAGACGCTGGTGGGTGTCGTCTATAGGCCCCCAAATAATGATCTGGAGGTGGGGCGGGCTGTTAACGCGCAAATAAGTGCGGCGTGCAGGAATGGGACGGCAGTAGTTATGGGAGATTTCAATCTGCATATTGATTGGTCGACCCGTGTTGGACGAGGTGGGCTCGAGGAGTTGTTCTTGGAATGCTGCCGGGATAATTTCCTTGAACAGTGTGTGTTGGAGCCGACGAGGGAGCAAGCTATCTTGGATCTGGTGCTATGTAATGAGGCGGGTAGAATTAGGGACCTTGCGGTGAAGGATCCTCTTGGAGAGAGTGATCATTGCATGGTGGAGTTTCTGTTGCAGATGGAGGAGGAGAAAGTGGGTTCCCGGACACGCGTCCTTTGTTTGAATAGAGAGGAGTATGGTAGGATGAGAGAAGAATTGGCGAATGTGGACTGGGGGAGCGCGTTGGAAGGTAGGTCTGCTGAGGAGCAGTGAAGGATCTTTAAGGAGATCCTTCTTGGTGCTCAGCAGAAATTTATTCCGATGGTCAAAAAGGACAGTAGGAGGAGAGGTAATAAGCCGTGGATAACGAAGGAGGTGAAGGAAAGTGTTAAATTAAAAGCGGAGGAATTTAGAGTAGCTAAGAGCAGTGGGCGAGAAGAGGATTGGGAAAGGTTTAAATGTCAACAAAGATTGACAAAGAAGTTGATAAAGGA
The DNA here is from genome assembly GCF_965287045.1 of Carcharhinus amblyrhynchos. Taxonomy (NCBI): domain Eukaryota; kingdom Metazoa; phylum Chordata; class Chondrichthyes; order Carcharhiniformes; family Carcharhinidae; genus Carcharhinus; species Carcharhinus amblyrhynchos. The sequence continues at coordinate 145,639,852 of NC_137325.1, read as the reverse complement.
GGGTAGGAGAAGCTATGAAGCTGGGCTAGCACTTAATATAAAAAAGGATAGCAAGAGTTTTTATAAATATATAAAAAGGAAGAGGCTGGCTAGGGTGAACGTTGGTCCTTTAGAGGATGAGAAAGGGGACCTAGTGGTAGGGGATGGGGATATGGCTAAGGTCTTGAATAACTTTTTTGTTTCTGTCTTCACGGAGGAGGACGTGAATAATTTGCCGGGTGTTAGCGATGGAAAGGTGGTAGGACTGGAGGGTCTTAATGACATTACTGTTACTAGAGAGGTGGTGCTCGACAGACTGGAGGGGCTGATTGTGGACAAGTCGCCAGGACCGGATGGAATGCATCTGAGGGTTCTGAAAGAAATGGCGGAGGTTATAGTGGATGCCTTGGTGGTTATTTTCCAGACGTCGCTGGATTCCGGGGAAGTGCCGGAAGATTGGAAAACGGCTAATGTTACGCCGTTGTTTAATAAGGGTGCCAGGCAAAAGGCGGGGAATTATAGGCCGGTTAGTTTAACGTCTGTGGTAGGTAAAATGTTAGAATCCGTCATTAAGGAGGAAATTGCGAGGCATCTTGAAGGGAATTGCTTGATAGGGCAGACGCAACACGGTTTCATTAAAGGGAAGTCGTGTCTGACAAATTTACTGGAGTTCTATGAGGATGTGTCTAGGGCAGTGGATAGAGGAGAGCCGGTGGATGTGGTCTTTCTGGATTTTCAGAAGGCGTTTGACGAGGTACCTCACAAGAGGTTATTGCAGAAGGTCGAGGGACATGGAGTTGGGGGTAGGGTGTTAGCGTGGATAGAGGATTGGTTGTCAAATAGGAGGCAGAGAGTGGGGGTCAATGGGTGCTATTCGGATTGGCGGTTGGTGACTAGTGGGGTGCCCCAGGGGTTGGTGCTGGGGCCTCAGCTATTTACCATTTATATAGATGATCTGGAGGAGGGAACCGAGTGCAGGGTGTCGAAATTTGCTGATGACACCAAGATTGGGGGAACGGCAAATTGTGCGGAGGGTGTGGAGAGTCTGCAGAAGGATCTAGATAGGCTGGGCGAATGGGCCAGGAAATGGCAAATGGAATTTAATGTTGGCAAGTGTGAGGTGGTCCACTTTGGTAGGAAAAATGGTAGGAAGGACTATTACTTACGAGGCGAAAAACTGCAGCAGGCGACGGTGCAGAGGGACCTCGGGGTCCTTGTGCATGAGTCGCAAAAACCCAGCTTGCAGGTGCAGCAGGTGGTCAGGAAGGCAAATGGGATGCTGGCCTTCATAGCGAGGGGGATTGAATATAGAAGTAGGGAGGTCTTGCTGCAGCTGTATAGGGCATTGGTGAGGCCGCAGCTGGAGTACTGTGTGCAGTTTTGGGCGCCGCACCTGCGCAAGGATATTTTGGCCCTGGAGGGAGTGCAGAGGAGGTTTACTAGGCTGATACTGGAGTTGAGGGGATTGAGCTATGAGGAGAGGCTGAATAAATTAGGCTTGTACTCGTTAGAGTTTAGAAGAATGAGGGGAGATCTCATTGAGACGTATAAGATGATGAATGGGATGGATAGGATAGAGGTGGAGAGACTCTTCCCGCTCAAAAAAGACAGTAGGACTAGGGGGCACAGCCTCAAGATAAAGGGGAGGCGGTTTAGAACGGAGTTGAGGAGGAACTTCTTCACTCAAAGGGTGGTGAATCTCTGGAATTCTCTGCCCGTTGAAGTGGTGGAGGCTGCCTCGCTAAATATTTTTAAGAAGCGGGTCGATGGGTTCTTGATAAGAGAGGGGATTAAGGGTTATGGGGAGAGGGCGGGAAAGTGGAACTGAGCCACGACAGATCAGCCATGATCTTATTGAATGGCGGGGCAGGCTCGAAGGGCTAGATGGCCTACTCCTGCTCCTATTTCTTATGTTCTTATGTTCTAGAAGCCCAGATATACTAAATTTACAGGATCCCCATTATCCATTTTGCTTGTTACATCTTTGAAGAACTCTAGCAAATTAGTGAATCATGACTTGCCCTTCATAAAACCATGCTGACTCTGATGGATAGCATTTTAACATAGAACATAGAACACTACAGCACAAACAGGCCCTTCGGCCCATGAGTTGCACCGATCACATCAACACCTACCAATCTATAGACCTATCTATAACCCCCAATCCCATTAAACCCCATATACTCATCCAGAAGTCTTTTAAAAGACCCCAGCGAGTTCGCCTCCACCACCACTGACGGCAGCCGATTCCATTCACTCACCACCCTCTGAGTGAAAAACTTACCCCTAACATCACTTCTGTACTTTCCTCCCCGCACCTTAAATCTGTGTCCTCTCGTAGCGACCATTTCAACCTGGGGAAATAGCCTCTGAGAATCCACCCTATCCATTCCTTTCAACATTTTGTAAACTTCTATCAGGTCGCCTCTCAACCTTCGTCTCTCCAGGGAGAAGAGTCCCAGCTCCCTCAACCTAACTTCATAAGGCATGCCTCCCAGTCCAGGCAACATCCTTGTAAATCTCCTCTGTACCCTTTCAATAGCTTCTACGTCTTTCCTATAGTGAGGCGACCAGAACTGCGCACAGTACTCCAAATGAGGCCTGACAAGGGACTTATAAAGTTGCAGCATTACCTCCTGATTCCTAAACTCAATCCCTCGATTAATGAAGGCCAGTACACCATACGCCTTCTTGACCACATCCTCCACCTGCGAGGCCGATTTAAGAGTCCTGTGGACCTGGACCCCAAGATCCTTCTGCTCTTCAACACTACTAAGACTCCTGCCCTTGATAGTGTACTCGTTCATCCCGTTGGTTCTGCCAAAATGGACGACTACACATTTATCCGCGTTGAAGCCCATCTGCCACTTCTCCGCCCAGTCCTGCATCCTATTTATGTCCTGCTGCAACTTTTGACATCCTTCCAGACCATCCACAACACCACCGACCTTCGTGTCATCAGCGAACTTACTTACCCATCCCTCCGCTTCCTCATCCAGGTCATTTATGAAAATGACAAACAGCAAGGGTCCTAGAACAGATCCCTGGGGCACTCCACTGGTGACTGACCTCCATGCCGAAAAAGACCCATCCACAACCACTCTCTGCCTTCTGCAGGCAAGCCAGTTCTGGATCCACAAGGCCAAAGGCCCTTGGATCCCATGCCCTCTCACCTTCTCAAGAAGTCTTGCATGGGGGACCTTATCAAACGCCTTGCTGAAGTCCATGTACACCACGTCCACTGCACTTCCTTCGTCAATGTGTTCAGTCACATTACAGAAGAACTCAACTAGGCTCGTAAGGCACGACCTGCCCTTGACAAATCCATGCTGACTATTCCTGATCATGTCAAACCTCTCCAAATGCTCGTAAATCTTGTCCCTCAGTAGCCTCTCCATCAGCTTACGAACCACTGAGGTCAGACTCACCTGTCGGTAATTTCCCGGGCTATCTCTGTTCCCTTTCTTGAAAATAGGAACTACATCCGCAATCCTCCAATCTTCCGGAACCTCTCCCGTCTCCATTGACGACGCAAAGATCATCGCCAGGGGCTCTGCAATCACTTCCCTCGCTGCCCACAGTATCCTGGGGTACATCCCATCTGGTCCCGGCGACTTATCTATCTTGATAGAATTCAAAAGTTCTAACACATCCTCCTCCTTAATATCCACAAACTCAATCTTTTCCATCTGATGCAAATCTGTAGCAAAATCTCCCAGATCAGCTTCCACTGTGAATACTGAGGCAAAGTACTCATTAAGCACCTCTGCCATTTCTTCTGGTTCCACACAGACCTTTCCCCCTTCACCTTTTATAGGTCCTATCCCTTCTCTTCTCATCCTTTTACCTTTCACATATTTATAGAAGGCCTTGGGATTCTCCTTAGTCTTACCCGCCAAGGTCTTCTCATGACCCCTTCTGGCTCTCCTAATTTCCCTTTTAAGTTCCTCTCTACAGTCCTTATACTCCTCAAGATCCTTAACATCTCCTAGTTCCCTGAACCTTTTGTACACCTTCCTTTTCCTCCTGACTAGGTTCAACACAGCCTTCGTGCACCACGGTTCCCGCGACCTACCAAAACCCCCTTGTCTCATCGGAACGTTGTCATGCAGAGCTCCAGACAAACATTCCTTGAATATCCGCCACCTTCCTTCGGTACTTTTCCCTAAGAAAGCCTCCTTCCAGTTTATTTGTCCAAGTAACTTCCTGACTTCTTCGTATTTCCCCTTACTCCAGACAAACACCTTCCTAGCCTGCCTGATCCTATCTCGTTCCAATGCAATTGTGAAGGAGATAGAATTATGGTCACCATTCCCAAGATGCTCTCCTACCGAGAGATCCATCACCTGCCCTGGTTCATTCGCCAGTACCAGGTCAAGTACAGCCTCTCCCCTCGTAGGCTTATCCACATACTGTGTCAGGAAACCTTCCTGAACACACCTAACAAGCTCCTTCCCATCCAAACCCCTTACCCTAGGGATATTCCAGTCGATGTTTGGGAAATTGAAGTCTCCCATCACGACAACTCTGTTATTAATACATCTCTCCAGAATCTGTTTCCCTATCTGCACCTCAACTTCCCCGTCACTATTGGGCGGCCTATAGAATACACCCAGCAAAGTTTTCGACCCTTTGCTGTTCGTAACTTCCACCCACAGAGACTCTGTAGACAGTCCCTCCACGGCATCCTCCTTCTCTGCAGCCATGACACTCTCCCTGATCAACAGTGCCACTCCACCACCTCTTCTGCCACCCTCCCTGTCCTTCCTGAAGCATCTGAAACCTGGCACCTGAAGTACCCAGTCCTGTCCCTGAGACATCCAAGTCTCCGTAATGGCCACCACATCACATTCCCAAGCAGCAATCCACGCCCTAAGCTCATGTACCTTATTCACTAGACTCCTTGCATTAAAATATATACACTTCAGCCCCTCAGTCTGGGCATTTCCCTTCTCCACCCTCTGTCTAACCTCCCTCTCATACTGCCTGCAGTCCTCCCCTACCTGGGAGCTAACCTCCTCTGTCCCAGTCTCCCCATCACAATTCCCTCCCCCCATCCTTTCTAGTTTAAAGTCCCCCCGGTAGCCTTAGCCAGTCTTCCCGCCAAGATATTAGTCCCCCTGGGATTTAAGTGCCACCCGTCTTTACTGTACAGGTCCCACCTACCCCTAAAGAGGTCCCAGTGATCTAGGAACCGAAATCCCTGCCCTCTGCACCAGTCCCTCAGCCACGCATTCAGCCTCCACCTCCATTTCTTTCCTCATTCTCCCGTGGCACAGGCAGCAATCCTGAGATTACTACCTTCGCTTTTCTAATGTCTTGACTTTCCAAATGTCCTGATATTGCTTCCTTGATAATTGATTCTAACAATTTTCCAACAATAGATGGTAAACTAACTGGTCTGCAATTTCTCATGTTTTGCCTCCCTCCCTTTTTGAATAACGGCATTACATTAGCATTTTTCCAATCCATTGGAACCTTTCCTACGTCCAAGGAATTTTGGAATATGGATCCAATGGATCTACTAACTCCATTGCCACTTCCTTTAATACCTTAGTATGTAGGCCATCAGGCCCAGGGAACTTGTGTGCCCTCAATCTCAGTAGTTTGCTGAGTACCTTTTCCCTATTGATGTTGATTTTTCTAAGTTCTACACTCTATTATCTCTGACTTGTCCATTCCTATAGGAATGGTACCAGTATCCTCCACCGTGAAACCTGAGGCATAGTATTGATTTAGCATCTCTGCATTTCAGTGTGACTCACTAATAACTCTCCGGTTTCATCTTCCAGAGGGTCAATATTCACCTTAGTGACTCTCTTCCCTTTTATATACCTATAGAAGATTTTGCTATCCTTTTTGATGTTTTGCACAGTTTTCTTTCGTAGTTTACCCTAGCTCTTTTTATTACTTTTTTAGTATTCCTTTGTTTATGTTTGAAAGTTTCCCAATCTTCCAACCTGTTGCTGACCTTTGCAATAAGATATACCTTTATATTGTCCTTGACCTCGTTGTTTAGCCGTGGATGTTTTTTACCCCTCTTACCATCTTTCTTCCTCACTGGGATATATTTTAGTTGTGAGGAATTGAGTATCTCCTTAAACAACTTGCCACTGTTCATTCGCTATCTTTTAGCCTTCCTGCCCACTCTACTCATGCCAAATCTTCTTCATGTCTATGTAATTTCCTTTGTTTAATTCCAGAACACTAGCATGGAACTCCAGGGAGAGGTTCTCTCCAGTGAGGAAAACACCTGCTCCCCATGAACGGGTAGAACCAGAGGCTATTGAGGCCCACAGGGGAGGCCAAGGGCAAGGGGGGGTGCCCCATGGGCAGTCCAGCTTGGCAGTGCCAGCCTAGCACCTCAGTAATGCCCACCAGGCACTTTGGAACTGTAGGCGGCTATGGGGTGGGGCCTTTGGGGATGAGGCTTATGGGGTCGGGGCACATGGGGGCAGGGTCTGAAGCGGTGCCCCAGTTGGGGGTTGGGGGGAGAGGGGCCGCTGAGCACTCTAACTGTAATCGGAGGTCAGATCAGGGTGACAGAAGCCACTGTGCTCTCTGCCTACGATCAGATCGGTGGGGGAGGGGGGGTGCTGTTGTGCACTCTACCTGCAATCAGATTGGTGGGGAGGGGGTGGGGGGGGCACTGCTCACTCTGCCTGCAATCGGATCGGGATAAGAGGGCCTGCTGCCACTTTGTTTGCGATCAGAATGGGAAGGATGCGTGGTGCCCGCTCTGCATTGTGATCATTGAGGGGGGGGCGTGATCGCTCTGGGTGCCAGGAGCTGCATTTCAGGCGATGTGTGGGTTGCAATTGAATGTGAGCCCCTGGAATTGCCGGGGGGAGAGGGGTGAGTTAGTTGGGGTTGCCTGCAGCAGCATGGACCTGACGGCTCTCTCTCAGCCTGTCAGACTTCTGTTGCTGCAATTGCACATGTGGTGAATCAGAGTTTTGTATGTGCACAATTGCTCCCTCTGCAGGGTGGCGAGAGCATTTTCCATGCACTGTGTGCACAAGTGAAAACTTGCCAAAAAAATGGATCTGCAACTCTCACATTTTCACACTAGCTGGACACTTGGAATCATTCTCGTAAAATTCCATACAGTATCATAGCCAAATTTGCAGATAACGCCAAAATAGGTGGCAAAGTGGTTAGCATTGCAGTCTCACAGCGCCAAGGACCCCTGTTCAGTTCCGGCCTTGGGTAACTGTGTAGAATTTGCACATTCTTCCTGTGTCTGTGTGGGTTTCCTCTGGGTGCTTCAGTTTCCTCCTACACTTCAAAGATGGGGGAGTTTAGATGGATTGGCTATGCTAAATTGACCCTTAGTGTCCCAAAATGCGTAGGTTAGGGGGATTAGCGGGGTAAATACTTGGGGTTATGGGGAACAGATTTGAGGTTACAAAGATAGGGCCTGAGTGGGATTGTTGTTGATGCAGACTCCATGGGTCAATTGGCCTCCTTCTGCACTTTTGGGATTCTTTTAAGAGAAATCTTTAAAGAATCATAAATCATAGAAATCACAGAAACCCTACAGTTCAGAAAGAGGCCATTCGGCCCATCGAGTCGGCACCGACCACAATCCCACCCAGACCCTATCCCCATATCCCTACATATTTTACCCACTAACCTCTCTAACCTACACATCTCAGGACACTAAGGGGCAATTTAAGAATGGCCAATCAACCTAACCCGCACATCTTTGGCCTGTGGGAGGAAACTAGAGCACTGGAGGGAACCTTGCGTCATTGATGGAGACAAGAGAGGTTCCAGAGCATTGGGGGATTGCAGATGTGGTTCCTATATTCAAGAAAGGGAATAGAGATAGCCCAGGAAATTATCGACCAGTGAGTCTAACCTCGGTGGTTGGTAAGTTGATGGAAAAAGTCCGGAGAGACAGGATTTATGAACATTTAGAGAAGTATAGTATGATCAAAAGTAGTCAGCACGGCTTTGTTAAGGGCAGATCGTGTTTTACGAGCCTGATTGAGTTTTTTGAAAATGTGACTAAACACATTGACGAAGGAAGAGCAGTGGATGTGGTTTATAAGGACTTCAGCAAGACGTTCGATAAGGTCCCCCATGCAAGGATTATTGAGAAAGTTAGGGGGCATGGGATCCAAGGGGACATTGCTTTGTGGATCCAGAACTGGCTTGCCCGCAGAAGGCAGAGAATAATTGTAGATGGGTCTTTTTCTGCATGGAGGTCGGTCACCAGTGGAGTGCCCCAGGGATCTGTTCTGGGACTCTTGCTGTTTGTGATTTTTATAAATGACCTGGATGAGGAAGTGGAGGGATAGGTTGGTAAGTTTGCCGATGACACAAAAGTTGGAGGTGTTGTGGATAGTTTGGAGGGATGTCAGAAGTTGCAGTGTGACATAGATAGAATGCAAGACTGGGTGGAGAAGTGGCAGATGGACTTCAACGCGGATAAATGTGTAGTGGTACATTTTGGCAGGTCCAATGGGATGAAGTAATATAATATGAAGGATAAGACTCTTAGCAGTGTGGAAGATCAGAAGGATCTTGGGGTCCGAGTTCATAGGACTCTCAAATAGTCTTCACAGGTAGAGGATGTGGTTAAGAAGGCGTATGGTGTACTGGCCTTCTTCAATCGAGGAATTGAGTTTAGGAGTCAGAAGATAATGCTGCAGCTGTATAAGCCCTGGTCAGACCCCACTTGGAGTATTGTGCTCAGTTCTGGTCACCTCACTACAGGAAGAATGTGGGAGCTATTGAAAGGGTGCGGAGGAGATTTACAAGGATGTTACCTGGATTGGGTGGCATGCCTTATGAGGATAGGTTGAGAGAGCTCGATCTTTTCTCCTTAGAGAGACGAAGGATGAGGGATGACCTGATAGAGGTGTATAAGATGATGAAAGGTATTGATCAGGTGGACTCTCAGAGGCTTTTTCCCAGGGCTGAAATGGCTGCCACAAGAGGACACAGTTTTAAGGTGCTGGGGAGTAGGTATAGAGGAGATGTCAGGGGTAAGTTTTTCACTCAGAGGGTGGTGGGCGAGTGGAATCAGCTGCCGTCGGTGGTGGTGGAGGCAAATTCAATAGGGTCTTTTAAGAGACTTCCGAATGAGTACATGTGACTTAATAGGATTGAGGGGTATAGGTAAGCCTAGTAGGGTAGAGATAAGATCAGCGCAACTTGTGGGCCGAAGGGCCTCTTTGTGCTGTAGTTTTTCTATGATTCTAAACCCACACAGACATGAGGAGAATGTGCAAACTCCAACACGGATGGTGACCCAAGCTGGGAATCGAAAGGTGGGATAATAAGTTGTGAAACTGAAACAAGAAATTTACAAATGGGTATGAATTGGTTAAGCAAATGGGGCAACATTTGATGTGGCCATTGCGCAGGTGCCCTTATCTCCCAGTACACTGATGTAGAGATGCTGGCAATGGACTGGGGTAAACACAGTAAGAAGTCTCACAATACCAGGTTAAAGTCCAACCAGTTTATTTGATAGTAATCCCACAAACTTTCGGAAACATGTTCCTCAGGCGCACACCTGACGAAGGAACAGCGTTTCCGAAAGCTTGTGGGATTACTATCAAATAAACTGGTTGGACTTTAACCTGGTATTGTGAGACTTCTCACTGTGTTTCTCCCAGTACACTGCCATCCCCCCTTCCCCACTGCCTCCCCAACCCCCATCACCAACAGCAATGTACACCCTCCATGGCAACATGGGCCATTGGCATCAGGGAATTGGGACTCTCCCGATGAGTCCTGCCATGACCCCCTCTGCAGTCCACATCCCACTGCCTCTGCAGCCCCCTCTTTGCCGATCACACTCCCTGTGCTCCTTGCTTCCCCTATATGCAGTGTTCCCCTCATTTGCCTCCTGCACCCCCCACCCCCCCCCCGGCCCCCCCACCTCCACCCCCACCCCCCAATCCCCTTGGTACTGTCCCAGCAGTTAGGATGCCTGGTGAATGCTGCCAGGGTGCAGGTGGACTGGCAGATGGTAGGCAGTAGTAGTGAATCCATTGCTGGATTACTAAACTAGGAAAAGTTGCTCATTAAGCTGTTTTATTTTAAAGGTAAATTTGAGTGTGGGATAGAGGACATTAAAGTATGTGAGGAAATTCTTTACCCTCCAAATCCAAAAAATGATGATTAATATGAAGGTGGTCAACCAGCATCATGACCACCATGTTACATTGGAAAAGCCGAAACAGAAAGACACGTCTATTGTATCATGTAGTCAAATGTTCTTGCCCCATTATCACTCTTCTTAATACTCAAGTGTTCTTACAATTTGATGTTCGTTGTCTCAGGGCTTTTGTTCTCTTATTAACGGCAGGATCCTGAATATGATGACCACTGAAACACAAGCTCTGCAACATTGTGACTCTGACACAGTAAGTTCTAAAGCTTTTAGAAGCCTTAACCACTCACAATGCTTCTGCTGTCAGAGATTACATGATCCTGAGTGAAAGTCCCTGACACATCCAGAACTCCAAACATATGGTGAATTGCAGATACTTGGATAATTTAAGATGTACAGATTTTTACTGGTAGTCTTACACTCAGGCACTCTATCTCTACCCATTATAATTTTATACACCTCTATCAAATCTCCCCTCATTCTTCTACGCTCCAGGGAATAAAGTCCTAACCTATTCAACCTTTCCCTGTAACTCAGTTTCTCAAGTCCCGGCAACATCCTTGTAAACCTTCTCTGTACTCTTTCAATCTTATTTATACCCTTCCTGTAATTAGGTGACCAAAACTGCACACAGTACTCTAAATTCAGCATCACCAATATCTTATACGTCTGTCAGCCTGCAGCTTGCTGGCCAGCCCGGCCAGTGCTGGCTCCCAACCCCTCCACGGCCCGATTGTGGCCCCCCCCATCTATTCGCGGGCCAACCCTGAACACCTCCATCTTGGAGCACCCCGATCTCCAGCTTCCCCCCCTTCCAGCAGTGACAATCCCCGTCCACCCCAGTAGACACCCCCACCCCTCACAGATTACCACCCCCCCACCCAGGCCATCCCTATCGCTGGCTTCCCTCCAGGCCTGACCGATCGTCATGCTGAGTGGCAGCGGGAACACCCAACCCCACGGATCACCTAGGCCCCGCCCCTAGGAGGACCTGCCCCCTTGGGGCTCTGCTCCCTTGGCACTGCCCCATGCCAATGTGAATCCTGGGCATGGACACCTTGCCCCTTGAGCAGTGCTGGGGGCACAGACTGGCACTGCCAGAGGGCACCATTCCCCTGCTGCTCGATCCCCTGGAGTCCCCAATTGCCCCTCCTTCATTCCAGCAGGGTCTCCTGCCACTTCCCTGAAAGTGGGGAGCTAATTTGAACCTACTGGAGTGAAATCGCATTAGCAGGGTGGCAGATGCCAGCGGGTCCAGCGACTTCAGTCCTGGGCCTGCTAATCACATTTAAATAACATTAAAATAAGATTTATATCACTTTTGCTGTTCCCGCCGTTTCCAGCATGGTCCTGACCGTGCTGGATATCTGGCGCTTGCAGATGCGCATGCAGAAGGAATGCATTCATAAATCCCACAAATCAGCCCACATGTAATTCTCCCAGCCACCCGCTCAACATGGCGCGATCGGGGAATGGCCCCAGTGTCTTGAGTGTCCTTTTCTACAACTCACATAGATCTGATCTAATGGCTAACATGAGGGGACATAGCTTTAAATTGAGGGGTGATCGATATAGGACAGATGTCAGAGGTAGGTTCTTAACTGAAAGATAGTAAGGGTGTGGAATGCCCTGCCCGAAAAAGTAGTGAACTCGCCAACATTAAGGACATTTAAATAGCCATTGGATAAACATATGGATGCGGAAGAGTGTAGGTTAGATAGGCTTTAGATTGGTTTCACAGGTCGGCGCAACATCGAGGGCCGATGGCCTGTACTGTGCTGTAATGTTCTATGTTCTATGAATATTGATGGAAAGCAAGTCCTTTTTCCAAATAATTACTATTGAGGATAAATGCAAGAATACCAAAGTTTAAACAATCACAATGTTTTGGTCGAGGCATTGCCATACAGAAAGCAACAGGAACTAATTGGCTCCCTGTTGATTAGGAAACAAGAGGAATTAGGAACATAGGAATTAGGAACAGAAATAAGCAAATTCAGCCATTCATTCTGATCATGGCTAATCTCTCCCTGGGCTCAAATCCACCTCCCTACCTCCTTATCCCTTTTTGTAAATTACAAATATGTCTATAACCTTCTTCAAACCATTCAACAATTCAGACTCCACCGTGCTATGGGACAGTGAGTTCCACAGATTCACCACCCTCTGTGAGAAGCAGTTCTTCCTCATCTCAGTTTTAAATCTACTACCTCTTAACCTATACCTCTTGTTCAAGATTGTCCCATAAGAGGAAACATTTGGTCTACACTTATCAATCCCTTTTAAAAATTTACATACCTCGATCAGATCCCCTCTCAGCCTTCTAAACTCAAGCGAGTATAAGCCCAAACTATTTAATCGCTCCTCGTACATTAACTCTTTCATCCCCGGAACCAATCTGATGAATCTCCTCTCAAATGTCTCCAATGCCACCATATCCTTCCTCAAATAAAGAGAACAAAACTGGACACAATACTCCAGATGTTGTCTCACCAACACCCCACACAATTGCAACAACACTTCTCTACTTTTATATTCCATCCCTTTGTAATAAATGCCAACATCCCATTTGCCTTTTTTATTACATGCTGCACCTACATACCGACTTTCTGCAATTCATGAACACAGACACCCAGATCCCTCTGCCCAGATGCATTTTGAATCTGCTTTCCATTTAGCAAATAATTTGCCTTTTTATTTTTTCCTCCAAAATGGACAACCTCACACTTATCTACATTAAACTCCATCTGCCAAATTTTGTCCCATTCGCTTAGCTTACCTATATCCATCTCAAAATCTTTATATCCTCTTCACTGTCGTGTCTCACAAACTTGATCGAGTTTTTTGAGGAAGTGATGAAGATGATTGATTAGGGTAAGACAGCGGATGTTGTCTACATGGACTTCAGTAAGGCCTTTGATAAGGCTCCTCATGGCAGACTGGTGCAGTCGGTGAAGTTGCATAGGATCAGAGGAGAGCTGGCAAGGTGGATACAAAACTGGCTCAGTCAAAGAAGACAGAGGGTAGCAGTGGAAGGGTGTGTTTCTGAATGCAGGGCTGTGACAAGTGCTGTTCCTCAGAGATCAGTGCTGGGAACTTTGCTGTTTGTAATATATATAAATGATTTGGAGGAAAATATAACCGGTTTGATTAGTAAGTTTGCGGATGACACAAAGATTGGTGGATCTGCGGATGGCGATGAGGACCATCAGAGGATACAGCAGGATATAAATCAGTTGAAGACTTGGGCAGAGAGATGGCAGATGGAGTTTAATCTGGGCAAATGTGAGGTAATGCATTTTGGAAGGCCTAATGCAGATAGGAAATATATAGTAAATGGCAGAATCCTTAAGAGTACTGATAGGCAAAGGGATCTGGATGTACAGGTACATTGGTCACTGAAAGTGGCAGTGCAGGTGGAGAAGGTAGTCAAGAAGGCATATGGCATGCTTGCCTTCATCGGCCGTGGTATTGAGTTTAAAAATTGGCAAGTCATGTTGCAGCTTTATAGAACCTTAGTTAGGCCACACTTGGAAGATAGTGTTCAATTCTGGTCGCCACACTACCAGAAGGATGTGGAGGCTTTGGAGAGGGTATAGAAAAGATTTACCAGGATGTTGCCTGGTATAGAGGGCATTAGCTTTGAAGAGAGGTTGGAGAAACTTGTTTTGTTCTCACTGGAACGATGGAGGTTGAGGGGAAACCTGATAGAAGTCTATAAGATTATGAGAGACATGGACAGAGTGGATAGTCAGAAGCTTTTACCCAGGATGGAAGAGTCAATTACTAGGGGGCACAGGTTTAAGGTGCGAGGGGGCAAAGTTTAAAGGAGATGTACGAGGCAGATTTTTTATACAGAGTGTAGTGGATGCCTCATTGTCAAGAAGGTAATGGAAGTGGATACGGTAGTGACTTTTAAGGGGCGTCTTGACAAGTACATGATTGAGATGGGAATAGAGGCATATGGTCCTGGAAGGGTAGGAGATTTAGTTAAATTGGGCTGCATCGTTGTTGCAGGCTTGGAGGGCTGAAGAGCCTGTTCCTGTGCTGTAATTTTATTTGTTCTTCTTGTTTCCAACCTATTTTAGTATCATACACAAAATTTGCTATGTTACACTATCCCTATTTGCACATCATTTATATAGAATATAAATAGTTGAGGTCTGAAGACAGATGCTGCGATGCCCGCTGGTTATATTTCACATTTCAGTCTTGAGCAGATATTCAAGCCCAGAATATGTTCTAGGCTTGAACATATTGCTTTTTGTTCCAAAGAATGGGTGCCTATGTAGGCACCCATCTTATTCTAGCCATCTTATGAGTTTGACTGATTATCTTAAATTGATTGTTAGTTGCATTGTCAGAATTGTTCAGCAAGTCCTATCCAATCATGTAATCCCTTCTAAGAATAGACATTTTACCCACCATAGAACTGAGCAACATCATGTATGAAATGCAGTGTCATTCTGATGCCAGGTACGTGGGCTATACGTGCCGACGATTGGTGATCAAGTCAATAACCATGTTCCTGCAGTTTTTTCTTCATTCTTTGCTGGGATTTAGGCATTGTGCTCAAGACCCTCATTTGTTTCCCATTCCTAATTCTTCTTGAAACTGAGTGATTAAGACATTTCAGGGGGTGGTTGAGAGTTAACCACTGTAGGTCTGATGTCACATGTAACCAGATCAGATAAAGACAGCAGATTTCTTTCCTGAAAGGACATTTATAGACCAGGTGGACCATGACAGTAAATGATAATTTCACGGTCACCGTTACTGAGTCTAGTTTTCAATTCCAAATTTATTAATTAAATTTAATTTCTATTAACTGCCATTTTGGGATCTGAACCCATGTCTCCAGGGCCTGGGTCCCTGGATACTAGTCCACTGGGGATTACCACTGAGAATCCATTGTGGATTACTAATCCACAATACTACCAAAGTATTGACCTTACTCAACCAGCCCATACTGGCAACATCCAAGAAAGATGAAATTTGGATCTAATTTCATTTTGAGTTTTTTGTGTGTTGGGTACTGATAAGTCAGAATGTTTGTCTATATGAATTTTTAATGAAGTTTTATAACTTTTGAAGTGAAGGGTTTGGAGTTTGGAGCTCCCATAGTTCTCCATTGTTTTTACCATGGCAGTGCCTCAGCCAGTCTGAGATGACTTGATAACCAGTCAGCACCTTTCTCTCCTGCAGCATAAATTGTGGATGTTTAAAATTTGGCATTCTTTTGTTTATCCTGATGAATGTAATTGGAAAAGCTTCAGATTCTTAGATGTTATTGCAATTACAGAGACATGATATATATATATATACATGAATATAAAAGTAGGGAGGTCTTGCTGCAGCTGTATAGGGCATTGGTGAGGCCGCAACTGGAGTACTGTGTGCATTTTTGGGCGCCGCACCTGCGCAAAGATATTTTGGCCTTGGAGGGAGTGCAGAGGAGGTTTACTAGGCTGATACCGGAGTTGAGGGGGTTGAGCTATGAGGAGAGGCTGAATAAACTGGGCTTGTACTCGTTAGAGTTTAGAAGAATGAGAGGAGATCTCATTGAGACGTATAAGATGATGAATGGGATGGATAGGATAGAGGTGGAAAGACTCTTCCCGCTCAAAAAAGACAATAGGACTAGGGGGCACAGCCTCAAGATAAAAGGGGCGCGGTTTAGAACGGAGTTGAGGAGGAACTTCTTCACTCAAAGGGTGGTGAATCTCTGGAATTCTCTGCCCGTTGAAGTGGTGGAGGCTGCCTCGCTAAATATTTTTAAGAAGCGGGTTGATGGGTTTTTGATAAGAGAGGGGATTAAGGGTTATGGGGAGAGGGCGGGAAAGTGGAACTGAGCCACGACAGATCAGCCATGATCTTATTGAATGGCGGGGCAGGCTCGAAGGGCTGGATGGCCTACTCCTGCTCCTATTTCTTATGTTCTTATGTTCTTATGATCAAAGGGGTGAGTCAGTACTGGCCTAAACATTCTAGGATATTGTTGTTTTAGATGGGAATGAAGGGGAAATGAAGTGGGGGGGGAGATGCATTGCTGATTAGGGAGCAGAAGATAGCTGTATTGAGGGAGGACACATTGGAGGGATTGTTAGTGAGGCATTATGGGTAGAGCTCAGGAATAGGAAGGGTGAAATCACAATGTTGAGAGTATACTATAGATCTTCCCAACAGCTCGCAGGAGACAGAGGAGCAGTTGTGTAGTCAGATTTTGAAAATGTGTGAAAAAAGGCAGGGTAGTTATGGTGTGTGACTTTAACTACCCCTATATTAGTGGAACTCCCTTACAGGCAAAGGCGTGGATGAAGAGTTACTTGTTAGATGTGTCCAGGAGGGCATTTTGATACAGTATGTTGACAATCCAACTAGGGAGGGGACGATGCTCAACTTGGTATTGGGGAATGAGCCAGGCCAGGTGATCGATGTTTCAGTGGTGGAGCATTTTGGGCTTAGCAATCATAATTCCATATGATTTTGAGTAGTCATGGATAAGGACAAGTGTGGTCCTCAGGTGGGGGTGCTTAATTGGGTGATGATCAATTATATCCAAAATACACAGGAATTGAGGAATGTGGATAGGGATCAGCTATTTGAGAGCAAGTCCATGTCTGGCATGTGCAAGGTTTACGGATGATATGAAGATTGGTGGAGTTGCTGATAGTGCACTACAGTGCAGGAAGTCATTCGGCCCATCAAGTCTGCACCGACCATAATCCCACCCATGCCCTATTACCATAACCCCATGCTAGTCCCTCTGACACCAAGGGCAATTTAGCATGGCCAATCCACCTAATCTGTACTTCTTTGGACTGTAGGAGGAAACCTGAACACCCAGAGGAAACCCACACAGACATGGGGAAAATGTGCAAACTCCATACATACAGTGACCCAAGCCAGGAATTGAACCTGGGTCCCTGGCGCTGTGAGGCAGCAGTGCTAACCACTGTGCCACCATGCCGTAAGAAGTCTCACAACACCAGGTTAAAGTCCAACCATGACCACCATGCCGTGCCAGAGGATACAACAGGATACAGATAGATTGGAGACTTGGGCATAGAAATGACAGATGGCGTTTAGTCCAGACAAATGTGAGGTGATATATTTTGGAGGATCAAATTTAGGCCTGTTACATTGTAAATGGCAGAATCCTTTGGAAGATTAACATATAGAGGCATACAGGTCCACACTTCCCTCATAGTGGCAACACAGGTGATAAGGCAATTAAGAAAGCATATGGCATGCTTGCCTTCATCAGCTGGGGCATTGAATACAGAGTTGGGAAATCATGTTGCAGCTATATAAAACCTTAGTTAGGCTGCATTTGGGGTATTGTGTGCAGTTCTGGTCACCAGAAGAACGTGGAGGCTTTGGAGAGAGTGCAAAGAAGGTTCACCAGGATGTTCCCTGGTATCAATGGTGTTGACTATGAGGAAGGTTGAATAAACTAAGATTCATTTCACTGGAAAGACAGAGGTTGGGGGGAGACTTGATAGAGATCTACAAAATTGTGAGAGACACAGACAGGGTGGATAGTCAGAGGCTTCTTTTCCAGGGTGGAAGTATCAATTACAGTATCAAGGTGAGAGGGGGAAAGTTTAAGGGAGATACGCTGGGGATGTTTTCACGCAAAGAGTGGTGGGTGCCTGGAAAACATTGCCAGACGAGGTGGTGGAGGCAGGCACATTAACAACATTTAAAAGGCATCTGGATGGATATGTGAAGAGGGAGGGAATAAAGGGATTCAGACTGAGGAAGAGCAGAAAGTTTTAGGTTAATTAAGGCATCATGATTGGCAGAGGCTTGGAGGACCGAAGGGCCTGTTTCTGTGCTGTACTTTTCTTTGTTTTTTTTTTGATCTATGTCCAACATGCCTCTTCATCAATATTTCAATTGGAAGAAGATGGAGTGTAAGTGTGGAAAGCTTTGCCGCAGGAAAGAATCAGCACAAACACAATGGGCTTAATGTGTGTTTTGATGTTGACAAGTTTAGTTTGGGACAGTGGGGTAAAAGCTCTAGAATCATTTGACCCATAAGGGGTGGTAATTATAGGACGGATGTCAGAGGTAGGTTCTTTACTCAGAGGGCAGGTAATAAGAGCGTGGAATGCCCTGCCTGCAGCAGTTGTGGACTCGCCAACTTTAAGGGCATAAGAACATAAGAAATAGGAGCAGGAGTAGGCCATCTAGCCCTTCGAGCCTGCCCCGCCATTCAATAAGATCATGGCTGATCTGAAGTGGATCAGTTCCACTTTCCTGCTTTCTCCCCATATCCCTTAATTCCCTTGTCTGTCAAAAACCTATCTACCCGTGACTTAAATATATTTAGCGAGGTAGCCTCCACCACTTCAACGGGCAGAGAATTCCAGAGATTCACCACCCTTTGAGTGGAGAAGTTCCTCCTCAACTCCGTTCTAAACTGTTCCCCCCCCCCCTTATCTTGAGGCTGTGCCCTCTAGTCCTGCTGTCCTTCCTGAGCGGGAAGAATCTCTCTACCTCTACCCTATCCATCCCTTTCATTATCTTATACGTTCAAATGGTCAGTGGACAGGCATATGAATAACATTGGAATAGTTTAGGTTAGAGGGTCATTGATTGGTTCCACTGGTCGGCGCAACATCGAGGGCCAAAGGGCCTGTACTGCGCTGTAATGTTCTATGTTCTATCATTAATTTTCACCCAACTTCCCTTTTTGGGTCTCACAAAGCGAGCAGTGTAACTGTGTAATTGTACTGATCAGTATCAGACAATACTGCAATATCAAGCTGCAGATACCATGGTACTAAGCTGAATGGGTGAAAACACAATAAAAGAGGATAACTATCTGATGTAACTATGGATTTCTTCTTCAGGTTTTTGACATGACGAAGACACTCGCTACATTCAGAACATGGAATTTCTGAGGGACATGGTGAATGAATCATCCTCTGAATTCACAGAGTCCCAAACGTAGTTCAAGATCAGTGTACAATTTCATTTCAATAACCCCACTTGCTCTATATGCTGTTACTGCTCAAGTAATTTCCCAGAGTGCAACTACTGATAAAGGCATCATATCAGTGAGGAAAAGATCACGACAGAAAAGGTCATCTCATGATGATTGAACTGTCTAATTAGCAGTGTCAATAAACAGTCTTTCATTCAAATTCTGAAGTGTAAACATTACTCAGCTCAAATTATGAATTTTTAGATTTTACATTTTCAATCTGACACTTGGCAAGACCACCTGAGACTTTGTAGTTTAATGCACTAATGGTAACTTTGTGATCCCAGAAAGCATTAAGGCAGGGTTACTTCCAGAGTTTCTTCACTGCTAGGACATTGGTGTACATTCCTTAAAAATCCATAGTGGCTTTAAACTAAAGATGGACAATAAAGAAACAGCCAAGAAAGGCTCTTCTAATCAAAAGCTAGTGTCCCTCCTGGAAGTTGGGCATTTAATTTCTGTTTCTGTCTCCACAAGGGGTGGCATGATGGCATAGTGGTTAGCACTGCTGCCTCACAGTTCCAGGGGCCCAAGTTCGATTCCCTGTGTCTGCGTGGGTTTCGTCCAGGTGCTCTGGTTTTCTCCCACGGTTCAAACATATGCAGGTTAGGTTGATTGGCCATGATAAATTACTCCTTGGCATCCTGGGATGAGTAAATTAGAGAGATTGGCAGGGCGGATGTGTGGGGTTACGGGTGTGGAACCTGGGTGGGATTGTTGTCGCTGCCAACTCGATGGGCCAAACGGCCTCCTCCTGTACTGTGGGCATTCTATGATAACTTCTCAGTAGATTCCTTGTTGTTTGAATATGACCAATTTGTAATTGATTCTATCATTTTCTGTGGGTCTTTCCATGACTGAACAGTCCGATGTGGGAGCTACTGGTAGTTCATATTGGGTAGCTCATATTGTTGTTTTAATGTATGGGGTATTTTCTACAGGTGCACTGTCTTCAGCCTTCCTATGGACACATTGGAGATTGTGAATTTTGCTTAGATCGTTCTCTGAACCAGTTTCAGTGCTTACCTCCACCATCCCACCAGAGTCGACTTTTTCTGGACAGCACGGTGGCACAGTAATTGGCATAGAGTCATAGAGATTTACAGCATGGAAACAAGCCCTTCGGCCCAACTTGTCCATGCCGCCTCTTTTTTGAATCCCTAAGCTAGTCCCAATTTGCCCCATTTGGCCCATATCCCTCTGTACCTATCTTACCCATGTAACTATCTAAATGCTTTTTAAAAGACAAAATTGTACCTACCTCTACTATTACCCCTGGCAGCTTGTTCCAGACACTCACCACCCTCTATGTGAAAAAATTGCCCCTCTGGATACTTTTGTATCTCGCCCCTCTCACCCTAAACCTATGCCCTCTAGTTTTAGACTCCCCTACCTTTGGGAAAAGACATTGACTATCAAGCTGATCTATGCCCCTCATTATTTTATAGACCTCTATAAGATCACCCTTTAGCCTCCTACGCTTCAGAGAAAAAAGTCCCACTCTAACCAGCCTCTCCTTATAACTCAAACCATCAAGTCCTAGTAGAATCCTAGTAAATCTTTTTTGCATTCTTTGTAGTAAAACTTTTCCAGCACTGCTGCCTCACAGCGTCAGAGACCCAGGTTCGATTCCCAGCTTGGGTCACTGTCTGTGGAGTTTGCATGTTCTCCCTGTGTCTGCGTGGGTTTTCTCTGGGTGTTCTGGTTTCCTCCCACAAAGTACTTGTTAGGTTCTTTGGCCATGCTAAAATCTCCCCTCAGTGTACCCGAACAGGCATCAGAGTGTGGTGACTAGGGGATTTTCGCAGTAACTTCATTGCAGTGTTAATGTAAGCCAACTTGGGACACTAATAAATAAATAATGTGTCAGTTGGCTGCAGTGATTTCACTAAAGAACTGGTCTGCATTTTTTGTAAGGTTCTTTTTTTAGGTATCCATACAGTATTTCTACCAATGCTGGACTTCAGACCTCAAGTGAACAGACACAGCTTTGAGATTCTGCTTGCTGAGATCAAATAGATGTCAGTAGTAACTGTTTAAGCTTACACAGGACACATGGTTTAGGATACAGGTGTCCAGGTAGCCTATAGCCTAACAAATGCGAGCATTTTTCACAGGGCTGCCAAACTGCTGCTATGTGACTTCTTAGTCATTTTCCTGAATTTGTTTAGTGGACACTGAATGATTATAAAATCATCTGCCTCTTCAGTTTTGTCCAATTTGCTTGGTGCTTTCCTCCTTGGCTAGGAATTGTTTTGGACAAGCAGTCAGTATGGATACAGGTGGAAGGCGTTAATTCTGCTGAGCCAAAATGACATGTAGCTGAGTTCCTGGAATTCCAAAAACATGAAAAAGTTGATTCGCTGGTTAAAAGGAAAAAGGAGGCTTATGTCAGGATGAGACTTAAGGGCTCAGGTAGTGCACTGGAAAGCTTTAGATTGGCTAGGAGGGAGTTAAAGAGTGAGTTAAGAAGGGCTAAAAGAGGACATGAGAAGACTTTGGCTGATAGGATTAAGGAGAATCCTAAGGCGTTCTATAGATATGTTAAGAACAGAAGATTGGTTAGGGCAAGATTAGGGCCAGTTAGAGACAGCAGTGGGAAGTTATGTGTGGAACCGGAAGAGATTGGAGAGGCATTGAACCAATATTTCTCTTCGGTGTTCACGCAGGGGGACATAAATGTAGCTGTGGAGAACACTGGGTTACAGGGTTGTAAACTGGATAGTATTGCAGTTGATAAGGAGGATGTGCTAGATATTCTTGAGGGTTTGAAAATAGATAAGTCCCCTGGGCCAGACGGGATTTACCCTAGGATTCTCTGGGAGGCAAGAGAGGCGATTGCAGAGCCTCTGGCTCTGATCTTCAGGTCGTCGTTGGTCACAGGTATAGTGCCAGAAGATTGGAGGATAGCAAATGTTGTCCCATTGTTTAAGAAGGGGAACAGAGACTTCCCCGGGAATTATAGACCGGTGAGTCTTACTTCTGTTGTGGGCAAGGTTTTAGAAAAAATTATTAGGGATAGGATTTATAGTTATTTAGAGAGTAATGAATTGATTGGAGATAGTCAGCATGGTTTTGTGGAGGGTAGGTCGTGCCTTACTAACCTTATCGAGTTTTTTGAGAAAGTGACCAAAGAGGTGGATGGGGGTAAGGCAGTTGACGTGGTATATATGGACTTTAGTAAGGCGTTTGATAAGGTTCACCATGGAATGCAGATGTGTGGGATTGAGGGTGATTTAGTTAATTGGATCAGGAATTGGCTAGCAGATAGGAGACAGAGGGTGGTGGTTGATGGTAAGTATTCGTCATGGAGTTCAGTTACAAATGATGTGCCTCAGGGATCTGTTTTGGGGCCACTAGTTTGGGGGCGTTTAAGAGATCTCTGGATAGGTTTATGGACGAAAAGGGATTGGTATAGGCTAGTGGGTCATAGTTTTTGTAACTGGTCGGCGCAACATCGTGGGCCGAAGGGCCTGTTCTGCGCTGTAATGTTCTATGTTCTATGTTCTATGCTGTTTGTAATTTTTATAAATGATCTGGATGAGGGGATAGTTGGGTGGATTAGTAAATTTGCTGATGATACCAAAGTCGGAGGTGTGGTAGATAGTGATGAGGGGTGTCATAGTTTACAGAGAGACTTGGACAAGTTGCAGAGCTGGGCCGAGAGGTGGCGGATGGAGTTTAATGCGGAAAAGTGTGAGGTAATTCACTTTGGCAGGAATAACAGATGTGTAGAGTATAGGGCTAATGGTAGGACTCTGAATAGTGTTGATGAACAGAGGGATCTAGGTGTATGTGTACATAGATCCCTGAAAGTTGGGAATCAAGTAGATAAGGTTGTTAGGAAGGCATACGGTGGTTTGGCGTTTATTGGTAGGGGGATTGAATTTAGGACTGTAGCGTCATGTTGCAACTGTACAAAACTCTGGTGCAGCCGCACTTGGAGTACTGTGTGCAGTTCTGGTCCCCACATTATAGGAAGGATGTGGAGGCATTGGAGAGGGTGCAGAGGAGGTTTACCAGGATGTTGCCTGGTATGGAGGGGAGGTCCTATGAGGAGAGACTGAGGGATTTGAGGTTGTTTTCGTTAGAAAGAAGGCGGCTAAGAGGGGACCTTATTGATGATTAGAGGTTTAGATAGGGTGGACAGTGATAGCCTTTTTCCTCGGATGGAGAAAGCTAGCACGAGGGGGCATAGCTTTAAATTAAGGGGTGGTAGTTATAGGACGGATGTCAGAGGTAGGTTCTTTACCCAGAGGGTGGTGAGGGATTGAAATGCCCTGCCTGCTGCAGTTGTAAATGCGCCTAGTTTGGGGGTGTTTAAGAGATCTGTGGATAGGTTTATGGATGGAAAGGGATTGGTTTAGGTTAGAGGGTCATTGTTTTTTAACTGGTCGGCGCAACATCGTGGGCCGAAGGGCCTGTTCTGCGCTGTAATGTTCTATGTTCTATGTTCTATCCTGGGCAATGACTTCCTTCCTAGGGTAAAATCAGAAAGCTAATCTTTCCATTCATGTCCTACATACCCCAACATGTTCCAGGTATCTGGAGAATCGTGGGTATCAAAGAACAAAGAAAATTACAGCACAGGAATAGGCCCTTAGGCCTTCCAAGCCTTCACTGACCATGCTGCCTGACTGAACTAGAACCCCCTATCCCTCTGGGGACTATATCGCACCACTCCTGTCCTATTCATGTATTTGTCCAGACGCACCTTAAAGTTAACTGTCTGCTTCCACTACCTGCCCCAGCAGCAAGTTGCAGTCACCCATCACCCTTTGTGTAAAAAACCTGCCTTGTACACCTCCTTTAAACCTTGCCCTTTGCACCTTAAACCTGTGCCCCCTAGTAATTGACTCATCCACTCTGGGAAAAAGTTTCTGACTATCCACTCTGTCCATACCCCTCATAATCTTGTAGACTTCTATTAGGTCACTCCTCAACTTTCGTCATTCCAGTGAGAACAAACCAAGTTTCTCCAACCTCTCATAGCTAATGCCCTCCATACCAGGCAACATTCCGGTAAACCTTTTCTGTACCCTCTCCAAAGACTCCACATCATTCTTGTAGTGTGGCGACCAGAATTGAACACTAGATTCTAAGTGCGGCCTAACTAAGATTCTATAAAGCTGCAACTTGGCTTGCCAGTGTTTAAACTCAATGCTCAGCTGATATCGGCAAGCATGCCGTATGCCATCTTGACTACCTTTTCCACCTGCGTTGCCACTTTCAATGATCTGTGTACCTGTACACCCAGATCCCTCTGCCTATCGATACTCTAAAGGGTTCTGCCATTTACTGTATATTTCCTATCTTTATTAGACCTTCCAAAATGCATACTTCATATTTGTCTGGATTAAACTCCATCTGCCGTCTCACCTCCTAAGCATCCTTGGAGAACGCTTACCCGAAGATCAGAGGCCAAATGCCCATGACCGCTGAAGTGTTCCCCAACAGGAAGAGAACATTCTTGCCTGATGATTGTCGAATGGTGTTCAGACGTGCTGGATCATCAACACGGATGCCATCATCTCATGTGAGAACACCATACCTCAGGTACATGGTACATACTCTTGCAACTCGGCCAACGTTGTCTACCTGATATGCTGCAGGAAAGGATGTCCTGAGTCATGGTATATTGGGGGGACCATGCAGATGCTACAACAACGGATGAATGAACACTGCTATCTAATCCCCACAACTTGCCTGGACTTGCAAAATCTCACTAACTGTCTTGTCTGGAGACAATACACATCTCTTTAACCTGTGCTTAATGCTCTCTCCACTCACATTGTCTGTACCTTTAAGACTTGATTAGCTGTAAAGAATCGCATTCCAATCATTATGGAGTAACTTGAGTCTGTGTCTTTATAAGCCCTGTTTGTGATCAGAACTCCCATTCTCCTGATGAAGGAGCAGTGCTCCGAAAGCTAGTGGTGTTTGCTACCAAATAAACCTGTTGGACTTTAACCTGATATTGTGAGACTTCTTACTGTGTTTACCCCAGTCCAACGCCTCTTATACTCTATACTGAGGAAAGCAATGTCCCATATGCCTTCTTAACTGTCCTATTTGCTTGCTCTGCCACCTTCAGGGATCTGTGAAAAAGTGTCCCAAGATCCATCTGTTCTTCTGAGCCTCCTAATGTTGTGTCATTTATTAAATACTCCCTTGTCTTGATTCTTCTTCCAAAGTGCATCATCTCATACTTACCAGGGTAAAATACTATCTGGCACTGCAGATGGTTGAGAAGATTGCAGCACATGGAATTCAGGGACTCTTGGCAAGGTGGATCCAAAACTGGCTTAGTAATATAATACAAAGGGTGGTGGTCCAAAGTTGTGTGGGTTAGTGGATTGGCCATGCTAAATTGGACCTTAGTGTCAGAAGGAGTACCTGGGGTAAATGCATGGGGTTATGGGGATAGAGCCTGGGCGGGATTGTGGTAGGTACAGACTTGATGGGCCGAATGGCCTCCTTTTGCACTGGGGGATTCCATGATTCTATGTGGTAGAAGGCTCTTTGAGTGACTGGAGACCAGTGTCCAGTGGCATGCCACAATGTTTAGTGCTGGGTCCCTTATTGTTATATACATAAATGTTTGAGATGATAATGTGAGGGGAAATGATAAGCACATTTGCATATGACACCAACAAAGAACAAATTACAGACGCTGCCAGACCTGCTGAGATTTTCCAGCACTTTCTCTTTTGGTTTCAGATTCCAGCATCTGCAGTAATTTGCTTTTATCCAGTGTTTAATTCACTGCCACTCCTCCTCCAGGAATGCCTACCCTGAAGAAGTATTGCTCCACTCTCTGACAGGATTTCCATACTCATCTTTCATTCCCTCACCCTGCAGTATTAATATCTCCCACTTTCTGTGCCTTTTAGCTTTGACAAAGGGTCATCTGAACTCAAAACATGAGCTCTTTTCTCTCCTTACAGACGTTGCCAAACTGCTGAGATTTTCCAGCATTTTCTCTTTCAGTTACAGATGGCAGCAAGATTGGTCTTGTGGTTAATAGTGAAGAAAAAGGTCGTTGGGTATAGGAAGATAGAGATGGGTCAGTCAGATGGGCACAGCAAAGCCAGACAGCATTTTACCCTGGTAAGTATGAGATGATGCACTTTGGAAGGAGTATCAGGACAAAGGAATATTTAATAAATGACACAACATTAGGAGGCTCAGAAGAACAAATTGATCTTGGGACTCTTTTTCACAGATCCCTGAAGGTGGCAGAGCAAGCAAATAGGATAATTAAGAAGGCATATGGGACACTTGCTTTCATTAGTATAGAGTATAAAAGCGAGGATGTCATACATTTGGTTAGGCCAGAGTGGGACTACTGCATGCAGGGGTGGCATGGTGGAACAGTAGTTAGCACTGCTGCCTCACTGCACCAGGGACTCGGGTTTGATTCCCGGCTTGGGTAACTGTTTGTGCGGAGTCTGCATGTTCTCCCCATGTCTACATGGGTTTCCTCTGGGTGCTCCGGTTTCCTCCCAAAGTCCAAAAGACGTGCTGATTAGGTGCATTGGCCATGCTAAATTCTCCCTCAGTGTACCCGGACACGCGCTGGGGTGGGGCAACTAGGGGATTTTCACAGTAACTTCATTACAGTGTTAATGTAAGCCTCCTTGTGACACTAATAAATAAACTTTAAACACTTCTGGTCACCTCACTATAGGAAGGATGTGATAGCACTAGAGGGAGTACAGAGGAGGTTCACCAGGATGCTGCCTGGGATGGAGCATTTCAGCTATGAGGAGAGACTGGGTAAGCTTGGGTTGTTTCTTTAGAGCAGAGAAGGCTGAGGGTGGACATGATTGAGGTGTAGAAGATTATGAAGAGTATGGACCAGGTGTGTAGGGAGCAGCTGCTCCCCCTTGGTTAAGGGGTCAATCACGAGGGGGCATAGTTTTAGGATGAAGGGCAGAAGATTCAGAGGGGATTTGAAAAAAACTTTCATTCCGATGATGGTAGAAAGCTAGAATGGACTGCCTGGGAAGGTAATGGTTTTGAGAGTGGCCTAGTACTTCACGTCATTTGTGTATGCTTAAAACTGGACCAGCAGATGGGCACCACAACAGCTCAGTGACTATCACTGCTAGCTGTGCAGATACATGGATTTGGGCCAGTGTCTGTGGGAGTTTGTGCATTCTCCCTGTGGTTGCGTGGGTTTCCTCCGGGTGCTCCAGTTTCCTCCCACACCCCAAAGATGTGCTCTTAGGCTGATTGGTGTAACAAATTGACCCTAAATTATTCTCCCCTTAATATGGTTTCCAATGGGGTTACCATAAGCATAGACATGGGTCAAGGGTGGAGTAGGAAAAACACATTGCTAAGATGGCGGCGCGGGCTCATTGGGCCGAGGGGCCTGTTTCCCGTGCTGTGTTGTTCTTTGTTCTTTGTAATGGAGGCCAGCAACCTTTAAAAAATAGGCCTGCAAGACATAACAGGCTACAAGATGAAGCATGTTAAAATCGCCAGCTCCAACGCACCCCTCCCTGATGAGCTCAATGCATTCTATGCCCATTTTGAGCAAGAGGTCAACGAGAGCATGCCTGCCACCCTGGAAGCCCTGGATGAACCTGTATCTGGGGTCACCATTGCAGATGTCAGAGCAGCTTTCTTCAGTCCACAGAAAGCAACCAGATGGGGTACCCAGACGTGCACTCAGATCCTGTGCAGATCAGCTGGCAGGGGTATTCACAGGCATCTTCAAACTCTCTTTACAGCAATATGAGGTCCCTATCTGCTTCAAGAAGATGACCATCATCCCGGTTCCAAAGAAAAGCCAAGCAGTGTGACTTAATGACTCTCGTCCGATGGCTCTGACATCCATCACTATGAAGAGTTTTGAAAGGTTAGTCATGGCACGAATCAATTCCAGCCTCCCGGACTACCTGGATCCACTACAGTTTGCCTACTGCTGCAACAGGTCCACAGCATTTCCCTGGCCCTGAACTCAACCGTGGAACACCTAGATAACAAGGACACGTATGTCAGACTCCTATTTATTGACTACAGTTCAGCCTTCAACACTATTATTCTCATGAAACTCATCTCCAAACTCCATGGCTCGGGCCTTGGCATCTCCCTCTGCAACTGGATCCTGAACTTCCTAACTCACAGACCACAATCAGTAAGGATAGGCAACAACACCTCCTCCACGATCATCCTCAACACTGGTGCCCTACAAAGCTGTGTTCTCAGCCCCCTACTATACTCCTTATACACCTATGAATCCCCTCCAATTCGATTTTCAAGTTTGCTGACAACATCACTGTAGTGGGTCGGATCTCAAACAATGACGAGATAGAGTATAGGAATGAGATAGAGAATCTGGTGAACTGGTGCAGCAACAATAATCTCTCTGTCAATGTCAACAAATGAAGGACATTGTCATCGACTTCAGGAAGTGTAAAGGAGAACATGCGTCTGTCTACATCAATGGGGAGGAAGTAGAAAGATCGAGGGCTTCAAGTTTTTATGTGTCCAGATCACCAACAACTTGCTCTGGCTCCCCCCATGCTGACACTCTGGTTAAGAAAACTCACCAACACCTCTACTTTCTCAGAAGACTAAGGAAATTTGGTATGTTAGTTTTAACTCTCACCAATTTTCACCAACCATAGAAAGCATCCTTTCTGGTTGTATCACAGCTTGGTATGGCTCCTGCTCTGCCAAGAACGCAAGGAACTATAAAATGTCATGAATGTAGCCCAATTCATCACACAAACCAGCCTCCGATCCATTGACTCTGTCTACACTTCCCGCTGCCTCGGAAAAGCAACCAGCATAATTAAGGATCCCATGCACCCTGGACATTCTCTCTTCCACCTTCTTCCATTGGAAAAAAGATACAAAAGTCTGAGGTCACGTGCCAACTGACTCAAGGACAGCTTCTTCCCTGCTGCTGTTAGATTTTTGAATGGACTTACCTTGCATTAAGTTGATCTTTCTCGACACCTACCTATGACTGTGATACTACATTCTGCATTCCCTTGTTTCCTTCTCTATGAATGGTATAGTTTGTCTGTATAGCGCGCAACAAACAATACTTTTCACTGTACACTAATACAAGTGACAATAATAAATCAAATCAAATTAAAATATTTGGATGAACACTTGAAATATCATAACATTCAAAGATAAGGGACAAATGCTGGAAAATGTGATTAACATGCCTTTAGTGGTAGTTATTGTCAGTGCAGACCCGATGGGCCAAAAGGCCTTTTCTCAATGACTGATTGATGTAACTAAATTGCATTGCCGCACCCAAAGTGGCTCCCATCAAGACTAAACTCCAGGTAAATGACCACCCCTCGACACGGAACTAGATCAAGAGCCACTATATCTGTCTGTTATTGGGGAGCATACATTTAGGCAACTCCAATTGGACCTTACCTTTAAGCCTGTGGGACACCAAGCCTGGGTTGGCTACATACACCGGGGAACTCTTTCATATTGTTCGGACCACTGTAACCCCAGTTACGCATGAGCAACAGATAGACTGCTGCTAATAGTGGTGCCAGGAACAGGGTCCAGCCTTTTGGAAAGGAATTGGCTGCATAAAATCTGCGTGGATCTTTAACTTATCTTTAAAATGGATATGGGCAATTTATACAAAGTCACTGGGAAGTCTCCCAAAGTGTTCCAAGAAGGCCTCAGGAAGATTAGAGGCGCTGCGGCCAAGATGTATGTGGACCCAGGGGCCCAACCTAAATAGTACAAAGCACATCTCCTATACCCCACGTGCCAAAATAGAGCATGAATTCGAACAACCAGAGCAACTAGGCATTACTCAATTTGTTGACTGTGCCACGCCCATAGTCCCAGTTTTAAAACCTTACAATTCAGTCCGTCTGTAGGGATTATAAATTGATGCTCACATTTTTTCCAAATTAGACATGAGCCACACTTATCTGCAACTGGGGCTTGAGATGTCATCCAGGAAATATGTCACCAGAAATACTCACAAAGGACAGTATGCCCTTTAGGGTGTCTTTGACTTAGGCCATTTTTCAAAGGGTGATGGAGAACATTCTTCAAGAGGTGCCCAGACTGGTAGTCTATCTGGACAATAGTTTAATCTCTGGAGCTTCTGCAAAGTAACATTTGGAGAGTTTAGGGGAGGCCTTACAGCTTTTTTCCGATGCTGGCATCTGATTAAAAAGGGAAAAATATGTTCCAGGACAATGAGATAAGGTTGGGTATAGAGTTGACAGGGATGAATTACATCTGTCAAAGAGAGGGTGAAGGCCCCTAATGGCTGGACTCCTCAACAGAGCACAGGCTCAACAACTATGGGTTGCAGCCCAAGGGTTAATGAGATACACCAATGTGCAATTGTCCTTCAGTGTTCTTCTCCCCTTGTGGTGCAAGCCATACCTGCCTATCATTGTCCTCCATGTGGCAGCCCGCCCAGGAATGTGCCCACTCCCACCTAGGAACATCACCTTTGCCCCCTCTGCTAACGTATATGGGTGCCCCCACACATCCACTCAGTTCAACCACCCAGGATCGCCATTCCATCTCAGAATCCTGTGCAAGCAACAAAGCAAATGTGGCCTGAACTGAGGAACGCCATGCTCATGCCCCCCATGAAAGCCACACTAAAGGTAGCCCCCCAGACCTGAAGCCGAAGGGCTACACTCGAGCTTCCTTCACCTGATCCCCTCCCGCCGGAGCCGAGACTAAGGCAAGGACCTGCGCTCAAACCTCCCCTTCTGAATGAAAACTTAGCCGCAGACTTGAGTTTCACCAAAATGTCTCGCTCTGAATCGAGACTAAGGTCCACATTGTGCCCTCCCCCTCCACCACCCTGGACCAAACCTGACTTATCTGGGTTTTCTGTGGCCCCTCCAGCTCCTTTTCTCCATAGAACCCCCTAGCAGGTACTGCTGACTTTCCACTCACCTGCAATGTCCCCCTCAGAGGTGAGGTCACCAAGTTTACATTTTTATAAAACTCTTATAAACATGTCAGTGAGATGTGAATATAACGGTGGAAGTGATGGTAGCATAGTTTAAGTGAAATTTAAATTCATTGAAATGAGATTCCTGACCTTCCTGGATGGGAACTTTGCTACATCAGCAAGGGGTTATTAGGAAATAACCTTTCGAGATTCATGTTTTCCAACTCACACATCACCATTTACACTCAGGGCTAATGCAGGTTCAAAAATGCCCCCAGTGTGTGGTTTGGAGCTGAACTTGCAAATTATATTGTCCTTATTCATCTGCCGCTCTTCTAGATTTTGGTGGTCATGTCTTTGGAGGGTGCTACCGAAGGAACCTTGGTCAGTTGTAATGCTCATGGGTGATATTGTGCAACGTTTGTGGACGAGTGAATATTTACGATGAGGTTTGAGGTATTACATAAGAACATAAGAAATAGGAGCAGGAGTAGGCCAACTAGCCCTTCGAGCCTGCCCCGCCATTCAATAAGATCATGGCTGATCTGTCGTGACTCAGTTCCACATCCCGCCCTCTCCCCATAACCCTTAATCCCCTCTCTTATCAAAAACCCATCAACCCGCGTCTTAAAAATATTTAGCGAGGTAGCCTCCACCACTTCAACGGGCAGAGAATTCCAGAGATTCACCACCCTTTGAGTGAAGAAGTTCCTCCTCAACTCCGTTCTAAACCGCCCCCCCTTTATCTTGAGGCTGTGCCCCCTAGTCCTACTATCTTTTCTCAGCGGGAAGAGTCTCTCCACCTCTATCCTATCCATCCCATTCATCATCTTATACATCTCAATGAGATCTCCCCTCATTCTTCTTTTCTGGATGGAGTGGAGTATCATAGAACATAGAACATTACAGCGCAGTACAGGCCCTTCGGCCCTTGATGTTGCGCCGACCAGTGGAATCAATCTAATGACCCTCGAACCTAAACTATTCCAATATTATCCATAAAATACAATACCATCTTGGGTGCTAATGTCATAGCTGTTCAATTACGTCATCCATTTCTTTAAACCTTGTGGCCTTTAACTGAGTTGGTTCAAATTTTATGACATCATAAACAATTTTGATTAGTCATTTGATTTTCTCTCCGTGTCATAAAGTGTTGACGTTAACACCTAGTGACAGAGTTGTTCACCTTGTGACTTTCAATCAGGATTCACAAGTGGGTGATATCCCCAGAGGAGGAGAAGAAAATGGAGTGTGACAGTGATGAGGAATTTAGGATGCCATTGGAGGACGAGCGATGGCTCACTACGGAGCCGCAGCAGAGAGGAGCACGGGAGGCTTTTCCTGCGGAGCCTCTGGAGGGCGCTTGTGCACTGGAATCTCCCACTGAACGTTAGTAGTGCAACTTTTGCAATATTTATGTGATACCTTGACTTTGAAGTTCCTTTGAGCAGCTTATTTCCCTCTCCGTAACTGAATCAGAACTAATCAGTTGTGCAAGCCAATAGCGATTTGAAAACAAGCTCCTTTGTATGTTCAACTAATTAATGTTGATTTGCTCAAGTCACTGGGAGCAGGAGTAGACTGTAAGGCCTATCAAACTTTCTGTGCCATTGAATAAGATCATGGCTGATCTTGTCCACTTCCTCCCCATATTCTTCAATACTAGGCAGACCAAAAGATCTTTTTAAAATTCATTTTGCATGATATGGATGTCGCTGGCTAAGCCAGCACTTATTGCCCATCCCTAATGTCCCTTCAAGAAGGTAGTGGTGAGCTGCCTTCTTAAACTGCTGCAGTGCCTGTAGTTTAGGTACATCTACAATGCTGTTAGGGAGGGAATTCCAGGATTTGACCCAACTACAGTAAAGGAATAGTGCTATATTTCAAAGTTAGGATGGTGAGTGGCTTGGACCAGAACTTCCAGGTAGTGGTGTTCCCAAGTATCTGGCACTCTTGTCCTTCTACATGATAGTAGTTGTGGGTTTGGAAGGTGTTGCCAAATGAATCTTGGTAAGTACCTGCTGTGTAGATGGTACACAATGCTACCACTGGTTGTCAGTGGAAGGATTGAATGTTTGTGGAAGGGGTAGTAATCAAACAGACTGCTGTATCCTGGATGGTGTCAAGCTTCTTGACTGTTGTTAGAACTGCACTCATCCAGACAAGTGGAGAGTATTCTTTTATACTCCTGGTTTGTGCCTTGTAGATGGTTACAGGCTTTGGGAAGTCAGGAGGCAAGTTACTCATTCTAGGATTTTGAGCCTTTGACCTGCTCTGGTAGCTATAGTATTTAGATAGCTAGTTCTGTTCACTTTCTGGCTAATGGTAACACCTGGATGTTAATAGTGGGGGATTCAGCTATGGTAATGCCATTGCCACTCAAGCGGCTATGGTTAGATCCTCTATTGCTGGAGATGGTCATAGGCTGGCACTTGTGTGGTGTTGTAAAATCAGTCTGTTTTAACCCTTATACGTTGGACAAATAACTTTGAGTAGACGTCTTATTAGTACAAACAATATTTATTTAAACCCACACAATCAATAATCACCCACCCGACCAACAATAAGTTATCTTACAGAAAATACTAGAATTCAAGTACAATACAAGATCTTGACTTAACTTTGCATGACTGACAAGTACCCAAACAGATACTGGCCTTGATCTCTGCACTGGTCTTGGTAGTTGTCTGCGTAGTCTGGTCCTTTGGTCTGGTGTGGCACTCTGGCTCTGATCTTCTTTCTTTCCTTCCTTCTCAGGTGTGGTGGCTCTCCGTCGTTGTAGCTCGTTCGTGGGGTCAGAGAGAGAGATTCCTGGTTGAGCAGCATCCTTTATACCCCGTTTGGTTTCACGCCCCTTTTTTGGCCATTGCCAATCAATCAATCAGGACTTGATCACCCTGATCGATAAGAGTCCAATCAGGTGCTACCACACCGATCTCTGGCCCCGGCGGCCATGCCTGTAGGTGTTGTAGGCACATAGGTCACATACCTTCCTCCTAAATAAGGATTCACGGTGCCCCTCTGTCTGGCACACAACCCAGTGTGACCAGAAAGTCTCTTTCATCCTGGAGATGGCCCATATCCTGTGTATCCACTCATCAGGGTTGCAGCCTGTTTGTCTGTCATTAAACTGCAGCCTGTCAGTTTAGTTTCTTGCCCAGTTGTTCCAGAGTGCTTTACAAATCGCCATTTTAGATGGCCTGTTTGGCTACATTGGCGCAAATGTTACTTGCCTCTTGTCAGCCCAAGCCTGGATATTGTCCAGGTCCTGCTGTATTTGGACACGAACCGCTTCAGCATCCGACAAGTTGTGAATGATAGTAAACACTGCGCAATCAACCGCAAACATCCCCACTTCTGACCTTATGATGGATGAAGCAGCTGTAAGTGGTTAGGCCTAGGACACCATCCTGAGGAACCCTCACATATATGTCCTGGAACTGAGGTGCTTGACCTCTAACCCATCTTTCTTTGTGCCAGGTATGACTCCAACCAGTGATTTCCATTGATTCCAGTTTTGCCTGGGCTCCTTGATGCCATGATCAGTCAAATACTGCCTTGATGTCAAGGGCATCACTCTTGCCTCACCTCTGACATTCAATGGATGGAATTCTCCACAAAAAATTCAAAGTGTCAAATTTTTGGGAAAACTGGAGTAATTCATACTGGTTTTTTTCAGTGGGAGTTCAGAGGAGAATTCCCCGCCCTCTGCAATGCAGAGGCCACCAACATAAATATCATTAGATTTCAGGGGTGGGGCCTATTCCTGTCCAGGAGGCTGAACACAGTAAAAAGTCTGACAACACCAGGTTTTAGTCCAACCGATTTATTTGATAATGCTCACAAGCTTTCGAGGGAACAGCCTCTTCGTCAGGTGAATGGAGAGTTCTGGCCTCAGACAGAGCATATAAAGCACAGACAGTTTAGAGATTACTGATTAGAATGCGAATCCTTACACCTAACCTGCTGTTCAAGACCTGAAGTGGCTGACAATGTGAGTGGAAGGAGCACTGATCACAGGTTACAGAGATGTGTATTGTCTCCAGAGGCAGTCCCCTCGAAAGCTTGTGAGTATTATCAAATAAATCGGTTGGACTAAAACCTGGTGTTGTCAGACTTTTTACTGTGTTTACGCCAGTCCAACACCGGCATTCCCACATCAGGAGGCTGAAACCAGCCAGCCTCTGGAGGGTGCAACAAATAAAAACCTGTCACAGCATTCACGTGCTCCCTCCAACAAGCAGAGGCACACTCCTAGATCTAGATCAGGGTCACAATCTGGTGAGCACAGCAGGTGGAGGCAGGAATATTGAATGTCATAGGTGCTCAGAGGATGGCAGGAGGCCTGGATTTTGCTGAGTCAGGGAGGTGTTTGGAACTGTACTGAAATACAATGGAATATCAGGCAGGGCTGTCAGATGCATACCACAGATTGCAATGTACAATAGAGGCATCCCTCTGCATTCAGTCTGAGGTTATAGATCCACCGTGCTCGAACAATAAGGTCAACGTTGGTAGGATGCCGACACCATAGAGCCTTTCATCCAAGACTTAGGTCCCACACTGTGCCAGAAGTTGTACTGCATTGTGGCATAGGTATTGGTGGAATCACTGGCTGTCTGAGATGGGGCAGAGCACCTCAATCTCACTGCAGGCACCTCTTCTCTTCAGGAAATCAGCCAGGGGCGCCCTCGGCACCCATAGGACCAGTGGCTGCTCATTCCAGGGCCATCCACTGTGTGACACACAGAGTATCCAGTGATCTCAGTCCCCTCAGTCTGTAACCCCATCACTTCCAACTCCACAGACCTCGCAGCAGGAGACCCAAAGCTGGTGGGGACCCTCAAGCCTTTTGCCCTCCAAAGGATGCCTACCAGGCATCACACACATCAGGGCATAGGTGTGGAATGGTGGAGGGGCAGCATGGTGGCACAGTGGCTAGCACTGCTGGGTTTGATCCCCAGCTTGGGTCACTGCCTGTGCGGAGTCTGCACGTTCTCCCCATGTCTGCATGGGTTTCCTCCGGGTGCTCTGGTTTCCTTCCACAGTCTGAAAGACATGCAGGTTAGCTGCATTGGCCATGCTAAATTCTCCCTCAGTGTATCCGAACAGGCGCCAGAGTGTGGCAACTAGGGGAATTTCACAGTAACTTCATTGCAGTATTAATGTAAGCCTACTTGTGACACTAATAAACAAAATAAAGAAGTAATCAGGATGCCTCCACCTCCAGTATAGAGCCAAGGTTAGCAGAATCAAGAAATAATAAGAGAATGGTGACATGTCTGTTCACCACATGTATATACTTTTCATCTATGTAAATACAATTCCCTCCACTTCACAACTCGTCTTGTGTATGTCTCCTCTATACTGATTGTTTGTAATATCAAAATGTTTTCTTCAGAAGGTTTTGAAGGTTTAATGAAACTGTTCAGCCTTCCACAATGAGATTGATATTTTTTAATTTATTCAGGGCGTCACTGGATGGGTGAGTATTTATTGTCCATCGCTAGAAAGAACTTGATGGTTAAAGGCTGCACCTAACTTGTAATATTCTTCATATACTTAACGGTAGAATTCAAAGGAACTGATTATATGCTGTAGGTAATGTGGAAATGTTCAGGAGGATAGTTGAAAGCAAACTCATTCTGCCTCCAACTCTTTCTAGAACTGCTCTAAATGGTTCTTGATGGCGTCATAGAATCAATAGAGAGCAGAAGGCATTTGGCCTATCGAGTCTGCACCACTATCCGACAAAGCATTTTACCCAGGCCCTAATCCCCTAACCCCATGTATTTATCTTGCTAACTTTCACATATTAGGACACTAGAGGGCAATTTAACATGGCCAATCAACCTAACCTGCACACCTTTGGATTGTGGAGAAAGCTTGATCACCCAGAGGATACCCATGCAGACATGGGAAGAATGTGCAAACTCTACACAAACAGCCACCCAGAGCTGGAACTGAGCCCCAGTTCTTGGTGCAATGAGGCAGCAGTTGTGCGCCCCATTGTATGTACTCAGCATTTAACCATTGAAGAAACTAACCTGGGATAATCAAAACACATTATGGGACAATATAGAGATAGATTTGTCCTGGCATTTCACAGCAGACCTTTCAAATGTTAATGTGTGTATTTGGGCTTTGCTATGAGGATGAGGCAGTTGAAATGAAGTTGGAGATTTACCCATTCCATTAGCCCCTTTTTCATTAGCCAGCTGCTAACTTCAGGGTGGGAGGGCACTTTGCTGACTTTTCTGCCAGCTCCATACCAAAACTGTCAAGGGCAAGACATCGGCCTAGCTTTAAAAGGTTTTTCACTTAGGTTATGGATCAGATGATGTGAATAACTCTTTGAATTCAATTCTGTGGCTGTGATTCCTTATTGAATCCCCCAATTCAACTCATATTTATTCCCATAGCCTTCACACCACCTGATAAGGTCATGGTTTTCCACTCAGTTCAAGGCTGTGAGGATCAGGGAAGAGGATAAGTGGTGGGCAAACTAAATTTGACTTCTAAAATTGGCTGGACGCTCCTACTACCACCCCTACATAGCTTCTCCAGCAGTAAAATGTTGACTGTCTGCAGAGCTGTGTTATTTGAGCACTAGTGGGAATGTGTAGCATCATGAATCAACGCTCAAAGGCAAAATAACTTATGGGTATTTTATGGCCACACTTGACCTGAAACCGTAAAACCCTGCCTGAGGTCAACGGACCTTCTCATTATCCGCCTCCTGCCCATTCTGATTCCCATGGCAGGTGGGAGGTAAAACTCCGGCCAATGACTTCAACAACACTCCACAAGCTTGTCACCATCCAGGACAAAGCAGTCCACACCTCATGGTGTACCTAAACCACAATGACTGCAGTGGTTCAAGTAATTCAGCACCACCTTCTTAAGGGCAATTAGAGATGGGCAATGAGCCCTGGCCTGGTCAGCAGCACCACACGATATGAAGGAGTATTTAAAAACATTCACTGCCTTAAATATTCACTTCCTGCACCACAAATGTACTCTGGCAGCAGTGTGCACCTGGTAAAAAGTGCAGTTTCTTCTAACCTGTCCAGGCTAAATAATATCTTGTCTTTAGCTATACCACAGTTCAAAAGAACAAACAAAGAAAATTACAGCACAGGAACAGGCCCTTTGGCCCTTCAAGCCTGCACTGACCATGCTGCCAACTGAACTAAAACCCCCTACCATTCTGGGGAATATATCCCTCCATTCCCATCCTATTCATGTATTTGTCAAGACGCCCCTTAAAACTCACTTTCGTATCTGCTTTCACTACCTTCCCTGGCAGTGAGTTCCAGGCACCCACCACCCTCTGTGTAAACAATCTGCCTCGTACATCTATAAACTTTGCCCCTCGCACCTTAAACCTATGCCCCCTAGTAATTGACTCTTCCACCCTGGGAAAAAGCTTCTGACTATCCACTCTGTTCATGCCTCTCATAATCTTGTAGACTTCTATCAGGTCGTCGCCCCTCAACCTCCGTCATTCCAGTGAGAACAAACCAAGTTTCTCCAACCTCTCGCCATAGCTAATTCCTCTATACCAAGCAGCATCCTGGTAAATCTTTTCTGTATCTTCTCCAAAGCCTCCACATCCTTCTGGTAGTGTGATGATCAGAATTGAACACTATATTCCAAGTGCAGCCTCTAACTAAGGCTCTATAAAGCTGCAACATGATTGGCAAATTTTTAAACTTAATTCCCTGGCCGATGGTGGCAAGCATGCCATATGCCTTCTCCACCTGCGTTGCCACTTTCAGTGACCTGTGTACCTGTACACCCAGATCCCTGTGCCTATCAATATTCTTAAGGTTTCTGCCATTTCATGTATATTTCCCATCTGTCTTAGACTTTCCAAAACGCATTACCTCACATTTGTGAGCCATGTTGGATCAAATTCCTGGAACTCCGTAATAGCACCATG
Source organism: Carcharhinus amblyrhynchos (assembly GCF_965287045.1). Lineage (NCBI taxonomy): Eukaryota > Metazoa > Chordata > Chondrichthyes > Carcharhiniformes > Carcharhinidae > Carcharhinus > Carcharhinus amblyrhynchos. The sequence continues at coordinate 145,600,875 of NC_137325.1, read as the reverse complement.
GAAGTACCTACACCAGATGGACTGCAGCAGTTCAAGATATTTGATTTGATTTATTATTGTCACATGGATTGGCATACAGTGAAAAGTATTGTTTCTTGTGTGCTATACAGACAAAGCAGACCATACATAGGGAAGGAAAGCAGCATATAGTGTTACAGTCATAGCTAGGGTGTAGAGATAGATCAACTATGATAGGTTGAGGGAGCTAGGTCTCTTCTCCCTGGAGAGGTGAAGATTGAGAGGTGACCTGATAGAGGTTTATAAATGTTGAGAGGTATAGATAGGGTGGCTTCTTGGAGGCTATTTCCCAGGGCTGAAATGGTCGCTATGAGAGGACACAGATTTAAGGTGCTGGGGAGCAGGTACAGACGAGATGTCAGGGGTAAGTTTTTCACTCAGAGGGTGGTGAGTGAGTGGTGGTAGAGGCGAACTCGCTGGGGTCTTTTAAGAGACTTCTGGATGAGTGCATGGGATTTAATGGGATTGAGAATTATAGATAGTCCTGGTAGGTATGGATATGATCGGTGCAACTTGTGGGCCGAAGGGCCTGTTTGTGCTGTAGTGTTCTATGCTCTATAACTTAATGCGCAGTAGATCCATTCAAAAGTCTGATGGCAGCAGGGAAGAAGCTGTTCTTGAGTCAGTTGGTATGTGATCTCAGACTTTTGTATCTTTTTCCTGATGGAAGAAGGTGGAAGAGAGAATGTCCGGGGAGTGCGTGGGGTCCTTAATTATGTTGGCTGCTTTTCCAAGACAGCAGAAAGTGTAGACAGTGTCAATGGATGGGGAGGCTGGCTTGAGTGCTGGACTGGTCTTCATTCACAACCGTTTGTAGTTTCTTGCAGTCTTGGGCAGAGCAGAAGCCGTACCAAGGTGTGATACAACCAGAAAGAATGCTTTCTATGGTACATCGCTAAAAGTTGGTGAGAGTTGTAGCTGACATGCCAAATTTCCTTAGTCTTCTGAGAAAGTCGAGGTGTTTGTGGGCTTTCTTAACTATAGTGTCAGCATGGGGGGACCAGGACAGGTTATTGGTGATGTTGGGTCACCACCTCCTTCTCAAGAAGAATAGGATGGCCCACTAATGCTGGTTTTGCCAACAATGCCTATATCCCAAAAAATAATAAAAATACATTAAAACAGAAACATTTCCATGGCTGCAGGAAGGGAACAGGACATTAGGACTAATTGATAGTTCTTATAAAGAGCTTGAATTGATACGATGGTCAAATGTTTTCCTTCTATGCTCTACATAAGGCAGAAAACAAGTGGGCTGAAATATAAGGAGTCATATAGGAGAGTCATAAGGAGAGGTTATGTGGATACGAAGAATTCAATTAACATCACTATTCTTGCATTGTGACGGTGGTAAATTACTTAGCAAAATTTGATCTGTAAAATTAACTCTAATTCCTTTATTCCTTATTCATAGTTGAACAAAGAACAAAAACAGCCCGGGAAACAGGCCCTTCGGCCCAACGAGCCCGCGCCGCCATTTTAACATTACCAGTCCCCCCCTCCACCCATGACCCTTATCTATTGTTTTATGGCATTCCACATTGAGGGAAACTAATTTAGGGACAATTTATTACTTCCAATCAGCCTAGTAGCACATCTTTGGGGTGTGGGAGGAAACTGGAGCACCCGGAGAAAACCCACGCAAGCATGGGGAGAATGCGCAAACTCCCACAGACACCGGCCCAAATCCATGTGTCTGCACAGCAATCAGTGATAGTCACTGAGCTGTCGTGTTGCCCAGCATCTGGTCCAGTTTAAGCACACACTAACAACATGAAGCACTAGGCCAATCTTGAACATTCAAGAGCAGCCCAAGTACGACCCATCGCGTGTATGCCCCTCGTTGGACAACAAGGCGGACCAACTTAAAACCTGTGAATTAAAAGAGAAAAAAACATTATTATCACACCATATCCTTTTACATTACCAGGGACATCCCAATGCTCATGAACCTTATTTAAAACAATCTCCTATATCCTCCCATCTCCAACCCACTCATGTGCCTGTCTAAGTTACTCTTAAACAACTCCAGCGTGCTTGCCTCCACCACCTTACTTGACAGAGCATTCCATACCCCCACTACCCTCTGTGTGAAAAACCTCCCTCTAATATCTGTGTTATACCTCTCCCCCCTCACCTTAAGCCCATGGCCCCTCGTACTGTGTGTCTCTAACATAGGAAATAGCTTACCTCTGTTTACTTTATCTATACCCTTCATAATCTTATATACCTCTATTAGATCGCCCCCACAGTCGCCGTCTTTCAAGGGAAAACAGTCCCAATTTGTTCAATCTTTCTTCATAACCCAGTCCTTCCATACCAGGCAATGTCCTGGTAAACCTCCTCTGCACTCTCTCTGGAGTCTCCACGTCCTTCCGGTAGTAAGGCGACCAGAACTGGACGCAGTACTCTAAATGCGGCCTAACCAACGTTCTATACAACTGCAACATTAGACTCCAGCTCTTATATTCTATACCCCTTCCTATAAAGGCTAACATACCATAGGCTTTCTTCACAACCTTCTCCACTTGTACTGCCACCTTCAAAGACTTGTGCACTTGCACCCCCAGGTCTCGCTGCGTTTCTATACTTTTTATGGGCTTACCCTTTATCATATAACTCCCCCTACATTATTCCGGCCAAAATGCATCACCTCACATTTATCCAGATTAAACTCCATTTGCCATATATCTGCCCATCAACCAGCCTATCAATATCCCGCTGTATTGCCAGACACTGCTCCTCACTGCCCGCCAATCCAGCCATCTTGGTGTCATCAGCAAATTTGCTGATCACACCACCTACTCCCTCTTCCAAGTCATTTATATATACTACAAAGAGAAGAGGTCCCGGTACTGAGCCCTGCGGCACACCACTAGTGACAGACCTCCAACTAGAAAAGGACCCCTCCACTACTACTCTCTGACTCCTCTTTGCAAGCCAGTTCTCAACCCATCTAGATACCTGGCCTCATATCCCATGAGCCTTAATCTTTTCTACCAACCTACCATGAGGGACTTTGTCAAACGCCTTACTGAAATCCATGTAGACGGCATCAACGGCTCGCCCTTCGTCCACCGTTTTTGTCACCTCCTCAAAAAATTCTACCAGATTCGTAAGGCAAGACTTCCCCTTTACAAAGCCATGCTGTGTATCCTTAATCAGATCGCAACGCTCTTAAGTGCTCATACATCCTATCCCTAAGAATCCTCTCCATCAACTTGCCTACCACTGACGTCAAACTCACCGGCCTATAGTTACCCGGGTTATCCCTCCTACCCTTTTTAAACAATGGTATCACGTTTGCTATCCTCCTGTCCTCTGGGACCTCACCTGTGTCCAAAGAAGAGACAAAGATTTGCGTCAGAGGCCCAGCAATTTCATCTCTCGCCTCCCTAAGCAGCCTGGGATAAATGCCATCGGGCCCCGGAGATTTATCGGTTTTAATGCTACCTAAAAGCCTTAACACTTCTTCCCTCGTAATCGATAGTTCCTTCAATTGGTCTCCTGCTCCCTCGATGACCGTACCAGACTTCAAGTCCCTCTCCTTCGTGAATACTGACACAAAGTATTCATTCAGGATCTCCCCCATTCCCTCAGACTCTAAGCACAATTCTCCTCGTCTGTCCCTGAGGGGACCGATTTTTCCCCTAGACACTCTTTTGCTCCTAACAAAGGAGTAAAACGCCTTTGGATTTTCCTTAATCCTACCTGCCAAAGCCATTTCATGCCCCCTTTTTGTCCTCCTAACTCCCCTTTTGAGATCCCTCCTAATCTCCCTGTACTCCTCCAACGCTCTCTCCATTCCCAGTTGCTTAGACCTGACATACGCCTCTCGTTTCTTCCTGACGAGGTCCTCTATATCTCTAGTAATCCATGGCTCTCTAATCCTACCTTTCCCATGCTTCCTCCTAACCGGCACATGCCTTTCCTGCACCCATTTCAGTTTTCCCTTGAAAGACTCCCACATGCCTAACGTGGACTTGCCCTCCAACAGCCTATTCCAGTCTGTATCCCTAAGCTCCTGCCTAATCCGGCTGTATCTAGCCTTCCCTCAATTTAGCACCCTCCCCTTAGGACAGCTTTCATCTTTTTCCATTCGTATCCTAAAGTAGACAGAGTTATGGTCACTATTAGCCACATGTTCACCTACCGCAACCTCAACCACCTGACCCAGCTCATTTCCCAGAACTAAATCCAGTATAGCCCCCTCTCTAGTCGGGCTATCTACATACTGCTCCAAGGATCCTTCCAATACACATCTTACAAATTCCTCCCTGTCCGAACCCCCAGCTCTAGGCACCTTCCAATCCACCCCAGGGAGATTAAAATCTCCCACTACAACAACCCTGTTCTTCCTACACTTATCCAAAATGTCTCTACATATACCCTCTTCCACTGCCTGTGGGCTGTCGGGTGGCCTGTAGTACACCCCTAGCATAGTAATCGCTCCCTTCCTATTTCTCAACTCCACCCACAGAGACTCAATTTCCAACCCCTCTATGTTATCCTCCCTCTGCACCGCTGTGATCTGCTCCCTAACTAAGAGCGCCACTCCCCCTCCTCTTTTCGACCCTCCCCTGTCCTGCCTAAAACACTTATACCCAGGAATATTTAGCTGCCAGTCCTGCCCTTCCTTTAACCACGTCTCCGTCACTGCCACTATTGAAATGGTGAAGTTCTAGGAGATAAGATTGAATGTTAATTGCTGTCTTTCTTTTGGATTATGTGCTACTGGCTCAAGGCACTGAATCTCAGTAGAAACAGCTGGGCCACTCTGAAGTTGAGTTGAATGTTAACAGGGGTGCGAAAGAGAGAAGTACTGACAAAGTACTGGAGAAATTGGTGAGACTGAAAGCCAGCAAGTCCCTGAACATGATTGAAACCTATCATGCTGTTCCTGCAGCAGTGCAGAACCAATGTGCTGGACCAAGGACCAAGGTCCCCATGGTGGCCACCAGCTTGCCTGTGTTGACCTGCACCACATAACCCGCAGCAGTACTAGAATGAAGCATACCACCATTTCTCAAGAGCAATTAGGGATTCTCACATCCCATGAATGAATAAAAAAAAGTCCCCATATTCTAGAATGCTACCATTTCTTTGCAAGTGGGAAGGGCCTTAACTTTTTCAGAGTGGCAGTTAGCATCAAGTTGCCACCTTGTACCCAATTACTTATGTGATTTATTTTTCCAGTGCTCTCTTGCCCAATCTACTGACTCAGGCTGGGGTGAGATCAGTGCAACACATCCTCTAAGCCCAGGAGAGTCAAAGTGAAGAGGCCGCACCTCCTTCTTTACAACACTAGCTGCCATAAATGAGTTAAGTTTAAAGGTCCATTGAAATAGGAAGACTAGGGAAAAAAAAGTTGGTGGTGGGAGGGATTGGAGGTTGGGTCAGGTTGGGCCTGTGGTGGAGAGATGGTCACAGTAATCAATAATTTCCCAACTGCCATTCATTACTTTAAAAGCCCACGGAATCAACACTAATCACGACATGTTGTCTCTCTGCTTTTGTAACGGTGAGAACTCATTAAATGGGCGAACTCTTATAGAGAAGAATAAAACAATCCACAAAAGCATGGCTTTTGAGTGTCTGAAATGTTAATCTGGGACTATAGAAAAATAGAAACTTCTGGCTATGACATTCAACTTTAGTAGAAATATATAAACTGATCATAAATAAGCTAAACAGGTGATATTTCTGGTGTCTCACTTAAAAGTTCTCAGGGCTGGAGGTAGACTTTTGGCACCAGCAGTTATTAAAGGATCATTAGCCACTCTTGGGACTAATCTTTATTCTTAAGATGTGTGCATTACCTTTGGGGAAGTTTGGAATGGCCTGGCTAAACTCATGGCATAATTTACAGCAAGTGTGGCACTGTAACAATGCATCGGGATAGAGGAGGCATTTTGTAGTACCTTGTGTGGCATATTTATCACAATCCAAACAAGTCGGTAGTGGAGATGAGAGCTGATGGTCATATGATCCACCAAGGATGCTAACCATGCACCTGAAGTTCCATTGATAGAAAGTAAAAATAGCAGAGACAGGAATAAAACACTGGTCCTCTTGAAAAGAGTAGCCACCTGGAGTTACTTCTTACAGGTTTATGGACCCACCTTCCCCCCGATCTATTGAGCAGTTTATCAAATTCTGGTGCGCTAATGGGTCTCAAAGACACTCGAGGGTCTTCATGCTGAATGTGTCTGTGCGAGGCACTGTTTTTCTCTGCCATGTTTTACCATGATCACAATAACTGCTTTATAAAATTGATATCAGTTAGATTTTATCAATCAATAAAATTAGAATTTACTTTTTGTTTTTATCCACAGCACAGACCCATGAAGGTATGACCGAACAAAGAAAGAATTAGTTACAGGAAGTTTGACATCTTGGTCGTGGTAGGAAATGATGGGGATGGGCAAATCAATTTGTTCACTTTCTCAGATGTAACAGGGGGAGAACATGTAAACTGGAAGAATCACACCTTAAAAAATCTGCTGGCACGTAAAGGTGTTCTGGTGGAACTGTGCTTTGCTGATCCATGACACTTGGATAAACTTGGTGCCCCTCCAAGGATCTGTGAACCACAATTCTTGGAAAGCTAAAACCAAAAGAGAAAATGCTGGAAAATCTCAGCAGGTCTGGCAGCATCTGTAAGGAGAAAAAACAGCTGATGTTTTGAATCCAGACGATCCTTTGTCAAAGCTAAAAGGCAGAGAAAGTGGGAGATATTTATACTGCAGGGGGAGGGAGTGAAAGATGAGTCATAGCCACAGAAACCAGGGGAAAAGACTGCTAACGGCTGTTCACAGAGAGAATAAAGGGTGTGAATGGCCAAACGGCAGAGAAGCTAAAATTAAGATGGGTGGTGGTGGTGGGGGAGTGGGGGGGGAGGAAAATGGATGAGACAGAGGTAAAATTTAGAAAAGGAGAAGGAAAGGGGGAGAAAAGGTAAGGGAAGAGGAGTAAAGTAGGGGGAAAGAGTGGGAAGAAAGATGAAGAAAGACAATAAAGAAATAAAAGGTAGAGAACAGTAAAAAATTAAATAAAATAGAATGAAAACAAAGGGGTCGAGATGGTGTAGGGCAAATCATCCAAAGTTGTTGAATTTGATGTTGAGACCGGAAGGCTGTAAAGTGCCGAGCCGGAGGTGAGAAGTTTTACCCCTCTTGGAAAGCTAACCTGACTGAAAATTGTGGAGGGGTAGCAGGTCCTAATGCCTCCAATGGAGCTGGCCAGATTGAGAGTGCAGAGGGTGAGCTTGTGATTCATACCAGCCAGCGCACTTACCTCATCTGGTTAAAAAAAATGGGGGTGCCAAGAATCCCAGATTCCATTTAGGCTATAAAATTTTAAGGTCCATTGAGTCTTATCTCAGTGAAAACCTTACCTGTTATAAAGCATGAGGAATGAAGGTACTTTCAAATATCTTTGTAATCACCAAACTGCATGCATTTTCATTCTTACCAGAGTGTTCCTCCGGGTTTGTTAAAGTTAAAAGGTTAATGTGTATTTATTAGTCACAAATAGACTTACATTAACACTGCAATGAAGTGTAATTCCGTGGGTTGGTTGTTCTTGGATGTATAAGTTTTCCCAATTCTACCGTGCAGAGAGGCAAATCAGAGAGGAAAATTTGCTGGATGTCCAGAACTCAAGAGTTCTTCCATTTTGCATTTAACTGACCCATGTTGCCAAAATCTACCCCAAATTTGGTTCGGAACATCAAATGAACTGCAGCTCCGCCAATTCCAAAATGACTCCACCGAACACCAGACTATAGACTACTACAAAGGACTGAGAACATGCAGCAGTATATCTCTTGTGGCATGGTGGTACAATGGTTAGCACTGCTGTCTCACAGCCCCAGTGACCCGGGTTCAATTCCTGGTTTGGGTCACTGTGGAGTTTGCATATTCTCCCTGTGTCCATGTGGGTTTCCTCTGGGTGCTCCGGTTTCCTCCCACACTCCAAAGATACCTGGGTTAAGTGGATTGGCCATGCTAAATTGCCCCTTAGCGTCAGGGGCATTGGAGGGTAAATACGTGGGCTTGGGGGAGAGATAAGATCCTGGTGGGATTGTTGTTGGTGCTGGGCCGAATGGCCTCCTTCTGCACCAAGGATTCTATGAAAAATGCTCTACATCTTCCCTGAACCCCAACCATTGTTATCTTAAAGTTCTGCAGGATCATCTTGGTCCCTCATATTCTGTTTCTTGGCCATTTATGTTCTGTTTCTGTCTGCAAGCAGCTGGCCAGTTAACAAATGTGTGTTTGTGAGATCTAACATCTACCTCTATACCACTTGTATTAAAATTTCCATTATTGTTGTATTCTCAGACTGTTTGACTTGGATCAAGCCTTGACTGTGCTGCCATTTTCTCCATTTAAATAATGACAATAATAAAATCATCGTACAGCTATAGATTCATTCTAGTTAAAGCCATTATAGTGTTATAGATTCATTACAGTATAAAAGGAAGCCATTCAGACTACTGTGTCTGTTTGCTCCAATAGAACAAACCAATTTGTCCCATTCTTCTTTTCTATTCCCATATAACTATGGAATCCTTACACTGCAGAAGAAGGTCATTCAGCCCATTGAGTCTGCACCGACTATACAAAAGAGTATCTCCACTCTATCCTATAACCCTGTGCATTTACCATGGTAATCCCACTAACCTACATGAGGGTGATTCTCCCAGCCTGCTTCGTTGCTTGAGCAGCGCAGCAAGCTGGGAAACATCAGTGGGGGGGTGGAGCTGTCGCAGGACTAGCAACTGCCGCCTGGCCAATCACGAGTCTCCCAGGCTATGTTTTTTGACTTAATCAGCCTCATGTTGGAAATCAGCATGATGCTGGTTACAACATGGAAGTACACATTTCCATATCGTCCAAGGCTCACTGATGTTTTACCCCGACCCACCCACGCCGGGGATTAAAGCTGGCCCACATCAATGGGGACTAGATGTGATCACTGTGCTGGTGGGAATAGAGGCCATGAGGCCCTGCCGGGAGATCAGGTGTGCCTCTTGGGCAGTGCCAGCCTGGCACCCTGGCACTGCCCATCAGGCATTCTGGCACTTCTCACCAGGAACTGGGTAGTGCAAAGGAGGAGGAGGGGTCATAAGGGGCTTATCGGTGGTGATCAGAGATGACCTGTCGCGCACTTAGGGATTGGTTGGAGAGGGAGGGGGGCGTCAATCGGGGCATCTCAGGCAGGGGTTAGGCTGGCTATGGGGGCTGACAATTGGGGAAGGCCCATGGGGTGATTGGGTAGCCAGTGAATGGGGTTGTGGGTTGGGGATGCTGGCAGTCAGGGCAGTTTGGGAAGCCGGTGATTGGGAAGGGTGGCCTGGGAAGCAATTGGGAGACCGGTGATGGGGAGCCAGTGAGCATGCACTGATCTCCCCATTGACAGATTGGTGCATGTGCAGTGGCCTACTCAGCCTGCTGATGCTGGCCTCTCAGGTGGGTTCATGTTCTGCCCTCCCCTGACTGGTGCAAAGCTCATTCAACTAAGTATGTCAAAAAACGGCAGGAAATTTCCTGCCCATTGGGCATGTAGTTATTTTTGGAGAATCAACACACCCCCTCCCCCAACATAGGGACAATTTAACATGGCCAATCAACCTCACCCGCACATCTGTGGAGTGTGGGAGGAAACTGGAGCACCCGGAGGAAACCCACACAGACACAAGGAGAACATGAAAGTTCCTCACCAACAGTGACCTGAGGCTGGAATTGAACCTGGGTCCAATGTTCTTGGAGGCTGGAAAAATGCCATCAATGGGGGTGGGGGGGGTGGTGGGGGGGAGGTTCTGATGTCCATTATATAGGGAGGGGTCATTATTTTCACTTTGAGTTTGGGGTACCCTTTAGAAATAGTGCCCAGGTCTCTGAAGCTGGGCTTTTGGTGTGTTTAGGCTCCATCTGTCTCTGAACCAGGGCAAAACTCATCCCTCTTGCAAAAAATGACAAAGTGTGGGTCAATCTCGATCAGATTCACACAGGACAGGCCTCATTGGAAATCAGATGGGATGAGGACATAAGATCTTATGATTGCCTCCTGCCCGACTTTCAGCGAGGTACGATGATCGGGCAGGAAGCAAAAAGTCAGATTCGTCCCTGGTTTTTCACCTCCCCCGATCATACCTGTACAGTTTGGCTGGTGAAAATGGTTTCATGCCCAGTTAGGAAAATCCCATTTCTGCACCCTGGCACTTTCCACTGGGTAACCTGGCACTGCCCATTGGGCATCGTAACTGTGCCTTGGGTTTCTCATTGTTGATTTAGATTTGTATTGCTACATAGTCAAGATAGTTTTGGGTGCTGGTGTTCCCTGACTAATACATCAAGGTGCTCAAAAAGCTTTTGTATTGAGAGTGTAGGAGGGAAATAAAATGAGTCAAGCCTTGGAGACTGTGTCGAACTTCAAGAAAAATTTTTTATTCCACGTGCATGAGAAAGAGATGAACTTCAGCCTGAAATCTTGGGTTGCATGCGAGTTCTCTCTACCCATTGTAAATTGGGACAGGTTATTATACTTTTTTGAGTTGCAAAGGTTTACATTAGCATATTAATTCTTGAGTTGAATACAAGATGGTTCTTCTAATCTCATTATGCAAACTGCATTGTTCAGTACATCTCTGTTAATCTTTTCCCTGGACAGTTTCGTTTACCTGTGAGAATGTCAGAGCGTTGTATTTGCCCAACTGATTTACAACAATGTGTTGTTGTTAATCGTTCCCCCTCTCTGCTAGATGATTGTGTTTTACAGAAAACTATACCCTCCCTAGACTGTATAGAGCCTGGCTATCTTAATGCTGGTTCTTCCATTGCCGTGATAATTCAAAATGATTGCCTACACATCAGGAGTTGATAGCATGTGTCAATTGTTATCTGTCAGCAGAGCAGGTTCCAGCTGTCTGCATTAATCTTTTTCTTCCCTCTGATGTGGCCTAGCTCTCTGGGCTTGCTCTATGTAGCCCTACAGATATTATATTGAAATTCAATAAAATATAAATGGACATATAAATTAAAATATAAAATATATGATCCCTGTATTGCCCTACAACACAGACTTTGAATGAGATTGTAAGTCTGAGCCCATCAACTTGTTAGAAGGGTGACCTTCTGCTTTTCCTCCCCCTAATTTCAATGGGCTTAAAAAAATGTTGGTGATGCTCCACATATTGGACCTGTGGCTCTGTCCCAGGGTCAAACTATTCCAACTACCCATTTTTGGCACTCAAATTGTTGCAGTAATTTGCTTCAAAAGAGATTTGATGCGAGAAATGCTCTCTTGATTAACAGCAGATGATAGAAGAAGCTTCAATTAACTCATTGCCAAATGTAACAGCTGCAAGGTATAGATGACCAACAAGGCAGGTTGTTGTTCATCCATTGTCATCGATGAGGACTCGACACCATTAGTCACTTTGAGGCTGGTTGTGGTGTGTCTGAAGATGACTGATCAGGACAATTTGGGTACGGAATGTCCTGGCACATATTGGACAGACTTGTGTAGACACTGTAGTTGTTGCACTGGTGGCTCTGGACTTGCGTAACTCACGCTTAAGTTGTGCTTTAGCAATACACCTTGCTTTGTGAGCTTGACATCCTTTGTGGATGAGGCAGCGCCAGGTAGGGCAGTGTCGTGCCAGCGTTTCCCAGCCGGTTGTGTCAACGTCAAGCGACTTCAGGGAGGCTTTGAGTGTGTCTTTGAAACGTTTCTTCTGACCTCCATGCGAGCGTCTTCCAGCAGAGTTCCCCAAAAAGGAGCTGCTTGGGTATGTGCTCGTCTGACATCCCGTACACGCCCAACAAGGCAGGTAAATGAACAGGCGTTCATCAGTGGAAAATAACTATGTACAAGACAGGGGTAAGAATACTTTGGAACTCTACTTTTGAACTAAATGAGGCATTCTGAAAGTATGTTACAATCAATATGCACAAGGCCTCATATGAATATGCTCGCCTGCCCTTCGAGGCTCCTTGGCACGCGCAATAGTCCAGCAGACGATGGAGAACGTACATCAATATACTTAGCCGGTGTCCTGGTCATGGGCACCTCAGAACCCAAGCACTTGGTAAAGCTGGAAGAGGCACTGAAAATTTTTTTGAGAGCTAAGGTATGCTCAAACCGAGGAAAATGTCCTCTTCATGCAGAGGAAGTGATCTATTTGCGTCATCAGGTGGATGCAAAAGGTTTCCACTCTAAAAGAGAAGGTATGGGTCATAAATGGGTCACCAGCCCTAAAAAACACCACAGGATTTATCCTGGATGTGAAATGCTTTACTGGAACTGCATAGGATTTTAGTCAGGCCACACCTAGAGTATTGTGTGCAGTTTTGGTATCCTATCTGAAGAAGGAATTCAGCAAAGGTTTATCCTAGAAATTCAGCCTGATAAGCCTTTGCTGAATTCCTGGGATAGTAGGTCTGTCATATAAGGAGAGACTAAGTCAGTTAGGATTATATTGACTGGAGTTTAGAAGAGTGAGAGGGAATCTCATAGAAAGTTATAAAATTCTAACAGGGTTAGACAGGGTAGATTCAGAAAGAATATTGCATGACTTCAAGAAGAAATTAGATATAGCTCTTGGGACTAAAGGGACAGGGCAGACCTAAAGGGCTGAACGGTTTACTCCTGTTTCTATTTTCTATGTTTTTATGTGAAAGAAAAGGCCCTTTCCGTAGCTCACTGCAAATTAAAGCCTGTGATCTGGAATACAGAACCTCCAGTCCAGGCTGTGAGCGTTGGTTTTAATCTCTTGTCATTCATCTCTCATTGAGCAAGCTGTCATTTGCTCAGTTGAGAAATTCATATTCCGTGAGTTCCGCCCATGGGGAGATCTACCAATGATGCTCCCGTGTACTTCATGGCCGCTATAGCGCAGCCACTGCCAGTATCAGTCCAGTGATAGATGGTGGCTCACTATGTTCAGGATATATGTCTGGGCCCATATGCAGTCAGAGATATAATCTTCATCTTATCCTCCCCTTCTTTCCATCAGCTGGAAAAAATATTGCAAATGCTTCACATTCTGTACCCAGCCTTCCATAGAGAGGCACATTGATTACTTTCTTGCAATCAAACATTTTTCTCGAACTTTCTTTGCAAACTGATTTGCTGTGCTTTTCCTTGTTGCCAATGAAGTAAATGCAATAATTACCAACCACCAGTTGGTTAACAAACAACAATAGTTTATTACTAATCCACAACTAAATACCGAGTGCTTGAATAGCTATCAACATCCAGCTTCTTCATTCAGTTTAATGTGACAAACCAAGGACAGGAGTCAACTCAGATTCTCTTAACGCAGTGGCACAGTGGTTAGCAATGCTGCCTCATAGTGTCAGTGACCCGGGTTCCATTCCAGCCTCGGGGTAGGTGAACTTGGAGTGTGGATTGGTACTTGGGACTATGATGTTGCGGCCATTACAGAGATATGGTTAGAACGGGGACAGGAAAGGTTGTTGGCAGTTCTGGGGTATAGATGTTTCAGTAAGAGTAGGGAAGGCGGTAAAAGAGGTGGAGGAGTAGCATTGTTAATCAAGGATAGTTTAACAGCTGCTGAAAGGCGTTTCGAGGGCGATCTGCCCACTGAGGTAATATGGGCTGAAATTAGAAATAGGAAAGGATCAATCACGTTGTTAGGAGTTTTCTATAGGCCCCCAAATAGTAAAAGAGATGTGGAGGAGGAAATGGCAAAGCAGATTATGGATAGGTGTGGAGGTCACAGGGTAGTTATCATGGGTGACTTTAACTTTCCAAATATTGATTGGAACCTTTATAAGTCGAATAGTTCGGATGGGGCACTTTTTGTACAGTGTGTGCAGGAAAGTTTCCTGACACAATATGTGGACAAGCCGACAAGAGGTGGGGCCACATTAGACTTGGTACTGGGTAATGAACTGGGCAAAGTGTTAAATTTGTTTGTGGGAGAGCACTTTGGAGATAGTGACCACAATTCGGTGTCCTTCTTTATTGCAATGGAGAGGGATAGGGTCACACAGCAGGTCAAGGTTTATAATTGGGACAGGGGTAATTATGATGGGATTAGGCAAGAATTAGGGGGCATAAGATGGGCAGAGAAACTGTCAGGTATGGGCACAAATGAAAAGTGGAGCTTTTTCAAGGAACAAATACTGCGTGTCTTTGATAGGTACGTCCCTGGTAGGCAGGGAGGAAATGGCCGAGTGAGGGAACCATGGTTCACAAAGGGGGTTGAGTGTCTTGTCAAGAGGAAAAAGGAAGCATATGTAAGGATGAAAAAACACGGTTCAGTTGAGTCACTTGAGGGTTACAAAGTAGCAAGGAATGAGCTGAAAAAAAGGGCTTGGGAGAGCTAGGAGGGGGCATGAGAAGTCCTTGGCGGGTCGGATAAAGGAAAATACCAAGGCTTTTTACTCTTACGTGAGAAATAAAAGAATGATCAGCATGAGGTTAGGGCCAGTCAAGGATAGTAGTGGGAAATTGTGCATAGAGTCAGAAGAGATAGGTGATGTGTTGAATGAATACTTTTCTTCAGTGTTCACTAAAGAGAGGGGCTATGTTTTTGAGGATGTGTGTGAGATATATGCTGATAGGCTGGAGGAGATAGGTGTTCTGAGGGAAGATGTATTAGCAATTTTGAAAAAACTGAGGGTCAATAAGTCCCCTGGGCCAGATGGGATATATCCTAGGATTCTTTGGGAGACAAGGAATGAGATTGCGGAGCCGTTAGCTTTGATCTTTGGGTCCTCACTGTCCACGGGGATTGTGCCAGAGGACTGGAGAGTGGTGAATGTTGTTCCTCTGTTCAAGAAAGGAAATCGGAATGACCCTGGTAATTACAGGCCGGTTAGTCTTACTTTGGTGGTCGGTAAGTTAATGGAAAAGGCCCTGAGGGACAGGATTTATGACCATTTGGAAAGATGCAGCTTAATCCAGGATAGTCAGCACGGTTTCATGAAGGGAAGTCTTGCCTCACAAATTTGATTGAATTCTTTGAGGAGGTAACTAAGTGTGTGGACGAAGGTAGAGCAGTTGATGTCATATACATGGATTTTAGGAAGGCATTTGATAAGATTCCCCATGGTAGGCTCATGAAGGAGGTAAGGAGGTGTGGAATAGAAGGAAATTTGGCCGATTGGTTAAGTAACTGACTGTCTCATAGATCATCGGATCTATGCCGGATCATTGACATGGATACCATCATCACACGTGAGAATACCATCCACCAGGTACACGGTAAATACTCTTGCAACTTGGCCAACATTGTCTACCTGATACGTTGCAAGAAAGGATGTCCTGAAGCATGGTACATTGGGGAGATCAGGCAGACGCTACAACAACAGATGAATGAACATCGCTCGACAATCACCAGGCAAGACTGTTCCCTTCCTGTTGGCGAACACTTCAGTGGTCACGGGCATTCAGCCTCTGACCTTCGGGTAAGCATTCTCCAAGGCGGCCTTCACGGCACACGACAGCGCAGAGTCGCTGAACAGAGACTGATAGCCAAGTTCCACACACATGAGGACGGTCTCAACAGGGATCTTGGGTTCATGTCACACTATCTGTAACCCCCGTGACTTGCCTGGGTTTGCAAAACCTCACTCACTGTGCTGTCTGGAGACAATACACATCTCTTTAACCTGTGATCAGTGCTCCTTCCACACACATTGTCGGCCACTTTAAGACTTGAACAGCAGGTTATGTGTAAAAATTCGCATTCTAATCAGTAATCTCTAAACTGTCTGTGTTTTATATGCTCTGTCTGAGGCCAGAACTCTCCATTCACCTGACAAAGAGGCAGTCCCCTCGAAAGCTTGTGAGTTTACTATCAAATAAATCGGTTGGACTAAAACCTGGTGTTGTCAGACTTTTTACTGTGTTTACCCCAATCCAACGCCGGCACATCCACGTCATATCTCATAGAAAACAGAGGGTAGTGGTGGAAGGAAAATTTTCAGACTGGAGGCTAGTTACCAGCAGGGTACAACAGGAGTCAACGCTGGGTCCCCTGCTTTTTGTGATTTTTATCAATGACTTGGAGGACGGGGCTGAAGGGTGGGTTAGTAAATTTGCTGATGACACCAAGATTGGTGGCATAGTGGATGAGGTGAAGGGCTGTTGTAGACTGCAAAGAGACATTGATTGGATGCAGAGCTGGGCTGAAAAGTGGCAGAGGTGATTCATTTTGGTAGGACAAACTTGAATGCGGATTACAGGGTCAATGGCAGGGTTCTGAGGAATGTGGAGGAACAGAAAGATCTTGGGGTTCGTATCCACAGATCTCTGAAGGTTGTCACTCAAGTGGATAGAACCGTGAAGAAGGCATATAGTGTGTTAGTGTTTATTAACAAGGGGTTTGAGTTGAAGAGTCGTGGGGTTATGCTGCAAATGTACAGAACCTTGGTGACACCACGTCTAGAATATTGAGTGCAGTTCTGGTTACCTCACTATAAAGAAGGATGTGGAAGCATTGGAGAGAGTGCAGAGGAGATTTACCAGGATGCTGCCTGGTTTGGAGGGTAGGCCTTATGAGGAAAGGTTGAGGGAGCTGGAGCTTTTCTCTTTACAGCAGAGGAGAATTAGAGGCAATTTAATAGGTTTCTTAGATGATGAGGGGGATAGATAGAGTGGACGTGCAGAGACTATTTCCTCAGGTGGATGTAGCTGTTACTAGGAGGCATAACTATAAGGTTCATGATGGGAGATATAGGAGGGATGTCCGAGATAGATTCTTTACTCAGAGAGTGACTGGGGTGTGAAATGCACTGCCTGCTGTGATAGTGGAGTCGGACACTTTAGGAACTTTCAAGCGGTTATTGGATAGGCACATGGAACACACAAGAGTGATAGGGAGTGGGATAGCTTGATCTTGGGTTTGGACATAGCTCAGCACAACATTGATGGCCGAAGGGCCTGTACTGTGCTGTACTGTTCTCTGTTCTATGTCACTGTCTGTGTGGAGTTTGGACATTCTCCCTGTGTCGCGTGGGTCCTTCCTGGTGCTCCAATTTCCTCCCACTCTACAAAGCTGTACAGCTTAGGTGCATTGGTGGTGGTAAATTGTCACTTAGTGTCAGAGGGATTATCGGGGTAAATACGTGGGGTTACAGGGATAGGACCTGGGTGGGATTGTTGTCAGCACAGACTTGGTGGACTGAATGGCCTCCTGCTGCACTGTAGGGATTCTATGAACTTCTGTTATTATAACACTTCAGGTACAAAACTTAAACTTACAACAGTTGCACAACACCTTAATTTTTTTATTGAATTTTAACTCTTAACTGAACATTAACTCTAATTCTGCAACTGAAAACAGATACTGTCCAGTTTAGGATGAAGTGCTGCCCCATTGTCCAAAAGGCGTGCAAATTAGGTGCATGGCCATGTTAAATTCTCCCTCAGTGTACCTGAACAGGCATCGGAGTGTGGCGACTAGGGAATTTTCACAATAACTTATTGCAGTGTTAATGTAAGTCTGTTTGTGATACTAATAAATAAACTTTACTTTCAAAATGACTAGCTCCATTCCTGATGCAGATTCTGTCCTCATAGTCCTCCTTTGACGATGTTCTTCAGGGCACGCTTGCTGATACCACTGAAGACAAAGGGTTGAAATATGTATCTTTATCCACAAACTGTCCTAACGTTCCAGAAAATTCTGTGGCACTCAGCCAATGGTGTAACCAGAAACTGATCACATTGTCTGATCAGCCAATGGAGTTACTTGTAAACAACTCCGTAACACTCATCCAAGTCTGCAGGTAAGAGACATGGCTCTATCCTCTATCTGCACCATCAGGTCTAACTCAAATTAAACAATTTCTCATATCTGGTCAACATAGAAAGTGTCAGGTCACAGCTCACAGACCAGATTACAGCTTACAGCAACTTTACAGCTTGCATTTGTGTTTGATCATAACTTGACCAAAAATCTCTGTCACAAATACTATTTACAGCCAATATTGCCATTGTTGTTGTTAAAATCATTGTTATAGTCAACTGCCCGACCACAGTTCTCAATTCTAAGATCAATCTAACTGCATGGCGGCACGGACAGCACAGTAGCACAGTGGTTAGCACTGCTGCTTCACAGCTCCAGGGACCTGAGTTTGATTCCTGGTTTGGGTCACTGTCTGTGTGGAGTTTGCACATTCTCCTTGTGTCTGCATGGGTTTCGTCCAGGTGCTCTGATTTCCTCCCACAGTCCCACAGGTTCGGTTGATTGGCCATGCTAAAATTGTCCGTAGAAGCATAGGTTAGAGGATTAGTGGGTAAAATTTGTACGGATATGGGGATAGGGCCTGGATGGGATTGTGGTCGGTGCAGACTTGATGGACCGAATAGCCTCTTTCTGTACTGTAGGGTTTCTATGATTTCTATAAAAAGCCCATGTTTGGCATTGAGAACACGGCACTCATTCCCCATTTGGCAATTGGATCACACAAGCTCTCTGAAGAACCTTTCTTAAAGGGATTAGCTACTACAGGATCTCTTATGATGCACAGAAACATGAAGCAGGAGGAGGCCATTCAGCCCTTCAAGCCTGCTTTGCCATTCATTTTGATCATGGCTGATCAGTGAATTCAATATTCCCCCCTTCCTCCCATATCCCTTGATCCCTTTAGCCTAGAGCTATATCCAATTCTGTCTTGAAATCACACAACGTTTTGACCTCAACTACATTTTGTGGTAGTGAATTCCATACATTCACCACCCTCTGGGTGAAGAAATTTCTCCTCACCTCAGTTCTAAAAAGTTTATCCCTTGTTTTATAAGTTTCTATGAGATCTCACTCTTCTAAACATCAGTGAATATAATCCTAACCGACTTAGTCTCTTCTCATATGGCAGACCTGCCATCCCAGGAATCAGCCTGGTAAACTTTTGCTGTTCTCCCTCTATTGCAAGGATATCAGATAATTCAGTTCAATCTTCCAAATCATTAATATTTAATATGAACAATTGGGGTCCAAGCATAGATGCCTGCAGAACCCTATTAGTCACTGGCTACTGATCAGAAAAAAACCATTTATCCCAATTCTTTGCTCCATATCTGCTAACCAGCTTTCTATCCATCTCAAGACATTACTTGCAATCCCATATGCTTTAACTTAAACAATAGTCTGTTATGTGAGACCTTGTGATGACTGTAAATAATTCAAAAGTTGTTTTTCTTTCACTTACAGACTATTATATTACACCTGCCACTCACCTTTTTCTCCCTTCATATTCTAATAGATAATATTCCTACTGTATGTTATCCGGTAATTTTTGCCAGATATAAAAATGATTCGAATGGTTTGGCAAACTATTTCCCCTGTGCCTGTCCCTGTGGGGCTGAAAGATCAATGGCCAAGGCGACAGTAAGATCCAAACACCTGTACTGTCAAGAAGGCTATGGGAAGCTATCCAAGAACAGCAAAATGACTGAATAGCATTGTTTGAGAATGCATGTTGCAAATTGTCATAAGGCTTGGTGCGTAAATTGACATAACCATTATCAACACATTTTGCAAACCTTTAATCACACTCTTTCATACTTCACAACTATGATTAAATGTTATATCAATGCTATATTAAACCTTGTTAATAAGTACTGTGTTACTTCATGTTTATTCGGTGACGGGTCTATCTTTGACAGATTTCTTCCATTTTCTGTTAACAGGGTTGTATTCACCAGAATTCTTTGCAAGTGAATTTGCACAAGACATAGATCAACGCGTTTTCTCCCCTGACAAATATATGAAAGCACCAAGGCCTTACATCCATCGTGAGTTCTAAGATAGGATTTATGAACCTTCTGCCAAAAGACGG